>NC_071387.1:185541147-186831246 GCF_022682495.2 Desmodus rotundus | reverse complement strand
TTGTTAAAACTCGGGTGGTGGGGGCTGTGCAGCGGTGCTACCGTCATCAACTAAGTGGAGGCCAGGGGTGCTGCTGATCCTCCTGCAGTGCCCAGGACGATCTCCACATCAGACAGTTCTTCATCCCCAAGGGCCAGTAGTGCTGAGGATGGAAAGCCCTCCTCGCAAGCCTATGTAAAGGGTTTTATGGTTGCTAGGGGCTTTATTCTTGCCCAGTAGGATAAAATGTTGCTGTTTTTTGGTAGCCTAGCACTTTGTCCAATAATGACTGACATAATTATAGGAATAGTAGACCTGGAAGGAAGCTGAGGACCCAGATATCCCCTCCTCCCTCCTCTCATACCGTTCTATCACCCATTCTGCCTTTCTGTGTGTCTAGGATGGTCTGTCTGATGTTCTCTGCATGGGAATGCCCTATTTTGCTGAAGTTTGTTCTGAATTTCACTCTCTGCCCTGCTCTTCCTGACCACTTGTATCTTCTGCTGAAATATGGCCAGAATCGCCAGGGTTGTTATACCTGGATGAGGGACACCTGGATGGGTGGCTGGATTAAATAACTCTGAGGGCTTCAGTCTTTATGATGCATTAGTTCAGGTTCAGGCAGGCAGCTAGTCCTGTCATGACGCTGTTCTCCTGGCTTTAAATTCCTTTCTTCTCTTGATCCCAAATCTTTCTTTTTTAAACCTCATTGGTCTCTTTTGACAAACAGAAGTCATTAATTTTGCTTCCTCCTAGATAGGGCTTCAAGTATTTGAAGTCTATTTTCATTTAGCTAAACTTCATGAAGCATGTTACCTACATGATACAGATTCCAGACCCTCTGTGGTTCCTCATGTCATGCAGAATATTGTTAGCAAGTTTTCTTCCCACACACAGTCTATGGAAAACTTATAAATGTCTTCAGGCTAGAATCAGGCCTGGCCCTGCACCCTTTCTGTCCAGCCCTGGTCGATTTGCTATGTGCATATATATTCCTTCTTCAAGTATGGCCATTATTAAGTATAATAGTAGACCACTTGGAAAATGTGGCCAAGTACCACAAAATTTAACATTGATCCCTTGGATTTTTCAATGCCAGGATGAATACTGGATTGAAAAAGCTAAAAGAAGCTTCAGAGTCTGTTGCAGCTCTGAGCAAAGAACTGGAAGTGAAAGAAAAGGAGCTACAAGTGGCAAATGATAAAGCCGACATGGTGGGTAGACATTCACATGTGGACCACGTGCATTTTGCATTCCCTGTTCACAAATGTTAATGATGTATGCATAGTTGCTAAATTATAGCCACCAAAGTGCAAATTACTTACTTCCACTAGCATACAATACCCATAGTTTTATGTATGAAAAATTTTATAAGTGGACAAAATCAAGAAATCAAGGCAAAAAATGTACCTTTTCAGCTCAGTCTTCGGTAATTTTTGTTTTATGTGGAACTAGGTCTTAAAGGAAGTGACGATGAAGGCACAGGCTGCTGAAAAGGTCAAGGCTGAGGTGCAGAAGGTGAAGGACAAAGCACAGGCCATTGTAGACAGCATCTCTAAAGATAAAGCCATTGCTGAAGAGAAACTGGAAGCAGCCAAGCCTGCTTTAGAAGAAGCAGAAGCGGCCCTGCAGGTAAGTCTGTGTGACATCACAGATGTCAAGTTGAAGGGCCAGGAGGAAGACTAAGAAATGATGATAACAACAGGAAATGCTCTAGTGCTTCAGACCAACGCTATCTCCACAGGAACAACTTCAAGTAATATTTTTTGCTTGGAGACGTTATTAGCTTTTTATAGATTTTGCATGTGCTACATCACATCTCATTTCCCCACTCATGATTGATTGACGGGCAACGTCATGCCATGGCAATAGGAGTCGTGGGTTCTCATTTCTACTGTGTCACCATTGAGCTATGTGACTTTGAGAAAGCGGCATACAATTGCTAAAATATCACCTCTTCACTCATTCCTTGAGGACCTTATAGTGGTTCTGTGAGACATAACATTCTATGAGTTTATCTGTGAATTATCCATATGAAGAAGTACTGATCTAAAGTAGCTCTTTAATGTCCAAGTTTGATCAAGCTTCCAACACAATTATTCAATACAATTGTGTGGCGAAAACAAATAGGGAAGTTAGGTAGGAGGTTGGATTCTGAAGAAATATGATGAGGTTAGTGAACTAGAGCACACTTTAAAGGACTTGGTCCAGTTTTGAAGTCTCAATTTAAGATTTTGGGGGGGCTCAATGTAAGATTGCTTTTACTTCAGTCTTACTCATCTGCTGCCTTGTGTAATTGATTCCTGGATAAAAAGCTGCTGGAGAGAGGGAGCTCTGCTGATCTGCCCACTGCTAATTCAAGTAACATAAGCTCCACTGAGCATGCATTTATTCGATTCTGTAATTATTATTTTTTAACCACTTCTTTAGCATACTTCCTGAAACATTTCCGAATCTGTTTGATCCAAGTGAAGTCTTTAAGCTTTTTGAGTCAATCTACAATATCCGAATTAGATCTTGCCTTCTTTTTTAATCTCTCCAACTTTTCACACTGCTCTTACATGTGTGACGTGTCTTCTCTTGTCACTTCACTGTTCGTCCATGCATTGGCCAAACTGTCTTCCATAGGCCTTGAAGTCCTCCAGGGTCTTCAGTCTGTCAGATTGGTGGGCACCTCATCTCTCCTCCTTAAAAAACACTTACTGAGGTATGATTTTCATGCAAAAAGCTGTATGTACTTAATGTGCACAACCTGATGACTTGGGGGACCAGTATACACCTATGAAACCATCAACACCACAAGGCCATAGAAATACCTATCACCCTCCAAAATTTCCTCCTGCTCCCTTTAATATTATTACTACTTTTTATTGCAATATCTACCTTCTTAACAAAATTTAAGTATATAATACAGGATTGTTAACTATCAGCATTATGCTGTATAGATGTCTAGGATTTATTTACCTGGCATGACTGAAACTTTGTACCCTTTGACCATCACCTCCTCCTTTCCTCTCTCCCCAGCTCCTGGCAACCACCATTTTCCTCTCTGCTTCTGTGAGTGACTACTTTAGACTCTACACATAAATGAGGTCATTCAGTGTTTGTCTTCCTGTGTTTGGCTTATTTCACTTACTCTAGGTCCATGTCATGAGTGGCAGGATCTGTTTTTCTTCTTTTTAAGGCTGAATTTTATTTATATACAAAATATTTTCTTTATTCATGGATTCATCGATGGACATTCAGGTTGCTTCTATATCTCAACTATTGTGAATAACGCTGCAGTGAACATGGGGATGCAGATATCTCTTTTGAGAGTCTGCTCTTTATCCTTGCCCCCCGACCTTTACGAGGCTTGTTGGCTTCTCTGAGTGTCTGATCAACAGAGAAAAGACAACGATAGTGTAAAGAAACTTCTAAACCGTTATTGAACTCATCATACCTAATGGCATCCTAGGAATAGAGCATATGGCATCTCAGGTCTTGCTGAAATACTTGCATTTTCCTAAGACTTAAAAGGCTTAGCATCTCTTTTAATATTATAAAGTATTTTCCACGATCCTCCTAATTTAGTGCTCTCTATCACTCAAACATTCTGCGTTATATAATCAGTGCAGAAATGTGTGGGAACAGGGGTAAGATGATGGGGCGTGTGCAAGAGGGTTTTAATAATTTCTTTCATTGGTTGTGCCTCCATCTTACTGTCTCTTTGGGAGCTTTCGAAATCTTGAAATGTGGTACCACTAGTGTATACAAAGAAAGTTCCAGGTACATCCAAACTGTAACATTGTGGCCTCAGGTTACATAAACTGATACAACAAATAAGGTAACAGCAAAGAACGTGTCTCTTTCTTACTCAACGCTAATCTGACTTGATGTAAATATACAAAATGCCTCCAGATGTTAAATACGTATTATATTGCAGTGATGTATGGGAAATTATGTAACAGTCATATTGCTTTGTCTGCTGAAAAAAGAGGATTTCAATACTTTGCTGAAATAGGTTGAACTTCATATATAACCGTATCTCAAACTCCATTTACCTGGGTACCTTAAAATAATGAGCTCAATCCTGTTGGAAAATTCCCCTTTCTAAAGCCAAAGTAAAATAAGCATGCTCAGCTTTTATACTTTGCACAACTTTAATTTTACCCCAGTTTCCCCATTGGCTGCTATTATATTTCTTTCCTTTACAGACACACTTCTCATGTAAAGGTCCGTCTGCCATCTCTAGCTTCTTCTTCTTTTTTTTAAAACACAAATTCTCCTTCACAAATACTAGTCTGTTGAAACAAACCTTTTCAAAGTATATAGTTACATTTCTATCAGGTTAGTGATTTTCTTTCTTTCTCCAAAAAGAAAAGAGAGAGATCTTTTCTTTTTGGAGAAAATATCATTAGCTTTGATGAGAAGGACGCTGGGTATCTTCTTCTGGCAGGAGGAAGGCAGATACAAATAAGATGGAAGGTTTTCAGGATGTGGAAGGAATGGATGTACAACTGTTTGTCCTAGAAAGGAGACTATATCAGATTATTATATTTAATATTTTCCCAATGCTTATTCCACAAAGAGTTTAAGAGAGAGGACAGTTATTATCAACCACAGGGGTTCTATGCGATTATTCAATAATTTACGCTATAAAAATCTCCATATTGGAAATGGAACAAAACTTTTCTAACAACTTAGTGGAATTCCTATTGCCCAGGTTCTGTCATTTAAAGGTTAGTTTCCAGCTAAGAAACCTCTAATTATTCAGTCTGTCAGCCTGGGGCTACCCACTCATGTCAGTCTACTGTGACAAGTCAGAGTTGCTTGAGAGAGAGGCAGATTCTTGACCTACATAACTAATGAGTCAAAAAGCCCTGCAAATACTGGAGTTTTCCTGGTTGAGAATCCCCGGTATGTACATAAGTGCTGACTATTCTTTTTTCTTTCAGATTATACTATTCTGTTTTCTGACACTGAATGGTCCGTACAGTTCTAGGGAAGTCACAGCTCCTTATCTCCTCAGCGATGTTTCTTTCCTCCTTGTCAGTTTGAGTTGTAAACATTTGGACTTTTGGAGACGTGGGTTTCTTTGGGATTAAATATTCATCTAGTCCCCATGACTGCATCTGACTTAAAAATGCTCGTTTTCCTCTGTCAAAATCATAGCATTTGGAGATGAAAGGTTTGCCTGCATGTTCTCCTCTGAGACTGGATGACATTCTCCCTTCCCCCGCCAGACCATCAAGCCTTCGGACATTGCCACTGTCCGCACGCTGGGCCGGCCCCCTCATCTCATCATGAGGATCATGGACTGTGTGCTGCTGCTGTTTCACAGGAAGGTCAGTGCCGTGAAAACCGACCCGGAAAAGAGCTGCACGATTCCCTCCTGGCAGGAGTCCTTAAAACTGATGACTGCCGGGAACTTTTTACAGAACTTGCAGGTGGGTAGTTCAAGTTTTTACTACTTTGCCGAATTTCTTTATATATAAAATACGAGTGATTTATCATTTATATGTTTGAAAATATCATCTCCCACTTTCTGCCTTAGTTGCTCATTGTATTAATGGTGTCTTTTGATAAGCAGATGCTTAAGTTTAATGTAGTCCAATTTTTCCATATTTTCCTTGAGTGCTCTCTGCGCTCTCTTTAGGAAATCTTTGTCTCCTCTAAGGCAAAATGAATGCTTCTGTGTTTTTCTCTAGAAGTTTTATTGTTTTACTGTTCCTATTTAGAACTTGAGAAAACTGATTGGGAATACCCAACCCACATCCATTTCCCAAGACGTAACTTTAGCACTATCTTTCAGTCTGTTTTCAATTCAACATTGCCCAGTGGCTGCCGTGGCCAGATCCTCTTACAGCAGCCATAACAAGAAGTAACTTATGAAACTAGAGGGCCACACAGACTTGTCCCGGACGATTAAAACATGAGATGCTGTGAGGTCAGCACCACTGTGAGGGAATAACATGCTGAATGGAAAAGAGGTGGTGAACTCTGATTGGGTGCGTTGGAATGGTAATGGTGGCAGGGACGTTTTCACAGATAAATGTGACAGTGGACTTGAATCCTAGCAAGAGCCTGCATTACATATCTGGTGACAGAGCAGGTATATATCCTGGAAGCTCCCTTGTGATTTGCCTTTTGTCACCAACACCCTTAAGTTGCTCCTGATTATTCTGATTTTTCTTCTGACTTCACCCTTTCAAGTCACATTAAAGAAACATGTGTTAAAGCAGGTCTGAATGAGATTGTGTTCCACCCTGCATTAAATGTCTCCTGTGAAGCCTTGTTTCACTGAGTTATTTAGGTGCTAATTTCTTTTTTCTACTTGGAAAACACTCAACCATTCTCTTTTAGATGATCAAACACCACTTTTAAGAGGTCCAATTTCATCGCTTGTTCGGTATTTTCTCTTGATGTAAGAAGGCATTCTTTACCCATTTCTGCTACTATTTAAAAAATTTTATTCTAGGAGATAACAATTCTTCCATATTGATAGTTCTATGATTAGAAATGAATTCATTACCTCCAGGGCCTAATGTCAAAGTTATTATCATCACATTTCAGGTGAGTTTAGTAGAACTGCTGAATGTATTAAGGATTTAGTTGTCACTATGTGCTAAATATATATGTCCTTTGGCTAAATATCCCTCTGTGTGTTAGTTTTCCATTGTTGATTTTATGGGTTTATAATTCACCTATTTAGGATTAATGACATGAAAATTTTATTGCTTTGGGAATTCTAATAACCATATTAGTATTTGTCATTGAAATAATTTCCTTTTTCCCTGGATCACAGAAAATTTATTTAGGGTTGATATATCTTGTCCACAGAAGATAAAGTGCATTCTGACTTCTTTGCCATCATTGCTTATTCTCCTTTCACCTTTAGGACTTTTGCCTGATATCCTGAAATGTTGACAAAATATGATGTCATTCATCCTTTCAGTGCCCAATAGCATTGTGAGCATAATGTAAATATGACTTCATGGGAAGTATTTTGACTGAATTTTAGTCCCTTTTCCACAGCAATTCCCAAAAGACACAATCAATGAAGAAGTGATAGAACTTTTGAATCCTTACTTCGAAATGGCAGACTACAACATTGAAACCGCTAAGCGCGTATGCGGGAATGTAGCCGGTCTGTGTTCCTGGACCAAAGCCATGGCTTCCTTCTTTTCTATAAACAAAGAGGTGTTGCCTCTGAAGGTAAGCCTTCTGGGTGGGACTGTGTAATGTGCACCGGGGAGGGGTCTCTGGGGCAAAGGGATTTTGTCTTTTCACACAGTACAGGAGTTTTCAGCCTTTGGTATTGTTGGACTCAAGTCCACGGGGACAACAAGTGACAGGAAGGCTGTGCACAAGTTGTTTCCTTCTTCTCTGCACTCTTCCTCCAATGAGAATGCTGTGAGCCTCAAGCAGGGACCCTCTGCAAGAGTACCAAGCCCATGTGGGTGGCTGGATAGTTTCCTACTCATTGTCAACTTCCAAAAAGAAACACAGAAAACTATAGTACAGAATCATCCAATGATGTTCAAGATCTTGTGCCAGGAAATCCTATGGAACAGGCAGGGTTGACACATGGATGTTGGTGGCTGGTCTTGGTTGCAAGGCATGACATAGTATTTCCTCTCCTTTGTCCCTCAGGAAAGACACTGAATATTATCACTTTATGATTTACTGCGATTTGGGAATATGCCTGTTTCCCTTCACATGACTGTATTTCCACACTTCATTTGTGCACAGTCCCCCACCATTCAATGACATTCAGTCTTCAGCAGATACAGAAGCAAGTACATGTTTAGAAAATGGGATACTGATGTCCCCAATATATACCTCATGGTTTTGTTGATTGTTTTGCTTTTGTATGAGTCTGATCTCTTTCAGTCATCAACTAAAATCCACTTAATGCTTAAAACTACCCAAGGAACTTAATAATAATGATAGAAATAAAAGTAGAAAGGACAGGGATAGAATTGCAAGTCTGGCTTTAGTTTCTAATTATTATTACACCAGGACCATTTATTCAGTTGTGGAGGCCCTTGCAGTCTTAGGGAAACCTTAAAAAAAAGAGAGACTCATTTGGCTTAAAGACTTTTAGAGAAAGTAATTGACGTTTTGCTGTCTGACCTTGTGAATTTGGGAGCCATTGAAGACTCCAGCATGGCTCAAAAAACAATGTTCTGATAGTGACTGAAGTATAACCATCTCAAATGAAAAGTATGGGGAATGCTTGATAATTTTTCCAGCATACATATTGTCTTTAAGGAAATGACAGTTGAATTCATGATGTGATGTGGACTCCGGCCAGCAGTGTCTGCGGTGATATGGATGCGACGAACAAATTCACATGGACTGCAGAAGTCCTGTGGAGAAAAAGGGACGGCATGGCCACTCACTGAGAGAGAGAGAGCGCCTGGACCCTTGCCTGGACAGGCTTTTATTGCTTTCTAATAGTATACATCAAAGAAGGTTTTCATTCATTATGCTCAGGTTTGCTTTAGGTGATTACTTTTTACAGATAACAAAGGAAAGGATGTTACTGATTACTTCTTACAGATGAACAAGGAAAAAATGTTGCAAATGCAAGGGAATGATAAGAGTGATTGGTCTGGTTACACTCCATCCTTGGGAGAGTTAGCACAGACTTTAGGAAGTTACTTTAAAGATATGCAGTAAGCATTTGCTGCTTCAGCTCAGGGTGAGGGAGTTTTAGCAAGAGCAAGTCTCAAAGCAGCCTATGTGTAATGCAGGCCTGGTTTTCCCACGGGAAAGCTGATCCATGGATTTTGCTCCTGTGTGCCGACTTGGCGCCTGTCGGTTTTCTGATAGGGCTGGGCTACATTTGCCATGCCAAGCAGATTGGTTCCCTATAATGATGGGTAGTTTTTATTTTGTTGTAGTTATTTTAAATAAAATGAGCTGAATTCAGTATAAAATGGTGGCATTCAGAATAAGGCTTACATGAGAACAATGGGTCTCCTCCCTTATGTTCAATACATTTCAGCCTCCACCCCGTCCAAGGAAAACCTGGACCCCACAGTCGGAAGTGAAGGGAATTACCATTATAAGTTGGGACCTTCTACTTGCTCCTGGAACCTCCACTTCTCTTCCTGAGAAGTCTGTTCTGGGAGTGCCCTCCTAGCATCTGGGAACATTAATTTTGTCAGATGTCTCATAATTGCAGTCGTAAAAATAAATGCAGTCCCATAGATCCTATGCATTCACTATGTAGGGAGAAGTCGAAGACGAGGGAGTACAAGTTATCATTGGGTAGCTTTCCTTAATATGTTAAGAAATACTTACTGAGGCCTCTAACGTCTCTTATTCCTGGAAGGGCTCCACCTGCAAACTCCTGCTTCCTAATTGAGGACAGATTAAGGCACTCATTGAACTCTACTTGCAACCTCTTTAATGCCAATTAGTGATGGAGACACATAGGAGCCATTCTCTTTCATCTCACAACCCCTATAAATGGGCCAGCCGACTTCTAGTAGGGAATAAACTTAAATATTAATTCTAACAATAGCAATTTATAGTCTATTCAATTTCATTATAATGAGCTCTCTCCTTGAAAACTCTATGAAAACCAGTCAATATCAGTCTGTATAAACAGAACATTACAACAGTAAGGCCTTAAATATTGAATACAAACAATAACAATTACAATAACAATATCTATTAGTTACTGAACTTGTATGCCAGGTCCCAGACTTGGGTTTTTACATATGTTATCTTATTTAATCTTCTCACACACACACACTCACATACACTTACACACAGACACATACACAAATGCTAAAAGGTAGATTTTCAGTATTTCAGTGGAGACACTGAGGCTCCCAGAGTTTAATGAACCTGAACCTGGTCCTGCAACTCCTCTGGTGAGCAGTTGGGTTCAAAAGATTCTATACATTTTAGTTAGCAGCTTTGGAGAGCTTCACTTGAGCATTTTCTTAAAGTGAATTCTTAGAAAGTATTCAAAATCTTTGGGGCTCTGGTAGTTTGATATTATTGGGTAATTTAGTGAGTTGGCACGGTGACATTGCTTTTCTTCCATGTTTAAGCCTTGGCAACAGGTACAGCTTAGAAAAGAACTGAGGAAAGATATGTCCCAAGAGTCAGTTTCTTTTTAAACATAATTTTAACCCATGCTGTTGCCTGTCCTTGGTGCTAGTCAGTTACAGAACTCAGACTTTTCCCTTAAAGAATTATTCTGCCAAAATTTAGGAGCCTGAGGTTTTCAAATAGGAAAATAATTCATCACAAAAAATATTTTTAAGATAGCCTTTTCATCCTAAACACTTCACAAAGAAGATGGCTTTCATAGTGGATCTCCCCGCTAAGATTCAATTTTAACATTTTAAGATTTTTAAGAGGAGAAATCTTGTATCAGAAAAATTGTCAAAAGAATCTAAGTTCCTATACGCTTGGACTATTTTTCTACCTCATCTTTTACTAATACTGCTTTTGATTATGTCTGTTGAGTGTAACTTAGTAGCTTCCTTAACATGGATATTTTTAATTGGTCATAACTCAAGGTATCAATTCTTTTTTGAAAAGCAAGCAATGCATGAAAATTACAGGAACAACATGAAGACCATCACTATCCACAACACCTAGAACTTTATATTTAGTGAACAAGTTTCTTCCATCCTTCTGGTTTTAACATCCTCATGAATAGTGGTCAGTTCTGCTATACAGATTGTTTCAAACAGAAAAGTTTTTCTTCCCTGAAACTCTTAATAATACAGTGTTCTTTAACTTACCAATGTATATTTAGTATTGCAATATTCTGATTTAGGAATTAACAAACTATGGCCCACAGACCAAATCTAACCCACTACCCATATTCATATGACTCACGAAATAAGAAAATTCTTACAGTTTTCAGTAAGTAACTGAACAATGCCTTGAGTTTACATTTTGGCCACCAAAGCCTAAAATATGGAAAAACATTACTGACTTATATTCTAATGGATTTTAACTTTTTGCTGGTAAACATTTATGTCAAGTTCACATGAAGATTTAGTCTTGTCTTAATGTGATTTGAAAAGACTCTAAGGATGGAACAAAGAAGAGGTGTAACCACGAGGCAGAGATGAGTGTTGTCAGACTCGGCAATGCTGGGTGTGTGGTTTGATGCCCATCCCCACTCCTGTGTGTCTGCGCAGGCCAACCTGGTGGTGCAGGAGAATCGCCACGCCTTGGCCATGCAGGACCTGCAGGAGGCGCAGGCGGAGCTGGACCACAAGCAGGCAGAGCTTGATGTGGTGCAGGCCGAGTATGAACAGGCCATGTCCGAGAAGCAGGTAACTGTCCCCTGGCCTGGGAGGGACTGTCACCCTTCTACAAGGCTGTGATAATCCCTTCATTCCTTTTTTACTTTCTCTCTCCAAAGGTTTGGCTACAGCAAGGCTTTATTGAATTTATACAAACACAGGCACACAGCACATCATTCCTGACTGAGCTCTGGAGTTTTTTTTTAACAGACACTAAGGTCCGTTGGTGAGATATTGGGATGTTCAGCCAGAATAGGAGTCGGTTCTGGAGCATGAACATTCTGAGTTACCTTATAATGATGAAAATAATAGAATCATGTGTAACATTTTTTCTTATGTTTTTCAAATCATGCTCTCCCACTTTTATTTTATTTAATCTTTGAAACAATCTTTTAGGCAGGCTGAATAAATATCATGCTTTTGTAAAGCACTGGATTGTGTTATTACTACAAAAGCAATTCATGTTCCTTACAGAAAATACACATAGGTAACTATGGAGAGGACCACTCGAAATATTTTGCTCTTTATCACTTCATATTTGAATATTTGCCTCCAATTATATATGTATTTAAATCCATTTAAAACTATAACAGATAATTCAGTACATACTGCTTTATACATTGAATTTTTAACTTAATGATATATCATGATTACAAATTTTTATATATTTTTCTCAATGATTGTTTTTTTAAAAATTTAATCTTTATTGTATTTTTTCCCATTACCATTTTCTCCCCTTATATCCCCTCCCCCCAACAATCACTACACTGTTGCCCATGAGTCTTTTTTCCTTTTTGCTCAATCTCTTTACCCCCTAACCTCCCCCACCCTCCATAGCTGTCATCCCGCTCTTTATTTATGAGTCTGTCCCCATTTTCCTTGTTAGTCAGTTTGTTCGTTAGATTCCACTTACAATTGAAATCATATGGTATTTGTCTTTCTCTGACTGGCTTATTTCACTTAGCATAATGTTCTCTAGGTTGATCCATACTATCTCGAAGGGTAAAATACTCTTTTTTTTTACAGCTGAGTAGTATTCCATTGTGTAAATGTTGTGTGTTGTTTTATCCATTCATCTACTGATAGGCACTTGGGTTGCCTCCATATCTTGGTGATTGTTAACAACACTGCATTGAACATAGAGGTGTTTATGTTACTTTGAATTAGTGTTTTGAGTTCCTTCAGATATAGTCCCAGAGGTGGTATAGCTGGATCAAAGGCAGATCCATTTTTGTTTTTGAGGTATCTCCATGCTGGTTTCCATAGTGGCTGCAGCAATCTGTATTCCCTCCAACAATGCAATAGGATTCGCCTTTCTCCACATCCTCACCTGTACTTGTTGTCTTTTGATTTATTGATGATAGCCATTCTGACAGGTGAGAGATGGTATTTCATTGTGATTTTTATTTGCATTGCTCTGATGATTAGAGACATTGAGCATCTTTTCATGTGTCTATTGGCCAACGTATGTCCTCTTTGGAGAAGTGTCTATTCAGGTCATTTGCCCACTTTTTAATTCGGTTGTTTGTTTTTTTGGTGGGGAGTTTTGTAAAAATTTTATAAATTTTAGATATTAACCCCTTGTCAGATATATTGGTGATTTTGTTCTTCCACTCTGTAGATTGTCTTTTTATTTTGTTGATGATTTCCTTTGCTGTCCAGAAACTTTTTAGTTTGATGTAGTCCCATTTGTTTATTTTTTCTTTTGTTTCCCTTGTCTGGGAAGATATATCCAATAGAATATTGGTAGAAGTAATGTCTGAGATTTATTGCCTATGTTTTCCTCTATGGTTTGTATGGTTTTGGGTGTAACATTTAAGTCTTTGATCCACTTTGAATTTATTCTTGTATGTGGTATAAGAAGGTGGTTTAGTTTCATTTTTCTGCATGTATCTGTCCAATTTTTCCAAAGCCATTTATTGAACAAACTATCACTAGCCCATTGTATATGCTTGCTTTCTCTGTTGAATATTAATTGACTATAAAGTTGTGGGTTTATTTCTGGGCTCTCAATTCTGTTCCATTGACCTATGAATCTGTTTTTATGCTAACACCAGGCTGTTTTGCTTACTATGGCCTTATAGTATAGTTTGATATTAGGTAGTGTGATTCCTCCAACTTCCTTCTTTTTCAGGGTTGCTGTTGCTAAGTGGGGCCTCTTTTGGTTCAATACAAATTTTTGAAATACTTGTTTTAGTTCTGTGAAATATGTCATTGGAATCTTGATAGGAATTATGTTGAATCTATAGATTGCTTTGGGTAGTATGGACATTTTAATGATGTTAATTCTTCCTGTCCACGAACGTGGTATGTGCTTCCACTTATTTGTATCATCTATTTCTTTCTTCAGTGTCTTATACTTTTCTAAGTACAGGTAATTTATGTCCTTGGTTAGGTTAATTCCTAGGTATTTTATTATTTTTGTAGCAATTGTGAACAAGATTGTTTTCTTAATTTCCCCTTCTGTTAGTTCGTTATTGGCATATAAAAATGCAACTGATTTCTGAATATTAATTTTGTGTACTGCTACCTTGTTGAATTCATTTATCAGTTCTAGTAGTTTCTTGGTGGGATCCTTGGGGTTTTCTATGTACAGTATCATGTCATCTGCAAATAATTGACAGTTTTACCTCTTTCTTTCCAATTTAGATGCCTTTTATTTCTTTTTCTTGTCTGATTGCTGTGGCTAGGACTTGGCTGGGAATAAAAGAGGTGAAAGAGGACATCTCTGTCTTGTTCCCAATCTTGAAGGGAAAACTTATAGTTTTTGCCCATTGAGTATGATGCTGGTAGTGGGTTTGTCATATATGAGCTTTACTATGTTTAGGTATGTTCCCTCTAATCCCACTTTGCTGACAGTTTTTATCATAAATGGGTGCTAGATTTTATAAAAAGCTTTTTCTGGATAAATTGATATGATTATGTACTTTTTAACCTTCATTTTTTTGGCGATATATCACATTTATTGATTTGAAAATGTTGTACCAACCTTGCATGCCCAGAATAAATCCCACTTGATCATTGTGGATGATCTTTTTGGTGCATTGCTGTATTTTGTTCTCTAATATTTTGTTGAGGATTTTGGCATCTATGTTCATCAAGGATATTGGTCTATAACTTTCTTTCTTTGTAGTGTCTTTATCTGATTTTGGAATTAGGATAATGCTGGCCTCTTAAAATGAGTTTGGGAGACTTACCTCATCTTGAATTTTATGAAATAATTTGAGAAGGAGAGGTGTCAGTTCTTCTCAGAGTGTTTGTTAAAATTTACCTGTGAAGCCATCCAGTCCAGGGCTTTTGTTCTTTGGGAGGTTTTTGATTACTGCTTCAGTTTCACTTGGTGTAATCTGTCTATTCAGATTCTCTGATTCTTTCTGATTTATTTTTGGAAGATTGTATGTTTCTAGGAATTTATCCATTTCATCTAGGTTGTCCAGTTTGTTGGCGTATAGTTACTTATAATATTTCCTTACAATCCTTTGTATTTCTTTGGTGTCAGTTGTTATTTCCCCTCTTTCATTTCTGATTTATTTGAGTCCTCTCTCTTTTTTCCTGATGAGTCTGGTTAAAGGTTTGTCATTCTTGTTTATCTTTTCAAAGAATCAGCTCTCGGATTCATTGATCTTTTGTGTAGTTTTTTAGACTCTATTTTGTTTATTTCTGATCTTTATTATTTCCTTCCTTCTACTCACTTTGGGCTTTGCTTGTTGTGCTTTTTCAATTTCCTTTAAGTATAAAGTTAGATTGTTTATTTGAGCTTTTTTTTTGTTTTGTGAGATAGGCCTGTAATGCTATGAATTTCCCTCTTAGGATTGCTATCCCAGTGTCCCACAGATTTTGGATTGTTGTGTCCTCATTTTCATTTGTTTCAAGGTATCTTTTGATTTATTCCTTGATCTCGTTGTTGACCCATTCATTGTTTAATAACGTATTATTTAACCTCCATGTCTTTGTGCGTTTTTCAGTGTTCGTCTTGTGACTGATGTCTAGTTTTATAGCATTGTGGTCAGAGAAGATGCTTGATGTGTATCTTCTTAAATTTATGAGACTGGTTTTGTGTCCTAACATGTGGTCTAGCCTAGAAAACATTCCATGTGTGCTTGAAAAGTGGGTATATTCTGCTGCTTTGGGGTGAAATGCTCTGAAGATATCAATTAAGTCCATTTGATCCAGTGTGTCATTTAAGGCCACTGTCTCCTTGTTGATTTTCTGCCTGGAAGATCTATCCACTGAAGTCAATGGGATGTTAAAATCCTTGATTATGCCTGTATTTCTCTTGATATCTCCTTTTATGTCCATCAAGATTTGCTTTACATATTTTGGTGTTCCTATGTTGGGTGCATAAATGTTTACTAGGGTTGTATCCTCTTGTTGGATGGTTCCCTTTATCATTATACAGTGTCTTTCTTTGTCTCTTACTGTAGCCTTGGTTTTAAAGTCTTATTTTGTTGGCTATAAGCATAGCTACCCAGCTTTTATTCACAACATGCCATAATATATTTAAATAATCCTCTATTGTTAGACATATAGCATATGCAGTTGACACTCGAACAACATGGGTTTTAACTATGTGGGTCCCACTTATACATGGATTTAAAAAAAATATTGATAGATACATACAGTACTGTAAATATATTTTCTCTTCCTTATGATTTTATTAACATTTTATTTTCTCTATCTTTATTGTAAAAATATAGTATATAAAACACATAACATAAAAATATGTGTCAAATGTTTATGTTATCAGTAAGGCTTTTGGTTAACAAGAGGCTGTTAGTAGTTAAGTTTTTGAGGAATCAAAACTTACTGTGAATATTTAACTTTTTAGGAAGTTGGTACCTCTAACCTTCACATTGTTCAAGGGTTAACTGTATATGTTAAATATATAGATAAATATTACAAATATATATAAATATTATACATGAACTTCCAGGGACTGGTTACACAGCTAAGTCTTTATCCATATTTATTATTATTTCATAAATATACATTTTTACAAGTAGAATTGACAGTTGTCTCTTAAACATAGAGACAGAACCATTTGTTTTTAATAACTAAGCAACCAGTGGCAACAGTTTGTGGAAATCTGGTTAAAGGTCTTTGAGTGACACAAGGAACAGCAGGGGAGAGACCTGCCGAGTCAAGTGTGGATGAACTTTGTGAATGGGCTATAGGACACCACAGTCTGAAGATAATCTAAAGTTTCACTTGAAGTGAAAGGAGATGTGGTGTTAGATAAAGCAATAGTAATATTGGAACTTTTACATGAGAAATTGTTCTAATTTTTAAATGGGGATATGTAGTTCTTTATGTTTTTTGTGCTTTATGAGTTGGCATGTATGCTTGCATTTTATTTCTACTTTTATAGATAGAGAAATCATAAGTGATGCCAATTTTCATGATTTCTCACTTGTTAACATCTGGGGAGGGTCTGACCAGTTGGCTCGGGGCCCCTCATGAGGAACACATCCAAGTTCCTTAAAACAGGCTTGGGCAGACACAGGCACATGGGAACTGAATCTTATGCTTCCTAAGAAATGAACGGCTCATGTGTCTCAGACAGGCAGATAACATATAATGTTCTAAATTGCATTTTTTAGCCAGAGGCAGTATTGATCTGAACAGAAGTTTTCTCCCGGTTTTGACGTTTTTTAGACCTTGCTTGAAGATGCCGAGCGGTGCAGACATAAGATGCAGACGGCGTCTGCTCTGATCGGTGGCTTGGCAGGAGAAAAAGAAAGATGGACAGAGCAAAGTAAAGAGTTTGCTGCACAAACTAAAAGACTCGTAGGTATGTAAATTTCTTTGTTAATTAGATTATATGCTGACTGTGATAGGGAGTTAGCACATTTAAGCTTTAATCAAAATACAGACCAACACTTGATTACTTTAAAGTCGTGTATATGTGTGTGTGTCTCCAGCATTTCAGAAGAATGAATATTGGTCTGACATCTGTGTAATCCTTATTAGGTGTGTTAATCACCTTCGAACCTCTTATTATCAGGACACTTTTGAATTCTGTGAGTGAATGGTACAAAGTCACTTTGAAGGGAGTCTCTGCCTTCTAAGTCTTGTATATAAAATTCAGAAGTCAAAATAATTCAGTGCAGCCAACCCTCAGTGGACCATTTGGACCCTGGTTAACAGTGAACCAAACTACTGCTTGTTCATCGAGACACAGCAACAAGTGTTACAATTTGGTTTCTGAAATTTACTTTCAAAGCATTTTATTCATTTTCAATATTCTAAAAAATTACAACGCTGATTGTAAACTATTTCAGTGGTGTTTTGTTTTCCATTATAGGGGATGTTTTGTTGGCCACGGCTTTTCTGTCTTATTCTGGTCCATTTAACCAAGAATTTCGCAATCTGCTGTTAAATGACTGGCAGAAGGAAATGAAAGCCCGGGCAATTCCATTTGCACACAGTCTGAATCTCAATGAGATGTTGATTGATGCTCCTACAATTAGCGAATGGAATCTCCAAGGCCTGCCAAATGACGACCTGTCCATTCAGAATGGAATTATTGTTACAAAAGCATCTCGCTATCCTTTGTTAATTGATCCACAGACTCAAGGCAAGATCTGGATTAAAAATAAAGAAAGCCAAAATGAACTCCAGGTAATTTGTGTTTGGGTATATTAATGTTAGTAGTCAATCTTTATTGCCCCAGATCAACAGGAATGCAAGAATAAAGGAATATTTGAATTTTAGAAATAATTTTATCTATCAATCTTACAGAGCTGTTTTCTGTTTATTTTGGTTTATTTTATTAATTTATAATTGACATACAGTATTATATTAGTTTCAGGTGTACAACATAATGATCCAACATTTGTGTATAACATTTAGATATTGATATTTAGAAGTAATTTCTAAAAATTGCATTATTTGCATATGTGTTGATCTCTACTGATGCCATCTTTCAAAGGTTTCAGATTCTCTTCTGTGAGGGGTTAAGTTTCTCTAATAAAAAGAACAGGTGGAGTTGTGTGACACTAAGTGACAGTGCTTTACAAGGACACTTCATAATTATTCCATGATTGTCACAGAAGTGGTGGTGAGGGAAAGGTGGTGAGGAAAAGTGTTGCCACATGGAGCCATTTCACGCTTCCCAGTAAAGGGGAATGATGGTTTGCTAAGCAAAAGAATGGGAACAGTTTAAGTTTTCTGTAGCACTTTACCAGTGTGGTTTCAAGTAAGGATCTCTGAATTCTCTGCATTTGTCTCCTGTGCCTGCTTAGGCACAACTTCCTATGAGTTATCTCTGTGCATTGCATCATGGTACCATCTGTCAAGGGCCACGCTTTGATCTGGTTTCTAGGTTACATCTCTAAATCACAAGTACTTCAGAAACCACCTTGAGGACAGCCTTTCTCTTGGAAGGCCCTTGCTGATTGAAGATGTTGGGGAGGAACTAGATCCAGCCCTGGAAAATGTTTTGGAGAGAAACTTCATTAAGACAGGGTCTACATTTAAGGTAGGTTGACCCTTTTGACAAACTGTGCAGAGCAATTACCATGAGGTCAGGTAGATGTTACATAGATGGAATTTTCTCAGCAGGCAGTAACTCAAATTCTAGTCAGTGGCAAGAGGCATTTGCTTTGCTTTTTATACTTCCTGGGTGGAGTTGAAGTATTCACAAGTAGTCTTTGTAGGAATGGCTACTTCACATGTGTAATAAAGTCTGACTCCAATTTGATGTTTGACTGTGGATGGTTTTCAAGCCCCATCATGTCCCTCGCCCCTTCTATCCCCAAATCTGGGCAGGCTGTTAAGAAAATCTGGGTACTCCTTCTCTGCTTTGACACTGGTGAGACATTCACACCATGCAACTCCCTGCTCATGTCCATGTTTTGGAACCCTCTTTCCAGCCCCATACCCTAGTCACCACAAAACCCTGAAACCGCTGCCCCTCCTGACCCTCTCAAGAGATATTTTTGAACCTGCTTGGGAGCCTAAGCCTAATCTGCCCAGAAAATCTCATGTGAGTGGTGTGCGTGTTCATATCCTTTCAGTGCATGTGTGACATCACCAGGCTGGGCTTCTGAACCAAGTTTCGGGTGGGGAATTCATCTCACTTCTATAGTATGAACACAGCAGTTTCAATGATAAATTCTGTATTTATTGCATCGTATATATTGAACTTCCTTCTCTCTTTCCTTCCTTCTCCTTCTTTCCTTCCTTCCTTCCTTTCTTCCATCCTTCTTCCTTCCATCCTAGTGGCTTGAAGCACTATGAATGCCTGAGGACCATTTCATTTTTAGCATAAATTATCTTCAGCTGTGTAATTATTTAAAGCAATTCTTACTTCTAGACAAAAGACACAGTAAAGTGCATCTCTGTTGTATTACTTTTAACTTCTTTTATAAAAAAGGTAAAAGTCAGTGACAAGGAAGTAGATGTGATGGATGGCTTCAGACTGTACGTTACCACCAAACTTCCTAACCCAGCCTACACCCCTGAAATTAGTGCTCGAACCTCCATCATCGACTTCACTGTCACCATGCAAGGTTTAGAAGATCAGTTGCTGGGTAGAGTCATTCTCACAGAGAAGCAGGTGAGTGAAGTAGGGACACCCCCTTTCTGCATCATGTTGTGATTCTTTCATTGATGAAAACAACATGTTGAAAGTTGTAATAGGATTGAATTCTCCCTGTTTTATTCTTAATTATTTTTCATTATTTATTCTCAAGTGTCTTAGATAATTGCTAACCAATTATTTACTTATTTCATCTGCATCTCATAAACCACATACATATCATCAATTTATTTTACTAAACAAATGATATAACTAGGAGAATATTTTTAAGCATCACTATTCTGGTTTTATATTACTTTACTTTTCTGAAGAGTTTGTCCTATTGTGAGTTCTATTCACCTATGGAACTTTAGCTTTCTAGTACATGTCTAGGTTTATCTTTCATTCGATTCGTTGTTATATTGTGTAAATTTAAAATTAAAATGTTGTACTCAGATAATTGTTCTTATTTGTTATCGAAGGAAGCTCTGTGATGTTGTGAGAAGACAGATGTTTGTGACACCAGAGTTTCACCGAGCTCCTTCTGGAAGCTTCTGACTTAATTATGCTCTACAAGCATAACTGTCGATCTTTTTTTTTTTTTACTTCTATGTTATAGGGTATCTTAATGCTCAATGAAAAATAGCCAACAATTTAGAAATTTCCTTGTTCTGAGTCAGCATTTTCTCTAGGGAACATGTGAGTTGTAGGCCGAGAAATGTAGAGGATTTTAATGGGATTGCCTTGGTGAAATTGGATGGACTCTGAAGTTGCTATTGATTTTCTTCTGGATGCAATAGCAATGAGGGTTTAGTTTACTTCATGGCACTTTCTACACCAACCTGAAGATTTATTTAGGTTAAATTGGCAAAATTGTTGGAGTCTGTCCTCTCCATTATTTTTACCTTCGTTGTATGTTATATCCTACTTGTGCCCTTCCATATGTTTGTCTCTTTCTCCCTCTCTCCCTGCCTCTTTGTTACTTTATGAGTCTTTTTTTTTACTTCTTAGCTTACAGTACATACATGATAGAGTCATACAGTTGGAAATGTCATGAAGAGCTTTTAACCTGACTTGGCAAACTCACACGGTTGTTAATCTCAGTATGGCAGGGATGGATGCTACAAAGTGATAACGCCTTTGAAATGTGTACTTGCTTATTTTTGGAGTCTCGGCGGAGGTGGCTGAGGAAGTTGAGCGCTACAATGTCACTGCAGCAGGAAGGACTGGGGTCTTGACTGGCCTTGCAGGATGCTGTCTTGGGGCAGGACCCAGTACTGTATCTTAGGCTCTGCTCTCACCTGTGGCGCTGGCCTCGGGGAGATGAGAGGCTCTCATGGCGGTTTGAATAATGTCCGTGTCCTTGGATTTCTTTCTATTCAGCTGAGATGAATAGACTCTCCTTGGAAAAAATAACTTAGCCTGACAGATTGTGGTCGCAACAAAACAAAACGGCGCCAGCACTGAGCCATAATTGTGGCAGCAGAAGTTTAAGATGAAGTGAGGAGCACTTTAAGCTCCTTTGAAAAGAAGCCTTCGAATGGCTTTGAAAAGCCACTCTGGGTCCCAGGCCTGGCTTTTTCTTACTTCCTGGAAAAATTGAATGTCTTGAGAAATTATACCTTTACTGTCATCTTGTTATTAGAATCTGTTTCAGTCTCATGGTAAATGACTCTTATAGAACATGTGGTGAGAGTAACGTGCCACTCATTCCCTATAAGAGGGTCTTGTACCCTGACCCGTGTTATACACAATACATAACCTATTGAATTTTCTTTTCTGTAAAGCAAAGTCTTACGCTGCTGGACTTAGTTTTGATGGTT
The DNA here is from genome assembly GCF_022682495.2 of Desmodus rotundus. Lineage (NCBI taxonomy): Eukaryota > Metazoa > Chordata > Mammalia > Chiroptera > Phyllostomidae > Desmodus > Desmodus rotundus. The sequence continues at coordinate 186,809,653 of NC_071387.1, read as the reverse complement.
TTTAAATAGTGTATGTTCTGCAAGCAGCTTTTTCTTTTGCAGCTTCTATGCTCCCTGCCATATCTACTGAAGCTGCTCCCATTGCCGAGTCTCTCCAGCCTGGGTGCTGGCGGGTGGCTCCGAGGTGGTCTCTGGGGCTTTCGGGGCATTTCTGATAATCTCTTGGCTCCATTGAGAAAGGCCTATGTCTCTACCATGGGGACAGATATAAAAAGTTTTTTTTAAGGTTTAAATTATTCCTTTGACTTCACTGATGATGTAGTTTACCTATGATCACTTTTGGGTGATTATAAATATCAATATAAAATATTAATATAGGGTGTTATAGAGCCAAGGGGGGCATTGGAAACTAGGAAGATCCCACAGATAGGAAGTTGATGGAAAGCATCCAAGAAAATCCCTTAAATGTAGGGCTGCTACGAGTGGTGAATGGCTTCAGTCAGGATGCATTGTGCCTTTACTGTTCTGTAGATGCTTGGAACAGTAGCTTATGATTCAAGGGAAAGACTGCTCTCCTTGGATTCCGTAAATTCACCAGCTTCCCAGCATCCCCAAAACACAGCGAGGAGCCTTCTCACATGGGCTCTGGTCTTGTGAATGCTCCGCTGTACAGCCTGCTGGACTCAGAGGTTTACTTGCCTCAGAAACAAATGGAAACCTCAGAGCATATGAATGCAAGGAAGGCAGACTTTTGAACCAACTTCATACTTTCCTGTGTGCTTCCAGGCAGTTGTTTAAAATGTGTGAGCTGTTCAAGTTCACATCAAGGCCATATTCTATTGTTGACCTGATTGATGTACCTGTGAGTAGATTTAGACAGCCTTCCGTTGTCACCAGAAGGTGATGTATCTAGACCGTTTTAAGCAGGCAGCAAACCAGTAGCCCTCCAGCAATGTTCTTTTAAAGAAAACCCAGTCTCTATGGCTCACTCTGACCTTGGTCCTAGAGAATAAGTCAAAAACTCAAAGAGAGCTCTGTAGTATTAGGAGAAAACTACTAATATCAATTAACAACTCTACTGGGCACATAATACAAAGCCTCAGGGGTAATTATTATTTAGAATTCCAGATGAGCAGACAGGTAGATGATTTATTTCCTTTGGAGGTAGAAGAACCTGAACCTGGTGGAGCTGATATAGGAAGTAATTTAATAAAGACACTAAACAGACATTCTTATCACTAGCTCACTGGTGGTAGAGAAAAAGAAATCTGTTTCTGAGTTCTGTTGTTTAATTTTTCTATTTCAATTACCAGTATAAGGTTCAGCAGAGAAAGAATCTTTGGGGATAAAAGCCTGGCTGATAACGTTAGAAATGAGAATTCTGAAAGGCTGTCCTCTGTTTTATTTTATTGTTTCAAAACTTTGTTTGCAGGTGGCATTTATGTACACAAAGGGTGTTAGCTTTCATTTGCACCTTTGTTGAGCCAATTAATTTTTGATCATTTAATTAATAAATAATATGTATCCCGAAATTGCACTGAATCACTGCTGTGCTTTCTTACGGACTTTGGGGATACTTTTCATATTTTCATGGTTTACATGAAAATTTTTCATTATAGCCTTAGGATACAGAATACAGAGCACAAATGTTTACAGCTTTGTGTGGGTCTGTGTAACAGATAATCTCTTGTGGGGAAAATGCTTCTAGACAAAATTATTCTCATTAATTAATTTTGCCCACTCACATTGAAAAAGAGCTATCTTTTTGTTTTGGTGTAGCTAAAGTTGTAATTCAACAGAAATAAGTTTAAATCAGTCATACAGATTAAAATATGCCTAAAACCCCCAGAATAGCTTTTCTATTTTAAAATCTTGAATGAAAAGCAAATGGCAATGGCACTCTTTTCTTTTTTTAAATTGAATCTTTTGGGGTGATAATAGTTAATAAAATTATATAGATTTCAGGTGTACAATTCTATAATAATCATTTGTATATTGTATTGTGTGTCCATCACCCCAAGTCAAGTTTCATTCCATCACCATTTATCCCCCCTTTACCCTTTTCTCCTTGCCCCCATCTGGTAATTACCTTACTGTTGTCTGTATCTATAAGTTGTTTCGTTTTTGCTTAATCCTGTCACCTTTTTCACCCAGTTCCTCAACATCCCTCCCTTCTGACAGCTATCGGTGTGTTTCTATGAGTCTGTTTCTGTTTTGTTTGTTAGTTTATTTTTGTTCTATTTTCTTTCAAAGATACCTTTCTTTTTTCACACTATTGCCCTGTTCTACAATTTGGCCACTTGAGTACCATGTAATACATAGTTTGCTTTTGTAATCCCAAATATTATTTAAAATGCATTATTTATTTTAGAGAATATTATTTCATTGGTTTTAGACTTTGGGGGAACTGTACTTCTAGCCCTTATTTCAAGCTGTTGGTGATATAAGTACTACTTTAATTGACAAATTTATTTAAATTGTGTTAATAATGGTGTTAAATTGACCATACCACCTCAACAGTGTTCAAGCTTTTACTTACTACTTTTAAAATCAGGAATTGAATAATTTGCCCCTTATTGTATGCACTCTAATAACTGTCTTTATTTTGTTAATAATGGTTTTTAAAGCAACATGGAGGCATAATTTTAGTTCCACTTCCATAGTTTGCAAGTGGAGGCAAGATTGGAAATGTGGGACATGACAGGCTTTGCAAACTATGTTGAGAATTTTGGCCCTTTCCAAAAGCTAGGGAGATCCTCTGAACGAGGAGGAGCAGAAAGAGGTGATGGCAGAGAAAAGGGTCAGTGGGGAGGCCAGGTATGGTCAGAGTAGTCCAACCGAGGAATAATTAATGCCCCAATTAGGGCAGGGAGAAAGAAATTGAGGACAAATAGAATAAAAATTGTTATGCAGGAAAAGACTCAAGAAGACTTGGTGCAGTCTGGGGTTTGACAGCCCATACTCTCATTTCCAGCAGACGCTGGAGCACACATCCTTAGCACTGTGAGTGCAAGACTGGAAAGTTCTTGTTAAAAGTCCCTTTTCAGCCACCTTATGCTTTTATGATGATATGTGAAATATAAAGTATGACATATTCAGTGCCAACTTATAATTTTATTTTTAAAAACTATCTATTTCTAAATAAACATAATCCTTCTGAAAATCCATGCTGGAAATGAATCAAGGGAGGGAATGGAAGGAAAGAGACATTCTGAGTAGCTTTTGTGGTCCAGTAGATGTTTTAGCTGCTTTAACAGTGATATCCTCACAATCACTCTCTGAGCTGTTTGTGTCCGTCCTGCAGATGAAGAAACTGAGGCCTGTAGAGTTATGTAACTTGGCCAAGGTCATGTAGTTAATAAATCCTGGGAATTTGGATTCAAACATGTCCTTCTGATTTCAAAATCATCATTCTTCCCACTGCTCTATTCCTTCTTACCTGCCTTCAGGTGAGGAGTTTTATAAAGCTCACCTTTAGGAACTCAGAAATGGTAATGTTAGTGTATGAATTTAGGATTATGGCAATAAAAAAATAATTGGAAGTTTTCCCCCTTAATTTTATTATCATTTCCTAGTGTGACTGTTTTTATTATAACTGCTTTCAGAAAGAAATTTTATAGTAGTCTTTAAATGTCACTTGTTTGCACTAATTTCTACATTACCTCAACTCTGAGATTCTCATCTAGTGAATAAATGAATTAAAATAACTACTCAGGAAGCTTCTGAATATAACCAAATAACAGATGGAAACAAAGATAATAAGAGCAGGTTTTGCTTGAGTTGCTACATCTCAAATAGTTAAGAATTGATGTAAGTTCTGAGATTGTCTTTTGCTTAAAGAGGGAATATTCTTTTTCTAGAACGTTCTGTGACCTGACTCATTGTGCTTAGACCATGTTTGTGAGTTGGCAGCCTGGTAGGGCCCTGCCCATCATAACTGTTCAATGGTTAGCTGGCCAGGTTGGGAAGCAGAGGCCGCTGTTCTTTGCTCTTTGCCTTAATGCAGCTCTGTAACCACAGCCTTGATGTTAACGTCAGGGTTTTTCAGTTACAAAGAATTTTCACGTCTGTACTTCTGCCACCAAGACATGACTAGATTTTTAAATGCTGTTTACTCATTGTCCTTTCCATTTTTGATGCTTTTATTAGCTTCAAAGTTAGAATGTCTCTTTTAACAATTCGGCTTTCACATACAATGTGACTGGGTGCCAGAAGCATAGCTTTTCTGTTGTTCCCCAGCCCGTGGGCTTCCTACTTCCTCTGGCTTGTTCAGTGTCATGGCCTCCTTCTCCAGCCCTCACCAGCCCATCTTTTCTTCCTTCTCTTCCACCGTCTCTCCCTCTCCCAATTACCAGGACAAAGAAATAGCCAATAGGGACAATAATCTTCTGAAGCCACTCTCCCCAGGGACGATACAGATCTTCACTTCTCTTGGAGAGAACAGTACCTTTTCAGGCAAAGAAGATTTTTCAATTTAAATGTACCTGCAGAAATAAATATATTTAATATGAGGCATATAGATTTGTCTTCAAATATATTTCAATATATTTTTAAATATATATTATCTTCAAAACAAGCTTAAATGTAACCCCAAAACGTACTTAAAATGATTTGGCTTTAGGAAAGAAATGGTAAAGGGAATATTGGTAACATTTTTAGCAAATTTCACATTGTTTGCCACCAATTCTTTTTTCCTCCATTAATTTTCCTCTTCCTATTTTGATGTCCATATTTTCTGCAGTCAAGTATGAGAACTACAGTACAGGAGTTTGAGGGCAGCCCTTTAGGTTAACTTTTTAAGGAATAGCCAAACAATAGTTGTTAACTAAGAAAGAAAATATATGTATGCAAATTAACAGGAATTGGAGAAAGAAAGAACTCATCTTATGGAAGATGTAACTGCAAACAAAAGAAGAATGAAGGAGCTAGAGGATAATTTGCTTTACCGGCTGACCAGTATCCAGGGGTCCCTGGTGGATGACGAGAGTCTCCTTGTGGTGCTGAGTAACACAAAAAAGACTGCTGAAGAGGTGACGCAGAAGCTGGAAATTTCAGCTGAGACAGAAATTCAAATTAACTCCGCCCGGGAGGAATACAGACCTGGTGAGTTTGGTAATGAAAGGCTGACGTCACAGGAAAATGAAGCAGGCGATAAATGAGAATTAGAAAAATTGAAGTAAGGAAGCACATTATGCCAATGACCGTGCAAAGTGGGGTGGCCGTTTATGTTTTGTGGCATTTCTGTTCAGTTAAATTGAGATGAGAATATTTTATAGTGATGTTAATTTTTCAGGTGCTTATAATTTGTGTCAGTTGGCAAAACTTTTAAAGTTACTATGAACTTAATTAAACTAGGAAAGAGAGGGAAGATTTTAAAGAATATCTGACTACAAATTAGTTCAATCTGAGGAATTAATGCACAATTTTTGAGCTGTTCACGAGTTGCTAGAGGAACCTGCTAACAGAATTCGTCCCCTGTACTAAGTTATCGTCCCTCCTGGAAAAATAATCAGAACAATATCTTCTACTGGTGGAGAGTCAGGTGCATCCTTTTGCAATGCCTTGTTTTGCCGGCTCGAGGCCGGGGTTAGACATAGCTTCTTCATGGTCCTTAAGAATGAGGTCCTTCCAATGCCTACACAACTTGTGGAGTGTTAAAACCTTTGATATCCTTTCGGTTGTCTTTTCTACCTATAAAAAACCGGTTAAATGTATTTGTAAGGGATCCAGAAATTCTAAAAAGGAAAGTGTCATTCGATAAATACAAATAGTGAACTACTTACACAAAGCCTATAAGTAAGAATTAAATATACAGAATGGGCATTGCTCTAGACCTCCATTGCTGCCCTTACATAGTTAGTGACAAGGCATACAAGTAAAACTTGTTTTCATTCAGAGCTGTGGCTGATCAGTGCCTGGGTCATTTATGCTCCACCCTGATAATGCATGCAGCCTTACTTTTTGTCTTTCAGTGGCTACACGGGGCAGCATCCTGTATTTCCTCATCACCGAGATGCGCTTGGTTAATGAGATGTATCAGACTTCACTCCGCCAGTTTCTCGGCGTGTTTGACCTTTCCTTAGCCAGGTGTGTTCGTGCTCAGGAAGCCAAGCTTAATTCTGCATCTGTTTCATTCTGTATCTGTGGGCTAGCACGGTGACTTTGTATTTGTAACTTCCTTTTCATCTGCTGAGTCTTATTTTTATCTAAAACCTAAGATTAACGTAATTACTAGTGTGCTAACCAATCATTCTCGTGTGTCATTGTTATGCTCAGAGAAAACTCCAGCAACTATTCATCCATTGATTAATTCCTGTGGTGTTATGTGTTTCCGTTAACTAAAAAAATTCCCAGGACATTGTTGTGAGTGATAATGTTTCACGGATAAAATTGATTTCGACATGTTTTGGACTCTGTTATGTTATTTCCTGTTGAGAGAATGCTTGTTATTTTAGATTTAGCAGTCTGTAACCTTGCTCTAAGAATTGGTCCTCCAAAGTTACTGACTCGCTGTTCAAGCCATTGTTTATATGGACAATGGAAAAAGGCAGGGGGATAGCCCTGATTTAAATATGCTCCACTCCAGGTCTGTCAAGAGCCCGATTACTAGCAAAAGAATTGCCAATATCATCGAACATATGACCTACGAGGTCTATAAGTATGCTGCCCGGGGCTTGTACGAGGAGCACAAATTCCTGTTCACCTTGCTGCTTACCCTGAAGATTGACATCCAGAGGAACCGAGTCAAGCATGAGGAATTTCTCACCCTTATTAAAGGTCAATATAACTTTGAAAGCATTGTACACAGGTGCAGGTGTAGGAATGATTGGGAAGGTCCCATTTACTATTTTCTTCTGGTTATAACAGTTTCCTTGCATTTCATTGAAGATTGCATTTATGTGAGCTATTTTATTTGCTCATTAATTGTGTGAATATTTGTTTAGAACCTACTGTATCCTGGGGCTCAGAGTAATCAGTCGGAACACATTGTGAACAAAAAGAAGAATGTTGCTTTTGTAGGGCTTATATAATTTGGGGGTGATACAGAAAAAAATAGTGAAACAATAAGTAAATTATTTAGTACATGAAAAGCTGGTAAGCATTACAGAGAAAACAGAGCTGGATAAAGGTGTGGGGGATAGGGAAGGTTTACATTTTCAATGGGATATTTAATGGGACCTCTAACAGGGTAGGCCTCCCTGAGGGATGGACAGGTGAGCAAAGGCCTGGAGATCAGGGAGCACTGGCCCTGGGGACATTTGGAGGAAGAGTGTTGAAGGAAGAGGAGCCGGCATCAAGGGCTCTGGTGGAAGTGAGGAGCGTGATGGAGGGAAAGCTAAGAAAGTAGAGTGGTTGGAGTGGGTGGGTGAGGCAGCTATGCAGCTTAGCCTGTGGACACTTATTCTGTGTCTACTGAAGCTTTGCTCACAGAGAGATCCCCTGTGCCAGTCGAATGAGACAGCCCAGGAGAAGGCTGGGAAACATACATCTGCTGTCCCATTCCTGAATGTTTAGAGAACAATCATTTGAAAAAGTGACTGTGGAAATGATGGTGGGGGGTCTAAATACTTTTATCTATTATACCTTTCTAAGCAAAGCCTTTAAAGATAAGACGCAATTTCTTCTTGGGGACAGGGGCCAATTTTCATGACTTCATCTGAGTGCATTTGCGGAGGAACTTAAAGAGGACCCTAATAGGGGAAGTAGGGGGTTGTAGATACGCACGTGCTATGCCCTGGAGGGTGTGTAGGACCACAGTCAAACTGGTATATACACAAGTGCATATCTGTGTTCACATACATATGCATGTGCATCTAATAGCAGCACCCAAGTCTCATTCAGTTAGACTTTAGCTTAGAAATGTATGATTTCTCACTTTCTCTCTCTTTCTCTCTCTTTTTCTCTTTCTCTCTCTCTCTAACTTGTTGTCTCTTATACCCTTGCTCCTTAGGTTTCTTTATTTTCAAGCTTCCTAAAGCTGACCATGTAGAAGATGAGTGATCTGGAGAAACACCACCTTAGATAGATAAGTGGGCGTAGGAGCTGTTTTCTACAAGAGCCCTTCATATGTTACCGATTTCTGGCCTCAGTCCCCTGGTCCTCTACTTGACTGAGCTTTCCGAGGTGGAAGTTGTTTCTGACATCCTCAATCCAGGCAGGAAGTACATTTCCCCATGGAAATGACATTGAACACAGCCTGCCCATCTGGTTGGAAAACTGTCAAGTGTGTGACATGATGATAACCAACATGGGATTTAGGGTTAGGAAGACTCTAAGGGACATTAGTGGTTTTGCCACCTTCTTAATGAGTGGTCCTGAGCAGCTTATTTAACCTTCAAGCTTCAGTCTCCTCAGCTATGAAATGAGGATAGTCACATCTAGAGAATAGGATTATTGAGAATCACACATTTAGGTAAACTCTGGCACACAGAACGTGTTCAGTAAATGATAGGCACTGCTCTAATACCTTCTGTATTTTAGGTTATTTCTATTAGTCTGAGGCTTGCACAGTGCTTATGAAACAGAGTTTCAGAAGATCGCCCTTTGATAGTTGTGCTGGTGAAAATACCCAGGGATGTGACCTCCCTCTGCAAAGACTTTAAAATCACTTGTTTGAAAATGTTATTTAGATAGCAAGTGTTTGGATACCGGTATTTTAGTTCACTCACCTCTAAGATGGGAAGGATGAGCCTAGATGACTTTCTCCCTTCCAGGTACTCACCAGGTCCAACCCTGGTTCGCTTCTGAGATCAGATGAGATCGTAGATGACTTTCTAAGTCTGCCTTAACTCTGCCACTTATTGTGTGGTGTAACTTGTATAAGTCTTTCATTATAAGCATGTATTATTTTTACAAAATATTATAGTAAAAATTCAAACTTACTTTCCCCAAGCTAGGGTTTGAAGAATTCTCTATCATCTTGAGAATTTAATTTGAATTATTCCTATCTCAGTTGTTCATTCATCAGTCTATTTAATCTGGTGCCATGTTATCTGGGAATATGTCTGCCCTGCCCCTGCCCATTACAATTACTCTTTGTGGCCCATTGTACACTTTGAGCCAAGGAAGATATTCGTGACACAGCTGCCTTGTACTAAACAATGAATAATGCTTTGTCTGCAAGGAGCATCCTTTCCTTTTCATGCATTAGCTCCTCCATAACCCTCTGGTGAGTACCTTATTCTTTGTTGGAGGATGGGCAATTTTCATTGATATTGGTGTGATGTTTTTCAACACAAAAGCACAACATGCTTTGTTGTCCATAAGGACAACATAGATATCGTCCTTAGGTTTTTAACTGCTCACTGGCATTAAAACAATGTTTTGATTTTATGAGCTTATATTTTCATCAAAGTGGCTTCCAGGCCACACTTACCTTGTTGGAACTATACTAAGATAGATTTGGCAAAAGAGAGCAATGTAGTTGGGTACATGGTGCCTGGATAAAGTAGACATTGGCTCAATAAATATCTTAAATATAGTTATTTGTTTATGGGCTACTCTGTTCAAAAAATTATTTTAAAGGTAGCCAAATGCATTGGTTACCGTATTTTTTGGACTGTAAGATGCACCCCCCCTAAATTGGGGAAAATGGGGGTGTGTCTTGTAATCCAAATGTAGCTTACCTGGCTCGCTGGGATGGGGGACAGTGGTGGAGCGGGGTTTTTCCCCCTATTTTCCTCCTCTATAACCTGCGTACGTCTTATGGTCCGGTGCGTCTTACAGTTCGAAAAATACGGTATATCCTCTAAGAGTTATGCTTAGAGTATATTTTCCCTGAAAGAGTTTAATAGATGGTGTTTATTAAACAATATATATTACACCATAGAAGACTCACTAACTCTTTCTTTGACTTAAAATACGATTGTTTTCACATGTAGTTTTTCTGAGGTGGGCCACAATAACATTTTTAAGGTGTCATTTGTTTAATGCTGCTGTGAGAGCTTTGGGAGTGACGTGACCTCAGGCAAATCATCAGTGAAAAGATCGCAATCAGCAACCAATGGAAATGTTGGTTGTGGTAGGTTTGACCAAACACAAATGATTCGGTCAGGGCCCTAGGGGTGTGCTCAGAATGGGTATAAATAACACACTGGTCTGTAGAAGACGACTCTTTAAACACACGTAATGCTACTGACATTTCTAGGTAAGTCCTGTCTCTAAAATGAGCTTGTGCCACCACTGAGTAGTCCCTAATGTGGGCAGTAGGTGCTTACAGTGACTCGTAGCTTTGTCCTTGGCCCTGTTTTATGTGATTTACACAGATGTGTTTTGTCATTCTGTCATTATCACAACAGCCAAGGTTCATCATTCCCATTCTACTTATTTGAAAGTAAGGCCCAGACAGGGGAGCTGTCTTATTCCAGACCTCGGCGAGGTGGAGATAAGATAGAATCCAGCATCTGCCTGGCCCCGAAGTTATCTTACTAACTCCTAAATGTGTTTTTGTGAAATCACCTATTCTTTTATTAAAATTTTAATCTTATTCATCACCATGGTTTATATTTCTGAGCTTAAAAACATTACGGAAGTAAAATAATTGAAATTGAAATCATTTAAGCAAAAGTTTTGTAGATTGTTCTATAAGAAGGAAAATCTAATAACTTTGGAAGTTTAATTTTAAAGGTGGTGCCTCGTTGGATCTTAAAGCTTGTCCTCCTAAGCCATCTAAATGGATCCTGGACATGACCTGGCTGAATTTGGTGGAACTCAGCAAACTTAGACAGTTTTCAGATATCCTTGATCAGGTAACCAGTGCTTTGAATAAACTTAGGATAATGTCACAGTGAGCAGCTTCCTGATTTATCAGCTACAATATTTGTGGAAGAGAAAGATTTAATATTGACACTCTTAAAATGGTTGGACCCACGTCTGACCTTCCTCACAGCTCACTTACGTATGGTAGAGCATATGCCACCCATCACAGACTCGTCTTGCAGTGGGAAATTATTTGCCCTGCGCAGTGTGTCAGCATCATCATTTGGAGATGCACAAGTGGGAAGACTGATAGTTTCAAGTAGATGCAATAATTAGGTATCCCTATAAAGTTTTGCCTTCTTTCTAGAGATTAAATAGGAAAAGAGATATGAACAGCCTGCCTCTCAATGCTAAATGTCCTTTCTTGCCTCTTGTTCTTCTCCCTCTTCTTTTTCTTCTGCCCCTCCCATTATATGCCTTAGCTAGGCATCCGGGTATGAATCTAATGCAGGCACTTGGCCTCTTTATCTTTAGAAGTTACTGTCCGTTCATAATGAGCTAGTTGCTGATGAGTTGTGTAAATGTCGGGGCCATGGAAGTTGAGTGTAGAGAATTGAATTGGGACAGGCCAGGAGATAGGGGTTTTTGAAAATCAGATGATCAGAGAGAAATCATGTTGACAGCAAGGTAGCTTTATTCAGGTACAGGTTGAGGGCTTAAAAAATTGTTTTTAAACAGGAAATTTCCTAAGGTTGGATTTTTACTTTCCCCGTTTAAGTTGACCAGAAGCTTAAGTTCTGCTGTATTTTTATATCTTGGCTTACAAGTGATGATTACCATGGAGTTAGGGTACAAACCATTCTTTGGGGGTTAAATAGCTTTCATCTGGGAGATTTTAATACACTCTAGTTTGTTCCCCCACAGGATCATTTTGGTGACCTTACCTGTTACTGAAGTTGTTATGTTCTGGAGATCATGTTATACCTGCAATTTCTCCACATTATGTAGTCTTTCAGGATTGAAAGAGGTTATTTCTTATTCTTACATCCTACTCTCTAGGTACAAACCTGGAATGGTTTTTCTTGTCAGACCACTAAGTACACTTGGTTATTTAATCAAAGGGAATATACCAGGGAACATAAGATTGTTTTTGTTTGTAGACGTTGTTTGTTCTGTTTTTGAGATGTTTGCTTATGTAATGCTGTTCTCTCTTTGGTTTTTTAAGCTCCAAAGGATAATGGACAGTGTTCGTTTTCTCCTTATCAGTAGCCTAAAGGAAGCTGGAATCTGATTATTTGATATTAAGTGGTGTATTTGTAATTAATTAGTAGAATATTGGCCAAAAAACTTCATTCAATTAGAAAACTATGTATTCAATGCCTTTTTTTTTTAATGTAGAGTTGTCCTGAGAAATGAGGAAACAGAAGTGAATGAGACTTGGTTCTTCATCCTGAGAGGATTTCGTGGAGCAAATGAGATTTCCTTAAAATAATGCAAATGAGTTTCCGTTGATTTCTTTATTCTTTGCAAATATGTTAATCACAAAGGCAGAGACAAAATTAAACAACCCAGGACTCTGCTAGCTGTAGGCTGGTGTTAATACAAAGTGACTTTAGAGCAAACGACATTTGATTGTTAATTTTCAAACCTTTGGACATTAGAATATAAAATAAAAAAATAACCAAGGACTGTCATTCACACATGTCTGAATGGTCAGAAAGTTCAGTGAAACATATCTGTGAACTATTGCTGAACGATTTTTCCATGGCGTGACACATTTCTCATCCCCTTGTATTTTCAGATATCAAGAAATGAGAAAACGTGGAGAATGTGGTTCGATAAGGAGAGCCCTGAGGAAGAACCCCTTCCCAGTGCCTATGAGAAATCTCTTGACTGCTTTAGGCGCCTTCTTCTTATCAGATCCTGGTGTCCTGACAGAACCATTGCCCAAGTATGAAGTACCTATTAACAAAAATAAAAGAATCTTTTTAAGGAGAATGTCTTTTTAAATGTAAAGAAAGATTTAAAATGTTAATCCCAATGAGAATGTCTTGTAGTCTTCCATGAAACTTTCTAGCAATAAAATGAAAAACATGGAAAAGTAAACAACAAATAAATATAATGAAGTGTACATTTAAGCTAAGGGATTTATTAGTCTTTGGCCCAAATGGTCCAACAAGAGTGAATGAAAAAAAACCCCATATTTTTAAGGCTGGTGTATAGGTATAACATAAAGGAAATGTCTTATTCTTTTTTTTTTTACATTTTTTAATTGTTATTCAATTACAGTTGTATGCCTTTTCTCCCCATCCCTCCACCCCACCCCTTATTCTTCTGTGTCTCTTTTATATTAACTCAGAAATGATACGGCTGCTGTCTTTTGCTTGTAGTAAAACAAGAAGGTGAGGAATGTGAGGTTTCTAGGGAGGAGAGAGACTAGAGGCAAAGCAGAGCATTCCCAAACCTGTATGCATTTCCCCAGAAAGTGTTACAACCTTCGATGCAAGGGAGAAAGTTGGCCTAAAATTCTTTAGATTGTACATATTTTACATAGGGTTTATATATGAATGCTACCTCCAAAGGATCTATCTTTTTAAATATCTTTAACCCGCTGGCCTACCACGATGGAAATTTGTTGAAAAAGACTCATTGTGTTTTGCCTTCACAATTAAAGGTTAACTGTGAAGGCAAAACACATTTTCAGCATAGGTTGATTCTTCAAGGGCTTCTCCAAGAAAGCCTAAGGGGTAATGGCAGGCCCAGCTTATAATAGAATGTAGGAAATGTTCCCCTTCACTCTCCAGAGGGAGTGTTAAAAACAAATGGAGCAGCCCTCTCCAAGCCCACTTGGGTACTGTGCAAGAATGAAACAACTAGATTCGATGATTTATTGAGAAAAGGAAAAGGAGTTTTGCAACCCAGGACACTGAGATCACCCTTCCTTTAGTTTTCTTTTCAACTTCGTTACTTTTATTCTGCCCAGAGGAATTATCAAGCAGTTGCCTTATTTATGGGCAGTGTAGAAGGTTCAAATAGTTCTTTCCTTCCTTCCTCCCTCCCTCCCTTCCTTCCTCCCTCCTCCCTCCCTCCCTCCCTCCCTCCCTCCCTCCCTCCCTTCCTTCCTTCCTTCCTTCCTTCCTTCCTTCCTTCCTTCCTTCCTCTGTCCCTCCCTCCCTTACTTCCTTTTTATGATTGTTATTTTTTCATATAATACTTTATTTGATCCAAGCTGAAATTTAAGTGTTCTATGTTCCTTTGTACCTTCATCCTGGCTTCTGACATCCATAGGCTGACGACAGCCATGGCTTCCTAACTGGTCTCCTACAGCCATTCTTGTCCACTCTAGTCCATCCTGTGTGTTCTAGAAGAAATGGAAATATGATAATGCCCTTCCCTAAATGGCTTCCCATGCCCCTTTGATAACACACAAGTCTTAAACCAGGTGTAGAAGGCCCCTCTGGAAAAACGTTCTCTCCTGTAAAGTTCTTATTCTCTGATTAGGTTCCTTTAGTGATGTTCAGTCAGACACCGTTTGGGGAAGCAGAATAGAAGATCTGCAGTGTGGACCTATTCAACCTCCACTCCCCGTAGGCAGCGTCAGACTTGTGTTCAGCATTTTGTCTGAGCGTGGCTGCTCACATTAGGGGATATTCCATTGCCTGGTGCAGGAACGGTGCTCTGTCAGGGTTTCATTTTTCCCAGATGTAAAGTAGGGACAATGAAATCTAGCCAGGATGATTGGAATACATTTTAATCAAAACAGTGTATTTAATGATGATAATGAGTATCATGATGATTACATATCAATCTGAAAATATACAAAGTTTTTTTTTGAGTTACTAATGAGGCTCAGATTCCTGCCACTTTACAAGGTAGTGAGGATGAAACAGACGTGGAGGGATGACAGCAGTGAAAAAGATTACCAAATGAAAAAATATAACACATGCTCCCTAATGTATAATTATGAAAGACTCTGCCCTGTGTCACTGGCAAGGTTAGTGTGGACATCATTATGATAATCTACACAAATGAATTTTGGAAGCCACAATGCATTGTGCATGTGAAGGAGTTAGAACAAATTTCGGTGACACATGTACCATTTTTGGCAGGCCCGCAAGTACATCGTGGACTCCATGGGAGAAAACTATGCTGAAGGGGTCGTCCTGGACTTGGAAAAGACATGGGAGGAATCTGATCCACGGACACCACTCATCTGTCTCCTGTCTATGGGCTCTGATCCCACGGATTCCATCATCGCCTTGGGGAAGAGATTAAAAATAGAAACCCGTTATGTGTCCATGGGCCAGGGCCAGGAGGTCCATGCACGCAAGCTCCTGCAGCAGACCATGGCGAACGTAAGGCCAAATGTCTACTTTTGTGTTACGTTGTTGATATTGCAGCTTATAAAGTTAACAATTGCAAGAAAGAACATGTGCATTGTTAAGAGTTTAAATTTACATACTGCATGCTGTTTACCAATAGGACACATTCATCCAACAGAAAATTTTCATGGAAAAACAGATACAATTTAAAATATTTTTCGGCTGAGCCTTGACTTACGGAAAACTTACCCAACTGAAAATCTTATTTCCTAACCAGCTTGCATAATGCTAAACCCACTCCAGATCCCAAACCCTCAGTGGGGTCCACAGCCCCGCCCCCTCTGTTACAAACTCCAGCCCCTCCAGCTCCACTCTGGGAATCCTCAACACTCCAGCATCTACAACACCAGTGTCTTTCTTGAGTTCCAGAATGCTCAGTCTATCTCCAGGAGTCCCCCATGCCTGGCCCAGATCCCAGAGGAATCTGCCATTACCCTGCAGTGGTGCCAGAGGTTCTAGGACACCTGGCCTGTTGCTTTCCAGGCGGGGTTCCTAATGCCCTTTGTGGACTGCAAATTCTCCAGCATGCAGAGCATGCAGTGCTCAGGCCTGGCCTGGGAGCCACTGAACTCTGGAAATCACGCATTGACCTTGCTAATGGGACAGTTAGACCAGAGTTGGGGCACTTTCAAGGACTTAAGTTAACAGAATGCTGGAGGTCCTCCATTTCATTTCTAGAACTCAGTTCCTGGACAAGGCAATTATGTGTTTACTCTGGCCTAGCCCTCCCGGGGGTGAACATCCAGTTCAGCCTGGAGGACCCCTTCATCCCTGCTCCCCTCTTCCATCACACTTTGGCTAAGCAAGGTGGTGGTGAAGAACCTCTTGGCTTCTAGTTCCTATTGGATAACACAACACACAGTCTTAGTTTAGATCTCTTTCTGGCCTTTATTGGGCCAGACCCTACTCCTCTTTCTTGTGCCTTACCATCCTTCATATTTTAAGACTCCTGTGTCCTCCAGGGACTCCTCATTCTGAGGCAGGACTGGCTTTTCTCCCTTCCAACTCCCAACCAGTCCCCCCCGCCCCCATGAAACCACTTGGTTCTAGGTCCCTGTTGCTGGATCTAGAACCTTACCACTGTGCTGCATCTAGTTCCTTTCTCCTGGTCTAGAGTTAGGCCCACTGGGTTTTTAGAATCTGCATATTTACCTAGAGGCTCTACCAGCAGCTTTGGGGAAAGATAGGGGCTCTTCACATGGGTTGTGCTGTCTGATGACCTTAGTTTGCAGCAGGAGAGGGAAGGCTGAAGGGATCTGATTGAAGTGTTTCTGGAGACGAAAAAAAATCCATCTGTATTGAAGACTCCCATGTCTGATCTGATGTGAGGACTTAATAGGCCTCGATCTTGGTTTCCTTCTTCTCTTCCCTCCTTCCTCTCTACTTTCTCTATTCCTTCCTCTGCATATTACTGTACTGAGAACAGAACCACTAACATTAACAGGACACTGCTTGAACTTAAAATATATATTTGTGTAACTAATAATAATATCTTTTCAGGCAACCAAATTATAGTTTAAATGGAATATTGTTAGCCTTTAGTTTATCCATTATTATTAGCACGCTTATAACTTGTCAGAGACAATAGCTTTTTATAAATGTTGTAAGAAAGTTCTGAGGCAATATGACAGAATGAACCAGCTACCAATGGGAGCAAAGTGAACGATCTGTATGAACTCAAAACATTGAATACAGAGTGCAGCAGTTCAGAGGAAGAACCTTGGCCACAGATTCTGTGGGTAAACATTGAAATATCAAAGTTCTCACCTAAGAAACTTGTATCAGGATTTGCCTGCATGCTGGATGATGGAGAGCAACTAAAGCCTTCCGTTGTTGTTAAGTTTTATGTTTAATCTCCTTTTGTTTTGAAGGGGTGGACGGTGTCAATTAAATTTTTCAAAGGAAGGGGAAGGGTCGTAAATGAACATGTATAAAGGACACATGGACAAAGCCAAAGGGGGGTGTAGAATTGAGGGTGGGAGGTGGGGGTGGGCAGGTTGGGGGAAAGTGGTGGTGAGAAAATGGAGACAACAGAATTTGAACATCAGTAAAAAAAATTAAGAAAACATAAAAAAGATTTAAATAAGGCATGCACCTCACACTTAAAATTTTTTTTTCAAAGGACAAAGAATAGTTTATTTAGTACATGCTATACACTTCTGAGGAAAATTATAAGGGAATATATCAAACTCCAAAATGATCAATTTTATATGTAACTGCTAAGATTTTTAGATCTAGTGCTTGGTTTGTTTCTTGAAAAAGAAATAATTCAGGCTGTGCTACTCAAAACTAAATGATCCAAAAAATGATCAGGAAAACAACTCAGGATTATCATCTGGATAGTGTAGGTAATATTAGCGAAAACTATTCTATAGATTAGATATTGAGTCAATTATTATTGTATGACCTAAAATTTTTCCAGTCCTGCTTTATGCAAGGAATATTCTTATGCTCATAGAAAAATTTATGAAAAAGATCAGACTCATCTTCTAAGGCTCTTGTTTTTAGAATGGTCAAATTCCACAGCTAAATTGTTCTTCCACATTCTAGAGGGTATATACCCAGCTAAGAATATTCTGGGAAGTCAGTGGGAGACATGAGGGGTGGGTCTCAAAATCAGTGGGAAAATTTTCTTTCACCTGTTTTCAGTGAGGTTCCTATACCCTAATGTGCTCCACTGACGTGCTCCAGTCCAAATGCTGTCTGTTTTGCCTTTTAAAGAAAATGAGCTTTCCATCCTTCTTTAGGTGAGGCAGGAACATGTCGGGGGCTGGACTTTGAATCTTCTTGCCCACCTTCTTTCCCGACTTCCCGAGGGACCTCTTGTCACCATTCTTGAGTGTTTTGGAAGTTACGTGGTGTATCAGGTTACATCTCAGCTTTCCTGAGTGTCAGTTGAGGATTCAGCTTTCGGGAGTTCATTTTGTATGTTATTGATAGTGTCTTCACCCTCGCTGTTTTTGTTCTTAAGAGTTCAGGCCTTCAAAAAAAAGTCCCTTCCCTGGAGTTTTCATGGACTTTTGGGGAAGGAGCTGAGCTAAATGGGTATTTTCAATCAGCATGTTAACTTGCAAGCACTGTTATCTCTTTTTATGCTTCACGTTGGTTATTTTCATGACCCCTACTACATATTAGTACAATCGGCATGCTGTATGTGGGACCAGTATATGGGACAGGGAAAGACATACCTGTCTCAAACATTATTGCGTCCTTGTTTTGACCTAGAATCATTTAAAGTGTTTAGTGTGCTGTTCTGTTAAGTTATAATTACTTAATTTTTAAAGAATGTACTAATTTAAATCTCTGGGCAGAACACAAAATAGCCTCATTGCCATTCACTGTTGTTGACTCAGGGAGGATGGGCACTTCTGCAGAACTGCCACCTGGGACTCGATTTCATGGATGAGCTAATGGACGTAGTTACGGAAACTGAGATTGTACACGATGCTTTCCGCCTGTGGATGACCACCGAGGTTCACAAGCAGTTTCCCATTACACTCCTTCAGATGTCCATTAAGTTTGCCAATGAGCCTCCGCAGGGCCTCCGGGCTGGACTGAAAAGAACATACGGCGGTGAGTGGAGGAATACGTCCAAGTTCATTGGCGTTCCTGCACTTAAACTATTTCCTTAAAGAAATTGTAAAAACAGAATTAGCGAGGGTATAGTTACAGCAAAGAGTACTATTATTTAACATGTGGAGGAGTGGATGGCCTCTTTGTCATGGTCCTTGTGGAATGTGACCTGGCAGGGTTAGGCACCAGAGCTCCGAATTTTCCACCTTATATTTTCCCTGTTTTCCCAATGTTGGTCTATATCATCCTACGCTATTCTCTGCTAGACACCTACTTTTTGATGTAAATATCTAAAGTTGATGTTTTCATCCTGTATGGTCTTTATGCTCCATACCTGAAGTAGGACGGTAGCTCCTTCTGAGAGGAGAGGCTGAATTAAAATTATGGCCAGCCTTTATTTCATAAAGCCATATTCCAGAATGTCAGAATGGTAGCGAAGTTAGAAATCAAACAAAAGGAGCAAAACCAGACCAAATGCCCCCCAAATGGAACCGAGATTATTCTCTTTGCCTTTGCTTCCTGTACTTCATGGCTTCCTGTCTGGGACTTGTGGTCATGAAAAGAGCTTGGACTGCGGAGTCAGAAATCCTGTTTCTGATCCCCCCTCAACAAAATGCTGTTCTCTTGGGTGTTAGTCACTCACACAACTGGAGTTTTCATTTTCTCATATGTAAAATAAAGACAGTAAAATCTATCCATGATGATTGGAAGATAGTGTATTTAATAACAATAGTGTATTGTTATAATGAATATAACAATTCTATATCATTCTGAAAAATCTACAAAGAGATTTTTTGGAATTGTTAACAGTACTGAAATTCCTGCCAGTTTATAAAGTAATGTCAGGATAAAACGGATGTGGAAGGGTGATGGCAATGAAAAAAGGTTACCAAATGAGAAAATTTATAAATATATAAATGTATAAAACACAAATTTATAAATATATAAAATATATACATATATAATCATCATAACTATTGCTTCCAGAATATATTTAGGTTGCCATGGGCTTCTATACACAGTATTAACAATTTAATATTAATTAAAATAGTGTATGCACATGCTCCTACTACTAATAATAGTATAATCTTATTATTATTATTATTTAGTGGTGGTTGTAGTCATAGCAGCAGTATTTATTTCACTGCCGTCATTCCTCCACCTCTATTTTCCTCCCACATTATCTCGTTAGATTGGCAGAACTTGATCCATGTCAGCGAGCCCCTCTTCCCCTCAAATCTCTTTGCAGAGTTTTCAGAGGGAAGTGCCCTCTAGGTACCCACCTTAAATTACTATTGCCATATGAATGTGATAAAGAATAATTTAAGACAAGTGAAGTTTACTATTAGGAAATTACGAGAAGAATTAATAACTGATAAAAGTAGTAGAAAATGAAGATGTTTGAGAGCTGACACAGGTTTCCTCCTGGCTGACCTCAACAGGCGTGAGCCAAGACCTGCTGGATGTGAGCACAGCGGCGCAGTGGAAGCCCCTGCTGTACGCCGTGGCTTTCCTGCACTCCACGGTCCAGGAGAGGCGGAAGTTCGGTGCCCTGGGGTGGAACATCCCTTATGAATTTAATCAAGCGGACTTTAATGCCACTGTGCAGTTCATCCAAAACCATTTAGATGACATGGATGTCAAAAAGGTACCGTGTGTGTGCTGCTTCATGCCCCTGGTGATTGTGGGTCCTCAAGCTAACGTGCCCCCCACCCCTGGATAAGGGATGTCCTGACATTCCTTACCCAGCTGGACAACCAAAACGTTCAGCAGACATTACCAAATGTTTTCCGGGGTGGGGGGTAGCTTTGGAGTAAATCTTGTGAGAGTGGTGATTTTCTGTGCTTGCAAAGTCATTATCTTTAAGTGATAGCAACTTAGGTCACACTTGCCTCTTGATTTCAGCCAGAAAATAAACAAATTTTGATGATCTTTTTATATCTTAAAGTCAAGGTGACATTACACATAACACAACCTAACAGAGTTTTTCAGAGGTGGGGGCAGTGAGTGGGGAAACTTAAAAAAAAATCTTAAAATATGAAAATGAAGTCTAGATTACTTTTGAAGTGTGTGCTTCTTAAAGAACTAGCCCAATATTCAAAAAAAAATAAACATTTTTTTCTGTTGAAATTAAAATATGAAAATATGAAGCAAAATCTATTTCAAGTTATGAGGATGAATTTTGAGTAATCACTTATGTTTGCCTAATTAATTTTCTTTCTGTACTTTTTACATTATGAATAAATGAATGAATAAATGATGTTCCTTGGCAGGAAAAATGATGATAAGACCGTATTCAGTTCTACACAATTATTCTATGAATTTTCCCAGGGCATCTCCTGGACTACCATCCGCTACATGATAGGAGAGATTCAGTATGGAGGCAGAGTCACTGATGACTACGATAAGAGATTGTTGAACACGTTTGCTAAGGTTTGGTTCAGTGAAAACATGTTTGGACCAGATTTCAGCTTTTACCAAGGATATAATATTCCCAAATGCAGCATGGTGGATAACTATCTTCATTATATCCAGGTGTGTCAATGTCAAACTTTTATGTATAAAGTAAATATCCTCAGCATTTGACCTGTTGCTTATGGATTTACACCATTTACATGTGTACTCTCTTTAGTGTAATTTTTAATGGTGACACATATTGGAACTTCCACCATCGATGCTTTCTTCATATGTTTATATTTGCCCAATGATTAAAATGGTTATACTTGTTCTGCATGTATGTTTTGTATAAATGCCCTCCTCCCATTCTCTTGTAATGCTTCGGTGAAGAATATTCTTTGGGGAGATGATAGATTGAGCAGATGAGAGCCAGGGAACCTGCACAAACTCCCCGGAGCTCTCCACCTGTGAGACTTCAGTGACTTGTGATAATAGGGCAGAGGCAGCCTCTGGACAGTCTGTTCTGGATTTCAATCCACTTGCCTTATTTTGTGATAGCCATTCCTTAATCCGGGTCTAATGGACAGTGTGTGAGTGTGTACAGGAGTCCATCCATATAAGGACTCCTTCATTCAGGGCCAGATACTTCTCTGTCATGGAGGGGGTGGTGGGGGCTGTCCTGGGGTAGCACAAACCCCGGCCTCTCCCCACATGATGTCAGCACATCCCCTACCCAGTTGTGACAACCGAAAAGTTCTGCAGACATTACCAAATGTTTTCTGGGCCAGGGGGGCAAAATCACCCCTGACTGAGAAACATTGCTTGAAGAGAGAATAAAATAGATTTTCACAGGAAATTTGGGGAAGAAAGTTGATTTGTGTTTCAAGGTAACTACAGTTTCTGTCTCTATACCTTGAATTCATTAGATCATTGTTTAGCAATCTCGTTTGCCTCTGAGATTTATCTCGGAGTGAACAAACTAAAGTGCAATAGCCCCAGAGGGCTGAATTTATTAGTATATTTAGAGGTTCTGTGATAAATAGATGTGATAATTTTATCATACATTATCATCTCTATACTTTTAGTAATTCAAATCAGCAAATATATGTGTATTCATTGTACTATATGTGTCTTTAAATGATTAGGACTGAATAAAAAAGTGCCTTTGAAGGTATAAATTCCAATGAGCCTGTACATATATTTATTTATATACATCTCATTTCACAATGAACTTGAGTTCATACATAGGAAGACATTATGTAAAAAGAAATAGAATAAGGAAGTAGACAGGAGGGGAACTATGAATAGGACAACAATAAAACAATTCACATGTAGAAATATATGTCAAATTGCAGGTAAATTTTCTTTTTGTCAAGTAGCAGGGGGAGAATTTTGCCCACTTGTTCTTGCTGTTTTCCTCGCTGACTCTATTGTTCTGTTAATATTTCTCTCTTTTCATAGTCTTTCTCCAGGAGAATACAATTCCTTTATTCAGGTCCTAATTGCTACAGCTGTCATTTTCTGGTATCTTAAAAACATAGTAACTATTAGTTATCCAACATTCGTTTAAAAACTGGCTTGAATTAGATCAAACCTTCAGAAAACAAAATACCAATCCATATTTCCCTCTGTCTTACATATTATAAAA
Source organism: Desmodus rotundus (assembly GCF_022682495.2). Classification (NCBI taxonomy): domain Eukaryota; kingdom Metazoa; phylum Chordata; class Mammalia; order Chiroptera; family Phyllostomidae; genus Desmodus; species Desmodus rotundus. The sequence continues at coordinate 186,787,015 of NC_071387.1, read as the reverse complement.
CGAGAGTCTCTCTTTGATTAAATTTGTTGGAGGCGTAGACATTGAAGTACCATGAGCTGATTATGTTTCTCAATGTTAATTTTTTTCAAGGCAACTTTTGATTTTTTTCTGGAGAAATTATTGAGATGGTGGCTTGATACAGATAAGGCATCTTTTATAAATGTGTATTCTAATAAAAGCATGCTTCTTTCCAAAGACAGTATAATTTAACTGGTCCTTGCGGCAGCAGTCTGTGCTTACCGGGGTACTTGTCGTTCAGGGTTTGCCCACCTGCGACAGCCCCGAGGTCTTTGGGCTGCACCCCAATGCTGACATCACATACCAGAGCAAGCTGGCCAAGGATGTGCTGGACACCATCCTGGGCATCCAACCCAAGGACAGCTCTGGTGGAGGGGATGAGACCCGGGAGGCGGTGGTGGCCCGGCTGGCTGATGACATGCTGGAAAAGCTACCCCCTGACTACGGCCCGTTTGAAGTGAGTTGAAATCCTGACAGAATGTCTGCTGTGGATGTGTCTGTTCGGTTAGGGGAACGAGGAAGGAGGGCAACCATTTTTCTGAAAAAAAATTATTTAATAAACTCACTTCCTGAAAACCCAGAAAAAGAAGTTTTTGAATCTATACATGTGATCATTTTGACATATAAATAATAAGAAAACTTGATATGAATGTTAATATTCCTAATTAAATTACAGGTATATACTGATGGGTTAGGATTCCTTTTCTAGAGCTTTCCCTTGAGGTACTTTCTGTTGCAGTTTGTTGAAAGAAAAGTAATGTATTTTCAGAGTTTAGCACCTGGTTATTTAAAAAATGTTGTGTAACTTAATATGTACACCTTAAAACTCAGGCATTCTTAGTTTCAGGGAGTCTGTATTTTTATCATTATTTTGCTTTGCAGCTTCTTCATCTCACAGGTTTAAAACACTTAGTATGTCTTTTAAAAACTATGTAATCTTTATTATATTGTTTCCATTACCATGTAGTCCACTTATTAGTATGTCTTTTTAATATGCAACTAATTTCTAAGCAATTTCATGATTATGAAGATTAGTTTTTTAGACATATTAGCAAATTGTGAAGAGATTTACGCTGCTAAAAATTTTAAACTTTTGATAAAAGCAAAAATAACTGGGTTACTTTCCATATTGTCTTAGAAGAGGACCCGGCCTAAGTGTGACACTTCGGTCCCAGGGCCACCGTGTTTCTGTACATGTTGCCCCCTTTCCGCCTGCTTTCGGAAGGAACCCTGCAGGGTTTCGTTTCTCCAGCATCCCATTACTTTTTACGAAGCAGGTCGTTTTGGCTGCTAATACGATAGACTGAACTCAAGGACCTATCACCAAGGGAATAATGTCCTGGGGAAGAAACTCTGATCATTTGCTGGAGAAAATCAATACCGCAATCAGCTTTTACAAACACCTTCCATTATGGTAACAGGAAACAGGTCATTCATGTCTAGCAATGGTTGAAATATTTATGAAGCATTAAAAATATATAAAAATATAATAAATAAATAAATAAATAAAGTAAGTAAGTAAGTTACGGGGTTTAGAAGCATCTCCCTCCTTTTGCTGAATTCGTCAGAGCTACCCCAGGATAAAACAAGTCAGCCTAGTACAATAACTTATTCCTAGAAGATTCTCAGCTAATGTTGCAGGATGGAAATGATTGGGTGGGTAGGTGGGTGGGTGCTTTGATGGCAAACAGAAAGCTCTGAAAATGTATGGGTAGCTTTTTGAGGCAGCCAGCAGAATGGACATGCATGTATACATGTCTGTTTGTGTGTGTCCGTGTATGTGTCTGAAAGTCTTAGATTAGCAGTAAGTGACTATTTCCTAGTAAGCACAGTTGCTGTTTAGAAGGCTGCGTGGCTGTGGGCATGCACTTTTATTTTTCTGTGCATTAATGGCTGCCTGTTCGCTCCCACATGGGATGAAAAGTCGGCTGGTCATCTAACAGATGTTTCCTTTCTTATTTCTTATCTGTTTTCTGGCGCTGAAAAAACAAATAAAAACTTACCTCTTGTTGAACTGTAAAATTTGGGGCCTTTTCAGAAGCCCCAGTGACATAAACATTAACAGCTTTCTAATTTATGACGTGTGCTGAATGTCTCCGTGACAGGTAAGGGAGAGGCTGCAAAAGATGGGACCGTTCCAGCCAATGAACATTTTCCTCAGGCAGGAGATAGACAGAATGCAGAGGGTGCTCACCCTGGTTCGCAGCACTCTGACTGAGCTAAAACTTGCCATCGACGGCACCATCATCATGAGTGAAAATCTTCGAGATGCACTGAATTGCATGTTTGATGCCAGAATTCCCACTCAGTGGAAAAAAGTACGTTAAGTCTGCCCCTATTCTGCCTAATCACTTTATTGTTGTGAAGAGTTGCAATTGGCAAGCGGAAGGCATAGACAGATAATTTACTTCAAAGTGTTCTTTTGCTTAAGGACTAATCCCCTTATAGTCCTGTATTTTTAGACTGTAGGTAGGGAAGGAAATTATATAGCATTTCCCATGTATCAGGGTGGGCAATTTACATTCATTCTTTCATTTCAATCTTACATTTTATTGCCCTTAATTTACAGATGAGGAACTTGCATGTGAGAGAGGTTAAATCTTTTCTCAAATCACACACCTAAGTCATCCAAGAATCAGAATTCAAATACAAGCTCTTGGGCTTCAGAGCCCATGATACTAGTTTCATAGAAGAGAATGTTCTGAGACACACATGCTTATTAAGCATTTTCTTTCCTTTGTTTGTAGATACGTGAGTATATATATCTCAAGATAACAAGTGTGCTTACTGATTACCTGTTGGTAGTTGTGCCACATGAGATATGTGGTTTTAAGAAATAATTTTCTACTTGAAAAGTAAAATAAGGATTGAGTGCCTTTTTAAAGCAGGAAAACGTGTTTGAGGGCAGAGGGCACCTAAATGACATAGCTTCTTTGTTCTGTATTTAAGCCTCTGTGTATTGTATGCAAGTGCAAAGTAAGTGAAATCTCTAAGATTGCTTATGGTGGAGAAGGGACCCAGGGACGGGTAGGGGTGTTGCTGTATTTACATCCCATATTTCCTGAGAAATCGCGTTTGTCATATGCCATCACCAGGCGTGGCTCTGCCCTCACAGTAGGAACTCCTCGAGTACTTGACTCACAGCTCTTTCTGAAAGTCCCTGCTCCCTTTCAGAAGTGCATGTATGCTCTACCCTCCCTGAAGATTTGGCAGAAGGAGGAAACCGGCATGGATGGCAGGTAGAGAAGTGTGACAGGCTTTACCCACCTGCGATCTGAAGTCATGGACGCAAAGTGAACTGGGTCTGTACAGTTGTACAGTTTCCTCCAGCTGCACTCAGGCGACTGGGAATGGGCCTGGGGAGGGCGGATGGTCGAGGTCATGCCATGTTGGGCTTCCCTAGGCAAGTGCGATGGAGGATGTGTTACTTTTCTGGGGTTGCATAATGAGCTACCACAGACTGAGTGGTTTAAACAACGGCGATTTATTGTTGCACAGTTCTCCAGGTGGGACGTCCAGAGCACGGTGTCCACAGGGCTCCCCTGCAGTGTCTTCTTATGAAACTAGAGCACGCAGAGCAGAGCATGGTGTGTGCTCCCTGCAGGCTTCTGAGCCCCAGAAGAAAAACAGAAAGTTGCTGTTTCTGAATGTGTATCTCCATGTTTCCTGCTGCTGATAGGACTTTCCTAACCGCCTGCTGTCTCTGTGCTGATCTACTGACACACATGGGAAGTTACTTCTCTGTCTTTTCCGCACATTGGGTGTTGCCGCAGCTCCCCACCATTACAGTGGGACCCATCCGGCAGAGGCCTCACCATCTGGTGGTGGCTCTTCCACCATATGGCCTGTCAGGAGAAGGGAGGAATGGACAAGGCACACTGGGCCTGATCTTCATGGATCAGAATAGACGCAGGGACACAACATGACAACATGAATGGGAGACTGGGAAGTGTAGGGGGTCACCTCCCACATGGGGTGAAAACTCACTGGTCAGTGAACAAACTGTTTGTGCCATACCCCACCTCCCCTCAAGTCAGATATGTTTCTTTGCCTCCTTGCAGTGGGAGGAGACAGGGGATAAAGAAGCCTGGAGTGTTATGTAAATAGAGCTCTTTGTCCTTGGAAGGAAATAGAATTGTGGAGATAATGTGCTTTGCCCAAGAGGACAGTGTTTGATGACAAGGTTGAAAGTGCAAGGGTGGGACTGGGTGAAATAAGTGGGTTGCTAGAGATCAGAGGTCACGAGATAAGAAGGTAGGGTATTAAATGGGCCGTTCACTTGGATCCTGGTGTCACCAAGAATGATTAGTGGAAGTAAATAAATGCAGTTAATGGGTTATGAGCTGAACTCTGAAGCCAGAATACCTACCTTCAAATTGTGCCTTGGCCACATCCAAGCTGTGCAAGCTCAGATAAGCTACTTGTCTTGCTGTGCCTAAGTACCCTCATCTGTAACATGGGTATTATTATTAGTCTCACCTCTACTACGGGCTTTCTGAGCGTTAAATGAATTGAAGAATGTAAACTGCTTAGAACAGTGTCTGGCATGTGGCCAGGGTTATGTAAGTGCTTGCTGTTATTATTCTTAAAACCACATACCTCCAATACTACCACCATTATTACCACCACCACCATCTCCACCACCACGCCTTCTTCATGACCACTACTTCATTACCACCTTCATCACCATCACTGCCTCCATCACCTCCACCACCACCATTTCCATTACCACTACCACCATCACCACCACCACCATCTCTGCCACCACTGCTTCCATCATTACCACCTTCCTAACCACCACCCTACCAGCACCCCTACTGCTTTTACCAGCTCTGTCACCAATACCTCTTTCACCACCATCATCATAACCACTACCTCACCCACCAGCACCTCCATCACCACCATTTATATCATCACTATCATCATCATCCTCATCCTCATGATTATTTTGGGGATGGAATGGAAGAGCAAAGCAGGAGCCAAATTCTTTGATAAATAAGAGGGAGTGACCAGTGGTGATGGAAACAAGAAGGGGTGAGGACGGGATGTCCAGAGTGTCTGAGATTCAAAGGAAGAGAATAATGGGAAACTATAACTTGTCAGAAACAGGAATATCTATTCCTTCCCTGGTCCTGATGGCTGTGCAGTAAACAGTACCTTACATTCTGAGAGGGCTACAAAGGAAGCAGTCTTTTCTGGGTGAGGGTGGGGGAGAGATTACAGAGGAGGCGGGGGGAATGTTCAAGGCAGAGGTGAAGGATCTTGAGGAGTTTGCTGATCATGGCACTGAGGATGCTGGAGGTGCAGTAGAAAGACTTGGGTGGGCAGAGGGCTGAGGTATGGGTCAGCCTGCGATGTCTGACCCAAATGGAGAGGGCTGCATCTAGAGATGAGCCTGGGTCATGGGGTGACTAGGTGCTTGGCCTTTTGAAGTTACTCAGGTTATTGGGAACATGAGACCTGATGGGAATAGAATGGATAGTCTTTCAGAAGAGACACACTTAGTGCTGAGCCTCCAATTTCTCACCCTGGGTTCGGGCAGATTCCAAGGCAGTGGGTCCCACAGGCGGCATGAAGTACCTGGGGAGTGCCCTTCCCATGGACTTCTCCATCTTATTTGATGACAGTACTATTCATCGCTCTAGTCACAGAGCTTAGAAACTCAAAATTTGCTTTGACCACACCCCTTCCTCTCTTTTGCACCTTTCACAAATTTATTGCCAAGGCCAGAGAGTTTTCTATCTGAATTGCCTCTTCTCAGTGCCAGTGACAGAAGAAGAACCTGCCCGGTCACTGGCCACTGTTTTGTTACCCACTAACCCAGCAAACTGAGCTTGGTCAACGCCTGGGAGGTTCTGCAACAGGGATCCTTGCCAGGAGGCACCCTTTCAATAGTGGCTCCCTGTGTCCTCAGATCAAATATAGTATCAGCACTTCTCTTTTAGTTAACACATCTATACATGTTGAGTAGAATGAGTTGCCTAATTTTTAAATTATGATCAATATACTATCAATCTTTGGAATCCCGTTTTTTTTTGAGAAACAGGAAAATTAATTTTTAAGATATTTGAAATTCAAGTGGTATATCTATCCAGGTTGATCGCTACATTTATTCACACATAAAATACTGCAGTTGCAGTAAAATGTTATAAAATGTGATTTGGAGACGCCCGCCAGCGCAGCTGCTGCTAACACCAGTGACATGTCCACGCCAGTTGTAACCACGGAAGCTCCACGTGCGAATTCAGGAGGAATGTTACAGGCAGCGAATGTGCCTGATTTGTTGGTGGCAAAGGGATCTGCGTTTCTACTTCTGCTCCTTCATCAGAAGAAATCAAAGTACATGCTAAGGGACAAAAACTTCAGAAAGTAATTGTTGTTTGCCTCATTACAAATGGTAAATGGAGAAAGGCTCCCCTGACTCGGTGTTCAGAGACTACATTCTAAAGTGTGGATCGGGCCATCAGCACATTCACGTAGATAGGGATCTCGTTTTATAACGCACCTCCTGAAAATGTAACTGAAGGAAAATAGTTGAAACCAGTTAAATTTAACACACTTGTTTTAATTGCTCTATAGCAGAAATGGTGATGAATATGTTAGCAGGTGGAAGGGGATTCCATTGCCCGCAGACATCTGGGGCAGCATCTGAGCTCTCAGTCCATCTGTGTTCATGTGATTGTTAGCTGATTCTCTCCTATAATCTTAAGGAGGAAGAATCATTTGAAAACTAAAATTTCAGAACCCCAGGGCAACTCATGTCTTAGGGACTTAAATTCTAGAAGTGAAATTGGTATTTCATCATTTTTTTCTGTGAACGTAGCCAGTCAGACAGCAGAATTAAACCCGTATTAACTGTTCAAATGTCTGCATTTCAGGCGTCATGGGTGTCAAGTACATTGGGTTTCTGGTTTACTGAGCTTATAGAAAGAAACTGCCACTTTACCTCTTGGGTTTTCAATGGCCGACCCCACTGCTTCTGGCTGACAGGCTTTTTTAACCCCCAAGGATTTTTAACTGCAATGCGACAGGTAATAGCTCTGATTTATACCTGTTGTGTTATTATAATTTTCCTCTATAAAGTTCTCTTCCTTCATTATAGTTTTAGAGAATATAATAAGACAGAGAATGACTGTCTCTTATGGCTGCTAGCAGTTGCATTGTCCTGAACATAAATCCAGGAACTTGTTCTGAGGCTGCTAGCTTGAATTTCAAAACCTTTATTTGTTATTTTTACATTTGCTTTTATTATATGTATAATAAAATAAAAAAATATATACGTACAAGTGGTTAACTTGGGACATGAGTGTTGGTTCTGAGAGAGTCTTTTTAACCTTAACTACCATTCTACTTACTTTGCATTAGGGTAGTTTGGGGCTGCGCTGGAATTTATGCTCTGTACATACAAACCTCTCTAATTGCTAACTGCATCCTCTGCTTTTGTTCTTGCCTGGAGTAGGAGATAACTCGGGCCAACAAAGGCTGGGCGCTGGACAATATGGTGCTTTGCAACGAAGTCACCAAGTGGATGAAAGATGACATTTCTGCCCCTCCCACAGAGGGTGTCTACATCTATGGCTTATATCTTGAAGGTGCTGGCTGGGACAAGAGGAACATGAAACTCATTGAGTCCAAACCAAAAGTGCTCTTTGAGTTGATGCCTGTCATAAGGATTTATGCAGAAAACAACAGTAAGTTTTCTTGTGCATTCAGGGATGGTTGGTATTATTAGATTCATCGGTGTTATAAACACAAAACCTTGTTATTTTTGTATCATATAATAGGGATTTGATTCTTTCATCAACTAGCTTCACACTCACAGCCATGTTTAATGAGTCTTTATTGACCATTAGTCACTTTCTTGGGTGCTATTGGGAAGGCCGTAGTTATCCAGATAACTCTTGCCTATCTAATAAAGCAGATAAAATATATATGGATCATAAAGTGTTAGCTGATACCATAAGAAACAGGAAGAAATAATAAGTGGTGGGAAAGGAGGGTGAGATAATAGTAGGGTGAAGTGGTCAGGGCAGATGGGTCTGGACTGGGCTTGGAAGGATGGAGATGATGAGAGGGGCAAGTGGTGGAAAGAGGCTTTCTGGGCAGGTCAGCCCAGGGTTCACTCGATATGTTGGCTGTGTCAGCTTGGAGATTGAAGCCAGGTCATGAAATCCAGATTGAATTCAGGGACATTTAGCTTAATCCAGTAGCTAATGGCAAATTGCTGGATTCACATTTCAACCTATGAATGTAATAACACGTCTTTGAAGCACATATGTTTTTCTACCTTGACAAAGTCATCAAAGCTGGCTAAATTTTATCAGGCAAAAATAACCTAAACTGCTTTCCATCATTGACTGATGTTTTCTGGGGGCTTTCGTTGTTGCATTTTACTCACCTAAACTCTTCTCAGCAATAAACGCCTTTCTGAGCATGTGGGACTTTCCTGTTCATTTTTTAAAATTAATTTTTTTCCTTTTTCTACCTATCAATAATCATTTTACTTTTACTTTCATTTTTTTATTGTTGTTCAAGTACAGTTGTCTCCATTTCCCCTCCACTTCTCCCCCTTGCCCCACACATCCCTACCTCCCATCCTCAATCCTACTCCCCTTTAGCTTGGTCCATGGGTCCTTTATACATGTTCCTAGATGACCCTTCTCCCTTTTCCCCCCATCATTCCCTCCACCCCCTCTGGTTACTGTCCATTTGTCCTTAATTTCAATGTCTCTGTTATATTTTGCTTGCTTGTTTGTTTTGTTGATTAGGTTCTACTTGTAGGTGAGATCATATGGTATTTGACTTTCACTGCCTGGCTTATTTCACCTAGCATGTTCTCCAGTTCTGTCCATGCTTTTGAAAAGAGTAGGAGCTCCTTCTTTCTTTCTGCAGCTTAGTATTCCATTGTGTGAATGTACCACATTTTTTTATCCACTCATTTACTGATGGGCACTTAGGTTGCATCCAGCACTTGACTATTGTAAATTGTGCTGTTATGAGCATTGGGGTGCATAGGTTCTTTTAAATTGATGTTTCAGGATTCTTAGGGTATAATCTCAGCAGTAGAGTTGCCAGGTCAAAAGACCATTCCATTTTTAGTTTTCTGAGGAAATTCCATACTGTTTTCCACAGTGTTTTCCACACTGGCTGCACCAGTCTGCATTCCCACCAACAGTGCACTAGGGTCCCTTTTCTCCACATCCTCACCAGCACTTGTTTGTTGATTTGTTATGATGGCCATTCTGACTATTGTGAAGTGGTATCTCATTGTGGTTTTAATTTGCATCTCTGTGATGGCCAGTGATGCTGAGCATCCTTTCATATATCTCTGGGTCCTCTGTATGTACTCCCTGGAGAAGTGTCTGTTCAGGTCCTTTGACCATTTTTTAATTGGGTTGTTTGTCTTTCTGGAGTGGATTTGTGTGAGTTCTTTATATATTTTGGAGATCAAACCCTTGTCTGAGGTATCATTTACAAATATATTTTCCCACATGGTTGGTTCCCTTTTCATTTTGCTGATGTTTTCTTTAGCCATGCCAAAGCCTTTTATTTTGATGAGGTCCCATTTGACTATTCTTTCCTTTATGTCCCTTGCTTTAGCGGCCATATCAGTGAAAATATTGCTGCATGGAATATCTGAGATTTTCCTGGCTGTGTTCTCCTCTAGGACTTTTATTGTGTCACGACTTATATTTAAGTCTTTTATCCAACACACACACACACACAGTGAAATGACTACTATTAGCCATAAACTTTAGAGGTAATCGTGGTAGTGGATCCTAAGGAAATACTGATTTTTTCGCAGAAGGACAAAATATTTTCTTTAAACAAGGATAAAATATAACATCTTTTTAAAAGACAGCTTTTAGTATCCCCACTCATAGATGAAGATCCCATTTGGAACATGGGTCAAGGAAAGGGAGTTTATAAACTGTGAGAATTTATTTTTTTAAGCAAACACTGGCTGAATGCTTTATATATATACCAGCCACAGCCTTAGGTGCAAGAGACACAAGGTAACTATGAACCAGATTCAGCTCACAAAGGACTCGGTCTAGTGAGGGAAACTTTTGTGTAGATAGAATTTAATACATGTGATGATAGAGATTCACCCAGGATGGTCAGGAAGCCTTAGAAGGAGATCAAAACTATGCCTGGGAGGCAGACGGCTTCTGAGATGTGTTCTGCAGGAGAAGAATGAGTGTGCTAGGAAGTTAAAGATAGATTTTTTGGCGGAGGGAAATAGTATTAGCTTCCTTGGTCATTCCATGAATAATTATCTGGTAATGACCATCTGCCTTGCACTGCTTTGGTGCAGGGGATGCAACAGTGAAAAAAGACCAGGGAGAATCCCCATTCTCATGGAACTGAAAAGGGAAGGGCAGCCCTGGCTAGGCAGCTCAATGGGTTGGAGCATCATCCTGTACACCAAAAGACTGCAGGTTTGATCCCCAGCCAGGGTGTGCGCAAGAGGCAACCAGTAGATGTTTCTCTCTCACTTTGATGATGTTTTGCTTTCCTTCTCTCTCTCTAAAATCAATAAAACGTATCCTCTGGTGAGGATATTTTATAAAAGGAAGGGGAAGGGTAGCCTAAAAAAAAGCAAATATAGCCAATCCCTGTTACTCATGGATTCTCTATTTATTTCACTTACTGGCTAAATTTATTTGTGCCCCCCAAATCCATGTTTTTGGCATTTTTGTGATCATTGACAGACATGCACGAAGCAGTGAAAAATGTGAGGCTCCCAACATGCATCCCAGTTGAGGTTGACTATGTGACACTTGTAAACAAGTGTTCTTTTTGTGGTCTGTTTGGTGTTACATTTTCACACTTGTGTACTTTTCGCTATTTATATTAGAATTCCCAAGTGTGGCACTGAGGCGCTGTCTGGTGTCCTGAGTGTGAGAAGGCTGCCATGTGTCTTACGGAGAAAACACGTGTGTTAGATGCACTTCATGTAGACATGAGATACAGTGCTGGAGGCCTTGAAGTCAATGTCAGTGAGTCAACAATGCATATTAAAAAGATGTCTTTAAGTGCGAATACACATAAAACAAGGTTTTGTATTGGTGGGTTGTTGAAAATGGGGCCAGAGCCTCTCAGGAACCTAAGCCTCTATTTCCTCTAGGAACACAGGTTCTGTGGTCCCCGATTCAGTGTTCATGGATACTTTATATACATGAGTCCCATGAATAAATAATGACCATTGATTGTAAGTGAACATTACTGATGTCACATAATTTTTGTTCGTATAAAGAAAAGCACACACTTGGTCTGCTAAGGAGTAAAGTAATTTAGGGGTTGGGGGAAGGCCTCGTTGATGAAAGAACATTGAACTGGCATCCAAGTGACAGAAAGTGGCTCTGCTGACATCCAGGAGCAGAGGCAAGAGCACGAAGGTGTGAGTTAGCAAAGGGTTGCTGTGTTGGAGGAACAGAGAGAAGGAGTGCGAAGGAAGAGGAGCCCATGGGGAGAGGCAAGAAAGGTGAGGGCTCAGCACAGGTCCTGGCCCGCAGATACCTTGCTCAGGATACGCTGGCTGTATATGAGAGGACGCAGGTCTGCCTGGGATTGGGCAAGCGTGCTGCCTGTGACCTTGTGTTTACTCAGGGCAGTGTGAGGTGCTGGGCCAGTGGCTCTTTTATACAAATGAAAATCAAATGTTCTTTTGGCTAAAAATTATATTTTAGAAAATGTGTGTTGTCCTATCATTGTAGCTAGTCAACACGTAAAAAATGTTTTCCTTATAAAATGCAAAAAAGGTCTTTCTCATGTGGAGTGAAGGGTTACTTTTTTATTTCTTGTGACTAAACTGTAAAAATCCATTGCAATATACATTGAACATCTCAGCATGGTAGTATTAAAGTAATAATTTTATAATTCAGACAATTCCTTATTTAAGAACAGATTTTTCTACAAACCCTGCTGGGCATTAGTCAACAGTGAGGCTCATTAGCAGCAGGTAAGGGAGGAAATAAAATAAACAAAGGAAAAGTGACTAATTTCAAAGTACTGAAAAAAAGAAAAAGAAAAATTTTAGTTCTCTATTTTTTTTTTGGTTTCAGTAGAAATTGGTGGAAACTTGTTTTGCTAATTAACTTTATTGTTGGAGAGGTGTTTATTTAATCATAAAAATAACATTCTGTTGCTCTTTTTATATATTATATCTAATTTTCATTCATTTTTGATAACTGAATAGGGTTCTAATTAAGATAAAGAGGTATAGCATTGTTAAGGGCCAAAGGACACTCCAACAAAAGCACAGTGTTTTAAAATTAAAATTCTTATAATGAATTATTCTCATGTTAATATGAAGGGCAATTTTCAGTTTAAATAATTTATCATTATTATCATTGTACTGGATTGGCTTATTTATTTTCAAAAAGATGTCTGGAGATTCATTTGAACTCTAAAAATTGAGTGATAGATCCCCAAATGTTTATTTTATTCACGTTTCTGGTTTGGACATCATGGGAAAGTTGCCCAAATAGTGCTAAGTTCACCAAGAGGGTAAAAGCACCCACACAACTCAGGTCCTCTATTTCTGAAGGAGGGTGAGGAAAGGCTGACATGGGAAGGCTTTGTCTCCTTGCATATTTACTATGCGGATAGTGATGCTTACAAATGAACTGCAGTGCTGTAGCCGATGTGATGGGAAAACCATGATTACAGCAATGTGAGGGAATAAAGCAAGACTTACGGGTACCTCTGGTCCTGATGTAGGCTGAGAAGGATCTCTGGGTCCCTGCAGCTAATGAGGATATTTCCTGCTTGGGAACACACTTTTCTAAGAATGCCCTGTAATTCCCCCCCCACCCCCCGCACCCAATACTGCAGATGTGGGCTGGGGGTGGGAATAGCCCATGGGTGCCCAGGAGGTGGAGAGCTTCTGATTCCTGAGCTCCATAGCATTTAACCCACTTCAAGTTTGTAAGCCTGGAGCTGTGTCAAAGACAAGGAGAATACAAGCCTGGGGAATTTGTTTTTGTGAAAAAGTAAGTATGTGGTGGGAATGGTAAAGAAGGGGAAGAGGGGTGCAAATCTAATACACCTTGGGCATCTACTGCATTCCAGACATTATATAATGGCAAGTATTCACATATATTAACTTATTTAACCTTTACAACAACTCTATAAGATATATCATGCTGATTTTGCAGATGAGGAAGTTAAGGTTTAGAGACATTATGCAATTTGCCTGTGATTCCCACCCACCAAAGCTGGTATCAAAATCCCAACTGTCCGTTGTGGGATGAATGCGGACCTTTGGGAATTCCTGGGGGTTAGTGTTCTACTTAGGCAGTTATGCATTTAGGCAGTCTCTGAGGTGTCTAGGCTGGAGCTTGAAAATCAAGGCTAGATTGAAAACGAGGGCAGCTCCTTGCATTTTTAAGTCATGAGTTTACTCTTCTCAGGTAGCTGCTAAGGTGGACACACTAAGATCCTCTGCTGAAGGGAGATCTCACCTGATGTCCTCCCTCCCCTCATGCTTCAGGCTAACGAGGGTCGCCTCCCCTGCCTACATACTGGTGGGGCCATTTAGGTTGTCCCCTGCCTTTATCACCCTAGTAATTAGTCATGTGGCTTTGGAGGGGACTTGAATATGCCAGGAACTGAAGTCAGGTATCTAGTTATCTCTGGTTGATTCTTACATCTTTCTGCAAAGACCCAGAGGCACATGCATGAACGTAGTGTGTCCAGCTATTGCTGAGATGAAGAGCATAGGCTCTGGATCCATTCTGGCAAGGCTTGGTTCTTACTGGGTCGCCTACAGCTTTGTAACCTTGGACAAGGAACTCACCTGCTCATGGTCCAGTTTCTCATGTGTAAAACGGATTTAATAATGGTTCCCATCTCATAGGTTGTTGAGGGAATTACACTGACGATGTTCAGCACATAGCATACAATAAATCACTTTATTATTATTGTCATTATTGATATCTCACATGCTTGCTGAAAGATTAAAAGAATTATCAAATGTAAGACAGCTCTATTTAATATCTTAAAAAGGGGTGTCCAACCCCTGGCCTTCTGGCCGTGTGAAGCCCAGAGTGGCTATGAATGTGGCCCAGCACAAAATTGTAAATTTTCTTTAAACCTTTTTCTTGCTCATCAGTTTTCATTAGTGTTTGTATATTTAATGCGTGGCCCAAGACAACTCTTCTAGTGTGGCCCAGAGATGCCAAAAGGTTGGACACCCCTGTAAAATTTATTAGCAAAAGAAGGGTTACATAAAGGGATGATTTACTAAATCATCCAACTTTTTGGCATCTCTGGACCACACTGGAAGAAGAAGAATTTTCTTGAGCCACACGTTAAATACATTGCGACATGTAATCACACACACACACAAATCTCAAAATGTTTTAAGTAAATTTATGATTTTATGTGGGGCCACATTCATGGCCGTCCTGGACGGCATGAAGCCTGCAGGCTGCGGATTGGACACCCCGATTTAAAGGTTACCTAGAGGATCTCTACAGAACTTGGGTGTTTTGCGTATGGGAAGGAATGAATGATGTAATAACATTTGGATGAAAAATGTAGGCTAGAGAGGGAAATTACCTAGTTAGAAAATGAAGTTCCCTCAAGGTGTTTCCTTGAATTCTTCAGGCTCCTGAAGCCTGTAGCTCACCAGTTTCAACAGCTGCTTCTCTGCTCCTCCTTCTGGAGCCCACGGCTTTAAACATATTTAGCTGATTTGTTCTACCTACATAGTATGTTTATTTTTTCCTTCCGAGTTATTTGTCTAACCAGGCGTAGTGGTTTGGAATCATCTGTTTATGCAGTTGTTTAGCATCTGTCAGCACCTCCACTATGAAAGTATTTTCAGCGGCTCCGGGTCCTGCTGCAGAAGTCTGCTGCCTGCTGGGACTTGGCGTGGCCCCTGCAGTTCCGACGCAATTACAAATAAATAGCATTGGATCGATATTTCAGAGGTTTCTTTTACCTGCTTATTGAAAGGGATATTATTTTTTTTCCAGTTATTTCTTTCTGGGGATTAAAATCTAAGTGGTCAAATACTTGCCAAGGTGTAATTATTATAATTATCATTTGGTTCAAAGGTGAGACTCCAGTGGCTTTACTGCAAGATTTACAAAATGATTGTTAGTCAAATTTTCATACAGAAGAACAACCAGTTGTATATTTGTTTTGTTTATAGATCCTAGGATTAAAGGATTTAAATATATCAGTTTGTGGAGTTAGCATTGACTGCACTTTATGAATTTACTGTTATTCACAGATATTCATATATTTGTGCAATTATGATTCCTAATAATATTCCTATGATAGTTTTAAAAATAATGCCTAGAGGTAAAAATTAGATGTTACATTATTTAGATTGTTTCTAATGATGAATTTCATGTGATTAAGCAAACACATAGTTTTAAAATACTATAAAATGTCTATTTTAGCACCAGGTGTTACATCTGTGGTATTACTGACATTTTTGGTCCAGGTAACTCTTTACTGTGAGGGGCTGCCCTGAGTATTATAAGATGTTAGCGGAATCCCTGGCCTTTGCTCACTGGCAGCACCTCCCCAGTTTTGATAACCAAAAATGTCTCTAGAGAGTGGCAAATCACATCCCCCATCCTCCCGCCCTGGGGGTAAAATCACCCCTGGTTAAGAATGACTGCTTTAGAATATTTGATATTTTATATTGAAACATCTATAATATTATCATATTCAAATATTTAACTTCTTCTGATAAAATTAACGACAGTGAAGATATAAAAACATATGGTCTAGCAGGTTGAAGGTTTTATTGGGCCAACAAATGAGACTTTAACTTCTGATAGTGCCTTGCTTTTGTAATGTGTTAGGAAAAGCTAAATTATCGAGCAAGTTAGTTTGGAGAAATAAATTCAGTCACTTTGATATATTAACATTACATTTAGAAAGTTCCTGTTTTCATGTATCAGTGCCCGTGTTTGTAACACTAATTAACCAAAACAAAGTTATCCTCTTGGTTAAATGTGTTTTCATCTCAGTAGTTATATGAGGGTCATTTATAATATTGGCCTTCCAGAAGAGTACTAGGATGGGTGCAGACATAACTTTTGTCTTGAAGAAATTTATAATCTGGAATAGAAGGGGAAATAATATATTGCCTCCTGGGTTGGATGTATAAGAAATGCAGATAAACCACTCTGGACAGAGTGGATTTAACAAGAAGCTAATGAAGCTTAAACCCCAAGTCTACTCAATGCAGAGGCTCCTTCCAAAGCCTACTTATGTATTTGTAAATTTGTACTCTTTTTCTTAAAGATCCCCTTTTCCCAAATTTTATGTTTATGGCCCTATGAGGCCTGGATTTGCTCCTGATCATGGGGTTTTCAAGGGTGGAGAGAAAGTGAGCCTTTGATTAAGGACGAACACATTAGGGAGGATCTTTGAAGGGTGACCATCCACAGGTTGTCTTTCATGGCATATGTGGCTTTGGATACTCCACGTATTCCTCCACTTCAAAAAGGCAGCCTGAAGCTCAGGAAGCTGAACTCTGCTGTGACTCTCTGCTTCTCAGCCACTTAGATTTCTCTACACATACGGAGAACTCACACCTCCTGGCAGGAGCGGGGACCATCCTCTGTCCTGTGATTTCAAATGTGGTTTAGACTATGGCACAGAGAGTTGAAGACAGAACTTTGAAATAATAATAATAGTGAAATAATAGTGAGCTCTGGTTCTGGATATCTGATTAAAAGGGACAGGTGCCTTGTGCCAAAGGCAAGCTCTAAGGGAAAAACAGAGAGGGTGTGTATGAGAGCACAAGATTTGGCAGGAAAGTGAAGGGGAAAGGGTGGAGGGGGAGTGCTGAAAGAAAGGAGAGGGAGGGAGGAAACAGTGGGAGGGTCATGGTTATGGTACATGGGTAGGGGTTACTGACCTGGGACAAGAGGCCAGTGGGGATAACCTGAGTATGTCTGGATATCTTGTCATATCCACTGGAAATGTGCGGTAGCATCTGCTTCACATCTAGGGATTGACTGACCTCAGGAAGAATTTCTCTCATTTTACCAAACCCATCTCTCTTTGGAACGACCTTCAAAATGCACACATTTGGCTCTGCACTGTTTGAGTTACTTAAATTAGAAAGTCACCAAGTTTTCTTCTTGTATGAATTTTTTATAGCTCTAAGGGATCCTCGGTTTTACTCCTGCCCCATCTACAAGAAGCCAGTCCGAACGGACTTGAATTACATCGCTGCTGTGGACCTGAGGACGGCCCAGGCGCCGGAACACTGGGTGCTCCGTGGGGTCGCCCTTCTCTGTGATGTCAAGTAACATGGGGCATGTCCCCATCCAGTACTTTGGAAAATGCAGGATACAACTGATCGCAACTGTTATCTTGTATGAGCAGTGAACGTCGTGTAAATCAGGTTGATCGTAATAAATGAGCTGCATAGGTTTTCCCTTGGTGGGGTGCTTAATTATATTTAACCTGTTTTAGCATTAATGACCAATCACTGTGTGTGTAGAAAAGTTACTTGGTGATTTAAAAGTAAAATTTACACCTTCCAAATGAAGCGTGGCCTTCAAATCCACAATAATAGATTTTCTTCTTCCTTCAAGTCTAAGGACCTGCCTGGGTTAAGCAGACGATCTTCCCCTTGAAAGGGTTATTTTTCTGTTAATGGGCTTCTGGGGACAGCCCTGTTCTTTAAGGCAACACGCCAAGTTTGTGCTGATTTTGCTTTTATTGCCTTTTTGCATTCAGGTCAAGTTAAGAGATTTTTTTTCATGGCTCAAACAGCCAATTAAAAATACCTTTTAAAAATAGAAGGAAATAGAAAAAATGGCATACGAATGTGAATGGATGGATGCATAGACAATTCATGTAATCCTATAGAATAGACATATAATGTTCAACACCACTGATAACTAATAATGAGATACCACTGATAACTAATAATGAGATACTAAGTGATATTTGTTATGAGAAAAAAATTAAAGCTAAAAGTAAATTGTGGCGATGTCTTTGTAAAAGGAATTCACTCACAGATCTCTAGAGTAATGAAAATCGACCCAACATAAAAAGTTTCAGAGACTTCGATCCTTATTTTTTCTTCTGGAAATCTATATGAAGGAAACCATCTAAAAGACTTAAAAATTTATATGTAAAAATATATTTATTAACAGGCATAAATTAAAAATACCCTAAATATTCAATGATAAGGTTGGGCTTAAGGAACTTAAGAGATATTAGGCAGCCATGAAAAATGTTGTAGATTTCATCCATATTAATTGAAAGATGCAATTACAAAATACCGAGCACTGTGATTATGACTGTAAAATGTATTTACACGTGCACAAAGATAAGACAGTAATGTGGAAAAATAAAAACAGGCATGATAGCATGGTAAAGGATTCAGTTGACTTGGACAAAAGTAATGATTGGAAGAAATAAATAAGGAAAGGATAAAAGTCTCAGATGGTGTATGTCATACACTGTGTGGGGACTTCACACGGGTTTCCATTATTAAACAAAATACTATCTAAGGGAGCTTGCATAACTTTTTATTTTAAATTCTAGTTAGAAATTGCTTCATCGATAACCTATTGACTAAAAAACTTGGTTAGTACTAAATTAGAGTGGTGGTTTGCAAAGGTTTGGTTAACTTTAGATCTATATAGCTTGTTTCTGGTGACAAAAGCTTTCATAGGAATGGAGGATAACAGGTAGACAAGCGTGGGTCCCTCTTACTAGGCTTTGCTCTGTCACGAGCAAGTATCAACTTAAGCTAATTATGGTGAGTTGGACCTGAGTGGTTCATGTGACTCCTACTCATTGTGGATGATGCTGTTTTCATTTGAGTGGTTTCTTTTGGCCTGAGTTAATATATCATTCGATTTATGTGGATTGTGGGGAAGCCATCATTTTATGTTGAAGAACATATAATGAAAATGTGAAAATAATGAGAATTAATAAAGAGTTGTTAATGAATGTCTGAATTGAGATTGGTACTTACTAGAAAGGGGATAAGTGCCTTCAAGTATCCAGAATTAAGCTTTCAAAACTTCATTTTATGTCAAACAACTCAAAAATGCATAATTCATATAAGATTGTGCTATACTCATGTTGGGGTGTGTGTGTTTGTGTGAATATGTTTTGGAGATGCAAAGTAGAACAGGACATCTTGAAAATAACTAGAAATGTTTGCAACTGTTCAACAAGGAATGTCTCTTAGTAGTGAAAAGAAAATGAGGCCCCTTTCTGCTTCACCTCCACCTCTATACCCCTCCCCCCACTGAAGGGCATTCTGCTGAATCAGGGGCAAGGGAGGACCTACTGACTGATCTGCCAGGTGATGGAGAGAGTCGCTGACTTCCATGGAGGTGGAGAAAACAACATTGAAGGACTTGGTGCCATTACAGAATGAGAGAGGTCTTTTTCATCTGTGTCAATATTGGTTCATCAAAAAATTGTTGATTTTGCACCCCTGTGTGTCAGGCACTCTGGTGCACTGGTGGAATGTGATGGAAAAAACATTGTCATAGTCCCTGATTTCATGGAATGTGCCTCAGAACAAAAGACACAGAAAATAAGACACTATTTAGGTATGTAGTTTTATGTAATCTCAATTTATGAGTGTGTAACATGACACATGTATGAGATGCACAGAACAAAAATATAAAGAGTGTGGGTTAGATGCTGTGAAGGAAAATACAGGGGAGACTGCAGCATTTTGGGTGTGTCACAGATTAGCAGGCAGAAGCCTCATGATAGTGGCATCTATCTACCTATCATCTATCTATCTATCCATCTATCTATCTACCTACCTACCTACCTACCTACCTATCATCTATTTATCTATCTATCATCTATCTATCTATCTATCTATCTATCTATCTATCAACTATCTATCTATCCATCTATCTATCTACCTACCTACCTATCATCTATCTATCCATCTATCCATCTATCTATCTATCTATCATCTATCTACCTACCTACCTACCTACCTATCATCTATCTATCTATCTATCTATCTATCTATCTATCTATCTATCTATCATCTGTCTCTTTATTTTATGCAGGAGTGTAAAGTTTTATTAAGGACAAGGCTATAAACAAATCTGAATGTTCCCTAGCAATGATGTCTTGTGTAAACAAGGATAAGGGACCCCTAGATTTAAGAGGTCACTGAAGAGACAAAGAAATGTTTTATGTTAGAGGGATTAGAGTTAGAAATCCAACCACCATAGATTGCCACAAATTTTGTGAAAGGAAGCCTGTCATCTGGAGTTAAACTGCACAGGCAAGGAAACAGGCGCTTCTAAATGGCAGAGGATTTAAATATTCTTTGGTAAGCTGAGAGGAAGGAGTACAAGGTCCAAGAATTGGAGGAGTTTATTACTTTGGAGATGGGAAAAAGCCAAAAAAGATGGAACCAAGTATAGTTCACCATTTTTTAAAAAAAAATTTTATTGTTCAAGTTCAGTTGTCTGCATAGGCTGGTAAGAAGCAAAGCGATATCCTAGAGGGCTGGGTTTTGAGTGCTTCTACTACGTACTCTTATGACCACACAAGGTTTAAAATGCAGCATCTGCCCAGATGCATTATTAAATAACGAGTATCTTCCTTTGTTGTGGCCAGTGCATAGATCAATGTGAGTGTGTCCTCCAGAAGTTCCTGTGTTCCTACCAGATCCTCATCTTTAGCTTCTTCACAGTGTTGGCATCAACAGCTTTCATCTTAGCAGGTCAGGAGTCCATATGTTTAGGACCACAGAGTTCTGACTTGGAAACTGACTTCACAGATTGCCCCAAATGACTCTGGCAGTCCATGCTTCTGGTTGCCCCTGAAAACTTGCAGTACGGACTTCCTGGCAGTAAAACAAGACAAAGAACAGCATGTATCCAAAATGTGTTTATTGGATGGTTCGCTGCTCACCTGGAGTCAGGTGCGGTGAGTGCTGCTTCCTTGGGAAGGAGCATCCCCTGGAAGCCTTGCTGCCCCTCCTGTGGTCTGGTAGAGGACCGTGGAGCAGCCACACACAGAATTGCCATCTGTGCATGGTTAGAGGTGTGATGACTTTATAGCATCCTAGGCATGTCACACCCAGGAAGCAGGAACTGGGGTTTTTGCACAGGTGCTGCTTCTGGTGTTCCCTCTTCTCCTTTTCTGGTGAGGGATGAAGGTGGTCCTTAGTGAGAGGCATGTTGTTGTGGGAGGTTGTCACCACCAGAAAGGTATTCTCACTTATTTCTAACTAAGAAGGTAGAACGTAACAGCAGCTGGGAGCTCCCCTGAGCTGAAACAGCCAATGAACATCCTTGCTTGGCTCTTTCTGGTCCTCTGGCTCCCCTGTGCAGCTCACAGCAACCGATGAACTTCTCTGCAAGCAGGGTCCTCCCAGATTTGGGACAAAGGGAGAAAATTTTGCCACATTAACTACCCTTTTATACTTGGGGCTACAATCACCATTTCACAGATACTTACCTCAGTGTTCTATGATCCTATCTTTAATGAAATGTTGGCTGTTTCCTTAAAGGAAAGGAACATTGAAACAACTCAGCTTCCATGAGGCCATGTGACCATCTACCGTGGGCACTCTTTCCCTGCAGAGATGTAATTTAACTGGGCCACAGGGAGAGGCAGCCAAAGGTGACACTTACATTTAAACATGAAGGAGAAAAGGAAAACATCTCAGACCCACAAGTACTGAGGACTCACTGTCTGTTTCCTAAAGGGAGGAGCTGAGCGTGGAGCCTGAAGGATGGGTGACAGGAAACCTGGCCTGGATGGGAGGGCTGAGAAGGACTGCTTTCTGAATGTACTTTCAAACCTCATTACGACTGCTGCCAACTGCAGAGTAGTGGCTGGTGGAAATCATATGTCTGTAAGTCCTTGGAATGAAAACTCCTTCTTTGTGTTAAATGCTATTGGCAATGGAAAAATCTTGTTGTAAAGAATTCAACATTAAGAGACATGATGAGCAAACCAGTATAAATAAAATACACAGCATCAACAATGTCTTTATCATGGGGCAGCCACTGTGGAAAACAGTATGGAATTTCCTCAGAAAACTAAAAATGGGTCTGCCTTTTGACCTGGTAATTCCACTGCTAGGATTATACCCTAAGAACCCTGAAACACCAATCCCAAAGAAACTATGCATCCCAATGTTCATAGCAGCACAATTTACAATAGCTAAGTGCTGGAAGCAACCTAAGTGCCCATCAGCAAATGAGTGGATCAAAAAACTATGGTACATTTACACAATGGAATTCTATGCAGCAGAGAGAAAGAAGGAGCTCATACCCTTTGCAACAGCATGGATGGAACATTATGCTAAGTGAAATAAGCCAGTCAGAGAAAGACAAATGCCATATGATTTCACTCATATGTAGAATCTAATGAGTAAGCTAAACAAGGAAAATGGGGACAGACTCATATATGGAGCATAGGATGACAGCTAGTGGGGGAGGTTAGGGGGGAGAGGGGTTGAGCAAAAAGGAAAAAGGACTCATGGATGTGGACAACAGTGTGGTGATTGCTGGGGGGGAGGAGGTATAAAGGGACTAAAAGGTACAATCTTGGAGGTAAAATGGTCTGGTGATACCCATTTAGGTGGAAAAGACTTTGACAACTGAACGGTCAACCATTTCATTGTAGAGTTCAAGTGCAAGCACTAGAAGGACATCAGTGAGAATAAGAGGGCTGTTCTTCACCTTTGAACTGCTTTTGTGAATGTGCTAAGCATACTCTCTCTTCCAGCACCGAGGCCAGTATTGAGATTGATTCAGTCTATGAGGGAATCGACTTCTATACCTTTATCACCCATGCCTGATTTGAAGCATTGAATGTGGCACCTTTTCCGTGGCACCCTGGACCCAGTAGAGAAAGCCCTTTGTGATGCCAGGCTTGACAAATCTCGGATCCAAGGTATTGTCCTGGTGGGGGGTTCTATCTGTATCCCCAAGATTCAGAAAATCCCACAGGACTTCTTCAGTGGAAAAGAGCTGAACAAGAGCATCAGCCCTAATGAGGTTGTTGCTTATGGCGCAGCTGTCCAGGCAGCCCTGGTCTCCGGAGACAAATCTGAAAATGTTCAAGATTTGCTTCTGTTGGCTGTCACTGCTCTTCCCCATGGCACTGAGAGTGCTGGTGGAGCCATGGCTGTCCTTCTCAAGAGCGATAATGCAACCCCTACCAAGCAGACACAGACCTTCACCACCTACTCTGACTCCCAGCGGGGGGTGCTGATTCAGGTTTATGAAGGTGAGTGTGCCATGACTAAGGATAACAACCTGCTTGGCAAGTGTGCACTCACAGGCACACCTCCTGCACCTTGTGGTGTTCCTCAGATTGAAGTCACTTTTGATATCAATGCCAATAGCATTCTTAATGTGTCTGCTGTGGATAAGAGTACAGGAAAAGAGAACAAGATCACCATCACTACTTACAAGGGTCGTCTGTGCAAGGAAGACATTGAGCGCATGGTCCAGGAAGCTGAGAAATACAAAGCTACATTTCAAATGCTATTTGTATTGCAAGTATTAGGAGTGGTTTAAAAAATTACATTGTGCGATTGATTAGTGTTGATTAGTAGCCCCTGTCAGCACATCAAAACAAGGCCTGTCAAGGTGAACAAATGGTGCACTCATATTTACAATATGGCCCTCCAGATTGGGTGGCATGCTTGTAAAACCAATAAACAAATCAGTAAGTTATGAAAACACAAGGAAATCTAGTGGTTTTGCCAGGTAATTTTTCTAGTGTTCAGTTTTAGAAATTTTGACATTAGTAGATTCTGGTCAGTTGACTGGTACCTGCTGTGTCCACAAACACCTTCAACCCAGGATAGGAGAGAACTCAAGGTCAGCTTTAGATTCAGGTATGAGATTTGGCTACGAAACTGTGAGTCCACACACATGTTGCTTGCCTTTTTAAAGTGGTGAGCCTCATTCTGTGTTGCACTTTAAACAAGGACCTTATCAGTGCAAGAGTGGAATGTGTCACCTGCCCAGCCTGCACCTTGATGGGCTTTTCTGGTTCTCTTCTTGAGCCTGGACAACGTAAAGCTGAGCAGACGGGAATGATAGGTTGAACCCTACTCTGTCCTTTCATTTGCGTGAAGAGAAATGGGAATAAAGGGACTAGGTGGGAGGGCAGGGAATTGAAGGGTGGAAGGAAGTATCCTGAGTGGAGTGGGATGGTGAGTAAGAAGGGGATCAGGTTTCTGTCCCTCAGGCAATGTTAGAATTTGATTATAGCCACGTGCCACTTAACGATAGACATGCCTTCCGTGAGATTCATTGTTAGATGATTCTGTCGTTGTGTGAACCTCACAGAGTGCACTTCCTCAGCCTTAGATGGTACAGCCATTACTCAGCTAGGCTATTGGTGGAGCCTAGTGCTCTAGGCTACAAGCCTGTACTGCATGGTGCTACACAAAACAGCATGAGGTTAAGTCAAGTGCGAGAGAAAATGATGCCATCAAGACATGAGGTAAGAATGGGATATACGAGGCTGCTGCCCACGTAACATGGCACAGTGCTTTACAGGAAATTTTTTACAAGTAAAGCACACACTCTAAAATAATGGGAAAAGTATGAGATAGTAAACACATGAACTAGTAACATGGTCATTCACCATTATCAGATATTTGAAGTCTGCATCATTGTATGTGCTATACTTTTACACGAGTGGCAGTGTGGCAGGTCTGTTCACACCAGTGTCACCACAACAGGTGAGGAATGTGCGATGCTGTGACTGTGAGGCATGCAGGTTTTCCAGCTGTGTTAGGAGCCTACGGGACCAGCACAGTGTATGCGGTCTGTGGCTGACGGGCACCTTGTTAGGCGTGCATGACTGTAGCAGCAACATCCCTGGCGGATCAAGACAATGGATGAATAATCTCCCCGAAACTCTTCAAATGAGCCTTTAAAAAATAACTTTATCCTCTGGATTTCCAAGTTTTCATTACAAATGCCAGCAGTATTAAAATCTAATATTATAACTTCAATGCCTTAAAAAATTTAATATGTGGTTTTATAATAGTCCTATTCTCTCCTCCCTTTAAGGAACATCCATAAAACCACTGTGTGAGTTGGCTAATGAGTTTTCTTCCTCTGCCTTTTCTGTGCCGTCGTGATTTAGGGCTCCATTAGTTTCCCAAGGCTCTGGATTTATAGGCAAGTTTAATTGTTTCCAAGTTTGAGTTTACGTTGGATGGCTGCAGAGCCAGCACCGGGAGCCTTGCCCTCCCTGTTATTTGCAAGCCAAATGCCATTTTTCATCGAGCTATAGGTTATCGCGCCTTGCTGTGTGCCATGGGGGTAGAGCCAAGCCATGCCGTGCAGCGGGCTACTCTGCTCCTGCTCTAGTAATGTTGTGTGAGTGCTGCTAAGACCTTGCTTCATTTTTGCCTTCGCTTAGGCTAATATGCATAGCATTCATATCAGATGTCATCACAAACCGACTTGCCCAGAAAGCCAATTAAGTTTCCCCATATTTTGTGCAGGAGTCAATTTTAATAAGGCCACATAGAGTGCTCACGAGTACTTGAGAAAGGAGAAAGATTAAATGTGATGAAGGACACCGAAGAGACTGCCTGGAAAGTCACGGAATGGGGAGATTTGTGAAGGATTATGAAGCAAAACCTGTGCTCTAGCCGATACCGAACACGCCTCTTTGCTGCTGGATGCAGTTTAAAATTCACCCCATCGCTCAGTGCAGCCTGCGGTGATCTATCCATTTATAATTTATTTATGCAAATTCTTAAAACAAGTCCCAGTTGACCTGTTGAAAAAGAGTTTATAAAACCTTTTAGTGTTTTATCATTTGAAAAGCGATCATTTGCTTGCACCAATGAAACTTTTTGCTCTTCTAGCAAATAGTGAAAATGTTTTTAGTGTTTCAGGAATGTAACAAATTGCTATTGTTCACATCTTATATCCCTTGATACATTACACTACTGATCACAAAGATTTATAAGTGATACAAACGAGGGGTTTTCAAAGATGATTGTTGTGATCATACTCTTGGAAAGCAGAAATTCTTTTCTACGTATTTTGATTGTATTAGAAATCAGAAAGTCGAGCAATAACTGGAGAAGATAGCTAATGAATATGTTTAGGTTGCTTTAGCCTATTTTAGTTTATTTTTATGTCTTCGTTGTTTGTTTTTCTAATCTGTTTTCCCCATGCTAAGAGCCTACTAATATTCTCCAGTGTAGAAAAGCAGAACACATTTTGGGACCCACTGATACCATATAAGGATGGGGAGACTTACTGGTAGATTTGGGCTGCGTATGGAATAGTGAGACAACCTTTCTAAGATGATGTCAGAGATGCAGAATCATTGCACCGTTCGTTATTTTGATCCCTACTAATACTAGCATGTTTGCATTTACATGTATGTAAACTGTTGCTACTACAAATGTATATTATGTACAATATGTAGAACAAACAAGTGCTGTTCTAAATTCCATGTCTTATATGTAAATAAAAATAATGAGCTTAGTTTACAGAAATTTAAATCTCTCTCTTCATATAATGGGAGTGGCTCTTTACAGGACCTGTATGTCTCACAGAAGCAATAGGACACCAGGCACAGCCTTGTCACAGCCCGTAGAGTTGCCCGTGGTGGCGCTGTACCTTGCTGCAGTGATGTACCTGTGGTTCTGCTGGGATGGAGTCCACAGCACACAGTTCCTGCTACAGGGGAGCTCTCTGCGGCGAGCTAGAGATTACAGGATCTGTGGCCACTAATGTAAGCCCCACGGTGGTTTACAGGATTGCATAGACCGGACGAACCTTTGCCAAGCTGTGAAACTCTCACTGTGTCTTTGCACAAAGACCCTTTCCTCTGTCCTCTCTCCACCTTCAGGTATGCCCTTGGCTCTCATCAGGCTGACCTGCTAATGGCGTAAGATGAGACCTCATGGAGCAGTACTTGTGTTTAGATAGAGACTTGGACTTAAAGAGACCTCGTTTCTATGCTTCACTGGCCTAGATTATTATTTTGTTTGTTTAGGCTCCGCCCAGCTCCCTAAAGGCTCCATTAACCACCAGCTTCTTTATGTGTAATTGTGACATTAATCATAAGTACAGACTCTACTCTGTAACAAAATGTCCAATGGAAAAAGAATCCTAAACTGACTCCCACCCCCACCTCAAGCCCTTGCTTCCAGGCCTGGTCGGCTAAAGGTTGTAGTTTTCCCGCCTTTACCATCTACTTGCCCAACTCAAGTCCCCTGGGGGGGGGTGGTTGTCACAGGAATGGGAGTGTGGCTGCTTCCGAGGCCTGCAGGACCGGCCTGGATAACTCCCTCCTGTCTGGGGCCGTCCTTGTCCCTGGCTTGCTTCCTGGGCCCACCCTGTCTTGACGACTGTGATGCCTGGGAGGTATGAGGGCGACCAGAGGAAGTGGAGCACTGGGAGCCAACAGACCTGCCATTAACTAGCTGGGTAAATTTGAGACACTTGGTTACTGTTTTATTTTCCCCTCATCTAAAAAGTGGGCATACAATACCTTCCTTGTGAGGATGCTTGTGAGGAAAAATAGAGACACAGTCAGAAAGTGCCCAGAACAAAGGAGAACTCGGCAAGGGTCAGTTCCTCTCCCCCTTCCTGTTATAGGTCAGTTCGGTTAAGGAGGAGGGAGGTGGGCTGCCACCACCTGGCGTGAGGACACTTCTCTGGGGGTGAGCCCGATGTCCAGCAGGTGCAATCCTTCCAGTCCTTCCCATTAGGTGCTAAGACCAGCTTTAGCCGTCTCAATGCTATTTTCTCCTTATTGTCAGTTTAAGAGAACTGATTTCTTGGGTTCCTTTCGTTTTTATTGTTTTGATGTATGTACACGTATAAGTCAATTCCAAAGAAAAGCTTTCCAACCTCTGCAGTTTTCCTCTGTGTGGTGTGTCGTAAATACCCAAAGTCTGAATTCTCGTATGTCCTCTAATGCTGATGTCTGATGCTGACACGCACACCATACATTGTGAACTGTCACTGCCGTTCCTCTGTGCCAGTTCAGATAGCGAGGCCAGTCGTTTCATTTGCAAACCAGGGACCATCCACACGAGATGACAAAAGGGAGATGGAGGATAAGCAATGGGTACAGGTTTGCAGTCACCGTCGCTTTTGTTTATTTGAAAAAATCTTAATTTTTAAAAATAGTAGTTGTTAACCTTGGCTGTGCGTTAAAACCACCTGGGGAGCTTTTAAAAAAATATTGACACCAAGGTCTGGGCACCATTTAATAAAATCAAAATATCTGGGGGTGGGACCAGGGCATCCTGTTAAAGCAGCAAGGGTGGAGGACCTCTACTTTTTAAAGTGCAAACAGGTGGTACTGCTCACAACAGGATCATAAAGTAATTGGGAATCATGTTTGTGGTTCAGACAGCTTAGAGCAATTATGTAACTGAAGAGAGGTGAGGTGGTAAAAGCTGGCTTCATATTGGAATATTGGAATGAGGAAGGTTTGTCATTTTACCAGTATCTTTCATGTATTCTCCAACTTTCAATTCTTGATTAAAGAATACTGTTGCTGAATTCTGTTGCTCTATGAACCCATGAAACAAAAACATTCCTTTTTAAAAAATGAAAATAATTGTAATTTTTGGGCTAAGTTGTATGTTGGTTTACTGAGTAATTTTTATCTCCTTCAAAATTACATGGGAGAATTTGTGGTGGAATATATAATTTAATTAATTTTTTCCTGATGGCAGTATAATTAACAATGAAAAATTACATAATTTTATTTGTAAAGCTTGATGATTCGACATACATGTACACTGTGAAATAATAACCAAAAATTAACAAACATATCCATCACCTCATATAGCTACCTTCTTTATTTTTGGTTGGAAGAACTATTGTGAAAACATCACCCAAGTGCTTGTTCTTTATCAGAAATGTGGCATAATGCACTTTATCAGTGTTCCTAAATTTTAATATTCACTTGAATCACACAGGGGTCTTGTGACAAATGCAGGTTATAATCAGTAGGGCCCAAGGCTCTGCATTTCCAGCAAGCTCCCCGAGGGCACTACCAAGTGCTACCAAGAACCTGTACAGTGACTCTTCACAGGTTCTGACGCTCTATTTTTAGCTACATTTACTTCTAGGGACATAGGGCCTTCCTGGTGAAGTGGCCTCTCTATTGTTCATTCTTGGTAATTTTTTTCTTCCGATGTTTCTTTCTTTCTTTGATATTAATATAGCCACTACAGATTTCTTTTGATTATTATTTCCCTCCCTTTACTTTTCTATCTTGTAAGCCTCTCCATGCCTTTATATTTAGAGTGAGTTTCTTACATAATTTACTATTGATTTTTAATGTAATCAGGTACCCTATGACTTTTAATTGGGATGTGCTGACCATTTATGTCTCATGTAATTATTGGTATGGTTTGATTTAAATCTTCCATCTTACTCGTTTTCTACTTGTTCCATCTGTTTCTTTGTTCCTTTTTCCTCCTTTTCTGCCTGCTTTGGATCAGTGTCATTTATGATCCCATTTTCATCTCAGATATCAGCTTATTAGTTACAACTCATTCACTTTCCCTTCTTTTGATGGGTGTCCTAGGGTGACCAAGATGACCTACTGTCCCCTCCGCCTGACTCCACTTTTGACCGGCTTCTCCTGACTGTGGCCTGTGACTTCCCTTTTCTTAGAGAATTTACTTTAGAAAACTTGTAATTGTAATCTCTCCTCTGCCCCTTTGAGTTGTGGTTCTTTATCAAGGACCTGGGAGCCATTCCATTGAAATGAAATAACCAAGAAAGATGGGGTCCCTTTCTCCCAGCCTCTGTGGGAGGGTGGAGTCTATCTTTGATAAGCTACAGTTAGCAAGCAGAGATGGCTTGTTCACATTGACAAAGCTCTCCGCTAACGTCCTCTAGTACTTTTTCATTAGCTCACCCCAGCATTTAAAAGTCCTCCTGCCTCCTGTTTTGGTGGAGTTGAATTCAACCTCTTGCCCTACTGCAGTAGTCTTGAATAAAGTCTCCATGCTATTTTTTTATGTATATATTTATTTATTTTTAGTCAGAGGGGAAGGGAAAGAGAAAGAGAGGGAGAGAAATGTCAATGTGTGGTTGCCTCTCCCACATCCCCTACTGGAAACCTGGCCCACAACCTAGGCATGCACCCCGACTGGGAATTGAACCAATGACCCTTTGGTTTGCAGGCCAGTGCTCAATCCACTGAGCCACACCAGCCAGGGCCAATGTTGTTTTTTAATGTGCCAGTGCAGTTGTCCTTTTACAAGAATTTACAATATGACTTTTTGCTCATCACAGTCTGCTTTCAAATGATATCACTTCATGTATAAGAACCTTACAATCCCTCGCTCTCATCCTTTCTGCCACCGATGTTACATACTTTTCTTTTATATGAGTTATAAGCTACATAACACGTTGTAACTATCTTTGCCTTCATCATTTCATTTTTAGAGTGATTAAAATGAGAGAAATGACTTTAACTTTTTCCATTTTCTTTTATCTTCATTTTTTAAATGTAAAGCAAAGTTTGCATCTGCTATTGTACTGCTTTTGCTTTATGAAGTGCTTTGAACATTTCTTGCAGAACATTTATGCTGGCATTTCCCAGCTTTAGTCATCTAGAAAGTTTTGAGTTTGCCTAAATTTTTGTTGGGTGTAGAATTCTGGGTTGTCAGTTTTTTTTTTTTTAACTCATTTAACATATGGTTAATTATGAAAAGTAAACTGATAATCCATTTATCTTTTCCAACAGGCAGGGTGCTTTCTGATAAAACTGGTACTTTCAAAGCTAAAAGGCTAGACACAGCAGACCCCTGGCCTCTTCCAGGGTCTGCAGGGCACAGAGGGCCTGAGATACCTTCCGTGTAGGGTCAACCACCCCCTACGTTACATAAGTGCTTTGGTGAAAACCCTGGGAGTGTTTCCTGAAAGGTGAGAGGGTAATCTATGCCAGTGCAGCATAACAAAGGTCTCTTCAATTCCAGATCCCTAATAAAAGTTACAATTTCACAGTGTCTCTGGCATTTGCTCACTTTTAGAATGGCGGCCCGTTATCTTTCTTTGAAACTTACTACCTATTAGCGGAAGCAGAACATAGGACTTTTCTAATTTACTAAAATAAAAACGCATTGTTAATGTGCCACAAGTCTCTATGTTTCTCTTGCAGATCAGAACCTTTTGTTTTAAGCAAAAAGAAAATAATTTACTTTGTAAAATGTTTAGCTTTCATCCCATTAACAACTCAGCTTGTATACATATATTTTACTTAACCCAATTGTGTTTATTTTTTATGGGCGCTGTAACAAATTATCACAAACTCAGTGACTTAAAATATTACAAATATACTCTCTCACAGTTCTGGAGGCCAGAACTCCAAAGTCAAGGTGCCAGTAGGGCTATGTTCTCTCTGCAAGTTGTCAGAGAGGACTCTTATTTATCTTCCTGCTTCTGGCAGCTGCTGGCATTGGCTGCTGGTCACCTAACTCCAACCTCTGCCTCTTTCTTTACATCACTTTCTCTTCTGTCTAATCTCTGACTGTCTTCTCTTACAAGGACACTTGGAATAGCATTTAGGGCCGACCCACATAATCCAGGATAACCTCCTCATTTCAAAATTCTAAACTTAATTACCCTTTATCCATACAAAATAACATTTACAGGTTCTTGTATATCCGGTCACGATAGTACCTAATGTCTTTGGGTGACTATTACTCAGCCTACTACTTCAATGCTTTTTAACTTTACTGCATGTAATTTTTTTAAAAAACACTTTATGTGAAGAGTTATGGAGACATTTCACAGCTGAAAGAAATGGTGGCATGTAGAGGTCTTTGATTTGGTACTTTAAATAATCATAATCATAGTAATAAAGCTAATACTTACTAATATTTACAATGTGATGGGCCTGAGAGAACTTCTACTGAAAAGATGGTCTGAGGACCAATAGCATCGAAGTACTCGGGAGCCCGTGAGAAATGCGTAATCTTGGTTTGACGTCGTACCTCCTCAATCAGAGTCTACATTTTTCCAGGATTTCTACTGATTTGTCTGAATATTATAGCTTGAGAAAGTTCTTTCCTGAATTAATTAACCCTTATAAATATCCTATAATGTGGCTAATGTTGTTAGCATCTACCATTTTACAGGTGAAGAACACAAGGCTTAGAGAGTCTGGGTAACTTGCCCAAAGCCATTTAATTAGCAGGAGTGGATCCTGTAATCCACTTGCCTCTTCCCAGAAGGTACCATTCGCCATCTATGGTATCTTGCCGCTTCATACAGCAAACAATGGAGGTTCACACCTTAGGAACACAGGGAAACAATACCTTTCAGCAGCCTTGTGAGTCCCATGAGTTTCTGGTCTTCTCCCAGCTAGCCAGTTACCCGGTATCAGCTCTCTGGGACTTCCTATACATCATTCCTACACAAATCACCCTAGATACATTCTGTAGACTTGCTAGAAGGATCAGTTAGACATTTGCTTGAGTATTGGTTAATGAAATCGTTTTTATTTTGCAGAAAATTAAAAAGTGCCAATTAGAACGAGAATACGATGACAACCCCTGCCCTCTGCCTCCTGCTCATTTGCATACATGAAGAAACGGACAAGCAGCTGCTGCGTTGCAAGAGGGTGGAGGCCATTTGACGGTCTGTGAAGCAGTCGCGATGCTTGGTGGCACTTTCTCTCTCCTGGTAACTACGTTTACCGACTTAAATTAGCACCTTCTCAGAAGGCTGTATTGGGTGTGGTGCTTCTAGGTGACGCGAAGGTTCCCTTTACTCTTCTTTGTCTGAGCATCAAAAATCACTTTCAGCTCAAACCTCCTTCCGTTCTGATTATAGTTATGAATTCCCCATGTTGTGTTTATTCACAACAAAAATACTCTTCTTAAAACAAATATTGATAAATAATTCTCAAGCATTATTTATAAAGATTGTGTTTTAGACCTATTCTATAATTTAGGGATGACAGTAGGGGAGAGAAAAAGAGTATTTGCCAAATTAGCTACATGTTTTACTCACAGTGTCTCATTTCTGTCCCAGAACAACTTTGTAAGGTAAAGATACTATCTTCCTTTTACATGTGAGAAAAACTTAGGCTTAAAAGAGTTAACTTGGTCAGGGCCAGTGTTGCATAGCCAGTGAGTAGGTGTAGCGTGCCCGGCTGCGAGTTTATGTTAATCTAGGTGCCCAGGACTCTGCTCACTGTCCCTTGCATCAATCTTAGTCTTTATCAACTCACCCTACTGTTCAGATTGGAGAGAAACACGTTATCAGTTGCTCCTTGACCTTCAGGTTGGCTCAGGGTTGGGGAGCCATGCTGTTCATTTCTCTGCAGTGCTTTTGCTTTACTAAGTTACAGCCAGAGGTTGCTTGTTAACTCGTGAAAAAAAAAAATTATACTCCAAGGAAGGAATGATATTATAGTTAGTATTTTTAATTCAAGAACAAGGCTATTCTTATAGTGTTAGAAAGGAAAATATGGAAGCTGAAATTTTACATTTGTCAAAAATATAAAAACCCTGATATGGCAATTACACCTCAATAAAAACGATGATGAATTCTCCCCAAAGACACTTCTATTAGTTCACCTCACTCTTCATTCGCATGTGTTTGTTTACTGTTCACAGGTTTTCTCAGATCTAAGGTTTACAGACTCTTTATTAAAGAGGATTTATCTTTTTCATAAAAAGGTTTACCTTGAAAAAAATGAGGACACAGTTTTTGAAGAGATCTGCAATGGTGGGAAAGGCCAGTCGCTTCTGGAGTGGCTCACTGGTGGGGTATATCTGAGATTTTGATGGATTGTGACATGAGCCTGCAGCCAAGCAGTTTGGAATCCTTTTCCACTGGTGCGAAGGTTCACATTGAAAGATGGGAAATGATCTTACAGCAGAAATCATAGCTGTAAGTTCGACTTACTTCTACTCCCCCAGGTATGCAAAAATGTGATGTGAATTAAATGGCCCTAAAAGAAAAAGAATGCACACATTTATCTGAAGCAGGAAAAAAAAAAAAGCAATGTGATCCATATGCTCTGCAACTCATTGTTTAGTCATTTTTTGAAGCCATGTGGTAGCTAATGAAAAAGCAACTAAGCCTGAGTCCTTTTTCCATAAAGCTTTTAGTATCATTGTACAGTAATTGTGTTCTCCATTTTGAACTTATAATTATAATACAAATTGCAATCTGGCTGTTTTTTCCTTGCCTCTGAAGATTGAGTTAGAACTGGTTGAAACTCTAACTAAAGTGTGGTGTGAAACCCAACATTTCTTGCAGTTTTCCAGTTTATTCAACTTTCGGCTTAGTCAACTGGCTTTGATTTCTCCATCTGCCTCCATTTGACTACTTTGTCCAATGCTTTGTCTTCCATATCAGTGGTTCTTTTCCGTAATTTTACTTAAACTAATCACATATATTCATTGTGTGTAGTGGAATTATGCTGAAGAGTTGGGTAATGTGGTGGGATATAACAAAGCACAACCCACCATACAAATTAAACTTGAACGGATATTTCTGCTATAAAACATTTTTAGCCATTTTCTACCTCTCCTATTTTCTACCTCTCATCTATTTTCTTGGTCTCCATGCTCAACCCTCCAACCCCAATGAATTTCGGGTATTATTTCTTTGAATATATTTTATCCTCTCCTTGTACTTTATTATGCGTTTATTTGTGTATTTAATGATGCCCACATTGCTGTGAGGTTCTGTTCTTTCTATTTTTCAGATTTTATGA
The DNA here is from genome assembly GCF_022682495.2 of Desmodus rotundus. Classification (NCBI taxonomy): domain Eukaryota; kingdom Metazoa; phylum Chordata; class Mammalia; order Chiroptera; family Phyllostomidae; genus Desmodus; species Desmodus rotundus. The sequence goes on along the minus strand of NC_071387.1, from coordinate 186,752,293 downwards.
TCTATGTTGACCTGTGTGTAAGTTTCTGATTCTTTCTTCTGTCACCTAAATCTACTTTTGGACTCTGGACTCTGTTATGGGTTGAATTGTGTGAAGACTGAAATCTTTAGTACCATAGATTGTGACCTTATTTGGATACAGGGTTATTACAGATATCATTAATTAAGATGTGGTCATGCTGGGTTAGGGTGGAGCCTTAATCCAATATGACTTGTGTCTTTATGGAAAGGGGACATTTGAACATAGATAGGCACCCACACGGGGAGAATGCCAGGTGACAGTGAAGGCATAGATCGAGGAGATGGAGAAATCAAGGAACACCAAATGTTGCCAGCAAACCAAAAATCTGGGAGAGAAGTAAGGAACATATTTCTCACCCATGACCTTCAGAAGGAACCAACCCTGTCAACACCTTAATCTCAAAATTCTAGACTCTACAACTGTGAGACCATACAGTTCCATTGTTTAAGCTGCCCAGTTCGTGGTGCCTTGTTATGAAAGCTTTAGCAAACTAATATACATGCCTTTAGTGATTTTTTTTTCATTTCAACTAAAAACACCCCGGAATTAACTTGCCCACCCAGTCACAGGCAGTGTTGGACAACTGCTAAGGGTCAGGAAGTAGTGAGGGAGGCAGAAGAATTAGGCGAGAGCTCTTCCAATGGACATTCTTCCACTTGGATACAGGGGAGTAGAGAATAAGTACCCAGCATAGTGACCTAAATAAAGTTGTTCTTAAAACTGAAAATAACCAGAATGTTAAGGAGTCTTCCACAAATACCCATATTTTGTTGGGTATAATGGGCACTTTTTTGCCCAAATTTTTGAGGTAAAAACAAGGCTGCACATGTATATGGGTAGTACTAATTCTGTATCTACATAGATGTTTTTAGTTCTTTTATTTATGCTTATGCATTAAAAGTGTAACTCTAGAAGACAATAACCAATCTATATGCCGTGGAATAATACCCTGGAATTATATAATACCCTGGAATATGATAATCTGTTTTTTTTCTAAATATAAAAAAAATAAAAAATTGAATTGAAAAATGAAAATGAATGATTTTTTCCCCTGAAAGTTAGGGTCAAAAATATGGGTACACATTCTATACAGGAGCACATTATACATGGCAAAATATGGTAGTAGCCAAAGGCAGGGACATGACTGTGGACAGAGCAGGCTGGGAGACAATGGTGGGTTGGTGTAAAATAAAGCCATTCCCTGACACCCAGATCAGCATTTCAGCAACATTTACATGCCAGACTGTGTCCTTCCCTTCCGTGCGAGGTAAGCACAAATAGCCCTAACTTGCCTCTGAAAGTGAACTGTGGTCCCTCTGCGTTTACTTACTTCACATCATTATTTACTGATGCTATTTATGCTTTCCCCAGTCTCAGTTCTCCCACTGGTTGCAATGTTTTTCAAGTTAATTCTCATAAATAAATTATTCCAACAATGGATTAAGTATAAATTAGTTGACATAATTGTGCATCCATTTTGGTAAATACAGACTGTGATATTAAGTCTTTTATGCTAACATAAGCTCTTGCTTTCTCTGATCATTAAAGTTTTCCGAATAATAATAAATGACATCCTCCTCATTATCCTTCAGGTTTCTTTAAAATCCATGAATTTCAGTAGAGAATAATGAAGAGGAATAAAAGTTTTCTTAACTACAAACTGCGCAGCTTAGACAGCAGAGCAGAAAGCACATGTACTCTTCCTTGAAAGTATTTTTACACTGCCATCAGTAGGCCATTTTTCTGCCTTAATTCTGAGGGACACCATAGTCATTTAAAGAAATTCAACCTTTGAAAATTGCTAACTCCCTTCCAGTTCCTAATTCAAAGTTATTTTGGGGCTCAAATACCATCCCAAGGCTATAGCATTATATTCAAAGATCCATTATGTTGCACAAGGAGGATTCTTGACCATTGTCTTCATTTTCTTTTTCTTTCTCATCTTTTATTTCCTCCTTCATCTTTTCTGCTGTTCCTCCAACTCTTCTTTCCTCCCCTTCCTTCTTCACTCCTGCAATGGATTTATTGCTACCAGTCCTTAGTTCCCAAGACCCTGAAGAGAAAGAGCATTTTTCTTGAAAATTCTAGCAAAGCCCTTGTGCCTGGCCTGGCTTGGGTCACATCCCCATGTGTGTGAAGTGGCCTGAAGGATGTGGCTGTGATGGGCCAGGGCTTGGCTGTGAAGAGTAGGAATGGTGAGTTGCAAGGGCTGAACAACAGGAAGCAATGGCTGCTGAAAGCCTCAGAGGCTTTATCTTACTGAAAAAATGGAGGGGATGGAGTGGACGCTGGCAAGAAGAAACAATAAAGTACCTCTACAGTTGTCGTGTGTGTGTGCGTGTGTGTGTGTTTGCATAGATGATAAACTAAGAAAGCCTTTTCCCAATCCAGGTATATACTACTCTCAATCCTTTTGCAATTATACTAATGTGATAAGAATTTATTTTTTTGGTATAAAGTATAGATATCTTTTAAATATATGTTCTAAAAATGAATAATTTTCAAAAAATTATTTATTGAATGATTCATCATTTCTCAAGTGAATTTAATAGACCTCTTTTTTGAAATCTGAACTTCCATATACACAGGCAGGGCAAACAGAGGACTGGTTACTCCACTATTGCTACAGTGCACTTCCAGTCCAGAGAGCTCCACAGCCTCTCTCAGTCCCCAAGGAATCTGTGGGTCCCAGTAGCCAAAAGCTCAACTGAAGATCCTTCCTTTCTGCAGACACTGGCATGGCAGCATTCGGATAACCAAGGGCATTAAACATTGATTTCCTTATCCATGGGGTATTAAAAAATAATTATGAAGCACACACACTCTTAAAGTCAACTTCAAATCAATGTATAAGATTTGGGGCCAAATCCAGTAAATAATATTGGTTGGGAGCATATCAGTTTAGATATTTTCAGACATAAGGAATTAATTTAACATGAGACTATGAGGTAGGTATTCTATGATGAAAATAGCACTAGATAAAAAGGACACTCCTACTCATTGTCTGCTTCACTTTGGGCTAGTTACCTAACTTCCAAATAGTGGTTTCCTTATACATGAAGTAAGGGTAATACTGTGACTAGCAAGGCTATTTTGAAGATTAAATGAGACTTATTAAATATCTGTTATCAAGCTGGCCATATGTTAACATTACTGAGTCTATGCTTAATTAGTTGTAACTCATCTTTAAAGCCCCAAAATTGCCCTCATGGATCGCCATAGCCAAACTGTCTCAATATAGGAAATAACTTAGTGTTGCTTGTTCATCTTAATAAAACATCCCCTACATCTGTTCCCAGCACTATCCATAGTGCTCCTCAAATCTAAGCCCATGAATTCCAAGAATTACTGAGGAACAGATAAGTTGATAAAACTGTTACTGCTTAGCTTATAGAAGAAGCTACTAAAATGGATGTTATTTTAACAGATAATCAAGACAATTGAAACAGGTGTTGGAAAATGTGGTAGATGGCCAGCAATAAGTATTTTGGGTGTACACCCAATGGAAAATTAGTTAAAACTTAAAATAGTTAAGCATCTGTAGGGTTTATGCAAACAGACTTATTTCTGGTTTTTGCCTATTTTGGAGCAGTCTTGAGACAAGATTCCCCCTGTCTTCTCTCCCTGAAGAGCATTCACAACCCCATCTAAGTGACAGGAATATTCCTGCAGTTTGTGACAGTGACTGGTCAGAGGTGGCTTCACTCTAGGGCCCTTCAGTGGAGCGGTTTCACTGGAGAAAGGCCCAGCATCACTCGGATGTTTATATTAAATTAAACATATAGATATTAGCACTTTCAAGGGAAATTTATGTGTGTGGGGACTTTTATATCTTTAAATACCGCTTGGATATGAATGTGAGCTTGGCATTTTTCTCTCTTCTTGTGGGAGACAGACTCAACTGTGGCTCCTAGGAGCCTCCCTGCCTGGTGTTCTCTTGAGTCTGGCAGGACCTGTGACTTGATTCTAACCAATAGAATGTAGCGAAGGTGGCAGGGTCTCTTGTGATTACAATTCTATGGTTCTGCGGTGATATTGCATAAAATTGTAGTGCTGTCTTGAGGGAGCCTCTCTCTGGCTTTGAAGAAGTAGGAGGCTATGTTGGGGAAGCTCTTACAGCAGGGAGCTCTGCGTGGTCTCCAGGAGCTGAGGGGAGTCTCTGCTCTACAGATACTCAGAAAATGAGGCCCTCGGTCCTGCAGCCACCAGGAAATGAATCCTACCAACAACATGAAGAGCTTGAAAGCGGATACTTCTTCAGTTAAGCTTTTGATGAGACCACGGCCCCAGACAACATCTTGATTTTAGCCTTGTGGACCCTGAGGCAGAGAACCCAGCTAAGCCATGCTTCCACTTTCACCCACGGAAGCTATGGACACTATCTGCAGAAACTAGAGCTCATAACTAGGTGATGTTTTTGAGTGCTGTGCTTATTGATGGTGCATCAATAGATAACTAATACTTCTTTTCCCCAAATTTGTCCCCAGATCAAATGATCCATTGTTACCATTTGATAAGCCAGTGAGTTGAAGTAAGAAATTATATTAATCCACAATATAATGCAAATAACTGCTATAAAGATGTAAATACCAAGTCCATATTTAAGGGACAGTGATACAGTAGGAACTGTATGGAGCATTGGCCTGTGATTCAGGTTGTGGGTTCTAGGGGCAGCTCTGACATTTCTTGATATTCCCATTCTAGGATCCTCTCCCTTTCATATGTACAATTAAAAAAATTAAATGTTTAAATAAATTTTAAGTTCCATTATAGCTATAAATTTATAAGGGCTTTAGAATTATAGCTTAAGTGTTATAACTTTAATACCTCTAGTCAAACCTCTTGTTTACTTTGGAGTTCCTGATGCTCATAAATGCTCGGTTGGTATTAAAAGGGCCTTATTTAATGACTGAAGGGAGTACATTAACTTCTCACTGGAAGCCAGCTGATAAATTTACATTACATCTTTTCATCTTATCTATTTTGTTAAACTGGGAGATCTAGCAGCAAAAACATGACAATTTAGATTACAGTTAATTATAAATAGATTTTCTCAATTCATTGCCATATTAGAGAAAAGTGATGCCTTTTCTCTTCAAGCTGAAAAATTTTAAATGTTTGACTTCTATATTTTCCTACCCCCAAAAGAGAAAAAAAACAAAAAGAAAGAAAAAGTATAAAAAGAAATATAATTAATTTAATTTGGACTATACAAGGAAATTAAAAATTAATTAGTTAATCCTATCCATTCTGCTCTTAAAAAAATACCTTATGCATCACAATTAGAATAGAGAATGTTTAGTGTCTTGTGTTGTCTGGTTTGTGTAAAAAAATCCTACCCAGTAGCTTTCAGCAAAGTGATCTTAAAAATACAGTAATCACAGGGCTCCTAATATTAGCCTTATTACCGCTAATAGGTGCATTGTAAGAACTTCTCTTCCTACAGAGCAAGATGTTATTTCAGTGTATCTACAATTTAAAGAGAATGAAAGAAAGAAGAAACTTCCTGATTTAAAATAAGCTACTTTCTTCCTATTTCCCCTCATGTAATAAAAAGTCCATTCTGAAATATCGCGTAGAAAACCAATACAGCCTTGCCATTCCAGACACCACAAAATACCAGGATCTTACGTGCCTGGGAAGCTCTAAAAGAATAATTTAAAAATAAATATGGGCTTGCCTATATTTTTCATAGTCAAAGAGGCCCAGATGGTAAAATTTTAGCTGGAAATTTTCTGAAATGAACAGCACAGCCCCATATCAACATTGTTTTGAAATATATAGAATCTAAGAGAAAATAGAGCCGGAGTATAGGAAGCTAACCTAAGGTGAAATATGTGTTCCTTCTTCCCTCCCCTGAAGGAGACCGTGGAGGGGGTTAGGGAAGGCCCAGCACAACCAGAGGGGTTTTGTGTGGGGAGGACAGGACAAGAGTAGGAGAGGAAAGGGAGCTGGTTTCTCAGGGAAGATGTATAGACTCAGGGCAACCACACTCTGGAGGCAGACTTGGGTAGAAGCCAGGGTGCCCATCAATTCATGGCTAGAAGAGAACAGTAGTGCAGAGGGGAGACGGGCCACTCGTCAGGGAAGATGAAGAGAAGGGAAGCAGAGTAGGAACTGGGAAATTGATTTCTTTTTGTTTTTAGTAAATTATTATTGAAATATAAGGTAGGTCAAGGAAGTCCACATAAGTGTAGAATTCATTAACTATATTGAATTCTAAAAAAAATCCCCTCAAACCTGGAATTTATTTATTAAAAATTGTGTATTTATTTTTACATGTTTAAACTTCAGTCACCTTCGAAGTACTTTCCATTTGATGAAATAAACCTATGAAGGCATTTTCTCCATTGCCCAAAACAGTTTTTAAACTTGTCGATTTTGATGCCTTTTAAGTGCTTCTGCTGTTTTTTGTTTCACCTCTCTCACACTGGCAGAATGTTTCCCTTTGAAGACTTTTTCTCATTCGGGGAAACAACAAAAAAAAAATTGCTCAGGGCACAATCTGGTGAATAGGGAGGGTGGGGCACGGGGCTGTTTTTGGTCTAAAACTGCTGATCCCTCAATGGTGCTGTGGGCAGGTGCATTCATAAATCACCTGTCATGAAATGGGCAAGCCCATTGAAAGAGTCTTCACAAAGAAATTCAGTGAAGCCAAACACAGCCTCTCACAACAACGCCAGCTTGTCCATGGATACAGATGGGTTCCTAGAAGATGGGTTCCAGGTGCCCGCCCTGCAGAAGATAATTCTGTTATTTTTGGGTCCCCCCTTGTATTTTATCTATATAATATGTATGTATGTTATATTTCATAGATATACAGAAGCCTACATCTATCTTAAAATATGAATAACATATTTATGTTAATATGAACTGAATGAATATATATGTTAAAAAGTAATGTGTAGTATATACATACATAGTCATAAAGGTAAAATTTGCCCTTAGGGCAATTAGGCTGTGAAGGAGGAATTGAGAACTGAAACGAAAGTTAAATTTCAAAATTAACTTTCATTATAACTTGCAAAAACAGATAAGTTGAACCAAACCAAACAAATCACGAGGCTCAACATAGACTAAATTTAAACTCTTCTAATTCCAGCTTATTCAAATCTATGTGTTCCAACTAAAAAAACACAGGTAAACTGATCCAACATTAACTCCAAATGGACTCCTGTGTTCTGAAGATGAGGTGCCTGACTATTCCAGCGACTCCCAAGTGTTCCCCATTCTGGCAGGACATGGCGGTAATCTCTCTGTGGATTGCATTTCCTTGATAGTCAATTGTTGAGCGCACTGCGTATATTCATTACCTATTGGGTATCTTTGAAATTTTTTGCGAGGTGCCTCTTTAGTCTCGTGCCCATCTTTCTGTGGGTTGTCTGACTGCTTTTTTAAATTGACTTGCAGAAAGAATTTGCGATCTAGTTTCTATGTTAGATATGGTTTTGAATCCTACTTTTGTTACCTGCTAGCTATGTGATATTAGGCTGGGATATCAGTCTACTGGAGAGGATCTTAAGAGAACATATGTTTTAGGAAGTCTTAGGTACAATTACAATACTAAGAAAAATCATATTTAGTTATGAATAAGGCAATTTCCTAAAAATATCTATTGGGCAGGGCTCTGTTAGATTTTGTTTACTGAGTCCCAAAAACCTTTGGATGATAATATACAGGGTGCTGACTATTTCTACTCCTGACAACCCTAAAGGGTTCCCATTGCCTTATGGGGTTTCTCTAGCTCCTGTTTCTCTCCTCCAGGCCTTTCTCCTAGCTGCTGCTGATCAAGAAACTGATGTTAAGAGATGCTGAACAATCTGTCTGAGGTGCATCCCTCCTAATAAGTGGTAGAACTCACGTATGGAACTAAATATGGAGCTCAAAGCCAGGCCTGCTGGGCCCAAAGGCAGCAGATTGCAGGTGCACTAACCCATGCTGCCTCTTCGTATAGTCTTAATGTTTGAGTTAGATGAGAATATTGTTGAGCTACTGCTAAGTTTGGGACATATTTAGCCTTTTAAATGACATAACATGACCCATAGTCCTTATACTGAGTCCTATTTCTTAAAACTTGCATTATGGAAATACTAAACAACACCTGCTGTATCTAAGTACATGTTTACTGAGCATCTACTGTGGGCATGAGGGATACAGTGATGAGTAAATAGGTATAGTTCTAGCTCCTGTTTGCATGGAGCTCCCTATAGACAATTGATACGCAGGAGGCTTAAAAGGCTCATAAAGAGGTGATAGAATAGATGTGATTTTTTGGGGGTGGCATGGATACAAAAAGGACTATTGAACTCAGGAACCTATCCCTCTGGTCTCTTCAGATGCCTTATTCAATCTACCGTTACAATTTTTTTTCTATCTACTGTCTTCTCCTCACCCATATTTAAATGTCTAAGTCTTCTCTCTCTTTAAATGAAAATGATACTGAGAAAAAGCCTCCTTCCATGGCTCAGCAATCTCCTACGGTTCCCCATTACATCACTCCTCCCCATGTCCTCATCTCCACTGTCCTCAGTGCACTCAGTCCGCTGTTGGTACTGGTTCGCTGAAACTGTGGTAGTGGTGGTGCAAGGATGCTTCTCGGGCTTAACCTTTCTCATGTCTTAGCATCTTACCACATGGGCAGACATGCCTTTCTTCTTCTTGCTGGCTTTCCTTCTCTAGTTCTTTGGGGACTTCTTAGTCTCCCTGGGGGTTCTTCATCTTCTGTTTGTCTCTCAGCATACTGTCCTAGAAATTCTTCTCTGTCAGTACATTCTCTCTGGGCATCATCTCTCTCCATAATGCCACCATCCAAGGTTAGCTCCAGCATAGCTGCCTCACAGCTGAGATCCAGATCCACAGCCAACCTTCCATTGGTCATTTTCAGGTAGATGTGTGACTCCACATATTCCAAGGTGAGTGGACCTTTGTTCTGCTTCCCTGTCTCCAAAAATCAACAAGTACCACACAATGAAGAATTGTGAGTCATCCTTGAATAATTCTTTTTTTTACCTCTCACATTAAATCAATCACAAATTTTACCTCCTGAATTTCTCACATCTTTCCATTGCCCACCCTTTTTTGTCTTCTTTACAGACACAGTGTACTAAATGGTCTTTCCCCAACTAAAATGATTTTTCCCCAACTAAATTGATTTTTCTCACAGCAACTGCAGTTACCTTCCTAAAGGGCAAAGTGATCGTATCTCTGCTCTGTTTAGAACACTTCAGTAGCTCCCCATAATCCTCAGGAAAAATGATTATCTATTTGTGAAATCATTTATTATCTACTCCCTCTCTCTCATCCCTCATGCTTCTGCTTCTCTGCACGCTGCACAGCAACCGTATTAAACCTACTTCTACTACTCAGCTCTGGCCTTCTGTCTCAGGTCTGCAGGGTTCCCTCTCTTGTACCACTCATCTCTTCCTCCCACATTCCATCACCTTGCCACCTCATATTTACCCCCCCAGTTCTCAGTGTAGTGCCCATTTCCTCTGGAGGGATTCCCCTGCCCCTTCCCCAGCCAGCTTGAGTGAAGGGGCTCATCCTTCAGGTTCCAAAGCTTCTGTGCTACCTTGCTCAGAGCTGAGAGTTGAATTGTGTGATTACTGGTGAGGACGGTATGAGACTGCTGCGTCAGGCTCACCCTCCCCCCTGGCATCTAGCACAGTGTAGGAAGAATGTTTAAGAATTCTATCTACATTAAAACTTGTTGGGAGTTGCCCCGCCTGGTCTCAGGGACTGTAGCCGCCCCCATTAAAACTGGTTGAATATTTCCACACTAACTTTTGAAAAGCCAAATGTGAGAGTTCCTTAGCTGAGAAGAAATGTTTCTATATAGGGATGTCTATGAGAATCACTACTTTCTGGTGACTTCCTGTCGTTACATTCCTTTAGGTTCCCTCTGTGCCCCTGCCTTCCTTCCAAACTCTCCCATAATTGGAGAAACACACAATAAGCAATATGATAGGATACAAAGGGTAGGACAAACAGCCAAATAAATATATTTTTACATTCTCTGCCAGAAGCAGAGTTGGAGACAATATTTTCTCTCGCTCGCTCGCTCTGGTGTCACAATAATGCATAATTGCAATGTACTTAAGTCTCCAAGAATTAATCATAAAGAGTTAGGAACAAGGTTAATAACCTTAACTTTAACTTCCCTCTAATTTCTAGTTGTGATTGTCTACAACTTTTACGCAGATCAGAACTTCCCAAAGATTTTTCTGTGGAAATTAGTCTCTTAAGATTAGGTCGCTGGACTAAGTCCCTTCATGCAGACCCCGCATACAGACGAAGGTCCTGTACTTAACAGACGTGGACGCTACCTGTTCTCTCTCCTCTCGGAGAGAAAGTCGTAATACACAGCGGCCTACCGTAGGCTCTGTGAAGTGCACAGTCATCTGTGTACTTGGCGTTTCCTGTACATACTAAGTCACAAAAGGTTTTTTCTCTAAGTTTATTCGTTTGCTGAATGCAGTTTGGAAAATATCGATGAGACTCCTTTGGGCTTGGTATTTCTACTGTGCAGCACCCCTGTGCTAGCCAGATCCCTATATCTACCAGAAATTATATAAAATAATAATAATGATAACAGCTAACACTCAGTGAATGCACTGTGTCCCAGGCATTATCCTAAGTGCTTTATAGGTATTAGCTCATTAATCTTTCCACCAATCCTAGGAAGTAGATATTTTGCAAACCACATTATGTAGACAAGAAAACTAAGGGACAGAGAGGTGAATTATTTTGTCCAAGGTCACAGAGGTGATGAGTGAAACTGGGATTTGAACCAAAGCTAGGTTCAAATGTCTGGAATCAATACCATTCTTAAAGGCTCCCCTACTTTCCCTTTTGTTACAAATCTTCAGAACTTGACCCCTTGGCACAGTACCTGGAAAAGAATAGGCTTTTATCAATGTTTGATGCCACATGAATCATCTAGCATTTTGTCTTTGATAAATAAGCTAACGTTCATCCTATCTATATCATTTCTAACAGTGTAGTTGACTGGAAGGAGCCCCATAAATGACCTTCCCCTTCCCGACCCTCTCCCAAGGCTAACTCTGCTGTCTAGTTAAGGAAACAGAGAAAGAATTATGTGGTAACACAAAGCCAGCACCTGGTCGGCTTCTTCAAATAATCTGCCAGAACCCAGCTTGAAAACATGGTATAGTCGTGGGTCACCAAACACACACAGACATCACAGAACAGACTGCCAGAAGATGACAAACATTTGAATATAAATTAAAAAGCTTTGCAGACACAGCACAACAAAAAGCCCAATTAACAAAACTAACCATATGCTACTACCAGAATGGTTGGACACAGTATAAAACACACTCTCTCTCTCTCACACACACAATAAATGAAAAGAAATCTCAGCTGAAACAGCTTCATCATACAAACCAGCACCAGTGCCAAGCTGAGACACTGCAGTGATCAAAGAGCCACTCGGTTTGTCCCCCAGTAAAATATGTATAAAGGTACGGTCACCCTGAAGCACTGAAAAAGTGGTCATAGACACTGAAGCAAAACAATTCCCTTCTGGATGTTTTTTTTTTTTTTCTTTCACATGCAATTACCACGACTTTTATTTAGTTAGCAACTTTTAAAAATGTTATAAAGTGGTATGAAGAGCATGAACTTTAGAAGCAGACAGGCTGGATTTAAACCCTGGCTGTGTAACTTGCTGAAGGTGTGATTTTTGCAGGATATTACTACATATGGAAATGGGGATAGGAATACTCATTTCTTTATAGTTTTTTCAGGATTAAAACATGCTGTAGGTACAAGGCAAAGCACAGTGTTTGGCAGAGTAGGCATATACTTCATAAAGAGGAGCTATTAATCTTTATTATTTTAAGTCATACATATTGCAGAATATAAATTGGAATGCATATTTTAACTTGTTTACTGTTTTGTTTAAGCAAATAGAAAAAATTCCATTTCAGAGAATTCTGTCCTTGCTATGTTATTATTGCAATAACAGTGACAATGCTACGTCATAAAATATTTGTTCATATGCTCATTCATTCATTCATTCATTCAACAGTTCCTGAACATCCTTTGGGTTGATGGGAACTGTCCACAGGTGCTGAGGATTTAAAGCTGATTGAGACACAACATCCACCTTCAAGATGCTCTGAGACTGGTGGAGAAGACATCCAGAAAGGGATATAGTTGTAATAAAGGTGGTAAATCCTAAAATATTTATATGTTTTGAACACTATGGGAGTGTTCTTAATTTTGTCTGAAGGGTTTACTAAAGACTCATGTGAATTTGGATGTTACATTGGAGGCTCAGTGGTGACTTCAGGAGGAAACAGGTGTTTATTAACAGATATATTAATGTGCTTATTCCTCTTATTGGAACTGTATTGGGAAAATGATAGACAATTGTTCTCTAGGCCAATTTAACTAACTTCTAATTATTCTGCACAGAAAGGAAGAATTTTCCAATTTTTAAAGCTTATTCCTTTCCCCACTCCCAGCCTCCACAGAACAGTTTTAAAGTGTAGATATTTCAGACAGAATGTGGACTTTGGGGTTGTCTAGACTTAAGGATAATTTCCCCTGGTCCTTTCTAGACGTGGGCCTTAGAGAAGTCATTTAACTTTTTTGAGCTTCAATTTCCACTTGTAAAATCGGAGATTATGTATGCTTTGTTAGGTATGCGGAGTGTGTGGTGACAATCAGGTGAGCCTCAAGATATTGGGAAATAAGGTGATAAAATTATTCTTGGAGAGTTAGGAAATAAATATATAACATTTCAGAGCATCAGTCAAGGGATTCTCAGGAGGCAGCGGTCCCTCTCAGGACATGTTGCAGAGCCGTGTGGTATTGAGGGGCAGCACGAGCGAACATTTCTGAGTTGAGGAAAGAATGTGCTCAGTGGTAGGGGAGGTGGTCAGTCATGGATTCATAGAAAAATGGGTCATTAGATCAAAGAGTAGCACTGCCCACTCTAGACTGTCCAGGGAAAGTGCTTACCATATTTATACAAATATCCAGCCTGCTTTACAGTGACATTTGCTGAAGTGAATTAATGTAAACCTGTCAGTAATTTAGTCTCTTATGAATGAGCAGAGCCAGTCTGATAGTGGAATGTAGTCCCAATCCCATTTCAGAACTGTCAAGGTGAAAGTCAAGGGGCCTGCAATGAGGGTAATTCACCCAGGCGGGCCCCACATGCCGGTTTCTGCGTGGACAATCATGCAGTCTACCCATGATCCCTCCTCTGGGGTGTCAGGTAAGCATATCAAATATAATATCTGAAAGCAAACTCCCCTCCTCTCGTACACTTTCTGGGTGATGTGCCCTGCAGTGGCCCCCATGATTTCTGCCCCTAGTACTCAGGCCCTGTGCGATCCCCTCTCCTTGAGGGTGAGTGGGACCTATGACATTCTTTATGCTGGAGAATATGGCATAGGATGATGGGATATAACTCCTGTGATGTATTACGCTATGTGGTGACAGTAAAGGAATAAAATGTCTGAGAAGCTGACTTTGAGTTAATCAAAGGGAAGGGTATCCTGGGTGGCCCTGACCCAGTCAGGCGAGCCTGTTATTAGAGAACCTCAACATTCCCTGTATTAGAGAATTCAGACAGCATAGACTCCTGTGATCGCCACTGCGGGCTTTGGAGAGACAAGCTGCCGTGAATCCACTGGTGCGAGGAAAGGAATTCTGTCAACCACCCGAGGAGGCTCTAAAGTGGACCTTTCTCTCTTGAGCCTTCAGACAGGGATGCAGCCCAGCTGGCACCTGGATTTCAGCTTCATGAGACTGTGAGAAAAGGACGCAGGTGGCAATTTGTTGTGTAACAATAGAAAGCGAACGCACACATCATGTCCAAGCCATAAGCAAGTCTTGACAGTGACCTAAACATTCCCAGAAACTCGTCCCTTCTTTACACTCTTACCTTTCCCTCTCTGATCAGAGCCTCCAGGGTTCATTGCTTGGACAATTGTAACAGATTGCTAATTGGCCTTCCTACTTCTACCCTCAGATCCCAACTCTTTATTTCTCCAAGCAGCAGCCAGAGTTATCCTTTTAAAACACAAATTATGATATGCCTTTCCCCCATTAAAACCCAGGCAGCCTCATTCAGAGCCCTGTGCTGTACAGCCTAAGCCACAGAGCTACCCTTCCTCTGTTCAAAATTCTGCAAATGATTGCCTTCCCACTGGCCTTCCCAGGTTCCTCACCGAAGACTCAAGGCTTTCTATGAGCTTGCCTCCAGCTCCCACTCTGACCTCACACTCTATTACTCTCCTTCTGTTTCTGTCTGTAATACGACACTGGCCCCCGTTTCTTAACTTTGTTAAGGGCTTTTGTGATTCTTTATGACTCTATATCAAAGTAAAAATATTTAAGGACATATATATGAAAATATATTAAGGAATATTAGACTTTTTTTAAGGCTCTAGGAAACCAGTATATATATATTAAGCTGTATTTTTGGACTTTTTTGTAATGACATAGGGAGAGTCAAAGAAAGCATGAAGAGCCGTGCCTACAGATTTCAGGGGAATTGGTGTTGAACTAATTACCTAGCATTGCTTTGCTTCAGTTGTTTCATCTATAAAGTAGGGATTATAACAATATTAACTGGTTGAATTGTTGCAGGGAATGAAATTATTTAATTCATGTAGAGTAGACCAGTATCTGGTATAAAATAAATATTCAAAACAACTCCATCAGCTCTTTAAGTGACTATTAATTAGGTTATCAGTCAGGAAAACATAATCACTGAACATGTTGCGGGAACAAGCTCTCGCAGCAGCGACTGGAGCGCACACCAACAGGGTGAGCTGAGCAAGGGAAGGCCTGAAAGAGGAGGGGCGTCAGAACGAGAAAGGCGTGGGCAGAGACACAGTGTATAAAGGGTTAACTTGAGCCTGCATTTTCCAGAGAGTTTCCAAGGATTAAGAAAGTAGCTTTTCCTGCTAACTCTGGCCTAATCCATGGGGGCGGTAGAGCACCGTGTCAGTGTCGGCTCCTCAGTGTTGCTGCTTGGCATGGAAACCCTGGGGACAGAGGGCTGAGAAAAAGTGGATGCTCACAGCCCTGGTTTCTGCGCAGTTTGGGCAACCTGCGGCCAGAAATAGCCTCTTTGCCCTTGCCTGTGCCCAGGCAGGATGGGCCCAGCTGGAGAGAATGGCCAGGGAGTGCCCCCTCTGGGGACCAGAGTGTTGTGTGGCAACAAGCGTTTGTTTTGGTTGCTCTGTCTATACTCACTGTGTGGGCTCACACTCTCACGGTCTGGGCCTCTCGCACCAGTTCTGCCACTACAGACTGGCTCTCTCCACGCCTCGTGCTTCTGCTTATTTGTTTATTCTGGAGCTGCATGTGTTCTATGTGTTGTCTTCCGCGTACACGTCGTTGAGCTTCTGCTCTAGCTAACATTGGATTATCTCGATATCTCTCACTTTTCTTCTCCAAGAAGATTTTTTTCTTGGTTCAATTAGTTGCAGTCATCCCTTTAGAGCAAAGATGTTGCATTAGGCCACTTGGCGGGCCTCTCATCACGTAGCTTGACTGTCCTTGTGCCAGGCTTCCTGCCCTGGTCAGACCTGCTTTGGCCTAAGTCCAAGTCATGGGATCCATGCTCAGCTGACCCTTCAGAAAGGGCTGGGTCAGTCCAGCAATTAGGTTTCCCATAGGACAATGGTGTGGTTGGGAATATTTATACAATATATCCTTTAGAAAACATTGGAGCGTCAGGTATTGTACAAAGCACCTGTATACATCATGTAATGTGATACTCAAAACAACCTTGTGATGTAGATTTTATTAAAATGTTCATTTTTCTCGGAGGGAAACTGAGACTATAGAGGTAATTTCACATCTCTGGCACGTGACGGCACTGAGACGCGAAGACCAGCAGTTGGCCTCTGTGAGGCACTCCGCTAATCTGAGCATGCCTCTTAGAAGCACGGCGTTGACTACCTTTTGCCTCTGATGTCATCTAGACATCTGAGATGGTTATGTTGTGCTGAAGCAGCTAAAAGCAGACTAGGGAAAATTGTACTTTGTTAAAGTCCTTTGCTGGGGCAAACAAAGCATTTGGGACTATCAATAAATTGTTTTAGCAAGTCTCGCCTACAATACATGAACTCAAAAAGAGTATACTAAAATTAAACTACATACATTACTTTCTTAGGTACCTTGCCTACCTAAGAAAGTAACCCCTTGCACACATACCTAGGTAAATATCTTTTCTTCTAATTCTTAGTTTTATTTTGAAAGTTTGAAAAAAATGTAATGTAACCTCTCAGGAACCTCTTGCCTTCAGTAATGTTAATAACAGCTCAATGTCTCTGTCATGAAGAAATGGCGATCGTGTTAGTGATTTGAAATGACTGAATTGAAGTTTATTTCCTGGTTCCATTGCCTATCACAGTAAGTACCTCCGGGGGGCAGCACAGCATGGCGACTCTCATAGGTGCCAGGGAGTGCTGGGGGATTAATGGCAAAAAAGACGATGTTGGACTATTTACCATATAAGTAAATATCATTTGTTTTCTTTTCCTTTTTCAAAAGCATACGTTCCATACATTCCTTGTCTTTCCTCCATTAGCTCCCAGTCCTCCAGGCTGTCACTTGTTATACACGACTTGAGTTATTTCACTGAAGAGGGAATGTTTTATCACTTTAAGAAAAGACCTTCTTTCATTGCTGTTAGGATGTTCTTATCACTCAATAATTAGCCACTCCTCCAGACGAGGATTTCAAAATGAGAGTTATGATTTGCCATGGCATCTCACAGTTCCAGCCATTAGTGTTCAACCAGCTGAAACTACAAGACTAAAAATAATCCAATTAAGTCACAACAGTATACTCTGAATCAGTGCTGAACAGATGGTGAAGTATCCTTTATTCATCATTAATTAATGTTCATTTAGCACCCACAGAGAATGACTCTGGGTTACTGCTTCCTGAAGACCGACAAAACTTTCCCTGCTTTGGGAGTTTGCACAGTCTTGTTGCTGACAAACCACTTTAGGATCTGGAAGAGTTTTATAAAATAAATCAACCTTGGAAATGGGAACAACAAAGGCTTCAACAGAAGGTAGGCAATCTGATGAGTGTGAGGGAAGGAGCAGGGATAGAAGGAAGGAGCGCGGGGGGAAAGTTTACGCATATCAGTCCTCGCAGGAAAGGAAAATAATGAAGAACTAAATGAGAATTGCTCCGGAATGCTACTGAAAGCCTGAATTGAGGTTCATAATGAGAATTTATAGTCAGGCCAATTTCCATGGCTTTATTTCTTTTCTGATAATTGCTGGCAGCTCAGAAGTGGGAGTGGAAAGTGATCAAGAACAGATGGTCAGCTTTCCCAGGGTTGGTAAATGGTAAAGTGGGCACGGCAGAAAGACAGGTGGCCATGTGTGAGCAGGTTGTTCAAATGACTGAAGATGGAACCCAGGTTGTGGAAGGTCAGGGGAGCTAGAAGGATGAGGATAATACTTGGGTTGTGAAGGCAGGGTGTGCCCTAAAAACTCCATGTGTTCCCTGACCACGGACTCCACCTTCATACTCAACTGAAAGTAGACTTTTCATTCCATTTCATACATAAAGATTATGTTCAAGGACTCAAAGATTCCTTTAGCCCATGTGCTCTTTGGCCTGATGTAAAAATAGGACCCAGCTGAAAACATCCAGGGCAAGGTTTACGGTATATGCTCTCCTGTACTCACGGTGGGAAAGACGGACAGCTCATCAATGTGAGTCTTGTGTACGGCTGGAGAGACATGTTGCCCGTTTCTGCCAGGTTCTGAGTGTGTGCCATTCCCATTAGTACTTGCTATTCTCCTTTTTGTTCATGTGTTCAGACGATGGCAAAGCAGAGAGGTCAGAAGATGGGATTGTGGGCTGCAGAGTCTGTCATCTGAGATCACACCCTGCTCTAGCACTATCTAGCCATGGGACCCAGAAGAGCAAGTTTCTTAACCTCTCTCCAGTTCAGTGTTCTGTCTGTGGAACGGCGTTGATGCCGGTGTGCACCACACAGGGTTGCTAGGAGGATGGAGGACATATGTGGAACACCTCCCCTAGAATGGAGGTCTAGCATATAAAACATATTTAATTAGCTAAGATGATGGTGGTGGTGGTGGTGATTAATTCAATAACTACAGGAAGTCAACAAAACTGCATAAGAAATACACCCTCATTTTCTTGAGATGAAATGAGTGGGTCTTGGGTCCCCTGAACACAAGCAGGATACAATTAATGGTTATAATTATAACCTGTCTGATTTTTTCATGAGTAGTATATCAATTAAATGTCTGGTCTAAGGCTTTCCACATAGCACATTCAAATAGAACAAACTCCCAAGAGACAACTGAATTGTTCAAAGGCTTTTATAAAAATTCAGATAAAACATATTGATTCTTAATTCAAATCACTACAGTTTCATTGTAGGAAAAGTAGAAAACAAAAATATAAAAATAAAATCCTCATAATCCCATTATCCACATGTAATCATAAATAGCTACAAATAACCAAGGATATCTTGTCTTTTCTGAGCCATTTTCAATGGCTACACATCTATCTCTTCCAATTTAAAGAAACTTATTGCAAATATTAAAATGCCTAGAAATCCAGGCCAGGGAACTAGAGAGTTCAATCATACTCATTAAGAATTGGAATATGGAGAAGAAAACACATCAGAAAAAGAATTCCTGCCCTGGCTGGTGTGGCTCAGTGGATTGAGTGTCGGCCTGCAAACCAAAGGGTCACCCTTTCGATTCCCAGTCAGGGCATCTGCTTGGGTTGCAGGCCAGTTCCCCAGTAGGGGGCACATGAGAGGCAACCACACATTGATGTTTCCCTTTCTGTCTTCTTCCCTTCCCCTCTCTCTAAAAATAAATAATGAAATTTTAAAAAATAAAAAGAATTCCTAAAAATATTGAATATAAAATAAGCAAGAAAAGGATGTTCAGTCCTCACCTAAATTTTCTTTATCACTCTTTTGTCCTTTCTCACATCTGAATGTTGCTTAGTTTTGGTGTATAGTTTGATGGCTTAGGGCAGATTTTTAGGGTGGTTGGAAGCTAACTTGATGTATAAACAGAGAAACTATAAAGAGGCTGGCTGGAGCAGGCTCTGGTCTTCTCTCAGCTTGTAATATAAATATCAGCTGTTAAACTTGAATGGATAAATGCCATGACCTTTTAAATGAGTGGAGATGAGGGAAACTTGTATAGTAGATTATTCATATCACATAAGAGTCACTATAACCAGGGCTGTTAAATTCTGCATCTACAAATGATTTGCTGAGCCATTGGTCCAGATTTTTGTCTGAAAGGCATTCTGTGGTTCTGATTGTATGGGAGCTATGTTACAACTGTGTAAGTTGTAGTAACTGGTAGCAATGCAAAATAATTCTTGTCTATAGACATGCAAACAAATTCTGTACTTTTCTAATATTAACTTCTTGAACTGGTTACTACATTTCAACAGTTTCTCCATTAATGAATTAAATAAAATCTCTAATACATGTTCGTTTTCATATTTGTATGAGAGTCACAATTTTATCATTTTCCCTTTTTTTTTTCAAAAAATTATCTTTTGACCATGTTATTTTTCTCTGCATTAACAATCCAACACAGGTGTTTGTCTTCTGTTTGCCTCCTGTGTGGTGGCAGAAGTAGACACTCGCCCTTTCTCATAATTTCATTTTTAATGACATTATTCAAAAGTCACAGCTCCTTGACATTTGAATGTGCAGTTAAAGAGCCTCTTGAATTTCCCGCAGCAGTATACAATTTTCCCAACCACTTCCGTTGGCTTGGCTTATTTCAGCAGAAAATTAGGAGGGTAAATGTCTTAGCTTAGGCTGCCATAACAAAATACCGTACACTGAAGGCCTTACACAACAGATATTTATTTCTCACAGTTTTGGAGGCTGGGAGTATAAGAATGGGGGACCAGCATGGTCAGGGTCTGGTGAGGGCCCTCTCCCAGCTTGTAGACGGCGTACTTTTTCTCAGTAACTTCACCAGGCTGAGAGCGAGCTCCGGTCTCTTTGTGTCCTTAGATGGGCACTGGTCTCATCATGGGGCCCCAACCGCATGACCTCATCCACATCCCATGACCTCCCGAAGGCAGTACTTTCCAACACCACCACACTGGGGATTAGGGCCTCAGCATATGGATCTGGGGGAGGCACTTTCAGTGAGGAAACCAAATGTATCCATTTGGGGGTATATCGCATTTTCAAAGATCTCTGTTAGTAGAAACTTAAATTTCCTCTTTGATATAGGAGTAGTTTAGGAGGTTTTTATTGTATTATATTTCTTTATTATTTTTGCCTTTTGAGTTTCCATATACATATGCTTGTAAATTACTGATATTAATGCATTGCGAGTTAGAAAAGTTCTACTGGTAGGAATGTATTGTGATTTTCTTTACAATCATCAATACAGTTATTTTAGGAAATGTTTTTTAGCCAGATGAAAACAAATATGCCATCAATAGGTTATAAAATATATTGTCATATATTTATTTATTTATTTTAAGAGAGGGGAAGGGAGGGAGAAAGAGAGGGAGAGAAACATCAATGTGTGGTTGCCTCTTGTGTACCCCCTACTGGGGACCTGGCCTGCAACCCAGGCATGTGCCCTGACTGGGAATCAAACTGGCGACCCTTTGGTTCACAGGCCAGCACTCAATCCACTGAGCCACATCAGCCAGGACCATTATTGTCATGTATTTGAAGCATTTAAACAATATTTCTCAAATGTCCCTATCTCTACCTTATCAAATTAATCATTCCACATAATTTCGAGTTCAGGTCTTTTTTTTCCCCCCCCCCCCCTTCTCCTCTCTTTCAGAGAGAGAGAAGGATGGGAGGGAGAGATTTTTAAATTAATTAATTAATTAATTAATTGGCATTCATTTAAGGGATTGGCTTATATGATTGTAGTGGTGGCAGATCTGAAATCTGTGGGGAAGGTAGGCAGGCTGGAAATTCAGGTAAGCACTATGTTGATGGTGCATTCTTTAGCACAGAATCTTCAGGGCAGGCTAGGAGGTTCGGAACTCAAGCAGGATTTCTGTTACTGTGTTTGAGTCAGAATTCCTTCTTTTTGGGAATCCTCCTTCAGTTCTTGCACTTAAGGCCTTCAGCTGACTGGATGAGGGACCCTACTTTAGTTAAAGTCAACTGGTTGTAAGTATAAATCACAGCTACAAAGTGCCACTACAGCAACAGCTAGACTAGTGTTTGACCACACACCCAGGCACCGTGACTCAGCTGTCACACGCCTTCAACTCAGATAGAACCTCTTGTGAAATGCTTTCTGGCTACTTTATCTTCAGATGTTGAGAGAAATGTTAAGATTTGCTATGAAAATTTGTGCTTTTTAAAAACAAAGTTTTTGCTTGTTAAACTATAATCAACAAAGTTCACATTACATTGATGACTTTATTTTGTTTAAAGATTATATTTATTTTTACAGAGAGGGGAAGGGAAGGAGAAAGACGGAGAGAAACTTCAATGTGTGGTTGCCTGTTGCGCGCCCCCTACTGGGGACCTTGCCTGCAACCTAGGCGTGTGGCCTGACTGGGAATCAAACCAGCGGTCCTTTAGTTCACAGCCTGTGCTCAATCCACTGAGCTACACCAGCCAGGGAAGATGACTTTAAATAAATTACAGCAAGAAAAAACATAAATATTTCTCTAAAATATGACACTGGTCAAAAGAAATAAAAAATTCCTGATATCATGAGTGACTGTGTCATGGATATCAAACATTTATAAGTTTGAAAATAATGGTGATGAAAATTATGTTTTTTATACTGATATAGAATAATTTATAACATTTATTTTATTTTATTATTTTCATAATATCCTTCTAACTGTCAAATGAACTCAAAAGGAATTCGGAGGCTTTACAAGAAATAAATGGTAAAGATTTATTCAGGAGCGTTAGAATTTGCAAACTGGAACACAGGTAGGCAGAAACCCAGTAGTATTTCAAAGGAGAAAGAGAAGTTAAAACTTCATATAGTAAGAAATAAATCCTCGAGAATTATTAGTTCTTCATTCTTAGCCTTAGGATTGGCTCAGGACTGTTATCAGTCAGATGTCAGGCAGTCTGGATGGTGGAAGGTGGGTGTCAGGATGTCTGATCGTGTCTGGTGGTCTGGATAGTGGACATCAGGTGGATGCATACGTGGGTCCTACAGAAGGTGATCAGGTGGCCTGGATACGTGAGTCCTTCAGGGGATAATCGGAGAGTTATCTGGAGCTACATCTGTATATTCAGACATTGATACAGGAGTAGAAAACTCAAAAAAGTTTAAGTTTTCAGGCTAGTTAGAGCAAGAATAGTCTTTCCTCATGCCTCAGCCCTCGTAACGTTAATAATTGTAGCAGATTGGTTAAAGTGACTCCATTTTATACAGGCTTGGGCACAAATAATGCCCCTTTTTTATTAGCAAATCTTTTATTACAAAATCATAAGCATGTAATTCTGTGACATATCACACTCACGCACACAACAATATCACACTCAAGTGCACAATGACATTTTAGGTGAAATTTTCAAATTAAAACTAGAAATTATTACACCCATATCATTACCCTCCCAACCAAAGGTAACACCGAAGCATGTGTTACGTCTGCTGGGCCCTGTATATTCCCTTTTGTCACTTTCCTCATAACTACATAAATATACGAGGTCCATCCAGAAGGTATCCAGCCATGTAATATGAAAAATAGAGACATTTATTAAAGAAGATACAAGAAACGTTGTACATAAGACAATGACACCTCAGTCCCCTTCAAGTAGGCTCCCTGGGACCTCACATAGTTCTCCCAGTCACCATCAGCTGCCCCGTCATATTTTCCTGAATCTCATGAATGGTCTGAAATCTCTTCCCTTTTAAAGGTGATTTTAGTTTGGGGAAAAGCCGGAAGTCACAGGGCACCAAATCTGAGTTTTAGGGGAGCTGAGCCACCTGGGTGATTTGATGTTTTGCCAAAAAACTGCATGAGACCTGATGCATGAGCGGGCATGTTGTCATGATGAAGCTGCCAATCACCAGTTGCCCATAGCTGTGGCCTTCTGAATCATCCAAACAGTTTCAGTGGAGAAAATGTTGAAGCTTAATACAAAATTTGATACAGATTCATTTCTCTACTCGCTCATTTTGAATGCGATGGCCACACAGTACACATGCTCACTCAATAACATCTACCACCCCCACTGACTAGTACAGTGAAGTCACCATTGTTCACCCATGCACATTCCAGTCCACTCTCCTTGGCTGCCAGGTTACATCGGCGTCATGCAAACCATTCTTATTATATTAACAATGGCTGGACTTTTTCCAGACAGACCTCATGTATCATACATTTCTATTTTTATGAATGCCAGTCAGTGGTATTTTCTATGGGTGTAGCTCATCTCAGCCACAAGTAAATGATGAAAAACAATGGGAAATATCTTTTAACATATCGAAGTTGAAAGGAATAGTAGTAAGAGTAAAAATTTGAGTTGCTATGTCTCTTTACTGATAGAATAAACCCAGATGCAAGATTGAAAATTTAGTTTTTATTATTGCAACATTATAGTTTTTCACATAAATTAGAGAAAAACAATTTCAAAATTTCTGAGGCAGTGACAGTTAATACACTTGTATTCAATGTGAAGAATAAAGTGAGTTTAAATAACAATTTTATAGCCTAAGCCGATTTGACCACACTCACAAAATAAGTCACAGTTTTTATGTGTGTTTTAATCAGGACAAAGCTATAAGGTATTGAATGTTGTTAAGACTTTATTTTACTTCTGGTGAGACATGTCGGTAATAATATTTTATAGTCCTGTGAAACATACAAAGTCTTTCTTTTTTCCCTCCCATTTATTTGACATCTCAGTTTAGATACTTTTTGAGTGAAGGCCTGGGGTAATATGTCATCTGTAACAGCCCAGTATATTTTGTTTCGTCCTAGCACCACTCATTGAAATAAAAATGTTAGCTTATGTTTGTATAACCTCTAAAAAGCATTAAGTTCTTTATCGCCCTTGTCCGGTTGGCCTGAGGAAGAGTCTCAGGAGGCCATCTTGGCCTGTTTGTGTGGGACAATGCAGCACGGTAGCCGACAGCACAGATGCTGGAGACCAAGTCCCTGAGCTTGAAACTTCACTTCGCCCTATGTGACCGTGGGCAGATAGCCCAGCTTCAGTTTCCTTACCTGTAACGGGAGCAAGGCCGCCTCGCCGCGGTAAGGATGGAGTGAGTTGATACCTATGAGTGGCTGGAGTCCCCCTGACCATAGCAGGCACTGTACAGCCAGCCCCGGCTGCTGCGCTTGTTTTGCACACGAGGAGCCCATGTTGAGAGAGCTTATGTATTTTTTCAGTGTTTTTTTTCCCTGTTTTGGAAAGTTAGCTCTTCAGTGGGAAACAAGGAGAAAGGGGCTGATTAGTGCAAAAAAGAATGCTAAAAAAATAAAAGAAGTATGTCAAAGTTTAAGTCATTTTCTAGACTCACTTGTTTAAGAAAGCCTTCTCCCTTATTGACTTCTGGAATAATTTGGATTGTTATAGCCTCAGGGGCGCACAATTACAAAAGAACTAATATTTAAATACACTAGCAAAAGGAAAGCACGTTTTCATTTTCTGTCTATGACATCAAAAGACTTCCCTGAACAATGGATTATTTCTGCAGTGACGAGGGCATTGAATGCATAATAAATAAACGGCATGTAATTTTATTCTTATGTGGTGCCTGCTAGTTGATGTTGATCATACAAACGACCCACACACATGTTTTTCACGTTAATTCAGGTATGTACTGAGTGTTATGAACTGAATGCTTGTGTACCCCACCCCCAGATGTATATGTTGAAATCCTAACCCGCAATGTGATGGTATTAGGAGGTTGGGACTTTGGTTGATGATTAGGTTATGAGGGTGGAGCCCTCATGAGCGGGAGTAGTGCCCTTGTAAAAAAGACCTTGCCCCTTCTACCATGTGAAAATATCCTCATCACAGCTGGGCAAAATCATCTCATTGCCCCTGCCCAGCATTGTGAGAGAGAATTATACTTAATATGGCTAGCCTGGGTAAAGATCAAAATTCAAAATGTGAAGTATGGTTTCTACTGAACGTGCATCACTTTTGCACCATTGTAAAGATAAAGACTCACAAGTCAGGGTCCATCTGTGTACATATGCAGACCCCACCCTATCATATGGGTTCCAGGAAGTATCTCCATCAACTCTCTAATTGAATGACTTTGCTATTACTCTGTTCATAGCACCTATGTACATGCAAAGATCTTTCTCCTTTCTACGCTAATAATTATTTTGGTATAATTGTTACCTTACCAGAATGCTTTTTGTCTTCCTTTCCTCCTTAGCCTTTCCTAACCTTATGCATGGAGGCTCTGAAATTCTCCTCTGGACTCCTACATCCATCCCTACATCAGTACTCATTTTCACTTTGGATTGCATGGGGCTTTTTATGAAACTGCTCCAAGAATTTCCACCTTGTTCTTTCAGTTAGACTGAAGCCTAGGCCAGTAAAAACCACATAAACTACATTCTTGCCACATGCTTAGTAATTATTACTTGGAAGAGTACGTTTCATCCAGACTATTTCAAAAGATGGTATAAAAGAAACCACTGTTAATCAGGATAGATTTAGCCTATAATTAACTTACTAACCACAATCAAACTTCTGATTTTAACCATCTAATCCACAACCTACTTAAATATCTCTTTGGATGTCTGAAAGACACTGAAGCCCCTTACTTAACGTCCTGAGTATGTCAGATCCTTTGATAGATGCTCTCCTATTTATATGTACTTTAAATTTGCATTCTTTTATGTAATTATTTGCTTAATATTTGATTGTCTCATTGGACTACAACTCCATGAGGGCAGACAAAATGACTGTTTTTCTCACTATTGTGTCAGACATATTTACTAGAAGGAAGGAAGAAAGGCAGGAAGGAAGGAAGCATGGGAGGGAGGGAGGGAGGAAGGAAGGAAGGAAGAATAGAATGATGAAAAGAAGGAAGGAAGGAAGGAATAAGAATTCTCCAGGTTATTGTTAAAGTTTCAAAGGCTGTCCACCCCCTTAGCTGTATGATTTGATGTTTCTTTGTAGACTGCACTAATATTTCCAAACAAAATTGCTTTTAAAATTTAACATGAAGACCAATTTCCATTTCAAAATGTGCCAGTTATCAAAAATGTCTTCACTGGTGTTACAAATGGTCTTGAAGCTTCCCCAAATGTTCTGGGCACTTAGTAATGGGTGTCAGTGACTGTCTCCTAAAATTGTTTATCTAGTTATCTCTAAACAAAAAGGAAAAAAGAAGCCTGGAGAAGTAATCATCATGCTGTGAGTAAAATAAGTGCAGAAAATAGCTCCATAAAACAATATTTTTAAAAGAGCCTTTTTTGTTTTGTTTTGTTTAATGTCCCAGAACCTTTCCAATGTGCATTAAAAAGAAAATGCTACATAGTAAGTAAAGTTGGTTAAAATTACTTCAGGACCAAACCTTAAATTCAGGACAAAATTAAAAAAGGAGGTGTGGGGGAGGTCTAGATGGACATTTACATCCTAAACCATAAAGTATGCAAAGATATAAAAGTCTCCTTCTGGTCTAAGATGAGACAAGATCTTCCCAATGGAAATGCACACAGAAAGAAGGCTTATCCGGGTTGATTGGAAACCACTTTCCATTGTCACTGCCCAGTGCATCCAAAAATGCTGGGTGTGAAATGTATCTTCTAAATCTTGGAATCTCTGAGATAAGACAAATTACTTTTCTTACAGCAGTATTCCTCTTCTCTTGGGTACCAGATCATTCAACCCTGCTAGCATTTCTCCTACCTATAAGGTCTCGCAGTTAACTTCTGCAGCCTAAGCTCTCACACTTGGAATGGCTCTTTAAGAATCAGATTTGAAAGCGTCATTCCGAGATAGTGTGTTTCAATCATTGTAGGTACAGTAATTTGTTTTTATTTTAGTTTATTTAACTTTTAAGGCTCCATTAGTGTTTCAGATGGTTCACCCCAGGTGAACCTACTATGGAAAACACAGCATTGTAATCCTTAGCCCATGAGAGAGGTTGAATATATGTAGGTTTATTTTTTTGATTATGTCCACATACTGAAACTATTTAGCATACTTGTTGTTTCTCTTGAATTAAAAATTATCCTTATCCCCCCATTTTCAAGGGCACTTCTTTCCTTTTCTCCTTCCCTTTTTCTTCAACTAACTTGCCCTCTCAGGCCTTCAGCCCTTGTGGTCCGAGAGCTGTGACGGCAGCGTTTCTGTTCTTCAGGGCATCACTTTTCCTTGTGTTCATGTTTTCCTGCGTTAAAAGTACTGTAATTTTCTGCTTTGGAAGAACATTGTTAACTCTCACCTTTGGTTGGGGGGTTGGGTGGGAAGTATGGTAATGAGTCTGATACAGATAGATCTTTGCCACTCATTACTGACAATCTTCCTAAAACTGAGTCTACTGGATCCGGTTTAATGATGGTTTCTCTGTTATGGCGCAGTCAGCCAGAAGAAAGAAACTGCTCTAGACCTTTCAGCATGTGGGGTTGAACTAAGGGTATTTGTCCTTTGGTCATAGAAGATCTGAGAAGCCCAACAGGGGTGGTTGATTACCCATAAACTGTGCTTACCCATAAGGCTGGAGAGACAATGGGAGGAGGAGGTGTTACCAGAGCCCACAACCCAGGGTCACCTTCAGGGAGTGAGGCCATGACAGGGACATGTGGGGTCTGGTGTTGCAGGGAAGGCACATCAATGCTGGGTGTGCTGCACAAGTTGAGCAAGAGAGGGACAAACACCCTTGCTCCTTTGCAGCACCCCCTTCCCTTCTGCTCCCTGCCAGTCCTTTGCCAGTGACACTCACTGGTTGAACCTATGTGGCATCTTGGTGATAAGGGAGACTTTGAAATATATTTCCTTAGAGGAAGAGGAGAAAATGGATTAGAAAGCAAAAGACACGTGACTGGCACAGTTTCTGTATAAGAATAATCTCATGTAATGGATGAAGTCTCTCTTTTCTATCTAAACAATAGTTACTCTGTATATCAAGGTACCTGATTATATGCCATTATGTGGTAAATGAAAGATGCGAGAATAATAAAACTGTAGAGTAACTGAGATGAAACCAAAGAATAAAGTCCTGTGTTTAAGTTATTACGCCTTCTTTGTTCTGCCTAAAAAAAAGATCTATGTCCGTCCTCTCCTTCGTCTAGCTGTCATTCTACTTGTCAGCAACCCCCTCATCATCTGGCAGTAAGATGAGCGGGTGTGGGCTGTGGGGAGGGAAAGTGTGGTGGTAGCTAAAGTTTGCTTCTATACGTGTGCTTCTGTAACACGAAATGTATGGTTCTCCTGAGACTTTTGGCAGTGAATTGCTATTTGTCTATTCTTTTACCAGACCGTGAGTTCATCCGGAGCAGGGACTGCATCTTCATCACCTCCGAATCCCCAGGGCCCAACACCCTACACACCTGATTCTCATCATCCCCTTCCTTCTCAAATGTTCCGATCACCCTCAAAAGAAAATTATGAAATTATGCAATTTGTACAAGGAATTTGTTACTTGTTTGGAGAACTCATGTGATTTTTCACTTTCTTAAATGTCTTTAGAACAGTTGCTTATATGGGCTAATTCATTTTAGAGAATTTGGACACGGCAACTTCATTTCCAGCTGCCTGAGGATATGACTTGCAGCCACTTGGGAAATGTGCAAGTTCTAAGCCACGAGAAATCAATTTGTCTAGACCATGAAGTCCATTGTGATGGGCACTTACCTGTCACCTACGCTATATTTATTTCTATAAGGTGGATGAAGGGGATAAGTAATCATCTTTGACAGTTGTTTGGCTGTTCACCCCAGAGTTTCAGAGATCTTTGATTTCAGCCATGCCTACTTTATTTAGAGTAACATTTTTATTAACACTATTTGGAGTAGGTGAAGGAGGATATTTAATTATAAAAATTTCCAAGGATATTTTCTTAATTTAAAATTGGTGAGCTTGCAGGCATCTCAGTAGTTCCCCAAAGACCTGGCACATTTAATTTGAACTTATTCCTTATTGTATTTTAAGTCTAGAATTTGGATGGACGAAGTAACTTAAAAATCAAGTTTAGGTGAGGGGGTGGAGGGATTGAGCAAAAAGGAAAAAGGACTCATTGGCATGGACAACAGTGTGGTGATTGCTGGGGGCAAGGGGGTATAAAGGGACTAAATGGAAATGGAAACATACATTAAAGATTAAATTAAAAGAAAAAGAAATCAAGGTTAGGTGAAATGTCTTAAATTCATTCTTGGCCTTGGTTTGTTAGAAAATAGAATCTGAGGTAATCCTTGGAAGGTGCAACCCTGAGGCGGCGAGAGTGAGGTAAAAGGTAAACACAGGTGTGGAGGGCTGCCTTACCAAACCTGCCGCAGCCTCGTGGAACTGCGAAAAGACACAGCGAGGCCCACAGTGCCTCTGTCTCCTCAGCTCAGGGAGGACAAAGACGCCTATACGGACAGAGCCATCGGTGGTGGAGTGTTTCCTGTTTGGGTCCCTCCTGTTTCCTGTTCACGGTTTTGGAAAGTTCACTGTTACTCAAAGTTAACTCCCTTGTACTCTTGGGTTACATCATTCGGCTTTGCCTGTGGCCATGGTGAAGGGTGTCAAATTCCGTGTGGTGGTGTTTTATTCATTTCCCTGCTTTGCACAAGCTACATTTCACTAGTGGCCTAACTTAAGCCATGTTGTTTGGATTCCAGATGCAGAGACAGAGGCAAACACACTCCACCCAAAGCTGATGGGCCAGGCTGCTGGTGGTAACTAAGAACAAAGGACTGCTTGTCCACAAGGAGAGTCCAGGAGGCAGGGAATGCACTTGTAAGTCAAAGAAGTGCATAAAGTTAGTGTCCGATAGAGGTGCTGAACCAAAACTCTCCCCTTCCAAGTTTACAGATTGGGAAGGGGAAAAGCATGCTTCTGCACGGAAGCTGTGTTGCCATGAATAATAAATCATGGCAGATACTTTTTTTTACTGAGGTATAATTGATATGAAACATTCTATTAGTTTTAGGTGTACAACATAATGACCTAATAGATGTATGCATGGAAAATGACCGTCACAATAAATCTAGTCACCATCTCTCACCAAGCATAGCTACCAAATTTTTCTTTATGATGAGAACTTTTAAGATCTATTCTCTTAGCAACTTTCAAATATACAATACAGTGTTATTAACTATAGTCAGCATCATCACAGATATTCTGACCCGGAAAAAATCATTGAAAGCTACAATGTCCTCACAATCTTTTTTTCTTTTAACTCTGTGTATTACTCTTGGAGAAGTCTGGGCTGCCCTTCTCCAAGGGTAGAAGGGTATGGAAGACTTCTCATATCCTTCACCCTGGGGGATGACTTCATGAAACACCCTCTGTGACTCTTCCAATAACCTTTCTGTCTGCTTTCCTTTCCTCAAGGTGTTCTAAGAGACTGTAGGTATCTTGCCCCTGGCTTCTGTTATAATAAATATAGAAAACTAGAAAAATGAACAATCTGCAGTTTTCCAGTGATGAGGCATATAGAAAGGAGTGTTATTCTGAGAAATTCTGTTACTTTGCTGAGCTTGAAGAGTTATTTTCAGAGAAATGTGTGTTCTGGTCCCAAATGCATTTCAGGTTTTCAATTTTTTTTTTTTTTTGGTTGGGGAAGAGAACAGGATGTTTTGTTTTTACTGGAACATTAGGAAGAGCCGCGCTGTGTGTCTCCCCACATGACCATACCTAGTCAGCTGGTGCGAGTGATGCCTTCAGAAATGAGCACACAAAGCTTTGGCTAGAAACACTTGTCCAGCTCTCTTCTCCTTTGGACACTGGTCCGTGGCCTGACTATGCCGGAATCAAGTTCTTAGCACTCCTGATAAGTCCCTTCTGCTGAGGTCAATACCAGACTACCTGAATCTATTTTTGAGAATCTTTCCACAGTGCCCAGGAGTCCTATCCCTCTTACCTTGATTCATTCAATCCTAAAACATTACAATAAGCATCTTCTAATAGTTTATTATCTTTGAATTTGCCTGTCTGAGTTGTACTTCTTCTATTCTTTGATCGAAATTGGTATGTAGACCTGAGTATAAGATAGGGCTGGGAGTCCTTCATTCTGCTGGGCTCCATCTGTTCCTCAGTTGGCTGCTCCTTGTCAGTTCCTTCGCCGTTACTGCCTTTCAGCAATGTCCTTTGGAAATGTCCCACCTGGAATTCCAGATGATCATCTGTGACTCAAAGCTTTACCTGAAGTTTGTTGTCAGCATCCTATGGTATCCCAGATTACCTAGAAATAGCCAATAAACAAGATAAGCTGTATCACTAGTGGCCTAACCGATATGGCTCGAATTCTGAGATGTACATCTTATCATTTGTAAAAGTCAATGGAGAGTAATATTTTCCTTATATCTTCCTGACAGAGGAGAAGGCTTGATACAGCAGCTTCCTTACCTTTCTTCCTGAAAGGGTAGACTGCTCTACAACTTGGTGTCCAGCTTGACAGAAATCAGCAAAATCTCCCACTAGAAACTCACATTTCACCCAGCAATGTGAAAAAGCAAATAAATAAAAGTCTATTCAATTCTGCACGTTCTTTGCAAGCTCTGTCATGAAAGAAAAGTAAAAAGAGAATGGCTTTGATGATTTAAAATTCAGTAGGATGTTTCAGTTTAAATAAGGTCACGGTTTTATCATGGAGATTTCAGTTACCTCTACAGTGACTAGCTGAAAAAGTAGTTTGGTTTTATTGGAGATTCCTCTAATATTAGTCTACTTTTTGGCATTTGCTTTACTAAATATTGTGGGGGAAATAAGAGAAAATACGGGTAATATAAAGATGACTTGTGCCATTATTTGTTCAGGCTTGTGCTTTATAGCAATCTAGCAATCATGAATGGATATTGCATTGCCCCAACTTATTAATTCATCTTTACCCAGATTGAAATATAACTGACATATCACATTGTGTACGTTTCCTGTGTACAGTGTGTTAGTTTGATCCACTTTCATATGAGTACATATGGTGAAATGATGGCCTTAGCTAACACCTTCATCATGTCACAAAATTGCCATTTCTTTTCTGTGGTGAGAACGTTGAAGATCTACCACCTTAGCAAGGTTCAAGTATATAACGTAGTAACTATAGTCACTATGCTGTGTGTTGAACTCCCAGAATTTTTTCATTTTGTCACTGGGAGTTTGTAGCCTTTGACAAACATCTCCCCATTTCCCCCACCACCCAGTCCCTGGGAACCACCATTCTTCTCTCTGTTTCTATGAGTTTGCTTTGAAAGACTCCACATGTGATAGCGTACGGTATTTGCCTTTCTCTGTTTGACTTATTTCACTCAGCACAGTGCCCTCAAATTTCATTTTATTGCAAATGTCAGGATTTCATTCTTTCTCATGCCTGAATAATATTCTTTCATATATATGCACAACATCATCTTTCTGCATTCATCCACTGACAAACACTTAGATTGTTGCTGTGGCTTGGCTAGTGTGAATTATGCTGCCAGGAGCATGGGGGTGCAGAACTCCCTTTGAGATCCTGGTTTTGTTTCTTTTGGATATTTTTGCAGAAGTAGCGTTGCGGGATCATGCATTGCCTTAATTTAGCTCTAGCAGGATATTCCGGTGATTGTCAGTCACTTGAATAAAGTTATACAGTGAAAGAGTCTTGATTGGAAGATAAATACTCACAGAACTACCTCCTAAGATAGTCGTGTACTTGGAAAAACAGAAGTTATAATGAGTGAATGAATGCATTTCAGTAAATAATTCATATTTTTCTATTGACATCATGAGTTCTAAAGCTTATCTAGATTCTCGAATGGCAGAAGCCCCTCTTCAGGTCAATTCCTTTCTCTAGTCCTGCAGAATGCTTGCGTGTTTTCACAAGCAAATTTTAGTGAGGGTTTTGATATTCATTCAGTTTTACTAGCTTTTTTTTCCCCGTGGAAAATTTAGGGTCATGGGGATTAATTAGGGTCTTCTGTCAGCACACAGTATTCAAAGCACAGTTTGGCTTCCACTGGATAACTTCCAGTTTATCCTATTACCTTTCACTTTGCTTCTATTCTCGGCTCCATTGTCAGTTCCCCACATCTGCTTTTTAATCTTTTTTGTTGTTGTTGTTCTTGGATCCATGGCAGAATGACTTGTGTATCTCCACAAAAACAAATTTTGAGGTTCTCTCTCTTCCCCAAAGAATCTTTGCTACTAGAAGCTACATTGAAATTTGCAAAGGGCCAAAATAACTAATTAAGTGAAACTTGAACATTTCCTAGAAACAAAGCACAGTAGCAGCAACCTAGAGCTGGTCTATAAGGGAGATTGCCCAGCAGGGGCCTGATTAAACCCAGGGCCAGCTCTGCCTACTAGGAAACCAGGCTGCTGGTTAGGAATCAGACTCTTTATTAAGTTTTTAATGGGCCAAACTGTTGCTGGCATTCATTGAATATAAGTGGCTAGGGCTCCAGGTGAACTAGTCATTTTTCTTCTGTAGAAACAATTATTGGGATGTTAAAACACTTCTGAGTATAAATAGTGAATGGACACTTCCGAGTAGCTAGAGTTATGGGTGTTTTTTATTTGTTTCTTGTTAGTCTGCCTATTCTGTAATGAGAATGCATTGGTTTTATAAGGGAAAGTAACACTATAAATGATAAAATAAAAGCAGTTGAAAAGCTTAATTTAAAATAAATTTTTTTAGACAATCATTCCTGCTATCTTTTGCAGAGTTTGAAAAATTTTTTTGGTTGTGCGAACTGGAGGAAAATTAATGCTGTCCATCACTAGTTTGTGTTTCTTTTTCTAAAATGTTTGTTTATACTGTTTGCCTATTCTTTCATGTGGCTTATTATAATTCTTTTAAAATTAAGTTGTTTCTGGTAGAAATCTCACAAAGGATACAAAATCAGAGTAGGAAATAATGTTATGAAAATGACATGAAACATTGCAGAACTTCCCTATGATGCCCTAAAAATTTACCAATGTATGAAAAACAAGTTGTTAGGGAACATACATTTTCTATAAAGCCATCACTTTAAACTACTCTCTTGACCTATTTAATTTTGTTGAACTCTTTTTGATTAAATTAAGTGCTACCAGTGGAGTTAGTTCCAATATTTGTTTTCTCCAGGTACTAGCAACTCATTTTTAATTCTCATATTAAAGGGAAAACCTGACT
The DNA here is from genome assembly GCF_022682495.2 of Desmodus rotundus. Lineage (NCBI taxonomy): Eukaryota > Metazoa > Chordata > Mammalia > Chiroptera > Phyllostomidae > Desmodus > Desmodus rotundus. The sequence continues at coordinate 186,718,025 of NC_071387.1, read as the reverse complement.
TTATTAACCCCTGCGCATGTCTTTTAATCAAGGATCTGGTGCCCTGTGTCATCCTTTCTCCCGTAAGGAAATCTCCAGTCCAGGTTCCACTTCTTACTTTCCTCCTCTCTTTCTTCCCTTCCCTTTCCTCTAGCCTCCCCCTCCTGTCCCCTATCCTGACCCTCAGTTTCCTTCCCTCCCCTCTCCTCCTCTTCTCTTCTCTTTCCTCTTTTCCTCTCCTTTTCTCTGCCCTTCTCTCCCCCTCTCCCTCCCCACCCATCTTTTCTTTCTTTCTTTTTTTTTAATAGAGCTGGACTTAAAATGAAAAGAGACAGAGGTACAAATAATGGGCTTTTCCTATTTCCTGGGAATGAGTGAGAAGATTTAGTTATATCTTTCTGGACACTCTTAACCATTTAACTCTATTCTCAATTTCATCCCTGTAACAGAAACTGCTCCCCAAGACACTCATTGTAATATTTTGTCTTATTTGACAAGGTCATGAGTTAATTGAACTTTTATGTTAAAAAGTCAATATATGGCTTTAATTGTACTTAACCATGTGTTAATGGTTGATGAACTTCTGTGTCGTATAAATTAAAAATTTTTAGCTTCATAGTTTACATAATGTACTAAGATAAATCCTGGGATGAAGAAGTTTTTAAAGCTTTGTTCTTATTTGTTTTAATTCTGAAATAATCTTAAAATAATTGAACTTGTGGTATAGCACTTATTTCCTTGTTTCGGATTTATTTTAGAGATGCAAAACCTTGCAGTACAGTTAAAGACTGCTCTCTACTCTTTCACAATTCTCTCTACATGCAGAAAGAATCACTCCCTTTAAAGCTGTGTATCTTTTCTAGTTGTTTTATTATTTTTTATAGATACATATTTTTCATAGACAATATATATATAATTATTTTGTGTGCTTTCAACCTTTACATAAATGTCATCATATTGTCTGAACCTTGTGTTTTTCATACTGCATTATATTTTTGAGAGCTATCCACGTTAACACATAGAGACCTAATTCTGTCATTTTTAATACTCTGTATTGGTTTCTTTTCTTTTTTAAAAAAAGATTGATTTATTTATTTATTTTTAGAGGGAGGGAGAGGGAGGGAGAAAGAGGGAGAGAAACATGAATGTGTGGTTGCTTCTCGCACACTCCTGCCGGGGACCTGGCCCACAACCCAGGCATGTGCCCTGACTGGGAATCAAACTGGCGATCCTTTGGTCCGTAGGCCAGTGCCCAATCCACTGAGCCACACCAGCCAGGGCTGTTTTGGTTTCTAAGAGGCTCTTATTTAATGGGTGAATTTTATGTATGTGTGTATGTATGTATGTATTTTTATTTATTATTTTTAATAAAGATTTTATTTATTTATTTTCAGAGAGAGAGAGAGTAAGGGAGGGCGAAAGAGAGGGAGAGGAACATCAATGTGTAGTTGCCTTTTGCATGCCCGCTACTGGGGACCTGGCCTGCAACTCAGGTCTATGCCCTGACTGGGAATTGAACCTGCGACCCTTTGGTTTGCAGGCTGGCATTCAATCCACTGCATCACAGCGGCCAGGGCTAACAGGTGAATTTTAAAAATTTTGCATTTAATTATTGATACATATATGTAAACATCCATCCATCCATGTATACACATATGTATATATATACATTCATACATATATATATACACACAAACACACACACATGTATATATATTTTTGGGGGGTTATTTTAAACTTTTCTATTTGCCACTTTTGAAGTTTTCTACATTCTTAAAATGAAAAGTTACTTTTTATTAAGATAAGCAATAGTTGACAAATATCAAAATATTTAGCAGCCATTCTGAACATTCTAGCTCCAGTTCTTTTGTCCTTGAAGTAAGTCCTTGAGTGTGTCATTATTTCAGTGAGGGCCTGGGGTGATAATGTCTTGTACTCTTATAGCCGGAGGAGCTCAAGCTGTGTGAGAAGCTTCCTGGTTTCCATGAGACGGATAATTGGTTTAGGTTTTTCTCAGGCTCCAAGCAGTTAATTCCTGATACTGATTCTGAGTAAAAATGATGTAAGTTGAATCAAATGAGTTCTTAGAAACAATGGGAGAATAAAGGGTACTGGTCCCAACGGAAAGCCTAATACTTGATCGTTATGAAATGCCCATAAACCCTAGCTTGAATCAACCTACGTCTTTTTTATGTATGTGTTTACATTATTTTTATCACAGCTAGATTTTCAGTGCATCTCCTTTAATTAACTATTGACAAAACCTCCTGATTATTCTTTTTTCCCCCCTATCTGTCTTCTCCAGTTCACCTCATTTTTGCCAGGTCATTTTTTTCTAAGGTAAAACAAATGTGTAAACTAGGACTAAAATATAAAATTTACACTAAAGTACTGTTTTGTAACTAAGCATTGTGCAATATGGGTGTGCCATGCTGAGCATAAATGATACTTTGTATCATTGTGCTTCATTTTTCTGTAACCTAGGGAAATTATCTTTACACCAAAATGCACAGTTTGGGATGTGTTTGCATAAAAGTGGAGAGATGACATATGAATGAATCTAACAGTTATGACCTCAGGTCTTTTATTTTGGTATCCTGGTCTTAACAAAGCAGCATAAAATTAATATTGCAAAACTTGAAAATATAGATGATAATTTACAATTTCATTGAGCCTCATTACTGCAAATATAATTTCTCAAAATGTGTCTACCTACTATCACTTGCATTTTTTCTTTTCTCTTTTTAAATTTATGAGAAACCATGCCAAATGTCAAGAGAAAGAGATGAAGACATATAATAAGTATCCTGAGCCCTGAATCCTAGTTCATGTTCTATCATTAGCTAGTTGACTTGTCCTTCACTCCTCTGGACCTTAGTTTTCCAATCATAAGATGAAGGTGCCAGATAGATGGTCTCCAATGGATATTCCAATTCTGATAATTCCTAAAGTATTATTGAACTTCTGTAAGAGAGCCAGTTGATAGTCTTACTGGATGAGGCTGTGTGTGATACACTCACTACCAAGAATGTTGCTTATCTTGATCTTTTATGGTCATGAGAAACTTCCTCATATATTATCCACCTTGTATGTCTACTGAAAACCCATATTTCCTAAAATGTCAACCTTATTTTGGCTTTTGTATCTGCAACACCTTGAGTTTCTGTCCATCTTTATAGAGGCTGTGTTGCCAAATTTTGTTCCAGTTGCAAGGAGTCCTTGTGGTCCCCTCAATGGTAGCCATGTGCCTAGGATCACTGTGGCTATGGTCCTGTAGAAAGAGGACAAGTTTGTAGTCACCAGGCCTGGGTTTGAATCCTGGTTTCATTCTTTTGCCCATGTCACAGAAGGTTCATGGTTGTAACCATTTAAGTGAGACATCTAGAGATACTAAACAAAAAATTCCAAAGGGAATTTCCTGAGAAAGGAAGATTTTAAAGGAAATATGTGGGAACCTTTTTTTTTTTTTTTTAACAAATTCCCAAATTCGTCAACTGTAAGGAGGATATAAAAAAATGTAAAAAGAATGGAGTGAGAATACTGGCAAGAAGGATGCCTTTTAAGAGAGTTCTTGGAGTGCTGTGAGTCATTCCCCCTCTACAAGCCATTAAAAAATCATCTCAGACCTTTTACAAGACCATTTGAGTAGCATGAAGTTCTTCTGAGGTTGGACACCATGGCTTAGGGACATCTCTTGCTTGAGAAATCTCTAGACCCAGCGAGTGTGGGTGATGAAGTTTTCTGGAAACTGCATTGATGGAAGAGGGGATGTCTCGGATCTTGCATGGATCTTTCCTGTGTGTCAAATGTGAAAGAGATGACCTGGAATCATTTTGCATTATTCCTAAGAGGACCTCCTTGAAGGGTGATGGGACTCCAGTGGCGAGAGCGTATCTATGGAGTGAAACAGAATAAATCCAAGGGACACCCAGAGGAGAACTATGCATTTCCTGGGTCTTCCTTGTCAGATGGTTCAAAAAGGTGCCCACTAGAGATGGAGTCAGTTTGCCCATGTGCCAAGTCCTTAGCAGGCAGTCATCATAGGACAAGACCAGCACAGCACATTCGAAATCTCTGTGCCCTTCTCCCTCTTCCTTTCCTTTACTTGATTGAGAGGAAGACTGTGGCAACCATGGTGTGAGAAGACAAGTTAGGGACAAGAAGAAAGAACAACCATAAAGGAAAAGACTGAGGTCCTCTTTCTGTGTTTCTTGCTTGAGAAAGTGAATAGATGTGACTAACAAATTGTGACTGTGAACTGACTATAAGACGTTATTTTCTTCAGAGTGACCAGTAAAGTCTGCAGTCTGCCTGACTTTTCACCCAACTGAACACATTTTAAAGCAATAGAGGGAGACAAAAATAAATTTGTGTTCTGAATACATCACAAGTGAGTTTGTTCTATGTCCCTTAGAGGGTGCCATCTAGGCAATTTAGTTAACCTCATGATCCTCTGCCTCCTTATCTATAAATTAGTGATAATAATACCATTTTTGTGCAGAATAAGAGAGTACTGATGGTAAATTGTTTTAGTCTTTGTAGGAGTTTGATCAATGCTATTTCCTTTCAAACCTTCCTACTTAATTTTAAATCATTTCATAAAATAATAGCTTTGATTTGATTACAACCTTCTAGGAAGAGGAAGAAATTTAGAGCAAAAAGCATGTTGAAATTTTTCAATTTTATTTTGATCAAAGGGTTTCTTCCCCCATCTTCCCAGCTGCTTGTCAGCCTTCAATAATGGCAGGCAAGTCCTAGATCACATATCCCCTTCTGTTCTGATCACAGCAATGGCAGCCATAGGATTTCCACCTCTTCTCTTGAGAAGAGGTGGGGGTGTGGAACAAAGTTCATCTCCTGTGAGAGCACCTGACGTAACACTGCCTATTTTCAATATCTGTGGATGCTGTACTTTTTCTCAGAGGATTCTTTAGAGCAAGGGAAAGAGAATTTCTGCTGTAGCAGGACCTTAGAAACTGTTCCTCCCTCCTCTGCTGGCTATTGGGTGACAGTAAATGGGTGACACAAGAAGAGACCTTCGACAAGGCTGTAGTTAGATGTCAATGAAACTCATGTATCTGTACATTCTCCCCACCCTCCTCACATGGTAGAGAATCACAGTGACTCAAAGTAAAGTGTTCATTCTGAAGCACAGTTCCTGTTGGTTTCTTACCATCCTGTTGGTAACTCATGTGCTCTTTCAATGAGAAAGGAGTATGTGTGTGGTTCTCTTTGGAGACTGTGTCTGTGGTGGGTGCAGAAATATAAGTAGTCCCTATATCAGAATTTGTAGGAGTTGCAGAACAGTGGTTCATAGAGGAGACTTCTGTGAGTCCTCAGTGGTTATGAATGGAAATTCAACACAGGGCGGTTTAGGGAACTGAGCTCATATTTCTGTTGTCATGCTATTCTAGGCAGAGGTTGGGTCACCATAGGTCACAATAAAGATGACTCAAGGCCCATCTCTATCAGAACCTGGAATGACAGGCCTGAGATGGTGACATTTACAGTGGCAGAAAAGCCCTCGCTTTAGTTTTCAGGAGGGACTAATTTCTGTGGCACAAATGCTGAAGAACTCAGGCAAAGAAGTCAAGTCTGTATGTGTCAACTATTTCTGGATGATTTTAGTTCAATACTAAAAACGTAGTTTTATAAGAAATTCAGTGAAATTATTGAAAAGCACATGTTAGGTAATAACAAATATAAATTTATGTCAGTATTTAAAGTAAAACAAAATAAAAAGACAACCCACAGAATAGGAGAACATATTCACTGATACATTTCATAAGGGGTTAATATCCAAAATTTAAAAAGAACTTACAAAACTTGACACCAAAAAACCAAATAAACAACTAAAATATGGGCAAAGGACCTGAAAAGACACTTGTCCAAAGAGGACATACAGATGGCCAATAGACATATGAAAAGATGCTCAATGTCACTGATCATCAGAGAGATACAGATTAAAACCACAATGAGATATCATCTCACACTTGTCAGAATGGCTATCAGCAATAAATCAACAAACAACAAGTGCTGGTGAGGATGTGGAGAAAGGGGAACCCTTTTTACTGGTGGTGGGAATGCAGACTGGTGCAACCACTGTGGAAAGCAGTATGGAGATACCTCAAAAAAATGGATCTGCCTTTTGACCCACTTTGAGTATATATCTGAAGAAACTCAAAATACTAATTCAAAAGAACATAAGTACCTCTATCTTCAATGCAGTGTTGTTAACAATCACTAAGATATGGAAACAGCCCAAGAGTCCATCAGTAGATGAGTGGATAAAACAGCCATGGGACATTTATGCAATGGAATTCTCTTTGGCCATAAAAAAGAAGAAAAATTTACCCTTTGCAACAGTATGCATGGAACTGGAGAACATTATGCTAAGTGAAATAAGCCAGTCAGAGAAAAATAAATACCATATGATTTCACTCGTAAGTGGAATCTAATGAACAAGCTGAATTAATAAGCAACATAGAGACAGACTCAGATGGAGAGCAGGATGGCAGCTAAGAGGAGGTCAGGGTAGGGGGTGGAGGGATTGAGCAAAAAGGAAAACGGATTCATGGACATGGACATGGAGCGGGTATAAGGAGATTAAGTGATAATGGAAAAAATACAATAAATAATGCACAAAAAAGTTTGTTGATATGAGTATAAAGATTATGAGTTAAGTAGAGCTGGGGAAGATTTAATGATAAACAGCCATCCTCTGTTCCACCTTCCTCACCCCTGAGTTTTACCTGCAAAACAAACCATTTCTGAATTAATAGTGCTTTATTACCCCTGGAATGTATTTCTGTTCCTAAGTAACGTGCATATGCTTGCTGTTCCCTCATTTATCTGTTTTAGATATTATCTGTTGTTCCTGTCATAGAAGATAAATATAGGAGGTACACTTTTTTGATACCATCTATATTATAAAAGTGCCTTTATTATTTTGTTCTTAGTTTGTTCTTTGGATATCTATTTCTAGGTTGGTTTGATTTGAAATTTTAGGCCTATTGCTCTATTCTCATCCAGTTTCCATTTGATTTCTAACTTTTTGATTGCTTTAACCCTCAGAAACTTATAGGATTACTTTTCTTAGTTTACTGGACCTTCATAGTGATCAGTCTTAGTGTGAGTCATTTTTCTTTCATCAGACTGGTACTTGCCAAGCCCTTTCAATTGGGAAATTGAATTTTGTAATTTATTTAATAATTGCCTCCCCTCTATTTCTTCTGTTCTCTTATTCAGGCATTATAAGTTGAGTATGTAAATTAGATGTTAATTCTGTGATTAAAGGCTCTAATTTTCTTCTAGTTTCTCTATTTTCCACTTCTTGCTTTTTTCTTCTACATTTTCTTGACTTTTTTATTCTACTGTTTCTAATATGTATTTATTTCATTTCCAAGATCATTAATTTCTGAGTGTTTTTGAGTTTCTTTTATAGATGATATTTTTCATGTTTCATGAGTGAAATATTTTCTTTCTAAAGATGTTCATTATGTTAGAGAGGTAAAATATATTTCTGTATCTCACAATATGTTTTCACTCAGTTTTGTTTTCAAGCTGATCTGTTTGGTCTCTCATGTTACAGGATTTCTTTACTTGTTCGGCAGCCTGAATTGCCTATTTATAAGTGAGATTGAGGCACTAAACACGCAACACCAAGCCGTAGGGACGTGGTTGAGCCATGCCGATGGGTGGTTTTTCTGGCTGTTCGTCCACATCTCAGGACTTTTCAGTGGACAGCCTTCACCTGGCTGCTTTCTCTGAGAGCAAAGTGGAGGACTCCCTTAACTTGTGCTTCTGTTTCCAGTACGGTGCTTCTGTCCTTGCTGTCTGGGTCTTAGTCTGAAGCCCCATCTAGTTTAGTATCTTCACAGAATAGCTACATCTCCCATTAGGCTGGAAGGCAGTAATGGTGAAGGGAAGGCAGTAATGGTGGAAGGATGTGCTGGGGGAAGGGCGGTATGTGAGTTCTCATGTAGACTTTCTACTAATCCATTTGCTTTTATCTTCTTGCTTTACCCTCACTCTTCATGCTGGCTAACACCTCTAGTACCTGAGACTTTCCTGGCTTCCTAGGGAACAAACTGATTTTCTTATAATTGGCTTCTCCACTGCAAGCTCTTAGAAATCAGTTTTTACAGATCTACGAGGTACAATATTACTCTGTGTCATAAAATGTGTTAATCTCTCTGTCCCTCTCTGTCTCTATGCCTGTTCCCCTTTAATTTCTATTTTTCGGTGTAGGTTTTAAACCGCCATTTTGTAATTATTTTCATTATTATAGGGGTTTTAATTAACAAATGTGTTTAATGGCCCACATTTTGCCTCCTCATCTAAGATTTCTTTGACCATGGAGTCATGCAGGCTTTACTATAGATTCTATAATGCCTACTTTATTTATTCCGCTTCTGGAATATGCTTAACCACTGCTATAGTCTGTCACACACTGACAAGTAGTTTTGCTTTGCCTAGTTCCCCACTATTTGTTCCTCCCCACAAGTCACTCTCATAGCCAGTTGAGACCCAGTGGCTATGGTTCCGCCACGAGCTTGTGACAGGTGTTCTTTACCCTGATTCAGGCCCCGTCCTTGCACTGGGGCACTAGAGGTGACCAATGCCAAGTCCCTCCCCTCGAAGACTTACATTCTAGAGTGGGAGGAAGTCAAACAAATATGCAGGAGAACTCATAGTAGGTCAGATGGTAACAGGTGCTATGGACTGGAGTAAATTAAGATCAGTGCTAAGGGTGTTTGTGAAGGGAAGCTGATATGTTATGTAAGGTGGGCAAGGAGGATGCCACTGAGAAGGTGACTAAGTGGAAACTGGGATTGATGGGGTAGAGAGTAAGCAAGCCCCACAAAACCCAGGGGGGACATGATTGTCAAGTTCAATAAGTAGTAAAGGGGCCAGTGTGATCCAAGTAGAAGGAAATGAGCCCACCTTGCAGGATATCAGTAGCCTTTGCTAAGACTTTGGTTTTCACCTGAATAGACTTTTGAGCTATTGGCTTTGAGCAGAGGAGTGACATGATCCCTTATGGAAGGATGGACTCACTCTCACTATAATGTGTCATCTTTGTGTGTTTATTTATGACATGATGCGGGCAACATCATACATGTGTTGAGTATTCAGTCATATCATTGGGTACCATGCTTGCATTAGCTGTGCCTGAATTTTCCATAGCCAGGTCTTTGCTCTGTTGATTTATCCAGGCTCAATCAGAACAAGCTTCTTGGTCTTCTCCATGCCCAACCCTTCCTACTTCTTTGTTTACAAATCTCACTCAACAATCAGTTTCTAGTCACTTTTTAATGTTTGCCTAAACTTACAGCTCAATTATTTGCTCGAGGGTAATGGGACTTTCCATTCTCTTCCTTCTCCTGCCTCGTCTTTGCTGTAAGATTTCTGCCCACAGATTCTTGAACTTAATGGAACTTGATATTTGATCACGTTATGCCTGGCAATTCACATTAAACAAATCACTAAGATGAGATTGTGCTTTGGAATGGAACTGAGTAGTTTCACTTCTAAGTAGTCTTTCAAAATAATATGTTCTTACTGGAAATGGTTCTACAAAGACTTTATGAACCCTTGGAAACACTGCTTGGCTACTTACTGTGGAAAAGCAGATGTCTTTGGTGAGATATGCTGCCAAAACAGTCTTGTGTTATGCAGCTTTAGTCTTTTCAATGTCAAAGTCAGTATGGAAAAAAAAAAAGTCAGCATGGGCCACCAGGCATGTCTTCCAGCCAAGGCTCTTATGCACAGAGGGGTTACATGGAGGAGCAGAATGGCAAAGTAATGTGACAATTTCCCTTTAAGAAAGCAATGCTATGCTTCAGAAAGGCACCTTGCATGAGAGAGCTCTCTTGTTTACATTTTGTAATCGACTCCATTTCAGTGAGTTCTTTATTGGTCACCCCCCTTACTCTGAGTTTAATATTGTGAATAATAATGCCATTTAAATAGCCATAAGTTTTTTCCTAGAGTCAATGCTCCTAGTGGAGAAATCTAGAATCAGCCATGGTAGATAATTCAGAATACAGGTAGGCAGTAATTTCTCAATCATAAACACAGAATCCTTGAAAGAGAGTAAAATACGGCACCTATGGAATAATCTTTCAGGGCTTAGGGATCACTGGGGTCCACCCCTTAGACCTGTATGTCAGTGCCTCTTTTGTGATGGGAACTATCACAGAAATTTTGTGCTAATTGCTGGGCACACAATGCTGAACAAAACATAGTCCTTATTCTCAGGAAGCTTACAGTCCAGAGGTAGGGGCACGCCAGTGAACAGGTGGAACATCTGCCTAGCTGTGCGCCAGAGATATATATCTTCTCGTATGGTGTAGAGGTGCTGGGAGGTGGGTTCTCAGCCAGAGACTACCTTTCCCAATCCCCTTGCATTCAGTGAAGACCATATGTCTTGTTCTCACCAACGGAATGTGAGTGGAAGTGATATGTGTTGTTTCTCGGCCAATGCAGTTACGAAGCAAGTGCTTTCTCTACTGTGTCTCTTCCATGGTTATAGAGCACCTTTGTAAGTCACATGTTAACAATGGCAGGGTCTCCCTCTGAATCTCCCTCTAAGGGACTGTATGGAGCAGAGATCCCCCGCCACCCACTTAACAGGACACCAGCATTGACTCTGACAGTTACTGTAGTGAACATGACATATTTTACATTTCTCCTATGGCAGGTGTCTGAATAATTCCATTAGCAATTTTTGGAACACCTAGGAACTGACTCACCTGGAAGGTGAAGAAAGTCTTCTAAGGTGGAAATTATGTTGAGTGCTGTTGAGTCAGTGGTCTGATTGAAGGGTTTGGAATGGAAGAAGAAATTGTTTTGGGCTAGAGGTATAGGTTTGGGGTTTTCAGGATTTTCAGCTTCTTAACTCCTGAGAGAGCAGTAAGGTCTTGGGCAACATGCATATTATTTCATTCCATAGATTCTTTGTCAGTGAATCGTGAGTCCTTGGAAGTTCAGAATCATTTGGTGGTTTTTGACTAAGAACAGCTCAAATTCTTTTAGGTTACACATCAGATGTAAAATACTAAATAGCAGTTGACATTCATTGTGGCGTAAGTTTTAGCCTATGTGTCTGACTTAGAATTTTCATTGCTTTAAATGCCACTTATATGCTGATGACTTGTACATTTATATTTGTAGTCCTGACCCCTTCATTGAATTCTGACTCCTCCATCCAGTTGTCTGCCTTCTTAGCATTTCGATTGGAATATATAAAAGGCATTTTATATGTACAATGGCCAATCAGAAATTTTCAATTTTTCCACTCTCCAAAATCTCTGTTCCCAATCTCAGAAAACTGCAAGAACATCTACCCAGTTGCTCAACCACAAAACCTATGGCCTCTTTTTATTCTTTAGGTTTCTCTTTATTCATTCTCACAATGAATAATATTCATTCAGCAAATGTTTTCTTTTTTTTTTTCTGAAATAAATCTTCCTTCTGTCTTCTACTTTCATCTCCATCAGTATCACTTGGCCCTGGCTGCCATAATCACTTGCCTGAACTACTGCAATGGTCTGTTAATTTGTATCTATGAATTCTTTGTTGCTCTTCTACACTCTGTTTTCCACACAGCATCAGTACAGCCTTTTACAGCTTAAGTCAGATGACTTCACTTTCCCATTGCACTCTTCACCCTGGTCTACAGCACCCTGTACTTTGGGATTCCATCATTTGCTCATGAGGACCCAGTTGCACTGGTCTGATCTGTTTCTCAATGCATCAAGCTCCTCAACATCTTGGGCCTTTGTGCTTACCCTCCATTATGTCTGGAGCACTTCTTCTCCAAATCTTATCATCCTGGATCCTTTGTGTTGTTCAAATATCAGTTCAAAAGCTTTTTCTGCCTCCTTAATGACACCTTCCCCATCGTCCCCTCATCTGGAAGAGTCCTCCCTTCCAGGCACATTATGTGATTTGATGCCTCTATAGCCTTTATCTCTATTTGAATGGTCTTGCCCATTGATTTCCTTACTTGTGTTTGGTTTGTCTAACCCAGTGTTTCTCAGTCTCAGCACCACTAACACTGTAGAACAGATGATTCTGTTTCGGGGAGAGGTGTCCTGCGCATTGCAAAATGGTTAGTGACATCCCTGGTGTCAGCCCTCTGGATGCCATCAGCAGTCTTTTCACACCCCAACTCCAGTTATGACAACCAAAGAGGAATGTCTTCAGTTATTATCAGAGGTCCTCTGCTGGCCAAATCCACCTTCCCCTCCTGTTGAGAACCATGATCTGACACATGGACTAATCAGATTTTCAGTAAAGTCCTGGGAGGGACCCTACAGAGTAGCCACCGTGTGTGTGTGTGTATGTGTGTGTGTATGTGTGTGATATTTCCAAAAGTGCAGCACTTGACCATAATTGGTTAAGACTGTAGTCTGGTTCCACTCTAAATTTCCTTTCGTTTCTTTACTTGATGGGTCTTTTTTTTTATATTGTGCTATTTGCCAGGTTTTAAGTTATTTGTTGCAAACTTTTTCATTCTAAATTAATGTTCATTTTTGTAATTAACTTTATATAAAAAACTTCTGCTATGCTTAGTTTAAAGAGGTCCCCCAAATTGGATAAGCTACATGTCTACAAGACTTGGACCAACTGTGGCCTAACACGTTCAGCATGTACCTTGGGAGTGTGGACGTCGAGTGCCCTATTTACTAATGCATTGCTGGTGCTGAGGCAGGACACATGCTTCTCAGCACACAGATGCAACAGCTCATTAGGTATTTTGGGCAGAGAGCATCGAGCATCTCCCAGGACCCCGGGAGCTGCTTGGCTAGCATGCATGTCAGATTGTCTGCACCTCGAGTTGAGAGGGGTGAAGGCTGGCAGCTTTCAGGGGGGAGTTAGAAGGATATACTGGGAACCCCTTATCCTGCAGTTGTTCTCCTTCTTTTTTACCTTCTCTTCATTCTTTTTTCCTCAAATATGTAGCTTATCATAATGTAAGATTTCTCATATTTTTGTGAGTTGGTCTAGTATTTGATCATATTTGTTGAATTAAAATCCAGAAAACAACCTTGGGCAAATAATATAGCCCCTGAAAGCTGTGGTTCCCTCATTGGGACAGCATTGATTTAAAGTGTCTACTCCATGGATTTGTGAGGGTATTAAGTGGAATAAAGTATGTAAAGCCCTCAGTGCAGTGGCAGGTACGATAAGTGGTGATTAAACCTCAGCTACTGTCATTCTGATGTTATTCATGAAGCACCTGTCTCCATACAGTGATAATTACTGATGGTGTGGGTGCAAAGTGTGCTTTTGTATTTCCATATGCTCGCTAGAGCCCTACTGTGGGGTTATGGAGGGAAGTAATCACATGCTCTGTCTAAGGTCTCCAGGCCGGAATCGGAGCTTGTCGGCATCATGAATCTTCTGAAGCAGGCACACCGACACGGGACTCTCCAGTTTCTTCAAAAGCAGTGCTTGAAAGTCTGAATTGGCTAGAATTTCACAGTATATATTGAAATGAATTGTAGTCCTTGAAAATAGAATTAACATATTATCTAGTTTTTTTCCTTGGGCCCCATGTTTGTCAGAATATACTGTATTGGGCATACAGGCATGCAATGAGATTCTTTCCAAAGCAATTGCTTACTGAGTCCAAACCACAGGGCAAAATCTGCCTCAAATTCCTACAACAAAGAATGATAGAACCTAATACAGGATGGAAACACTAAAACCAAAGCCTGCTGTTTCCTGGGATTAAAAGTGAACTCTCCCATGAAGACAAACTAATGAAAACACAGTGATTGTTAGAAATTAAGGAGCTAAACCTTTGATGTAACAGCTTTGATTTCTCCCTCCCACCACAAGATATTGCATGTCAAACAAGGTATCATTCCAGAATGTCAAGTTTCTACTTTCTTCTTTTGTGGTAGAAATTTGGGTCTTCCGACGTGAACATGGAAAGGTTGTGTGGCAGAAAGTTGGCCTTTTTGAATTTTGCTCTTAAATAGAATTTAATCCTGTATTACTGCTCATACCCTGAAGCAGAGATATCTTACAATTTAATATGAAATTCATTAACTTCAGAAATGATTACTGTATACCTAGCTTATACCAGCTACTGTGATTAAGTGCTGAGGGTTTAATTTTAGAAACCCATTCACCTTCCAGGGGCTTAAGTTCTAGAAGAGGTTAGAGGCTTTTGCAGGGCTACGAGTTGGAATAACAGCAGCCCTGGGTGTAAACAATGGAATGGTTAGGAAAGGCTTGGAAGGGAGATGTTAGGGGAGGCTCTGGGGTTTTCCAGGTGTCTTGGGAATGAGGGGGAAAGGAGGGGTCTGATGAAGCAGGAGTTAAGAGGGGAAGCAAGATTACGGAGGCGCCTGTCTGCAACCCATCCCAGTTCCGTGAGCAGTGGGAAGCCACTGAAAGGTTTTTCGGTACCAGAGCCACAGGATGATGTTGTCAATGAAGAATGATATTGTGGCTGGCAGTGGGGGCTGGGGGATGAAACCAAGAAGGTGGAGTAAGCACAAACAAAGTTGGAATGTTTCAACTCCGACTACCTCATGGAATCTGTGTTTTTACAAGTGTTTATCATTTGAACAAACTAAACAAGCCAATAGAGGAAAAAGTAGGCCTCTGTAAATTAAAATTGAGTGTTTCTTTGCCCTTCAAGGGTATCACCCTCTTGATTTATTTAATTCAGGAATAACTTTCCAGTGTTAAAAGAAAGTTTGATCACTCACATTATTAAAATACATTTCTCTCTCTTTTTCTTAAAGATGGATATATCCAGGTTAATAAACTATAGGTAAGGATTTGGGAAAGAACTCCGAGGGAAAAATCTAGAAAGTGTTCTTTGGGATGATCTTATTTAAATTATTTGTTATGATCCTTTAAATTAAATAACCTTAAGGGTAATCATTTACTGATTTCCTTATGAAGCAATTCCCCTACTCAAACTCTGGAAGGAAAGTGTCTAACTCAGAGACCCCCTCCGCTAGCTGTATATTGACCTTCACTCAGGCTTTGCTCAAGTTTTCCATTTCCCTTGTCCCCTGGCCTTCCCAACACAAAGCAAAGACAAGAGACAGAGAAGTGGAAAGCCACTAGGTGTCTTACCATCAGTCTACATCAGGGACGTGTCCTCCAGCTGCTCCATCTCCCTCAGGAGACACGGTGAGGACAGGCGAGAGTGAAAGAGATTCAGGCTTACAGGAAGCACAGGTTTGAATGGTGGGCAGAACAAATCCACTCTCTGAGCAGTAACTGCGCTCCCGGGGAGTGAGGGGACAATTCATCAAAAAAGAGTTTGTTAGGGACGTGAAGGCCATAGGCAGTATCTCTGGGAGATGGGATTACAAGTCTGGGGAGAAAGCCTTGGAAGGCAATGGAAGCAAGAGGTGACGTGTTTGGAACAGAAATGACAGACACATTCGCTGGTGTGGCCCAAGCTGTCCTTCACTGACTGCTGCTCCCGACAGCGTTTGCAAAGGCTGCCACCCGCTCCGGCTCCACACTTTCCTGGGCTGTTGCTGTCATTTTGTGCAACACGGCTCTCCATTGGGACTGCAGTGCACAGCGGAGGGAAGCAGGCAGATCTGGTGCTTCTCTTCCTGGCCATCTTCCAGGGTCCGCCCACTCAGCACCTGTCTGTAGTCCTCTGGCTACCAGCCTTCGGACAGCTCCTTAATTAGGTGATGACCCCCTTCCCATGAGCACACCTCTCCATTCTCCTTCTTCAGCTCCACTGCGTCTTCAGTCAGAGGTATTCAACGCCTGAGTCAAATACTGCCTTTCGTTTCCCATGGAACCGAACGTGGTGCAGACGTTCTCATGTGTTGTTTGGACCCCTATCTTCATCAAACTTCTTATTAAATTCCAGGAAGGCTTACATTAATTTCTAATTTCTTATTATTGCTTGTAAATCTCAAAAGCTCAGTTTTCAGTTTCTGTCTTGCCAACATACATCTCAAGGCCCGAACTCAACTTTGAAGTGATTAGTGATCTCGAAAACACTTTCATGCTCCAATGAGACACGTTACAGAAAGTGGCACATTCTTTTGCATTGTGAAGCACAAGCTATTGATTTAATGGTTTTATAAATCTTTTGATCAGTCAGAATTATCTTTGTCTTTCCTTTTTATTTGCTTGCTTTTTAAACAAGGTACATTTGTTTGATTCTAAGATAATGTTTCCTACTTACAAGATACAAACTAGGTATAACAGAGAAAAGAATCTCCTTCTTGGTCTGTATGTATTCTTTTCTACCTTTACAGGTTTACTTATTATTAGCTAGTTCCCCACTTTCTTTCAGCCTCCAACATGGTTAAGAATTCTTCTCACCAGGCTTCCTCAAAAATATTCTTGCAAGTTTGTATTGTCTACCTTTTCCCCTTCATATAAAAGCCTCTTTCTTCATTCTTTCATCTTTTTAGTGGCACGACTTGAGTTTGCGAAATGATCTATTGCTTTAATAGTTGGCTAAAAATATTTTGGTAAGTAAAGAGAATTTCTTTTAAATGTACTAAATTCTTACATGGTTTACAGATTTTTTTTTTGCCTCTCTCTCCACACACAAAAAATCAAGTTTGCTATAAAATTATAGTGAAAATCATTTAAATCTAGACTGATATGTGACCTAGACCGTAGTAAAGTGTGGGTGCTCCACTGTGGCTGAAGACTTCTTAACTGTCTTATGTTCTGACTTCCCGGAGTTTGATTGCACCTTTCTCCTACTGCCGGTTTTCCTTCTGCAACATTAATAGCTACACCAGATTGCTGCCTCCCGCTGCAGGAACTTTGGCACCAAAAAGAGCTATGATGGCAGATGCACTCTCTCCTCTCCCACATGTAGAGTTGTTCCACTTATCTCATGAAAAAAAAGTTCTAGAATTTGAGTTTAAGGAAGTAACAGGTTTTGAAGAAGAAACCTCATACCACCTGCTTAGCAGTAACTCACCAGTCCTTATGATACTAACAAAGAAGAAAATTAACACTCCGTGTCATGCTCCTGCTAGTAAACAATCGTGTGGCTTTTGATTTGGCTGGTATGTTTCAGAGCATGCTCACAAGGAAAGAATGTGGTGCCCACCTCACTTTTTGTTGCTTGAGTCTTCTCTATAATGCTGTCATCTCTGGTCCTTTCTGGGCCAGATGGAATTCTGTCAGGAAATAGAAGTCTGCTCAGATGGATGAGAAACTACAGCGTTGTGGCAGGGTTAAGGAAACCAAAAGGATGTTGAGCCGCCCAGGGGCTAGCAGAGTGGGAACGAGCTGTGGAGAAGATTTGACATGGATAGGATGCAGCCACCATCAGAACCACAACATCCGGGCGGGGAGAGAATAGAGATGAGAGGCACCGGCACCGTGGCACCTTTCTCTGTCCATTTCCCATCTCTCGCTGGTGCCTTCTGTTGGCTAAGAAGCAGAGAGCAAGGGAGTCGGGACAATTCAGTCTTTAAGGATGAGAGTTCTAGGGCACAAGGTAGGCAGCAAAGTGTAGAGAGTGGATGGGGGTGGAGGAGGGAGAGGGCAAGCAAAGAATAAGCAGCATACAGGGCAGCATATTAGACTTTTAAAATAGGTTTCCTTTGTCATTTATTCGCACACAACCTGGCTGGTTCTGTTGCCATTTATAAATGGAGGAGGTAGAGATCAGACCCCTCGAATGTATCCAGAGTCACATAGGTAAGCGAGAGTGAAGCCGGAATGCACATTTAGGTCTGTGTGGTCTCAAAGATGGTATTTTTATACTCTGCCTCACACTGACTTCTGTACATTTTAACATAGGATCAAGCTATTTTTCTGTTGTAAATTATTCTGTGATGCCCCATTGTCTTTGAGAAGAAAGTAGATTCTTCATCTTGGCATGAAAGGCCCTTCATTATCTGTCCCCTTTCTTCTTTCCCAAATGTGTCTTTTCCCTCTTCCAAACACACCCCCCATGCTCCTAATGTCTGAGCTTCTTCATGCTTCCTTACTTCCCACCCACAGTTTCACATTTCAGGATGTTTGTAAATATTTCTGGTACATCCTCTTTCAATTTGTTTTTCACATCTGGCCATTTCGCGTTGGTCTTTCAAAACTCAGCCTCGCCTCTGGATCCCTTTTGCCTAGAAATCGAAATCTTCCAAGACTCCTTTCATCCTCCATTCAGCCTAGGCTGGGTGCCTTTCTCCCAACTTCCACAACATAATCTGATGGCCACAATCACAGCATTGATCCTGTGGTGTTGTGTGCACCTCTCATTGGGGTGCTTGAGGGCTAGGACCGCATTTTACTTATCTCTATATCCCCCACGCCTAGATCTACAACTGGCACAGGGAAGTCTCTGTGCATAACTGTACATTTTGAACAATGAAAGAATGTTCTGAATTATTAAGGTTTGATCTTCTTTGCAATCAATAACCATTTTTGGAAGGGAGAAGGGACTTTTAATCCTTCACCATGCTCTAGGTATATGTAAGATATATAAGTACCTATGTAACATTATTTTAGGGGCAACATGAAACAGGGTCAAAGAATGTCACATGTCAACTTCCTAATATTAAAATAACTCCTTTGATTTATTACAAAGGCAAGAGAAAGTTATTAAAATACATGTAAATGGTAGATGGCTAACCAACTTCTGAAATATACCTGGTTTACCAGGACAGGTTGGATCCACTAGTGAAAGATAAAAGGGTGACCTTCAGCATAGAGGAAAAGATATGACGGGTTTTAGCTACATGTATAGTGAGTAGAGAGAGGAATAAGAGGAAAAAAGCAACACAAAACTAAAGATACTTGGGGAAAAAAAGAAACCAATGTGAAATAAAAGTCAATTAAATTTCAGATAATAGCCCAACGACTGGCATTTGACTTTCTCCCCTTGAGTCTTGCTTTTGTTTGTGTGTGTGGCTGCATTTCAAGAGAAAAGAACATAAGAGAAGAACTGAGTGAAGAGGTAAAGGGTAGAGAAAAGAACAGTGGGTTGGGAAGATAAAAATGGACAGATGAGGAAATGAAAACTGGGTGCCAGCAGGAGGAGAAATTATCACAAGAGGCATTCAAATGTGGCGAGGAGGGTGGTAGAAGTTGCATTTTGGAAGATTAGATGGCAGGAAAAGGAGGAGATTCAAAGACATTTCCTGTTTCTGTATGTTGGCCATGATTCTTTTAGAGTGTGAATTGAACATTAAAGGCTGAATGGATGGAAATAAAAGCTGTGTTATCCGTATGGGGCCAGTGGGCACAACGGCCCAATGAGCAGGCAGAACGTTTCTGGGAATAAAAGTAGAATGTAGCGGTGAACCAAAAGATTGAACGAAAACAGTTAACTTTGACTACACTCAAAAGGCCTAATGGCTATTATTAAACTTTGGTATTAAATCAGCTTTTGGTTTCTGGTTTCCTCAGAAAAATTAAAAAAGTAATTTTGTGAGTTTCGGGATAAAGACAAACTAAAAAATTGTGAAATTTTGCAAGTGTCTTCAAGTGTTGGGAACATTTTGTTATGCAGAATTAGTGAAGTACTTGACTAATAGTGTGAGAATGGCGACAGCGGATTTGGACTTGGCGAATGCGCGTTTGGAAATAGTCATAGGTAGCATATGTTATGGGGACTTTGAAATATGAGATAGAGAAACATATTTTTAAAAAATTGTGGCAGAATTTGAAGGAATCAAGAATTTCATTTAAACATGTAAACACCCCCAATCTTTTGCCTCGTTATAGCATAAAAAGATTTGGTGTCATTGTAGTTTGGTGTTGATGTGGAAGAAAGAGAAAAATTAACGGACCATTTTTTTTCTGATAAAGTGTGAAAACCATCTAGAGAGCTTCTGAGCTACTTTATGTACCAGACAGTAATAACACATGTAAGTTTAAATAAAGTACTGAAAGCAACTCTTGCCCTCTGGTGATAAAGGATTTTGCTATGCATTTCAATAAGGTATTTAACTTTTTATTTGGCAGTGGATAGAAAATCTCTTTTCCAATGTGTGTAAAGCTTTGAAAATTGTTCTTCAGAGACTGCATTGTAGATTAGGAATTAGAGTCTAGGGAATGCGGATGAGGCCATGTGCCAAGAATCTAAACCCCCCAAACCAGGTTTTTGATTATGTTAGCAGTAGATTTGGAGTCAGCCCTTACATGTGCTTTGAAGACTGATAAAAATGGACTCCTCTGCTACCCTGTTTATCTCCTTTCCTAAGAAAATGGATACTAAAAGATTATCCCTGGGATCTTTTTCTACTACATAATCAATAGTACTCATAAAAGAGAAAAAAATAAGTGGTTACAAAAAGCTACATTCTTTTTTTTTTTACATTCTTTAAATTTTGTGTGATATTATTATTTTTCCTATTAACTTTTCCTATATTTCCTACATTTATCCATGTCTCAGACAAATAATGTGAATGAAAATCAAGGGGAACTTTTAGAATGGAAACACATCTCAGAATGTAAGAATATTGGAAATAGTTTTTTTCCCCAGGCAACTCCTGATTTCAAGATAAGCCTGCAAATGGGACGGGCTTGCTTTCCCTTTAATGCCTTATCAGAGCCCAAGTCCAGATTTGAATCTGAAGGTTGAATTATGGATTGCAGGTATGCCTCCTAAGGGTCGAAAGGACAGATATTGATGAAATAACAGTGACCCATTCAAGACAATATGAGGCAGTGGTCACTGAAAATGAGGTGACTTCTTCAAACATTCAAGAAGCAGTCAGGCAATTTTGGTCTATTTCTATGTTGTATTTATTTTCTTTACTAAACATCAACTTTACTAGACCACGAATCTTTGAAAGTCAGAGCCTAAGTCTTAATCCTTTTTGCATCTGTAGTTTTTAGCACAATCCCTGGCATGTCCAGACTTTTTCTGGACAGAACTCATATACTTTACACAGTTGTTAGACCTCAGGCCTGGTCCTAGAGAAAAGGAAGCCTGGAGATGGAGCTGAGTGGCACAAAATGTGTTCTTGTTCCTACATGCGACCTCAGTCCCCTGAACAGATAATTTCACCCCCCTGAAGGCGTTCAGAACAGGCCTCCCCAAAATGTGCTACTTTGGCATGTGGATTATTTTAAGCAGAAGTCAATGCTGACGCTGCAGGCTCAGGAGACACTTCTGTTCCTCCCTTAACTACTTCAAAGAACCTCAGTTGGGTACCTTGTCCTTAATAAGAGTTAGTATCAGAGATAATTTTTTATGAGCTATCTACAGGGCAGGGCAAACTTCTAATTACTGAATGATTGTTCTTATTGTCCTGCAAATAACCTTCTTCCCCTCTAAAGCCCCAAGGCACCTTGCCTCTTTTTAGCTCAGAATGCCATATATACTTCATTTTACCTTTCTATTTCTGAACCTCTCATGTTTGTGGGGTCTCTGACTCTCTCATGTATGTGGGGTTCCCATATGTATGTAATTAAAGTTAGTTATTTTCTGTTATTGATCTGTCTCATGTACTTTTAATTATTATGCAAGCCAGAAGAACCTAGAAGGGTAGAGTAAAAGTTCTTCCTTTTCCACACTCCGGGAGAGAGTATCAGTCTCCCTGCCTAGCCTCAGGCATATACGTTTTGTTTGCCGAGACTCCCAGGCACAGAGGCAGTGCTGGATGGAGACAGTAGACGAAGTCCCACAAAAGCAGTCAGCAGAGACATTGCAAGTCACATGTCGCTGAGTAAATTTACTCACGTCTCATGTGGGAAAACTGCTCCTGAAATTCTTAGAGGTACGTAAACATCTAAGGGGGCTGAGATTTCTGGGTTGCTGCTATTAACCTAATTCCTTTATACTCATGGATGGTGAGATCTACGGAAATGTCTTAACACTTCATAATTATTTCCTAGGTGTTAGACTGCCCCTGTGGCATCAATTAAGAGAAACTTCCAAAGGGCACATAAGGTATTTCTTTTAAATAGCAGGTTAAACCTGCCTTATAAAGAGATTAATGTTATTAACATATTATTGATAATGACTGGCTTTATCTGCTGGCTGACTTCCTTGATTTCCTTTACCTGGGAACAAGTAGCCTTGTTAATGAGATGGTTCTCATCATTAAATTCCTGATGTTGTCATAGCATCCGTTTTCTTTACAAACTTGTTTTCTAACATGAATGCCACTAATTGCAATACTGAGGGTTAATAACATTGAAATGAGTCAATTGATTCACACAAATTGATTTGTGTGCAAACTGTTGATAGAAAACATTAATGAAAGAGTATAGGAGATATTCTTATTTAAGAAAATCTAATCAGACGGGATCAGGCGCGTTCAGGGTGGTATGGCCGTAGACACAAAATGTAATCTATGTACATCAAGTTTATAAAACAGGTGATTGCTAAATAATAATAAGATACTCCATGATATTTTAAATATCGATTACCAAATATATTAGAAGTAAAATTCAAAAAAGTTTTATAGCATTTTTCTACAGTAAATTAACTTTACACTCTTATGAAGGCATCCATTGATAGGCCAAAAGCAATGTGAAAAAATACATAAAATATATAATAATATTTTGAAACTATGTAAAGAAATACTATTTTGTTCTATTATAGAGGCATGACATTTCTCTGACTCTAATTCTAGACAAATTTAATTATGCCACTTTAAAAAAACAAAAAGAAATACTACCATAAACATTTCCATTGTGATGCGTGCTTTGCATTTAGAAACAATGAAGTGTATAAATATGCACTTATTAGAATCTAGAACATATTTAATTGAAATTGTAGAAAACCTAAAAAAATGCAGAACTATTGTATATTGTGGATGGAAAGGCTACATATAGTGATAATATTAATTTTCTGAAAATTAACCTAAGAAAGTAATGATACAGAAATAAAGACTAAAGAAATTTGTGTGGAGTTTGAAAAACTAATGCTAAAGTTGATTGCAAGAAATAGTCAAGAAAATATGAAAATCTGGGAAAAAATACTTATGGAGGAAGATACCCTAACAGATTATATTATAAAGATAGATTTATTTATATTTTCTAAAAAGCTGTAGTGATATTAATAAAAAAGTATAAAAATAGGGTGTGTGTGTATGTGTGTATGTTTGGAATAAGGAAATTTTGCATACGATATAACTGATATTTCAAGTTAGCAGAGAAAATTCAGATTATTTATTAAGTGATATTAAAATAATAGGCATTCATCAGGAAAAGAATAAATTACTATATCACAGTATATTTAGATGTTGCTTTCAAATAAATATATCAATGTGAAAAATGAAACTATAAACACTTGAGAAGAAAATATAGGAAGATAAATTTATAATCTTAGCATATGAATGTCCTTTCTAAACATGACTAAATACTGAAAAGATAAAATTAAAGGGCTGACAAGTGCTGAACGCCACCTAAGTGCCCATCAGTAAATAAGTGGATGAAACAACTGTGGTACATTTACACAATGGAATTCTATGCAGCAGAGAGAAAGAAGGAGCTCATACCCTTTGCAACAGCATAGATGGAACTGGAGAGCATTATGCTAAATGAAATAAGCCAGGCGGTGAGGGACAATACTATATGATCTCACCTTTAACTGGAACATAATCAACAAATGAAAAAAGCGAACAAAATGTAACTGGAGACATTGAAATTAAGAACAATCTAACAATAGCCAGAGTGGAGGGGGGAGGAAACAGTGAGGGAAGAGTTTTCAGGAACTACTACAAAGGACACATGGACAAAATCAAGGGGGAGGGTGGAGGTGAGGGAAGGAGGTGGGTTTGGCTGGGGTGGGGGGAGTGGTGAGGGGAAAATGCAGACAACTGTAATTGAACACCAATAAAGTAATTTAAAAAATTAAATTAAAGGGCTGAATCATTTAATTATATAAAATTAAAATATCTACAGAAAAAGATAAAGTAAAAGATTAAAATTAGACTGAGATCAAATATATGCAATATATTACACAGATAGACATTTACATTCATAAAAAAGTGTTCATACATCCAGAAAATAAGATCAGAATGCAAATAATATGTAGTAAAAGAATCAATAATGGCCAGAAACAAAGCAAAAAGATATCAACCTCCTCATTAATCAAAGAATTACAAATCAATGCTATCTAATTCTATCTTTAATTTTCCTTTGGCTTATCAGGTTGTGAAAGATTAAAAAAACCAATCACATATAGTTGGTAAGGA
This sequence comes from Desmodus rotundus, assembly GCF_022682495.2. Taxonomy (NCBI): domain Eukaryota; kingdom Metazoa; phylum Chordata; class Mammalia; order Chiroptera; family Phyllostomidae; genus Desmodus; species Desmodus rotundus. The sequence continues at coordinate 186,693,912 of NC_071387.1, read as the reverse complement.
TCTGGCGAAGTGGGACATATGCTGCTTGTTAGTGTTACAAATCTACTTCTAGAAATATGTTCCACATAAATACTTGCTGTCTCATGGGTCCTCTGTGGAGGGACAGCATCAACCACCCACCTGAACTTGGTCCAGGTGTCTAGTTGTCACACAGGCACCAGGAGGGACAACAGGGCAACTCTGAAATGGATCAAGAGCAAAGTGCAGGAAGAGGTCTGGAGTTCTTCTGGTTAGTGGGTGGGACTGGGGGGAACGTTCTTGTGTGGGAGGCCGGGGATGCATGGTTTGAATTTCCCACTGGCACCAAGGAAGGAAAAGCAGTCTTTCCTGTCAGCTTCTCCAGATGTGCAGAAAAAGGAAGATGGAGGGTGAGGCTTGGAAGCTCTCAGCAATCAAAGAGTAGAGTCAGACCCTTAGTTATACTTGCATAGAAGCCCAGAGATATGTTCACTAGGACATTCATATTGGTATTGTCTGTAATAAGGGAAATACAGAAACGATGTAAATATATTCTAGTCCATATACATTATGGAACATTATGCAGTGAGAAAAATACGTATAATGGGGTAAGTCTATGGGTCCCGATTATGGGAAGATGTCCATGATATGTTACTAAGTTAAAAAAAAATACAGGTGTATATGTACAGTGTGATCCTGTTTATGCAAAAAATAGAAATGCATTTTTATGTCTTTTTTTGGTATGTGATTTATAAAATGAATATTTTAAAAAATTTTTATTGTTATTCAATTACAGTTGTCTTCATTTTCTCCCCATCCCTCCACCTCACCCCAGCCGAACCCAAACCAAACCAAACCAAACCAAACCACACTTAAGAGTAGGTAAGACGAGGTCATGGAAGATGCCTTCCTAGCATTCAGCGACCATAGAGCAAAATCCTGGAAATTCTCATGATCCTTTATCTACCCAATTCTCTCCTGACATTGTGGTAACTTTCTCGTTGTTTTCCTCTCCCCTCCTACTTCTCTCAGCTTTCCTGAAGCGTGAAGTGTGCTAATTACTGAAGTCATTTTTATCTCTCTGGGAGCTTCTCCTTTTTGTTTGTATTGCTTGCTTTCTCCTGTCTGAAGCTCCCTTCCCTTCACTATGTGACTAGTTCCCTACCTGTCTGAAAACTCTCTCTCACCCATGCCTCCTACCACCCAGACTCAGGCAGCAAGAACAGAGGAAGACCAAGCATGAGATGAATTGACTCCATGAAGCAAGCCCAGGCATGATTCTACAGGAGCTGAGCAGAGCTGTTGGGGACAGAATATTGTGGACATCACTCATTCATAGGGTCGCCAGGGGCTAGAGCCCACTGAACAATAAGTAACCCAAAGGAAATACAGGGGGAAACAAGTTGTACTGCTATATTCTCATAACCATATTGCAACCAGATGAAAAGACTTAGCCAAGCGGGCTTTAAATAACTCGCCCAAAGTCAGAGAGTTAGGAAATGGAGGAGCCACAGCGGACCCCTGTGCAAATTGCCTCTAGAGCAAGGTCAAAATGGACTGTGTCCTACCCATCCCTGGGGACTATTGAGAGAATGTGCCTCCATTTGTGATTCAAAGTTAATTTAGGCATTTTTACAGAGTGCAAGAGACGGTTCTGTTACTCCTGGCACTCCTCAGCTATAATTCCTCCCCTGCCTTGCGTGGCCTGTGGCCAACCTCCTTTGGCTACTATAGTCTGCCGTCGTGGGGCACTGTCTGGCTTACTTTGTGCAAGACTTTAGAATCAGTATAGAAAATTCTTACTGGGCTGCAAGCAAGAAATACAAATTCAGATTGCCAATGAGAAGTATGAGTGCCCAGATACTTGTCTGTCCAAGGGACATTTGTTTTTGTTGTTATTTTGTTCTTGTTTTTACATGTAACTTAGCGTCTTACCATTGCTGTATCCAACTCAAAAGCAACAGATCATTATTTGGATAACATTACATACTGTACGATGCTGCCCCACTCTCTCTTTCTTCCCTTTGGTATGTACTTAATGAGTTGTACTCACAGGTGGCACTTACGGTAGCATTATACATGCATATAAAAGAGAGCCGGAAGGACTCTTGGTGAAGATCGATAATTTATACATATAGATATTCTTTTTGTTCCAAAATAAACCAAAAAATGCACACATTTTTATTCCTCATTCTCATAATTGTTGACTACTATAACACACTTGTAACTAACAACCATTAAAGAGAAAACCAGAGGCCCCAAATGGCGTCACTTGTGCTAACGCCCATGACAACAAATCTAGATTTAATTCTGACTTAATTTCACTCTCTGTCTCTCCCAGACAAATGATCTTAATCAGCCAGTCTGGAATTTTTCGGTCCAGCACCAGTAAGGTCCTCCCCAGCCCACAGTGGGAGAAGAGTTAATCTGCATGATAATCCCCTCAAAGAAGATACCCTGGTCTAAAAATAATCCTTTCTTTTCTTTTGCTAATGGCTCTGTCACCACACCCTTGTTCCTACGAAAACCAGCTGTTTGTACAACCCCTCTGACCGCCCTTCTAGTTGCTAGGTGGGAAGCTGCGGAATTCATGAATTGCTTAATAAAGCCAATTCGATCTTGAAATTTATTCTGTTGGATTTTTTAAAACACAATTTACCAAACTCTTCATTATAGCATTGTTTTTCTAAGAGTATAACTCATTTTCTAAACTTTTCCTCCAAGGTTGGAATATAATTTATTGTACAAACTATTAAGCCCAGAAGCGTTTTTTGGGGGGAAAAATTAGTTTGACTATTTTTTTTAAGTGGCAAGAAGGGAAAACAAATATGGAGGACTTTTTTCTATTGCTGACTTTTGCAACTGTGAAGAATGGCTTTGTTTATGGTGTGATTTATACATCCATGCAGAGAATAAAAACAAGAAGTTCTTTTAACAAACAATTTTGTCTTTTCTGAAATAAAATACTTGGAAAGAAATTTATCCATAGTTGATAGTTAAATTTTTTTATTTGGCTGCAGCTAGACAGCATTGCTTTTATCATAAGATTAAATGATTAGAGCAAGTCACATAGAGTTCAAGGGGTAACTAATATTTATTACCTGCTGTAAATTACCATGTAAAACATTAACAGGAAGACTGATCTCCAAGACCTAATTTGGCTAAGAAAATGACAATTTATATCCTAAGACACTTTTGTTTATGTTAATTTACCAGTCTTTTAACTTCTAGCAGAAATGGTTTAAACGAGATGAACTCAAGGCAGTTCTTCATTTTTTTCTCGAGTTAGGTATAAGGATCATTTAGAGACTACTTAATACCTTGCGGGATTTATTTAATTCCATCAAATACTATCCTTAAGCTAAATTAATCCAAAAGCTCTATTTTTTATATACCAGAGAGAGGGGTGGGGAGAGAGAGAGGGAGAGAAACATCGATGTGAGAGAGAAACATGGATCAGCTGCCTCCTGTATGCTTCCCATCCACAGACCTAACTGCCCCTGACCCCGCTACAACCCAGGCCTGTGCCCTGACTGGGGATCAAACCCTTGACGCTTCCGTTTATGGGAACAACACTCCAACAAGCTGAGCCACACCAGCCAGGGCCCAAAACTCTTTAACGAATAGAATTTGTATCCATAATAATTGAAGCTATGAATATTCATTTTCCTAGCGTAATCACCTCCATGTAGGAGTAGTTTCTAAAGGCAGAGTTATGTCAGTGTGAAGATAGCTTTCCTTCTCATTTTCCCCTATTTGTGCAAAAAACCTTAAAGAAACAAGACAGGAAGAAAGACAGTGTCTGTTCCAAAGTAAACACTCTACATATTCAGTTTATTTCTCATTTGTGTTAGTGTACAACTGACTTCATTGTCAGACAGAGGTGGTCTGAGGGGGGTAGGGCTCTCACGGGGCCAGGGCCACATCTTTGCTTCAGGGCTAAGTGGCTGCCATTAAAAGCCATGGTGCAATTTCTCTGCTCTGTGCAATCAGAAGCTCTCAGAGGAGGGGGTAAAAGAGAGGCAAGTGGCAAGGGGAAAAAAACCTTAAGAAAACGTGAGCTGTACAGAGTGCAAAGGGGCTTAGATCCTTCATGCTCCTTCACTCTCTCCTCCGTTCCCTCCTTGCCTCCCTGGGCCTGCTTCCTTCCTTCCTCCTTTCCCAGAAGCAGCCCACCTTTTACTGTAGCAGAAAGCAGGGGGCATTTTTGGATGTTCAATGACTGGAATGGAGTAGATTAGACTTTGCTCTGGGACACAGTTACACTATTTTTTATCTCTGCTTATACCTACAAATATTAAAATGATTTGTTATGATTTCTCTGTCTCTGAAGGTGCATTATTAGTAGAAATTGTGATATAAACTGGTATTTCTTTGTTTTTTAAAACTTTTTTTTGTGGAGACATTGGTTTGAGAAGAGAGGAACATGATTCTTTAATAATGAATATGTCTCAGTATTTCTTTTACTCTGGCATTGATTTATGTATAAAACAAACTTTTATAAAGTGCTTACTATGTATCAGTCACTACCTTAGGCTCTAGAGATTCAGCATTGATACTATGTATATACCATTTTTATTGTCTCATTGTTCCTCAGGGGGAAAGGTTGATGCAAATGTTGCTGATGAGATGCCATCTGTTACCGGTGGAGTGGGGCTCTTGTGGTATCTAAAAAAACAGAAAAAGAAAAAGAATTTCCTGAGACCTGCACGGGAGGAGGTGTCTTTGTGGAATCATTTATTGATGATATAAAATTAAGGCGGTTCCCCTCCTGACTTCCCAATGTCCCAACTTTGTCTGTCTCCCCATGGAAAATGTCCATTCTTGTCTTCAGTGAGGCCAGGATGAAAACCTCTGCCCAGAGTTTATGCTCCATATGAAAGCCCAGTCCAGTCCAGCATCCAGCTAGCTTAGTGTGTGTTTCTAGCTGTAGAGCATTTCAGGCTCCCTCCTCGAGACTGTGTGGAGCTACACGGCCATGGTCCACAGGGCTCCTAAGACCACATGGCCATGGAGAAAGGATGCATGAACGCAGGACACACGGGTGAATGTGGGTCACCTGGGCCAGAGAGAGCTTCTTTGTTTCCCTGGTATTATACTAGGTTGGGAGTGGGATGGATGAGGTGCTTTCTCAAAATGACTAATCCACTTCCCAAACTTTCATGTTCTTCATGTGGGTCCACTTCCTGACCAATCCCTTCTTTCCCCAGGTTAGACTGACAGGACTCTTTGGTCCAGAACCTCCTCCTGTGCTATTTTGACTTCTATCACACATGTGCCTGCCTTCCTCTGTTCCCATCCCAAATCTGATCCTGGAGGGGGAAAGGGAGGATTGTTAATATTCTTGGTGGAGAAATGTTGTAATTCCCTGGAGTGTGAAACTGCAGCTTTCTGGCTAGCAAGAAAATAGGCTTATGCTTCCTAGTTTATTAACTAAATGTCTAGTTACCTTTGCTCCTCTTTTCTAGCTAAATACCTCTTGTAGCACAACGAGACATATTTCTACTAGACATTCTTTGTGTCAAAGATTAGTTTTAGTCAATCATGCTCAAGTGACTGGGGAGGACTAAGCTGTGCTTATTGTGAGGGTATATGTGCATAAGCAGTGCTGGGATGCTCCGGGGGTCCAAGTACAGGGGACTTGTGTCTTAGCCTAAGAAAGGCTGGATCTGATTCTGAGGACCCGCTGCAGATACAAGCAGCTAGACTTTATTGATCTCCAACCTAACATCCCACCACTAATGTGTTCTGTTTGTCTCTCCTTCTTTGTGCCTATTTATTTTTCCTACTGACACTATTCGGTGTCATCATCGCCTGTCTTTTCTCCCCAATACAATAGGGCATTACAGCCTCTGTATTACGTTGGCTTGCCCAGCTAACTTGAGCTTCAGCTCTTGTTGCCATTTGATCCTTTACTCCCCAGTTTATTTCCAAAAGAGAAAATCTAGATGGCTTGGCTAAGCCCACCTTTACTCTGTTGTGGAATGGCTATGTGGAATAGGGCCCTCATGGGTCCCTGAGAAACTTACTGCCTTTGTGTCTTTCCATCTGTGACCCATCACACTGCTGCCCCTGAGACGTGGAATCAAGGGCTTCTTCTAGGACACAGAAGGGAAGTGAGGTCACAGCTTAGTAGGGCAACCTTGGGGAGGGCCTGGGGCATGCTAGTCACAATTGTTGAATATTGAAATACTGTAAGAAAGATTTTGTCTAGATTAGAATAGGTAGAAAAAAATTTAAACAAAATTTACATTCAGTGAAAAAATAAAATAAAACAGTCTTGGGCTATCATGCAAAGATCATGGAGATTTGTGGGGATTTTTTCTACTTATTGGTCAGTATATCAAGGCATCTACTTTCTGGTATGTATTTAGATGCATATGACTAAAAACATCTGCAAAATTGGCTTGTGATGCCATTTGAGTGTTGCTGCGAGGGTATCTAAATATCTTTTCAGGGAACAGCCCAACTCTTTAAAAATGTATCATTGAAGATGGTTTGCTGAATTATTTCTGATTTCTCTTCTAACACAAATAGGTAAGAAACGCTAAGGTCAATCCTTGGGGATGAACATTCTCTGCCAGCCTCATCACTTGGCTTGTCCACTTTCTATGCTCTGGGCTCAGAGAAGGCATTTCTCATCACGTTGATTAACTAGGTCCCCATCTTATTGTCCTTTTAAGATATTTTCTTCCTAGATCTTACCACAATTTGTGGTTCCCTTTTTATCTATCAGTCCACGTGTTTATTTACGTCTCTACCACTACAATACTATAAAATGAGGGCAGGATTCTTGGCAGCCTCCTGAATGGACCTATCCCAGTGGAGTGTCCGGCACAAAAGAGCGTTCAGTAAATATTGGCTGCGTGAGTGAATCAAAGCATCAATGACTGAATGAGAGAAGGTTGACCCAGATCTATTTTGCCAGCGATTCGGGAGCACCTAGTGACAGACAAAGGCAATCGGTGAGAGGTAGAGCGGTGAGGCATCCCTTCGCACTCCTAGTCTCCCCGAGCGCCCCCACCGTTGTTTGTCTCTGTTCTACTGTTCACATGGAGCTCCCGCCACACAGGTGCCGAACTTGTCAGCTGGTTTTAAGTCTTGGAGTCCTATTTGCTGGGAATTATTACGAAACTACATACAGTCACTTTCCTAGTTAAATGCCCTTCTGAGGACATGGTAAGAATGTTGCTTCACCTTTGACATTCTAAAAGAATGTAAGATTCTGTAAAGACGTGTTTTTGTATAAGATGATTTTTAATACATATGAAAAGAATATCCTCTTGCCAAGCTTTGCTGAATAATGCAATAGAGCTAGTGATCATTTTGAGTAAAATATTTGTAAAGAATTTAATGTTATATAATTCAATTTGTTGCATACTAAATGCCTAGTGTAAGCTGAGACCTGTGCAGGAAATTTAAAAAAATTGATTAAGGTAAATTCTTTTTGAAAAATTTAATAAGCAGTTACAGTATAATTTGGAAGAATCTAGAATTAAAAGACAAAATAGGTATATAAATAACCAGTGGATTAAGAAGTACGAAGACAGAAGAATCACTGCAGATTACTAGTGTTGTTACAGTAGGGTTCATTTAAAGAGCAAAGGCTGTCCTATTCTGTAAACAGGAGGAGAACAGGAAACGAGTTTTGGGAATCCTGATGCGGTTAGGGTTTCTGAAATATAAAGGTATTCCTGACACCAGCCACCAATTTATTCTTAGAAAGACCTAAGACACCCAGTCCTTTTTGTTTTACCTGGCAAGTCAGTTCCCAAATTTATAGTACTCTGTGTTCATTTACTTTTTTCTCCCCAGACCCCAATAGAGCTCTGATACTCCAGCTTTGTGTCAACTAGAAGGAAGGAGGAGGTGGGTGGGGGTCACTTTACTTAGGATGATATAAATAGGGAGAAACCCCACTTCTGTGCTCAGTATGAGGACACAACTCTGATCTGTGAGGGATCCCCAAAGGAAATGTGGTTCTCAGCTTTGATCCCAAGACTCAGCCTGATCCCACCTAGAATGTTGCATTTTATTCCTAGCAGAGAAATTTATGGACTCTGCTCATAACCAGCTTGTTTTGTCTTCTTCCTTGAGACATCTTGTCCTTCATATCATATTTCCCATCTGGTTACCACCTTGTCTGTATTTGGTCCTTGGGTCCAAACCTCATGTCTCTCCTGAGTGGAGGTACCAAGATCTGCTTTGCTGTCCCAGGAAAGATGGCAAGCTGGTCCGCCTGCCTATCTGTAGTCTTGGATTTTCAGACCATTGGGATAGTGGGGAAGCTAGGCTTGACTTAAAGGATAAACTCTGATGTTCTACCAAAAAATGGTTACTAAGCAACCCACTAACAGGGAGGAGAAGGTAGATCTTTGTGGGAAGGTTGCATCTCAGTATTTTACTTGATAGTTAATTGTATTTTTGCATTATTATTATTTTATAACAACTCATAGGTATCCTAGAACACATCTAAATTAATTTCATTTTGCTTAGGAAGCTTGTGGCGATAGAGTGTGTCAGGGGGATGTGTATGAGTGTGTACACACAACATATATGTGCACGCACACATTTCTGCCCATACTTTAAATAAAATCCCAAGTATTTTTCTACTGTGATACTTAAGAAAAAAAAAATCTATATGGCTTTAAAAGAGTTTAATGTTCTTGAATTCTTTAACCACACAATATTTTCTGTTGTTTCATCTACAGGCTTTTTGAAAATGATCTGGTTCACTTGATAATTTCCTGGCCTACTTGTTTATCAGTTTGACATGAGGTAGATGGATTTCATTATAATCATAAACAAATTTGAAACTGTATACAAAATGATAAATTGTAAGAAAGTATTACTGCTCAATTGCCTTCTCTTCAAGATGGAATTAAAACAATAAATTTTAACACTCTGGATTTAAATGGGATGGTATTTTAAGGATTCGTGTCTATATGATGTATATGACTGTGTATATATATTTGCCATCAGGTTATTGAACAGCCAAAGTGACAGTTAACATTTCTGTTTGAAAGACAGATCTATAAAATATTGCACTTATTCACAAAGAGTAAAGAACTTAATTTCTTCTTTTTACTAAGTCAGTAAAAGAAAACAAAGAACTCTAAATGATTTTGAATATTTAGTTGACTGGTTAAGTTAATCAAATCAAACAATTTTTTTTTTACACAGACCTAGTTTGTCTATATTGAGTAATATGTCAAACACTTGATTTTTTGCAGGTTGATTATTGTTGTAACTAACTGATTAACAGCCTTTTCCATTTGCTTCAATCATCAATTTAGGTCAATAATTTGGTAGTTATCTTGCTAAGATAATGGCTAAAGTAAATACCCCAAATTATTTAATCTGACCACAAAACTTAGTTCCATGTGAAATTCCAGTTTTTTTCACGTGTACCTCTTCTCCGTAAGTATCTGCTCGTCTTTCTCGTCTCACTGGCAATCCTTTTCTTCGTTTGTAAATCATCTGAAGTCTGGGTTGTGAAACTAGATGCAGTTCTATCTATAACACAGCAGAGCTAATTTATAAAGAAAACACATCTGTCAAATCACAGCTCTAGTATTTTAAAGACCAAAATGGGTATTTTGCTGAATTCTATCCATGATTTAAAATTTAGCAAGACAGTTTGTATTTGGGCAAAGTCTAAATCTAAATTCCTTTGTTATTTCTGATTTTCTTTTTTGGCATGTTCAGAATTATTGGCTAAAACACAGTTCATACATTTTTGCAAAAGGATGCAAGCTTCTATTTGCCTTTGTCAAGGTGCATAGGTAAGACATTTGTTTACACATTACCACTATTCAAAAGGCAATCAGACATGTTTTTGAAAATACACTCTAAAAAATATGTGGAAGCAAGAAATAAATTTTATGAATTGACTTTCATTGAGTAATGCTATTCTACCAATGTCATCAAATAATATAGTTGATTATTGACACAGAAGACATTAAATATCAATAAAACTTTTTCAGTGGAGAGAGGCTAAGAGATTTCTTTTATGCTAATAGACAGATGAAGTAGCTTTGGCACAATTCTGGCTTTGAACCAACTCCTGCTACCTGAAACTCTTTCTCAAGGTCTATGAGATTCAACCCAGCATGAGAGAGGATGGACTCACCATCATTTTATTTGATCATTTTAATGATGAACAGTGAATTGATCTTCATATGAACTTTGTTCAAACTTCTTTATTTTATTTTCTTATTGACTTTTCAAAACTCTGCCTCAGAATAAGTTCCTTTGTTCAGAGCTGGGATTTTGAGATCTCTACAGGTGTTTTATCCACATTCAGGCTTTGGTAAAAGGCTTATCCTTAGTCATGAGGAGATTTCTGAGCCTAGTTTCATTAGCTTATATGGTTCTACCCTTACATTGCATCCCTATTCCAATAAGCAATCACCTCTCTTGTTTCTGGGACCATATCCTTTCATTGTAATTACTTGTTCCAATCATGATGTCTTAGATACTCATCCATGAAGTTCTGCTTCAAAGAAGTTCCATATTGAGACCCTACATCTACTTACCAGCATCATGCTCTTCATATAACCAGTGCCTGAATTGCCCATCACCATTTTCTAGAACATTCCTGATATCAATTGTTTGCCTGAGGGTCACATTTTACCCTTAACATTTCTTTCAGGGTAAGGTTAGGTTACACTGGAACAACAAATTAATTTCAATATCTTAGTTAGCAATACATACAAATCTTTCCTTGCATATGCGCCATCCCATGCAGGTTGTTGGTGGTCTTCAGAGACCTTGACTCCCGGAAGCATCACTGTTTTGTGACACCGGCATTGCAAAGTGTGGATCACTACAGCAGGGCACAGAGCTTGGAAAACCGTTACCTACTCTTACATGCCTCAAATCAGAAGTGGCTCCCCTCATTCCTGCACAGAGTGTCTTTTCTGGAATAGTAACAAAGCCCCTGCTATTTGCAAGAGGGCTTAGACTTATGTTCAGAAGCTCACAGATATTAGTGACCAGTGCTTGTCTATTTCCATAGAAGATCATGTGTCACATGGGTGGGTGGTCTCATTCCATTGTCAGACTATCCACAATTGTTTCTATTGTAAAGGGTTGATTTTTTAATAAAACATTTTATTGATTGGGCTGTTACAGTTGTCCCAATTTTTCTCCCTTTGTTCCCCCAAGCAGCAGCCCCCACTCTCCTCATGCAATCCCCCCATCTTTGTTCATGTCCATGGGTCATGCATATAAGTTCTTTGGTTGCTCCATTTCCTGTATTGTACTTTACGTCCCCATGACTAATCTGTGACTACAAATTATGCTTCTTAATACCCTTACCTCTTCATTCCACCAAAACCCCCTCCCATCTGACAACTATCAAATGCTCTCCATATCCATGATTCTGTCTCTGTTTTGCTTGTTTGCTTAGTTTGTTTTTAGATTCAATTGTTGTTTGGCATGTGTTTATTGCCATTTTAATGTTTATAGTTTTGATCTTCTTCTTTTTCTTGAATATGTTCCTTTAACATTTGGTATAATAATGATTTGGTGACGATGAACTCTTTTAGTTTTTTCTTGTCTGGGAAGTTCTTTATATGAGCTTTGATTCTAAATGATAGCTGCTTGGTAGAGCAACCTTGGCTGTAGGTCCCTGCTTTTCATGACTTTGCATATTTCTTGCCAATCTCTTGTAGCCTGCAAAGTTTCTTTTGAGAAATCAGCTGACAGCCTTATGGGAACTCTGCTGTAGGTAATTGATGTTTTTTCCCTTGCTGCTTTTAAGATTGTCTATTTATCTTTAACCTTTGACATTTTAATTATGGTGTGTCTTGATGTGGACCTGTTTGCATCATCTTGTTTGGGACTCCTGGTGCTTCCTGGACATGGATGTCTATTTCCTTTGCCAAATCAGAGAAGGTTTTTTTTTCATTATTTTTTCAAATAGATTTCCAGTTTCTTGTTCTTTCTCTTCTCCTTCTGACATCTTCTTCTGACACTACTATGAGGTGATTGTTGGTACTCTTGTAGTTGTCCCAGAGTCTCCTTAAACTATCCTCATTTGGGGGGATTCTTTCTTCTTGGTGTTCTGCTGTGTTGTTTTTTTGTTTCCTTATGTTCCATATAATTGATTTGATTCTCAGCTTCATCCACTGTATTGTTGATTCCCTGTAAATCATTCATTTCCATTAGTATTTCCATTAGTATATCCTTCATTTTTGCCTGACTCTTTTTTTTTTTTTTTTTAATGCTCTTGAGCATCCTTATAACCAGTGTTTTGAACTCTGCATCTGATAGGTTTCTCATCTCTATTTTGTTTAGTTCTTTTTCTGGAGTCTTGATCTGTTCTTCCATTTGGTCCGTGTTTCTTTGTCTCCTCATTTTGGCAGCCTCCCTGTGTTTGTTTCTGTGTATTACGTAGAGAGCCACTATGACTCCCTGTCTTGGTAGTGTGGCCAGAGGCACAGCCTTCCCTATCATCCAAACTGGGTACTTGAGGTGCACCCTCTGTGTGGGCTGAGTAACCCTCCTCTTGTAGTCAAGGCTTGATTTCTGTTGGCAGATCTACGGGAGGGATTTATCAAGTCAAGTCAGCTGCAAAGTCTGGCTGTGACCACTGACTACTGATCTCCTCCCTCCGCAGAGGATCACCTGTGCAGGAGCAGGGTGATGGTGCTCTGATGTGCTATAGCTGTCCCGTGGGTGTGCAGGCTCTGGGGTCTCCCAGGGGGTTCAGGTCAGTGTCAGCCATCACCTGTGCTCCACCTGGGGCCACACAATGTGAGTTACAAAGCAACTTGCAGATGGCTGCTATTAATGGGGTTGAAGGCTCCCAGGCAAGGCAAAACTGTGATCCAAAGCTGGCTACTGCTAGTGCTGGGCTCGGGGCCACTTAGCCAGAGGTAAGATGACTGTGGGTGGGCCCATAATTTGGGTGGTTTGGAGCCTCAGGTAAATGCCAGGGCAGGGCAAGCAGTGTAAACGAGGTTGATGGAGTCTCAGATATGACTCATGCCTGACTATTCTGTGGCTTTTTCAAGGAGGGGGGCTCAGAAAAGGCATAATGGCTTCTTCCCATCTTTCTATCTAGGAGATAGTTGTCCCCCAGCCCTTGTCCTGATGCCAGACACTTTATCCCCACCCCCACCCCTACCCCCATAAGCCACTTGTGCCTTTCAAGCTGCTACCTTGGTGGTGCTGGAGTTCAGAGGGAGTGCATAGGTCCTTTAAGAGGAACTGGAGTTCAGTAGACTTTTTTTAACCACTGAAATCCTACTGGTTTTTATAGCCAGAAGTTGTGAGGGCCTATCTGCTTGGCACTGGAACTGCGGTCTCGGAGGCCTGGTGTGGGGCTGAGTCCCCTCACTCCTGAGACATTCCTTCCAAACATTTATCCACCACACGTGGGTGTGGGGACCTGCCTGTTCTGAGTCTCCACATCTCCTACCCTTCTGGGTCAAGCTGGTTCGTTTAGTTCTGTATTTGTTGGACTTCCATTCAACTTGATTTCTGATGTTTCTGAGTGATCGTTAGTTTCTAATTTAATAGTAATTTTGATGTGGTTGTACGAGGAGGTGAGTCGTGTTTACTCCTGTCTCCATCTTGACTGGAAATCTATAAAGGGTTGATTTTGAGTTAGGGTCCACATCATCTGGGTAGGCCTGTGCTGTGTTCTGAGTATATTTGTGATAATTTGTATAGATACTGATTTTCATACAAATCATTTACATATATGGATTTTTAAGCTCTGTTTCCGTACCTGGTATTTAGATCCTGGTAAATATAAAAACCAAAATTTTAATAGTATTTATACTTGCTAAAAGTGTGGCAAAGCTGGGGTTTAATGCCTGAATCCTGAAGGCTTTCATTGGCCAGGCAGATGTACCACCTGATCTTGAAGCTTAGCTAAGGAAGTGTCCATTATGACATACTTCTAGGCTGGCAGTTCTTTACCCCATGCTGACTTATAGGCTAAACGGTTTCTAAGGGAGGTTTCTAAGTTCTGATGTTTGTCAGTATGGCAGTGATGGATTTGAGGCCAGGGAGACTCATTACAATGGAGCCTTGGTCCTCAATCAGCTGTCAGTACTCCAGGCTGTGTGGTGAAGCCCAAAGTGTCTTCTGGGCTTGGCTGGGTTTCTGATCGATCGGGTTGCCCCAAAGTGGAGCCAAGGTTCATGGTTTTCACATGGCACTGGAAACCATCAATCATGCCAAATGAATGCTGGATGTAGTAATCAACAACATTTAGGGTAGAATCATTCCCAGAAAAGCTCGGGCCAGCTGTGATCAGTTAAGGACATAAGCTGATAATGACAGCAGTGACCATGAGGTTGAACGTCTTTATCATTATGAGCCATAGACATTTTGAAATGAATGTCCAATTCATTGCATTTTAGATTGGCTAATAGGCACATGCAGGGATGAAATATCAATATTAATTAGATCTAAATATTAAGTACAGTTCATTCAATAAATGGAAAGTAATTGCTTACATTTTTCCAAAGACTGCAAGTATTATTGTTATAGCAGATGTTCTGGAAACATCTGCATATCATCCATCTGTTTGGTTTCCAAATCTAACTTCTGTTTGTGTTATATTATTTTATCACTGCTTTAGTGTATGAAGTTAAACCTATAATATTGGTTTACAGAACTTCATCTCATACTCTGGAGTTGTTAATAAAAGAAAGATGATATTTTCACACTCTTTGATATGCAATTTTACTTCCCCCTATTTCTTTTCATTTCACATTGTTTATTTTCCTGTTACTGATGCCACAGAAATGATTACTAAGAAGTATATATAGCTTTATTCCACAGGTTTCAAAGTTGGTGGCTTATGGAAAATATAAAGCACAATGTTTCAATATTTATTGGAGATATTTCTAAGTGGCAAGAAAAAAAGATGACACAAAATAGATAACAGTGAAGAGATCGAATGAGAAACTTACTATTGAGCTTTAGAAGGACTTTATATTTTTGTTAAATCTCATTGTGAGTCCTAAGTTTGTTTATTGTAGGCTCTTAAGGAAGGACATATTTAACCACAATCTAAATTCCAACATTTGCCCTGCTCCCTTATTTTATCATATATAAGTCAGAAAATTTTAACGATATAAAAGTTATTAAGTGAAAATTTATAAATTTACTTTGGCTTTTCATACCACACTGATTCAACATGACTAAAGAGGAAAAATGGTTTAATAATATCAGTTAAAAAATATATGCTTAAGACATTTTTAACACCAAAAAGCCCAGCAAATCAAATTAATGGCAAAGGGATTAATTTATGGATATTCACTGGTATATGCTGAATACAATCGTTTTTGTGGCCTGTGGCTCCATTTGGGTCCCTGAAGTTTATAGCCTATATAGAATTTGATCTAATTTTAGTGCCTAATTATTCTGTGTAGGTGTTTCCCTAATACTTGAGGTGACAGTTATTACTATTACCATTATTATTATTATTGAATTTGATATCACATAAACCAAAAGACCATTTAAGATAGAGCATGTAACTCAATCTATTACACCACAAAAGTTTGCTTAGTGTGTTCTTCATGAATCTCTCAGAGTACTATTCAAGGTCTTTTTATTCTTTGTTCTTGAGTGAGGGAAGAAGATATTTCTCTTTTTCAAAGAAGTATATGAGATTTGTAATAACATTTGGGAGAAAACAACTGTTTAATGAAATGATCATGATCTGTTTTTATTTAGTTTAATTTTACTTTTTGAGGGGAAAAATATTGGTGCACATTTTTTTCCTCTTTGGAAGTGCATTAGTTACTATGGCAACAATTTCGCTGGCAGAGAGTTTCCAAAGATTCACACATATAATATAAATTTAATTTAAGCATCGGATTGGAATTTATACTTTTCTGGTTAGGAATAAAGACAATCACATAGAAGTCCCTCCCTTATATGGAACTGGGGCATGGCCAGTGTGATATGCAAAGATCCCATATTTATAAACGTGATAATAATATAATTTTATGTGTCCAAAGCAAGGGCCTAATTGGGACCTACACAAGGAATTTGGCTTTAATATCTTCTTTATCACACCAAATTTAAATTTCTTGAGTCTAAACTTTAATATTCTTTTCTGATCTAAAAAATATGCCTTATTTTAATGCTTCCTCAGAAATGTATTTTCTCAAGAGTTAGTTAGTCTGGAATTATAATTTTCTGTCACTGGCAAACTTTCTTCAGCTAGTAGAACTGGATCCAACTTGGTTTGGAGCACGCATTCTGCATGGCCTGGAATGGCCAGACATTCATTAGAGAACTCAACAGGCACGACTCCCAGATTAAACTCCTGACATTCATGAAGTAGGCATGAGAAGAAACCAGGAGGGTTTTCGAATAAGATTCCTTTATAGATTCAGATTATAACTGAAACCAGAAGCATTTCAGACATCAGGAAGTTTCAGTAAGCTGTTATGATCTCCCAGAATCTTTAGTAAAAAGTCCGCTTCTTTCTCCTTCCTCCAGAGTGGCAGATGGAGGTAAAATGATTGATAACAGCCAAGCTGAAGGATGTAGCTCAGTGTCAGAGTCAAATGGACCAGAACCCCAGGATTAGTCACAGTTCCTTGCCTAGTTGCAGAATGTGCTTGATGCCAATCATGCCCCATCTATGGAACAGCCGCCAAGATGGTGTTTTTCATTTGGGGAGCTAGCGCCCTAGAGGAAGTAGGTAGAAGCCTATATGAGCACTCTCATTTTTTTCTTCCCAATTCAGCAATCCGGAAAGTTACACTGCCACCAGGAGCAGAGTGACTGCCACTTGGAGGTTGTACTATTTTAGGAGTTGGGCAGAAGCGGCCTCCTTAACAGCAATTACAAATTCGGCAAGTTGGTCTGTGTGATGGTTTGATAACTCTGTTTGTTTTGCATCTCTCTATTCCACCAACATGAGGGACTTTGACACTTTCCTTCAGGACTGCACTTTTTGGTTCTCATCTGTCACCTTGCTCCCTCCACCTGGCATCTCTGTGGACTTAACCATTCCTAGCACCCTTGAAGGAGGAGGTAGAAGCCTACATATAAGCACTCTTAGCTTTTTTCTCCCCAATTCAGTGATCAGGAAAGTCACACCATTTTGCTGTTGTTTTTGGTATTTAAGAATATCCTCTTCCCTCATTTTTGTGTGTTCTCACTCAGGGACAAAGAATAAAAAGACCGGGAACACTACACGGAGAGATTATGAAGAACTCATGAACTCATAAGAAGACAATTCTTCTTCATGCTTCTCGCATGGCCAGGAGTCAGCACGTAATGATCACTGTCTCTTCACCCTGGACGCTCTCCCTACCCTGACCTACCTCCACAGCTACTTTGCCAAGTGACTACTCAGGGTAAGGCTCTGTCTGTTTTCTCTGCTTTTCTGAATAGGCAAACGCTTCTGTAAAAAGTCAGAGCCCAGTGTCAAGTAGTTAACCTTCAAAACAATGACATCAATAAAGGAGTGAGTGGTGAGCAAGAGGAGATTAGTTTTAATTGAATGCTTGGTTTGGATCAACAACCCTTTATTAGTATCTGATTCTGTGTTTTAAAATTTTCATCCCACATACTGATGGCTTCAAAACTTTTTCCTTTTTACAAGAAACTAAATCCTGCCCTTCTCAGTCCCTAAAATGACCTCATTTTCTACTTTATTGAAGTCTTAAAACCCCTAACTTGGTATTTCTCAACTTCTTGTCTATATCAATTTCTCCCCGTATTTTCTTTTCTTTCCTTCAGTTTAGAAGTGCCTGTCTCTCATTCTAAGGCCACTTCCTTGTGCCTATTCTTCTGTCCTGTCTTCCTTCTTTCTTGTTTCTTTGAATCACTTTCTGTTTGCTGGCTCTCCTCCCTTTTCCTACAAACATACCTGTTCAGTGTTGGTGGTATAGTGGTGAGCATAGCTGCCTTCCAAATACACCTATTTAAAAATGTCCCCTAGCCATCTGTCTTCTTAAGAGATCTCTTCTTGTTCACTGATAAATTCCCCAATATTATTCTATACTTGTTGCCTTCATTTCTTAACAGTTCATTCAATTCTGACCCTAGGAATTGGTTTCAACAGCACCACCCCCCTCTGAGACCTCACTAGTGATGGATGTCTTCTGGAAGCTGTATTCAGTAGTTTCTATCGTATGTGTCCTTAGCCTTGGACCCTAATGACTACTTCTCATTAAACTCCTTCCTTTTCCTGAGTTTCCCCTTTTCTGAGTGTTTCTTGCCATCTCTGTGGGGAGATTTGCCTCCTTTTCTCAGTCATTTTCTATAATTGTATAGCAGTCACATGACTTCTCTGGGCTCAATAATTACCTCTGTGCAGATGATGCTGAGCTTCAGTTCTGACTTCTGAGGCCCATTTTCTAATTCCCTGATTCTCATGTCTACCTCATATGTCAACAGTGCCTACAGCCCCACATGCTTGATCAGCCCATGTCCCTGGAAAGGCACCCCTTCTAAATTCTGATTTCTTTATTGACCGGACTTCCTTCTAGTTCTCAAGACCCCTTTTCTATTTATGTTCATTCAGTTCCTATTGATCTACCTCTACCATGACTCTTGAGACAATTTTCATACTTTTATTCCCACTACAACAGTTCAGACCTCACTTTCCTATAACTTAGATTATTCAATAGCTGCTTCTCAAGTCTCTCTCCTTCGGTGCCTTCAACCTTCAATCTTGCTTACATAACACTAGATAAATCCCCCTAAAGCAAAACTATTTGTGCTGTAACGACATTAAAAGTGAAGTTTCAATAAGGTGCTAGACCACAAGCAGATTTGCAAAGGAAATATCAGAGAATCAGCCTCAGAACTCTGAGATTCTCCATCCATAAGAGAGCTTTTGATAAGTGGAGAGACTGAAGTCGGGATGGAATTTTTGAGGATGATCTTATTGGAGAGAGTTGTGCTGTGAGATCCACTTCCCTGCAATGGGTAGGGTACGGAGATCTTCAGGACTAAAGTGATGTTTCAATGCGGGCTACTCGGAGCTCTCATTCTGTGTCCTCTGCAGTTAGAGAACACAGCAGGACAGGGCCTGACTCCTGTCCCAGGAATCTAGGAGCAGCTTGTCACAGCAGAAGAGGGGGCTGCATCTGGATGTCACTGTCCCCCTGAGCAGAGTGTCAGTCTAGCATGGTTTGAACGGGGAGTCTGTCCAAATGAGCAGGCATTGAGGGGATGGGGATTTCAAGCAGAATGGAGTGAGCTATGTTGTCAGGATTAGAGGCTGACTAGAGAGGGCAGGGGCTAGCAGAAGGTGATCTCCAGCTTCCTCGAAGATGCTGTAGGCAGAGGGACCGAGGGGAGACTCTGAAGAAACTCTCTGAGAAGTCAACTTTAAGTAGCTGTTTAGTCCAGAATTTCTGAGCCATTTCACAACAGCACAGGACAAGGGTGGATTCTTCCAGCCACCACGCCTTTTCTTCCCACCCCACTTCCTTCAACCCTGACAGGGTCAGGAATGTCAGCTAACATTTCTCGCAGAGGTCCATGGGAGGGAGAGAAAGGTCAGCTGCATGCTGGCCGCGGGCTCCAGGCTGCCCATCTGCAGCTGGAGGGGAGAGGGCAGGGCATTGCATGTGGATGAAGACTGGAGGGTTTATCAGTGCATTACACCAGCACTTTGAATCACTAAATTAAGACTGCATCTTGGCAAAGCAGCCATTTCTATTTCCTACGAGTGGCCAGACGCGTTATGACACCCAGCAGAGTTTTCCTTCTAGAGCAGGGCAGTCCTGCTCAGCAGATTGAAAGAGGCAGTGAGGGACCCTCTAAGGAATAAAAGATGTTGCTTCTGTGATGATCACCATGAGTCCGGTGGCCTGTGTTTCCCAGCATGTACGGAAAGGGAGCAGTCCTTGCACAGCGGCCTCCAGCGGCTCTCCCTCGTTGGCTTTGGGTTTCACTTGGTGCCTGCCTTTGCTGCTCTGTAGCGACTGGAAGAATGATGATTTTGAATGCCGCTTTTCTACTCAGCAACCATGAATTTTTGGGTAGATTATATAATCTTCTGAGCCCTTTTTTCCTTATTAGTAAAATTGACTATAATGTGTATGCTATAGGTTTATTGTGAGACTTAAATGAGTACATGTATTGAAAACACCTGCACAATGTATTAGTTGTCTATTGCTATGTAACAAATTAACTAGAAATGTACTAGCTTAAAACAATACACTTTTACTGTACAGTTTTTCACAGTCTCTATGAGCCAGAAATCCAGCTGCAACTTGGCTGAGTGCCTCTGGCTCAGGGTCCCTCACAAGGCTGATCAAAGTGACAGCCCGCTCAAGGCTGGGCTGGGCGAAGCTCCCTCCTGTGGCTCAGGTCCTTGCTGGGAGTTGGCTGGAGCCGTCAGTCCTTTGTCGTGGTGCCCTTCTCTAGAGCAGGCCACAATGTGTCAGCCCGCTTCTCTCGGAGAGCTCAAAGGAGAGAGTGAGATGGAAGCTGCGCTACTCTTGTAACCTGAACTCGGAAGACACATGTCATCACCTTTGTGGTATTTTATTCATCAGGAGTGTGTCACTGTGTCCCACCAACATGCAACAGAAGAGGATTGTGCAGGGCACACGTATCGGGAGGTGGGGCTATTGCAGGCCATTCAAGAGGCTGCCAATAACACACAGAGTCTGGAATAAGTGCTGTTTCTTACTTCACATGCCTACCTTCCCCTCACTTCCTGTGGGGAACACTCAGCCTCTCATACTTTTTTCTTTCCTCCCTCTATTTGAAGTTACTCTCTATTTTCTCCGAGTTCATGTAGCATGCTGTTGTCCTGCATATCTTTTTCTCATCACTTTCTTTTTTAATTTTTTTATGTATTCATCACACTCTGCTCTGTAGGAGGTTACAGAGATGGGTGGGGTATTTTCCGGTACCCTAAGAAGGGCTGCTGTGTTGCTCAACTCCAAGGTTACAGGCCGCATTGTGTACAGTGAGCATTTCGTTGGACGACAGAGGTCGCCCTTTCCCAAAGAGATCATTGTTTAGCCAGCATGGTAGGTTTGAAAATTAATAGTCATAATAGCACACTGCAAAAAAGAGAAAACTGACCTATTATATGCTGAAGGTGAGAAAGCCTTCATGGAAGAAAGGATGTGTGAACTGGAGTGGTAAAGGGAGAAGGGACTTTCCAGCTAGACATGAAAGCAAAGAACATTCTAGACCTCGTAGAGTGACCAGTCCCTGCTGTCTCCATTCCCTCTCCCACTTTCCCTGTTTATGATGCTGGTTGACAAACTACAGCCCGAGGGCCAAATCTGACTTCATGTACCTGATACCTGTATGTAAATAAAGTTTTATGGGAACATAGGCACACCTAATAATTTATGTATTTTTCTATAGCTGCTTTTATGCTGCAACAATAGAGTTGAGTAAATGTGACAGATTTTTTAAGGCCCATAAAGTCTGAAATCTTTGCTCTCTTGCCCTTTAGAGAAATTTACTGACTCCTGCTCTCCTATAGATGCAGGATACAGAAGTAGATGCCCAGGTACTTCCTAAATTAATGGCTGAGTAGTCACCAGGAGGCTGTAACCGCTCTGTACATGGCTGAGTAACAAATGAATCAGCATGCAGCCAGTCACTCGGATCATTCCTTATCAGTGATTCTTGACAAATGCCTTACCTGACATACACGGCTGTCCACAGCAAGAAGAGAGCTTGTTGAAGCAAGAAATAAACTGTGTTATTCCCAAGATCCAAGAAATAATGATGTAGTTTTTCTAGTTTAAAATATACTATTTAAATGTGTTTTTAATAAATCTTATTTCTTTCAAAAAAATAGGCCAAGCAAATCAAAGAAGGCACATGGCAGACATAACAACAGAACTCTAGTAAAGAAAGGTTAAGTCTAATAATATCACTTAAAAAATACCCAGGAGAATTTCACAGAGTTTGCTCTCACTAAGGCTGAAGGATATCTTTTATATAATGTATAATTATTTAATAGCCTCAAATCATCAACCACAAACTCAGCATCAAGTGACTTCCACGTATGTGCAATGTGCGTGATTATTATTCATAAACACGAATTAGTACCACAGGCACATCAACTTTAATGAAACATGAGAAATCTCAGCTATGAACATAAACTAGGTAATAAAGATCTGTTGAAGCATTTCTTTTTAAAACCTTGGATAACTAGTAAATAAGAAATCATGTCATAAATATTTGTGTCATATCAAAACAGTTTATTAAAATTTCAGTTTTTCATACAGTCCCTTAAAATGAAATATAAGTATGAAAAATGAACTGAAATATTTCAGGGAAGCCAAATCCAAATTTTTATATCCTCTATTGATCTGAATTATTCTTCTGTGCATTCCATGTTAATCAGTTGTGTTTGATGACCAGAAACTATTGACCTAATGGTCTGACTGGTTGAGCTAACGGTCCAACTGGCTGAAAATGTAGAGCCATAAATGCTGGGGAGGAATAATTGTTCAATGATGTTTCTGACTGATTTTTGGCCACGGAGTCATGTTCACTTTCTTGAGTTCTACACAGCATCCCTGGTACGCTAGTGCCTCAGAAACTAGCCCTTGGAAACTTCGCCTTTACCTCAGTCATGGATGTCAGAGATGATGAAACTTGGTTCCACTGCGGAGGTGAGGGCTGGTATTTGATGGTACTGAGGGCAGGGATGTGTGAATACAACTGTTGAGTTGGAACCAATTGAGAAAAATTTGGATAAAATGGAGAGTAGAAAATATTTTTTATCAATTTAAATGCTGATATTTAAAAAAATAAACTTTCCATTTTAGTAGACTTTTGTTTTCACAGAAAAATTTGAAGAAAGGGTGAAGAGTTCCTACATACCCATACCCAGTTTCTCCTATTTATTAACATCCTACTCGAGAATGGTGTGTTTGATACAATTAATGAACCACTGTTGACATATGATAATTAACAAAGTCCTTATTCCATTTATGTTTTCTTAGTTTTTACCCTAATGTCTACTTTCCATTCCAGGATCCATCCAAGATACATTGCACTCGGTTGTCGTGACTTCAGGTTCTCTGGGCTGTGACAATGTCTCAGACGTCACTTGATCTCTTCGACCTTGACAGTATTGAGAAGTGCTGGCTAGACACTTTGTAGATGTTTCATTTTGGGGATTTGTCTGATAGTTTATTTATGATTTTTAGACTGGAGTTATATAAATATTTTTTTGGAGAAGAGGTGAACTACTTAAATCTTCTTCTTAGTGTAACAATCTGCATTGATATTAAACTAAATATGAGTTTACACTAATGTCTCTGGCTCCAGTTCATTACCATCTGGGTCATTCTAGCCTCTTGGCTATTTGAACCCTTGTTTATCTGCAACCTGCCACTCCAACAGTGAGAGATGTGGCTCCCACGGCGTGCCATTCATTTGTGTAGTTTTTCTCTTCCAGTGTACTCGTATGGCAGTATTATAATTGCGATGTATCCTGCCCATGGAAACACATTTTATCAGCTAGAATAGTGTTTGTGTGCAGTTTCCTTTGTCTGTAGTTTTACCGACCCCACTCTTTCCCATGTGACTTAGGTCAGCACCTTTTGCACCTGCTCTTGTCAGTAAGGTTGTGTTATGCATTTGTAATACAGTTAGATTGTTTTGTCACATTCTGCATTCCTTCCTGGGATACCCATGCTCCTAAATGATGTTTTAAAAATTTGCATAAAATTAAGGTTCACTCTCTGTTGCTAAGGTCTATGGGTTTGGACAAATGCATTATTTATATGATTTAGGCAAAAAGTGTTTATTCAAGAAAATGTAAAAATATTTTAATTTATAGATCACATTACAATAAATTATTATGGAGTCAAAAATTGCACAATTACACATTCATAAAAATTCTCCACATCATTATAGGATTATACAGAATTTTTTTTTCCACCTTAAAAATCTTCTGTGCTCCTTCTAGTCAACCCTGCCACCATCCCCTCAAATCTCTGGAAACCACTGATCTTTTTCCATCTCTATAATTTTGCCTTTTGCAAATAATGTCATGTAATTGGAACCATATAGTAATACACTGACTTTTCAGACTGAATTAGTTCACTTAGTCATATGCATTTGAGATTCATCTGTGTCTTTTCATGGCTTCATAGATCATTTCTTTTTATTGCTGAATAATATTCCATTATACTGAATTATGGTCCATTACATAGGTGTACCAGAATTTGTTTAACCATTCACCTATTAAAAGACATCCTATTTTATTTCAGTTTTTGGTAATTATGAATATAGCTGCTATAAACATTTATGTTCAGGTTTTCATGTGGACATAGGTTTTTAAGTCATTTAAGTCATTTCAAGTATATACTTAGGAGTGTAATTTCTGCATTGTATGGTAAGATTATGATTAGCTTAGTAAAAGACATATAACCTTCAATCCCTGGGGAATAAAACAGAAAAAAACAAAGAGACAAAAATTCTTCTCCATTTATGGTCTCCTACAATGGTAGCTGTGGATAAATATCACAATCCAATGAGTGTCTTTCACAGGTGATCTGGCTGTACAGAAGCTCAAGTGCCTTCTCTAATAATGGTAAATGTTTTCAGAGTGATATAAGAAGGTCCTACTGTTGGTAAGCAGATAATAATCAAAGAACTTGTAGTGACAGATTTACAGGGGCGAGTTCGAACCCACACTGTGTGGTTCAGTCCTAATTGTCTGCTGTCTGTTTGTGTTGTGTAGCTTACACAGCAGTAGCTTACTGAGGCAGACCCTGGGTGTTTTTTGTGCTACTCTACTGAAACAAAGGGAAGAGTTAAGGAGGCAGCACATACAGTTCAGTATCCCAGTCAATGAAGGTGCTTTGTTGCTAAGAGGCTGAACTCGGAGCACTGCCCACACAGCAGCACACATATCACACACCATCAGACAGACAGAGGTCCGGCTACGTTGGTGAGTAGAGCAAATGAGACCCAGACTCTTCATATACTGTTTTCTGTGGACGGGGGACATTAGGCAACGTAAGTAGCTGATAACCAGATATCAAGGATCTACAGATAAAATAAAAAACAAGAACTCCAGGTATTGCCATGCTGCGGCAATGAGTAATTCCGAGCAGATAAATCAGCAGAACGCACACCTACCCCCACTGTGCCACTTGCTATTTGTGGACTCCATGGAAAGTGTGGCCCCGCAGAAATGCGTCCAGCAGCATCCTCATTGTTAAACCTATAGTGAAATGCATTGTTTCCAATGACATGTCACGACAGTCATCTGTAAAGCTAGCTTCCATATTTTTGGCAGGTCCTCTCCTTAGTGAACTCCTGGGACACTAGCCCTTCCTTACTCAAAACCATGTGGATGTATCCTCCTGTTATTTGACAATCAGCTCACTGAGCTTTGTGTCCTACTGTGTGAGTTAGGACCATACTCTACCTATGTCAATGAAAATTCCCCATCTGAGGTGTGCAAAGAGGAGAAGCTTTGTTCTTGGGAACTGTCTGCAATCCGGGGAAACTGGAAGTGCACTCCAGTGTGACTGGTCTGAGCCAGTCTCACCTGAGCGTCCTTCCAAACTTTAGTGGGATATTGGGGAAATAATGAACACAGGAGCTGTACAGTTCTGCTCACTCTTTTCTGCCTGGTTAGAACCTGGCAGCATGTAGTTTGGAAGATGATGGCAGCCATTCGTGGTCACAAATGACTATCAATCTGGAGATGAAATTTTAAAAAATTAAAGGAAAAGGAGCTGGCAGAACAGAAGTGGAGTGTGATCAGTCAGACTTTCTATCAGTGCTGGGGTCTCTGCGTCCAGCCAGTCCTATCCTGGAACCAATAAGTTATTTTTATGTTATTTTTACTCACTCTGGTTTGACTATTGGTTTCCTCTTTCTTGCAACCAAAGTAATCTTAGGAAAGCACAGAAGACATAGCAGGCTTAGATGTTTAAATTTAAAGATATGCGGGTGGAGTTATGCTGTGAGGAAATGGAAAAATGGATTTAATGATCAGAAAGTTGCATAAGTAGATGTTTATTTGGGATTTATCAGCTTGTAGATGGCACAAAGCCAGGCGTGTTGATGATATTAACCGGAAGGTACACTGAACGAGACTGGCAAAGGTTTAAGGCACGAAGATGAAGAATACCTGTTTAATAGGCAGGCACAGTAAGCGAAAACCTCTAAAGGCAGTGAGAAATCATTGCCAGAGAATAAACGTGAGTTTGGAAGTTCTGAAAAAGTGTAGAGACTAAAACACGCGGCTTCAGTGGAATTTATCAAACTATGAAGTGGAGCTGCGTGTCTTTGGACATTGATAATACAAAGGATTTCCTTCCGTATTTCCCACCTTTTTCTAATTTTATACGAGCATTGCTACCGAAATAAAAAAAATGTGTTTTCTTTAAAAACAAATTAAGTTTAAACATAGACTTTGCATGGATTTTTCTTCCCTAGGGAAGAATAACTGATCAAGAGTTTCCAAAGTCCCTGGGAGAAGAGCGTGGATATCAAACTGGGAAACAGGACCCGTTCTGACAAAATGTGCCTCTGGAGTCCAGAGAGGTAAGGAGTTGAAAGGAAAGTTTCTCCTTAAGAAGTTTAGTGTTCAAATAGACTAAGACTCAGCCTACTGCTTTGGTGCTGTGGCTGTATTTTCTGTTTTTCAAACAGCAGACAAAAAAATCAATGTGGTAGGCTCACTGAGTGTGGTTTTAGGCCGTTTAAATAATTACTATTTGGTAAAAAATACTTTATTCTTTGGAGAATGCCTAAGCTCTTCTGTAGAGTATCAGTTTGAAAACCACCGATCCTGTGTTTCAAAGGACTTTTCAGTTTTTCTAATTCCATTGCACTTTATTCTGTATACAGTACTCCTGTGCAAGGCAAAGAGAATTCTATGAAAATAAACTGCAATAGGGAATAAAGAGGCAATGATATGCACAGATCAAAGAGAGCTTTGTCTTGGAGAATACCTTAGAATAAATTGTTTCCTTAAAAGAATGTAACTTGATTGAAATGCATCAGAGGAGATCAGCTGCTCCATCTCTCTGCCTCTAGACAAGTGTGTTTGCTGTCATTGTAACAACACTAGACAAGATGACTAAGCTCCTTTCTTTAAAGAGATGGACAGTAATCAGTATGTCGAGGCCTCCTGGGAAACCCTCGAGCGGCTCTGTGATGAGGTTCCGGTAGTGTTGCTGTGACAAAGTACCTGGGACAGAACTCAGGATGAAGTTTCCATGGTCTTTCCCACAGTAGAAGCTTCCTGATGAACTGTGAAGGGTCTTCCCCACAGCTGGGGTTTGATACGTTCAGGCGGAATTAAAGTAATCAACTGATCTCCTGATGGACTTTCATTTACAAGTATCTGGGCCTTGATATAGCCAATGTAGGCTCTGTCATAGTAGGCTCCAAATGAAATACCAAAATGACAGCAGTCCAGCTGGGCAGTAGCCGCACCCCACCCAGGGCAGGAACAGAAAGAAAAGCCCATTTTTACCTTAGTGAAAGCATGATGTTTGCTGTTTCATGTGGAAAGGAGGACCAGAGGGGATAGCCCAGATGTCCTTTAATCCTGCAGAGCTCACGCATGTCACCCCAGTTTTCTCTGTGGAGGGTTGGGGTCCTCAGGATGTCGCCCTCACTAAGGTGTACAAATTTAAATAGCCCACAGTCATTTTCACAGCCCAAAGAGTTCTGAAGCAGGATGACAGCCCCATCCTGGGCTTGAAGTCTGGAGAGCAGCTCCATTTTGCCCTACGAGATGATGCTCACGTCCCATCAACAGGGCCAGGTTCCTAGGAAGGGAGGGCAGGGAGACATGTGCTAAATGTCCTGCCAAATAGGCTGCCCCATCCTCTGACTCACCCAAACCTGAATAAATCAGACAGCTAACCTGGAAAAGAAAAGTGAAATAACAACAAACCCCTTTTGTAAGCCAACAATTCAACCCCTTCATTTTAATCAACTAACTCATTTTGACAATAATGCATTTGTTTAGAAGTAAGCCTGGGATGCTCAGACTTTGAAACATATTTCTAAGTTTAGTTTTTTAAATTTTAATATTTTTGGTCCTAGTCTTGCCTCCAACACTCATCTCCATTAAAAATAATGTTTGGAAGCTGACCCATTTTTTTTATAACAGAAGACTGATTATTTCAATATCTAAGTCAGTAGAACCCAGGACACAAGTCATATGTAGGACATATAATCAATAACTTTTATTAATGACATTTAGAAATGTATTTACTCTAAACCCATAATAACAAATGAAGTGCTCCATTTTTTTATGGTTCTATTAAGGGGATTTAGATTCCAAGTAACAGGAAACAACCAACATTGGCTTAAAGCTAATAAACCATATCCAATAACAAGTTTAGAGGTAGAACGTTTCAGGGCTGGTGAGCTCAGTAGTGCCACAGCTTCATGGTCCAGGTTCTTTCTAACTTTCCAACCTGTCACATCCACTTTTTCTTTAGGCTGTCTTCCCTTATGATAAGCACCTAAGTTCTAGGTTCTAGGCATTAAGCAGAATCAAGAAAGTTAAGAAGCAGGAAAGGGAGGAAATCTGCTAGTCTGTCTCAGTTACTGTTATTATTATTAATCATTATTATTATTATTTCTTACACAGGAACAACCTTTCCCAAGTCCTCAGCTGGTTTCCCTCTCCCCTTGGCTAAGAATGGTACCTTTGGCCCCATCTAACCAAATCACTTGCTGGGGAAACAAGCGGCTGACTCGGCTTTCACATTGGAGTCCCTGAGGCGGTAGCATTGGTATCACCTAGGAACTTGTGAGCGGTGTACATTTTGGGCCCCATCCCAGACCTACTGGGTCAGAACTTCTGCAGGTGGGCCCAGAACACTGGCCTTACTTTCCAGGTGAAGCTGATGAGAAAAGAAGATGGACAACCGCTGGTGGAGACTGCATTTCGCCTCCAGGGCTGCCAAGCGCAGCTTTCCCAGGAGCTCACAGTCACAAAAAAAAGCACGAGATCAGGATTTGATTCACACAAAAGGAGGGGCAGGGACTGATGGGTAAGCAACCTGTGTCAGAGACCTCAATATTTAATTTTCTGTTTTATGTGCAACACAGTAGTACCTACTTACAAGAAGGCTCTTACAGATGTTCCTGCTTTATTATTCCTTCTCAATTGGGTGGTTAGAGGCAATTTGAGGATTGAACCATTATTAAATTGTGGTCAAATGCCTGTCAAAATGGTACTTCACATGTTTGGGAGCTCCATTCGACTTTTTTTAAATTGTCAGATATGGTCAAACTTTTTTACAATAGTTTTGCTTAAAATAAGTCTTCTAATGAAAGCACTCGTTTTGTAAAGGAAACAATTAGCTAAAGGTTAAACACTTGGATGACTTTTACTTTTGCTGTATTGATGGTTAACTAAAGAGAATTGAAACAGTTTCACTGGAGTTTAGTTTTAAGATAGCTTAATGAAGAATAATTTCTGTGATTAGAATTAGCTATCTGGAATATGGGCAGTTGCAGTTCTCCTGGAGGAGATGTGGTTCTTTTGTTTCATGTTAAAACTATTCGGTCTATTTTGAAGTTTTTACTGGGATGCTTTCTGCTGGCAAGTGGAGTAATGGCAACAGATTTATCACAGCCAGTGACTGGAGCTCTCACTGAGCTGAAGTGTTGCTCACTACATGGCTTATTTGACTATTTCAATGAATTAGAAGAAATCATTTGGAACCCTGTAATGTTGCCACAGCAACATTCATCATTGTAAAAAATGCCCTGGGAACAAAAAGAGTGAGACACTAACACATTTCCACGTCCCCAGGTGTGTTCCTCTGACGCAGGCTGCATTAAATTTGCCATATGTGGGAAATTTGAAAGCAGAGTGGAAGAGGAAAGTGAGCCTCATCTGTTGATTACATGTCCCTCCCTTCTCCTCCAGGACCTTTCCCTTCTATTACTTCCTATATTCATTGTTCATTGCTGCATAACAAATAATACCATAAACTGTGAGGCTGCAAACAATAAGCATTTATTATCTCAGTTTCCAGGACTCAGGAGGCCAGAAACAGATGAACTGGGTCCTCAGAGCAGGCTCTCCCAGGCTGAAATCAAGGTGGCAGTGGGGGTTCAGTCTGATGCTCAGGGTCCTTCTCCAAGCTCCTGCGTTGTTGGCAGAATTCAAGTCCTTGCAGTTGTAGGACTGAGGCTTTCCCCCTTCTTGTGGGCTGTGAGCTGAGGTTCATTCTCAGCTCCTAGTGCCTCCCCACCATTCCCTGCCACATGAGCTCCCCACAGGCCCTCTCTCCTTCAAAGCCAGTAGGAAAATCTCTGTCTTATGCTTCAAGTATCTGACTCTAGCAAGGGCCCAGCTCCTTAAGGGCTCCTCTTACAGGTCAAGCCTCCCAGGATAACTTCCCTTTCGATGACCTCAAAGTCATCAAATTAGGTACCTTAATTACATCTTCAAGAATCCCTTCACCTTTACTCTATAAGATAGCCTAATTATGGAAGTGACATCCTATACTATTGATGGGTCCTGCCCACACTCAAGGAGAGGGAAATATGTAGGGTGTGTCCAGCTGGCTTGGGGATCTTGCCTGCCTTCTCAGAATTTTGCCCACCACTCTTCCTCTTCCCTCCCATCCCATCCTTTTCAGTTTTTGTCTGGGATATATGTGCACATGAGTGTTTAGGTATAAGCATATGCCTGTACCTCTGTAATAACTGTGATAATAGAACTCACAAAAAAAGCAATCACAGAATTGCCAAACGCGTCAAGAAGAAATGATTCATGATTTTTCTCTGGCAATTTACAGCTTATGAAAAAGTTGCTGTAATTGTAGCTCTAAAGGATGCAAGTTCATTCAGACAGGTCCTTTAAAAAATAATCTTTATAACAGTACATCATAAAGGACGGCTTTGCCTTGGGTCTGACAGTCTATATGGACACAATCTAGGGAAGAGGTACTAAGTTCTAGATTTTAGGCAGAGCATGCAACAGAAGCAAACTGTAATTCATTGCTCCCAGATGAAATGCATCCTTGGTTTCATGTAGAGGAGAGATCTCAGGACTTTTCCAGCGCTGGCTCTAGCTCTCATGGGGGATTCAGCTGGCCTACAAAATAATGGAGTCATAGATGCTGTGAAAGCCCCTTGAACACCAATGAAAGCAATGGCCTCTTTTCAATGTCGTATGTCCTAAACCAAGGTCAAAATCCCTTTTCAGAAGAGTGCTGTTCATTCACCACCTATGAGTAGAATTGTCAAGTTAACCACTTGACAATTCACCTCTTTTTGTTGGCAAAGTGATCACTGAGATAAAGATAGCAGACAGACCTTGACTTTTCAAAAGCTATATATGGGAGCTGCTGCCAACTTGTCCATTAAAAATATTAAAAATTTCAGCTTGTTAATCTAAAAGAGGAAAATTTTTATGATAGGCAGTGCATGTGCTTATCTGAGTTAATAACTCATCAACAATCATGTCCTGTAGCTGGTGAAACCAAAAAGTAAATGTAGCAGAAAATATCTTAGGTTATTATCCCTAAAGCTCCTTTTGGGGCCTTGTGATTGGTTTTGGTTATTAAATAACTTGATACTGACAATGTGCTAGAACACTGTAAAGCAACTGTAAGTATTTATAGGAGACCGTTCTGCATGGTGTGGGCCCAGCTTCCACTCAGAAAGGCCAGTGGGGAGCAAGGTCCAGCACACAGGACCCACGCCCACTGATAGGTTCTCCCGTATCTATGAGGCCCTGAAAGGTCTTATCCTTTATCTTTATTTGTAAGATTGGTTTATTTAACTTAATTGATTCTGTCCAAAAAGTGATTGATTGTATGTAGTACCGAAGCCTCCTTCCCCTCGCACTGTATTTTGAGTCTTTGAGATTACGTGGGGGAGTAGGAGCAGCTGAGCAATGCGTGTTTGGGTGGGAATAATATGATAGCCAGAAGCTTTAAGCATGATTTTAATTTCCCCTTGATAGTCTGAGTCAATGACCCCTGGCTGAACAAAAATGCCTTTGGTAGTAATACTGGATCTCCCTAAGATTAAACTGACCGTTCTTGGGAGTAAAAGTCCCCAGACACCAGTGGGAGCTATAATTACTTGATCCTGTTCCTTTAAGATGAGCTCGTTGGTGGTGACCGAGTGCAATCCTGAGCTTCCGCGGGTGGCTGCACGAAGGTCGGAAATTGTGCATTTCCTCGAATTCCCTGATACTGATTGCTGTTCTGAAAGCTCTGATTGGGGTTGGGGGCGCTGGAGCGGGCGCCCCCTCAGAAGTTTCCCTGAATGGGTTGGCCATTTTTGTCAAATTTAGAGCGGCATTCCTTTGCCCAATGCGTGCCCTTGCCACAGCTCAGACAATCCCTGGGGGGAAGCTTGTCATTACCTTTTCCCCCTTTCGATGTGGACCAACAGTCCTTGCACAGGTGACCAGGCTTTCCACAATTGTAACATCTGGGATCTCCCTTAATTGCAGCAGCCAAGAGGGAAGCCTTATGCTGCTGTGCCGATATCTTGGCAAGCCTTGATAAACTCACTGATGTCTTTGGTGGTCGCTCACAGGGGCCCTATAACAGCCCTGCAATCTTCGTTAGCATTTTCATAAGCTAGCTGCCACAAAAGAGCTTTGGCTTCTCTGTCATTATCTATTTCCCTTTCAATAGCTTCTTGGAGGGATCAATAAAGTCAATATATGCCTCCGCAGCACCCTGACGGATATTGGTAAAGGAAGAAGTTTCCCTGGCCTGAGAATCAGGCACAGCCTCCATGGCTCTGAGAGCAATCTGAGCACTCTGATTAAAAGCATGAAGATCAAGCCTGGCCTGATCCGCAGTGGTGGCAAAATCCCCAGACCCAAGCAGCATGGAGAGGGTGACAGGATTACTCACTCGTGCATTCTTGGCCGCTTGGTGGCCGGCTCGCTGAGAGTACTCCGAATGCCGGACTGTGAACTGAGCTGGAGTTAGGACTGTCCTGGCCAGAGCAATCCAGTCACAAGGGGCCATTCTGTAGCTGTCACTGATGGCTTGAAATAGCCTGTTAGTATAAGGAGACCGAAGCCCATTTTCTCTAATGCTCCTTTTTAGATCCTTGTAAAGGGAAAAAGGAAGGGGTTCATGGACATTTCTTTGACCCTTGACTATAATGGGGAAGGCTGAAAGGGCATCTAAATCCCCAGCCTCTGCTGCCCGCTGAAGGCACTGTCACATGGCCCTAACAGGACATCTGTCTGAATCTTCTGGCTGTCTTGGTGGAGAGTCATCCTGTGAAGAGGAACGCTCTATGAGGCAGGTCCTCCAGTGGGGCTGTAGGCAGAACTTTCATAGCTGGTTCTTCCACTACCTCATAGGTGACTTCCTCCTCTGAACTAGACTCCTTATCCTCCTCTGTGACTAGCTCCGGTCTCCCAGCCCATACGGGCAGGAGAGC
This sequence comes from Desmodus rotundus, assembly GCF_022682495.2. Classification (NCBI taxonomy): domain Eukaryota; kingdom Metazoa; phylum Chordata; class Mammalia; order Chiroptera; family Phyllostomidae; genus Desmodus; species Desmodus rotundus. Next base: position 186,660,600 of record NC_071387.1, on the reverse strand, counting down.
AGTCCTGACTAGCCCCCAAGTGATTAGGTTTCGAGTTCTGATAGAAACACCACTGTCCTGTAAAGATTTTAACCTATCGCCTGCTTCTTCCCAAACCTTTACATCTAAGGTTCCCTTGTCAGGAAAAGCAGGGTAGTATTCCTTTATAGTCCGTAAAAGCTGAATGAGATGCTGTTCCTTTACCTTATAACCTGCTCCCTGGAGGAGGGTAAACCTGTGGGTAACACCTGTAACACCTATGGGTAAATTTCCTGTTCTTTAGATAAATCAGAGCCCATTCTTGCTATGAAAAGGCTCCTTTTTACTTCCGATTGTTGTCTTTTCTGATTCCGCCGCCTGTGCTGAACCCTAACTAGTTAGCTATTAAGGGATATAGTGTTGAAGCAGGGTGCAGCCAAGAGGAGGGCCCCAAGAAGGGATTTGTAATGGGGTCCAGAGCTCAAGGTGTCCAGGAAATATTAGAAAAATATATGTAGGATGTCCTTACCCCCACAAGCCTGAGCCAGGGGGGATGGGACACATGGAACAGGGCCATTCAGAGCTGTTTTGGGTAGCAACAGCTTTGCAGCTAACCCCTGGCATGGTCATTTAACATATCTATAACCTTTAACTGGTTTCATAGATATGTTAAATAGCTGTGGCCCTGCTTTGAGCCAGGGAGATGGGAGTGACTTTTACCCAAGATGGGTCTGGGAAGCAACTCCCCCTGGTTACAGGGCCTGCGTGAGAGCTTGGAGATGATTAGCTCCACGCCATGGGGCCACACCTGCCCGGACTTACTAGGGCAGCCCAGTAAAGCTGGAAGAATACCGGGATGCTGGCAGGCGTAGCTGACTGTAGGAGGAGTCGGAAATGGGGCTGCAAAGGAAGATGGGCGCTGGGATTTAAACCTAGGGGTGGCAGCCATAGAGAGAGAACCACGAGGTTCTGAAGCAAGTAGATAGATAGAGGTCCACGTGGTTCTGACAAAGGGAAGGAAGAGAACCATGAGGTTCTCAGGGGAAAGGAAGAGGGCCATGTGGTTCTGAAGTAAATAGGAAGGACCATGCGATTCTGAGGGGAAAGGAAGAGGACCATGCGGTTCTGAAATGGGGAAAAGGACCACACGGTTCTGAAGGAGAGTAGAGAGGACCACGAGGTTTTGGAGTGCTTCTTTTTGCCACGCGGCTTAGGCAGCAGGAGAGACTTTGCCAAGAAGAAAAGGGTAGGAAGGACTCTTGCTGGTGGGCCATGAGAAGGTGCCGCATGGCTTTGGATTAACTGGAGATCGCAGCAGCCACACAGCTGATGGTGCCGGGAGCCTGAATCACGGACTTCTACTTCTTTTCCTGAGACACGGTACCCTGGACTGGGCACAGGGAGAGGGAAGGACTGTGCATCTGTGGGTATTCTAAAGGACTTTAGTATCTTATTGAAGACATTAAGCCATTACTCTAAGTCTGTGTAACTTTTAAATAAACAATTCCTTTCCTTTTCACCAGTCTCTGGCATTGAGAGACGTCTTTCCTGTGGCGGCGCATTTCGAACCTAGCAGGTGGGCGTGGGGGAAGGAACCTCCAGAAACAGAAAGGGGGGGATCCTTTCTGTAATAATTTATCGTGAACCACCCCCCGCCTGCTCTGTAACAGTGTGGTGGGTCGAAATGTGCTGTTGGTGAAAGTCAGGGAGAGGGGTACCAGACTTTCTGAGTAACCTAACCCTGCTTATGGGTTTCGGGTCCTCCCCCAGCATTTAGGACTGTGGAGGGGGGCTCGAAGTGCTAGGTGACCAACCTTTATATCACGCTTCCCAGACAAGCCAGAAGTTAAATTAAGCAGTGTTGGAGGTCCCTATAAGGCCCCTGCACATCTCGGGAATTGATCCCAGACACCCTCACAAGGTTCTAACTGGCCGAGAGGAGGAAGGCCTTTTGTCTTCAGAGCTTGGCGAATGTCAAAAGCTCTCATACAAAACCTGTGACTAACAGTAAATTCTCCTGGAAAGCAATCTTCAGAGTCTGCTGGAAACAGAAATACTCATTCACTATCCTCTTTTCCTTATGCAGGTGGACTGAGTGAAAAGGCAAAATCGAAAGGACTGCAAGAGGCAGCTTGAAAGAAAGAATTTGCTGAGATGCTTTTAAAATATCCCTATGAGTAGTTGCTGTTTTTAAAGCTGATTAAAGGGAAAGTCTTTGCTCTTTCTCCCAAGCCTAGACCTATTTGGGGGTTGTGCCGCGGGGATGGGCTTGTGAGTGTGTTTATAGCGTGCCTCTCGTTGTGTGGACTTTTGCTTGTGGCTGGCGGGGAACGTAGTGTTCTATCTTGGTCCATCATCCCAGTCTTTTTCCTCTGAAATCCAACACACCCTAGGACCATCCCAAAAAGCACTCGGTGTCCTCGGCCCTTACCTGGGCTGATGCGCGCACTCCAACCAAGTTGGTGTGTTGACCACAACTGCGGCTCCTGGCCCTGGTCCCTGTTCCTGGGCGCCAGATGATGCGGATCCTGGCCGGAGGGATCTGTGTGTTGTGGCTGAGACGAGACAAATGCACACGGACTACCGAGTCCTGTGGTGGAAAAGGGACAGCATGAACACTCTCTCAAGAGGAGAGTGCTTTGACCCTTGCCTTGACAGGCTTTTATTGCTTTTCTGGGCACATTACATTGAGGATGGTCCTCATTTACTCTGCACAGATTCGCCTTAGGCAGTTACAGAAAACAAAGGAGAGGGTGTTGCTAATGACATCAAAAAGGAAGGATATTTGCAAATGTAAAGGGAAAAGTGGTTAAGCGGTTACACTCATCCTTGGAAGGTTTAGCATAGATTTTAGGAAGTTACTTTAAAGATATGCAATAAACATTTGCTGCCTCAATTCAGGGTGGGGAAGTTTTAGCAAAAGCAAGCCTCATAGTGGCCTAGGTACAATGCAGGCCTGATTCCCCACAGGAGAACCTATCCCTGGGTGTGGGTCCTGTGTGCTGGACCTTGCTCCCCACTGGCCTTTCTGAGTGGGAGCTGGGCCCACGCCACGCAGAACGGTTTCCTATAGGTATTAAAATGCCATGGATGTGAAATATATCCCCCTTTTTCTTTACTTTTTGTCAGAGGACTAAGAAGGGTTAGTTAACTCCAGTACTTGTGAAGGTTACCTTATTTGGTTATAGGATCAGATGGTGTTGAGGGGTGGGGAGAAAACCCTCTACAGGACCAGAAATGCCTGAGGCCACCAAGCGTGTGGGGAGGGGAGAGGGTAAGGTTTGGAACACCTTCTCCCTCACTGGGAAACAACCCTGTGGATACTCTGATTTCAGGCTTCCTGTTGATTGCCTCCAGAACTGTGAGACAATAAATTTCTCTTATTAAAACCATCCAGTTTGTGGGCCTTTATAGCAGCTGCAGGAAACTAATACATGTGGATACTTTAATTTTTTTACTCCTCATACCTAAGTGATTCCCCACAATTATTTCATTAATCTTGTATAATGTGATTAATGTCTTAATACTTGATTAGAATACTGTTTTCTTTTGAAGATTTTTAAGTGGCTTTTAACCAATTCCCCTCGATTTAAATGGATTTCTATGTTATCCTGAGCAGTTGCTAAGTTTCTGCTCCTACCAGTTCACTTTCTGTTGCTTTTAAGATACCACCTACCATAGTTTCAGATTTTTGTGCAGAGAGATTTTCTCCTTTTCTGGGCATTTATTATGCCCAGCATCATTTTCTGCTGTTCATCAGTGTAGAACCTGAAAACAAGCAGAATTGTGCTGGAAAGTTTTCTTTCATACACAGTTATTTCAGAGATGTCTGGGGAGAAGCTATAAACATGTATTTTTTAGGTGAGTCCATAGGGGATGGTGTCTGGTAGTTTTCCAGGGGAGAAATGCCTGAGAAATTGACCTCACCCAGCACGATGCCAGGCCTGAAGATACAACATTTTTATTGCAGGGTTTTTCAAAAAAAGGAAAACCCTCAACCACACAGCATGATCTCTACAATGTGAGTTCTGCTGGTGGCACACAGAGGGACTCTGGAAAGTAAATGCCTTACGCGTTGGATAATTGTAAACCATCTGCTAAGGTGATCTTTGGAGAGCACCTAATAGTGACATTAAAGTATATGTCACAGTGTAAAAAGTTGCATATACTATACATTGTCTGATATGGGTGTGATATGCATAGTGAGGAAAAATTTCAGTATGCTAACAGTAGTGACGTTGGAGTGGGAAATTTTTTTATTTTCTAAATGATTGAATATCTACTATAGTCAAATTGGAAAAAGTACATAATTAAAAAAACTAAAATGTCCTATAAGAATCAGCACTTTGTGTAATTTTGTACTGTTTTCCCTTTTTAGCTTGGCTGAGCAGACGTGTTTGGAACTTGATCAATCAGAGCTACCACCCCACATGCTTGTGAGGAAGAGCCAGCTGTGCGCGGGCCGGCTGCCTGCTGGGCCTGATGGAAACTGAGAGAGGGCTGATGAGGCAATGCCGGGTTCTCCGGGAACCTATGGACTCACCATCGGGGCTCAAAATGGGCTCATTAAAAACAATTAATAATCTGAATTCTACGTATCATAATGGTCATGTGTTGCAAAAAACATGATTAGCATAAATTTAAAATTCAGAAGTGTTCTTCTTGGGCATACAATTCTGCAAAATAGCTTAACGATTTATATTTTAACAATTTTCTCACAAAATTAGTTATCTTGGTAGAAGCTGCTGAGTCAGGTGGATGTAGTTATAGCAATCAAGATCAAGGAGAAGAAGACAGTTGGTGGTGGTGGTGGGCAATTTTAGTGTGTGTGTGTGTGTGTGTGTGTGTTAGTATTAAGCCCTAGGCAAAAGATCTTGAAGGGAAAGTAATAATAACAGAGTTCTTAGGTGTGAGCATCCTATCATCTCTTTTTCCAACCATGTTTCCGTTTCAAACACCATAATGTGAAAATGTGAGAAGGCAGGTTTTATGTTGTTGTTGTTGTGTGTGTGAGAGATGAGTGGGTGGTAGACTGCTGTACTGAATTAACACATACCCCTATGTCCCAAAAGAAAGGTATTCGAGCAATTTAACACTATTTTTACTTTACAAAATTAATCGTACTCATTTTTGAAGGGTTACTATTAAAACCAGGTGGGAGAAGGGGTGGTGAAACGTTAACACAGGTCATATTATAAGTATTCTTTACTGAGTGTCTATACTATGCCAGGAACTTGGCTGCCTGTTTATATATGTTAACTCATTTCTTCACACAATATGTCAAGTTGGATTTTATTGGCCCTATATTACTGGTAAGAAAATTGAACTAGCCGACGGTGTTCACTTTTTAAATCTATTAGTTGGGATAACACCAGTTTCTATAACAAATAAACCCCGAGATTTAAGGGACTAAACATACTCACAGCTGATTTCTCATCGTGCGACGAGTCAGTGGAGGTGCTCCCTCCTGGTCAGTTTATCTCCTTGCTGCAATTCAGGGACCGCACTTATTTAATCTTGTGGCCCATTCATCACCTCCAGCCTTCAAATCTTGTGCATTCACCCGGCATAGAAGGGAAGACAAGATAGAGAAGATAAAAAAGCATCTTAAATACTCTTTCCCGAGAGTGATGCATAGCAGCCAGGCTCATATTCCAAGGATGGAACTTCTCCATGGAATGCCACAAGGACTCCTGGGTGCAAGGGCTGGGGTCTGGGAAGCACAGGTCCCTTTGGGTAGGCACATTGCAATGGCAGCATCGCAATATGTGAGAAGTGCACATTTGGTAGACAGGATTGTCTCTGCCTCACTTGATCATTAATATGATATTTACCATACCCTAAGTATACATTTGTGGTTTTCATTTTATTGTAGCTTTATTTTAAGAATATTACATGAAATTCTTATTAAAGGGTCAGATGTTGATATAATGATTCTACAATACACTGTGATAATAGAATGTTTTCAATTAATTGTCTTATAGTTTAATATTAATGTTGAGGTGAAGGTATAAATGAAAGATAAATGGTGAGCCAATAACTATTTTCCAGGGAGCAGTAGGCACCATGAGGGGAATGCTTGCCTAGAATAACTGGCTGTGATCTTTTTGCTAGTTAGATTATGTCTTCTAGGGCTTCTCAGAATGCTGGCAAAAAGTTGCCTCCATAGGAGAGATTTTAAGGACTACCAGAAATATACTTCAAAGTTTTTTTGAAGACAGCTAGGTAGGTATCCATGCCTCCTGCTAGGGAAGACAGGCCTTTGGGTTTACCCCATTTACAAAGTGGTTAAGTAGGGGTGATACAGTACACGTGGAAGCCATTGCTCCCATGTGACTTTGACGTTAGGTTGTCTTAAAGTTTGTGAAACTTTAAATGTTTCACAAACTTTAAATCCAATCTGAGTGTTTGGATTTGAGGTCATTTTCAGTGCTTTAGTTTTACTAAAATTTTATCTGAAACCAAAGGGCATAATAATCACAGTCAAATGAGTTGGTACTAAAAGAGATGTTAGAACCCCCTACTCTACCTATGATGTTTATAAATAAATTAACAGAAAGCCTCAAAACCTTTGGCATAACTCTAAGTAGCAACCAGACTAGAATGATAATTCAGGTCTCCTGTGCCCCAGCTCATCATACACTTACTTCATCAATTCATTTCCTTTTAAATGTACCTGATTCGACAAAAGTATATTGACGGTGCTCCAGTTGCCAGACACTGTGCTAAGGGCTAAGGATGTGGGAGAGACCAATATAGAGAGCACCCCACACCAGTTCCTAAGAAATTCACTCTAGATTCTGACAGCCGAGGCTCCCTTATTTCAAACAATGAATAGAATGATGGATCCCTCTTGCTTGGGACCTTGCCAAAAAGTTATCACATTTCTTATTGTCTTTGTGCAACTCAGCATGATTTTGTTTTTTTTCCATTCTGATACCATTTAGTATCCCTGTCTAATATATATCAGAAGTGTTAGGGAAATATGTCAGTAGATCTATTCAATCTGAATCTACCCTCATGTCATCTACCACCACCAACCTCTTTTCCAGGGACTCAAATTTCAAGGCACAATTTCGATTTCTAACTGGTGTCTCAGACTTTAAAGAAGGATGTCAATAGTTGAATTGCCTGAATCATGTGTAGAAAAGTCCATGCAGTTGGTCAGCAGCAGACTGTAGTGAAGATGGAAGACAGGGCAGTCCTCATATCCCAAAGGTACACACGCTTTCCAAGTTGCCAGTAAGTCACAGCCACATGATGTGGTGGGGGATAGTTATTGGAGAATACAAACTTTCTCTTCTTCAGTAAGTCTGCATAGGGATTTTTCTGTTGGCTGATTAGTAAGCATTTGCTGTTGGTTTCAAGAGAAACAAATGCAGTTTTACTTGATTTCTGACTGTGATGCAAATATGGCTGTGGAGATTGGGAAGTCAGTTTGCATGTTTCATGTGTTCTAAGTTTTGTCTTGGGGCACATTTACTCAAAGATACATTTTATTCATTGTAGGTAGGTTCCCCAATTTAGTCCACCAATACCCCTTCACTCTCTACCCCAAAGGGAAGAACTAAAACAAGCCATTGTACTCAAAACATGCCTGAAAATTTATGCCATGTAACTGGGTTGAGTGGCATAGCTTGCAAACTGTCTTCATCTACCATTAGTATTATTGGAAAACCCCTTTCAAATTATGGTTTTGGTTTACCAGCTGTCCACATGTAAAACTGTACAAAAAAACAGTCAAGAAAAGAGAGAAAAACGCTTTCAATAAAAACTTTCAGTATTAGAAGGGAATGCATAGGTATTTAAAGTTCACCTGCTTCCTTTCACAGATAAAAAAACTGAGGTCCGGAGAGGCAGATGATGTGAACATGGTCATAACAAATGGAGGGAGGCTGGAATTCAGATCTTAGCATAAATCTGCCTTGTTTTCTATTGGTTGCACGGCCATGCGAGGCTCTGGAAATTCAAACTGGAAAGATGAGGGTGGCAGAGGAGTCAGTCGTCATCTGATCCAGTGTCATTCTGAAAATAAATTCAAATACAGCTGAGGCAATGTTGGTGCTCAGATTTTCTTTGAACAAATACTCACTGAATGTCTCCTATTATTATTATTTTCTTTCAGGTACTACTTGGTTTTAATCCCCCCTACTATTTTCTATTTACTCTCTCATCTGTTATCACATGCCCACTGACATATTTGGATGTTAGTTGTTTAAACACCAGTTTAGCTGTTTACAGCTCTGTGAATTACTTAATCAGTTAAAGAAATTAAGTAGTTTGTGTGGGTTTAAGACCCAGCCAGGTTTCTGTGAAACAGTATCTGTTTGCTGTACTGTTATTCTTTGACACTCATTTTCATAACCACAATTGTAAAAAATTAATAGGAAAATGAAAGTAATGAATAGTGTGTTGTTTAAAAACATGGCAAAAATTTTTTGACACTCATCCTATTGATATACGGACATGTGTACCTTCCACTTGAATTTAGTTGGTCTTATGAATACTTTGACCATTGAAATATAAAGGAAATGATGCTGTGTTCCTTCTGAGGTTAGGTAATAAGAGGTTATATACACCTTTTGCCTTTGCTAGAATGCTTCTCTTGAGCCCTGTGCTGCCATATAAGAAATCAAGTACTCTGAGGCTGCCATACTGCGAAAGAAGCCTAAATCACATAGAAAGTTGTACATGTATGCAGTTCTAGCTGACCCCAACCTTATGTCATTCTATCCCAGGTGTCAAATACATAAGTGTAGAAACTTTCAAATGATTCCATCTCCTAGCTGGCTGAGTCACCCCCTTGTCATTTGGGGCTTCCTGGGTAAGTCCCCAGACATCATGGGGCAGAGACAGGTCATTGCCACCACATGCAGTCCAACTTTCTGCCCACAGAACGCATGAGCATAATAAAAGTGCTCTTTTCTTATACAGCTAAGTTTTGGGATGACTTTTATAGAGCAGTAAGTACCTGAAACAGACTGGAAACTGTGGAGCTGGCAGCCAGTTGACTGGAGTAGGTTTAATTCTTGGAGAAAAAAAAAAAGTATTCTCCATCCTAGTCAATTTAGAGACATCTAATAATAGTTTTCTTTCTCACTTCAAAAAAGTTAATTTATTAGACTATCCTTATATTAGCAGAGAGCTTGGTAATGAGAAGAAACAAATAGATTGCAAACAAATGTCATGCGGAAAAGCTGACTTTCCATGGCAACTGAAAATCTCTTTAAATTTCACATGGAAAGCAAAACAACCTTGCATCCAATCCTCATAATCTTGATTGATTTATACAGTTGCTTTGCTTTTAATCAATCTTTCTCTGATTTTATAAATGCATTCTTTCTGAAATTAATGTTTATGAACACTTATTCCTGGACTTTTTCCCCGAGAATCTGAGCAAGGATAGCCAAAATTCTGTAAAGTATTTTATATGCAGAAACATTCTGATAGATTTTACTGATAAAGAAATGTGTATGGATATACATCATATTTATAATATGTTAGTATGTTCTCAGTGGCCTTATACTAGATGATAAAAAAAAACCCTCAAAAAACAAACCCCAAAATACCAAAATCTAAAATACCCCTTCAAAACAGAATTTTAGTGGCTTATGGGTAAGAACATCCTTAATACATTGGTTGATCCTTGAATGTAGACTTGAAAATAAAGTTACACATACAAGTATATTGTCTGTCTCAATGTGTTAATGATACCCATAATTTAAAAAGGGTTCATGTTTAAATGTTCCGCTGCTAAAACTTGGTATTTTGTGGGAAGTAATGGTTCTCTTTACACAATATATGAGCATTCCCCACAATAGAACACTTTTTACAACTCCAAAGGTGTTTATTCTCCCCCCAAACAAACAAACAAACAATAAGCAAACCAGGATTAGATTATAGTTTCTGAATATTTAAATATTTTGAATATTTATACTCCCCAATATTCATTCTTGTATGCTCATGCTGAATGTCCTCAACTAGTATAATCCTTGTAATGAAACTGTTTAGGGGAGAAGGAAATTTTGGGTTGAAAGAAAAGTGATGTAAACCTTAGAAATGAAATTATTATTTGAGGATTTCTTGCTCACAAATTTTTTCTGCCTTCTGATATTTTATCATTTTTATTTATGGAGTCATCATAGTACTTAGCTACACATTTTACAATGCAAAACCACTTCTAGTATGAAGATTACTTTTTGAGATTGAGAAATAAAATCTAAATCAAAAGGGAAAAAGACTTGCTTCCTGAGTCCCATTGGATGTTGCGGTAGAGGCAGAATTCCAAGCTGGCTTCCCCAATTCTCCCTCCCACTGCATCCACATCCACATTAATGGATGGTTTTGGATCCCTCTATTAGGTTATTGAATGACATAATTGACAATTATCTGCATTGCCTGAGGGTCACATGTTGAGGAATGTGGCAGACTCTGAACTGAGAATGGCTACAGCTAACGGCTGGCAAAGAAATGTGGACTTAGTCCTTCAATCACAGGTCCCTGAATTCTGCCAACAAAAATGAACTTGAAAGTGGATGTCACCCAGAGCCTCCAGGTGAGCAGGTGAGAACTCAGCCTGCCCAATGTCAGCCCCTAGCCAGAGAGCACAGGCTCACCATCCTAGATCTTTAACAGAACTGGGAGCCAATAAAGGGGTGCTGTTTTACACCTCTAAGTTATTGGTAATTTGTTGTGCAACACTAGCAAATTAAAACAGAAATATACTTATGAAGGACCCCAATTCTTTTTAATCCTCACTGAGGACATGCTTATGGATTTTAGAAAGAAGGAAAGGGGAGAGAGAGAGGGACAGAAACATCCATCAGTTGCCTCTTGTACGAGCCCTGACTGGGGGCTGAGGCATGTGCCCTGACTTGGACTTGAACCTGCAACCTTTCTGTTTAGGAGATGATGCTCCAACCAACTGAGCAACACCAGGGCAAGGATCCCTTTCCAATTTCAGCATTCACCTCTTAAGTCCAGCCACCACTGTCGTTTCCCTCTTTTGTTCTCTTGCTTGTCTTTGAAAGGATCAAGATATGGCATCATGAGAAACAGAAGCACAGCGGATCTCTCCACCTAGTCATGCCAGTGTGTGGGATGTTTCTCTCCACCAAGTCTGAAAAAACTCATTAAGTTCTGTTCTTCATTAAGTCTGTAAGATTGAGTTCTGTGAAACTGTTATAATGAACACTTTCTTGCAGTCTTTATTGCCATCTAGGTGTTTAGGATAATTTGACAGAAAGTTCCTCTGTGATTCTTGAAACAGAAGTTTGAGTAAAAAAGAATCTGGGCTAAAAACTTGCCTATGGTGAGAAATGCTGTGAAAGTAGCTAAGAAAGAAGTGGATCTCGAAGGTTACATATTCTCAGTGCAAATTCATCCACAATTGAATTGTCGGCTTTGTGTTTCCTGATCATTTTTTTATCTGTGGGATTGGTAAATATATGTATATCTTAACTCAAACAGAAAGGATAGACATAATGTATGCCATATAAATCAGATTGTAAAAAGCTGAAACTTGGGTGAACTCAGGAAATCAGACGAACATTTTCAAAATAGACAAAACTACCTGTCACATAGGATAACAAACTACTGTCTAATTGAGGCTTAGAATCTCATTTTTTTCCTCCCCTCTTAGGACTTGATTAGATTACGTGGCGACATTTAATGTAATAAAACAAGTGACCTTGCAGCAACCTAGCTATAATTCCAGCAGTGCTTTTCAGACCCCAATGCATGCACAAAGGAAATCTCATATTTCAAAATTCATTTAACTGTGCAGTTGAGTGCTGCCACCTAACCTTCAATGGAAATCATTAATCTGCAACATAGTGATACGCTCAAAGGCAAATATCAAGAGAAAAATCTAATGGAATTCTACAGGTTGAGTCATTGTGTTCATCACTAGGGTTCCAAGTGATGGACCCGCTCACGTGAAATCATATGCTCATGGGTTTCTATCAATATTTGGTAGTACCTGCATATGTGAAAACACATTTACAGAGATGAAATACATCAAATCTAATCAATTTTGATCGTAGGAAACACTAACCTTGAAGCAGCAAGCAAAATGTTATCCCCCACAAATTCTATTCTTCTCATTAGCACATCTATATTACAAATAAAAAATTATACTCACTTATTAGTATTTATGTTGATTTTTACCCATAAAAAGGTGGGTAAGATTTGTGCTCTTTCCTGACTTTAAGTACCTGCATAATATCCTTGATTTTGCTGCTTGGTTCACAAAGTCTGAAATATTTACCATCTGACTCAACTCAGCAGTCTTGTCTACCACTGTTTCCTCCTCACTCACTCCACTCCAGCCACACTGGTCTTTCTGCAGTTGATCCAAGGTCTTTCTGCTTTAGGACCGTGACAAATAACGTGTCCTCTCCCTGCTAACATTTATGCATCCTACTGGGCTCAGTTTAAATGTCATTTCTTCAAAGAAGTCTCTTGTGACCTATCCTCTTTCTGCCGGCTAAGACGGGTTCACCTCTTCTAATGGCTTTTCAAAATCTTCACTGTTCTTCTTAGCATGTGAGAAAAATTCAAGTAGCTATTTGTTATTCAAATATTTGTTTCATTTCTGGTTCACCCAGTGTACCATATACTCCATGTCAGCACAAAGCACATCTATATTATTCACTGATATGTCCCCACTGGTACATAATTAGCCAGTCTGTTATGTGCACAGCTTAGCTATCATTGTTGAAAATCTGTTGAGTCAATATTGTGAGCATCTATGGCTGAAAATTCAATAGTGACTCTTGTCAGAGCAAATATGAGGAATATTTCACCAGAGCAACTTGTAAGGTGAGCCACTGGCAAGGTTTGTGTGTTCTATAGGCACATAATGATCACAACGATTCAACATAATTTCACCTGATGGCTAATTGGGAAACAGAATGAAAGAATAAATTTTATATGTAGTATTTTCAGACTTGAATCATATTTTATTGCGAGGGAGTCAAGAGCTGGGAGACTATTTAGCAAGTTCTAACAGGCTGCTGAATGGGCCACTGGTTTCCACAGCACCGGAAATTAACTAGAAAATTAGGTAAAACCATCTTTTTCCTGGGCCTTATTCTTAACAGTTGAATTGCAGAACATTTATAGATTAACAGGCCTTTGGGGATCAAAAATGTTCCAACTTTGCCAGGTATCAGTTCTGATAAACACTAATCACCAACACTCATTGTAAGGCAAATAACATGATTCCTGGGCTTATGTGAAGAATGGAATCTCATTTCCTTGGACTAAAGCTGGTTACTGTAAACCGGTTACTATAAAGTATCCATGCAAGAGTATATGTGTCTGTATATGCTACTGTATGAATCTCCCAGTCTAACTTCCCTACAGAAAATGGAAGTTCAAGTAACCATCCCCCAATGCAGGACCATTGTCACTTCCAGGGCCAGTGGAGAAGGCCAAAGGAGGCCCGCACCCAATATGATATGTTTATAGTCATACCTCATGCTAAATTATGTTAAGTAAAGTAAGTATGTTCTCTCCTCTGTCCTTGACAAATATATCTCCATAACAATCAAGAAGACCAAGTTCAAATGTAGAATTGTTGGACTCCTTACATTCTCTTAAGGGAACTTGGGAGCATTCTCTTTCACCCCAGCTCCATCCTCCAGGGTGGGGAACCTGTACCCATGTATATGGAACAGCAGTTTGCATGCCCACAAGTTATGCACACCCCAGCAAATCACAATCTTTGACCAACCCTCCCAAGGCACAGGGGCATACACACCTGGGGCACAATCTGTCCTTGAGAGGATGAACCTGAAGTTAAAGAGGCTCATGCAGCCCCTGGAAGCAGACTTGGAACCTTTTCAACAGAGAATTCCACATCACTTGTGATGTGCTTGTGATGTCTCTCAGTTACTTGCAGAATAGTCTGTGTGTCTCTAGTCTCTGAGAATAAAACTGGACACCTGTCCTCTAGGGAAGAGAAGTCCACTTTAAGTTTGCAAAAAAGGGAGGAAGAAAATGAAGAGAGGGGAAAAGGGGAGAAATATAACATTTATTGCCAAAAAGTAATGGTGGAGCCCAGCACTGATTGAGATAGAGAAATGTTATTATTCAGTGATTTTTTTCTTTCCTGATTATGTAATTGAAAATATGGATTATTTTTTGTTGTTTCTTCTCTTCCCAAACAAATTTTAAAAATTGGCTGAGAATACCTGGGCAACAGTAGAGCTGTAATTCACTTTTTAAAATCACTTGCAAAGCATTGCAATTTTACCAATGTTCTTTTTTATTACAAAGGAAGAGGAAAATTATTTTTTCAAAAATAATGTGAATGCTTAAAAGGAAAAAAAACAGACAGCACTGTTTCAATTTATTATAATTACCAAAGACTTATTCCTTAACTACATTGGTTCAGTGTAACTGTCCTAGACTACCCTAAAACACTTACATCTCCTCTTCTTTACTATTTGCAAATTACTGTGCCTCTAACCCCCTGAAAATCCTCAAACCATTCAGGGAGCACTCTGTTGATTGGAACCCTGCCGCTAAACACGTATGTCTCTCTGCTGAGCGCTGGTCCCTGCTCTGAGATTTTGAAAAGAATGAAAACTTTTTCTTCTCCAAGGTTAACCCTCTGGTAATTGGAATCACATGGTCTCTTGGAGAACTTTGACCATCAATCATTTTTGCTCTAAAATTGTTCACCACTTTTTCTCTAAAGAATTTTTCTCTTCATAGCAGAAACATATTTAAATTCTTCTCTTCTTGTGTCACAAGCATCCCTCCATTTACTTCTTGTTATTTCCCTATGCCTTTCCTTCATAGCCAAGTTTCAAAAAAAAAAAATCAGAATGAAAAAGAAGACATAGCACTCTGTATCCACTGTGTGCGTGACATTCATTACACTGATAACACCATTTACTAACCCCTACCTACCCCACTATCCACTACAAATCACTTATGTCTGAAGTCTTCAGTGGTCTCCAAATAACATTCAGTATATATTTTCTAAAGCCATAATTTTACTTGATTTTTCTGCAAGACTGGACATTGACTTTGTCCTTTAAATCTTTCTCTTGGCTCAAGTTCCTCATTTGGCCTCTAGTGACTTCTGATAGAGGGGGATTCCTCATTACTGCTATTGGGGTTGGAAGTTTGGGATCCCCAAGTGGTCACTACTGACACCACAGTAGAAGTGGCCTCATTACTGCCAGGTCGTGGTGCCACCTCATTACTGCTGGGTCTTGGTAAAAATCCTGACTCTTCACCAGGCTCCTCTGACACCACCACACCAGGGACAGAGACGGGTGCCTTGTGACAACCAAGGGAGGGTGGACAACCAGATGACCTGTGACACTGCAGCGGGGTGGGGCAATGGCTACTGGGATGGAAGTCCCTGGACTGTGTCTTTATAACTTTGTATTTCTACCTACAGCCTTGCTTGGACTAGTCACTCCACTGGCATGGGTTGAAGGAATAAATGAATTAACATGTAAATCTCTGTGTTGGTTTTTCAATCACTGTCATAAGAGGTTACGACAAACCTAGAGACTTAAAACCAGCACAGAATGTATTACCTCCCAGTTCTGTAGGTCAGAAGTCCAGGGCCAGCATGGCTAAACTTTGCCCTGTCATTTGAGTTTCCTAAGGGCAAAATCAAGGTTGTGTCAGGGCAGTTTTGCTTTCTGGAGGCTGTAGGGAAGAATCTTCTTTCAAGCACATTCAGGTTGTTGGCTGAATTGAGTTTCTTGCAGTTGTAAGATTCAGAGTCCCATTTCCTTGCTGGCGGTTAGCTGGGACCCAGTCTTTGCTTTTAGATGCGGCTCCCCAGCTTTTTCATGCCTTCTGTGTGGCCAGCCTCCCGTGGGGGCAGGTCGTGTCTTTTCATTATTCAAATCTCTTTGACTTCCCCTTCTGTCGCATCTCTCAAGGTGACTTTTCTGCCTTTCTCTACTTCTTGTATATTTCTCGATCTCAGGTCTGCTGATTCAGGATCTTAATTATATCTGTGGATCCCCTTTAGAGCAATGCCTAGTTTAGTGTTTAGGTGAATAACCAGTGGACGGGGGTTTTCTGGACACATCTTTTGATTTGTGCATACCACAGTCTCTTTGGGTAAAAATACATGAATGCAAAGATAGAATGAAATATATAATTAAGGGAAGGTTATTAGTACACCAAGACAATACCTGCCATGGCATTTCAATGTTTCGTCTATCCTCATTGAATTATGTTTCATATTGGATGTGGAAAAAAGTCAATAAGACACTGCCCCCCTTAGGGAAATTTTAGTTTATTTGTAGAATGTTAGCTTCATGGGAGCCAAAAGTGGTGCCTTTTTTTCCTATTCTATCTTAAGAACTTAGTACGGCACCTGATACCTAATAGATGCTCAGTAAACATTTGTTTTGATTGGTTGACTGAGTGCTTTTAAAATGTAAATTTGTAAAATAAAAGGAAGGAAATACAATTTAAAGCAGAGAGAGAGCACTGTGAACAAGAATGTTCTTAAACCATGCTTTTGGATTAGGTTTTCAATTTCAACCTTTATAGGTGAATATGATGTACAGGGATTTAGTCACGAACATAACCTTCCCCTTTGCAATGGATTCACTGGGGCAGAGGTTTCATCCAGAGAAGAAGAATTGAAGGCTATACCAAAATGGGGGTGGGTGCTTAAATCTGAATAAAAAGGTTCAATTTTTTCCCGAGGTTAACATAAAGTTCACACAAGTGTTTGAAGTGTGAAGCCAATGATGAAAGTGGATTTGATGGCAAACTGGAGGCAGAAATGTAATTGGAAGAGTATTCTATATCAGTTGTAACAAGTATCTCTAACATCTTAGTGGCTTAAGTGGCCTTCCATGTGGTGATTTAAAGGGGTGGTTCTTTCTTTTTTCTGGTGCCATCATCTTCTACAGGTTCCTTGGGGGTCGCTAATGGACTCTTCACGTTCAGTTTTCCAAGGATTGAAGGAAGTACAGAGGAATGAGGTGTAGCAGTTGATGGACCTGAAAATGGCACATATCACTCTGTCCACATTCTTTCGGATAGAACTGGCCACCTCCTCCACCCTTAAGTACGCAACTGGAAGATGTGGTAATCCAGTGTGTCTAGAAATAGAAAACAGAACTGGCCAGCACCTAGCCAGTCTCTTCTACGGAACTCTAAAAGCCCAGAGAAGCCCTGCAATAAAGTGCCTCTTTAACTGTGTTTGGCTTCGTGCTTTCTAATTTCCTTGATTATGAATTTTTATTTTTATAATAATAGGATTGTTAATTCTTATACCTGGTGTTATGAACCCAATTTGGGAAATTAGTTTTAGGCGTCTCCCTTTAGCAACTTTTGAAGATGTATCACGTGTTTTAGGCCAATAAAATAAGGACTTAAAAATCTTAGGCCTAAATGAATAAACATTTCTAAGATAGCATAATTTACACTTAGAATCTGCCACTTTCTAACATATATGAACTTATTACAGAATATTACAACCTTACTAAACCAGTGATTTCAAACCTGTAAGTTTCTGCAAATGGATACGATGTCTACTGAATATGAGGAGTGATTATTGCTTTAGTATTAACAGAGTTTATTGCACAGGTCAGAAGGTTTTTCTCTTATTTTTTAAGACAAATCTTAAAATAGTAGGAAGATTATAAAGAGCAAAATCTGGTCTGATTCTTTGGGTAGAAACCCTCAAACAAAATAATGTAATGTTAGTTTTTCTAGAGCAGAGAGGTCAAATTAGTTCTTTTGACAGAAGTGTATAATAATGTCACATTTAGAGACCATAAAAAGTGGAGAATAAAACCAGCGGAGGTAATACAAGGACATGAGGTGCAGTGCTGGGAGGTTTTAAACAAACGACTGGTGCCTTGTTGATCAGCTCTGAAGATGATGGTGGGCTGAAAAAAGATAAGGATAATAAAAAAATTAGTAATACAATAAAAGAAAAATTATATTTTTTCACTTTTTAATTTTCTTTTCTCACTGTATAAGTATGTGTAAGTGTTTTCAATGTTTAAGGAAATGGAGAGAGGGAATGTCTCTTATTATTTTCCAAAAGATATCTGCCAACTGTGATAATCTTTGATAATTTTTCATTTAGAAACACCCAACTTTTAACCCTAAAAAAACCTGTATAAAATATCCTCTCCTCAATGTGTATTTCTGTCTATAGATTTTTATAATACTTTGGGAGAGAAGTTCCTTGAAGATCCAGTGAGTAGTTCTGTTATGGGTCAAAATATGTTATGGCCCATAATGAGAAAACAAAATTAAAATTTTGACTACGAAATGCTAATATAGATGTTGTCACATCTTCATATGAGAAAGTGCCCTAGGATTTTGCCTTGAAGATAGACTAGTAGACTAGGTGTTGAATTCTCCCAACGTTAAAAATTAACATTTAGTTATAAGACAAGAGACATTTATAGTTATTTAAAAACATTTATGCATATTTTTCATTGTTGTTTAAAATGGTAGCATATTGAGGTCAACCACTATGATAAAAGCAGACAAAAGGACAGTGTTTTTGAGAATAAAATTCGGTCTAGTCTTCAGCTGAAAGTGGGGTCATAAATTATTTATGTCAGCTGGAGACTCCTAGGGCAAGCTCCCAACCCGCCAAAGGGCTTGTAGCAGTTACCATTCAGGTAAAGTTTAAGGATAAGGGTAGGGTATGAGCATCCTATCTGTTACAAGCTGTGTGGGTCTGTTACTCTTAATCCAGTGCTTTATACATAAGAGAGTATTTATCAGGCAGACACAGATTCTTCCTGAATCACAGATTCCTTATCCCCTCAATGTTTGTCACCATAATGAAAAGAGCTGATCAGAAGGGTCCCTCTGGAGGGACTTAGCGGCTGGGGTATCAAGGTAACTTCATCATTTCTATTGTGAAACCAATTCTAGAAATAACTGCGGGAGGAACTTGATTGGTGGCAAGCACCTCTGGTCTCTCCCAAATACATACACCCTTTTTCACTCAAAAAATGTGGTCCCTGCATTACCTGAGAACTTATTAGAAATGCAGGATTTCAGGCCACGTGTTAGATCATTCACGTTCGAGTCTGGAATTTAACAAGACCCCCAGGTGATAGAACACATGGAGAGTTTGAGAGTTCACTACAGGTACACACACACCTACATGAACACATGTATAAATAGTTCTGAAAGCTTGCTACCCTAGGTATGCCAAATCCACTTCAGTGTGGGCATAAGAAATGGGACACCTAGGAGGCCCAGATGTTCCCTACCTCCTGGCAGATGTCATCTGCCAGCCACATTAAATGCCAAGACATTACGTAGTTCTCTAGAAGTTAGCGTTGTGCCCTGCCCCACAGGTCACCAGTACCCCAACGAAGAACAACAGAGCGCTCTGTGAACGAGCTTCCCGAGAGCGGGGCTCAGCAGGAAGGGAGGGCAGGCTGCGTGTCTGTGAAGCTCACGGTCTCATTGCTTTCCTCTGGATAAACAGGATTTGGTCTCTTAGGCTGTCAATCCAATGCCCTCAGCAAGCACCAAATAAAACCAAAAAAATAAAAAGATAGGAAGAGAAGGGCAGAAATGAAGTGGATAACAGCCCAAGCAAATATCAGACAAAGTAAACTGAGTGGCATATATGCTGCAATAAAAGGAAAAACATTGGAGGGAAAAAGTAGAGTTCAGGTCTAAAATGTGGAGTTACTCAACGGCAGAGCTAGTGACCTAAAATGTCAAAAGAAAAATGGTGTTTTTCAGCTGCGGTTTCTGAGCTTTAACCCTTCCTTGTAAGATAGCTATTTAAATGGAAGACAATTCTTTTCATGTTGCTGTAAATCAGTTAGTATTTTCTTATATTCTGATATTAAATTAGAGAACCAGTTTATATCTAGTGCAATAGGGGATGGGGGTCTATAAGAATAGAATACCAATCAAATTGCAGCTTTGGGGCACATTATATAATATTAATTATTTTTCATCAATGTTTGTTACTTCGTTATCAGGAGAAACAGATTGTATCCATGACCTCATTGATGTCACATTGCATCCTCCCGTCCCCCCATTTCTTTGTCTAGTTTAACCTCTCTCCCCTGTTTCTATGCCTTCAACTGTTCACTGGCTGCCTTTGTGGCTCATCCTTGAATACAGATTGAAGAATTAGCATGGTATTATAGCTCACTGTTTGAACAGCACTGTCCTCAATGAACTAAAAATATCGATCTTCTATAATGGCAAACCACGATTTTGTTTCAGGAGATTCCTGGGTTTTAAATAATCAGGGGCAAATTGCTATCTAAGTGTTCTTCAACACAAAAATTCTATAATTCCGTGATTTTTAAGTTGCTTCTTTTTTTTTTAAACTCTAGTTCCCCACTGGTGAAAAGGAACAAATGCATTTTTATTTTATACATTTTTAGGAAAACATGTTTTCCTGGAGGGAGTGGTAGATCCTTGTATTTCTTCCTAATGAATGTTTGCATTTCGTTCCGGAGACAGGTGGAGAGAAATGGTGTTTTTGTCCATGTGACTGCCCAAGATTTAGGTTTAGAGGGGACTCTCTTGTGCTTCTGAGGCCAGGGCTGTTTGCCTCTCCTCTCCTCATTCAGAAGGGAGCTTGCAGACATTTACAACCCGGAGGGACTGATGTTTCAAGCTTAATGCAGTCAATCAGGCATCCTGAAAGATTACCCACCTCTCTCCCTGAGAACAGTTGCTGCCGGGCAGATGTCAAACATTTCTGTGGCCATAAAGCCTGCTGCATTTTTATTCCTTCTTCTCTTCCTTCCACATGAGAATAGGATTCTTTCTAGAGATCAGTTATCATTGTTGGCTCAGAAACACAATAAGGTGTATAAAATATACAAGGATGCCGAAGATAGTGTTAGCTTCCTTTTTTATCTAAGTCACCCAAATGCGGAGGCCCAGAATCACGGAGAAGGGGCAGAGGAAGAAGAGCTTGCCATCTTGAATACAGAGACAGGAAATTCACGAAGCCATGCTTCTCAGATTTTATTATGCATAAAATCCTCTGTGGGTCACATGGACATGCAGATTCTGATTCAGAAGCTCTGGAGTGGGACCTGAGATGGGACTGCGTTTCTACGAAGCTCCCAGGTGATATTGATGCTGCCGGCCAGGTGCCCACAGGTGGAGTAGCCAGGCTGCAGACATAGACGAAGAGGGATGGTCCCTGCTCAGACAGCCATGGCAGCTTTGCCACTCTGATTTGAAGACTAGCAGCAGCACCCAGCTCAGCTATTTTGGAGCCTGAGGCCAAAGGGGGGAAAAAATGTGTTTCTATGTACACTTATCAAATACCTTCCCACAGTTCAAACCCAGTGGAACATGTTAGTGAAGTGTCTGCAATGCTAATAACAGCAATAACAATAGTAAAGGACTATGAAATACAAAGCCCACACCGCTGCCATCCCTCCTAAGCCTGTGCGGCGGGTCTGAAAGGCAGGGTGGGTTGGAGACAGCTGTTCCTGTTGCACAATAGTGTAGGGCTGTAAAGCAAACAATAGCCCGCTTTTTGTTAAAAATTTTGATATATTGTAATCAGGGATATTTTTACATTCATTTTGAAAATACTGCGTACAGTTTGTGTATTTTGGTCACTGATGTTTAGGGCCTGGACTTAATTTTTGTGCTTGAAGGAAGTGCCCCCCTTTCCTCACCTGGTCCCAGCCTCGTTCAGGGGCCTGAGGTCACCTGGGAACTTGCTAGAAAGGCAGAATCTCAAACTCCATCCTGGACTTTTTGAGTCAGAGCTTTCACTGGAATGGGATCTGAGTGAGTTGTGTACACATTAAAGTGAGACATGTCCTTGAAATATCAGGTTTTTCAAACTGCAGCTATGTCGACCTGTATTTCTTCTTATCCTGGAAGAAGACTTTTGGTTTAACATTGAATTATCTGGCCTGAGATTCTGAGTTTCTAAAGTGAAGGTGGTCCTAAATTTCCTCTAAATTTACAAAGCTTATGTGGAGTGGATTCATACGGCAACTATCTTTTAGAAACAGACATGAGGTCTCATCTAGTTTTTTTTGAACTTAAATATGTGCAGAAATAGATTTCAAATTAGGTGGTTTTTATAACTAGCAAGTTAGTCCCAGAAGGATCATAAGGTAGCAGGAATAGATGTCATTTGGAATCTCTTTCTATTTTTAATTTGTCTTTTCATAAGGGATGAAGGACAACAAAAAATGTCCCCGATCTCTTTGTAGTAGGCAATTAGACAGGCATGAGCAGAGCAAAGATGATGGGCCAGGTACAGAAGGTCACCAGGGCAGGAAGCCCTGGGCCCTTAGCAACGGGCAGCACTGGGAACCATGCCCTGGCTGGTGTGGCTCAGTTGGAGCATCATCCCACAGATGGAAAAGTCTCAGGTTTGATTTCCCGTCAGGGCACATACCCAGGTTACAGGTTTGACCCCCCAGTCAGGGAGTGTGTGGGAGGCAAATGGATTGACCTTTCTCTCTCACATCGGTGTTCTTCTCTCTCTCTCTCCCTCCCTCCCCGACTCCCTTCTTCTCTCTCTCTCTCAGAGTAATGAAAAAATGTCCTTGGGTGAGGATAAAAAACAACACAAAGGTGGGAACCTAAGTGTACACTCCCATGGTAGCCTTTTCTCCCCTAGCATATCCCTGGGCATGTGGTTTAGACACTTGCCATGTGGTTCAGGGCCTCCCCTAAGCTTTCCTCCCCTGGGGTGTTGCTAGTCATGAGGTAGACCCCTTACAGGAGGAACAAGGGGTACGGGCAGAGATCATTCTCATATGACTCCCATATAAGCCCTTGCACCATCACTCCCTTAAGCATTAAGCCCTCAAGACAGTGAGGTTCTGACCCACATCAAATACTCTTAGGAACAAAGCCTCAGGTGTGTAGACCAGACAGACAGGGTTTTGGCCAAACTACAGATAGCATCTAGGCCTCAGTTGTATTTCAGCTCCAGGCTTAGAAAAACAGCAAGGCCAGGCTGGTAATGCCATGGATGACATCAGGACCAGCTGCAATGACTAATGACCCCCTGCCCTGGTGCCTAACAATCAATAGAGACCACGGCTCTGAAAGGACACACCTAGCAAAAGTGATGAATATTCCATTGAGATTCTCCCCTGGGACTTCCTCTGAGATCCCCACCTTTAGAGAGCAGAGGTCGAATTCTCTCTCTCACACACCCTCACCTTTCTCCACCCCCTTCTCAGGTGTGCTCTTCCTCCCCTAGGCATTTTACCTTTGCCTTTCTTTCTCCTAAGCTCCAAGGGCCCTTCTTTACTTCTGTAACTGGTTTCCTAAGCCCACACAGCCCAGCTGGCTCACCTTTTCTAACTCTGGGACTTTCTAAATAAACTTTCTCTTGCAATTTGCATTCTTGGCTCTGAATTCTTTCTTTGCTGAACTGAGATCCTGTAACATTCTGGTGACTTTTTACCACCACCACTTTGATGCACTGTTCTTTTTTGATTGTTATATTTGAGGAGAGCTCTGAAAGACATCAAATAAATACACTGTCAGAACAGTCTTGGAGTGTAATGAGAGTAGAAAATGATTTTTTCTTGTGTCATTGATTGTGAGAAGAGTTTGGAAAGACACTAAAGGAAGTCTATCCTTTGGGAGATTTAAACCTGTACTCTACCAATGGTGCCAGCACACTGTGGGCGGAAGTGAGTTCTCTAGTTTCTAAAGAATTGAGAAATTTTCAGGGGATTTTTTTTTTTTACCAGAAAAATGGTGAGTATAATTTGTGGATGTTTAATCAATTAAAATGTCTTTGAATTCACCATCTTTTACATTTCATTTACATGAAAGATATGTTTTTCAAGATGAAATAAGCAATATATATTTTTAGGGTGACTTTTATTTAAAGTCACCCTAAAAATATATATTGCCCCCTCTTCTTTCCCATTAAGCTTTACTTACTGTTACTTGTGGCTGGCTGGATTGGTTATACCGTGTGACTGTGATATGCTGAAAAGATAAAGACCTATTTCCCTGTGAGTTGCTGGTTGCATCCACAGAACACACAATGAATAGAAACTCATCAATTTTGTGTTCAAGTTGATAATCAGAGGCTACTTTTATCAGCACACCCTTTGATGAAAGTGCTGTGTTGCGGAGTAGCCCTTCCAGCTTGGTTCTGCATGGAGCAGAGCTTCCTTCTCAACTGCACTTGAGAAACACCTTCGATCTCACTTCAGCCACCTACTGGTGGGTCTGTTTATTGCAGCTGCTCAGCCTGTTCACTGAGGCTGGCACAGAATTGTGAGCTGAGGGTCACCTGCCAGAGTTCCATCTCAATCTCTCCGTCCTCTGACCTTCTCACTACTCTGAAAGATGCTGCACTGGTGTCTTTGGGAACATCACCTTCCATCTAGATTTCTCAGATATAAAATCTCTGATATCCAGTATCCCCATAAGGGACTCTGTCGGAAGGCGGTGGCTCTGATCTTCCCAGACAGGCAGGTCTTTCCTGTGAATGGCACACTGAGGTGCCCTTTGGAAGTTGCTCCTGGTGCTGTCCATGGAGGTGGCATAGTCCCGTGGTTGGAATGTGGTCTGCCATTCCATGGTGCTGGGAAGCTGGGGCTTTCAGGAAATCCTTCACCCCGTTGTTCTGTGAGTGTGTTAATACAACTTCCGTTTTGCAGGACTGCTGTCCTATCCCCTGAACTGTAAAGGTAAATAACAATGCCCTGTACCTGCACTGTGCACTTTAGACCTTTCCAGGCACGTTCATATTTGCCGTGTTTCTTGATGCTCTGAGGCAGCAGCACTCGTGATATATGCCTCGTTTCAGGTGAATATCGTGAAGACCAGCTCACACTGAGCAGGGAAGAACCCATGTGTCTGAATCCCATCACTGTCCTACAGAGGTTGCTGCCTGCGTTTTGAAAACACCAGCCTGGAATCAGAATTTTCATTCACTCTAGTTGCCTAAGGGATCTAACCTTTAGTTTCCTTGTTTGTAAAATGGACTAATGACAGTTCTATCTCATGGCTTATTGAGACATGTGATAGAATCCAGTGACACGGTATATTTCACAGAGGTGACATGGGGTGGCTATTTGCCATCATTCCACTGTGGACCTGACACTGCCATGGGCTGGGCTGGCTGCACTTTGCTGTTTTTATTCCAGGCTTTGAGTCTCTATTTGATCCCAGCCTTACCTCTGGATTCATATCACAGTCATTCTGTGTCTGCTGACACTTTTGAAATGAGTCCTTCCTAGCCAGCCGATTCCCTACTATATGCTGCCACCCTCTCAGACAAAGAAGAAAGCTGGAAAAGGGGTGGGGTAGAAAAAAGGTCCTTTTCATATACTTCCCAGTGACTGAATAGATTTAAATTCTCAAAGGGCTCACCTTTTAGTGACAGCCCAGTTTACCTGCTCACACATGATTTTAGCTCCCGGTAGCAGCCTGCTAAGTCATGGCCCTTGTTTATTCGTCCTTGGCCATTTTCCTGGGCATCAATGTCAGGCTGAGAAGAGAGGCCAGAACTATATCCTTGTCCCCTTCCCTGGAAGTTCTACCTTCCTGTAGAAACTGGGAAACAGGGGTCTAGGGCTTTTGATGATCACATTGCAAAGAGATGGCTCCCAGGTCCTTGAGAATGACATTGGGGGGACTTCAAGCCAAAATGAACTATTTAGCTTGAAAAAGGATGTATAGATATTTCAGAGAGATAGAGATAAAATTTCTAAGTTTTCCAAAGGAATTGCTTTAAGGAAAGGGAGGAGAGAGGAATTTTTCTTCCTTTTTATTGTATTAACTCTAATATCTGTTATGTTTCAGGAAAGACAACCCTCCTTCTGTAGAAGACTTTGTTTGGAGAGGACTCTTGCGGACAAGCCAGGCTGATGACTTTGTTCGGGCTGGCCTGCTCTCTCACAAGACACCATGTTTGGACAGCTGATGGATCTGGAGAAGGCCAGGCCTGAATGAGCTAATGTGGGGGCAGGACATGTAAAAGGGGCTCAGACAGAGAGAATACCGTGAGAGAGGTTTCAGGCAAAGTCAGTAAGGCATTTGAAAGAGATTTTGTTGTCTATTTTAGTTTGTATTTCTCTAGTATATAAAGTATGACAGACAATTTTATGATAAAATTGAATAGTGTGATTGCATTCTGATGGCAGCTTCACATACAGAGCTGAGGGGTAGGTCTCAGCACCCACATAACCTACCACATCTTCAAAATACAGCTAATTGGGGTCACTGAGAGAGAAGTATGCCCCAAAGTGCACCAAGGATTTACCTGGTCCCCATGATCCCTCCACTGGGAAGTCTGCATGCTCACTTCCCTCCTCTTGGAAGACGCATTATCCTAGATGAAGAGAATTTCCCCCGGTCTTTTGTAATGACAATAATACTATATATTTTACATGAAATATTGAAGCATTGCTACTTGTATTATCAACATATTCCTAGTAACGGGTGTTGTTTTAGAGATAAAAACACTGAGCCTCAAAGAGTGAGTTCTTTGCTCCAGGTGACACAGCTGAAGCAGAGTCAGGACAAAATCTAGGACAGGGCGTACTTAGTGGCTCTGACCATCAGCATCTGTTCCAGCCCCAGTTTAGAAGTTTGGCAAGGGAGTTCGGCTGAGCGACATCTAGGTACTGTCAAGCCCCAGGATTTTTAGAGCTGGAGACCATGATGCTTTCATGGGTCAGAACATCAATTTTACTGGCTCCCAAGCCACCTACAGTAAAAAAAAAAAAAGGAATATCATAGAAAATATCAGAGTACCCACATGTAGGAAGGGTAAGTACTGGTTAGTGATACTTTAATTATGTATGTACAAAATGAAACTGTTGTTGGGAAGTTTTTAATTTGCAAGCCTGCAAAGGCTCTGATCTCCACAACCTTTTCATTTTACAAGTGCAGAGACTGAGGTCTGGAGGGCGTGAGGGGGTTTGGCCTGAGGTCACAGAGCTAATCATCAGAAAACCTCGAACAGAACCCCAGGCATGTTGTGTTTCGGCACATAGGTGCACCCTTCCCTCCTTGTCCTCCCCCAGCCCCCCCCCCCCCCGTTTGATTCCTGTGTAATACAGCACTGGGAGCTCAAAATCTCAGCTCTGCCAGTGTTGGACAGTGGCTTTACAGGGCTTAGCTCTCAGAACAGAAAGGAGTCCTGTTTGTTTTGAAAGGAAGCTAAACCTAACAGGCAACTGGATGTTGGATAAAGGTCTTGTGGGATTAGGGCAAAAACAAGGAGCTTGTTTGTGAAGCTTCTTGGGGGAGCTGGGAATTGAAGAGTCCAGGTGGTCCTGAGAAGCAGCTGAAAGTTCCCCACACTGCTGGGCTCTACTTACAGAAAAGAAACATGCTGGAGGGACTGCAAAACACTGGCTAGCCTTTGCTGGAGACCTCAAGCCTTTGCAAAGGGCATGCTAACAACCACGTTGATTGCAAAGCCTACTATAATTGGAGAAGGGAGGGAGGCAGTGGTGACCCAGCTCTCTGCAGAAGGGTTGGGCGTGATTCATTACAGATTTGATTTCCCTAGTGTGGCAGGGAAGCCTTGGGGCATGCCATTCAGCTGCTTTGTGTCTTAGATTCTCATCTGGAAAATAGAGATAAAAATCCTTCATTATCTTGCCAAGCTGAATGTAGGGAGTAGTTAGGTACAATATAAAGATGAGTACGGGTTATATATTTTTACAACTGTTAAAATAAAAAAAAAATAAGAGGGAGAAAGGATGACAAAAGAATAGAAAGCCAAATGTTATTTTTCATTAAAACCAGGTCCTAAACATTTAAATTCTATGGCCTATGTTATTGTCTCAAATTATAAAAACCACCTTGCATCCATAAATAACATTTTTATTCTTATGAAGAAAAGACATCTTCCAAATGAAAGAGCTCCCAGTGGCCAAAGCTGGAACAATTTGAATAGGAAAATAAAGAAGTATTGGACTATAACTCAAAGTATAAAATAACTATCTATGAGTCTGTACTGGTATAAATAAATAAATGTATAAATAAGTAAATGGGAGAGAAGTGACAAATCTGCTCAGAATTCCAAATAATTTATGTAGATACTTTCCCTCAAGGATATTGAACACAACTACACTTATGTGTGGGTTACTCTTAGAGACATCTTACCAAAGAGTACAATAAGGAGAGGAAGGGAAATAATAGCTTTATGATGGAAAAAATACAGCAATCACTACTTTAGCCCTGTGATCAAGGTCAACATCAACAGTGATAAGTCACATTGGTAGAATGTACTCTTGATATCATGTGGTGAGAATGGCACTTTATCTCTTGGTCTTCCTCTCAAAACCCATTAAGTACAGTCTAGCCATGAGAAAAACATCAGACAAACCCAAACTGAGGCACATTCTATGAAATACCTGACTGATAATAACCCCTAAATCCGTCAAGATCATCAAAAACAGAGAAAGTCTGAGATGCCATCACAGACAAGAGGAACCTAAGAAGATATGACAAGTCAATGTGACGTGGTGTCTTGAATGGGATACTGGAAGAGAAAAGGGACATTAGATGAAAAATAAATAAATCTAAATAAAATTTGGAATTTAGTTAATTGTAATCAGTATTGGTTCCTTAATTGTGACAAATGGCCATACTAATGTTAAATGTTGGTGATGGGGGAAACTTTGTGAAGCACGTGCAAACCCTCTGTATTATTATTACACTTTTTCTCTAAATCTAAAACTATTCTGCAATATAAATGTTTTTTAAAAAGACTTTAAGTGTGATGTTAACTTTACAAAATAAATGAGCAAACAAAATGGAAACAGACTCATAAACACAGAGAGAGAACTATTGGTTGCCAGAGGGGAGGGAGGTGGGGGGACCGGGTGGAAGAGGTGAAGGGACTAAGAAGCACAAAGGGGCACTTACAAAGTGCTCACAGGGAAGTCAGTAGGCATAGGAAATATCATCAATAACAGTGTGATAACTATGTGTGGTGCCAGTGGGTACTGGAAATAGTGAAGGGAACACTATGTGAAGTATATGATTAGCTAACCACGAAGCTGTACACTTGAAACCAATACATAATACAATAAAAAAATAAAATAAAAATAAAAGTTATGTTATTTCAGGTTGATTTTAGCAAACATATATGGCATGTGCATTGAGTGACGGGAACATAGTCCCTGCCCTCAAAGATTGGAGAACATTGGAGGGGACACAGTGAAAACATTGAAGTAAGCACACACTGGGATGTGGGGAGATCCGGAATGGCATAAATGGTACAAGTTGTAAATGCTGAGACCATAGAGAGGGGCTCAGGGACTGGACTGCACTGGGCTAGCGTTTGCAAGTTCCTCCAACAATTTATCTGCACCATCTGTCTTTACCAAGTAGGTGAGCGGTGGTGCCCTGAGAAGCAGCTTCTTAAGTGATGCATTTAGTTTTGAACATGTTGAATGTGAGGTGCTTGTGGGATATCCAAGTTTAGCTCTCCAGTCGGAAGCCCAGCTGGGGGTCTGCCCACAAGTATGGATTTGGGCGTTATCAATCTGTAAATGGTACCTGAAGCAGCAGATAATGTAGGGAGCATGTGGTAGTTCTTCTGCTAAGGGAATAATTTTAATCAGTGAGTTATAATGGAGCCTCAACAAAGGGCTGGAGTCCCAGCTGTGCCAATTACTAAGTGAAACGGAAGCAAATTGTGTTGGCTTTCTGAGCCTCAATTTCCTAATCTAGAAAATGCAATACTTCTGTTCTTCTCTATCTTTTGGGTTGGATGGAGAGGGAAAAATCAGTGGATATCATACGGGTCCCTTGTAATTTATAAAGAGCTGCAGAGTCTCTGCTTAGTGCTGTTTACCAAATCCACTTCAGAACTGATGCCTCTAAGAGCTTAGCTCTCTAAAGGCTCAGGTTTAACTGGATGCCATTGTTTGTGTTGGAGATCCAAGCGCTAAATACAGTATCACGGTAATTTGCACAGTACTTGGGCAGGTCTTTGCAAGTCATGGCTGTCCACTCGTGATCAACTTTCTTTCCTAAATGGTTGGCAGGATTGTAGTTACTTTCATGTACTAGTACCAACTCAAGAGAAACCTTGAAGTCATTTTGAAAAATTTCCAGTGCAGTTACGTTTTTTTTTATGACACATAGGTTTTCTGTTTGTAAAACTTTCTAATACGCCCTTTGTCAGAAGTTCTTGTCTGGCAGAACAAGAAAAAAAATGATGGAGAAACCAATGCAATTCTTACTAGGGAGTCATAACATTTTATCAAAAAGAGAACTGAGAAGCCAGCTTAGCCAAAGAATATATTCATCTTGGGCAAAAATCAAGGAGATAAAGAAGCTTGAGTCACTCCAGAGACTTGATTCCTGGCTTTCACGCTGTGGTTGCCACACAGAGCTTTCTTCCCAGCTAACATAAGTGTGTGCGCACTCTCCAGAGGTGACCCTTTCTGTCTCCTGCCCATGGATTTTCCCTGCTATTAACCTTTTTAGAGTTTCTGGCATTGGAATTAAATGTTCCTCTCTGAGATTTCCTTATGAGGCTGTGCAGTCTTTGACCTTTTCATACTAAATATTCTCTTCCTTTAGCCTGAAGCCCATGCTCTGCCTGGCCACCCAGCAAGTTCCAACAAAGGTCATGGAGAAAACAGAGGGTAGAGCTGTAATGAAAAGTGATCCTTTCTTCCTCTTTTGGAGCACACAGATAATATTCTCTCTCAATTAATAACCACCTACTGACTGGTTAGCCTTTTGAGTGACTTTGGCAGCATCAAACTCTCTCTGAAGCAAATTCAGAGAAGCCCCAGTGTGGGGATGATAACCTTTGTTTTGTAAACCATGTTTGATATGTATTTTTAAAAAATCTGAATGAGAGGAGAGTGCAAGTGAGCTAAATGGAATTAAGTTGGAAGCTGCATCTTTTGAGATAAAACACAGGGTTGTTTGACACAGGAAAGCATTGATGGTGACGTGTCTCTCGTGGGGAAGAAAGATTCATCAGCTCTACAGTCAGGAGGGAGCTGAGACTCTAAAGAAGGAATCTCTCTTCTTGCCCAAAAGAAGCATGATGCACTAGGAAAGAATAATTTTGGTGAAAATTTTATCCAGTGAGTAGTTGGGTCACATTCTTGTATTTTTTCACTCTGCATGTTACCATCTTTTCCAATGTCAAAATAATTTCAAGTGGCAGATAATCTTAAGCCTTGTTTTAGCAGCAAAATGATCCAAACTTGCATTCGACTCACACTTATCACTGCTCGTGGCAGCTTGTGACCTGAAACATGGGGGGTCATGTCTTTGAGGCTAATTGTCTTCATTAAATGAGGATATTCACTTAACATCTCATAGACTTGTTGAGAAGACTCAATGTGAACTATCCATGGGGAGGGTCCTTATAAATGGTACCACTAAAGCATTATAGAAACGTACATTGTTGTTATATTGTCCTCTTAATTTCAGATATGACCAAACAATATTTGCAAATGCTCCAAGAAAACATAATTTAAGCCAAATCTATGTCTCTTATGATCCAAATGACCTGGGCGTATAAGCCTTGCCTCCAGTGGAAGATGCTCAGGTTAAATATTATTATGCAGATCCAGGGTAATGGTGACATCAGGGAAGGTGTTCACCACTCAGTAATTTAAAGAAGAGATTGTGAGTACTTGAGCGAACTTAATGCCAGGGAGAGTGTGAATGAGTAAGTGAAAGGGGCATCTTGGTAGAACAGCTGGAGCTGGTGCTATTAACCACAACTCTCCCAGTATAACACCAGGGAGGCTGGCTAGAGAAATCCCCAGAGTCAACTAGCACCTCCATGCTTCCAGATAGCTGGTTTCAGGTCCTTCCTGCCTACCAGGTTGAATTGTGTCCCTCCACTCAAAAGAATATTTTGAAGTCCTCACTCCCTGTATTTCAAGTGGCCTTATTTAGAAAAACGGGTCTTCGCAGATGATTATGTAAAAATGGAGTCATTGGGATATGAGATAGGATAGGAGGAAGCTAGAAAAATTCCTTGGCAAGTGGAATAGGGAAACTGAGACAGAGAGTCGAACACAATGGCCAGGCAACTCATAGCCAGGGCACCAGTGCCTGGCAGAAGCAAAA
The DNA here is from genome assembly GCF_022682495.2 of Desmodus rotundus. NCBI lineage: Eukaryota > Metazoa > Chordata > Mammalia > Chiroptera > Phyllostomidae > Desmodus > Desmodus rotundus. The sequence continues at coordinate 186,628,605 of NC_071387.1, read as the reverse complement.
TTGGGAAAACAGGACTTCATCCCCAGGGTAACCTCTCCTTCCCTGGCTTTTTCTCCTTAGAGACAACATCTAGGCCTCAGTTGTGTTTCAGTTCCAGGCCCAGGAAAGCAGCAAAACCAGGTGGGTGAGGCCAGAATCAACTGCAGGGACTAAAGACCCTTGCCCTGGCACTGACCAATCAGAGGAGACCATGACCCTGAAAAGGCACACCTGGAGAGCTGATTAATATTCTGCTAAAACCCTTCCCTGAGACCTCCCCTAAGATTCCTGCCGGCAAAAGAGATAAAAGCCTCATGACAAAGGACCCAGCACCCACACTCCCTCAGGGGAGCAGCCCATAGCATTCCCTTTCCCTTCTGCTTCCCCCACTTCTTTCCCCACAATAAGGCTTGTCCTAACCGCTAAAGCAATGAGCAGCTGGCTGTTTGTTCCAGGCTAATCCCCTGAACCTGTCCCCAGAGCCTCCTTTTCTCTGCCTTCCCAGTGGGCTAAGGCAGCCTAACCAAGGCTCTCTTGTTGCTTCCTTTATTGTAAGCCCTTCCTTGTTTCACTGCCCCCAGCTTTAATAAATGGGTCCTCATAATCACCTGGACTCATGCTGTGAACTCTTTCCTACATGAAGACAAGAACCCACTCACTACAGCTCATCCTAGGCAGACCCACTCAGGGCCAGGCCCTGTCTGTTAACAGACCCTGGCCCAATATCACTACGTCCTTATTAAAAGGGGGAAATTTGGACATAGAGATGGATACATGCAGAGGGAATATGATGTAAAGACAGGGAGAATGTTATCTCTAAGTCAAGAGACACTGGAGGCTACCAGAAGCTAGGGAAAGGCATGGAATACATGATCTGTCACAGCCCTCAGAAAGAACCAGTCCTCCAATACCTGGATCTCCAACTCCTCACCTCCAGAACTGTGAGGCATTTCTGTTTCTATTGTTAAAGCTGCCCAGTTGTGTTACTTTGTTCTGGCAAACTAATATACCACCCTTTACCTGAGAGGCAAATACTATTTAGTTATTTGTCAGCTTCCTTCATTGACGGTTTAATTTCACTGGGACATAAGCTACATGGGAACAGGGACTTAGTTCATCTGCATCATAGCACCTCTAATGGTACCTGGGAAATAGTAGGTGCAATACAATCAATATTTGTTGAATGAATTGTAATCTTTGGACCCAGGATGGGCAGTAACAAATATAGGAGTGGCTGAGCTCTGGTTCGATGGAATCAAATGAGGCAGACACAGTTGACATGATAGTTTCCATCTTAATGTTAAGCAAAGATTTGCTCTGGAAAATTATCTCCAATCAACAACTAAGCCATCCCCAAATAGTAGAAACATTATGCTCTGATCTGCGAACTATCTCTGATAATGAGGATGGCCTTGCTGTTGCTCTCATATTATCGAAATTGGAGTATAAATATTTAAGATATAACTGACATGCAAAATGGATACCAAACACTTACAGTTAGCTATTATGTAGCTTCTCTAGCTCACATTTAACTTACCCTTGGAAATCAACAATTTGTACCATCCATCAAAAGGATCCTTGGTGAGGTTCTGTGTTAGTTCTCTACTGCCCCCATGAAAAATTACCGAAAACTTAGTAGTTTAAAGGAAATGACTTTCCTCTCTTCTAATTCTAGAGATCAGGAGTCTGAAATGGGTGTCCCTGGGCTAAAACCAAGGTGTCGGGAGGCTGTGTTTTTCTGGAGACCCTAGGGGAGACCCGACTTGTGCACTTTGTGGCTCCCGGCCTGCTTCCACTCCCAAAGCCAGCAATGGTCAGTTGAGTCCTTCTCATGCTGTCATCTCTCTGGTTGTGACATTTTTACTGGTCCTCTCCTGTTTAAAGGGAATTGTGATTACATTGGGCCTACCTGGATAGTTCAGGATATTCTGTGTTAAAGTGAGATAATTAGCAACTTTAATTCCATTTGCAAACTTATTTTCCCCTTGCCATATAACATAACATATACACAAGTTCTAGAAAATAGGACATGGCCATTTTGGGGGAGGCCGTTACAAGTCCAAGTGCCTACCACAAGTTCTATAATGTTGGTGCTGTCAGCACACGACATTACTGTCAGGGGTTAGAGGCGCTTTCTCATGCCTAGTTAATGTCATGCTCAAAATCCTAATCTTGGGGTTGATTTATGAGACCTGAGCAAGAATATAGGTTTCAAAATAGGTCTAAGAACAGCCTTTAAAAAATCCGTTCTGCAGGATATTAGTAAACAGTACATGAAAAGGAAGTGTTTCATGGTCAAATCCCATCAGCAATGCAGATTTAGGAAAACTAGGTCTGCTGTTTCTTTGTTGAAAGACTTAAATGCCTTTATCACCATGCACTGTGGTTCGTCAGAAGGCTACTATAGCATGCAAGGTCCCGTAAATCATTCGGCCCCAGAAAGCTTGTTGCTTCAGAGCTAATGGTCTGTGGAACACACTGAGATATTCTGGTATAAAATAAAATACAAAGTTCTAGATGAAATTAGGAGTGTCTCTGGGCTGAAGGATCCACAGGAAATTGACTTCTGGAGTTCCCAACATTCCATTGTACTGACAGTTCCTAAAACAAACGAATCATTACTTGGGGATTAAAAATAAGTTTGCTACTTAGAAATCTTCATAGCAGGGAATAGCAGAAGGCTGTCTTGACATCTCCTTAATTCAACATGTTCAAAACTGAATTTATTATCTTCTCTCTCCCTTTCCCCAATTTACCTTACTGTTATAGGCTGAGTAATGTGCCCTGAATTCCTATGTTGAAGTCCTAACCTCCAATATCTCAGAATGTAACTATGTTTAGAAGCAGGATCTTTAAAGAGGTCATTACGTTAAAATAGGGTCCTTTCAGAGGGCCCTTATCCAGTAAGACTGGCGTCCTTATAAGAAAAGGAGAGTAGGATGCAGACAAATACAGAAGGAAGGCCACATGAAGTCACAGGGAAAAGAGAAGGCCACCTGGAAACAAGAGACTCTCCTGAAATCTTGATCTTGAACATCCACCCTGCAGAACTGTGAGAAAATAAATTTCTGTTGTTTAAGCTGCCCAGTCTGTCACTTTATTAATTGTCAGAATTGCTTTGGTAGATGTGTTAGTTTCCTACTGCTGCTATAAGTTACCACAAACTTAGAAACTTAAAACAACAAATGTTTATTATCATACAGCTCTGGAGTTCAGAATTCTAAAAAGGGCTCTATTCTACCTAGAAGCTCCAGAAGAGAATCCAATCCTTGCCTTTTCTAGAGCATTCCTTGTCCCATGGTCCACCCTCCATCTTCAAAGGCACAACATCTTCCAGTCTCTCTTTCTTCTTCTGTTGCCACAGGGTCTTTTCCCTCTCTGCTCTCATCCTCACATTGCCTTGACTCTGACTCTCCTGTCTCCCTCTGGTGATGACACTGGGCCCACCCAGATATTCCTGGATAACTGCCCCATTTTAAGATGCTAAATTTAATTACACCTGCATTTACAGATTCCAGGAGTTAAGGTGTAGACATCTTTGGGGAGCCATTGTTTTGTGTACCATAGTAGATATAGATGGACAAGTGGTGACCTCTTCCAACCTCAGTTAAGTACTCTGAAAAGGATGACTTTCCAAAAAAGTAAATCTTTTTTTTTTTACCAAGGTTATGGAAATAGATGAGCATCTCTAAGTATAACTTAAAACTGTTGTAATTTATATATGCGTGTATAAATACATCTATATATATAAGAAATATATGTGTTTCTTGTCTACCAAATTTCCCATTCCTGTACAAAGCATTTAATAGAAAAAAATCTTATGGAATTATGATGAATTTAACGAAAAGCTAACAGAATAAATAAGAGAGAAGAGAGAGTCCACACTTCATTTCTTTTAACAGCTGTTGACTGGGAGCTGATGAATACATGAGGAACAGTGAGGAAAACCTATTGTTTTAAAAGGCAGATGTATAAAATTGTGTTTCTTGAGGTGGGGGAGTAAATAGGTACCTTGGAAAAGCTTATAAATTTGAAGAACATGAGGAGGTTTTTTAAAATCTTTTTAAAAAAAATGAATACACACTAGGGTATGAATATAATTTGTAGTTCCCTTCGAACTGCAGAATAAATAAACAGTAAGAACAGAAGTTAAATGGTGATTAAAAAATGACATGGCAGGATTTAAATCTGCAGATTAAAGATGAAAAATTTTCCTGAAGACAATCAGGGGAGACATCTGCTACTGTATATGAGACACCACAGAGAACCAGACATGTTTTAGAAAGCATTCCTTTTGGGTAAGAATTTTGGTTTTTGCTTAGTAAACAGAATAATTAGTAAAGATTAAAGAAATGCACTTTGATATCTCTTGGTTGAGAGTACTTGTGCCTGTTATGTGCCTTTGAGCTGGTTCCAACTCCTGGTGACCCTGCAAATGAGTGATGTCCACACTTTCCTGTCCTCACCTGCCCCACTCAGCTCATGCAGACTCATGCCTGTGGCTGCTTTTATGTTGTCAATCATCTCATGTACCGTCTTCCTCCCTTTCTTCAGCCTTCTACTTTTCCCAGCATTATTGTCTTGTCCAAAGAAATCTGCCTTCTCATGATGTGGCAGCTTTTTCATTTTTGCCTCCAGTGGTATTTCAGGCTTAATTCCTTCTAGGACCTACTAGTTTTTCTTCCTGGCAGTTGGGGTATCTGTAGAGCTATCCAACACTCCATTTCTAATGATTCAATTTTTTTTCTCATTAGCCTTCTTTACTGTGCAGCTTTTGCATTTGATGTACTGATTGGGAATGTTAGTCCTGGTCTCTAATGACATACCTTTGTTCTTGGGGATCTTCCCTACTTCTTGCGTTGCTGCCCTTCTGAGTCTCAGATTTCACTGGATTTCTTGGCTAAGTCTATATTTGAACTGACAACTGAACCAGTATCGGTAAAATTTCAATGTCTTCTTGGTTTATGTTAGAGTTGTATATATCTTCTGTGGTCATGATTTTTATCTTCTTGATGTTCAGATGCAGACCTGCTTTGGCACTTTCTTCTTTCACTTTCATCAGAAGATGAAATGGTCATTTCATTCAGACCATTGCTACTTTCTGCCAGTAAGAAAGTGTCATCTGCATATCTTAAGTTATTAATGTTTCTTCTACCAATTTTCACTCCTCTTTCTTATTTTGCCCTTTCCCTGTAAATACTCACTTTTCAGGAAGACTAGCAGCTGAAAGCAGGGAGAGGTCACCTGCTGTGCAGACTGTTGGGTGACAAGCCTGATCCTTTAATGTGGAGTGCATACCTCCTTGGGTGACAAATGGTACTAGGTACCCAAAGCAGCTGAAAGATGGGCAAAACGCTTGTCCAGCTTTAACAAATCTTTCCATTTGAGAGGGCCCAAGAGTTTTCTTATTTCTGCTGGATGCCTTGAATACACTACACTACAAATTAGCTTAGGCCAGTGTTAGTCTGAACCCTTTTGTTTCAGTCAATTTCTTCTCTGTTTTGGAACCTGTGATAAAAGTGTACAGAATCTATTTTTTAGGACCAAGAAGACATCTAGATCAAAAGCTGACCCTAGAGCCTGCTGTTTTTATCTTACCCATATATGAGTTAAAAAAGTTTTTCTTTGAAAACCTGATGGAAGCCTTAGAATCTCCTGTCATAAAATCATATTGAAGTATTGGCAGGTTGAAATAAAAAATGTTTTAAATTCTTTTTATTTTTATTAATACCATTACTTTATTTATTCCTTAGTTTGAGTCCATCAATATTCATAGAGCATCTTCTGGTTGTGAAAGGTGCAAGTGTGAAAAACAACTGTTTTCCTGCTCTCTCACCATTGCTCCTTCCCATCCCCCTTTCCTGTATTCTCCTGCTCTCCCTGACTTCTTAGATATTGCAAGATCCCACAGCCCAGTCCTCAATCTTCCTCTTTCCATCTCTACTCTCCTATAGGTCAGGAGTTGGCAAACTTTTTCTGTGTAAATGTCCAGACAGTACATGAGGATTTTGCAGGCTACACAGCCACTGTCACAATGACTCAGCTCTGCTGGTGTAGCACAAAAGAGTCTATAGACAATGCGCGAGGGAATAAATGGGGCTGTGTACTTATCAAAATTGGGAGGTGTCCTGATTTGACCACAAGCCACAGTTTGTGAACCTTGGTCTAGGTAATCTCAAACCTGTGGTTTTCAATGCCCTGTACAGTCTGCTGATTCATGTATGCATTTCCTCAGCTCCAGTCATGTATATTCAGTTGACTGGTGGGTATCTCTACTTGAATATGAATAGGATTCTCAGAGCAAACATATCCAAGACAGAACTTCTGATTCTTTCCCTCCTGTGCATACCTGATCCATCCCAGCATCCCTCATCTCATTAAATGGAACCCATGTCTGTGTAGTTGCTCAAGACTAAAACCTTGGAGTCAGCTTCAATTTCTGTTTTTTCACATCTCTTCATCAATATACCATCAATGTCATTGGCTCTACTTTTAAAATATACCCCAAACCTGACTGCTTTTCATATACTCTGCTCCTACTACTTATTCCAGCCCACAGCCTCCTCTTGCCTGGACTCTAGTATTTTCTTGAGGGATCTCCTTTCTCCATTGTTAACCTAATTCCCAACCAGTAAAAAGCTCATCACTTCTGGAATAAAAACCATGGTTCTCAAAGCCTCATATGGTCTGTTCCTTGACCTCCTCCTCCGTATGTTATTTCTACTATTCTCCTTGCCTCTTGCTCTCACATTACTCTGGTCTCCTTGTTATTCCTTCAGCCCATGGAGCCTGCACCTAGCTCAGCATGACTGGTTTTCTGTCTGCCTGGAAAGCTCTTCCTCCAGATTGTTGCATGCATCTCTTTCCTGCTTCCCCAGTGAGGTCTTCTTTGACCAATCACCTTGAATAAAAGAATACTTATCATTGTCTCTCAACTTCCTTCCCTGTAGGTTGATTAAGAGTTTGTATTGCACATAAGTTTACTTATCAGTTACCTCCCCTAGCAGAGAGCAAACTTTGCATTATCAGGGAGTTTATTGGCAAATTTTGTTCACTGTGGTGTCCCTCTTCTTAAACTGGGGTGTGGAAAATAGCACATGCTCGATGAATATCTGCTGGCTCTCTGCATAAATAAATTAATATGTGAGAGAAGACAGACACATCCTCCCCCCACCCCCCATAAAGCTTAGAGTCCACTGGGGGAGACTCGGAGAAGTAAATATTCAAACAGTAAGGGAAGACCTGCAGTGAGAGCAGAACAGTGGACTATGAAGCCCCATTCCTCTTTCAGATTGTGGCAGCCAGAACCATTCTTCCAGAGAAAGTGATTATCTTAATTGAGACCTTAGTGATGAATAGTAGTTAACTACCTCATACAAGATAGGGGCCTCTGGCTTTCCTGGGGCTGAATGAGGCCAGGGAAACTGTGCTAGTTAAAAGACTGCTCTGATAGTTTTTGATTCACTCATTTGCTGATGGGCACTTAGGTTGCTTCCAGTACTTGGCTATTGTAAATTGTGCTGCTATGAACATTGGGGTGCACAGGTTCTTTTGGATTGGTGTTTCAGGGTTCTTAGGGTATAATCCCAGCAGCAGAATTGCTGGGTCAAAGGGCAGTTCCATTTTTAGTTTTCTGAGGAAATTCCATACAGTTTTCCACAGTGGCCACCCCAGTCTGCATTCCCACCAACAATGTACTAGGGTTCCCTTTTCTCCGCATCCTCTCCAACACGTGTTTGTTGATTTGTTTATGTTGGCTGCTCTGACTGGTGTGAGATGGTACCTCATTGTGGTTTTAATTTGCATCTCTCTGATGACTAGTGATGCTGAGCATCTTTTCATATGTTTCTGGGCCCTCTGTATGTCTTCCTTGGAAAAGCGTCTGTCCAAGTCCTTTGCCCATTTATTAATTGGGTTGTTTGTCTTCCTGGAGTGGAGTTGTGTGAGTTCTTCATATATTTTGGAGATCAGGCCCTTGTCTGAGGTATCATTGGCAAAAATGATTTCCCGTACTGTTGGTTCTTTTTTCATTTTAATGCTGTTTTCTTTAGCCATGCAGAAGCTTTTTATTTTGATGAGGTCCCATTTGTTTATTCTTTCTTTTATGTCCCTTGCTTTAGGGGACATGTCTGTGAGGATGTTGCTGTGTGGAATGTCTGAGATTTTCCTGCCAGTGTTTTCATCTAGGACTTTTATGGTGTTATGACTTATATTTAAGTCTTTTATCCACCTTGAACTTATTTTTGTGTATGGAATTCTACACAGCAGAGAGAAAGAATGAACTTATACCCTTTGCGACACCATGGATGGAACTGGAGAGCATTATGCTAAGTGAAATAAGCCAGGTGGTGAGGGACAAATACCATATGATCTCACCTTTAACTAGAACATAATCAACAAAAGAAAAAAGCAAACAAAATATAACCAGAGACATTGTAGTTAAGAAAAATCTAACAATAGCCTGAGGGGAGAGGGGAGGGGATAGTGGGGAGATGGGTTTACCAGAGCTACCATAAAGGACACATGGACAAAATCAAGGGGGAGGGTGGAGGTGGGGGAGGGAGGTGGGTTTGGCTGGGGTGGGGTGGGGTGGAGGGATGGGGAGAAAATGCAGACAAGTGTAATTGAATAACAATAAAAATTAAAAAAAAAGACTGCTACGATATTTTGCATTGCCTCTCTCTTATCTGAGTTAATATTTAGCACCTTCATTTTTACTAGTTTTAAGCTGAGAAATTAGTTAACTGACTCATAATTTCATAATTCTGATCCATGTGTTGCAATTGTCCCTGCTAAGACAATAACTATGAAATTGGTGACAATTATATAGGTCAGAGCTTTCGGTTGTTAACACACTGGGCAGCTACATCCTTAAGAGGCAAGTCAAATCACAGGGCCCTGGGGCTGTGATCCCAGTGTTCTCTCTGTCTTCACTCCTTGCTCTCATCTTAAAGAATTATTCAGTCCTAGGAAGATTCAGTTGTCTTGGATGGTCATGGCAACTTTGCAGTGATAGAAGCCCCCCAACCCCACTAAACTATAAGAAAGACAGGATTAATAAGGTTAAGCCATCATTCTTTCCCCAGCTCTGTCAGAAATGCAATTTCATCACACTTTTTAGTTGCAAAATATACACTCCACGATTTACCTTTAGTTTAAATGTTTCAACATTTTGAGTATGTCCACATTTTCTTTTTCAGCTTAATGAAACCAGCAGGATGGGAATTATCCCCATTTTACATGGGGTAAGTTGTTTTCTTTCCTTCTGCTGATGGTATCCCACTGGTACCCTTGAAAGCTCACGAAGAATTAATGAATGAGACGCCTCACATTGACAAATACCACATAATGGCACCTGAAGTAGGGCTGTAATCATAATAATGCATTTCCCACAATAGACAGAGGTACTTTTCAGTAATTTCAGGAGCTGTTCAAGAGAGGTATTCACAGACAGACTAGGCAAGCACATGCTATTCATTTTGGACACATAATAATGCGAGTTGTAAATGTGCCATTAAAATTTGCTTCTGTCTTGCTAAAAGGATATGGAAAACTTTAATTCTCAGTCTTTGGAAAACTGTGTTGCTCTTCCAGACTAGTAATAACAACTCATGTGCTAGTAATATGGATCCTGACCTAATCTCTGAGGAAAGATAATTGTTTGGTGTGGAATTTGGAAAAAGGTATGAAGTTTAATATGCTGACATTAAAAAATATCTATGCTTAGAAAATAAAGTTTTTTCCCTAAAATTCGTATCTTTTCATTTAAAGATAGACTCCAGATTTTAGATAATACTATCATCCTTCCCCATTTCATCTGTGATAAATGTTATGGACTGAATTGTGTCACCTGAATACCCACATATTACAGTCTTCACACTCAGTGTGACTGTATTTGGGGGTGAGGGCCTCTAAAGAGGTAGTAAAAGTTAAATAAGGTCATGAGGGTGGGGTCCTGATCCATAGGACAAATGTCTTTATAAGAAAAGGAGGAGACACCAGATCATTCTCTCTCACTCTCTCTCATTTTCTCTCTCTCTCTCTTTCTCTTTCCCCATCTCTCTCCCTTTGTGTGTGCAGAGGAAAGGTGATATGAGGACATCTGAAAGCCAAGAAGAGAGCTTTCACCAGAAACAACCCTGCTGGACCTTGACCTTGGACTTCTAGTCTCCAGAACTGTGAGAAAGTAAATATCTGTTGTTTAAGTCCCCCAGTTAGTGAGACTTTGTTATGGAGGCTGAGCAGACTAATATAGTCACATCTACCATACTTTGCCATGCATAATGTGCCCCCATGTATAGCGAGCACCCACATTTTTGGCCCAAACTTTTAGGAAAAATAGCTTTTGTTTTAATTTTTTAAATTTAATTAATTATTTATTTATATTTAGAAACAAAACTGATGATCATATTTGAGGGTATTATTTTGCATACAGATATTGTTATTGCTTTCTAAAGTTACACTTTCAATGCATAAGCATGAATAAAAGAATTAAAAACATTTACAAAGATACGGAATTAGTACTATCCAAGTATAATGTGCATCCTTATTTTTCCCTCAAAAATTTGGGCAAAAAAGTGCACATTATACAAGGCAAAGCACTGTGTGCCATTTAAATATGGGCAGATTTTTGTATATCAGTTATAGTCAATAAAATTGTTAAATATAAAGAACACCAGAGTTTTGATTTTCATGTGTATTTTATTTCTACTTCAAAGAATTACAAGCAAAATTCCTGGAGTGCTCTCTTCTAACTATTGCAAGGTACATCAGATTAGTGACACGTTGGCCATAGGTAGGGTGGCCAACTACCTGGTTTCCTTGGGACTGTGAGTTTCTGTGAAGTAGGCATTCAGGTGCTGAAATCAGTCATCCAGGAGACACGGGACACATGGGGCACTCTGGCACAGGCCTGAGCTCTGGCCATCCTGATCCCTGGGCAAGTCAGCCCGGCTCCTACCTTGAGAGGCAGGACTGACAATGGAGATTAATCAGTCAGGGGCCTGTTAAGATTGAGCAATCACACCAGTAATTGTAACAGAGATATTTTAGTACAAAGAATTGCTAACTAGGAGGAATTGTTGACTAGGAAACTGAAAGGGTAAAATAAAATCCCACGAATGTGTCATAGAGTAGCAACTGCAGGAGACAGGTGGCCTTGGGGTTTGGGAACAAAGGAAAAGGTTGGAGTTATTGAATCTTTGATGCTTAAGATGCTTAGAGGAGGGGACCTACTGGGCAAGGACCCAGAGTCCTGGAGGGAGTGCTGGCTGGTTGGTGCTTACTGTGTCCCAGGAGGGCTGGGGGAGCCATGAGGCCAATGCAAATGTTGTGCAAATGTTGGAAGGACTGCAGACTGGGACCAATGGCCACTACCAGGGTGAAGTGTTACTGCTGGGCTGAAGAAACATTGCTTGAGTGAGCTAATCAGAGCAGGAATCACTCTGGAAGGAAGTGTTCCTTGTCACTCAAGACTTGTGGTCTCCTTGTAGAGGCCCTGCTGGAAGAACCCAACAGGGAGCAGCAGGCAGAGCAGAATTTGGTTTAGAGAGTCCCAGTTATGCATCACAAAGTAGAGTATAGAAGGGTTGGCTGGTAGTTGACATACAACCTTAGAAACTGACCTTGTGGTAGGATTAACGAAGCACAGGAGAGGTGTTCAAAAGGCCCTGGACATCACAGATATGATAAACATCCACTACAAAGTTATGAGCTGTCACAACGTCTGTGAACTTTACTCCAGGAGCAGAGAGATGACGCACCCTTGGTCATCAGTTAAAAATGCTGTGAAAAGTGGAGCAGCTGGTTAGAAGCTGAGGGAACATAGAGCAGCAGCAAGAAGTGACACCTGACAGCAGAGAGGAGGCAGGAATGGAAAAACTTAGTATAACAGAGGATGTTACTTGCAGAGGCAGATAGCCTGTTTATTTCAATAATCAGTCAAAGTAACAGAGAGGGGAGAAAGGTATCACACTAAGTATTCTACTGGATGCTCCAAGCCTTGTCATTTCATCATTAAAACAGTGCCAGTATGGAGGGATTATTTGCTATTTTATGAAAGAGGAATGAAAAGCATAGAGAAGTGAGTTAATCTGATCACATCAATAAGTAATCTGTGGAGCAGGAATTTGATTCCAGCTTTGTCTGGGTTTAAATATGTGCCCCAATATTATCATGAGGACTCTCTGTACATGTCACTTAGCATAAATAACTCATTGGCTTAATGGATGCTTTTGACGATGGTGTTGAAAGAACAGCAGGGCACCAATTCTGCACCTTCTCCTATTTCTCCCATTCCACAATGGGGAGGGATCCTGGTTGGAGCAAGGATCCAACCAGGATCCAACCAGGAGGCACCATAGAAACACAGATAACAAGACAAAGAAAAATCCCACCAGGGAACAGAAGAATTTCCACCTTTTGCATTCTAGGTCATCGGATATGAGATGCTGGGCTAGAGGAGTAAAATGACAGACTCCTCCTGGAGGACTGAGGCCATAATTTTTCGGGGAGGGGAAGGTGTCTTCTCTTACTCTTTTCTCTTCCATTAATTGGCTATATTAGACAGGGGCCCACTTTTGGACTGGATTTGCCTTCTGCAAAGGAAGTAGAAACTAGGAAACTAAGGCTAGGATAGATTGAGACCTAAGGCACTGACTTTAGGAGACCTGGTTCTGCAATATTTTCTGGGTTCTAGGTAAAGATGACTTTGAACTATCTCCACTGGCCAATGCAATTCACTATGACAGGTGAGCCTCCCTGCATCATTAGGAGGGCCACATGGCTGAAGTACACAGGAGGTTGAGCATGGTGGCCGATGCTGAGGAGCGTCTGGATTCGGAGAAGAAGGATTCACTATCACGCTTGCTAAACTCCATTTAAGAAAGCAGGAAAGGGTGAAACTCATTTTAGAACATTCTCTCAACCTTGAATTCGGGTTACTAAATGAGAAAAATTCAGCTAGATGGAAAATTCATGGATATGGAATGTTTTATTAATAATGGCACAAAATAACTAAGCAAAGATAGTTCCTTGCTTTGATTGGCAGAGCACACATTAATTTCCACCATGTTATTTCCTGTGTAATATTCCTGACTTTTCTCCCTGACCAATTCACTTCTCCCGTTAAATATACCTGAGTAGAGTTCAGTACAAAGAAGAGATTGCTTGGACACTGGCTGCTTCATGTCCCTTTCCTCCTGGGAGCTGGTCTGTCCACCAAGATGGAATGTTCTCTATCATTTGCTGTTGTGTGGTAGCTTAGCCGGGACGTCCTGTCCTTGTGGTTCAGGCCTGGGGCCAGGAGTCCTGCAGTGTCTCGGGTGTGCGTCAGTCTAATTTTGGGATTCAGCATCAGAAAGCTGCTTATACTAGACATAGGCCATGTTATCCAGTATCACCTTTATCAGCATATTGGTAGATTTTGCATATCTATCTGCTTTACTACTTTGTCTTAGTTTTTTAATTGATTCATGTTTTGCCAAGGAAAAGGGGCAAGATTTATCAAATCCCCTTAAAATCAAACAATGTCAAAAAACCACATATTCTTTTTCTGGAATTTACTTTGAGATGATTTTTTTGGTAAACTTATACCAGGAATAGTAAAAAAAAAAAAAAACACCCAGAAAAGAAAAAAGTACTTTTTTTGTTTTTTTTCTGAACCATGTATATAATTAATTTTTAAATAGCCTAACATAGTTTTTATTTTTCTATTCAATATTCAGAACTCTAACCTGCATATTAAGAACTGATTAATAGCTCTGGTTACAATATGTATTGTTTCCAGACAGTAAAAACTGTATACCAACTATTATATGACCAGCTCATAGATCTTTAAAACCTTCTGGACAAGCCCAGACTTCTGTTAATTTTTTCTTAATGAATGCATTTAATATTTATCAACAATTTAAAGGGCCTATGATCTAGTGTAGATTATGCAAAACTAGAGGGGTTTTGTTCTTATTTAGTTTCTTAAACATTTTATGTATTTGTAAGAAGTATATTTTAAAAAACCAGCCACCATCTCATTGCCCAGAGGTGATGAGTGCTAACATTTTGATACATATTCCCTTAGACTGCACTTGATATAATGAACAAACAACACACACACATACACTCACAGCTCTCTCTTATTTCTCAGAGGAAGAAATGGAGTCCCAGAGAGGTTGTAACTAGACTAAATTAACCCTGTTGTCAATGTGAGAGAAAAACCAGAGCTCTTATACCAGTCTTAGAAATGGCTCAAGAAATCTTTCCTTGTGAAATACCTTTACATGTCAAGGATCAGTGAATTGGCATTAGCTTTTTAAGAGTGTCTAAAAGTTTGTTTTGACTCCTCATTAAAATGATAAACACCAGAAGCAAGAAGGTGATTTAGTGAAGGCTTTGGGAGAGAAAGGTAGACCTTTCTGTATGAACACATTTGGGGAACCGTTGGTAAAATGCTGGTTACTATAAAAGGGAGCCTGCCATTTCTCAAAAGAATGAAGGAGAAGAGCAAACTGAGACTCAATTTGACCAACTGGGAGACTACATCTTAAACGACATCTGATGGAGAATTTCATGTGGAAAAGGTACTACTGCCAGACGTAGAATTATCTCACAACTTTTATCTTTCAGCTGGATCAAGATACAGAAAGTTGCCATACTTGAGCCTGGTCACAGGCTGCTAAGAGCCACTATGTGTCCACAGCCCCTGTCCCTACAGTCTGCTTCGTCACCTCAAGGAGGGTTGAGTCTAATTTCACTTTGATAGTTCTAGGTGAAGAGTCCGAGATGAAAATGAAGAAACACAATGCATCACAATGCAATTACACTGGGTATGTTTTTGCTGGAGATTCAATGTGCTTTTTAAGTCTTGCCTTACTTTTGCCGTATATTAAAAGCTTTATCGCTGTAACTTGATTTTAAATAGGCAATGTTTCAAATATATTTGAGATCTTCATAATAGTCATTTATAAACCTTAATTTGGATATTAAAGACGGGCCACATTCATTTTCTGGAGTCTGATAGCTGCTCCAAACATTATTCCAAGAGTTATCTGCTTGTGTGACCCTGTGTGGTGGATGTCGTGTTTGCTGGGTTCATCAGGCAGAATTATTCTTTTCTTACAGGGTCACAGCATCTACAATAAGCATTTTGAATAATGCAATAAAAAGTGGATTGAATAATCTTTTGCAAAATACAACGGAGGATGCCATCATGATCAAAGACATAATTATTAAAATTAGCACTTAGTTTTAAATAATATTTATAAAAGAAATGCATATTCATTATAGATTGGGGAATAGAGAAGAAAAGTCAGACCTCTCATGGATCACTACCACCAGTGGGTATGTGTACAGCTTTCTGGGGATACCCACACATATACACATTCAAACAAACATACAAAACTTAGTTTATGGGCCATACTGTTTATAACTTTTTAACTCACTTTCATAATATGAATATTGGTCCATGTCATCAAATATTCTTTTAAGGCTTGAATTTAATAGATGAGGAATGTTCCTGGCTATGGCCATTTCATCATCTTTTTGTGTGAGATTTAGGCTGTACACCTCTAAGTTGTTTCTCTTCTTTACAAATAATCCTGTTTCTAACATCTTTATGAATGAGTGATTGTTTTTATCTCTGATTATTCCTTGACAATGAATCCCTGTAAGTAGTGTTAGGAAAACAAACATTATATAGATTTGTAAGGATTTTGATGCATACTGGTGTGTTTCCTATTGAATGTTAGTAGTTAACGTTCCCACCAATGGCATGTAAACATCCACTGTCTCTTAACTTCGCTAATACTGAGTGTTATCATAAAAATAATTGCATATATCATGGGCTAAAATGGTGTTGAAAGTCCCCTTTAACTTGCACATAGGTTGAACTCTAAATATTTTCATTGTCCATGCACATTTTATTTTTTGTTCCTCAGCTTTGCTAATTTTTCCCATTTTCTTACTGACATATACATCTCTTTCTCCCACGGAAGAGCATTTCATGTCTGTTTTAGAAATCATGACCCCTTGTCTGGCATTTATGCTGTACCCATTTCCTTCCAGTTTATGCTTTTCAGATTTTGCTTTTGGCAGCTTCTGTTACATAAACATTTAACACGTGTATGTGATCAAGCCCATCAGTCGCTCCCTTTATGTTCTCATTATTTCTATGCTTTGAAATGCTTTTTCCACTTGGAGACAGAGTTTGATCTGGAACAACACATAAAACATTGTTTCACTACTATTTTTAGCATTCCTCTTCTGGAAGGGCATGCATGGGAAGTAAGCAAGGTGACAGCAGAGAGGGGCAAGGGCACAGTGGGGAGCCAAGGAGTGGTTGCTGATGAGACTTTTACTTCTGATTATGCTCTCAAGGCTTTTCACCTTTCTATTAACTACAAGCAGTGAAGACTGATGAGAGGAAGGAAGAAGGAATCAGTGTACTCTGAACCACTGCCTTTGAGAGGACTGGGAGAAAGGTGACTTCTGTCAAAACTGTGTCCTCTGCCTGGCAAGCCTCGGGGTCCTTGATGGCCAGTGGAGAATCAGAACACAGGCTCAGTTGTTTAATTCACAATAAGGGATACAGCACAAATGGGAGCTTTCCTGTGATTGAGGGACCATCGCTCAAGAATGAAATAGAAGAGATCAACAAGAAGGAGCTGAGAGGCCTGGGTGCTCTAGAATGAGAGTCGCAAGGCAGCCAGCATCTGTGCCTCACCCCCACCCCAACCCCACCACGAGGCTGGTCTTGTCATCCTGATCAATGCCACAACACTGTCAAGACAAATAAGTCTTGATCTTGGCCATTGGGACTGTACACACAGTCAGTAGAGAAAATGAGAATTGGGGCAGAGAACAATGTTAAAGAGTAAATATGTCATCTTTAATTTCCCTTAAAAGGCTGAAGTCCTGGAAAATGATTTAGCTGAATTCTGCTCTACTGTGAGAGCAAGGGGGAGCCTTCGATGTTGGAAGAAGACTGTCTTCTTGTTTCTGTTGCTTTGTGTAAGGATAAGGCAGAAGGATAAGGCAGAAGGGTAAGACTGGCTAGGGTCCCAGAAAAGGGACAGGGAAGGAAGTGGGGAGAATGCTACTGTCCATAGCAATCAGAATCTGATATTAAACATAAAAATGTTCTTCAGGTGTTTGTGTCAGTTCATTTATCTGGCTTTGCAGATGATAGATCTTTACTGAAATTGGAATGTTTTTTTGGGATAGTACGGTTCAAAAGACAGACTCCTGGAGAGTGGTAAATTCACCTTGGGCATTTCTTCAGAGGTACATCCAAGAAAAGAGTTGTCCAGCCTCTGGGCTCTTGCGTGAACAGGTGTAGCCATCCCAGGGTGTCAGTGAGGACTCGTCACTATATTCCATAATAGTCCTCCTGACACCTAATTCAAATCCATACTCTGGTCAAGCCTGGTAATCTGGGTGAGGGTAAAGACTGAGGCAGTAAGCCTGGAAGCAGACTTGTGCAGGGCACCAAAGGTAAGCGCATGCCTTTTGCTTTCCACGAGAATTAACTGAAGAGTAGAAAGATGAGATGTGCAACTACATAATTTATTACTGATATTGATTTGACCTGAGGACGTGGGAGAATCTGTAGGTCAGCAGAATCCAAAAGCTCTCGAAGAATACAGAGTCCTGAGCTTCTTCATACATAATTTATCTTCTCCTTTATGTCTTCATTCTTTTCTGTGGCTCAAAACCTCCATCGTTTTCCCTGACCTATCTCCATGGGGCTGATTAGACTGTGAGAACTTTGTCTCTAATTACTGTTCATTTAATTCATATGTAGATTATTTATTATTTTATTACTACAAGGTAAGAGCCCTACTATCATGGTAACATAGAATGGAGTAAGCACACTCTAAACGGGCCCTAGACCTATAACCTTACTTAGTGCTCCACTATTCTTTTTTTCTCATCCTCATCTGAGGATATGTTTATTGACTTTAGAGAGAGAGAAAGGGAGGGAGAGAGAGACAAGAGAGAGAGAAAAAATTAACATGAGAAAGAAACATCGTTTGGTTGCCTCTCATATGTGCCTCAGTTGGGAATCGAACCTACAACATGGATATATGCCCTGACTGGGAATTGAGCCCATGATCCTTTGGTTTTCAACCAACTGTGCCACCTGGCCAGGGCAGTGTTCCACTATTCTTGGCTCATCTTCCTTGTTTTTGTGATCCTAAGAATGCAAACTACTTCCCGATTCTTTCTCTACTTGTTTCGTCTCTCTGTCTTGACATAAACCTGATCACCTGTACATTTTCCTTTAAAATTGCTCTTTTACCTCTTCAATGTCTTCTACTCCCCACCATAGAAGGGTAGATAATTTTTCCTCATACTTTGCTTCATAAAGAGATCATCTCTAAGAGGTGAGACCCATGCTTCTGTGTTTTTGCAGCTCTCCACATGGTTTAAATGGGAAGCCTGATGACTTGAGAGCCAATGGACCAGAGCCTTGCTACTCAAGCTGTGCACCTCAAACCAGCAGGATGGACATCACTGGGGCTTGTTAGGGTGCAGAATCTCAGGCTCCATCCCCATTCTACTGAGTCCAAATCTGTCATTAAATTAGATCCTTGGAGGAGTCATATGGGCATTGATATTTGAGAGGATGAAAGACTCTCCCATCAATATATCACAATCAACAGTGTCTCCCTGTCCATCTTCCAACCACACATCAACAGGAACACACCTGAGTCAAACAAGGTTAAGCATGTTTACCTTGTTACCATGTGAGAAAGTGCATGTCAGGGGAACCATAGGACATGTAGGGAAGAGGGAGCCAGGGGAGGCTTATTACAGGAGTTGGATTTGTGTTTTGTGGTTTAAGAGTGGTGGGCTGGGCCCATTTTAATCCTCCCTACGCCAAAGTGCAAAGGACCAAGACACAATCACCAAATTGTTTTCCCCTGTCCTTCCTCATAACACCCAATCCAGAAGTGGTCTCTTCTTTCTTGAATTGCTCTTGAAGAAAAAGGTACTTTGGCATATGCCTCATGCTGGGCAGGGAGAAGAGCCTTGATGAGTATTAGCAGTTCTGTACCGCTACGGCCTGTGACTGGCAGGCAGCACGTCACACTGTTGACCTGCACTGAGCTGTGTAAGATTAGGTGCTCTGGAGGGCTTTTTGTAGCAATAACCTGAGACATTAAACACCACTCCTGACCACTCTTGTGCTGACTGGGAATGCCTGGGCTCCAAGGAGACCTTGTCAACCTGAGCCAACACTGCTGAACAAGCTGGCAGCCTCACTGTCTTCTCTGGTTCCCAGGAGAGCAGAGCGCTGGTGGCTGAGGGCCAGGAGGCAGCCAGGAGAGGAATGAGGAGGTGCTAATCAATGCATAGGAAGTCTTAGTGATGCAAGGTGAACTAGTTCTAGAAACCTGATGTATAATATTGGGCCTACAGTTAACAAAATAGTATTGTACACTTAAAAATCAAGAAGGGTAGATCTCACGTTAACTGTTTTTTAACACAATAAAATTACAACTAGAATAAAGAGATTTGGAAAGAAGAGGAGAGGTCTTTAGGAAGAGAAGGTTGTGGATGGTGTTCTGAGAACTTCCGAATGTGGGGAGTTGCCCTTTTTCTCTCTTTCCCAAGGGAGGAGCCACTGTACATTTTTCCCCTACAGACTGTGCTGGTTCTGAACTTAGGGCCAGAGGTCTTGTCTCCCCTGGAGTTGTGCAGTGGCAGTGCCTGCAGACAGGTTCCGATGGCATCAGAGAAGTCCTGTAGAAGTCCGGCAAAGTGGCAGAGCTGGGTAGTTCAGGGGTCCCATCTCCTTCCTACTCTCTGTAGGTACTAGATTGACAAGAGAGCAAACCCTAAGCTTCCCATGGAGACAGATTAGCAAGGGCAGGTCTAGACCTCCAGGCCATCCCCACTGAATCTCCCAAAAGACAAAAGGTTTCCATACAAAGGCTTGGGGAATGACCCCCTGCTAGAGACAAGGAGTTGGCCACACCACGTCACCCACTGAGACCCTCAAGGTCAGAAGGTGTCATAGCAGTCCTAATGGAGGGTTTGGCCTAAGTTGCCTCCATAAAATATTATACCAGCCAAGAGCACCAACCTTGACACCCTGGGTCTCTGCAGCTGGACATCATCTGAGCAGGGGCTGTGCTCCAGACATGCAGGTTCGTCTCTCCTACAGAGGCCAGATCCCCTCCCCTTGTTCCTGGTAACAAAATAAATAAGACAGAAGCCCAGGAGGAGAGAGAGGAGACAGGAAACATTCAGAGTGAGCAGCTATTAACGATGGAGAAAGACAGCTGCTTTCCGAGCAGGTGCAGGCAATCCCATGGCTGCGCCGATCGCTGACCACCTAGTCCCACCGAGATTCAGTTTCAGCTTGGTATCAATTCCAATCCACAATGTTTGTACAGAATTACCAGAATTACTTAGTTAGCCTCCAGGCTAACGAATCATCTAATAATCAAGCACATATTTCTTTATATTGCCAACAAGTCTATTTGTGTGTGTGGGTTTTGTTTTGTCAAAAATCTTGCTGAAATCAAGGCCCAGTATCCCAAGAGAAAGCTCTATGGCTGACATATTACTAATCCCACTGGTCCTAACCTTTTCTAAGTGCTTACAAAACACTTGAAGTCCATCTTATCAAGGACTTATACAGTGATGATTATAGCTACGATTATTGAGTTTTGCTGTAATATTCCGGGTACTTCACAATTATCTAATTTTATTCACTGCCAGACTTCTAGGTGAGGACAGAGTCTCAGACACTCTTGGTAGATTTTCAGCCAGGCTCAGAGACTCAGACCAGGATTAGGCAAGTGCTTTTGTCATTGTTTAAATTGAGAGAATGTTTAACTTCTGTCAGATTTCTGCCTCTGAGACACTGTGCTCTCTGCCCAGGGGAGCTTTCTTTTCTGTCTATTCACTGTGGTCAGCCGGTGAGTTCTGACTGCAGCTATGCACACTGGGAAATTAAAAGAGAGTGGTAAGCAGCAGTCGATCCTTGTCTTATTCTGTGTGGTGTGTAACCTTTCCCATTATTCTAATGAAAATATTTATGATCACAGCCTTCTGTGGATTTTCGAAAGGCAGTTGCAGTAAAATTACTGCCTGTATTTAGATGGAGTCTTTAACTTGGAATTGTGTGGCCCCGTACTAGGTCTAAAGAGAAACTGAAGCAAAGTTCTCTTCCCCCTTTAAGAACTCAACTTTGATATTAATGTTTTATGTCCACACTGTATTAAAATCTATAAAATTCTAGGAAAAAGAAGATGTCCAAAAAAAAGAAAAAAAAGGAAAGATAGATCATCTTTCCGGCAATTTTTTTCTCTGGATGAGGTTTACGGCCTAATCTTGTTTCTCTAAAGGGATTGAGATACTGCCACTGGGGCTTACCTGAACAAACTCTCTGAGTCTTTTAAAATGATCCTTTCAGTTTGAACTTCCCCCTTCTAAGGAATCAGCACCTTCTGCCTAGTTCTCTGGAAGCTGATGTTTCCCTGTGTCCGATATTATTGGACTGGCGTGACCATCTCCATTGCTTCCATATTTGTTAACTTTGCACGGGTATATGTATCTACAGTAGCATCTAAACAGTAAATTGTAACCACTTGCTGAACATCATCAGATTAGTTTCTTTCAGAATAGCTCAAGAACAGAAGAAAACTCACCTTGTCCTCCTTATTTTGTCCATTTGTGCTGGCTGTCAGAGCTGCCCTGAATTTTTTAACAAGATTGATTGATCTGCCTCCCAGACTTGTGTTAGATGTGATCCCATCAATTATACCCTCCATGATGTTTCCAGGTGCTTGGTGATTGGCCAGACGTGCCCTGTGGGCACTTATTTCCTAAACTTACATATCCCTCTAGAAAGGCCATGCTCACAATGACTAATTCCAAAGGCCTTGGGCACCTAAGACAGTTGGCATTATGTGAAATGAAATGTATTTTTAACCTTTTCTCATTAATTCTCACAGGAGGACTGGAATGGTTTTCCCTGAATGTTTTTGGTAAACATCGAGATCATATTTTTCTTCTAAGTCCTGCTTTTTAAGAGGAAGCTGAGCAACTAGAGTAAGACCCAGAAGCCTGAATCACAACCTCTAATTTAATACTTTCAGACAAAGTGCTACCTCTTCATTTAAAATGGAGTCACAAATCCATATTTCTTCTCTCTTTGTTTCTCCTAAGTTTGACAAGAACGGCTCTCTCTAAACTCAGCCAGCAGCAAGCCAAAGGTCCTAAAGGAAATTATAGTGAGAACAGGAGGGGAACTGTGACAGTTATCAGCTCACAATATGACAAGATCATCCATCACATCTGCTTTTAGGCCCAGGGTCCAGGGAGTGGAAAAAAACCCAAAGAATAAAGAAAATACGAGTACAGAGGGCTTGATTGACGTATCAGTAAGCTCACTGGTTGCTAACCTCTGACTGGGACCCTGTCCTCTTTGCACTCCTCACACCTGAAGTTGTCATCAGGTGCCTCCCAGACCCAAGGGAGCTGCAAAGCTCTGCTCTATCAGTAGTTCTTTGGTTCTCTTTTGATGTGGATCCTGGCCCACAGGATCTGTGTGTTCTGGTAGCAATGGACAAATTCACATGGACTACAGAGAAATCTTGTGTAGGAAAAGGGACGGCGTGGCCACTCTCTGAGTGAGAGAGAGGGTGAGAGGACCAGAGAGTGCCCGACCCCTGCCTGGACAGACTTTTATTGCTTTTCTGGGCACATTACATTGGAGGATGGTCCTCATTTACTATGCACAGGTTCACTGTAGGTGACTACCTTTTACAGACAACAAAGGAAAGAATGCTCTAATTACTTCAAAGAGAAGGATGTTACAGATCAAGGGGGAAAGTGGTTGAACTGGTTACACTCCAGACTTGGGAGGTTTAGCACAGACTTTAGGAAGTTAAAGATACTCAGTAAACATTTACTGCCTCAATCCAGGGTGAGGGAGTTATAGCAAAAGCAAGTCTCATAGCAGCCTAGGCACAATGCAGGCCTGATTCCCCATGGGAGAACCTGTCCATGGGCATGGGTCCTGTGTGCTGGAGGTCGCACCCCACTGGCTTTTCCAAGTGGGGGCTGGGCTACATTTCCCACGTGGGGAATGGTTCCCTATACTCTTTTATTATGATCCTTTTTTATATTTAGTTTTTGGTTAAGAACTTTTTATTAAAATCGAGTTTGGCATGATTTTTAATCATCAAATAGTTATTAAAGGATATGCTGTTGTGATTGAGTTTTTTTCTATTTTAATCTTTAAAACCATTTAAGTTGTGGTAAAAAAAATCCCACAACATCAAATTTTACCACTTTACTTTTTTAAAGTATAGAGTTCAATAGTATCAATATATTTACATTGCTATGCAATGGATCTCTAGAACTTTTTCATCTTGTAAAACTGATTGCCCAGCTTCATTTTGCAAACCAATTGCCCGATTCAACTTGCAAAAACTCTGTATCCATTGAACAGTAGATCCTCATTTCCCTCTCCCTCCAGCCTCTGGGAACCACCATTCTACTTTTCATTTCTGTGAGTTTGACTACTTTAGATACCTCATATGGATGGATTTACACAGAACTGTCTTTTTGGGACTGCCTTATTTTACAGATCGTAATGTTTTCAACATTAATCCATGTGGTAGCACGTGATAGAATTTCCTTTTTAAGGTTAAATAATATTTCATTATGTGTATATTCTGCATTATCTTTATCCATCTATTAGTGGACATTTGGGTTGCTTCCATTTCTTGGCTATTGTAAATAATGCTGCAATGAACATAAGGGTGTCCTTTGAGTTCCTTTTTGCACAGATGCATTGCAAGTGTTCAGGGGACCATCTATAGCTAGAGACCTTTCAGGATACCTCCTAAGTTGCTAGCTTATGTCTCTTATAATTTAAACATAATATTTAAAAATTTATGTAAAATAACTTGTGCTAGAAAGGATCCACAAGTGAATGGGGTTAAAAAGCCAAGACAAAACATATAGTTCCAAGGAATCTTTTGCCTGGTTGAAAAAACAAAAGACAGTTGTGGGGAAACTAAATGTATTTGTGGGTTGCATAGTTTGGGAAGGATTTTGGCTCTACAAGGATGAAGAGAACAGGGTGAGGCATGGAGAAAAGGAGGTACCATGGTTCTGACAAAGTCTTCCCAACTGAGGAGCAGGATTTCATTTCTCAGGAGTGTTGGTTAAAAACAGAGTACAATTGTTTAATATCACAGCTGCCAGTGGCAGTGGGGCAAGCAACAAGCTCACCAAAGCCTCCCCCAAAAAAAACAAAAAACAAAAAACCCCAAAACCAAAAAGTAAAGAAAAAGTTGAGGAATTACATGTCCGAGGAAGGCTTTGAAAAGCTCCAACATATTTTGAAGAGTCTGGAAGGCCATGCTCATATAGGAGGCTATGTGCATGCTTAGAATATACTTGAGAAAGCTTTAACTTCTCACCCCTGGATGATCTTGAGGCTTTTTGCAAACAGGAAGTGAAGGCTAAGATAGAACTGTAAACTGTCTGCCCAAGGAATGCTCTGGCACACACAACACACACCAGCCCCTTGGCAAAAGCCAGCAAACTTGTTCATTCCAGAAAGTTGAAGAAACCACTGTGTAATCATTAGCTGATCACTACGCTCACCAAGGAGAGACGTTACTGGCTACACATGGGTAAGAAACAGACTTTAAGTAGTTCAGGAAAGTCACTAACAAAGCAATAGCAGCAGAAAAATAACAACAACCAAGAGGAGTTTTTGGAAGTTTTTAGAAGAGCAAAGGCCTGAATAAAGGTCATAAATATATATTTAGGTCAACTGTAGTGTTTAACCTAGACCCTGCTTTTTATATGCAATTCTTAGCATTTTTCTATAGTTAGACAGGCAAGGGATGCCAAAACTTTTCCTAAACACCTTTTAACCACTTAAGATAGCATCCTTATTTTCTTTACCACTGTGGTAGATTGGGATATTGTCTCTAATTCCTCACTATCTTTTTTTATCAATTATGTACTCACATTATTTACCATAAAAATTTGCAGTGCTCTCTCACGGTGGGCACAACATATATTTTTGTCCCATCAATATCGGCCTTGGCCATGTGATTTGTATTATTCAGTGAGATGAGACATGAGCTGAAAGCTTAAATATACTGACATTATCTTGTTTTGCTTTCTTGCACTTCTGCCATTCACCATGAGAAGAACATGCCCTGGGTTGACACTGGCCCAAAGACAAGGAAGAGATTAATGGCACAGACCTTAATTCAACCTGCTTGCTAGAGCCAAGCTCAGCTCACTAACAGACTAAATTGAGCCATCCTAACCAATCTGTAAAAATATAGGGAAAAAATAAATGCTGTAATAAGCCACTGAATTTGAAGGTGCTTCGTTACACGGTATTATTTCAGTAATAGCTGACCAATATGACCACTAATTTAGAAAACAACAATGTTCTTATGACACACATATATTAACTGTTGACAGGTTGTTATCAGACATTTGTACTGATTTTAGTTTTTCACTCACTTATCTAGACTGGAACTGTTTGGAAGTCAAGTAGAACATCTATTTGAAGAGTGGGGTTTCAGCAAATGTAAGATACCAAATTAATGCCCAATAAAAAAACTTACTAACAGTAAAGTATGAAATTTTCCTACTTTCTCTTTATGACAATTCTGCTTCTTACATAAGTTTAGCTGATAATTACTAGTAATTTCTTTCCCCGCTCAGTAGTTGCAGTCTCAGTAAATAGTGTAACTGAGAAAGAACTCTATTTTGAGACACAATCTCAAAGGATTTTTCAGGTTTGATAAGGTATCACATTGTAATTAATTAGCATCCCTGTACAAGGTCAATGCTAGAATACAGAATAACATTCCACCTTTTTTTTTCCATTTATGCTCCTTAGCCAGAAAATGGATCACCCTTCAGGTCTGACTCAGAATTATTTGCCAAACTCCATTTCACCTGTTGGGGACAAGTGGGCATGTTTCTTTATCGAACCATTAGCTAAAAATGGAGTCCTGGGAAATAAGGATTATAAAGCTTCAGTTGTACTAAGGAAAAAATGGTGTGGAAAAAGTTTACCTACTTTTTAAAAAAGGATGCTTTGTCATCAAATTGGTTTTTGCCTCTCTTGAAATATTGCTTCATTCTCTGTTTAACACCAGCTTTTTAAACAGAAAAAGCATTTATTAAATTAACAATAGTGGGTGTGCAAAAAGAAACTTTGGTGTGATCCAAAGGGACTAGTAAGTAACAATTATCTGCAAGATACAGGATGTGATACAAGATACTGTGATATAAGATGGTGGTGGGATTTGGGTGGATTTGGGACAAGGGTTGAAAAAGCTCTTTGTGTGTATATATATATGTATATATATATACACACACATATATATTTAGATTTTCTATTTTTGAATCGTGTGACTTCATTTCTTCTTTAAAAATTATATATAATTTAATATAAAATGTATAATGTAGGATAGAAACTAAATTTGGTAGCCCAGGCAAGTTTAATACCTTTACATGATTTACATAATTCTATATACATAACATAACAGATAGTATCGTATGACAGTTAGCAAATATTAGCTGAAAGTAATAATTTTTAGGTGAGGTGAAATCTTGACTTATTCTGACATTGCTGTTCATAGTTATTGGTTCATTTAAGGTGATAGTATAATTGATTTTAAATGCTATGCTGTTATTATTGGAGAAGAAAACTAATAAGAAAACAAAGGACTGATATACTCGATTGCATTGACAAGCAACTGGTTGATTACTATTTTCATAAAAAGGAGGCATAGAGATATTAAGCCAATTGGAACTCTACATTCAGAGTAATTCTTCACATTGTTGTTAAACAGCTTAGTTACTAGTTGCTTGAGGTTTTATCAGTTGGTGTCAGTTTTTATCATTTTATAAAAAGAAGTTTTGGAGAAGTCCAATTTCGGAAAACACCCTAAACTTGACATACAAATTTTCAATCAGTAGGTACTCACAGAAGAAGTATGTAATTTAATTTCCAGTTCTTATAATATCAAGATATGTTTTGAACGCCCAGCTTTATCTTCACGTGGGCAGGTGCAGGGGTTGGCGGGGTTGGTTATCTCTGAGGAAGTTTTAGTCAGAGTTAATTAACTAATGGGTGAAAAGTGCTCTCTCTCTGTGTTAACTGCCATTGATTATGAGCTGGAGTTATAAAAAAGGATATATATATATAAATTTATAGTTATATATAGTTATTTCTTTGTTAAGGACTTGAGGACCCTTCTCCTTCATCCTTATCCAATTAATTTCACCATTACATTAATGATCTGCTTGTAGGAGATTTATATTTTTAATGACTTAGAAGATTAATTTGGAAGAACAGGTCACGTTACTCTTTTGGTTGAGGAGATAGAAAATGAGGTCAGCTATTGAAGTCTCAGCTGGCTTAGTGCTGTGTCCTCTGAACTCAAGAGACTATATTCTCAGTCTGAGGGTCACAACCTTTCTGGCCTCTCTGGAGAAGCACGAGGTCACATGTCATCATTATCTCAGCTCTAGAGCATCCGCTAAGACAAAATGAGAGAACAGCCTGAAGGTCTGTATCCCTTTTCTGTTACAGTGTCCCTTCTTTCCTCAGGCACTCAATTACTTAAACTGCAGAATTGGCAACGACTTTTCAATTTGAGAAAGCTAATCGAATGTAGTCTTATGAGGTGTAAGACCTGCGGTGCTCCAGGGGCATCCCTGTGAACTCCGTTGAGATTTTACAGCCAACGTGCACCGACACAGCCCCAGTGCGCCAGGGAACCACGAATTCAGTGGAGTTGCTGAACTTGAAATTTCGGCTTGGGATCATTACTAAAAGAGGTCTAATAGGCCACTACTGAAGCCCAATATTGATAATACTGATGATAATATTGAAGGTAATGGTGATAATATTAAAGACAGGAAAGCTACTAATAAGGTAACATTGGACCTTGTAGCAGAGTCTTAGTTAGCTCCAGCTGCTATAACAAAATACAATAGGCTGGGTGATTTAAACAACAGACCTTGATTTCTTATAGTTCTGGAAGGTGGAAGTCCCAGATCAGGGTGCCAGCACGATTAGGTTCCAGACTGAATACTTTGTATCCTCACGTGGTTGAAAGAGAGCTGCCTAGCGCGCTAACCTCTTCTTAAAAGGGTAGGAATTTCATCATGTGAGCTCCACCCTCATGACCTAATTGCCTCCCAAAGCCCCCACCCTCCTTTACATATCATCATGGGGTTAGGGTTTGAACATATGAATTTGGGGAGGATACATATGTTCAGTCCATTGTAAGCAGGAAAAGCAATAGCAACTAGTTCAAAATCCCAAATGGTACTTTATACACACACACAGGCCCATGCGGACACATGAATACATGCAAGGCTCAAGGGATGATTTCATGGACGTGAGGACCGGAGTTCAATAATGGGCTCGTCCAGTGGGCAGCTCTAACGACCGAAATGTATGCCTCTACAGCTCTTCTACCCATACAATATTGGCCCTGACAGACTTAACATTTTCTTCAGCTTGGATAAACTTTAGAGATACTTCTTCCTGACTCTAGGCCTGTAACCTCCCTTTTCTGAAACCACTTTCTTTAGGAACTTGCAGTTGTAAGTTCTTTCTCTGCACCTCGAAATGTATGTAAAACTTCCCCCAGCCTTTTGCCTGTTTTACACCTCAGGAAGTGTCTTTTTCTCAAGAACCCGAGGAACCATATTATTATAGTAGGCAGCTATTTAGATGTTGATGATCAGACGTCTAATTGAGCCAGATTAACTAGGAAGCTAAAGCTTCTAGACACTCCCTTCTAGCTCACTGTTTAGGAGTAATAATAAATTCAATAATAATATTTAAAATTTATCAAATATTTAATATGTGTCAAATTTCTTATGTACATTACTTTCATTAATCATCCCGACAATATTTTAAGGCAGGTTTTATTTTTATCTTAGTTTCAGCTGAGGTTATTGAAACCCAGAAGGATGATATCACTTTCAAGCTCACGTGGTGTGTGAGTAGCACACCAAGATTTAAATCCATGTTTACAGAATCCAGAAACATCAACTTTTAACCACCTTACTGTTCTACCTTTCATACCAGTTGCACACTTTGCTTACTGGACAGGAAGCTCTAAAAAAAAAGAATCGAAGGAGGAGCGACTTCTGCAGGGGTAGGAGAGCTGTTGGAGGTCACCTTCTTTGATTACTGGATTAATGCTGACACCATTTACAAGAAGGGACATGGAGAGGACATGGATATGGGTGGATTTGTTGGATATGTGCATTTATGTAACTAAATTTTTTAATCAAACATTTTGATTTTGTGCATCTAAACAGCATAGTTTTTACAAGTATACTTTACATTATAGCCCTAAAAGGAATAAAGTTAGAAACATTTTAGGGAGCATATCCTTCCAGCATAGTCTGACTTCTAGGCCAATGACATTTTTCAAGAAGTTATGTTTTTGACCTACGCTCATCCAAACTCAAATTATTCCATAATGGTTTCATGTTCTTGCTAAGGTGTCCATATTTCTCCCTAAAGCACTCAATAGTTACGCTCTTTCCTGATTGATGTCTTGCCTTTTATCAACCAGACTAAGTGAGAGACAAGACGGATTGGAGCAGAGTTCATTCTCTAACTGGATGTGGTTCTGTGGGACATAAAATGTCAATGCTTAACATTGTTCCAAATCTGCAAGTTTATTAGCTTTGGAGAAACATGTGGTTAACACTTGCGTGGTATGTCTTTGAACATACATCAAACTATTTTAGTAATTAAAAAAAATTTAAACACCTATCTATTCAAAGCCCTTAATATAATGTTTGAAATAGGTTGAGTAAGGAAAATATTTGTACTAAGCCCTTTACTTTTTTCTAGTCATGCACTCTTCACTTTCTGGCCTCTGTATTTAACAACCTTCTCACCACACACCCATCTCCATACACACATACACACACGTTTAGAATGTTCTTCTCTACTTGCTCGGTGAACTAATTATTCTTTAAGCCTTGTCAAGACCATTTTCTCTCCCCTGTCCTTCATCAGGTTACAGCTCCCTCCGTTTATGACTGAAGATGCTATGTATGCACGTACCTCTTGTGTTGTTCTGTACTCATAAATACATGCTCACTCTTAACTCTCTTGTTGGACTTGGCACATTGAGGACACATCTGTGTCTAACTTTCCAAAATTAGCACCTCCCAAAATGCATAATATGTAAGTCAGCTATCTGATGGGCCAGTTGCAATTTGCATCTCTGTCTCTTAGGCCTTGAAAGTGAGTAATAAAAACTAAAGAGCAACTTCAGCTCCTTATTTGATCTGTTGGCTGTTATGGTTTTTCAGTTAGTCTCCAGGGAGCCCCATTAACAACATGCAGATTCCAGGTTCCCTTAGAGACCATGCTCTGTGGTTCTCCATGATAACTACATTTACAGTTGAAATCAGTAACTGCAGGGGCATTTGAGCCTCGCAGTGCTGGACACAGAATGAACATTGAAACTCTGCCTGAAAAGTGCTGGATACACCAACACAGGCAGGGAAAAGACAAAGCTTACTTCTGCTTGCTATGAAGGACACAGATGGGGACACAGCAAAATTTCACTGAGGCCCAGGTCCCTGAGACCCATTGACTTTATAGCCTAAAGCTGGTGCTGCTTTAAAGAGGCCAGTCTGCAGGAATATTAGTTTTCCCAGAATAGAGTGATTTAGTCCTCTTTTTAAAATTAAAATGCTATGCTTTCTGGAATATCCATATGTTAGTTCAGCAAGAATTTTCACCTGGTGAAGTGAATTTTCATCAGTGAAGCCACCTGGTCTGGGACTTTTACTTTTTGGAAGGTTTTGATGGTTGTTTCAATTTCCTCACTGTTTATTGGTCTACTTAGACTTTTCAGTTCTTCATGGTTCAGTCTAGGAAGGTTATATATTTCCAGGAACTTAACTATTCTAGGTTCTCAATTTTGGTGGCATATAGGCTTTCATAGTATTCTTGCAGGATACTTTGTGTTTCTCTGGTGTCTGTGATAACTTCCCCCCTTTCACTTCTGTGAGTCATCCCTACAGTGCCTGAGAGCCCAACTATGGGAAACGAGGAACCATCTCACCACAGCCTCAGGACCTCCAACCAAGGAAACCCTTCATTTAGAGGGTGGCAGCTCCAGGCTTCACTATTAAACACTCTGCAGTGTCTTCCTTGACTATCTCCTCTGTTCATTTCCTAACTCTTCCAGTTAAATCTGTAGGTCTAGATCCAAATGATCATCTCTTTTAGTTAATCATTTCCCCTTAATGCTGAGTTCATCCTTAGGTCTGCTCTATTTTAAGTGCTTGTTCCCATGGCTGCCTTCCTCTGGAGGTTGCCTTGAAAACACTATCAATGTTTGCAACCACCTTTCACCCTTCTGGTTCCACTTCATTCTATTTTCCAAAGTAATCACCACCTTCTAACTAACTACATAATTAAGTAATGCGTTATGTTAATATTTCATTGTCTCCCCCTACTAGAGCCTAGGGACAGAGACTTTTGCCTATTTTGTTTATTAGTGCATCCCACCTGAAACATGGTATGCAAAAACTGAGCAGTGAGTGAGCACTTCGCTCTTATAGCCGTTCCCGTTACTGCTGACTGCTGTGCTAATGGACTGGGCATTCCCTTCAGCCAGTTGGTAAAGGGACCATTGGTGTTGCTGTCCTTCTGCAATGCTCGGTCTGGAGCTCACAGCACTGACCGGGGCTCTCAGTGTATGGCTCGTGTCTCTTGTCTTCCTCAGGAACTAACCTAGACTATGTTTTGGAGGGTGGCAAAAATTTCTGGATGTTAGTTTTCATTGAATCAAAAATTGATAGATTAGAAGGATGTGTCTGGTGCATTTGGGAGCTGGTTTCTATTCACCTTTGTTATGACTTCATTTTTCTTGAAAAATATTGCAATATTTTTCCTACTTGGAAAAAAAATTCCCTACCTGTAGCTTTTTAATTTTTTTAACCTATTTTATTAAAATATTTGCCATATTTGAATCTGTTAAATTCCCAAATGGAGCTCAATCTATAAAGATTATAGGTCAGTGGAACAAATTTATGGACCACATGTTACATTCCAGGCACTGTGCTGAATTCCAAGATAAACAGTACACTAGTCATGTGTGTTATCAATCAATGATTGAGCAAGTCTTTGTTATAAATATACCTACATATACATGTATGTGCAAATACATATAGTGTGTGTGTGTGTAAATGTAACAAAATAAATCTGCACTCAAATATTACTCTTGGGCAACAACTTTAGCTTTTGTTTTTTGAGTATATCAATTATAATCACATAGGTCAGAAAGTTTCCTAACAAAGCAAAGTTACTTCAGAAAAGGTACTGTTAATTACTTCCAATAAAATCCTTGTTTGGGAAATTTTAGTTAGCTGAATTACTTTGTGTTCTCTTCACTTAAAAATGACATATATGAGGTTTAGTCACAGACATGGTTTTTTTATTCAAAACAAAATGGCATGATTCCTTTACCATGGCATTAGTGGGTACCGGCATTAGTGGGCTGGGCTTGAGTCCCTGTGTGTGAAGTCCTGTATTTCACAAGGGATTGCACTGATTCCTAACATATTGTCTCTGAGTTTCCTCCTTGTCTGTGTTGTCAGTACAGTCTGCCTGACTTCTTTGCTCTGAGCCATGCAATTTTATATAATTATAAACACCACCCACACCTCTATTACTATGACATGAAATCTCAAGCTTGTAGACAAGATGCATTTATATCAGCATGTTAACATTATTATTGAAAGCAAAAGTAGTTCTAATGTTTTCCCTATTATAGACAGGAAATAACTCCTTCCCCTTTGCATTCTACTTCA
This sequence comes from Desmodus rotundus, assembly GCF_022682495.2. NCBI lineage: Eukaryota > Metazoa > Chordata > Mammalia > Chiroptera > Phyllostomidae > Desmodus > Desmodus rotundus. The sequence continues at coordinate 186,595,755 of NC_071387.1, read as the reverse complement.
TGCTCTGAACTAACATTATTCAGCTTCATTTTCTCTCCTGGAAATGCTGCACAATTATATAAGATTGCTTAGCCACTTTTAAAGAAATAAATATGAATAACACGGGGAAGTCTGCCTCCTCCCTTCGAGGGTTCATTTTCCTTACTCTCTGCTAAGTTGATTGCTTAAAAAGGCACATCTTCCTTTGCTGGCTCCACATCTCTCCGGACATATGCTGTTTCCATGTAGTTGAGTTTCTATGTAGGACTCAATTGGGAGAGGTAAGCCACCCTCTGCTCAAGCCACCCTCTGCTGTCACTTGCAAGACCCCATGAGGCTCCTGTGAGTGGGGAGAAGAAACACCAGTCAGTGGGGTGCACCTCATGTCCAACAGAAGAAGGAGCCTCCTTGTGACACAGTGATTGTGTCTTCGTGACCTAAGGTTGCTACCTTAGAATTAACACAGAAGCCTGGGGCTTTTGGTGTTTAGAATTCAGGATCAGGACATGAGATTTCAGGTCATGGGTCAGGCTCAATACTTAGCACAATCATATGTGGTAAATACTATTATCTATAGGTGGTATAGATGTTTATATATACTGTATATGGTAAGAGGGAATATAGATCCAAAAAATTAAAAAAATCTTACCCCTAACTGAACAGATGTTAAATGACAAAGTCAGAATTCAATCAACGTGACCTCAGGCCTCTTGGTCTTTTCAAACTAACTCTGCAGCATTTCTGGGCCTCACAGATTCTGCAACACCCCAGTCTCTTTGAATGTTGCCAAATGCTCTGCCTTGCTACTTGATTAGGGTTAACATTTTTAAAGCAAATGTAATATACTCATGTCATTTATCTAGGTCAGCGATTTTCAACCGGTGTGCCACAAGAATTTTTAAAACATGTGATACCTGACTATTTAGTCAGAGGCATTGACCTCTTTTCCTTCAGATTGTCAAATAAAAAAAAATGACTACAACCAATGCAACAATAGCCATCTGGTGTGAATGCCCTGTCTTGAACCATGAGTATATAGGTCATATACTGGAGTTGCCTCCTATTGGTCACATTACATAACAAGTATGCTTTTGATTGGTTAATTATTGGAACCAGAAACCCTTATATACAAACATAGGTATCTGATTTTTAAAAAGTCACTTTGGGGCAAAAGGATTATGTAATTATTTTTTTATTGTAAATCAATCAAAATTACACCTATATTTTATGTGAGATCAGCAAATATATGCATACATTTTGTGTGTGTGTGACACAGAATTTTAGTAATTAGTTCATATGTACCATGAAATGGAAAAGGTTGAAAAATTGCTGACTTAGGTACTGCAAGGAAGATAGGAACAGACAATCCTCTCTTTGCCTACAAGGGGCTTAGAATTTAAGTGAGAAGTTAGAAATGAATGTATAAATAACAAAAAATAACAGGCAGCACATTATAAGCTGTCACACAGGAAAATGCAAATCATTTATTTTGGGAGAAAAAGAAAGTCTTAATGATAGAAATGACAAACTGGATCCATGACCATCGAAATACTCTTGCCATTGCCAGGGTTACTGCTGCTGAAAGCAAAGCACGTGCCACAAGCTGGGGTGACACACAAAACAAATATGGAACATCACTGAACTTTACATGGGACGGCCAGAAAAGGTGTCCCTGAGAGGTGACTTTGAATAAAGCACTTGAGATAGACATTCAGGCGGATATCTAGGATAAGAGGCATTCAGCCAGGAGGAAAAACAAGCAAAAAGTCCTTGCTATATAAAACTGTCAAGTATGTCTGAAGAACATCAAGGAGTGCACCAGAGCTGGAGTGACAGAGAGCAGAGAAAGAGAATAACCGAGAGAAGTAATAGGGAGCCAGATAATGTATGCCTCTGTAAGTGATAAGATTTTTATTTTTTACTCCAACTGAGATATAAAGGCATTCAAGGATTTAGAGCAAAAGGAGGGCCTGGCCTGCTACAGCTTTAATAATGCTGCTTTTGGCACTCGGTTGAAAATAGACTATAGAGAGGAAAGGGCTGGAGAAGTGAGATTAAACACAAGGCTACTGCAGTAAAATGGGCTAGGAATTATGGTGTCCTGGGCTATGTGGATAGTGATGCTTGAGAAGTGATCAGATTCATTGAAGGTAGAAAAACAGAATTTTCAAAAGATTAGAAGAATTATGTTTAAAAAAACCCTTGTCAAATATAAGGACTTAGCTGTGGCCCATGCACTGGAAGAATGGGGATACTTTTAACTGGTATGAGGAAGGCTACAGGAGGAGCTGGCTTGGGCAAAACATTGGAAGCTAGTTCAAGCATGTGACATTTGAGATGTCTGCTTAATATCCTTTGAAAAATATCAAGTCAATAATTGGAGGTGTAGCTGGTGTTTCATTGGAGAAGTTGGAGCTGGAGATATAAACTTGACACCATCAGTGTACAGATTGTACTTGAAGCTGTGAGGGTGAATGAAATCAATTGAAGAGTGGGCATCAAAAAGGTACAACAGATAAGTCTTGGGGAACTCCCATATTTGAATCTGGGGATTGGAAAAGACAGCAATGTGGACTGAGAGAGGTTTAAGAACGCCCATGCCCCCTAATATAATTGTGTCCTAGAAACCAAGAGAAGAAACTGTGTTAAGGAAAAAATTGGCAATTAATTCTGTCAAAATCTGTTGTTAGGTAATGGCCCATAAGGACCTACCAATGACCATCAGATTAGCACACAGGTAGTGCTGGTGACTCCAAGGAAGACAGTTTCTGTGGAGCAGTGAAGAGCAAAATATGATGGGAGTGTGTTCAAGAAATAATGGAAGGATAGATACTGGTTTCACAAGCAGAGAGTGAGTAAGAGAGATGAGGGTGTGTGCAGGCATGTGCCTACGATAAGCAAAGAAGAGAAGAGGATATGACAGGTGGAATAAGAGTAAAAAAGGTGACTGAGTCCCTAGCTGGTTTGAAGAACTGTTAGATATCTTAGCTTGAGCTTCTATAAGAAAACACCACAGACTAGGTGGCTTAAGCAATGGACATTTGTTTCTGAAAGTTCTGGAGTCTCGGAAGTGTAAGTTCAAGGTAGCTGTAGATTCTGTTTCTGGTGAGGACTCTCTCCCTGGATTGCCTTCTTGCTGTGTCTTTACAAAGCACACACACACACACACACACACACGGGAGTAGAGAGAGAGAGAGAGAGAAAGAGAGTGAGAGAGAGCAAGCGAGAGAGCACAAGCACTAGAGAGCGTTTCAGTCTCTCTTCCTTTTCTCCTAAGGACATTAATCCTATCAGAAGGAACTCTCTCTCAGGACCTCATCTAAACCTAATCAGCTCCCACAGGCTCCCTCCCAAATACCATCACATTAGGGGTTAGAGCTTTAACATATGGATTTGAAGGGACATACAAATTCAGTCCATAATATTAGATTTAGGTTACAGGACAGTGTGGGCTAAAAGTTAAGAGGTGTGGATTGGGGTGTGAAATTATTGAAATTCAGGGGACAATAGGGTATGGCCATGGGAATAAGTGGCTAAAGTGAGGCTAAAGGGAAGATCTTTGGGGGAAAGAAATTCAGGAATTGAGAGGCCAGTTTGTTGGAAGAGTGACCAATGTGAGTTTCCATCATGACGGGAAAATAGTGGGAAGAATGATGGTAGCGGAAGCACAATAGCAGAAGCTAAACTCTTTTAGCCAGAGAGCAATAGCTGGAGTCCTGTGAACAAGGGGGATGATTGGCACAGGAATGCAAAGTATCTGATAAAATGACTTGGTGCTGGGAGTTTTGAAGGGAAGGGAGGGACAATGTTCTAGGAATGATGAGGAACAAGAGGGTCACTCTATTCAGATGCATGTGCACATGCAGAGTAGGAGACAAACACCCACTGCTCAAGAGAGCTGGAAGGGAGCCAGGTTTCACTCGAGTTAAGAATTTGATGGGGACTTTGAGAATGTTAAAGTTAAGGGGTAGGGTTGGTGATTGACTTAGAGTTTCAGGGGCACAGTGAATAACAAGGTTTCAGGAGCAGAAGGTGGGAGATGAGGTCAGAAAAGGCAGTTTATGGAGCCAGGTGAGGATTAATTTAGAGAATGAAGAATGGCCTTGGAGTCATGGGTCTTTTGTAGTGACTGGGATAAAGAGGGATAAAGTTCACAGATTAATCCAGTTGGTGTAAGACACAGAGTGGTGGAGATGCTGGGAGGGTTTAGGAGATGCAGGGATGTAGAGGCAACTTGACGAGCAGCATGAGCTCTGGCTTTCCGTTGGAATCCCACATAAATGTGCACTTTGTGCCCTTGGATTTAGTTCAATATTGGTCTGCAGGATTGGCCTTCAATCTGGCACTCTCCTAACTCACAGTACTTTACACATACTAAGTGCTTAACAAATATTGTTGAGTGAATTAAAAGTGCCAAGTATGAAAATGATATGGGTAAAATTCAAGCCAATTCTAGGAGCTAATCACAAAAATTATAGTTCAGTCCATTGTAATCTTAAGCCATAGTCTGATTTTTAACCTAGGCAGTGGGAAGAGTGTGGTCATAAAATTTATGTTTCAAGGCATAAAAGAAGAAAGCAGAAGTAAAATTTATGCAAAAGTAAGATAGAGTGGATGTTTGAGGCTTTGTAATCAAGTTATACTTTTGTGAGATGCATTTAAAAAAAAATTCTGGGGAAGTGTACTTTGTTTTTGCTTTTTTACTGGCTAAAACAAGATGAAGAATAACTTCCCTAAAAGAAAGAAATCCTATTTCCATCAGCAGAAGCTCTGGAAGAAGGAGGTGTGGAGGAAGGGCAAATTTGGCAATGCACAGATCTCTGTACCTCTTAACACCTCATGACAACTCATTAAAATGAAAGTCTCTTGGTGTTTGAAATCTTTTTCCAGACAAATAAAGAGTTTTCTTTGGTTTCATACATCTCCATAGAAGCTAGCAGGTTTTCTGCATCTTTTTAGCTATCTTTGCAATGAATTCCTGACAGCAGAGCATCTGCTAACAGAAAGTTTCTTTGATGTTCCCCCGAATCAGAGAGCAAATGGTCATGTGCGGCCATTAGATCTGTCCCCAATTAACAACAGTGGATTTGAAGAGCTGGGGGAGGGTTTGGGAATTAAGTAACCCAGACTGCACTTTACTCCCCTTCCCACAACTCTTCTGGAACTTTTTTCCATGTGGTTCAGAGAAATTAATTGGCTTGTCATGGCCACAGTAAACTGCAGCTTACACCCATTTCAGAAATGCACTAAAGTAGGAGGCTCAGTGATTATGTACGTACACGAACCAGAGGCACCTAAGGTACGATGGTGGTGTGGGCAGATGGTGGTCATCCAGTGGCAGAGAGAGGGTAGACATTTTTAAAGTTAGATCTTCAGGAGCTGGAAGTGTGAGGTATAATTCCTTGGTTCTCCCCACCTTTTCAATCTGCAGAGGGAGCCATTTCTCCTCGTATTGTGGAAACCGCTCATGGCAAATAAAAAGTGGGAGAGATGGGATTGTGACATACCAAGAGAAATTACAATTTATAGATGATTTATGATTCATATACTTTATGATGTTTTTCTGTTTAAATAAGCAAGAAGTATGGTTGAAAGATGATTTTAACTATATCACATTACAAACATTCATATATGAAATGAAATTTGTTGTATTCATAATTTTGCTAAGGGTGATTTGCAATAAATTAGATTGATTTTGAAATAAAATGAAAACTTCCTAAAAAACAGCTACCAAACTTAAAACAATTTTATTTTTGTTTTAATTTTGTGAAGTGTTTTGTAATTTACTTGATAATTTTTTTCTATTTAAAATTTGTTTTTGGAACAAATATACAAAAATTAAATTAGTGAAGTATATTTGCTATGAAATAAATCATTGGGATTGAAATATTTATTTAAACACTAATGAATACTGGCATCACATGGGTTTAGAGTTTGACTATTTTCATATATCTGATTATCATATTTACTATGAAAACATAATGGATTCACTCCAAATCATTTTTATATTATATACATATATGAATGTATATGGTGTGTATGTATGTGTATGTATATATGTGTACAAATAGGTGTATGCTTATGTATATTCAAATATTTAATTATATTTTAAAAGTTTGCAATAATTTTTCTAGTCCTAATGCCATTCTAATTAATGACATACCTGATGAAGAGAAATTTGACTTAGAGAGCTGAACCCATCTGGGCTTTAGTCCCAATTTTTCAATAACCTTGAGAAAAGAAAGCAACACCAGTGCGTCTCAGATTCTTCATTTTTTTTTTAAATGGCTTGCCATTAGTACTGACTGTATTTCAGAATGTAAAACACATTTCTGAGGATAATTGGGGAATTTGGTTAATAATAAAAAGAAGAGATTTGAGAGGAGAGATTATCATTTTCTTCTTCAAGAAACCTCTTGTATTAGGGCTGAGGTTGCATAGAGCACATTTATGGGATACTTGGAAACTGACCCAGGGTGCTCTTCTACCACCCTTCTCCAGCACATGGAAACTTTTAAACACCTCATTTTTTCTATTACTGTTCTTCAGGAGCTGGCGATGTTAGCTTTTGAACACTGCAACTAGTAACCACAGTTTCTTCCTAGAGAAGTTGAATAGGCTTCCAGATTCTGAGAAGCTTCATGGCTCTGCAGAGGTGCAGATGTCCCAGAAAAGATATGGATCAGAGGTCAGAAGACTCTAGAATGCTGAGTGGATGAACGTGAGGGTCTTGATATACACATTAATTTATACTTAACAGTATGCATAAGAAGAAATTATAGGCAAGGAGTGATTGACATGGGACCTGCAGAAACTGGCCCAATTTTACCTTCTATGGCCTCTGGAGGAATGATGAACAATTGATCTCTCCAGGAACATGGCTACTTCCCTTATTGCATGAAGGGCAAGGGAAGTTTTCCAGAGCTGTAAACTAAGGGTAGTAGCACTTGGATTGTTGCTACTCATTGTAATTTATGTGTAAAGACTTCATGGTTCACAATAAATAGTAACTCTTATTATGGGAAAACTTTTCCTACAAGTAACTCAAAGTTTATTGGACATTTATTAGGTGGTAATAGCTCTAGAAATATATCTATTATAGCTTGACCTTGATACTGTTTTACTCTGAATGGTTAAATGCTCCAGGTACAACAACATGATACCATATGAGGCCAGGAATGCCCTGTACATTTACTGCCTTTAGATTTTGCATACTTTTTTCCTTTTCATTGTTTTTTTTTTAGTTGACACTGGTTAACAAAATCATACAGCTTTTAGGTGCACCATTCTATAACACATCATCTGTACACTGTATTGTGTGGTCATCACCCCAAGTCAAGTCTCTGTCATCACCATTTATCCCCCCTTTACCCTCCTCTACCTCCTCCCAATACCCCTCCCCACCTGCTCTGCCTAGCAATCACTACGTTATTGTCTGTGTCCATTAGTTTTTTTTCTTTTTTGTTTAATCCCTCCACCTCTCCAGCCCCCTACAGCTGTATATACTGAATACTGATTTTTCTAAACTATATACATTTTCAGGTTTAGAACAGGACTTGATCTGCATAATGTTTGTTTTTATTTCCTGTCTTGTATTTGAATAACTTGTACCCCTAAGGCAGTTTATGTCACTCTGATTGTTCCATTAGGATTTGCTGTCAGGGATTGGACAGTACACTTTTTACTATCACTTCCTGGTGTAGTAACTACTCCCGTAGTAACTGTAACTGAAATATAATAACTGCTTAATTATTGGAAAACATATGATAATCTTTAAGAAATGAGCATACTATTAAAATACTGCATTTATAATAAAATGAAATGGTTAAAGAGAATTGTACAGAAAGGCAAAATGCTTAAAATGCTGGATTTTTTCAAATTATGCTTTAACAAATTACTGCTTCACATAATTTAATTTTCTCCATTTGTTTCACAGGCTTGAAAGTATCAGCTCACCTTAACTTTTCATGTTTCTGGTCAAGTCCTTCTGCATGATTAAAGAATGCTTCAGTGTACCAGATCCTTCTATTTACAGAGAAAAAAAAAGAAAATTTCCTGATTGCAACTCATTCTTAGAAAGGTTCTTCTTTTTACCTTCATATTCTTTGTACACAATTCCTTCTATTCTTGCCAAGTCACATAGCAAAAAGAGAAAAACAATTCCACCACATAAGGCCATTTTTTTCCCTGTATAAATTGCCCATATCTGGTTTTCTTTTCTATTACTCTCTTCATTTATTTTTCCTTTTTTCTATTCTTTTCTTTTTTCTTATATAGAAATAAGTTTCCCCTCACACAAAAGCACTTTGAGCCCATTGGAACAAAAATTTAAGTTATTCAAGATGGCCTACATACCTCTGTTCTAAGTGGACCATTACTATTTTTTCACCAAGAAATCAATTATGACACCTCATTTGAACAGTGTAACAAAAATAATAATCATCATATTATCGGAATTTTTTTCTCCACAAGAAAACCCAGACTATCAACGTCAACAACATTTATTTTAGGTGAAGACTTCAAATGGAGCCCATCTTTGGCTTGAAGAACAACATTATGGATCTGGCAGAAAAACACCTTACCCTGAGGATGAAGGACCTTAAAACAAATGGGAAGAGAGCATAGGAGGAAATTAGTTAGTGCTTGGAAGTTCTCATAGCTGACCCAGGAAATGTGTAACTCTGCTCTTGATTTCCTTTAATAAGGAGAATTCTGAAGCATAAAAATGTAGCAAACAATGACAAGCATTAGCTATGTGTTCAAATTGAACAGGATGGTCTAGAGTCCAGACAAAGTAGGTAGGAGGTGTGCGAGAAATTTGGGGAGAAGAAGCAAGAGATAAAGACCAGATTTAGTCTTGAATGGAGAACACTGAATCTGTGACCCAAACATCAGATGAGACACATTGTCAGAAAGTGTCATTCAACCAACAGATATATTTAATTGCTTTTTTTTTGGTGTAAGTCATTCTTCAAGCTGTCAGAAGTCCTGCTGTCTAGTTGGAGAAGTAGCTAACATGCACAAAATAATTACAGAGACCCTCGGTTAAGGTATTTATTCCCTCCGGCCATGTGCATTGTTAACTGTAAAATAAAAATGTCGACCTGAATGTAGTTCAGGGGGCAATGCTCATAATGACTTTATGTGGTCCTGAAATTCCTCTCGGTTGTACTATATTTGATAGTGAGTAGCTGGTATAAGAAGGCCCTTGCAAAATGCAGTACAAACCATAAATATTACACTGGTTCTGTGCTGGCACATTAAGTATCAGAAATGTTTGCTGATTGAAAAATAAATGTTATTCACTTGTGGTAAATAACATCAAATAATACTTTATTGTTTTTTAGGTATGATCACTAGTATTATATTTATTTAAGAACAATAGTAACAGATTTCAGTCAATGTACTGACAAGCTGTAAATGCTCATAGATTGTAAGCACAACTTCATACTGTTTATTTTGTATATGTATGTTTATATATTATAATTTCAACTTTTATTTTTCACTGAAAGTCACAAGGCCAATCTCAGTTTACCAAGAAAAAAGCCCTTTAAATAGACATACAAAGGATCTGGTTTCCCTAGCAACTGGAAACTCTCCCTTCACAACAGTCTTTCAATTCTGCTTACAGGTCTGCACATTTTTCTTCTTTCATTTCTTAAGTGGGACTGCAGTTTTAGAATAATGGCTGCCAAAAATGGATAATAGCACAAATCAGAAGACCATTGTGTATAGGTAATTGGGATGCTATTATATTTTTTTATTCCATGTTCTCAAATGGTTGATTTGAATACTTACTGGTTAGATAGAGCTTATCTTTATTTTTAGTAACTTTGTGAATTAAAAAATATAAAACCCACTTGTTTCTGAAATTTGGTTAATTAACAAGGTAGCATTATTTTTCTGATTAATAACACAAATATTGCCACAAATGAAAATACATCATAATTATCTGTGTGCATGTAGATATGCATACAATATTTATATTGCATTTGAAACATCTGTGAACATTGTTAGCATTTTAATGTGTTTTGTGTCCGGACGAAACAATTAGAGACTGGGCTAGGTGATGGGGGGGTACTCGCTAACAAAAAAATATTTGGAGTCTGTTGGTGGAAGACAAAAGTGACATATTGAAATTTTAAAGATTTTTTTATTTACTTATTTCTTTAGAGAGGGGAAGGAAGGGAGAAGGAGAGGGAGCAAAACATCAATGTGTGGTTGCCTCTCTCAAGCTTCCTACTGGACACCTGGCCCGCAACCCAGGAATATGCTTTAGACTGGGAATAGAACTGGTGACCTTTTGGTTCACAGGTTCAGCCACTGAGCCACACCAGACAGGAAGACATATTTAAATTTTAAAAAATCAGTGGATGCTTACTGAATGTAATATACTAAACCTTAGTGTTTGGACAGACCCTTCAGTTGGGGCAAGACAATTTAACACTAAAGTCTGTGTGTAGTCTTTTCAGTGACATGTTTTATGGGCACATAGAAAATGACAGAGATCTTCAGATGATTTTCAACAACTGTCCTTCTTTGCCCCTCATTGCTACTACATACTCGCCCTTATCCTTTGCTCATCTAACTTTGTTACCAGGTCTAGGAAACCCAGATCTGGTTGGCCGCATGAGAGAAAGAGCCCCACAGCATCGCCATCATGTGTATTAGTTTGCTGAGTTTAGTAGACAAAAGCAACTTATCCTGAAAAAATTGCCTTATAAACATCCAATAGTCAAAAGTCCACACTTGGAGCAAGTGCATGTTCAAAATCTAAGACCTTCAGTAAATGGCCATAAAGCAAGGATCTTGCATCTCACATAGACAGCATGGGACCAGGGATATAGAGGACACCCAGCATCAACATTTTCCTTTAGCTACAGTACTTTTTAAAAAAGAACTTGGAGAACGACATTAGAATCTACGCTGTATCTTAATGTTTTGTTATGCTTGGATCTTAATGGACATAGAGGTTTCAATTATTCTCAACCTATTATTTGTTACATCATAGAGTCCTGGTGAGAAGACCTTTCTAATTATTAACATCTACAGATTAAACAGATACAAGAATAGCCACATAATTAAGAAACTGCGTGTCTCACAATACACACATAATTAGGTATCTCTTTGTCTGAAATGAGTAACTAGGCTTCTTTTTTCTTCTTGGCGTTTTGACATGAGTTGTGCTACAAATAAAAAATGTGGTTTTGAGAGATTGAGCTAGAATGTGGGAATTAATATGCATAGTTAAGGCAGGAGCCAGATGTAAATCAAATATTAAGGTGAAGCTTAATTCTTTTCAATGTCTCTGAATTCCATTTACCCTACATCAATAGCCTCCTAAGGACTGTGTGATTGACCTTGGCCAGAGAAATAAACTGAGTTGGAATAGATTAACATAAAAAAGATGAGTATGCCCTTAGTTGATGATTTTATATAAAATTTACAGTCATATCATATGGATATGTTCACCACCTTTACTAAAAGGATTATCTTTCTGGCTAAAGAGACAGTCAAATCTTGAGTTTACCCTTCTAAAATGAATGAGAGCAGAATATCACAAAACTTTCTAGCCACATCTAGTAGTGATGGGAGTCCTTGAAGAGTAAGTCCGTTGTGTACATAAAGCCACATTCACAAACATGGGAGATTGTGTTAGTTTGATCCTAATTCTGACTTAAATGCATTTCTGTTCCAAGTTCCTGGAGGATCAGGAATTCCTGATATCATGTTTTGACTACTGTTTTTGGACTCCAAATTTGAAGCAGCAGTTTGGTACAAGAATCTATGCAGACCCAACCTTAAGGTTGAATTTTATACATTTGGTTGTCTAGAATATATTATAGCTTTTAGAGGGAGCATTTCAAAGACATTTGTACTAATTCATTTACTTGAGCTTTGATAGCTCCTTGTTGACATCAGAAGCCTAGAATAAGTCTTTCGGAAGTGCCTGTGCCTTTGGCAGCCTGTCACAGTCCCTCCCTGACAGATTTGTAATCTGTCTATGTTTAGCGAGTTTCTGCTCATCTTTCAAGCCACAGCTCAAATGTTACATGTTCTGTGGCTTCCTTGATTTCATTAACTTGATTAGTCAAACAATTGTATTTCCTTAATGTGTTCCTAATATGTTATATATTATTTATGTTGTGTTCTTTCATCATTCATATGTTCAAGTTCTAATCCCCAAAACATCAGAATGTAACTATATTTAGAGATAAGGTTTTACAAACGCAGTTAAGGTTCAATGAGGTGCTGCAGGTGAGTCCTAATCCAATATGATTGGTGTTCTTATAAGAAGAGTAAATTACGTCATAGGTACAGCACAGAAGGAAGACAATGTGAAGACATAGGGAGATGATGACCACCTACAAGACAAGGCAAGAGACCTCAGATAAAACCAATTTTACTGACCCCTTGATCTTGAAGTTCTAGCTCCCAGCACTGTGAGGAAATAGATTTCTATTGTTTAAGCAGTCAGCCTACAGTACTTTGTGTGGCAGCCCTAGCACACAACCAGCACACATTTGTGCCATTTCTGTACTTCTCCCACCAGTTCTCTCTCCAAAGTATTCAAAGGATCTGTATTCCATAATCATCTTCTTTCATCTCAGTGTTTTTTGTTCTCTGTGTAATGCAGTTCCTGATAAAACCTTCAGGCAGCTTTAACCTAGTTCTTGGTTCACCTCTCTGTCCATTAAGCCAGCATCTTTCCAGTTAAAATGGCCAGGCTGGTGGAGTTTTCCAGTAAGGATAGACTATGTTTTAATATGGCTCTATCTTAATTCCCCATTTCACTATAGAGAATACAGACAAATGCATAAGCTGGTTATATAATGGCCGTCTTCAGCTGAATTCTTATCATAGCTTTTAGTGTCAAATATCAGCTTGGCTAGGAAGAACGTGTAAGAGAGATTTATGTACGTGTCATTGTGTGCTTATGTTTAGGAGGGCCTAACTTATTCAGTTTCATTGCCAAGTGGTTTTATAAGGTACTTTGTTATTAATCATTGTTTATTTTGGGAATTTTTAATGCACTTTATTCTAATTTTTAATGATTACCAAGGCACATCTTTGAATTGTTTTGAAATTCCTCCGTGCCCTAAGCCTTTCATCACCATGGATGTCTTTTTAAAAAATATAACATTGTTCATAATAGTTAACAGACTTGTAACTGCAACCTCTGTGGCTCATCATGTGAACTCTGCCAGACTTTTCCTTCTGCTCGTCTTTGATCCCTCAACGACACTGGCGTTTTCAAGAACTGTGTGGCAATCCTGTTCCAACTGTCTTCCTGCTATTAAATGTACAGTACACAACAAGGAGACATTCCTCTACTGTGTTCTCAAAAAAGTAGCTTTGAGCATGCCACATGAAAAGCAAAAGGAGTTTGGCAATCTTAGTGCAACATCTGCTCAGGGATTTCCTTTCCCACACCATGAGGAGAAAAAAAAGAAAAATAAATGTATACTACACAGAACATTAAAAAAATATAAAGAAAACTATCATATGAAAATGGAATAAAAGGACACCCAAGACAGAAAAAATATGTGAAATTTTATAGCACCCCAAAGGCAAATTCACATTTTATTTATTTTCTGAGTATGGAGTCATTATACACATGGTAACAGAAATATGGGGCGAATCAGTGCTTTCCTTGTGTTCCCCTGTCCCCAGTAAGCATCAGTACCATTGGGCAAATGATTTTCTCCAAATACTTCCAAGCAGTCATATGTTTTCATTATTTGGCACTTTGTTCCAATGACCCACTGTAGGTAAAATGCCTAGTGAGCCTGCTGTGATGTTCATCACAGCATCTGCACTTGTTAAAAGAACAGTTTTGCTTATTGCAAACATTTGGATAACATAGAGGCCATGTCCACATAAGACAATTGCTTTTTTTTTTTTTGAGAGAGAGAGAGGGGAGGGAGGGAGAAAGAAGGAAGGAAACAGGCAAGAGTAATGTCAATCAGTTGCCTCTCATACACCTGAACTGGGGACATGGACTGCAGCCCAGGCATATTCCCTGACTGGGGATCAAACCTACAACTTTCTAGTTTGCAGGCCAGCACTTAATCCACTGAGCCACATCAGCCAGGGCAAGGCAATTGTGTTTAAATCAATACCGGATCATTTGTTTTCAAACACTGTTCTCTTCGGTTTTTCATAGTCCTCACATACACACACAAAGTGAAAAGCGAAGATGTTTTTCAAGCAACACAAGCCCATAAGGAGGATGGTTTTGAAGTCACTGTCTTAGGATGTCACTGCTCTGCCTTCTCATACTTAGTGGTACTTCAGGTTGCTCAGGCTGACTTATTCCTAAAACTTGCAGAGACAGTGTGACACAGCTTGCCTATGGCTCTATGTGTCTCCCCCTCCCATTCCCTCTGCTCGTTATTCCTCTCCCCTAGTTCTTTACTCTGAGTTGGAGGAGAAGGCAAAAAGGAAAGAAAAAGAAATGGCACTAACTTCTTTTTAGAGCCATCCGTTTGTAGCAGAATAAATGTAAATTAATATGGTAGAGAGGGAATGATTAGGTAGATGTTGGGTCTCTCTCCTCGATATCTACTTAACATGCCTACAGACCAGTAGTGTCCATTCCTCCATCATTGTTTTAACTTTATGCCTTCATCACGTACCTGACCAACTGCAACACTTTCAAAGCTGGTTGCTCCCTCTTGCCTCTATTCCTCCCATTTATCCACACCTTGATAAAAACTGTCTTTCTCAAACAGAGGCCTCTTCATGAACTTTATTTGAATTAAGGTCTCTGATGGCTCCCTATGGCTGTGAGAACATCAGCTTTTAAGTCACACTTAATATGGAATTCAAATTCTGCTATTTTTGGAAGTATTTTTTTATTGTTGTTTAGTTACAGTTGTCCCCATTCTTCCCCTGTTGCTCATCCCTGCCTCATCCAACCCCCGATCCCATAGACAATCCTCACCCTACTGTCCCTGACCATGGGTCCTTTATATATGCTTCTTAACTTGACCCTTCTCCTTATGTCCCCTATTATGCCCCCCCTCTGGTCACTGTCAGTTTGTTCTTTATTTCAATGTCTCTGGTTCTATTTTGCTCATTCATTTGTTTCGTTGATTAGATTCCACTTATAAGTGAGATCATGTGGTATTTGTCTTTCACTGCCTGGTTTATTTCAGTTAACATAATGCTCTCTAGTTCCATCCATGCTGTCTCAAAGGGTAGCAGTTCCTTCTTTCTTTCTGCTGCATAGAATTCCATTGTGTAAATGTACCACAGTTTTTTGATCCACTCACTTACTGATGGGCACTTAGGATGTTTCCAGCACCTGGCTATTATAAATAATGCTGCTTTGAATTGGTGATCCAGGATTCTCAGGGGATAATCCAAGCAGTGGAATCACTGGATCATAAGGTAGCTCCATTTTTAGTTCTGTGAGGAAATTCCATACTATTTTCCACAGTGGCTGCACCAGTCTGCATTCCCACCAACAGTGCACTAGTGTTCCCTTTTCTCCACAGCCTCATCAGCACTTGTTGTTCGTCTATTTGTTAATGATGGCCATTCAGACTGGTGTGAAGTGGTATCTCAGTGTAGTTTTAATTTGCATCTCTCTAATGGCAAGTGATGTTGAGCATTTTTTCCTGTGTCTATGTACCCTCTGTATGTCCTCCTTGGAGAAGTGTCTGTTCAAGTCCTTTGCCCATTTTTTAATTGGATTGTTTGTCTTCCTCGTGTGGAGTCATGTGAGTTCTTTATATATTTTGGAGATCAAATCCTTGGCAAATATGTTTTCCCATACAGTTTGTTCCTTTTTTATTTTGCTGATGTTTTCTTTAGTTGTGTAGGAGCTTAAATTCTGCTATTGACTGGTCATGGTTTATGTTAAGAGAGCTGCATCACGTCTTTAGGCCTTTATCTTCTCAACTGTAAAATGCATGAATTGTACTTTTTCATAACTTGTCAGAATTAAAACAATATACACTAGGCACCTTACATAGTGCAGCAAGACTTAGTAACCACAACCCATATGAGCAAGCACCTCTCCACTCTGAACTACACTTTCTGTATACTCTTTCATCACAACCTTCTTAACTTTGTTTATGCTCATTTTCTTAGTGGCTAAACATAGTAAAAGTTTATTTCTTGTTCATTTAAAGACTATCACTGATGTTCTTGATTAGATTCTTGAAGAACAAACAAAAGCGTAACCTCTTATAAGAGTATTTCTTGTTAGTATAATTGATTTTTGCTATCTTTTTTTCTTTATCCTCCCAACTTTCCCTATTCCTCCTTCACCCATACATTCAACCCCTGACCTCAATTTTTGACTGAGAAAATATGACCCTTCATTAAAAAATGTGAGGAACATACTTCATTGAGAATAGAAGTTTCATTAAAGCAAGACCCTTTCCTTTTTCTGCCAGAACTACAAGTATAATTTCTCTTATGCACAGATTTGCATTTACTCTCCTATGTTGTAGATGAATTGCCTCTGAGCTTTTGGAATATAAATTTCTCCACTTTTCCTTTTTGCCTTTTCAAAGACTGACTGGCACATTAGGTCTTAGCATCTCTGTCTTTTCTGGATCTTTTCCAGTAATATGAAAATATGCCCTACCACCTCCCATGAAAAATAATTCTTTGACCTTATACCCTACTCTAGCCCTATTTCTCTGCTGTAGGTCAGCATTGACTCCCAGAAAGGAGTTATTTATGCTTATGATTCTTCTGTCCTCACCTACTCATTTATTATTTTCTTCTCAATCTACTCTTTCTTTTTTTTAGTTCATTTAAATCTTTATTAAATATCTGTTACACATCAGACTTTGCATATACAGGTGAAAGACACAGCCTCTGTCTTTCAAGATCTCTTAGTTTGGTGATAGAGTATATGGGACTATGTTCTAATAATAAACAATATGCTATAGTGTACTGAACAGAAATGTCTTTAAGATGCTCACTTTCAAACTTTACCTGTTCCTTATTTTTTGTTGAGATATAGTGGACATTGTGTTAGTTTAAGGTGTACAGCATATTAATTTGCTACCTTTGAATTACAATATGGTCATTGTAGCATTAACTAATACCTCTGTCATGCCACATAATTATTATCATTTCTAGTTGTGGGAACAATTAAATCTACTCTTCATTTGGCTGTGGCTTTCAGTAAAACCAATCTTGCCCAGGTCACTTAAACAGTCCCTGTTGCTAAATTTAGTGAGCACCTCTTTGTCTTAGCATTACCTAACTTCCCCAAAACTTTTGACACAGCTCTTTGAAATACTCTCTATTCTGTTTCCATGACACCAAGCTATCTTAAATATTGAACTACCCAATTAGTGGCTCCTTCTCGTGTTCCTTGTCTTGACTTCCTCCTATGCTATTCTATCTGATAATGTCAGTCTCCTTGCCACAGGGTTCTGTTTCCTATTCTTTACTGCATATAGTGTTTTCAAGTATTCTTGGGTCTTTAGAAATCATATTACCTATGACTTCCAAATCTATATCTTCTGCCAAATCTATCCTTTGATCTAGTTGTATATCTGGTTGTCCATTTAATAACCTTCTCTTAAAAGCATGACAAGAATTCTCAACTTAATATTTCCAAAATGGAGCTCTTAATGCCCAACATCTCCTGCAAAGTCCCTCTTCTTTCCCTCATGTAAGGTAGAGTAATCATCTACAATACTTAATCAACAGGCTTTATTATTGACTTATTTCTCTTCATCAATGCTTCACATACACTTCATCACTAACTTCTCTCATCTCCAACTTCAAAAGCAATTCAGTCTTTGTTCCCATCTCCCCACAGCCACTCTAGTCTTTATTTCAATCACTTTTTTCCTTCATAACTGGTCTGCCTGCTCCTCTTGTTCTTCTTGCTCCTTCTGTGTAACATATTCCCCAAACAGCAGCCAGTGTAATATTTTTCCTACCACCTCCAAAATTTCCTCCCATCCTTGTTATTTATTATTATGTTGTAATAAGAACACTTACCATAAGATCTTCTTTCAGCAAATTTTTAAGTATGTTATACAAAATTGTTAACTACAGGCAGTATGCTGTAGAGTAGATGTCTAGGGCTTATTCATGTTGCATAAATAACACGTTGTACCTGTTGACCAATACTTCCAATATTTTAAAACCATAAATGACTGTGATTTTCCTTTGTTTAAAAACATTCAGTGATTCTCTTTTGTCTTCAGAATAAAACTCACTTTCTCCTTATGCATTAAAAGTCTCAATAGGATCTATATGACTTGCATCTTTCCCTAACCTTATCACATGCTCTCTTCCTTCTTAACTGACTCCAGATATAGATTTCCTGGCCTTCTTTCAGTTCCTTATACTTGCAAGCCTGACTCCCCTCCAAGAGATGTAGTAAGTTGTGTTGTTCCAGTAGGGAATGTACTTCTGGGAGGCAATGCTCCTGTGTCTATCATGTTTCTGCACATCTTATAATCAGAGGCACTGCCTGGCTCCTCAAGGCTGTTTGTATAGCCTTGGAAGACAGAAGGTACTGTCTTCTCTACAGGAAATGGCAGATTTGTTTACTGTCTAATACAACAAAGATAATACACTCCTCTTTGGCCAAGGTCAGGCAAGTTTGCTTGCAGCATATTATAAAAGATTTGGGTTCTGTGACAGCTGCCTACTATGTGTACAGGATCCTCCTGTGCCTTTTTGCATTGCTTCTATGGCCTCCAAGGGGTAAAACAGATGCACAAGAGCATGACATTTTTGTTGCTTGCAGTGCCACGAGCAATAACACACTTGATCTCTGACCCAGAGTCTTGGGTCATCCATCAGCATCAATGACACAAACTGTGGTTACTTTTCACTGTTTGTCTCCCACAAGTGGGGAAATCTCAGACTCTTAACAGTTCTTAACAGGTTTTTAAAAATTACAGAAGCATTATTTGCTTTACCAAAATATTCACTTCAGGGTTCTTTCCAAGCAAACACTTATTACAATATTATATGACTTGCCATAGCTCCCCAATATTCTTCTTCCCCTTTCTTTCAAACCCCACGAGTTTTTTCAGGAATGCATATCAACCTATATATTCATATGTTTAGGAATATGTGTGAAGGAAGACAATAACCTACTTTGCAAAAATTGCTGCAATCTACAAATAACTAAGTGTCAGCAGTGTGATAAAGGCTTCATATATGCTTTTATTGGTTTTGCACTGGCACCTGCAGAAAGCCCTGTCCCATATCTTATTATATATTTAGTATGATACCAAGATAATGTCCTCCATGTTTAATGGTATTAATTAGGTCATCTTCATATATGCATGAAATGTATACATTTATATATTTCTCATTTCAAAATTAATTGCTTTGAAAGCATAATTTGCTCTGGTGTATATTTTTAAAGTGTGTTTTTAAAATTACAATCTGTTTTATGATAATTTTGTCTTTCACAGGACAATAATATGGCTTTGTTTCAGAGATTTAAAGGTAACTTTGAAATATAGCTGTAGCTAAATATGAAGCTTGGAACAACTGAACTTCAATAAATACAGGTCTTATTACTATTTATTCCTTTGGAATTGATTTTACATAAATATTTTAATAGCTTTATTTTTTTCAGGCTAATGATAAAAGTTGAGCTCAGAATTGATAGAACAAATTTTTCTCATCTTTTTGGGTCAAACTCAAAAGATACCTTCTCTCTAAAACTCCCAATTCTCCTATAAGAATAAACAACTGCCTTTTACTCCTCTGGTATCCACTAGATTTAGGTTTGCCTTTATTTAATAAAGTATACAGACAAATGTAGACAAGATAAAGTGCCTGAAGCATGATAGAAGTTTCTTTTCTTTCTATAGATAGTGTGGTTGCTCCATAATCACCAGGGTCTCAGGCTGTTTACCACTGATTGCTTCAGCATGTGGTTTTCTCCCTCGAAATTACCTCAGGGTCCAAGAGGGCTCCTAGACCCTCTCGTCATCATATTCTTATTCTAAGGACTCAGCAGGAGGCACGTAGTCAGCTCCCTTTATAGAGACTTTCTCGGAATTCTCGCTGAACACTTGTTCACCTTCCATTCACCAGAGATTGAACACATGGTGTCTAAGTCACCTTGGACTACTATACCAAAAATCCCATAGAATGAATTGGTTAAACAACATATATTTATTTCTCACAGTTCTGGAGGCTAGAAAGTGCAAGATCAAGGCCTTGGCAGATTTGGAGACTGGTGAAGACTCTTCCTGGTTCATACTCTCTTATTGTGTCCTCACATGGTGGAAGTGATGGGGAAGCTCTCTGGGGTCTGCTTTATTCGGGTCCACCTAATGACCTAATCACCTCCCAAAAGGCCTGACTCCTAAAACTCTCCCTTTAGAGGGCTTTCAGCCTCTGAAGTTTAGGGGACTCAAATATTCAGTCTATTACACATGACTACTGAAGCTGCAAAGGAGTCTGGGAGATCATTATTTGGGGGATCATGTATCCAGCTAAAAATTGAGTTCTGTTACTCAAGGTGGGAAAAATGGTAGCTGACTAAGGAATTATCAGTATCAACCACATACTTCCATTTAATTTTCATGTTATCTTGCCTGTTAATAATTGCTTTCACACGAATGCGACCATCACTAGAAAACTAAGTTCCCTGTAGGAAGGAATTGAAAATTTATTCTACTTCCCAGCACCTAAAGCATCCTGTCATGTAATTCATTCCCAGCTAATTTATGTTCACTTTAATAGCATTTATTAAATTACACAGGCTACTATATACTGCTTCTTAGAAAAAAATTTAAGTTGCCTTTAGTAAACTATATAATTCCTATGATAAAAGCCTGTGAAAATATTTTTAATGTTTAAAACTTTATTTAAAAAATGTCTCAGGCAACCTTAGACAAATAAGTTACTAGACACTTGCAATGAATTTTGAGTATAAGCACAGGATTGATATTCATCAATTCCTTAATTGACTTCATCTCATCAAATATTTATCAAGCATTTTTCCTTGCAAGGTATTGTAGCAGCTATTTTGTACATATAGATTAATAAAGCATGATCCATGCTCTCAAAGAAGTCACAAATTAGTGGGCATCTGTTGTGTGGAGGAATGTTGTCAGCTGTTACATATATTACATGTGGCACAAGTTTTCAATACTTTTACATTCTGATGAAATTTTTTAAAAAATATTTTCCTTTGATTGCCACCATAGAAAAATTAATGAACCTTTGGGCAGAGAGAGAAAGGATTAACGTAGCCTTTTTCAAAAAGTCCATTTGAAGAACTGAGATAAATGGATAGAGTTTAATTGTAAAATAAAGATTTTTAAAAAGACTTTTTATCCCATTATATCTTCTGTGGAGTTTTGACTTTCTTTTTATTGCCACTTAAATTTTCTTCCAATAACATATTCTTTAAGTTTAATATAATCTGTTTCAACATCTTGTAAGACTTTTAGAAACCTATTGCCTATTTTTTTCAGGTTAGTGTTTAACATTGCCATTGTTCCAAACTGCTTATATAACCTTTTTTTTCTACTGAAAACAGATTTACTCATTCTGTCACAGTGCTAAATTTATTTAGTCTCATTGTGGATTTCAGTCCCTTACATATTTACCAACAACCTTGCATAGTAGGTGCTATGGTGTGTCAGCCAGATTCCAAGGCACTCATTGCCCTAGTTGCTTGCCAATGGTTCACAGCTGAGCTCCTGCTCAGGATTGCCTGCAGGGAAGGGAGCGGCCTCATGGAGGTGATATGCACTCTTGAAGGAAGGTCACATGGAATGCCCCCCTGATATAAGGGGTGCGAAAGCCTGGATTTCTTTCTTTGTATTAGGTCACCTGTTAAGGGCCGTCTCAGTTCCAGGGCTTTTATGATATAGGCTGAGTCCTCCATTGTAACTGTTACACAGTGATAGTGCAATGGCAAAACCTTCAACAGTGTGGAATTGGGATAACATGAAGTCAAAGGGAGCACAGTATTTTTCGAGGCAGGGATTTATGACATTTATGATAACTAGTAATTATTGGACTAGGAATAGAATGGCTCATGATGAGTGTTACTTATGTATTAGAGAAAGGAAATAAAACATGTAGAGTGATTACCCACTCAAGCTTGAGTGTGAAATTCACATTTCCTCCTTGGACACATTAAAAGGCTTACCTTCTAGAATCCAAAAGCTGAAAACGCTTAGGATCAGTACTAGAACATAATTATAAGGGTACAGGGAAATGTTCCACGCATGGGAAATATAGCCCAGACCCCGCTTGGAAAGGCCAGTGGGTGCAAGGCCTAGCACACGGGACCCATGCCCATGGACAGGTTCTCCCATGGGGAATCAGGCCTGCATTGTGCCTAGGCTGCTATGAGACTTGTTTTTGCTAAAACTCCCTCACCCTGAATTGAGGCAGCAAATGTTTACTGAGTATCTTTAACTTCCTAAAGTCTGTGCTAAACCTCCCAAGTCTGGAGTGTAACCAGTTCAACCACTTTCCCCCTTGATCTATAACATCCTTCTCTTTGAAGTAATTAGCAGCATTCTTCCCTTTGTTGTCTGTAAAAGGTAATCACTTACAGTGAACCTGTGCATAGTAAATGAGAACCATCCTCCGATGTAATGTGCCCAGAAAAGCAATAAAAGCCTGTCCAGGCAGGGGTCGTGCGCTCTCTGGCCCTCTCACCCTCTTTCTCACTCAGAGAGTGGCCATGCTGTCCCTTTTCCTCCACAGGATTTCTGTAGTCCGTGTGAATTTGTCCATTGCTGCCACAACACACAGATCCTGCGGGCCGGGATCCACGACATAAGGGTACCAGGGCTCTAGAGAAGATGAAATTCTCAATCTCAGAAAGTCTGTTCTGACAAGGTTAGCAGATTGGATTAAGTGTGAGACCCAGAGGATTGCGATGAGAGACATCTGAGTTGACACGCTTGACAATCTTGAATTTTTCTTGACTGTTGCAGATCTGCAGAAGCAGTCCATTTTACAGGCTGGTATTAACATTCCTAGCCTCTCTGTTAAAGGCTAACATTCCCTCATTGACTGAAGATGGTGCAAGAGCCCTTGCCTTTCAAGAGAACATGTCTCTTTCCCGCTGTGTGTCATGATCTACTCCCATCTTCCTTCTAGCCCCCATACAAATAACTAAGATTATTAAGTCATGGTACAGCCCAGCAAGGCACATGCTGGACCTGCTAAGGGAGGGAACTGGCTCTACCCTGAATGAAACTGTAGGATTTAGCCAACTTCTAACAGCCAGGAGAATATGTACAGGGCTGTATACTGACAGGCTGGATCTAGGTGGAGGAAGGAAGAGAACATAAATGCGGATAAGGGGGGAGTTATTGATAAGAGAGGGTGTTCCCATGATTTAGGATTTAACTATCTGGCAAGGATACCAGGAGATGTTGTTAACATGTTTTATAGGTTGGCTGTTGAAAGCTTGGGGAAAGTTATGGTTCATACTAAGTAAGAATGCCATTATTCTGTGCAAATGGTGGAAGAAAGGAACAAAAATCTCAGAAGAGAGGGCCTTATTTGTGGATATCCTATGAGAAACTGGGAAATCTCACTAGCTGTCAATACTGTGGAATGGCATGGAAGACATTCCTAGTCCTCAAAGCTATGCCGTATGTGCTGCTGGGAGGGCACCGACGTTGTGGAGAAGCCCAGTGGTGACTGCACTACGAACACTGGACGTGATGATAGATGTGTTCTCATAGGACTGGGCTCTCTAATAGCAATGGGATGATAGGATGATAGGAAATAAGAGAAGACAGATGGCAGAACTTAACCACCAGAAGCAAGTTGACACAATTATAATCAATAGGGCAAGGTTGGTGTGGCTTTAAGGGGTCCTTGACCAACAAGGAACAATGAAGATTGTTAAAACAAAACAACTATACAGGCAAGAGGAATGACATGTGTGTTGCAAGTCTTGGCAAAACATACTGACTCAGATGTAAGGAAATAAACCATATGGCAAAAAAGTCACCATATCACTGGCGTTTTTAAGGGGTTCAGCCATCTGAGGTATGCTGAAACATCCACCATGAAGTAAAAGGCAAATTGTTGCATCTCAGGCCTCCCGCTCTAAGAAAAAAATGCAATGACTACTAACGATTCAGACTATAGGTAGCATATTATACAACTTCAGTTTGTGGTTTGCTCCTAGATCCTGGTAGAAATGATATAACTAATAGAAGTCAATCTACATCCCGAGGTGTCCATAAAGAGTTGGGTTCTAGCAGACACAGTAAATCATAAGATAATGCACATTTAAGCAGTAAATCATGGTAAGGTGGAAGCAATATATCTTGGGTCATTCATGAGCAATCCAGAAGCCACAAACAAGCAGGAACTGTAGTCCCCACTATTGTCTTCCATTATCGCACAGGTATCTCATTCCTAGATCACACCTATGCCTACCAGGAGAGGCTCTTATGAACATATAACTGAATAGGAAGAGCGTAAAAGTTCATGGATAGGTCATTGTTATAATTTGTTATAATTTACAAACCAAAAATGGACTGAAGCTGCACTATTGCCCCCATCTGATGTGATCCTGAAAAATGGCAACGAGATGAGATGCTCTAATTCAGAAGAACATTGTGAGGCATGCTTGATTGTCAACTTTATATGGAAAAAGTTACACCCACAAATTAGAGTCTATGAAGACTCAAGAGAAGTGATGAAAGGCTTGTCTGGTTGTTCATGGGCCTTGAAATATCAGGATTGGTGTGTCAAGGTCAAAGACATCTTATGAAGTCATATGGATCTATGGGAGTGGGTATAAAGTAGAAAGGTTTTAGGACCACATGTTTCGTTCTCACTGGAGAGCATTAATCCCAGAAGAGGCACTGACATGAACAGAAGGACTTGACTACATATCCCAGGCAGCTCTGATACTGTCCACTCCAGTAGTGGTGCATTTGGCACAGGAACAGATTAGACATTGTGGCGGAGAAAGACAGCACATAGACCCAACAGAATGAGCTTTCATTCACAAAGGCTGATGTAGCTAATCCACTGCTGAATGTCCAGTCAGCCAGAAAAAGAGAACATTGCTGAGCCCCTGACAGGGCTCTGTTCTATGAGACCAACCAGCCATTTGCAGCAAGTTGGTTATAAGGTATGTGTTTCACCCTGGAGGGGGCAGCAATTGATATTAAATGGAATCAATATATTTAACTGCACAGAAACCTTGTGTTCTTTAATCTGGCTTTTTATTTTGATTATTTTTTCTTGGCTCTGACTGGCCTCACCCAGGTATCCTGACTCACCCACCTCCTTCTTCCTTGCTTAATCATTAAGCCCTCAGGACAATGAGGTTCTGGTCAGCACCCAGTAGTTTTAGAAACAAGGCCCTGAGTCTACTGACTACTGAGACAGAGTTTTCAATTAAACTAAGCATGTCTTGGCCCCAGGTGTTGTGTTTGAACTCTGCACCCAGGAAAACAGAACAATCCCACAGAGCAAATCTTTGTGAAATTGGACAGAACAACTCCATGACTGACATCAGGACCAGATGATCAATTATCCCCTACCTTAGCACCAACCAGTTAGTAGAGATCACAAACCTAACTCCTTTAGTCACCATAATTAATGATTTTTTCCCCTATATAATTCATCCCCCGAGAGTCATCAGGGAGCAAGGTCTTTGAGCATTAGCTACCTGTAATGCCAGGCATGGCTCCTTCTCCTTAATATGTCCTTACTTTCTAGGCTGCAAATTCCTGTTCATGTCTCATGGGCTTTGATGCATGCAGGAAAATGAACCTCTTTTTTCCAGTAACAATGTATGCCAAGTATGTGTTTATTTTTCCTACCCATAGAACTAGATCTAGCACCACTCTCTGAGGGCTTACGGAGGATTTGATCCATGGGTGCAGGATCTTATTTAATATTACATCGGACCCAGGGATGAAATTTGCAGAAGCATGACGGAGGGCACATCCACTGGTTCTACTACATATTACACTATGCAGAATCTAGAAACAATTTTTGTAAATACAGATACTCTATGATAATGAGGTGCTATCTTTCCTCCAAAATATAGTACATGCCCTAAGCTAGTGATACTTGTATGGTACTGTGTCACAAATAGGAAGGACACATGGTCTGAGAACCAAAGGTGGAAATAGGATTAGTTCTGCTTATGTGCTCCCATCAACCCTCTTGGGGATTTTTGTATGTTTCAGCCATGTAGCTCTAAGCTTTGTAGGATAAAAGTTCTTCATCCTGTGGGAACATCTCCTACTAGTTGACAAAAACTGAGTCCTGTTAAATATTAAGTGGTAACTCCCAAACATCCCTTTGAGTTTCTTGTGCCAAATGACCTTCAGGCAAGGAAAAGGATGTAAATCCTTTAGGAGTCAGTGACTCTCAGTATCAAAAGTAAGTAGGATTACTATTATATAATAAGGGCAGAAGGAATATATTTGGTATCAAATGGCTCATTTTCTTTGAAATCCTATTCCTGATGGAGAAGTCCTCTAACCTGATAAAGGCATGGTGACCATACCTCCAAGCCTCTCAGAATGAGGGCCAATTCACCAGGAAAGCTGTGTAGATCAGGCATATTGCTAGTGAAGGATGAGGAGAAGTCTAGAAAGGACAACAGAAGAAGAAGATGATGAGTATCAGTTGCAGCTTTGTGCCCAGCAACAGTGGAGTCTGTGGCCCACTCCACTATCCTTTCTCTTATAGTTTTCTCCAGGAGAAGAGACAAACTTGAATCTTGGAGGAGATATGCTCTGGTAAGTCAACCTATTTATGAAGTAGCAATTAATAGTGCAAGGGGCGAACTGTCAGAGGTGATGTGATGCCACTGAACCAAGGCACTCACTCCTCCAGGTGCTGAGAGTGATGCCCCCAAATGTTCAAATCCAAGTCCCTCTTGAGGACTTGCCCTCAACCTAAGTAGCTGCCTCTTTTCTCCTCCCTTGGAGAAGCTTATATCCAGTTGGGCTCTTAGAGGATCAAAATTCTGCCTCCTTTTGTCAGTGGGAAACAGCTCTAAATAATCATCTTAGTTTTGTAGCTTTCCATGGGATCTGTCAAAGCATTTGCTGGGGCGTAATCTTAGTTCAATTGTTCTCACTGCCTAGCTTGATTTCCTTCACATCCTCACAGATTGCGCTACCAAAAGCACTTTTTGATTAAGTTCCTTCATGCAGATTTTCACTTCAGAGTCTCTTCCCCAGGAAGAGCTCTTCTATAACAACTCTTTGTTTCTTTTTAGTTTCACAGCTAACAATAGCTCATTATTCTATTTTACAATATATATCTTTGTTTCAGATTAAGTATGGAGAATGTATGATTTTCTTAATTTATATATTTTACTCCATTAGATATTTTTGATTCAATACATCCCTTTAGTTCACTGACTAATCCTATGGGAAACATTTTTTCCCCTGATTTATGCTTTTCTTTAGAACCCTAATTTCTCACAGTATTATTATATTATATATTAGGATTATCTATCATTTTCTAATAAATGTGGGGTTTGAGATGCTCCAATTTATCCCATAAAACAGATTTTTAAAATTCATGCAAAGATATTGTTCCTCTGCTTCAGTGCAAGTTTCATTAAACGCATAAATTTCTTTTTGCAGCATAGGACAAATCGGGATTCAAGTAAGTAACTAAAATATTTCTTTTGGTAGAGCTGACAAGTTTTTTATCCATTATATTGATCACCTTCCGTACTTCAGAATGGCTTCATCCAATTTCCAATTTTATGTACTGCCCCTTTTATGTGTCCACCTATCCACTCAATTAAGATATATTAGGTATGTCTCCTATTGTGCAAGATACAAGACATTTGATGTCCCCCAAACACATGATGCTGGTAACAACAACATTTATTAGTTATTCTAACTTACAAAGATAAAAGAAAGTATAGAATTTTTTATAGTATAGATTTTTCTATGCATGCCTGTGTCTTAATCTCCTCATTTTATAGTGAATGACACCAATCCTATTGGATTAGGACCTGCCTTAATGATCTCATTTAACTTAATGACCCCTTTAAAGACCCTGTCTCCAGGTACAGTTGCATTCTGAAGTATTACTAGGGATTAGAAATTTTGGAAGGGACACAGTTCAGATTATAATAAGGAGGAAGGGGGAAACTTGCTTAAGTAACGAGAAACAGAACAAAGGACCCCAGAACAGTTCTGGGGAGTATGCAGGCAGAGGGCTGAGTTCCGCATACTGAGAACCCTAGGAACAATGTTGACATCACCCAAAAGCCCTGTTGTCTCCCTGTAAAATGCCTTGGTGTAGATGAGCTGGCTTGTCTCCGGGCATCAGGTGAGGGGAAGGACAAAAACCCCGCAGACTGCAGAAACTGGGTATGATTGTTTCCCTTCACACCAGTTATGCAACAGGCACTATTTCAGTTACTGTAGGTTTAGCAGTGAATGAGCTGGGAAGGTACTTGTGAAACTTATATTCTAGGAGGAAAACAGAACCTATGTGAAAACAAGAAAACAAGGTAATTTCATATTATGCTGAGTAGTTTTGGGTAATACAAAAGAGAATATTTAAATGGGTTCTAGTTTAGTGACAGAGAGACAGGAAAGAATTTTCTGAGACCTGCATGACAAGAGGAGCCATTCACAGAAGAGGAATTATGTATTTATTTATGTTACTTTATTATTTTTAAAAAGATTTTATTCATTTATTTTTTACTTTTATTTTTTAACGGATTTTATTTATTTATTTTTAGAGAGAGGGGAAAAGAGGGAGAGAGGGAGAGAAACATCAATGTGTGGGTGCCTCTTGTGCGCTAGCCCCTACTGAGGACCTGGCCTGCAACTCAGGCATGTGCCCTAGACTGGGAATCGAACCAGTGACCCTTTGGTTCACAGGCCAGAACTCAATCCACTGAGCCACACCAGTCAGGGCTATTTACATTACTTTAATTTATTTCCCCAATCTTACTAAAAATTATTTGATATATATTAAAAATATTTTATTGTATGTATATATACACACATACATTTTTACTTATCTCCCCAATTCTTTACTCCTTTTGGCATCTATACCTTTGCAACATGTGGAGTCTATTTACCCTTTGAATTTTGGCTGGCTTTGTAACTTGTTTTGCCAATAGAATGTTGCAAAATGTGATGTAGCAGTTCCAACCCTAGACCTCAAAAGACATTGCATAATTCTGTATTCTCTCTTGGTATTCATCACGTGAGTAAACTTGGCCTGGCAGCCAAGTGTCAGGCATGTGCATAAGGTATCCTACATCAGTCAGTCCCCCCACCCCCCAATATTCTGGTTGACTTCAGATACATGAGAAAATTAATTGAGATGAATCAGTTGTGGCCTAGACCAGAAGAATCAGCAAATAACCTATAGACTATTGAGAAATAGTAATGGCTTACTATTTTAAGTCACTGAGTTTTGGTGGTTTGTTAAGCAGTAATACCCAACTAATACAAATGATAAAATCATCTTTAAAAATGAAAATTGTGATTCAATGTAATTGCAATAAAAATCCCAGAAAGTTATTTTGAGGATATCAACAAACTGATTCTAAAGTTTACATGGAGAAGCAAAAGATCCAGAATAGTCCACTCAATATTGATGGAGAAGAACAGAGTTGGAGAACTGGTGCTACTCAACATAACGACTTATAAAACTATAGCAATCAAAACAATGTGGTATTGGTAAAATAATAAACAAATAGATCAATTAATCAGAATAGAAAGTCCAGAAATAGACCCACATAAGTATAGTTAACTGGTCTCTGACAAAGGAGCAAAGGCAATACAATGTAGCAAAAATAGTCTTTCAACAAATGGTCCCTGAACAACAGGTCCTCCACATGCAAAAAGACAAATCTAGACATAGATTTTACAGGCTACACCAAAATGAACTTAAAATGTACCATAGACCTAAAAACAAAACAAAAACTATAAAACTCCTAGAAATACCATAGGAGGAAACCTAGATGACCTTGCGTATGGCAATGTCTCTTTCGATATAACACCAAAGGCACAATCCATGAAAAGAATAATTGGTAAACTTGACTTAATTTAAAGGAAAAAAAAAAAACTTCTGCTTTGCAAAAGACAATGTCAGGAGAATGAGAAGACAATCCACAAGTGGAGAGAGAATATTTGCAAAACACATCTGATAAAATAACACATCTTAATTGAAATATACGAGAAACCCCTAAGACTCAACAGTAAAAAACAAAACAGTGAAAAAATGGGCCAAAGACCTTAGTAGACACCTCCCCAAAGAAGATATACAGATGGCAAATAAGGTTATAAAAAGATACTCCACACCATATGTCATCAGGATATGGTGAATTAAAACATCAGGATATCACTGCGTGTCACTAGCAATGGCCAAAACCTGGAGCACTAACAACACTAGAATCTGACAAGGGCGTGGAGCAACAGGGTCTCTCGTCGATTGCTAGTGGGTGCAGAAAATGGTACACCACCTTCGGAAGACCGTTTTGCAGTTTCTTGTTAAACTGAATGTATTCTTACTATACAGTGCAGTAACCACGCTCCTTGGTATTTACTCAAAGGAGCTGAAAACTTATGTCTGTGTAAAAACCTGCATATCAGTGTTTATAAGCAGCTTTATTCAAAATTACCAGAACTGGGAAGCAACAAAGATGTCCTTCAGTAGGTGAGTGAATAAATAAATTGTGGTACATACGGACAATGGAATATTACTCCGTGATTTTTTAAAAAGTGCTACCAAGCCATGAAGAGACATGGAAGAAACCTAAATGCATTTTATTAAGCGAAAAAAAAGCCAATTTGAAAAGGCTACATACTAAGTGATTTCAATGATATAACTCTTTAGAAAGGACAAAATTATGGACACTGTAAAAGCATCCGTGGTCACCATGGATGGGGGAGATGGGGGAAAGAAGTGGATGAAAAGGAGAAACACGGAGGAATTTTAGGGCAGTGAAAACACTCTGTATGATACCATAATTTTGAGTACATGCCACAATACATTTGTCTAAACCCATAGATGAGCACCACCAAGATGAACCCTAATGTAACCTGTGGACTCTGGACATTATGAGGTGCCAGTGCAGGTTCATTAATTGTAACAAGAGTAGCACTTTGGTGGGGGATGTTGAGAAAGGGACAGGCTCTGCATGTGCAAGGGCAGGGGGGGTGTACGGGAAATCTTCATACTTTCAATTTTGCTGTGTATCTAAAACTGATCAAAAATATAACAAAGCATTCAAATACAACCCCCACACCAAATGAAAATAGAAGTAGGAAAAATAAGGTAAAACAGCAAAAATAATTTAGAATCAGTTGTGTATCATACAAAATATGTGCATTTGTTAGAGGTGGGCTGAATATTTAGTTCTGAGCTTTACAGCAACCAACGAAAGAGGACTGAGCCATCTATCCTATAATACATAACATTTACAAGATATAACTGAATCACTTATAACTGTACCTTGGATATTCCCAGTAAACATCCGAGTGCACTGATTCTGCACTGGAAATTAAGGAAGCAATGAAATTAAATGAAAACCTTTGAGTTTCAACCATTGTCCTTTTTTGCCCCCAGAGCTGCTTTCCTGCTGCTCATTTACATGCTACCCTTTTGTTTCCCTGTCATCCTTTTTGCTCCACATTATTTTTCTTGATGTTCCTTATTTGATTCCATTTCTACATGCTAGTAAAGGGCCAAAAATATTAGAGCAGCAAGGTCAGCACTGAAAATATCTGGTCAGGATTAATATGGGAGAATAATGACAATTTTTGCTTCCCCCAAATTAGACGCATAAATCTCATGCCATTCATCATCTAAAATGCTTTAGTAGTTAAGGAATTTTTCTTTTTTACCAATTTATCAGATGTAATATTTAGAATGAACATTTCACTTATTCATCAGTGCATGCGCTTACCGAGAAAAGTTTTTGCATCATAATCAGCAATTATTTACTAGCAAGTTTAGAAATACACCACCAGCATGTTTTCAAAATATGTTTGAATAAGTACTAACGTGTCACTCTGCCTCGTTGGCTTCCTAAAGGCTAATCACCAAATTTTACCTTCAAAAATGTACTGGATTTTAGCTTCCACAGTCAGCCCATCATTACAAATCACTTAACAAATATGTGTGCTTACCAACTGCCAGTTTTGTGCTACAACAAGACAAGATAAGGATGACCAGTGTGGTAGTTGCTAGAACATAAAGACAAACTAGCTGTTGTGGTGCCAACGATATAAATCGCCATTGGCCATGCTGACGTCTGTGTTCCAGTGTATCAGTGCTTGGGGCAGTGAGGTACTAACAACACCCTGAGGACCTGAGAAGAGGCAGCTGGTCAGAAAAATTGGAAATGCACTAATTTAATATAAATTTCAGTGACATGGAAGATTCTGAGATCCACTGTGGAGTGATGACTTGATAAGAAATGGGATACAAAGGGAAAAAATTAAACAGTACAAAAATGTCCCTTCTTTTTCTGAGACATGTATTAAAGCAGGTAATTATTTTTAATGGCCTGTAAAAACAGTGAAAAAGTCTTTGGTTGAGCAGCTGAAAGGACTTGCTTGATTCATTAACTCTTTCTAGCTCCATTTATGTGACTCTCTCTCTTCCTTTTTTATTAGGGTTGCAGTTTTAGAGTAGGGACACAGAGGAAATACTATGTTAAAGAGTAGTTAATAAAGAGGTTCCATAAGGAACCTCTCCTGTATACACTCTCCTGTAGCCAAGGAGGCAGGAAAAGTTGAGATGTCAGAATAAAAAGCCCAGGTAGTTTAATAAAGACAGTGACCCAAAGAGAGTGAAACTTAGCCAAATTTCTGCACACTCTCATTTAGTTTTATGTGTGGGCCGGTGAGCTGATTTCTGAGTTCCTGTGGGGAAGGAAGCAAAGAAAGTGGAGAGAAGAGAGCAAAGGAAGGAGAAGCAGGTGAGCGTAGTCTCTAAGATTGGCCCCAGTGATCCTGGATTTGTGGTAATTAAAACCTTATATTAGCCCCTCCCCCTAGGGGAAGTCTGCACTTACAGACTCTAATGAAGAGACTACAGTTTAAAGGACGGAAAATCATTCCCAAAGTTAGGTTACAAAAATGTGGCTTCTGTCTCGGGTGCACTTTCTCCCTCTCTGTCTTTGAGCCCTTCCTCTAAGAGAAGCAAGCTGCCGCTGCAAGCAGTCCTACAGAGACCCTCCACAGCAAGCCACTGATGTCTTTGGCAATAGCCAGTGAGGACCCGAGTCTTGGCAACAACCATGTGGGTGAGCTTGGAAGAGTATCTTCCCCAAGTTGGGCTGGAGATGGCTCCAGTTCCTGCTGACACCTTGATTGCAGACTTGTGGGAGACCCTGAGCCAGAGGCTCAAATCTGTATCTATACATAGATTCGTTACAAGACTTGGCTCACATGCTTATGGAGGCTGACAAATCCCACCATCTGCTATCTGCAAGCTGGAGAACCAGAAAAATGATGGTGTGGTTTAGTCCAAGTTTGAAGACTTGAGAGTCATGCAGGCTGTTGGTGTGAAGCCCCACATGAGTCTGAGAGCCCAGGAACCAGGAGCACCAATGCCCCAGGCAGAGTGTAGATGCCTCCGCTCAAGCAAAGAGAGTGAACTCGCTGGCCTTCTGCTTTTTTACTCTGTTTGGGCCCTGAAGGGATTGCATGGTGTCCACCCACACTGACATGGGTCACATGCTTTACTCAGTTCACTAATCTCTTTGGGAAAAACTCCCAGATACACCCCAGAATAATATTTTATCAGCTATGTGAGCGTCCCTCAGTCCAGTCAAGTTGACAAATAAAATTAGCCATCACAAAATAATATTCCCAATTAATTATTTTGGCAGTGAACAGCATGGCTGTAATAAAAACTATTTTTTTTTTATTTTGGGAAAATACTTATGTTTTAGTTAAAATATATTTATTATACTTTAGGTTTTCAAAAACAAATATCTCTGTAGTTCAAAGCGTGTTTGCATGCTGCTCCTCTGAAGCCCAGGCCTTTTGGCTACCACATGTCCCTACCTCTTCGCCAACCACCACTTATCTGTCCCTGTTATCAATCAGTCTTTTGAGGGACCTTGATCTAGACTTACAACATTTATAATGAATTTCATTATCACTGTTCATTAAGTTTTTTGTGTGTGGATATGACCCTGTGTGGGGTTTAATGTGCTCTTACACATTGGCCACTGGCTTACATAGTATTCCTTGTTTCTCTTCTATATATTACATGTATTAAGCTAATAATGCACTAGTTAATGTATATAAAGCATTCTGTGCATTAGCTTTAATTAATATTCCATCCCTAAGAATTGGCACCATTTTCACGAGACGACTCCACCCCTTATTAAGTCACACCTTCCTCCTATCCTTGTTCCGTTAAGAAGAGATTTGCATGTTTTACTTTCTCTGCCAATTCCAAACATAACTGTATACAGCAGCAAGGTTCCCCATTTTAGAAAAGAAATAGGACTTGGTATATTTCTAATATTTATTTGGGGAGTATGTTCCATTGTTGTGCCTCAAAAGCATGGGATAGGCTTCTTTGTGCTGGATCACAAAAAGAGGGAATGAATAGATTTTCATGTATATTTAATTGAAATAATAGCCAGATATCTATATGCTTCACTGCTTTTGGTTATTTTCTTAGATGAAAGCAGGTTTTTTTATGACAAACCAGTTTCTCTATTCTGTCCTTCATGGTGAACTCACTGCTTTTGTGGAAGGGCTTTTTTAAAGGTTTTGGGATTCTCTAGATACATAGTCTTCTCGATCTCCTCAGTGCACTTGCACCGTAAGCAATCCATCTTCTTCTGAAATATTCCCAGAATGAATTTGCCAAATAATTAAGTGACAAATAATTTAAGTCTGGCCATTGTAATATCTGGACACTAGGAATGATGTTTTTATTGGTGGCTATATATTACACAGTACTAACACTGAGTTTAATCTCAACAGCTGGTTACAAAAGGACTAATCAGAATTTAAATATTGGGATTTTCTTTTAGGTTTTTTTCCCTACCCCCTCTGGCAAATGCATTTTCTTTCATGAAGTTTTAGCATTTGTGTGACACTGGTTTCCTACGACAAGGGGTGCCAATTAAAGGGAAGCTAGTTGGTTGTCATTTTTTTTTCCAAAATAAAGGTTTTTTGACAGCATTAAATGCAACATCTTCCAACATCTTCAAGGAAGCATCTGGACTATGGTGATAGATGAACATTTCTCATTTTATTGTCTGAGTACAAAGCCATTTATAGGGCAACTTATCACATAAACACCCTGTGGCATCTTATAATAGAAATCAATAACACTGCAAAAAAGAAGACAGAGGGAATTTAACCATATGCCATACCAGAAAGGAAGTAAAAGGTATCCTGTGAGCTTAAAAACTTAGTGTGTTCTGTATCCACCTCACGTTGATGCCTGATGTATGTATTTAGTTTTCATTAGTCTTTGGCCAAAGAGATGGAAATATTCATTTTAATAAATATGAAGATTTGGAAAAATAATAATTTTTGGATTCATGAAACATTTTCAGATGTGTTTTTACTCATTGTTGTCTTAAAATGCATTTTTACTCATTGATGCTTTTCATAAAGAGATATGAAAAGATGTCAGAAGGGACACAATTATCAATAAGTAGAAGTCTAGAAAGAAGCAAGAATGATTGTTTAGTCTCAAGTGTGGTCCAGGTAGAAAGGCAAGCTCTGTCCTAGAAAGAGAAGGTGTGTGGGAGTTGAAGGATCAGGTGACCAGGACCTGGGAGTATTAATATAGTTGATGCTCTGGACCAGAGGAAAAACCTCGACATTGAAAAGAGGGATGCAATACTCCAGCTCGGTCAGTGCATTGACACCACGTGCCTGCTTAGTGTGGCCCAGATGGTGGCTGAGGCAAAATGGTGGCAGTGACCTTGCAACATCAAAAGTGACCCCCAGAGGCAGCCATAATCTAGAAAAATAAGTGTCTAAATGGCAAGAAAAGTAACATGCTTGGTCTTGAGAAATGGAGTTCAGAGAAGCCAAATTTGGAGAAGACACACTTAGAGACCTAACAGGGCCTTCTTACCCAGAGCAGCTGGGGCAGAAGGGAGCGTGTGAAAGGAGTTGGAGGCCCCAGGATTGATTTATGGAAGGGGAAGCACCATAGAGACTGGTAGTTTTCTGCTATTTTCCCTTAAAGGGTCCACAGTATTTATTTTGTCTAGGTACCTTGAAGACCAGACGATGATGTCTAGTAGACATGCAAACCTTCAGAAACAGCCCAAAGACTCTGCCATTCAAAGGTGTCAAGGTCACAGAAGGCAGATATCTGATTTGTGTTTTAATGTTAAGAGAAAACCCAGTTGAGCTTCCCATCATCTCTTGCAATAATCACAAACTGATATATTTCTTTTAGGTTCCCCAGCTTTTTTGTTCACCCCAAACATCCATTCCCTCATTTTCAATTCCTTTTATTATTTAATATCAAGATTTCACATTCATGGGAGGTAAAGTTGTGTTTGTTCATTCTTCATTTTCTTTTAATTGTTTAGCATTTGTTCTTGTCATTCACATTTCCTTTTGTGATTTTTCTTTGTTAAAACAGGAGAAGACTTTTAAAACATTATATTAAATTCATAAAATAATAAGCCATAGTCTCATTAGTCTGCTGTAATTTTGCATTTTACTTCCAAATGTTAGACTGGACTATTTTTTTCCTTTTCCTTTAACTCTTGAAGCAATTAGCTTCTTTCTGGATAACATATGAATAAGCCAGGACTGATTTCCTTGCCTTCTCTTTTATATTTTAAACTGTTATTGAGATATCATTTATAATCCATATAGTTTACCCTTTAAAAATGTACATGTTATGTTAGTGGTTTTTAGTATATCACAAAGTTGTGCAACTATCTGGAGCATTCAATTCTGAAATATTTGATCGCCCCCAAAATAAACTTCATACCCATTAGCAATCGCTCTCCATGCCTCTCTTCTCCAGCCTCTAGCAATCCCTAATCTACTTTGTCGTTCTCTGGATTTGCCTGTTCTGAGACTTCATATAAATGAGATCATATACAATGTGGCGCTTTTGTGTTTGGTTTCTTTCATTTAGCATGGTTTTTTCAAGGGTCATTCATGTTTTACCATGTATCAGTACTTCATTAATTTTTACAGCTGAATAATATCTTATTGGGTGGATACATCACATTTTGTTTATCCATTCATTAATTTGTGGCTATTTGTATATTTCATCCTTTGGCTATTATGAGTAATGCTACTTTGAGCATTAATGAACACTTTTTTTGTGAACATGCATTTTCATTTAACTTTGATATGCACTTATTATTTTCACAGGACTGTTATAACACAATACTACAGACTGGGAGGCTTAAATGCCAGGGATTTATTTTCTCATAGTTCTAGAGGCCAGAAGTTTGAGATCAAGGTGTCAGTATGTTCGGTTTCTTCAAAACTTCTCCTCTTGGCTTGCAGGTAGTCACCTTCTTAATGTGTCCTCACATGGCCTTTTCTCATGCGGTGTGTCCTGATCTCCTGTACTTACAAGGCCACCAGTCATTTCAGATTAGGACCTGCCCTAAAGACCTTGTTTTAACTTAATTACCACTTTAAGCCCTTTATCTCCAAATATGACTACATTCTGAGGTACTGGGAGTTAAGACTGCAGCATATGGATTTTGAGGAGACACAATTCAACTCATAACATGTACTTATAAATTGTTGGGCCATATGCCACTCTCTATTGAGCCTTTTGAGAAACTGTCCAACAGTTTCCAAAGCAACTATACTGTTTTACATTTCTACCAACAAAGCAGAAGGGTTCCAACTTCTCCACATCCTCAGCAACACGTGATTCTGTCATTTTTATTATTGCCATTTGCAGAAGGTAAAGTTTTAGAGTACAATTTTTAGGAGTTTTCCATTTCCTACTATTTCTTTTTCCCCTCATGTTTCTGTTTTTTCTCTTACATTATCTTTCTTCACTGTGATGCTAACATCAGCTTATACCCTAAGGGTTTAAATATTTCATCTTAAGGCTGGTAATATTAATAATTAAAATAGGTGGGGGAGTGCTGTAAAGCCTGATAAATTGCAGTTTATTATCAATAAAAAACTGCATAAACACCATAAAACACATTGTTACTGAGAAAGTAGATAATCTGTATGAGTAATTTGAGTTTACTTACATATTATTCAGCCTAAAATTTAAAATGGCCCATGATTATCAATGTGTATATAAAGCCACTTAACACTTTGGCCACCCAGTAATACCACTTTGCTAATGAAAACATCACAGCCAGCATGAAGGTACTGCCCCAGATAAAATGCATTTTGAGAAGTGCAATAATCCCTATTTCAGAGTGGAGCTTTAAGGGAATAACTTGTTTACATGAGTTGGGAGTCCCTCATGTGTACCTATTTGCATTCTAAGGAGGAATGTCTGAAATTAGTTTTTAAGTTAATTTATGGCTTTTCTGAAGATCATAATACCTTCATTTAATTGCATTTAAGAATATTCCTTTTTTTTTTTGCAATAGTCAACAAAGAAACCATTAAAATTCAAACAAAAGTGTTCTACAAAGAGCTATAAATGGAAATGATCTTTCTTTTTGCCAGGTGTCTGGGAAAGAAGTTTACATTTTGCCTGAGGCCAATACTTTTATAATGTCTTTTTAATATTCTTGAAACTGATATCAATGCAAAAGCAAACTGATAATGCTATTCCGATAAATAACAAGTTCTCATTTCCACCTAGAGTTTTTTAAGTGGCAAATTAATTCAATTTAAGCTTCTTCCTTGGATGTATTTTATTGGGCTGGTCACCCCCCAAAATTCAGCCCAAATACCATCTCTCTTTGTAGCTTTTGTGGATGCTTCCAGCAGACCTCTTCTCTGTGTTCTCCTTGTGCCCTATTATAGCACCTTCACCATCAGCCACAGTAATTCTGTATCTGTCCACATTTTCATTCGGGTCAGTACTTATCAAGGGTGACATCACATCAGTATCGCCAAAGAGCTTTTCAAATATTGGCTCCCTTCTGCGATGCTGACACAGGAAGAGCTAAATTGTGTCCTTACCGGAACAGACTCCTTCTAGTTTCTACAGTTGGACCCTGAGCTAGAGTACCAG
The DNA here is from genome assembly GCF_022682495.2 of Desmodus rotundus. Lineage (NCBI taxonomy): Eukaryota > Metazoa > Chordata > Mammalia > Chiroptera > Phyllostomidae > Desmodus > Desmodus rotundus. The sequence continues at coordinate 186,556,680 of NC_071387.1, read as the reverse complement.
AATCTGGGAAGGAGCAGGAAGCCATTCTTCACCATGATGTTAAGATGAACCGTCCCATCCTTTCTTCTCTCTTCTCTTCTCCTTTGCCTATCTGTGGTCTGACTCTACCAGAGGAGATAGTGGATGTTTGTAAATGAAGAACTCAGCAATTATGAATTTCCTACACACATCTAAGGAGGTAGGTCTAAGCTTTTTAAAATGTGTTGGCTAAATAGACATTTTACTAGGAAAATAGAATAAAGAATGGAGATGTTTTTTATTGAAATTGGTATGTGCTAGATAGGTTTTTTAGCACATTATAAAAAGTTAAGTCTCCCCATTACTTCATGAAGCATGTATTATTATCTTGACTTGAAAGATGAAGAAATATCTTCAAACTGAACAGATATTTTTTAAGGTCAGCCTGGTTTTTTTTACATATGATTTTTTTATTGTTGTTCAAGTACAGTTGTCTCCATTTTCCTCTGCACAACCCACCCCCACCTCCCACCTTCAATCCACCCCACTTTGTTTTTGTTCATGGATCCTTTATACATGTTCCTTGATGACCCTCCCCCTTCTTTCCCCCATTATCTCTCTACCCCACCCCTCTGGTTACTGTCAGTTTGTTCTTTATTTCAATGTCTCTTGCTTGCTTCTTTGATATGCAATTTTGCTTGCTTCTTTGTTTTTTTTAATTTTTATTGTTATTCAATTACAGTTGTCTGCCTTTTCTCCCCATCCCTCCACCCCACCCCAGCTGAACCCACCTCCCTCCCCTGCCTTGCTTGCTTCTTTGTTTTGTTGATTAGGTTCCACAGATATCTTGAGATCATACACTAGCAAGGGGTGGAATGAATCAAAGGTCTTTCTTAATGTTTATTTTGTATGTTATTATTTATGCTATCATTATTTATGTCATTTATAATTTTGTTACTATTTATGTTATTATTTATTATATTATGTTATTGTTTATGTTTATGTTAATTGTATACATTACAAAAAACCCTATCATATACATTAACATAATAATATGCTGTTTTTTATGTTTGTATTGTTAGGAAAAAAAGTAACACCTATTCTAACTTAGAATGCAAATGTCTGAACAGAAGTGTGAATTTGCCATCTTTATTAAGTTCTCAGGCCTCAGGTGAGTCTACTGGTTGTGTTATGTGTTGATTTTCAAACAAAGACAATTTCTTCAGTGTGAACATGTCAGCTTGTGTGTGTTTCTCTGTACATGTATATGTGTGTGAGTCTTTGCACACGTGTGAATGTGTCCCGAATATACTGTGCTTGGTGAGGGCAGCTGGCTCTTCTTTGGGTCACAGTGTGGTCTTTGCTAGGAGTCTGAGGTGAGCAGCAGACTCCTGACCACCCTCAGGAGATTCGTTTCATCTTTTCCCCAAATCGATCTCTTTCACTTAAAGCTGTGATACTGTAACTGTGGTATGGTTCCGGTCTGGGGGTGCTGGTGAGTGCGTGTGGGGGTTGGGGAGCTTCTACCTCGGCATGGAACATCTACTGAAGATTTGGTAAAACAAACATGGCTATATTTTGAAGGGTTGGGGTGAAGCTGGTGTGGAATCTGCAGAATTACATTTACAGGTGTGCCCACATTCCCACAGTGTTGTAAAAGGGCTATATTGGAGAAAATACTTGTGCATAGATAAGAATCCACTAGGGCATTATGGTGAGGATATATCTTCATGACATCTACTCATAACATAGACTTGGATGCATACATATGAGTTTCTCAGCACAGTATCTCAGGAGAATACAGGGATTCTGTGGAGACAGGGACTTTGGGACAAGGTAAAAAATAAATGATCCCTGAAAAGGAGGTGGGAGGGTGCTCTGGATGAGTGTCTCCAACTTTCTGTGGTGAAGGAGCACTTACTTTCCCCCAACTTGTTGCAGACCAGCATTGGTATCAGCTCGTATCAAATGCGACTCATTGCTTGCTTTAGACAATGTCAAACTGGCTTACACCCTGCTCAGCAGGATGTGTTCATCAGTTACACACTTGGGAATCAGGAGACATCAAGTTGCTACACAAGTACCTGAATGTTCACTTTCAACTTCTGATCTTATGTCATCAGGGATAGGCGACAGTTAGACCGGGGCTGGCCTATGGACCACCCTTGAAGCAGCACTGCTGGGGATGAGCCTTAATTACTGGATAGTCCCGCCCACGGCCAACACTGCCAGTAGATGTTACAGCAGTAGACAGTCTTGAGACCATGCTTTAAATAATGTTTACATATGTACAAGGATGATCTAGCTCCAGTGTTGTCTTCACAGTGTTGTCCAAACACTGAAGTGTTTGGGTGCCAATAGTTTCTTGACCATTTGATTCCTTATCACATAGCCATGCTAAGGGCAAAACTTTCATTTTGCAATTTCTAAACAACTCTTTAGAAATTGCAATAAGCAAATATTACAATTTCAAAAGCAATTAAGATCATTGCCCATATCTGTACAGAACCACAGTCTGTAGTCTTAGCAACTTGTAAAAATATGAAGAATCGGGGATCGACCTGAGGAGGAAAACCATAGCTGGCGACAATGAACAGAGAAAATGGTGCAGCTTTGGCAGAAAATTTGGGGAAAGAATAGAAACGTTTAAAAAGGATTCTATAAAATTTTGATCTTTCCCCCTTTCCCTACAAAGTCGTCTTCTTTCCCTTTAAGGCTTTTCAAAGTTTGATTTATTGATATTTTTAGAATTTTTCAAGGGCTCATTCCTGGAGAGACTTCAAATTGAGTGGTTAAAGTTACTGGCAGAAAACAGATGCTATTCAAACAGAAAAATGGATAAAGTAGAGTGTATTTACTTGATCTGAGTAATTTCCTCTGCTTGAAAATCAGCATCAATAATCTGTGTTTCATTATTTGGGTGACTGCATTTATTTGGCTTTCATTCAACGCAAAACCCATCCCTCCAGAGGTTTGATGCTGAGATCATTACGATGAAGACAAGTCCCTCTGTTGTTTTTCTGTTTGTGGAATGTGTATTGGAGAGGCTGTTGGACTTTTCCTTCTCAGCGTTTTGTGTCAGATATAAACGTCTATGGGATGACTAAATTGAGTGGATTGATTGGGGATTAAGTTTTGGTGCACAGGATATTCAGGCTGAGACAGCAGGTAGTTATTAAAGTAAACATTTGATCTCCAGTGTGATACCACGATAGCTCCAAAGCCGATTCTACCATCAAGCATTTGATTGCTAAGCAAGTTCTCTCCCTTGATCCCCAGGCAGGGTGCCCATTTAGTAGGTAGGATTTCCATCTCTCACTTCTCCCAACCCAGTAATTGTAACATCTGTGTGTACTTTGTAAGACAAGCCTGGAAGCAAGGTAAGAAAAAAAAATTAGAAACAACAACCTTGCTTTTTTCAGGAAACAGGCACAATTCTTGGCAATCTGTGCCCACGAATGGCAACTTTTTTGTTGAGGTGAAACTACACTAAGGATGGAAATCCCCACGCTCCAGGGAATTGTCCTTGATTAACCTTGAATTCTGTACATAGGGGAAGTAAAGGGGATATTTACAATTCTGTAAAATGTGGTGAACTTTTAAAATTGAGACAGTTGAAAATGACTCTTTTTATGAAAAGTATCATGCAGTCATTGAAAAATATGTATTTATTCCGTTTTTATCCAAGGCACTCGGAGAACCATGAGCCTTGAGTGGAGATGGCAGGTTTATATTTGCAGGTCAATTAATTGGTGGCCTTGAGCACAAATAGGAACAACCCATGACCTGGAAAGTGTGTCAGAAAATGAGGATGAGTTGATCCTCACTGCACATAGCAGGGACTTGCAGTGTGTGTTACACGGAGGGCCAGGACAAATGAGAGAGCTGAGATGGAGAAGTAGGAGGGAAAACATCGCTGAAGCACTCCAGGTGCCAAGGTTTGAAGCCCTGTGGTAGACCCACTCTGCTGGATACTGTCCTAGGGCACTCCTCAGCCTCCAAGGGAAATAGAGAAAGGGCTGTTCATCTTAAAATATTTCCTTGGATTCTTCTGTTGGCAGTTAACTGTCTTTCATTCCATCTAAGCTGACATCAATTATGATGGAGAGCTTATATTATTTCCACTAAGAATAGAAAAAAAGCCCCACTTCTAATTAAACTATAACGCAATCATGCCTTCTTGTTGAGACTTTTTATTTTATGCTTTTTGTGAGAGTTTTCTTATACTTTTGATTAATTAGTCACACCAGCCTCTTGCTACTTTGAAATATCTTTTCATCCTTTCTATGGACACGTCCATTTATCCTTAGTTGCATGTTTGATGTGTGTTGGGCAGTCCTTTTGCACATTACTAAGTAAGAAAATTTTAACAAAGCTTTATATTCCTGTGAATTCTGTCCCCCCTTAGATTCCATAAACCTTGTTTTTTGTGCAAGAAAATATGTCTAGGTATATAAGTAAATGAAACAAAATCACTATCTTTTAAAAAAGAAATTTTATTTATTTATTTTTTAGAGAGAGGGGGAGGGAGGGAGAAAGAGAGAGAGAGAAACATCGATCCACTGTCTCTCCTGTATCCACAGCTGGGGGACCTGGCCCACACCCAGACATGTGCCTTGACAAGGAGTCAAACCAGAGACCTTTCCGATTGCAGGACAATGCCCAGCCCACTGAACTATACCAGTCAGACCACAAGATCACTGTCTTTTGCACACCCTTGTGCACTGCAGCATTACTTACAATAGCCAAGGCATGGAAACAATTTTAATGTCCAATAGAAAGTGAAAGGATAAATACATTGGCAAGTGAATGAATAGAGAGAAAATATATTATGAAATACTACTCATCTATAAAAAATAAGGAAGCCTGTCATTTGTAAAAACATGGGTGGGTCCTGAGAGCATTATGCCACATGAAATAAGTCAGACAGAGAAAGACTGTATTAGCTCACTTACATACGAAATCTAAAAAAACAAAGACAAACTCATTGAAATGGAAACAGAAGTTGCTGTTGCTGATGTGGGGGGAAGGTAAAATGTGTAAAGGTGGTCTGGATGTGCTAAAGTCCACAAGATAAAGGGATCCTGGGCATCTAGTGCACATATGCTGACTACAGCCTACAGTGCTGCTCTGTGTGCTTGAAAGTTGCTGAAAGGGTAGATCTTAAAGTTCTCAGCACAAACTAAAAATAGGTAGTTATATGATTTGTTCACTAAGGTTAACTAAGGTTATCGTGGTAATTATTTCACAATATATACATAGATCCAATCAGTATATTGTACACCTTAGACTTATACATCGTTATATGTCAATTATACCTCAATAAAACTGATATTTAGTTCAATGTTGAATCAGGACATAACATTTTAGAATACATTTTAAATGGATGTAAAATTCATGTGGTTATTACCAAAAATGAACACTGCTCCATTAAATTGACAGTTAAACAACTCTAATCAAGTTCAAACATTCACAGACAATGCCAGTGGTTGTGTGGCCAACAGCCACTGAGACACACTGTTAAACACATCCGGCTGTAAGAGAAGTTAGAGCATTTAGAAAACGTATTTTAGAATTGATGAAAATAATTGAGAGAAGTGGAACCCTAAAACGCATATTATATGTTGCTAAAATATGTATATTCAGCTCTGGCTGTAATTTAAAGAAATATTCAAATACTACATTATATAACTGAAGCGTGTGAGTATCAAATAAAGTGAATTCAGGTGAGAATTGCAATCAGAGGAGGGCCAGCATGGTTTTTCCATGCTGTATCTTCTCAGATTTCTTAGTTCCTTATGAAAAACATGTTTTATTTATAAGGGAATTTTGGTTTTGCTTTTGCTCATTTATCTGTGATGATCTTTATCCATATTAAGTTGAAAAACAATAATTTTGAATTATTCTATTTTTTAATGTTTAGCATTTAATCTTTATTTTTTAACATTTAAAAAGTTTTAAGTAGTTTTCTGCTCTTGCCCCCACCCCTCCCAACCACCCCACCCTCCCCACCTCCCTCCCCTGTTTCCACCCCCCTTGTTATTGTCCATGTGTCCTTTATAATTGTTCCTGCAAACTCTTCACCCTATTTTTATAATAACAAATTTATCTTCTCCTACAAATGTTAGGAATGCAACAAAGCACAAAAATTTAAATAAAGAATAAAACTTTTGATGCTAATGATAAAGGTAACTTCTACCACTGAATAATAAAAGACATTCAAAACATATTCTTCAAAAGATACTTGTCTGTCTCATGAATTTTCCAATAAATGAAACCCTATCCCAGCCCCCAGTGCCAGCAATTTTATAAGAATTACCCAATAACTACAACGTGAGCTCATGTGTTCAGTGTCATGAAACAGGTACCGAGTTAGGGCCAAGGGGTTTGGAGGTAAGACTGGAGGCCGTCCAGTGAGAAAACAGTCTGCAGAGGAGGTCAGAACCTATTAGGGTGATTTCTCCTGCAGTATCCTATACAATGAGTTGGAGGAAGTACAATAACAGAGAGGACATTAAATAGGATATTACTATGGTTATGAAAGTGGCAGCTCTTTTACTAAGGTAGCAATGGTGGAAAGAGGGAGTAAACGGTCTTGCAGAAACAAAACAAAACTTAAGTTGAAAAGATGTTTTGGCAAAGTAATTATTACACGGCACTAGTTATCAGTTGATTTGTGCCCTCCCACCAAAAAAAGATAGGTTTGAATTCTAACTCCCAGTACCTCTGCATGTGACTGTAATTGGAAATAGTGTATTTATACAGGAAATCAAATTAAAGTGATGTCATTAGGGTGCATCCTCATCCAATATAACTGTGTCCTTATGCAAAGGGGTTATTTGACATGTAGACACACATGCTTACAGGGAAAATGACTTGAAGGGCCACAGACAGAAGACAGCTACCTGCAAGCCAAAGACAAAGGCCTGAACAGAAATGTCCCTCACAACCCTTGAAAGGAACCCACTCTGGAACACCTTGATTTCAGCCTTCTGGCCCTCCGGAAGTATGAGACAATGAGTTGCTGTTGCTGAAGTCACCTAGTTTGTGTTATTTTGTTATGGCAGCTCTAGCAAACTAATATGACCTTAAAAGTATTTTAAAATGTTAGCCTCTTTGATCTTGAAGTATTTTAGACCTTACGTTCTTCTTTTGGGTGCTTCCATTATTATTTAAATTATATCAGGAGCCAAGAGTAACTTTCTGCTCCTCAGTGTGTAGACCAAGTCTATTGTTCCTGGCTTTGTTCAAAGTTGCATTTTATCTTTTACCTATTGCCTCCCTTCTCACATTAGAAAGGTAGTAAAGTGTAACATGTTTTTGCAACTACAGGCCTGACCTTGACAGATGGAATAAGAAGGGTACGTTTTAAGAAATCCAGACAGTCCTGAATTGTGCTTAATTGAAAAAAGCCCTTTGGTGTGATGAATGTAGTCATTAATATCTAGTTCCATTCAAATCTCTTACAATCAGCTTTCGCATTAAAAACATTAAGGTAAAAGCCTACCAGGCCTTCACAGATTTCCTGTCTAATGGAAATGGGCTGCACACTGGGGATTTTTCCTTGCTGTTCTTTAAATTGTACAGAATGCAGAGGTGATGTGAGTAATTCTTTGTGGGAATACAGGGTCGCTGATGTTTACAAACTCTTATACATCAAATTTTAGTGCCCGACAGTTGACAGACCATTGCTTTATGAAATTACATTTATTATTTAACCACACTTTGAGATCACTACATTAGAAACATGTAAGTCATTTCCTTTGTATTCTTAATTTGTCCTGGGAAATTCAATCTCTTATATTTCACGATGACTACTGAATCAAGCTGGAGTGGAAAATTTGACTCAGTAAATTCTCCAGTTACTATTTTATCCAAGAATTGAATAATTATCTCTTTCATTTTATTCATTCATGGTAAGGATACAAACTACTTCGTTTAAAAATGTCTACCTGGATTCCCATTGTAAGATGTTTGGAGATATACTAGTTTTATTTTTAAAAAGTGAACTGAAAGACAGCCTTAAAAGAACTCAAATTTACATAATAAAATATGTTTTAATTTCTCAAGCAGTGCTATTGGCAATGTTTAAAAGCGAGCTGCAAATTGGGGCATTCTGAAAGCCTGTTCTAACACTCTTGACATATAAGAATTAGTAAAAATATTTGCAAAATCACATCACTTAACGTTTAATATTTATGTACTTAATGCACCCAGAGCCTTGTTGTGGGGGTGTTTCACATGTAAGATGGACTGAAGGAGACAGTCACTCACTTAGCAAACATATAATGGGGCCCTACAGATCAAGCAATATTTTAATTACTAGGGATTCAAAAATGTTGACACACATTTGAAGGAAGCTCATCTGTAAATGAATAATAGAGATATAATCTAGTAACACATATTTATATGCATTTAGTAAGCCATTCACACAGACTGGGTCTGGTGTGTTGGAATAGATTTAAAGTTATACTTGATTTACCCTTCTAAGAACTAGTAGATCATTTTCAATAAAACATATGGAGGGTATTCTAGGCAAATGACGAAGCATTAACCAAGACTCAAAAGCATAGAAGTATGTGGGCAATCCGGGGCCCAGTGCAGATCAGACATGGTTAGAGAAAGAACTGGTTGTGCAAGTGGCAAATGATATAGGTTTAAGCAGGACATTGATCTAAATAACAGGGAATTTGGGGACTACAGAGCTGATGAAAACAGAGATGAATCCGACAGTCAGACTGGTTCATTCAGCACATGATGCCAGAGAAAAACCAAAGTGAAGGTTGCCTTGAGCATGCATAATCACATCATTTTGTTCTGGCGCTGCAACGGAATATTTGGGTCATCCTGGCCAATTTATATAGTCTCTGTGCACTTATCAAGTGAAGTAGCTGACTCAGAAGGCCTCTAAGCCTATTTAAACCTTTGAAAGACCAGCTGGAGTTCTAAGATGACCACTTTGGTTTTTCCGGGGTACTAGCATCCATGAGCACTTTATCAAATATATGTACAGGGCACCATTGGAGAGACCAACTAGAAAGCAGTAAGTACTGATATTTGATAGGCATTTTGTTATTTTTCTTAGCATTTCAAGGACCTTGAGGTATTTGTCTGAAGCTCCCCTATGTAGTAGACACTTAGTATACATTTTTAGATACCTAGCACCACTTGAATGTCTCTCCTACGTAAAACTTTTCTATCCTATGTGTTCTATGTCCTTAAGGTAGGGGCCAGGAAGTCAGTTTCCCAGTTCCTTTGTAGCTGGGGAACATGACCTTAACTCCATCATTTAGAGGCATCTGACCAAAATTTCATTTTAGAAGGGGGTGAGCTGAAGAAGGAGGAACGCATGTGGTGAAGACACCTATCTTTTCAAGGTTGCTGTTGGAGAGGTCCTGGCAGAGGACCCACTGTTAGTGATTCAAGCTCAAGTGCCTGTGTCACTGGCGGCAGCAGCCAGACTCCACGGCTGCTGTCTGTCAGTGTGACCCAGGCGTCTAAGCTGGCTGTGTGCCCCTCCTGGGAAGTCCAAGTGCTACCTATATTGTTCAGGAAATTTTTCTCTGCTTAAACTAATGAGAGGGGATTCTAGTGTTTAGATGTTAAGAATCCTTTCTGATCCAGAAATCTGACCTCCTCTTTCGGCCAAACTGCTTGTCTGAGTGGAGCTTTCCATCATGATGAATCAGTGCCAGAATATTATTCCTCTTGAAATAAATAAAAAATATATTTCTTTCTGATGGTGTTTGACAATGACAAAAATGGCTGATCTCCAAAAAGAAAAAGCATCTCAGGACTCAGCAGTGAGTCAGTCTGGTGTTATTGGGGTTCTCTTCTGCCATCGCCTCCTAAATCTGATGCAGCAAATTCGTTTAAGAGAAAAGCAGGCTGAAACTTGAAGTCTCTTGATAGAGAAACTGAGTGAAAGACAAGGTAAGGGAAGAGGAATGAGAAATAGTAGGAACAAAGGGAATCTATGATTAGAGCAGTAACTCCAACGGTTGGAAGGGAAGATGGTGAAGAAAGTATCATGGGGGTTGGCACTTGTCTGCCAGGCGTTCTGAAACTGGAAGGACCCTCGACCCTTATATATGGCCCCCCAGCCTAGGGCTCTATGACCAGATTCCTTGGCTCCCTCTAAGTTGCCTCCCACACTTGCTCTTCTAACTATGACTGTTAACCGCTTTGTCTTCTTACCTCGCACTTTGGAAATTGCTTCTTCTTTTGGCACTATATAAAAGCTACTCTTGGTAACGGTCTTTTCAAAATTGTATAGCACAGCTCCTCTTTGCTAGGAAGTAATGAATTATCTGAAATCTCTTGTCCATCCGTCCTCATCTAGACTCACTGATCCACTCAGCACTTACCTGACTGACTTTTCTAGAAACACTAGCCAAAACCTTTACCTGATTCTGCTTCAGCAGAGCTGGGCTTATGCTTTAGAGCAAATGCTGACTTTAATCAGGTAGCAAACATTTTCACTTTGTAAGGGTTAAAAGAGGACTCAGCTAAGCTTAGTTCAAGATAGTAGCACAATTGAGCTACAAATTAACGGAACAATGTTTCCTGCCTCTGTTCTATGGTATCCCTCAGCCACACACCTTGAAGGCTACTGATAAAAATTAGATTCACACAGGGTGACGGTTTTCTATTGTCTCATCACCAAATCAGTGAAAATCAGACATTCTTAAGGAAGACTCATGGGCTTTGAATCTTGAAACATAGAGCCACATTGGATTTTAGTTTTTAAATAAAACATATTTAATGAGATCTACACATTGATGCTGTGAAGATGGGGGAAATGAGAACTCAGATGGTGAGTGTGACATTATTTTTATTATAATTACATTTTCAATTTACAGAGAATGTATCAATTTAACTGAAGACATAGTTTATTTAACCAAATTAGGTTCTTTGGAGTCCTTCAACATGGTAGGAAGTCTTACACAGTTATATATACATATATAAATATACAGATATAAATATATATAACTGTGTAAGACATATATCTGTGTAATATATACATATGTATATATATTTCATTTGCTACATATGTGCTTCCCTGTATAAAATTACCTCCCGGCAATTTTAATTTTTAATAATGAGAAGATAGAATAAATGTACTTGTTCTAAATAGTTTTTACATGACTTTTGCAGGAAATATTTCTAAAATATTGATTTTCCCATTCATTCTGAAACTATTTCCAGTGAATTTAGCCTCTAAGGGAACTTATTTGCTTGTCTTTGTAACTCTAATATTGTGCAGTTTTTCTTTCCGAAATTGTCATAAATAAGAATGAGCTTTGGTTTTAGCCGCTATCATTTTATAGGGCTGAAAAAGGTTAGTTATTGCAGCGTCTAAGTGGAAAGCTGTTGGTAAATTGATACTCATCAGAAAGGCCCATTTGTTATCTCTGTGTAATTAAATATAATAAATCCACTTTGCTCATGCATGATGTGTAATACCGTCTTTATTGTGAACAACAAGGCTGTGCAGTCGGTCTTAAAGACCTTGTCCAGATTCTCCTGTCTGTGCACATATGGGATGAGGAGCTTTCCCATACGCTCCATACTATTTCTTTGTCATGGTACATGCTCTGCACAATGTTGTAATTTGGGCCCCTTTTTACAGAATATTAATCTTTGCTTCTGAATTTGCTTAGAGTATGGTGAGTCTCATGAGCCCTTAGCAATTGGCTCCCTTTTAAAGTGTTGGCTTCCCTCCATCGTTCGTGCTCAGGGGAAATCTAGCTGAAGCTGTGGGCTGCTGCCAGTCCCTAACTCAAGGGTGTGCTCCTTCTGCATCTTCTATGCTGAGACCAGCCTTCCCACATACATGTTTGTGTTGAGGATAAGACAATTTGTACAGCTTCAAATGCTTATAAGGTAACATCACTGCCATCACCAAGGTGACACTCACCTAGAATCTCCTGTTATCACTTTGTACCCAGCGGTACACGCCAATAATGTACATATGTATATACACAAACACACATATATAGAGAGATGACACATTGCATAACACATACTACAAAAGATTCTACATTCTTTTCTAAAATTCAATTGATTGGGGTAACATTGGTTAGTAAGAGTATATAGGTTTCAAGTGTAGATTTCTATGATACATGATCTGTATATTGCATTGTGTGCCCACCACCCAAAGTCAAATCATTTTCTTTGTGAGCATATTATTTGACTCTCTTTACCCTTTACTACCCCCACCCCCCTTCCCTCTGGTAACCACCATACTGTCTGTGATTTTCAGTTATATATCCCACATGTGAGTGAAATCGTATGGTTCTTTGCTTTTTATTTCGCTTAGCATAATATTCTCAAGGTCCATCCTCGTCACAAATGGCAGTATTTCATCTTTTCTTGTGGCTGAATAGTATTCCATTATGCACATGTACCACTTCTTCTTTATCCAATCATCTGTCGAAGGGCACTTTGGTTGTTTCCATGTCTTGGCCACCGTGAACCATGCTGCAATGAACACAGGGGTGCATGTATCTTTGCAAATAAATGTTATTGAAATTTTTGAGTAGATGCTCAGAAGAGGGATTACTAGCTCATATGGTAACTCTATTCCTAATTCTTTGAGCAACCAACATACTGTTTTCCATAGTGGCTGTACCAGTTTACATTTTTGCCAGCAGTGAATGAAGGCCCCTTTTTTTCACAATCTCTCTGAAACTTGTTATTACTTGTTTTGTTGACAGTAGCCATTCTCACATTTCAAATGTGTATACTTATAAAGAATTATAAAAAAATATACGAATGTTTTCATATAATAATATCCTAAGGGCAGTGTCTATGGTGGTAGAAAAAACATTAAAACCCAACAAGCAAGTTCTGGGTTCTATGCTTAACTTGTCAAGGAATCACCAAGCTGTTTTCCAAAGCAGCCGCACCATTTTATATCACCACCAGCAGTGCACAAAGATTTCACCTTCTCCACATCCTCATCATTAAAAAAAATTGTAGCTATCCCAATAGGTGTGAGTCGTATCTCATTATGGTTTTGATTTGCATTTCCCTAATGACTAATGACATTGAACATCTTTTCATGTTTATTAACTATTTGAATATTTTTGGTGAATTGTCTGTTTGAGTCCTTGGCTCATATTTAAATCAGGTTTTTTGCCTTTGTTGTTGAATTGTAGGAGTTCATATGTTCTGGAGATTAACTCTTTATCAAATATATGATGTCCTTTGGTGCACAAAAGTTTTTTATTTTGGTGTAGTTCAGTTTACCTGTTTTTTCTCTTATTGCCTGTGCTTTTGGTGTCACATTCATGAGATTGTTGCAAATCTAAAATCATGAAGATCTTTCCCCAATGTTTTCTTCTAAGAGGTTTATAGTTTTAGGTCTTAAGTTTATTGATCTATTTTGAGTCAATTTTTGTATATGAGGTAAAAGTAAAGGTCCACCTTCATTTTTCTTTGCATGTGAATGTCTAAGTTTCCCAGCACCATTTGTTTTGGAGAATTTGTCTATACAGAAATTAAGCCATAGAGTAATTTGGGGTTCCTATAATGATATTTATGTAAGCATTCAATAAAGGTTACGTTTCTTTTCTAATGCTTATACTTTTTTCTTTATGTCATTCTTTTCTGTTCCCGTGTCCCTTCATACATAATCTTTTGTTTCCTTAATAAATAATCTCTATGTTAATAGGATTCACCATAAACCCTGTCATCAACATTGATTCCTGATGATCAATTACTTATGGATTTGTTCTTTATTGTTGCTTCCCACCAGCTCATTAATAGTTTAAAAAAGGGTTTGGCTGGGGGGAGGGGGTGGAGGAATGGGGAGAAAAGGCAGACAACTGTAATTGAATAACAATAAAAATGTTTAAAAACTGTGTTTTTTGTAAGTTATACCCAGTATTTTCAGTTTTTCTCTCTTTACGGTGGTTTCTATGAACATTGCTTCCTTACTTAAACCAGTCCGACAACCAGTGTGTTGTCTGCAAACAAGAGACTCAGTGAAACTTGCCTCGTGGGAAAATGGGGAAGATCCAATGGCATGATTTCTATGTTAACATAGTGTCAGTTATATTTTAATCATACAAGTTATTATAATTATTTATCTTATGATTACATCATACAATCTCAGAAGCATTTTATCTAAAAAAATAAAAGGATACTCTGTACAGGACAACATTTAGTTCAAAGACCTCTGTTTCTGTTGGGCAAACATCAGGCGTGGAGGAAATAGGGGTTCAGCAGGAAGAGAGAAAGGCCCTGTCACTTCACACATTATGAGCAGAAAAACAGCACATTTGTTTCAGATATGCCACTTATCCTTCCATAAGTTTTACTTTAATATAGAAAATATTCCAATAGACATCAGGGCAGTATTTCCTGGGTTTGTTTCACACTGTAGAACGAGATTATAACGGGAGCAGGACTACTCATTTCATCTTTGGAGTATGGGTGTGTCAAACTGCTGAGCACTAATGCAGAGCCAGACTGTACTCCTTCAGGATGGAAGTTGGAAAGTAGACAAGGGTCGAATTTTGAATCTTCTGAACTTCTGTTCAAACCCTAAAGCTCTTAGGAAATCACTCCATGCATGTGCACAGAGTGATGAGTAGCGTCACATTTGAATTTCATGTGTTTCTGGTTTGAATGAGATTTCTAGTCTTTCATATTTTAATTTAATTTGCAATTTCCTTTTTAGTTTCCAAATTAAAGCTTCCCAGTAAGTATAAATTTTAAAATGTTACGTACCTTATGCTTCTTTCTAGAAACCTAAGTCTTTGCCAGTAGGTTTTACGCCGTAATATATGCTCTCATTCAGAAGAACTGTAGTAATTTTGGGGTATTTTAAAATTTGTTCGAATGCGTTGGGAGATCCTCACTGAAACTTAATCTTACAGGCTGTCTCCATAAAAATTAAACATTCATTAAAGGATTTTACATTTTTTTCTAAAGAAAGGTAAAAATAAGCATTGGCAAGTTATTCTTCTCAAGCAAAGCTCACCAAAACTTACTGTTACTTTCTTTAAAACATAAATTTCACATCAGCAAAATTAATACAACTTTGCAAATTTCCTTTGAGAAAACATTAAAAAAATTATAACGATATTGCATATTGTTACAAGGAGTAATCAGCTTATTGAATTTACCATCATTAAGGAAATAAATTTACAACTTCACTTTGTACAAGTCATTTCTCTGCATAATCAACTGTAAAAGATCTCCTTGCACTCTTTTCAAAATAGTTTGCTCATTGTAGATAAAACTCTTTTGTGCTTGCTTCTTTCTCTAGTATAAAGGTGTCAAAACTACTTAAACATTTTAAATCATGACATATATAAGGAGATGTAATAGGCAGAATAATATCTTCCAAGAGGGTCACATCCTAGTCCCCAGAAACTATAGCTATATTAGGTTGCAAAGAAAGGGAGAATTACAGTTACAGATGGAATTAAGGTGGATGACCAGATGACCTTGAAACAGGGAGATTATCCTGGATTATTTGGGTGGGTCAAAATGTGATCACCCATGTCTTTAAAAGGGGAAGGGAGAGAGAGAGAGGCAGAAAAGACAGAGAGCCACAGGGGTTTGAGAGGGACACAGCCCCAGGTTACAAGAGAGAAAGCAGGTTCCCTCTAGAGCATACAGAAAGGATGCACCCTTGCCCACACCCTGATTTTAGTTTAGTGAGTCCCATATCAGATTTCTGATCTCCAGAACTATAAGACAATAAATTTGGGTTGTTTTAAACCACAAAATTTATGCTGATTTGCTACAGTTTCAATGGGAAAATTATACAAATGGTAAAACAATGTGATAACATAGGAAGTGGCAGATACTGTTATGAGCAGAGAATAAAAGAACTGTAGGATACCTGGCCTCTAGTTCCCACCTTTTTAAATGTACCCTAATCTGGAGACATTGATGAGTGTCCAATACAGCTCAGGATAGATGAGCGGGTACCTTGCAGTGGGCCAGGTGAGTATGTTGAAGCCATAGGTTTCCTTTACTGTAATTGAAACAAGCTTTCAGACTCTTTCTGGTGGTTATATTCAGGTTGGGTCAGACTGAGAGGACGGCTGTGGAAGATCTGTTTTAGTTTTGTCAGAGCAGAATAAGACAGTTCACCCATCCCATGCTCAATTCTTTGAAGGCACTAAATGGAAAGTGTCACATTGGATCTTATCATTAGACTTTAGAACAAAATTTTTATTTGGAGAAAATCAAGCATAAATGTGAGATCAATGCAAAGAGGTACAGGATCATTGATGTGTAACTGGCCACAGAAAAGGTATAGAGTAGCAACACTGCCCTCACAGCCAATGGATAATCTTTAAACCGAGTTCCTGCAGCTAGTGAGACGGGGTGAGTCTAAAAGAGATGCAACACCATAGAACAAAGATTATATGACTAATGTGCTAATATTTATTGGGTTCAAAGTTATCCTTGTTCCTGTCTAAAGCCAATAAGAAATACATAGTAGATATTTTTCTATGTGTTTTTGTACTAGGTTTTTTAAATAACAAATCTACTCCATGAATGTGTATTGGTGGAGAGTGACACCCTCTCCCCTGATTCCAGGGGTTCCCTCACATATGAAAGAGAAAGTAGAGAACTATCTAGATCAAGAGCAGTGGGTCTGAAGAAGTGTGTGTAGTAGAAGCCCAGGGGACCTCAGAATTCCCTGCAGTTAGCATGCCACTTCTAATTTGCAATGACAAATTCTGCATTACATAGGATGACTCACATAGATGTTTTAGTGTTGGCTGCAGTAATGAATCAGAATGATGCAGAAACCAGTATCAGAAAGACAGAGACTCTCATCTCTGCTCATAAACAAGAACTTTCTAATAAAGTAATTGGCAGGAATTGTTGATTAATTTGAAAATCATTCTACACTATCATGCCCAATGGTTACAGTTCTTATGACCTGTGCATTGTATGTACATATGTCTCGATGCTTAATTGCAGTAGATGGCTAAATCATTATACATACTGAATTCCCTAGAATGAGTTCATTTTCTACAAATACTTTCCTGTCTTTGTAAGCCCAACAACAGAACAATTTTCCTCTGTATTGTTTATCAGAAGATCTGAATTAGGCAAAAGCATTGTTTGTTAAACAGGAAGCTAAAACTAAGGGTTAATGATTACCTTATAAATGGTGCCTTGACAACGCCTAATCCTGTTTGAGTGCCATCCTTCACCTAAATATTATTAAGAGGAGGAGCAACAAAAGTAATACTATGATAACAATAGTTTTTAATATTGTCATATGCATTATATTTACAAGGACTTAAGTGACTTTTCTAATTTAATACTCAGAAAAGTACTACAAAGCATGGGCTAGTATCATCCCAATTTTATAGATAAGAAAACTGGGACTAAAAGATACTGGTAATTTGTCCATGATCAGATAATAACAGAGTAACAGCATCAGTATTTGAACACAGGCCTGCTGATCGCAAAGGGTATGCTTTAGCGAGTATGCTATGAAAAGACACAGGGGTTGGGTCAAAAACTTTACCAGTATTTGCATTTTTTATTTTGAAATTCTTCCATTCCCTGCATACTGAAATCCTACCACATCGGACTGGATGAGACCTCAGTCCAACATCTCCATGTCTCCAATTCCGCAGCAATGGAGCTTGAGCAGGGAAAAGCAAGACACATGCAGGTCGCCATTGAATATGCCCTGTGCTCTTGTCTCAGCCTTTCACTCAGTTCTATTATTTCCTCTGTTTCAGCTTCCCTACCTTCTACGTGGACCTCACTGCTGCTGAGAGGCTTAAATGGAGGAGTTTTCCTCAAATCCGACATGCACCTTCTCTGCTTTTGTTATGTCAATAAACACACTGACTCAGGCACCAGAGAATTTGATTGAGTTTGACACAAAGTTGTATATTTCCAGTTGTGAAAAAAAATTGGTGAAACACCTCAAACCTGGCAAATGCCTTGGCTCCCACATAATGATTTATTCAATGGCATTCAAAACAGAATATTTGCATTGTCAGTTTTTCAGAGAGATGGCAAGACTAAATAAGGCAACGCAAGTGGCTGAACAGATTGATCATTTTTTAGCAAGCCTGCAGATGGCAAATACAGTTCAGTAGAAGAATGGAAAATAAATTGATCACAAATGTTATGTGCTGATCATGGCACACAGATTGGAAAACAGATTTTTGTGGCTATTATATGAAAATGATGAAGACCATTAGTGTAATGCATACCTAGTAATCTCCATCTTTATATCTACTGTAATATATGCATGCATATATTTAAATAAATAAGGTATTGCTCAGTATATTTGATGTAGTCTGAGAACTCTTTAAGCTGGGCCATTTTTGGCAGAGGGTTGTTGTACGGCTGTAAACATAAGAAATTAAACACTTCTGTAGTGAGAGTTTTACATTCAGGCATATTCAAGTTGAAATACAAGACTCCAACATTCTAAAGCAAACTGCTTGGAAGGATCAATGAGAAAGTAATAATAAAATAGGAAGCTGTTTATTGTTTTAGTTTTAAAAAATCCCTCAAATAAGACCACTATACTCTTAAATTGAATCTGTATTCCTATGTAGTTTTCTAGGGCTGCTGTAAGAGAACATCATGGACCAGGTGGCTTAAACAGGCAGTTTGAATAGCAGAAATTTATTTCCTCACAGTTCTGGAGGCTACAAGTGTGAGATCGAGGTGTCAGCTGGATTACTTTCTTCTGAGACCTCTCAACTTGGCTTGAAGATGTCCCTCTTCTCCCTCTGGGCATGTGGTTTCCTTCTGTGTGATCTGTGTCCTGATCTCTTTTTTTAAGGACACCAGTCATATTGAATTAGGACTCATGCTGATGACCTCATTTTCACTTAGTGATCCTTTTTAAGACCCTTTCTCTAAATACAGTGACATTCTGAGGTCCTGTGGGGGGTAGGACTTCAACGTATGATTTTTTTTTGGGGGGGTACAATTTAAACCATAACACTGTCTTATTATTTTGAAAATAAATTTTCTTATTGCAATTCAGTACTCTTACTGTTGAATAAACATAAATTGAGATATATTATATGATAGATATATAGTTATGTTGAAGTTTGCAATTATAATTGCCCAGAGTGTGGAGTCTAACTACAGCCTGAAAAAATATTCTTATTCACACAATCACAGGCTACATTCCAGGTGCTTCATTTCTTCTCCTCCCCAGAGATAGATCTTATTGGCTTTTGCAGGCTCAGATCCACTTCCCAGTTCCCAGATGAATGAATGAATTAATTGTTCATCAACTATTTATTGGAATGTTTATACATTCTAGCGCTTATTATTACCTCATTGGCTATTTGTCAGCTTCGGCAATGATGGTTGGTTTGAATTACAAGCTACTATGGGCTTGGCTGTAATACAATTACTTACATTACCTCATTAATCCTCACAAAAATCCTATGAGGCAGAGAAAGTTTTAAGCCACACAGATGAGGAAAACGGGGTACAAAGAAGTCATATCAGAGTATTAGGTCTCTATTGCTGCAGAACAAATGATCACAAACCTAATAGTTAACACAACACTCTTCCATCAGCTATGAGTTCTGTGGGTCTGAAGTCTATCACGTTGTAGCTGGATTTTCTGCTCAGGATATCACAAGGGTGACATCAAAGTGTTGTCTCACCTGAGTTCTCATGCAAAGGCTCTGGCAAAAAATTTGCTTGTAAACTCATTCAGGTTGTTGGCAGGATCCAGTTCCTTGTGGTGCTAACCCTGAAGTCCTGTTTCCTTGCTGGCTGTCAGCCAGGGGACCACTCTCAGCTTCTAACCACCTTTATTCCTTGCCACCTGACTCCCTCCTTCTTCAAGCCAGTGACTGCACATGAAATCCTTCTCATGCTTGAAATTTCTACATCTAGATGTAAAGGGCTCATATGATTACATTAGTCCCGCTCAGATAATCTCCCTTTCTTAAAGTCAACTGTACCATATAATGTAACCTAATTGTAGAAGTAAAATTTATTTTATTTGTAGTCTTTATTTATGCAGTCATGCACACTAGGGTGTGAAAACTCTTGGAAGCCATCTTAAAATTCTGCTAGTTCAATGGTTAGCTGTGGTCCCCAATGATGCTGTATAACAAATCACCATAAAATCTCAGTAGCATGCAAGTTTATGTGTTTGTTTGCCTCCCACATCTGTGTGTTGGTGTGTGTGTATGTGGGGTTCAGTTGATCTCGTTCTTTAGCTGGGTACGTTAGCTGGGTTAGCTTTGCTCCTTGTGTCTCTTGTCTTCTGTCTCTTGTCTTCTGCTTCAGACTGTAAGTAAGTTAACTGGGCAAAATGATGGCCATGCAGGAGGGCGAGCAGAAGGAGGCAAGGCTCTCATGGTATAGACTCAGAACTGACATTTTGGGTACTGGTCACTTGCCCTTAATTTTATTGGTCAAAGCAAATCACATGGCCAAAGTCAAGGGATAGAGATATATTCTCTTTAGTGGGAAAAACTACAAAGTCAGAAAGCAAATAAGATAGATATAAGGAGGAGTGAAGAATTAGGACAAAGATAAACCCATGAGATTTGTGTTTTGACACAGTAACTGTTCCCTCAACTGCACTATGTTTCCTCTTCTGGCACCAGTGCTGTCTGAATGGGTGTTTTGTTCTTATGAAGCAGGAGTGATTCTTCTATGTTTGGTTGGCCAGTGTTCTCTGTAAAGAGCCAGACAGTAAATATTTTAGGCTTTAGTGGATTATATTGTGTCTGCCACAATTGTTCAGCTTTGAGGCATGAAAGCAGCCTCAGTCTGTCTGTCTATCTATCATCTATCTATCTATCTATCTATCTATCTATCTATCTATCTATCTATCTATCTATCTATCATCTATCTATCATCATCTATCTATCTATCTATCATCTATCTATCTATCTATCTATCTATCTATCTATCTATCATCTATCTATCATCTATCTATCTATCTATTATCTATCTATCTATCTATCTATCTATCTATTATCTATCTATCTATCTATCTATCTATCTATCTATCTATCTATCTGTCTATCTATCTAACTTTACAAAAACTGGCTACAGGCTGGGTTCGGCCGGTGGGCTGGTGTTTGCTGACCTTTGATCTATATCCAATTACCTATGATTTGACTATATCTGGTGTTTGGGTCAAATGCTGCCAAAACAACATCAAATAATAAACTATGCAAGCAGTCAGTTGCTTCTCCAAGCAAACATTTATTTTGATGCCAACAGCTCTGCAGATGACTTCAGTTTGGCTAATCTACCAGGAGTGAGTCTGCTTCAAGGTGTGGGTTGGTGGGGCTTGGATCCTGAGTCAGGCCTGCTGCACAGGTGTTCGTTCTGGGGCCCAGGTTCACGGGGTGGTGATTACTTGGTACAAGCTCTGCTTGGTGGTTCACCGAGTGGAAGATGCAACCAGAGCTCTGTAAGGCCTTGCTCATATCATGTCTAGTAACACTACATCAGCCAAAATAGTCACAGGGTCAGACTGAACATAGACAACAGGGTAATGTATACTCTGTTCATGGTGAGAAAAGGAGGGAAGTGAATACGTAGAGGAAAAAAAATCCAAATGATCACATCTGGCTGAGTTATTTGCACTAATTATTGTCAATTTCTTTTATGGGCCTAGAAATATTCTGTACAAAGGAACTCATTTATTGTGATATCAATGTGACTTTAAATGTTGAAATAATTTTCAATAATCAGGAAGCACTCTAAATATGTACATAGGAGAGAGATATTTATATTACTTATGACTTCTCTCCCCACCCCATTAATTCACTTGGGCTGTTTATCATTTACAAAACCACAGGAAAAAATGACTAGAAGAGTCCAGCCACTCCCACAGAAATTATGCCAAGTACCAATCAAATTCCCAGCAGGTAAATTTGCAGAAGACCTGTAAAGAGGTGTGTAGAATCTACTGGAGATCAGTTCAATTTTATTCACTACATGGTGCAACTGAGTGAGATTGGGCCACAAAAACCAGATAACAAATTGACTCAAAAGTTAGGAGCTTAAAATAACATTTTATTATCTCTAATTATAACTGCAGACCAAAAATTTGGATACAGCTCAGCTGGGTTGTTCTGGCTCTAAGTCTCCACCAAGCACAATGGAAACTGTATTGCTTTTCATGTTCTAGCTTCAGAAGTCACTAGTGACACTTCTGCCACACTCAACTTAAAAATTCAGTCAAAAAAGAGCCAGTTCCATTTCAAGGAGGAAGAACACACACCCTGCATCTTGGTGGGAATGGAGTCAAAGCCACTTTGTGATGTGAGTATGTAGAATGAGAGATATCATTGCAACTATCTTTGAAAAGTATTGTCCTCTATGTGTCATATTCCTACGAACCCTGAAGACACGAGTGCGGGAAATCACCCTCAACCCTAAGGCCATGGTGTTGGCATGTGTGTGAGAAGAAGGTGAAGCAGCCCACAGCACGGGAGGGACCTGAGAAGAGGAAAATCACAAAATAGCCAACAGATATTGATGGGAAGTACAGCAAGTGGATTTCAGAGTAGCAGCTTTTTAAAATTGATTATGCTATTACAGTTGTCCCATTTTCCCCCCTTTGCCCCACTCTCCCCAGCACCCTCCACTCCCTCCAGCAATCCCCCCTCCTTTGTTCATGTCTATGGGTCATACATATAATTTCTTTGGCTACTCCATTTCCTAGACTTACTCTCAACATCCCCTTGCCTTTTCTGTAAGTACTAATTTGTGCTTCTTAATCCCTTCACCTTTCTCCCCATTCCCCCAGACTCCCCTCCCCACTGGCCACCATCCTAGTGTTCCCATATTGATGATTTTGTTCCTGTTCTGTTTGTTTGCTCAGTTACTGTTTTAGATATAATTGTTGATAGTTATGTATTTATTGCTATTTTAATGTTTATAGTTTTGATCTTCTTTTTCTTAAAGAAGTCCCTTTAACATTTCATATAATAATTGTTTGGTGATGGTGAACTCCTTTGGCTTTACGCTGTCTGGGCAGCACTTTATCTACCCTTTGATTCTAACTGATAACTTTGCCCAGATAGAATAATCTAGGTGTAGCTCCTTGCTTTTCATCACTTTGAATCCTTCTTTCCAGTCCCTTTTAGCCTTCGCAGTTTCTTTGGGATAGTCTTATGGGAATTCCTTGGTAGGTAATTATCTGCTTTTCTCTTGCTGCTTTTCAAATTTTCTCTTTCTCTTTAACCTTTGCCATTTTAATTATGATGTGTCTTTTTGTGGTCCTTTTTGCATCCATCTTGTCTAGGAATCTCTGTGCTTCCTGGACTTGTATGTCCTTCACCAAATGAGGAAAGTTTACTTCTATTATTTTTTAAATAGTTTTCCAATTTCTTTCTCTTTCCCTTTTCCTTCAGCAGAATAACAACTTAAATGTTACTGCCTTTTCCAATACCAGGGGATGCAAGATTTCAGTATTAAGAAGACTCAAAGGGGCTGGAGCACTCTAGTTTTTTTGTGCTCTTGAAACAACACGCTGCTGCTTCATGATAAATCAGAACCCGTAATGGGGAGAAAATTGTGGAAACTGAATGAGAATCGAGTAGGATGGGTCATTAAAGATAAAGGGAAAGATGCCCAGACCAAAGTGTGGAGGAGAACAGAGTCAGGCTGTCTCAGACAGGAAGTTGTTGTATTTTGGTACTACCAAATGCAACAGGACATTGATTATCAATGACACAGACTAAGGCTAAACGTTCTGAATTCAAGAATTTAGCAGCTAATTCCAGGACCCTGGCTGACAAAGCATAAAAGAGAATGTAAAGCAGGCAAATGCCAAATAAGCAGAGGCTAAAAAACATGGTATTTTGACACAAACAGATTCATGAGGAGTAATTCCAAAAGCAGTACGTGATAACTTAGTGATGTTGTTTCTTTTTTTTTTCCAGTCCTGTGTTTATAAGACATAATCAGGTGAATCCATTACTGGCTGGCAATAACCATCACACTTTTAGCTGGTTGAACTTCACTCATTTTCTTATGCATTTGTTCCTTCATCCATTAATTCAATACTTACTGAGCACCTATCATGTACCAGCAACTGTGAGCAGAGCTGGGAATGGAGACTCTGCTTCTTTGCTCACCTGTATCTTCCTCATTTGACTCTAAATCTGGCATTTGTTTGCATGCAGACTCAGTTCAACTCTAATCTCTTTGATTTTCATGTGGCCTCTTGTGTTTATTTCTGAGTTGAACTTTCTGTTCTCTGTATTTGCTGTGGATGGGCTAACCACTTTGTCTTCTTGCTTTGCATTGTGGACAGATCTGTATCCCATAGATGTGGATACTGGTGCTCAGGAAAAGTTAGGGTTGTTCTCCTTCCATTAGGATAGAAGTTTTGGGGAGACCCCATGGTGGGTGGGTGGGTGGGTGTGATATTTTGACATGACAAGCAATGATTAGAAATTTACTAATGTATTGGCCTCAAAGAGGGCAATATTAGACATAATTCTCATATTTTAATACAGTGATATAACTTAGAGAGCACAGAGAGGTGAATAGGTACTATGTCTCTTACTGCACTTCTCAACATCATGTCTCAAGAAAGGTTGTGTTAAGTCCTAGATTGAAGGCAAGTCATATTTGATATTTCATTAGCACTTGAAATGTTACTAATTGTGATATTCACTAACCAGAGAAATCACCATATACTTTAGTAATCAGATGTATGAGTGATAGAATTGATCATTGATTTTGAGTACTAGGAAGCCAGCCTAGTTAATATTCTTGCCTGAATGTAATACGACTTTACTTTTATAGTAAAGTTGGTTTAAAGATGACCAGCAAATAGGACCTACATTCCTTTTAATCAAAAAAGTAATTTTTAATTTGAAAATATGGAGTAAATCCATGTTTTGGTGTCATATTGACCTTGAAACACTGATTTTAGCATTAAAAATTGAAAAGAACATGCTAGCAAGCAACAGTCTCCATGACAATAAATCTAAGAATGTCCCTCAAAGAACTGTCACTTTCCAGTGGAACAGTGTAATTCTCCTGAAATGACTTGTTGCAGAGCCATTTAGCACTGCCCTTTTAAAATTTGAAGACTGAAATTATAGCTTAAGTAATTGATGCTAAGTTGTTCTTCCTGACAACATTGAGGTAAAAGGTTTAATTGCTTCTTTAAGGCAGTACCTCTGTGTGTGTGTGTGTTACTTAAACAGTACCCTATGCATAGACAGTGCTCGTCTACTTATAAGTGATGGCAATTAATCACCCATTTAGCTCATTGAGTACACCCACTGTTATTTAAACGCATCTCTGGGAGAAGGAGAAGCAAGCTATATAATATAGCCTTGCTTTATAGCATTTGGAATGGGGATTCTACTTGTTAAAACATTGATCTAACTCATCTTGAGCCTGGCTAAAGAGCAATGACACTGTATGGGACTTGAGGGAACACAAATAGCTTTGAATCTATACTGAAATTATATAACTTGTCAAAGACACAGTTGTTGATCAATACAAATCATTTACTCTTTTCTTTGGTGAGATGAAGGTGAGTAGAGCTTTGCAAAGCACTTGTCTGGTACTATGCAAAGCCCTTGGACATACGGTGTCTATTTGATCCTCACGGCAACATTGCACACTACTTCTTTTTTATTTATAAAATAAAACTGAGACTTGCAACCTGTAATTTATCCAAGACATGTACAGAACTAGAAACCAGGGCTTCTGAATTCAATGCAAATAATCTTTTTATAAAAAGACATTATCTCAGTGTTGGATGGCAAGTGTTTACATCTGGTTTTGTAATCTGGTTCACATGTAAGAGGGTAATGTAACCTGATGACCGAGTGGGACCATTTTTTCTGGAACTAACTATTCATACCCTGGAGTATAATTTATACCGGAGGGTATTTATAGCTGAGGATTGATGATAAAAGATGCTATCAACCCCACAAATTTAGTTCTGAGAACTGCAAGTGATTGTACCAGCTTCATCCCCTGAAAGTTTACAAACGTGTCAGTTGAGAGAGCCAGCCAAACCACCACCATCACGTCTTCATATCTTTTGCTCCGCTCCCTTGTCCCCACCTCTCATTCTCTGGAGTAGTGCAGTGCCTGTGAATAATTGCAGTTTATGTTCAGTGAGCACCTACTAGGTTCCAGGTACTGCTCTGATTGCTTGTGAACTCTCTTCTGCCTTCCGCTCTCCAAAGGAAGAAAAGCACTAAGGGAATGACATAATGTTTTCTAGCAATTATGAAAAGAGAGAAGAAGTATGTAATTTCCTGGCTTGGTTTTTGATATTACTGAATAATTGACGTGGCCTTTTCTATAAGAAGGTATGTGCTGCGGAGATTTCAGAAAAAAATGTCATGGTGGATCATGGTGGAGAGCTACCAGACAGAAATGGGCAGTGTTACTCTCCCACTCTTGAATTTCCAGCTTCTGAGATGAAAAAAAAATTATATACGCACATGTAAATGTATACATACAGATGTGTAAATTGTGTATATATAAATATATAAATGTAAATACATACCAATGTCACTGAATATGTCTGTATTTGTGTGTGTATTTATATATGTATATGTACTTGTATATATATACACACACACATATATACACACACACTCACACATACACAACAAGAAAGAGAAAGAAAGAGATGGAGTTTAAGAAATTGTTTCACATGATTGTAGGGGCTGGTGAATACAAAATCTGAGGAGCAAGCCAGAAGACTGGAAGCTCAAGTAAGAGTCCACGTTTCAGTTGTTAGTCCAAATTTCTCATGGAAGTAGGTTAGAAACTTCATCAGGGTTTCCATGTTGCAGTCTTGAGGAGAATTTCTTCTTTTTTTTGGAGAAACCTCAGTCTTTTTCTCTTAAGAGTATTTACTGATTAGGTGAGTCCCACCCACATTCTGAAGAGTGATCTGTTTTGTTCAAAGTCTACTGACTTAAATGTTAATCACATCTAAAAAATACTTTGACAGCAATTGTTTGACAAAACAACTGGCACCATCACCTAGCCGAACTGACACATAAAATGAACCATCACACATAGGACTGGGGATTTTAGCTTTAATAGCGATGACAACACAGATTGGGGCGAAGTGGACAGTGCATCAGAGAGACAAGTGACGCATCCAGCTCAGGGTACTGGTTAGAGAGGACAAGCAGATCTTATATGGGAATAGAAGTGCTTAGATGTTCAGTTTGGCTGAGTCTCTCGTCAGCAAGCTTGATGGAGCTCTCATGGGTGGAGTTAGTCTTTCACACTGAGTCCCTTCTTGACATCTAGTTGGCTCAGCAGCTGTGACGCAGTAGATTCACCACAGACAGCAAGTTCACTTTTGCTTTCAGAGCAAATTCTGTCCCCAGAGGGAGAAATATGAGAGAGATAGACCACTTCTCTGAACTACTAGACTTCCACTTGCTTTGGGGTAGATGGGTGGAAGGGTTGGGATGTGATAAGGAGAGAGGAATTTAGCATCACTGAAAACTCTGAAGTGACTGTTGCTTTAATAGAAAACTTTATTAAGAAAGTTTTCTTTTTTTAAGAATACCTTGAAATTACATCAATGGAGATTTTTTTCCCTCTCAAAGGCAAGGAGGTAGAGGTTAGCTAAGAGGAAATATAAAATTAATACATATTTACCCACAACTAATAAGATTTTCCACTAAACTTATGCTAATTGGATAGGAGGTCCTGCGAAATATTAGCTATTTGATACTACAACTCTATAATGTCAGGGCTACTCTCTCTATTGTCCAGATGAGGGACCTGAGTTGGAGGAATTATATAGTACAACCAAGGTAACACCAGCTACTGTGAGGCAGATTTGGGACTTTTACTCAAAAGCATTTGGATTTGAAATTCTTTCTTTTCTTTTTCCCATCCTCTGTTGCATGTTGCATTGCCCTAAAACCTACTTTAACATAGACTTACCAGATTAATAGAATCCTTATAAATGCAGTTCAGATTGAGTCTGCGTGATGTCATTGGAAATCAGTTACTGTGTCTATCCATACATTTTATCCTTAGGTTTGACTAATTCTTTTTTTTTAATTTTCAAAAAGATTTTATTTATTTATTTTTAGAGAGAGAGGAAGGGAGGGAGAAAGAAAGGGAGAGAAACATCAATGTATGGTTGCCTCTTGTGTGCCCCCTCCTGGGGACCTGGCCTGCAACCCAGGCATGTGCCTTGACTGGGAATTGAGTTAGCAGCAACCGTTTAGTTCACAGGCTGGCACTCAATCCACTAAGCCACACCAGCCAGGGCTGACTAATTCTCTTTTTAAGCATTAAGAAACAATTGGGTTTGGCCACTATTCAACTGAAATAAATGGTAAATTTTTTTTCTTCTGGGGAGATGGACAAGTCATATTTTGATTATCAAGAGTTGATAGTGTTTGTGTATTTGTGAATGCTCGGAGCACTCCTTTAATCATTTGAGTAGAGCTCTGCAGGGAAAGATTTTGACAGAAGGCCCCAGTCTCATCCAGTTCTTTTGCTAAGGATCTTTTTATACCTTATCTTGTAAAAGGTTTTATCTTTCTGTCCTCCATCTCTTCTGTTAGACTAAGTGTGATTAACACTGTTCCTCAGGCTTCCTTCTTTTTTTGTTATATAAAAAGAACTCATCACATTCACTTTAGTTTCCCAGCTAAGGAAAATTTGTAGTGTACCTATATAATTGCTCTGTCCTGCAGCCAACAATAAACCCTTTGAAAAGTATTGGGGTTTTTGTTTCTCTGTCAAGTCCTTAATGTTTATGCTCAATTGTCTAGTAGACTTTTATTCCAAAAAAGACTTATTTTTCCCAGAAAAAGAAAAAAAACCCTCAAGACTACAACATTGAAACCCTGCTGGAGCTTCTTCCATGAGGAATTTGGGCTAAAACTAAAACACCAGCTCTTACCTGAGTCTCCCGCCTGCTGGCCAGCTCTATACAGATTGCATACTTGTCAGTCCCTACCATTGTATGAGCTAATTGAGAGTAATAAATGACATTTCTAATTTAATTGTCTTACCCTTTAATAAAATTGTAGGTTAATAAAAATGTACATTAGTTATTTAGAACATTTGCTCAGTATCCTTAGCTTCTGTATTTTGAACTTCCTTGAAACAGAGTAGGTATGCTTATTAATAATTTTTATTCAATGAGTATTCCACATTTACTGAACTCTATATCATATAAATCTTCTAAATTAAAATGGTGAGTATTTTATTCTTCTTTTGATAATCATTACCAGTAGAAGTATGTCTTTCTGGGAAACTCTAATATTCCACTTTTATGACTGGGCAG
Source organism: Desmodus rotundus (assembly GCF_022682495.2). Lineage (NCBI taxonomy): Eukaryota > Metazoa > Chordata > Mammalia > Chiroptera > Phyllostomidae > Desmodus > Desmodus rotundus. The sequence goes on along the minus strand of NC_071387.1, from coordinate 186,527,450 downwards.
AAGAATGTTTTAGTAATTTTAGCAAAGAAAAACTGTTAATCTTCTTGTTCACCTGAAGGCATCTCAAATATGAAAATGAAAAACTAGAATCCAGCCATCTGAAAATGTGTCTGAGTACTGTGTCTGGTCGCTTTCCCAACAACCAGTCCCTCCTGACCCATCCTAAGCCCACTCCCCCGGGTGAAGGTCTGTGGGATTTGACTGAAGCTCCAGCTTCAGGGAAAGACACTTATGAAGCCCATGTCTCCAGGCTACAGTGGTTAGTTCATAAGTTGGCTTAAATCTAAGGCTATTTTTTTTCTGGGAAAACCAGCATCTCATCATCTCTGGCCATTGTTTAAATTCCTTCTTGGCTCTCCATAGCTTTTTGAAGAATGTTCAAACACTTTCCCTCAGCATACAAGGCTTTTTATAAGTCAACCTCTACATTTATCTTAGGTTTGTCGATTGATTGCCTCCCCTCTCCCCACACCCTTTCTCTGTCTCACACGCACACGCACACACACACTCAAAATCCTTTTCAAGATTTCTTTTCACTAAAACTTTTAAAAATGGAACTTTTGCAAGTTTGATGGCTTTTCCCACTGGAGTTCATTGCCTGGAAATCCTGTGTCCTATTAGCCTCTTTCCCTACATGCCCTGTAGCTAGGGTTTTGTCTTTCTAGACTTGGTCAAGTATCTTCTCCTCTGAGAATATTTCTGGGCAGATATAGTCAGGGTTTGTGGTGATCATATCATATATGCTCCCATGCTTAAACTTTATAGTGTATCCTAGTACTCATCATATTGCATTGCAGTTGTTGGTTTTATTATCTGTCCCTAGAGAACACTATAACCTTCTAGAGAGCCTGGACTATGTCTCAGTCACCAGAATAGAGTAATAACAGGAGTATGTACTTTGGAGTGCAATGTACTTTTACTGCTCAAACATTTCCCTGATGTACAACTATAAGCAAGTCCCTTTACTTCTCTGAGCATTAGCTTTATTTTAAATAGAGCTACTAATATCTATTCTTAAGGAGTTTGTTTATATAAGAACATCACATATGGAGTTATATAGAAATACCACTCAATATGGTACCTAGCATATATTTTGTTATTCTAAAACATTTAATATATTCGGTGAATAAAAGAATAACTTCTCATTAGCAAAATGAAAGAATCAAAGTTTGCAGAAAACTTAGATTTAATTCCCATTGAGACGGTGGCTTCTTCAACACCATTCTAGCTACTACCTTTTAAAAAGAAGTTCTCTACATCACCAGTGGCTCTCTGTGTATAGGTTGTACATTAATTCTTGTTATCCAGGCTTGGATCGTCAGAAAATTTGAATGTTATGCCAGCTTTGTCTCCATCAAAGGTATTCGTAATTTTTAAGGAAAATGGAGGATTTAGAATATGGCAAGAAAGTGACAGCAGCATAATTTTTAGATTTTGTTAAAACTCTTTCTCAAAATCAAACAGAACTACCAAGGAATATATACCAAAATTTAAAATCCTATAGAGATCATCTTTAACACATATAGTTGACAGGACTTTCTGGTGTTCTGATTATTTATAGCTGCTAAGCACACCACTTCAAAACTTAGTGGCACAACATAACGACCCTTCATTCCATGTCATAATTTGTGAGTTACAAATTCAAGTAGTGCTGAGTTTTCTATATCATAAGCCATCAGCAAAGTCCACTCAGAGGTGTTTGGTTAGTCTATGGGCTGGTTTGGGGGATCCAATATGCCTTCATTCTTGGCAGGGATGGCTAAAAGTTTGGTTTAGCTGGCACTTTTGATGAAAGACTATGCATGGTCTCTTCAGTGTGGTGGCTCAGAGATCCAAGAAAGAATGTTCCAGCAAATAAGGAAGAAGCTTCATAGTCTTTTAATATAAGAACCCAGCTTCGGGTCTTATATAACCTTACTCTGTCCTGCTCTGCCAGTTGAAGCTTTCCCCTATTAAAGTGGAGGGGACACAGAGCCTACTGCTGGATGGAAGCAGGTGCAAACAATTTGCAGCCATGTTTTAGAATGAACGCAATCTATTTGTGGCCACAGATTATTTATATGTAAAAACCACTCACTCCTTTCCAAGATTTCTCCTCCCCCCTGCTGCCCCAAATCTCATCCCATTTGTAGAATCAGCTCAGACTTGAGGTCAAGGATTCCATTGCATAGATAGATTAACTCCAGGCACTAATGAGGTTACTAAGATTTAGTCCTTCTAATGGTGAAGACCAATAAAATAAAAGAATAAGTTATCTGCAAGGAAACCAGCTTTTTACTTAGAAATTTGGCAAGTATAGAGAAAGACTTAAGTATATGTCCTAACTTTTCTATAAAAATTATATGTAAGTCTGGCTAAATAATGTAATTAATTAGAAAATTCTTCTTTACAGAACAATGTCTCTAATAAATGTGAAAGGAATGCTCAGATTAGAAAATCACCATTTTGGCTTTAGTCTTGATTAAAAACGGATAAACAACTTGGTGAAACATTAATGGGAATTTTACAATGAGGGGTCAGACTTTGCCTAGCTGAAGCTATTGATTTATCTTAATTTTAGTATGATAGCTAGACATTATATTTTTGTATGATGTCATATGAATTATATAGCAACTCCATGCTAAAATTTGGAGCTACCAACATAAATAAGCTTTTAGAATTCCCATTTATAGAAAATATACTGGAACTATGGGACAAGTAAAAATAGACCATAAGGAAGCAAAACAGACAAATCCACAATATAAAGTATTCCAGAGAATAACTGACTCAGTCCTTTAACAAGTCATTAATGTGCATACAAAAGGCAGGGAGGGGCACTGCTTTGTATTAATACAGTGGACCCAAACAAGTTGTAAATATTGTGATTGGTTGGTATGTTATTGTTTGCAAGCACATGTTATTTGTTTCTTGCACAGTGATTATTCCCCATACTTACTCTTTGCCTTGTAATTTATGGCTTTGTTGTACAAGTTCCCTCATGTGCTTACTGGGAAATTCATGTTATCTTGATATATCGGTAATGACCTAATTTATTAGTGATTATCAAACAGCAAGTGTATCAGACCCTGAGCTTGGCGTTAGAGAAAAGTTATTAATATCACCAGAAGCAGGTCTGGCTTTAAAGAATAAACCATTTTCTTCTTTTTGTTTGTTTTGCTGCTGGGCTCTCTGGGTTTCCTGTGCAAACGTGTAGTCCAAAATCCAGCCGGGGAGACACAGGATGGGGAAGACAGGCACATTGTACTCAGTTTTCTTTGCTTCAGCTCTTCTGAGGTTTCCTCATTTTTAGGACATATTTCTTTTATATTCTAGCCATCCGCTCTGATGGCCTGAGCCTTGTCATCGAGCACTTCAAAGTATAAGACAGTAATTTTCCGTCCTTGCAACTGGGGGAATTGGTGGGTTCTCCGAGGCTAAAAATTCATAAACCCACAATTCTTACTTAATGAACTAGGTGACTTTCAGGTATAAAGTCTTTTCAAGTTTCTCCTCACTATGGTCAGTTTCTATTGCTTTCAAATTACTGTTTTGAATATTGTTTGTCTTATAATTATTATCTCATTATTAAACTGCCAGACCTCTTTATGCCATTATTGAAAATCCTGCATTTACAAACATTCTGAGCCACTTATTTTTTTTAAATCTCTTTTTAATGATTTCATTTATTTGCTCCTTTAGAGAGAGGGGAAGGGAAGAAGAGACAGAAACATCAATGTGTGGTTGCCTTTCTTGCGCCTCCTACTGGGAACCTGGCCTGCAACCCAGGCATGTGCCCTAGACTGGGAGTTGAACTGGTGACCCTCTGGTTTGCAGGCTGGTGTTCAATCCACTGAGCCACACCAGCCAGGTTGAGCCACTTATTTTAAAGAAATGTTAATTAAGCATGGTATGAAATCTTAGATTTTCAAGCATGCTTTTAAATTTTGGTTTTGGATTTTTTGTGGGGGGTCAATAAAAGTATTCACTGTACCTTTGTTTCATATTTTCTTTTTTCTTTCTTTTTTACTGTTGTTCAATTACTGTTGTCTGCATTTTCCCCTCATCACTCTCCCCCTGTCCTATCCCTCCCACCCCCCACATTAAATCCTCCTCCCCTTATCTTTGTTCATGGGTCCTTTATATATGCTCCTTGATGACTCTTCCCCTACTTTCCTTGTTATCCTCTGGTTACTGTCTGTTTGTTCTTTATTTCCATGTCTCTGGTTCTTTTTGGCTTGATTGTTGGTTTGGTTGATTAGGTTCCACTTATAGGTGAGTTCATATGGCATTTGTCTTTCACCACCTGGCTTATTTCACTTAGCAAAATGCTCTCCAGTTCCACCCATGCTGTCACAAACAGTAGGATTTCCTTCTTTCTTTCTGCTGCATAGTATTCCATTGTGTAAATGTACCAGTTTTTTTGATCCACTCATTTGCTGATAGGCACTTAGATTGCTTCCAACACTTGGCTATTATAAATTGTGCTGCCTTGCACATTGGGCTGCATAGGTTCTTTTGAATTGGTGTTTGAGGATTCTCAGCGTATAGTCCCAGCAGTGGAATTGCCGGGTTGAAAGGCAGTTCCTTTGTAATTTTTAAAGGAAATTCCATACTGTTTTCCATAGTGGCTGCACCAGCCTGCATTACCACCAACAGCGTACTAGGGTTCCCTTTTCTCCACAACCTCACCAACACTTTTTTGTTGATTTGGTTATGAGGGCCACTCTGACCAGCGTGGAGTGATATCTCATTGTGGCTTTAATTTGCATCTCTCTGTTGGCTAGTGATGCTGAGCATCCTTTCACATATCTCTGGGCTCTCTGTATGTCCTCCTTGGAGAAGTGTGTATTCAGGTCCTTTGCCCATTTTTTAACTGGATTGTTTGTCTTCCTAGTGTGTAGTCATGTGAGTTCTTTATGTATTCTGGAGAATAAACCCTTGTCTGAAGTATCATTGGCAAATATAGTTTCTCATATGGTTGGTTTTCTTTTCATTTTGCTGATGTTTTCTTTAGCCATGCAGAAGCTTTGTAATTTGAGGTCTTAGATTTTAATCTGAAGAAAGGCTGGGTTGATTAAAGATTTTCACAATTTAGTCAGCATTCCAATGCACTCATACATAGCTTAAAAATTCTTTTCTAATAGATAAAAGTTCTCATCTATTTTTATCATTAATGCACATTATGATAAAAATACTTCTAATGAGTAGATTAAATATATCCTAAAGAAAGAGAAATACTTAAATATTAAAAATTGTTAATTTATCTGGACTAAATAATGACCTTTTGCATATAACTAAGTATTAATGCTCTAGGTTGTTAAAAATGTAACAAGATTTGGGCATGATAATATCCCGATTATAAGATTATGTATCTGATTATGTATCACTCTTTGATCCCTTATCTGAAATCATTGAAACCAGATGTGTTCAATATTCTGTAGGTTTTAGATTTTAGAAAGGTCACATCATGTTATTTAACCCTTCAAGAAGTGCTTGGAGCAGCTCACCACAACCAAGCACATTAATATTTCTGTTGTGAAATGTATAGATATTACATTCATGGAATAAATGATAAGTGTGTACAAGTTCATGTCAAGACTTATTCAGGATTTGTCACTAAAACCATAGGATTCAGTAGATTCAGATGAACTTTCACTTTTCTCATTACAGTTTTAATTAATTTTGTAATGTTTTTATGATCAGACATATTACTCAGATAATCCTAAACATATTCTTGTCATAAATTTTATATTGTCATTAGAATCTCTGTTAAAAAGATTTTGTATTTAGCCCTAGCCAAGGGGCCCAGATGATTGGTGTGTCACCCTGTATACCAAAAGACTGTGGGTTTGATTCCGGGTCAGGGCACACACCTAGGTTGTGGATTCAATCCCTGGTTGGGGTGCTTACTGGAAGCAACCAACTGATATTTGTCTCTCACATCAAAGTTTCTCTCTCTTTCTCTCTCTCTCTTTCTTTTTCTTCCTCTCTCTCTAAAATCAATGAATGTAGTCTCTGGTGAGGGTTAAAAAAAGGTTTTGTATTTAGATTTCATCATTTTTAAATGTAATTGCATTCTGTTTAGATGAGAGGTCAACATGACATAGCAACAAATCACTGCTTTGTTGAGGTCCTGCTTTAATGAATGAATGAATGATTCATCGACTCATGATTTACACATCAAAAGAGCAGGTAAGCATAGCTGGTCACAGGCATGCACCACATAAGGGTATAGAATATTTGTTGTACGAAAAGGTCTATGCTGTTGATGTACTTGAAAAGGGTTTGCCTTTTGAATGTCTTTCAGTCTGGTCATTCTGTCCTTTTGCTGGTTGTGTCCATTTCTGCATGGTAATGCAAATTTACCTTTGTACTGCCACAATGCAAAGGTCAGTTTTCCTTTATCTTTTTACTTGACTCTAAACAACAAATTAAGTTTTTAAGTGTGATTTGACAGTACCTGTTAACTAACAATCATTTCCTCATTTTCAGAAACTTTTGCTAGGAAATGATGTTTTAACTTTGCCTTCCTTATTCTACTTGCCATTTCAGCAAATTCCTCAGTGCCCTTGAACTTGATTCTCATTCATCTCTATTCTCTGAATGATTCATTTCCATTATTTGAAGTGGGTAGAGGCCTTATACATAGAAGAAATAGGCAACATACAGAATGGGGACAAATATTTGCAAATCATATGTCTGATAAGGAGTTAATATCTAATCTATATAAAAAACCTGTGCAACTCAATAGCAACAAAACAAAACAATTAAACTGATTTAAAAATGTTCAGAGGAACTGAATAGTCATGTTATTTCTAAAGAAGACGCAGAAATGGCCAACAGATACGTACAAAGCAACTCAACATCATTAATCACTAGGGAAATGCAAATCAAAACCACAAAGAGATATCTCCTTAGAGTTGTTAGAATGGCTGTCATCAAAACACAAGAGACAAGTCGGTGAGGATGCGGAGTAAAGGGAACCATTGTGTGCTGTTGGTGGGATGTAAGCTGGTGCAGCCACTGTAGAAAACAGTATGGAAATTCCTCAAAGTTGAATAAAACTGTTACATGATCCAGAAATTCCACTTTTGTGTATGTATCCAAAGGAAATGAAGTGAGGATCTGGAAAAATATCTGCACCTCCATTTTCATTGCAGCATAATTTACAAAAGCCAAGATATGGAAGCAGCCTAAAATGGATCAATGGATTAAGAAGATATGAGATTACATATACAATGGAATAAATGATAAGTACGTTTCATTTCATCCATGAGAAAGAAGAAAATTCTGCCATTTGTGACACACGGATGTACTTTGAAGGCATTATGCTAAATGAAGTAGTGAGAGAGAAAAAGATAAGTATTATATAGTATCACTTATATGTGATGTAAAAGAAAATCAAACATAGAAAGAGAAACTAGAAAAGTTGTTTCCAGGGGCCAGGGGTGGGAGAGGTTGGAGAAAGATCCAAACTTTTAGTCATAAGATAGATGCTGTAGATGAGGACCTAATGTAAGACGTGGTGACTATGGTTTGTAACATTGTACAGTGTATTACATAATTGAAATTTACTAATAGAGTAAAACTGGAATGCTGTCACCGAAAATAACAAATAATACATAGCTAACTAACTAGATAGACGTGTTAATTAACTAGATGTTGGAATCTGTTCCTAATGTACACATATCATTGTGGTGCACACTTTCAATATCTTACGACTTTATCAATTAGACATCAATAAAACTAAAAATAAAGTGGGTATAATAAACAAAAAAGTTTATTGTAAAAAATTACGTTCACTTAAATTTACAAACTTCTTTAATCAGCTTTCTTTTATTCACTGAGGGTGGGTTGTAATTAGTCACTAATGGCATCACTAATGTATTTCTAATTATCTTAACTAGTTACCAAACACTATGCATATCTTCGTGAAATTAAAATGTCACTCTAACAGATTGACTTTAAAACCAGCGCGGAATCTCACATCTGTCTTTCCAGAGCTTAAATACCTGTCTTAGAGGGTCCAGGCACTTGGGGCTCATCTCATTCACTGATATTTCAGTCGTGGTTCTTTTTCCTATTACCTAATAAAAGTCTGTCTTTTGGATGGAATATGCATATTTTCTACTCATTTTCCATAAAATTCACTGATTGTTCTATAGCTTTAATTTAGAAGAGGAGAAAAAATTTAGCTACAAAAGTAATCCAATCATGGACAAAGCCAAAGGTGGGTAGGATTTAGAGGTGGGGGTGGGTGGGGTGGGGGGGAATGGTGGGGAGAAAATGGAATGGAAACAACTATACTTGAACAATAAAAACAATAAAATCAACATGTTTTTCAGTACTCAACTTTCTTAACAAAAAAGAAAGTAACATACATAAAATTTTTCTTCTATTTTTATTAAACCAAAAATTAAACTGGCATTTATTAGAAGTTGGTTTAAAGAGTGTGCAGACTGGAAGTAAGGAAAAAAAATAGCAGGCGGATACAGTCATAGAAATAAGATCAAAGGAGAGCCTCAAACCAAATAGTGGCAAAGAATGGGGAATAACATTGCTCTTGAGAGCAAGGGGTAATTAAGTAACAAAAGCTTTAGGTAAGTTCCTGTTAGACATGTTAAATTAGAGATAATGATTTAGAGTAGAAAGAGGTCATAGAGATAAACCGGTTCAAATACTTTATAGTACGGATGAAAAAACTGCAACTCAGTTTAGGTTTGGAGGTCCAATTGCAGATAAATATTTATAAGACATCAGCAGATAGAGACAGTTAAAGCTCTGGACATGAATAAAATCATAGAGAAGAATTGTGCAGATAGAGAGTAAAAATAGAATGAAGGCAGATCTTTTGCAAATATCTATATTTTTCAGGCAAAAGAGTAAGAAACCAGAGTAGAAAGTGAACAAAGAGTGTTCAGTAGTAAGATAAGAAATAAATTGGCGTTGTGACTTATGAATGTTGAGTCTTTATTATTGTTTATCATTAAGTATTGTCATATGTCAAAGTCTGAGTAAAGGTCATTGTTTTTATTCATTAACTCATTCAGTTTCTTTGTCACTCAAAAAGTATTTACTGGATTATTTGTAATATGCTCAGCCCCTTTGTAGATATTTAAGATATACTAATAAACAAAAGGAAAGATGTGATTCAGGTCTTTAAATAGCTTATAATTTTGTGGAGAAGAACCAATACTTATCAGATAATCACACACGTAAGTATTTGGAACTTCAGTCAGTACTAGGAATAAATGATCAGTGTTCTGTGGGCATGGAGGGTCTTGGCTGTACGTGTGAGGGCTGGGGTGGCACAGGACGGAGGTGCAGAAACGGGCTTTCTTTGGGTTATGATCTTTTAACTGGGAGCTCAAGGATGAGTGGTTTGGAAGGAGATAGGGTGGTAGCTTTAGAAACCATCACAAAAAATTATAAAGTTATGTGTGTTTCTATGTGTGTATTTATAAAATTTAAGTGAAAGAAACAGTCACAGGGGCCTTACTTCAGTTGTAAGGGCCTTTGAGCTATGAGATTTTGCATTTTTCTCCAAGCTAGACAATTATGAGCCCTGCTCGGGGACTTCATCACATAATACATGTACTCACATAGTTATTATGTGGTGATAACTGGCCAGAGAATTCCACCTGGGGTTTGATGCAAAGGGCAGAAAATTACTGCTTAGTTACATAGCATGTCCAAGACCGTAGAGCCAACAGCTGGCAGAGCTAACTAAGCTTTGGCTACTGGCTTTGCCGCTTACAAGGCATCTACTCTTTCACGAGCCTACAACAGCCATTCACTGACAGATATTGTTCATCAACTAAAAGTCAATTTAATACTTTAGTTCCTTGTTGATCTCTTCATTAGTGTAGTTCTCAGTACCTCCCTTATTTGGAACAGTGAAGTAGGAAAATAATAACTCTTATTGAGATAACTTGCTTCTGACTACAATTAATGTATAAAATTCACATGTATACTTTTTGATTGTCAATTCATAACTAATATGGATCTTTCAGGGAAAGTTCAACTCATTTATAGCAACAGATGTTTAATACCTCCCGCACTCAGTTAAACCCTTAATTGTCATTTGGTGATTATAAGGACTCTGTTTAAAAAGGCAGTTGACAAGCAACAGGATGAATGATCCAGAAGCCGTAGGTGACAAACCCCTTTTTTTTGAGTAACTGAGGCAAAGCCTCCTTTTCAAATATGACAGGATTTCCTAAATGGCCAACATTTCACTCTGGGATATTTGGGATGTCATTCTATTAAAAAAAGCCAATGAAAAGGCCATTTAAAAATTTTTCTCTGAAATAATAAAAGGTGTTTTCAAATTAGGTATACAGAGAAATTTGTTCCTCATTGGAGAAATGAGACTAGTACAGTGTTAGAATATTTTTATAGGCAAAGGATCTGTAGAAAAGATGTTGCCAAAGAAATCCCTGTCGAAAGACAACCCTAAAAATGATAGGATGAGATATAATAAATCTCTCCTTTGGGTGAGATCACTGCCACACTGAAAATATTTCCAGTGTCAAAGGGAACCATGTAAATAAAACTTTGGATGAGGACATAAGGAGGATAATGGTAATAAACAAAGAAATCTATAAATAAATGCATAAAAAACAACAATTTAACAACTACTATCATGTCTCTGCTCATTTGGATTACTGTATATTAAATTTTTCAGAAATAAATCATACATTCACCTATAAAGTTTGGAGTTTGTACAACTATTAAATAAAACTACAGCTATTTTATGTATTTTTATTTTTCTGATCTTATAAGCTGTAAGAAATTTCTTTTTTTAAATATATTTTATTGATTATGCTATTACAGTTGTCCCATTTTCCCCACTTTATTCCCTCTGCCCTGCACACCCCCTCCCACCATCATCCCCCCTCTCCTTAGTTCATGTCCATGGATCCTACGTATAAGTTCTTTGGCTTCTCCATTTCCCATACTATTCTTAACCTCCCCTTGTCTATTTCGTGTCTACCATTTATGCTTCTTACTCCTTGTATGTTTTCCCTCATTCTCCCCCGCTCCCTTTTCCCACTGATAACCCTCCATGTGATCTCCATTTCTGTGATTCTGTTCCCGTTCTAGTTGTTTGCTTAGTGCATTTTTCTTTAGGTTCAATGGTTGATAGTTGTGTACTTTTTATTTTGCTGAATTAACTAAAGAAGCTACAATGCACTAGCCCATACTACTGTGACTGTAATGTCTCTTATTTGACTGTAATTTCCTGAGAGAACCTTGTTGAAATTACTAAATTAATTGAAGAATCTTATATACTCACACCTCTTGATTCCTAAAATTAAAAAGAGGAAGTTACTCCTAAATTGCACGGAGTTGAGCAAAGTAAAAATTCATTATTAGGGCAGTGAGAATGGTGATGTTTTGTCTCATAAACGTAAGTCCCTGACTATGACATTTATAAATCTATTGACTCTATAATTTTACATACCAGAAAATTTCTCTTTACATACCATTAGATTGTTGGAAGAATTTCTCATAAAGATGTATGAAAAATAGAAAATAAGAAAAATATTTATTTCATGTCCATATTCTCCTATCCAATTAATGGTTCAATGAAATGATGACTATTAACATGTATAGAGAGCCACAAAATTAGTCTAAAAACTGGTGCAGGGAGCTAGAGAGCAGAAAGTCATGGAGAGTCTCAGTCCCAAAATCCACCCCATCTCATATGAACTGAAGACATTCCAACAACTGGACAATCCTGTAGGAGCGTCCCAACCCCGGCCTGCAGGCTGCACGCGACTCAGGGTGGCTACGAAGGTGGCCCAACACAAAAACATGAATTTACTTAAAGCATTGTGACATATTTTTTGTGATTATGTATTGCAATGTATTTAATGTGTGGCCAAGACAACTCTTCTTCTTCCAGTGTGACCCAGAGACGCCAGATATTTGGACAACCCTGCACAGGATTTATTTTAGAACAAAATTTATAAGGCAATGATTATTTGGAGGTCCCAGGGAAAGGGAGCACATAAGGATATCTTTAGTAATAAAGTGTGAAGAACAATAATTAAGTTTTTATGAGTATGGGATCAGATAAAGACCTCACCTTAAATCTAAAAATCACCTTAGAGTGATAGGATACTCAGGTTGGGGAAGGGGTAGAGAGGAGCAATAGAATGCTTGGCTGAGTGTATGTACAGATGGATGGGTGACTGACAGCCTTATAGTTGCCTGGCCTCCAAACTTTCCATTGATGACTTGGTTACTCCCAACTGCATTTAATGGGAAGAACAAACATTTCATTTTAACATGTTAAACAAGGCTTAAAAATGCTCTGGAGACCTGACAAGATACTTATGTCTCTCAGTAAGAGACTCAACTGAAGTCCTGTTTGTTTTTTTTTTGAGGTCGATTTTTGAATGAAATTGACCAGGATCCTGAATATTTGTAGGGCCGGCCCCATTAATGGGAAGATCTAATAGTATAAGTACCTCAGACTACTACCTTCTTCAGTTCTTTATTACCCACCACTATTACCTACCTGACTCACCATGGCCTGGACTGATGTATGGGACATATCTGTGAGGCTAATATTCTTTCAGAAGATTTGCTAGAGAAAAAAATGCACAAGGGGTTTCTATTGTTATAAAATACTGGCATTATGATTCAAAAGTCAAATCTCTAGCATAGACAGCTAAATGAAATTATTTGTCAAATACTGAGAATTCATAAAAAATACCCTCTGCCCTGCACACCCCCTCCCACCAGGTGGTACTCAGCCCCTTTCATTAGATACCATGCAACCATAGACTATTGAATTTAAATTTCAGAACTGTGGATGACATTCTGAGATTATATGACTATTCATAAGCTTAAATATCCTCTCTTTGAAAAAGCTAGTTTCAAATTACTTATTGTAGCTGGTGGCTAAGGTATTGGTCCTCTCTTAAAGGTTTTTGCTGTTTCTTCTGAGGCATCATTAAAATCATCATTAAAATGATGAGTCAAAGAATAATTTTCAAAAGTTAAAATGTAAACATGACTATCGTTAGAAGTATTCATAAATAAAGTTAGCAGAACTGTATAGCTGGTTCAGAGGATATTTGAGGAACTGGGTATGTACAGACATTTAAAAAGAAAAAAGGTATTAAAATAATATTATTATTCTATAAAACATTCTAACTCCTATATCTTAAAGGTTAATATCATGTAGACCAATAACACCATAACCCAAGGAGTTTTCATTTCTGTTCAGAGATAACATTTGCATCTGAGAAAAATCTACTATTTAATAACTAACTGGATACATCTAGGACTCTAATCAGTAGTAAATTGCAAGACACAGAAAATAATATTTCCTTGGAAATGAAATTATCCTTGGGTGAATTTTAAAGTACTTTATGTCTGTGTTTTCTTTCCTTTACTTTATTTAAAGTTTTGGTTACTTAAAAATATTTTGATTTATAAGAAAGTGAAAACAAATTAAAAAAAAAAGAATCAACCAAGTGCTATTGTACATATATGTTACTTCTCTGGAGTATCTGCTGGCCAAGGATGTGTTAGCGTGTGAAGCGTGAGCTCATTACTACTGGCCAAAGAATCTCAACTTTGTTTAATGTTGTTGTGTTGGCAGTATCCAAGACACAATGGGAAATTTCAAGTTGACTGCCCCATTTATGTGGAGATCATACCTAATATTATGAACTTGAATGAAAATCTGTAAATCACAGAATTAATGGAATCATTGAAAAATGACTCACATGCAAATTTATCTTTAATACTAACATGTAATGCTTTTTTGCCCAAATAACTTATTGTTTGTCAACTTACATCAAAGTGGCTAGGGTAACTACAACTGTTGTAATAGTGTATTAATTTAGAAGGAACATTCCAGTATACTTCATTGCCTACAAATCAAATTTATATTCTATCTAGAATGAGGAGACTAACAATAAAACAAGATAGATGTGTAAAGTAAATAGCATGTTAGATGATGAGGAAGGAAAGATGAAATAAAGAGGGCAAGTGTGTATAAGAATGCCTCTGACTCCACTTTTGGTATTTGACTGCTGATAGGTTTCAAGCCCTGTCACAACCCTTCCCTCCTATGCCACATATTCTAGCAAAAGCTGACGTGAAAACATGGGTGTTGCTTTGGCTCAGGCAGGAAGTTAAAGCCATGGGAGCCCCTGGCCATGTCTATATGCAAGAATGTTCACCGAGCTTCACCCTCTAACCGCCCTAATGAAACACCTAGCCAGCCTCCTTTTCCTACATTCTCATCCCATTTTGACCTGCCTAGCATGCTAGCCTTGCTCTCCCCAGTTAACCTCCTTCTGTGCGTGGCATTATCAGTCTTAGCATCAGAAAAAATTGTGTGTGTATATGAGGGGGGGACCTAGACTCAATGATGTCCGGTCACACAAGGGGACAGGGAGTATTGTTATTGGGAGAAGGGCTACAGAAGACCTCACAGAAAAGAAGCCATTTTAATGAAAACCCAAAGGAAGTAGGAACATGAGTCATGTGGATATTTTGGAGACTATCCCAGAAAAAGAGAATAGAATGTGCAAATTCCTGGAGCAAGGATATGTTGTGAATTTAAGAAATAGCAAGAAGGCCAATGAGGCAAGAGTTGGGAGAGTAGGAGTGGATATGATTAGAGCAGTGATTGTTGAAAGAGCAGATCAGGTAAGACTTAATAAGCTGTCTTTAGGATACTTTGGCTTTCTATGAATAAGATGCAAAGGTCCTAGCAAACCTTCAGCATCCTTATGGTTATATAGAATGAGAATATTTGAACTTTAAATGCAGCAAAATAAGTCTGTTGCTGTTTTCAGAATGGACAAAGGTTGTGTGTACAGGTGATATGAAACACTTGGGAGGCACAAAATGGTAACAAGGTTAGACCTGTATGGTAGCAGTGGAAATGGTAAGGGAGGTCAGATTTTCTCCTGAAGGTGAGCCAACAGAATACCCTCAGTCTGGGCATAGAGTGAGAACAAGACTCCAAAGTCTGTGGCCTACGCAGATGGACACATGGATTAGGCATCACACCTCTTATAGGAGGGAAGAGTAGTGAGGTCAAACACATGATATTTGTTATTTCATAGGGGTGAACTTTAGGGACAGTGATCAGTATGACCAAGCAATGAGGGAGGTATTGTAATGTGTACACAAAGAGAAGAAAACATTTCAGGTTTGATTTTTTAAGCTAAGAGAGAAGATGGAAAAGAGGAAGCCTCTCCAGGTTCAGAAAGGGCTACACTTCCAGGCATTATGATAACTCTCTATGGCAGGGGTGTCAACCTCGTTTTCACCAGGGGCCACATCAGTTTGGTGGTTGCCTTCAAAGGGCCGAATGCAGAGCTCCTTGCCCCTAGTGAAGGAGTAGTTACACTTATACAGTCCTAAAATCACATTCGGCCCTTTGAAGGAAACCATGAGGCTGGTGTTGCCTCCGGTGAAAATGAGTTTGACACCCCTGCTCTATGGCCTGAACTGTTTTATCCACTCCCAGCGACAGTCATTTCATCCACTCCTGGCCTTAAAGAAGTTTGTGCATTAAATAATACATCTGGTTCCTTTCCCTTAATTCACCAATTTATAAATGAAAAGCAAAAGTTTCTAGTGACTAGTCAACTTTCAGTAAACATTCTTCTCAGGTGAGCTGTTGATTAAGTTAATTTGTAGAAAGGTTTGAAGGACATTTTAAATACCTGAATTATTTGTAATGAAACATCAGAGACACACTCACCCTAATGTAATGCAAAATATGCCCCAATTCAATTTAAAAATTGGTCATTCTGAGTATGGGATTTCTGAACTGGAATTTGACTTTTCAACAGTTTTGCGCTGGCATCTTGTAGGCACAGCTTGTGTTCAACACAGAACAAATCAAAACCTATAGGGATTGTTACCATAATCTCTAACCATTGAGTGGAAGGGCTATAAATGTGGTTTCTGTTATTTAAAATCTCCACGTTAGATCTCTGGTCATTAGACTATGATTCCCTAGATTATGTGGGCCTTCAGGAGATTTTGAATCATTTCCTAAAATAGACTGCAGATCCTTCTGCCTGTTGTTTTCAATTAGTCACTGGATTTATTTAGATTCTAGGTACTTTAAACAGGTTTGTTAACGTCCATATTAGTTTCTTGATCACTGTTACGTATTTCTGGTGATGATAATGTTCTGGAATTGGTTAGTGTGGGTGGTTGTACACTGTGAGTATACTGAAAAACTGAATACACCAAAATGTACAGTCTAAAGGATGAATTTTTGATATGTGAATTATATATCAAAAAAGAGTTATGTATATTAACAAATCTTATTCATACCAAATGCTGACATGCTGCTGATAGCTTCTCGAGGAAATGTGCTGATGGTATGGGGTATGTCTCAGGCTTCTCAAAAGCTGTGAGCATGTGGGAATTACCAGACAGCCCTGAATGATGACTTTCATCATGTTAAGCATTAATGCTGGCTGCTCACTTTCTTCTCTACTCTTAGGGTCATAAATAGCTAATGGGTATCCTATATCATCCTAATAGGAGCGCGGTACCATGATTTACTAGTTTTGATTTCATGGTAGAATAATAAGTACTCAACTTAAAGAGCTGTCCAGAATGATATATGTTTACACCATAATGTCCCCATGAACGTGGTAACACTATTTTGCCATTAAGCTGAAAACAGAATAAAGAAGGTTTTAGTTATTTACTTAAGGTCACATAACAACTTGGTAGTGGAAGATTCATGGATCTTAGTACCATCTTTTTCATGCACATTGGTGAACTTGTTACCAGCCCATTTTATTAAAAAGAAATCTAGCCAATTATCAAGATATTTCAATGTAGTTATTGATAGACTAGGGTTTGCAAACTGGTGGCCCATAGGCCAGACATATGTTTGTTTTCATTTGTGTCTTACAAACTATAAACACAGGTAAGCATGATGTTAGGTTCTTAATTTAAGCTACTTATACCCACTGTCTATTATCTGTCCGTTGCAATACGTTTGTTGGCTCCTGAGCTCCACCAGCTTAAGGACTCCAGTTTGCTCTGGTCATCTTAAAGTTGAATTATCTCTGAGGCCTGTTTATGACACCAACACAGATGACAATAACAGCCCATTCCAGCATTTGCCTCCACGGTCTTCTTAGTTAAGATAACTGGAATGATTGATTATAGGGCCAACTTAAGTTCTCAGAAGGTTGGCTTTGTTTTATTGTAATTTGGGTAAGATTTTGAGGAATTCAACATGGTCTACCAAATATTCTGATCATCCCTGCAATTTCCCCTCCTCGTGGGAAAGCTTTATGTCATTGTTCTCTAGAACTCACAAATGGCCATGTGTACTTGCGTTGTCACTTTTAGGCAGAAATTGAACATGGCCTGCCATTTCTCTCTTCTTTCTCCTACTACCATGGGTCCTTTGCAAGATACTGAGAATGTTTCCTGACAGTTTTGAACAAGCCCCTTCTCTCCTACCATCAAGCCCCTGGCCTGTTTGATTTTTATTGTGTAAGAGAGTATCTCTGAGTTATTTAGCTGTAAGCTCATTCTTCCTGTCCTTGGCACCTGAATCCCAGTTTCACCTTTGAATTTTTCAAATAGAAGGAGAGAAGATGTAAACAGTCCTTGAAATGGAAAGGAGAAGACATGTCTAGGAGTTGGAAGGTTAATACGGCCAACTGGTTGACTAAAGTTTTGCTGACACTTGAACCCCATCTTTAATCTTTCCTAGTGGTTAATGGGAGGTAAAACTCATCTCTGAGGCATCTCAAAATCTGCCCCATCAGCTGTCCCTCCCAACCACTTGCTTCTGATAGTGCATGAACAATGTCTATATGTACATATAAATGCCAATCCTATTGCTATTGTTGACTATTACTTTTCCTATAGGCTCATATTCTTCTCTTTTATTAAGGCAACCATTGTGCCAAGCTCTGACATATGAATGGAGATACTTCCTTTCCCCATCTACCCAACTTCCCCTACCTCCATCCCCGACAGGGTGTTCTATCCGTTCTTCTTCCTTCCTTTTCTCACCTCCTTCTGAAGACCCTGCAGGGAGTTAAAATGCTTTCCCAGATGCCAGTCAGATAAACCTTTTTATCTTTTTTGTGCTCATTTGATGTTTCTTTTCACTTTCTCTTACATTGGAAAGTTCAATCTCCTCTCTGTAACAGGATTGACACCCCTAGGAGCTAGCTAAGTCATCTCCGCTTGATGCTGGAGGTTGAAGTCCACAGGGCAGGCAGTTGGGCAGGAAAGATGGAAGTAAAGTGGAGAGAGGAAGCACGAACTGAAATGCAGAAGCACAAGTTGGAGTCCATGAGAGGAGACTGAAACTTTTATTGGTTCTTTTTGCCTCTGACCTGGGTAAGAATAGGAACCCTATAAAAGCTGGGTTCCTTGTCATAAAGCTAAACATATACCCTTGGGCCAGGAAGCAGAGAAGCCAAAGTAGGACCCAGGGGCCGATGGAGTGGCTGCAGCCCCTGTTGTGCCTCACGGCAATGCTGTGGGTCAGCAGCAACAGAGATGAGCTGAAAATGGCTGTTCCCTCACTTCCACTCTCCGGTTTTGCACAAGCACCTCTCTTATAGAGCACTTCAACAGGAACTTATGGGCATGGGTAGGAGAAGGTCAACAGTTGTTGATGTGGAGAAAGACATGCAGGTTATGATCATTATAACAGCTTTATTAACTCAAATGAATGTCACAATGGAACTGTAAACCTACTTTTGCCCACCCTTGTATAGGCTCAGTCAGAGATTTATCTTAAGATATTCAACTTTAAAAATTTGCCTCAGATTATTCTGAGGCTTTGAGTTTGAGTAAATTGGGAAATGGTGGAAGTTACCCACAAAAAGAGGAATAAAAAGAGAAAAAACTCTGGTTTAGAGATCGGTTGGCTAGGATCTAGTATATTGTATTCAGGTTGCCGGTAGTCTTAGGTACCTGTCATGTGTAAAATTTACTGAACATTCACTCTAATCCAGAAGTGTCTAAAATATTATACCTTTACAATGTCTTCTATGAAATAGAGACTGTTTCTCTCAATTTTATGGGTAAGAAAACACACCATCGGGATTAATAAGCTTGTTCTGCTCAAGGTCACAGTGAATAACTAACAGAGCCAGGATTTGAAACCAGGCAAACCTACTCAGGACGCATGAGTTTTACCATCATGCAACACTGCCTCATGTATGCTGTATGTAGCTGGAATTTCTACCTGATCTGTTGCCATGGAAATCAAACAGGCTTGATCTCAACAAACTTCTCTAGCAAATCTCAGAGCCGAGAAATACCAAGTGTAAAGGTGAAGGTGAATGCTTTGTGTCAAATATAATGGTATCACTGGAAAAATTATCTTTATCATTCTTTGAGGTGTGTTTGTTTTCTAAGAGAAAGAGTATTTCACTGAAAAATAAAAGTGCTGACAGCTAACAGAAAAAACATGAGAAAAACAAAGTAAAAATATATATCTCAAAACTTGCCTGGAGATTTCCTCTTAAAAATTTCCTTTTAAAATAACGGAAGATAACTTTGTTAATATTGTCTATATTATTGACAGGAATTGTCATAATTTTATAATTTTTGGTCTGGTTCTGTATTTTTATATTTCTGTATACCAATCTACCCCAAATGTAGCGTCTTATTAACACAGACACACATTGATTATTATCAGCATACTTTCTGTAGGTCAGAAGTCCCAGCTGGTTCAGATGGTCCTTTGTTTAAAGTCTCACAATACGAGAAACAAAAAGTTAGGCTGAACTTTGATCTGGAGATAATAAGAAAAAAAAAAAAAACTTCTTCCAAGATCATTCAGGATGTTGGCAGAACTGAGTTCCTTGCAGTTATGAGTCTGAGGTCTTCATTTCTTTGTTGCTTGTCTGGCCAGGCCGGGAATTGCTGCCAGCTTCCACAGAACACTAACTGGTTCTTTCCCATTTCCCACCCCCACCCCCACACCCCACTTGTGCCCACCAACAAGCTGGCAACAGCCCTGGTGCTTCCAGTTTCTCTGAATACCTCTTGTCAGAGAGATCAGTCAGAGAAATCTCTGCCTTTAAAGAACTAGTGTGATTAGATTAGGTCCACTCGGATAACCTCCTACTTGTCATAGGAGGTAAAATAATCATGAGAGTAATGCTGGAGCCTGAAGGTCACGGGAGCCATCTTAAAACTCCACTCACCACGGGTTTTAGAGTCTACGAGCAGATAGAAGGACTCGCGCTGAGTAGGTTGAGACAAATGAAGACAGGTACTTACTGCAGCTTATTAAATGAAATATAGCAAGGAGGAGGACTGCACTTAATGTGACCATTAAGTGAAAATGTATCAACCCTCTCCAAGAAGCTTATCAAAATATATGACCTACTTTTTGTAATTTGGTCAGGTACAAAAATGAGTCATTCTTAATTCAGGAAGGTTAAAAAATTCTCCGTGAACTTTGTTCAAATTTCAAGGAATGTATATTTATAGAGCACTTGCTTCACATTTTTGCCCTGGTTTGCCTCTCATGGAGCCTTTCCTAATATTCTTGATGTACTTGAACTTGCCATAGAAATGTGTTTCTTTAAATACCACACACAGATAATATTGGTGGAAAGCCATGGCTGGGTGGTTAAGATAGAATTCATGTATTTTTGTGTATGTACATACATATATACACACATAGACATAATATGTCATGTATATATAAAATTCAGTTCTGAAGATGATTGGAATTCAGAGGGCATGTTTGAAGAGCCAGGGAGTTAGAATCCAGCAGAAGAGGTTGTAGAGGATGCTTCGCTAGAAAAGATGCCAGCTGTGGGTGACAATATAATGTCCCCTTTCCTTCCTGTGTGAGCATTTTCCTCGTCTTTGCATATGCGTCCACATCCACCACCACCATCTGGAAAGCAAGCCAACCGGTGACCTTGGCCATTCTACAGAGAAGAGAATTCACAAAATATTTCACTGAAAAGTGGGATTCTGTATCTAAATCAATTTCAGAAGTCTTCCTCAAACCCTACTCTCTTTTTAATCCAGATTCTCATCCTTGTAGCTGGCTGGCTGATGGTACAACATTGTTCTTGTAAAGAATCTGTGACCACAAACACAGTCGTTATTGTAAGTAGCAGGGCATTCGTTTTAAGCATGCTTAAGCACCTAATGACTCCTCTCGGAAGCTCTTGAGAAATTCAACGGCTGCGACAAGGGGGTTCCACTGAATAATTACCTCAAGTTTATATTGGACTCTGCTCTACGGAAACGGACCTTGGTTTTATTCTATCTGAGTAACTCTCTCATTCTCTCTGACCCTTTCTAGATTTATCTTATTCAAGCTCCCCCACCCTCTTCTCCCAATAATTACTGTTTCCCACTTCTTTAATGTGTACCTCCATTCAGTTGAAGGTAATTCATTTATCAAGTTACATCATACCCTATTTCTTTAGATCATCAAGGTTTCTTGTCATATTTAGAGGACCATGTGATGCATCTAATTAGGAAACATTCCCTTCCCAATTATGGAAAGGAAAATACAATAAGCAATTTATTACATAGGCCATGTTACAGATAAGTCTTTCTGGCTTGAAAAGAATATTTTAAATTGTTTTCCTAAGTGAAGCTTCTAATACTGAAAACCATCACAATCACACATATTCATTAATCTAAGTATGGGACTTTAAAAAAAGATGACATTTCTTATGACTTCCTGAGAGCTTTCTCTGTCTGATAAACAAATTATCACCACTGCTTGGTAACTGAAGCTTCTGAACAGCTGGCAGGAATAAGGCAATAACCCGCTGGAAAAATGCAAGGCTCTGACATTGGGGCAAAGACAGTGTACCTCTTTCAGGCTTTCCTGTGCTACATGCCGGGAACTAGAAAGCATCAGAGGCTTTGCTCTCCTTGCCAGTTACCAAGCAAGCCTGCCGTACTTGAAGGGTACTGTCGATTATGTCGGAAGGTGTGAAACTACTGGGTGAGAGACAAAGACGGTTTCTTACTCAAAGCAATAGCAGCGTCCACGGTACAGCATTTGCACGGGTTCCTGAGTCAGAGTCGGCAGGCGACATGACTGGGCTACGCCAGCTGCAGTGCAAGAGTGGAGCCCTGAGCACAGGGATCCCAATTTTTTTATGATGGGGAATGAAGCTGTCTGACTTTCGCCTCTGTGGGAGACATTATCTTTATTACATGGAATGGTAAACAAACCTCCCCTTTGTTCCTGAGGGGCACATTAGGTCTATTTTCCAAGGCTTTGGCTGTACAAACACTTTTGAAAAGATAGTCCAGGACGAATGCAGTCAGTGCTCATAAAACGTACAAATATGTGAGAGACCCATGGAGAATTGTCTTCCAAAAATAATGTTGTTGAGATTGGAAGAGACAAATATGAACAGCAGCCTAAGGCCTTTTTTGCAAAAGTGCTGATGCAAAGATTCAAGCCAGCCTTGGTCTCATCTGGGCTTCTCACCTTTCCTTCCCTGGATACCTGCCCTCATCAAATCTATCAGTCTGTCAAAAGTCTGACTTCAGAATACCTCTTGAGATTACCCATTTTTTCCATGAATGCCTGATTCAAGATATCTTTATTTCTCCTCTGCCCTCTTATAATATGTAATAGTCTCCTATTTTTTTACTTGTTCCTTTCCTGCACCTTTACAGTGTCTCCACGAAGCAGTCAGAGTGGCTGCAGTGATCACTTACAACCTTAAATCAGATCACACAACTTCTTCTGAAAAGCCCTTCAGTAGTTTCTAACTGTAATTAGAGGGAAGTTCAGATCACTTGGCACACGAGACTAAACTAACATCATTAAACTTCTCTCCAGTCCTCCCAGGCTTTGGCACGGCTTCTGTTTTTCCTGGACTGTTTTTCTGCTATGTCTTTGCATGTCTGGTTCCTGATCATTTAGACCCAGCTCAAAAATTCTCTCCTCTCTCTGTCTTCTACTTTCCCCACCACCAAGGCCACTGTCTATAGTAACTATGTACATAACCTATGTGGAGACCCTGTGCTTTAGATTTATGTCCTGTATCACTATGTATCATCATGTTGTTTTACTCATTTTCCCCCTCCTTCTTTCATTCCAGCCTTATCATAGCTTCCTGAGATCAGGGACTTTGCCTCTTTTGATCAGTTATGTTCTTAGCTCTTACAGAAATGTCTAATATTGTTTAGAAAATATTTGCTGAAACAGTGTAGGACCATAGCATACTTAATTTAGCCAAGGATACAAAGTTTCTAGAACTTCTCTAGGTTCCTGTTTTGTGACTACGTAAGATGGGTGAATGTGCTATGTAGTGTTGCTGTTGGCAACCTTAGCAGAAGTAGTAGCGATGTATAAATTCTCCAAGTGGCATAAGGATTCTGCACAGGCTCTAGGAAGCCAGCCAAGGAGACTTACCATAGCAATCTGGGAGCACGGTACCCATCAGGAATGGAATGAAAATCATAATTAGAAAACCTGGGGAACTTTCCCTTGAAAAAAACATTAACCTCATCCCACCTCATCTAATACACAAGGCTTTATTTATTTACCTTTAACAGACTATTTTAAGAATAGATTTAGGTTTACAACAATATTGAGCGGGAAATATGGAGATTTCCTAGGTATGTCCTGCTTCAACATATGATTAGCCTTCCCTGTTATCAACACTTCCCAACAAAGTGCTACCTTTATTACAACTGATGGACCTACATTGACACATCACTATCACCCAGAGTCCATAATTTACATTATGGTTTACTCTTGGTGTTCTACATTTATGGGTTTGGACAAATGTATCCATCATTACAGTATCATACAGAGTATTTTCTCGGCCCTGAAAATCCTCTCTGTTCCACTTACTCATCTTTCCCACTAACCCCTGGTGACCACTAATTGATTTAATGTCTCCATTTTTTCCTTTTCTAGAATAAATTTGGAACTATGCAGTACATTGCCTTTCCAGATCGGCGTCTTTCACTTAGTAATATGCATCCAACTTTCCTCCACGTCTCTTCATGACTTGGTAACACCTAAAAAAATCAATTATTGAATTGTATACTTGAAACTTATTTATTAACCAGTAAATAAAATAAAATAATACATAAAAAATCAGTGAATAATCATCTAATGTCTGTATGCACCACAGTTTATTTATCTCTTTGCCTACTGAAGAATGTCTTGGCTGCTCTCGAGTTTTAGAAATTACAAATAAAGCGGCTATAAACATCCGTGTGCACGTTTTTGCATAGACATAAGTTTTCAACTTCTTTGAGTAAATACCAAACAGCATAATTATGGATTGTATGGATTAGATTGATTATTAGATTGTATGCATTAGATTCTATGTTTAGGTTTATAAGAAACCAACAAACTGTCTTCCAAACGGCCGTCCCATTTTGCCTTCCCCTGAGCACTGAATGAAGGTTTCTCTCGTTCCACAGCCTCATCAGCATTTGGCACCATCAGAGTTCTGGGCATTGTAAGCTTTGACTTTTGTTCCCTTGCCCCTTTCTCTGGCATGGAGGACAGAATTCGGAGGATATGAGGTACAGAAGAGCTATTCCATTATTACCTTGCAACTACAGGTGATGGTCTGGAAATAACTACTTAAATGTTTGCCCGTGTTTTGATTTGTGTGGTTGGTTCATGGGTGATGGTTTTGGACAGCCTGGACCAGCATCCTGTCTCCTCTGGTTTCACATAGAGCAGAAGGCAAAAGCCAGCAGTTGGATAATTTAAAAAAGTTATGGTTCTATATTAATTTTTAATAATAATCTGCTAAGTATTATGTCAATAATAATATTAACACAGCTACCTTCATAGTTATTTTATAACTTCAAAAATAATTTTGGTAAAATGAATTTTAATTGTTTAATTTTAATAGGCACGTGTTCTACTAACTTAAAGTGCAAGTCTCTAGAGAGAAAAATTTAACTTGAAATGGATTAAGAATAAGTGTGATAAGGAAAAACTTCCCGAAGAAAACCCAGAAGAAAGTTGTAGTAACCCTGGGTTAGGTCAAGGTTCTCTAACACAGGAAACATGGATTATAAAATAACTCATAGATTAAAACCCTTTACTCTTCAAAAGCCATTGTGTATTGCCAGGATTATGGGTGTATTAACATGGAGGGGTAGCATAAAGGAGTTTATTTTGCTGATAAAACAATTCAGTATCTTGATTGTGGTGGTGGTGGTTCCACAAATCTTTACCTCTCATAAAATTACATACCACTGTACACAATACATGCCTATATGCATACATAAACGAGCTCATATAAATACTAATACAGTCGGAATAAACTCCCTAGTCACTTGTATTATACCAACACAAATTTTTTTTTTTAAATGGGCAAAAAAAATTGAGCACTTGACCAAAGGAGAGAGGCAATAGGAAAGTAAGTGTATAGAAAAATATCCAACATCATTAATCATTAGGAAATTGCAAATTAAAAGCCCAATGATATACTACTACACAACTACTAGGATGGCTAAAATTACAACTAAGAAAAATGGATATTGGTAAATATGTGGTCCAAATAGAATTCTCATAAATTATGGATGGGAATGAAAAATGGTACCACCACTTTGAAAAACAGTTTTATATTTTCTTATAAAATTAGACAACATGTGGTCTAGCAGTTCTGCCTGTAGATGTATAGCCAAAAAGAATGACAATATGTGTCCACACATATGTTTATCAGAGCTCTATTAGCAACAGCCAGAAAATAGAAATAAGCCAAAGGTCCAACAGGTGAATGGATAAACACATTGTAGTACATTGGATGGCATGCTACACGACAATAAAAACAAACAAAGTAGTGATACATTCAGCAACTATGCAAAATGGAAGATGCCAGTACAAGAGACATAATTCGGTATACTGGGAGATTTGATTTAATGAAATTCTCTGAATGGATAAAGCAATCAGATATTTCACAGGGCAGGGAATGGTTAGAGAAGATTGATTGTAAAGGGCCTGAGGAAACTGTTTGGACTAATGTAACTGTTCTAAATTATTATACACCTATAATGTTGTTACACAGCTATCAACATTTGTCAAAACTCAACAAGTTGTGCAGGAAAATAGTGAATTTTATCTTATGTAAATCAATTCAGACTTTTAATAAAAATGATTTAAAAATTAAGAGGGCAGAAGAGGATTGCTGAATCAGGTCATTTTAAATTTAAATGGCCATTCATTATTCAAATGGAAGAAATTGACATGAGATTGTAAGGAGATAATCCATAGAAAATGAAAATAAATAATAATTCATGGGATTTCTAGCTTTTGAAGGTTAATTCCACATTGTGTTTTCTGGCTATGAGGAGCTAATACTTCTTAAGAAGAGCTAATGAATCTAACTTTACCCTTACAGTTTTTAGTGTAAAGGTGAAGACCAGATCTTTCCAATTTTAGCTCTTTGGTTCAACTTATTTTTGATGCTATTATAAATTTTACTTTATTCATTTTCAGATATTTCATAATTAGTGTATAGAAGTGTACTTGATTTTTGTAAGTTGATTTTTATCTTGCAACTTTACTGCATTTGTTTGTTAGCTCTGATAGTTTTTGGTTCAGCCTTTAGGGTTTTCTATGTATAAGATCATATCATCTGCAAAAATATTTTGCTACTTTCTTTCCAATTTGCTTGCTTTTTATTTTTTTCTTGTCTAATTGTTCATCTAGGGTGTTGAATAGTAGTGGCTAAAGAAGGCATGCATGCTTTTCTTGATCCTGATCTTAGGACAAAAGCTTTAACATTACATTGTTTAGTGTGATGTTAGCTGTGGACTTGTCATTTATGGTCTTGATTATGTTGGGGTATGTTAGTTCTATATGCAATATATTGAGAGTTTTTGTCATGAAAGAATGTATTTATCAAATGTTTTTCCTGTATCTATTAATATGATCATATAGTCATAGGAGAATACATTTTTAAGTATTTCTTATATCAGCACTCCTACTTCTTGGTACCAAATTTCAGTCTTAGTCCATTTCAGCTTCTGTGACAAAATACTATAGACTGGATAATTTATAGAAAAGAGAAATTTATTTCTCATAATTTTCAAGCCTGGAAGTCCAAGATCAAGGTACCAGCATGGTTGGGTTGTGGTGAACCCAGTTTGGAACTCAATTCCAAATACTACACTGGGCATTAGATTTTAACACATGACTTCGGGTGGAGGCACACACATGCAAACTGTGATCAGTTTGGTACCAGAGAACTGGAACAACTGCATGCCCAGCTGAACCTCAAACATATTTATACAACACTCCACTCAACAGGAGCATAATGATGTTTTTCTCGTTGCACAGGACAGACCACATGTGAGACCACGAACCAACTCTTAACAAATCTATGAAGGTTAAAATGATACCAAGTGTGTTTTCTAATCCCAATGGAATGAAACTAGAAATCAAGCAAAAGAATGACTGGAAAAACTGTGTGAGATGAGAAGTCCTAGAGATCTGTTGCAAAATAGTAGCTAACATCACTGTGCTCTACACTTAAAACTGTTAAGATGGTAAATTCATCACATCAGTTTCTACCACAATAAATAAAGCATAAATATTGGACTTTTTCATAAATGTGAACTTTCTAAGGAAGATTTTTGTGTTTTTAAATTTTTTTTAATTTCTTGGGAGAATTATTCCTTTTGACTGAAATGGCTTACAGCGATTTCATTCTTCTAAAGGACCTAATTCCATATTTCACTAGTTAACTATTATAAGTTTGCTGATTTGAACTGAAATAAACTGAAGAGAGTAATAGAAAACTTAGAATGTCCTATGATTATTTTAATTGCCAGTAATTTTGAAGCATAGTGTTTAAAAATTTTTTTCTGCTCCTGTTTCTACCTATTTCTTCAATAAAGCAAACAACTCCCACCTTCCCCTGAATGCAAACTAACAAACCCACAAAATAATGCAAAATAAATCTGACTCACAACCATAAATACAGACTTGGGCTCCTAATGATTAGTTGGCCTTGGTTTCCAGTGTCATTACTATTCTATGGAAGGACAAGCAATAGATTTTGCCTATGTTTGCAAAAAAATTACCCATCTAAAGAACATGTCTCTTTTCAGCTTAATTTTAGATGCTCTTTAAAACTGCAAAGCCAACACATTTTGACTTCAATCTTGTAGTTCTACAGTATGCTTATAAAATTAATATTGTCTTTACAGTTTCTAGTGGTAATAAAAAAATCAGAAAATTTTCCATGAGGCAGGTTATTCTATTTTAATGATATTCTCCTGAAACAGACATTTCCAATATTTATGAATCATTTGTGGCACAAATTACATATCTCCACCAACATTGTGAACGGAATGTGGTGACAGTATTAAAATAAATAACAGCAATAAAGACTTGCAAGCTAAGAGAGAGTGTTTAGAGGCCATGTCTGTTACTGCAGATGCCATTGAAACAGAAATCTTTCTGAGAGGACAAAAACTACAATAACAAATGTGAGGCAATATTTAAACATATACCATATAATTTAATTATATTTTGGGGTTTGTTTTAAGCATGGTTTACCTCTGTCATTCTAATGTACAATGTATTTTAATAGATGCATCAGTAATACTATCCAATGCCAGGTTAATTTTTCATTTACTGTCAAGTTTTGCTTTTGATGGAAATATCAAGGTCACAATTTGGCAAAATAGATATTTGTATCAAAATTTAAGACTAAAACTCTGAAACTCATTTTTTCCTTTTACAATAGTATTTCTTTATAAAACACATATTTATTTCAATCTTTCTTGAACCTGTCTACACTTTCAATACACATCTCAATAAGACAATAAATAAAAATTTTGTGATTTTATAAATAAAGTAGCATTCTTTTTTTCTTGATCTTCCACTGCATTTGCTAAGCACAAGAGTTGCTTTTATTATTTTTCACTATTCTCATTTTTCACACTATTTTAGTCTTTAATTGTATCCTTCTTTTTCTTCAGATCTGCTGAATGAAATATCTTATTGTAAAATATGAAAGTGACACTAACAATCTACACACTTTTAATCTTGTGGGAAAACTGGGAAGTTATAATCAATTACTCATAACAATTTTACTCAACTTATTTTTCTCTGCAATGTACTGTGAAAATAATAGCACCCAAATCACATACTATGTCAACAATTCAACCCACATGGAAGCTATTGCTATGCTCTGGAAATGTAATTTTCACATAGTTAACTCTTGGCATCTTGAAATCACTAAATGACTTTCAAGACTCAGTATTACTTTCTAAAGAGAATTAAACTGTTGTCAGTGGAAATCAGGCTCTTGCAAGGATTGTGAGGAGAGCATTCCAAGGACCCATGCATGGGAGTTTGTGGTGTGGCAAGATGATTTATTCAGGTGGAAACAGAAAAATGGAAGCCGCCTCCTGGGTTTCTAACGTCCTATCTTCTTCTGTCCTGCCATGGAAAGAGTCCAACTATGTCCTCAGCAAGGCCTAGACAAAAGCCAGTGTCTGCTTCTTGTTAAAGCTTAGTTCTTCTGAGCCCACGCAATCTGCTGCGAGCCTCTGTAGCTGCTGGACCTGCAAGGTCACTTGCTCTTGGAGGAGATAGCCTATGAAACGATGGGGTGAGTGGGTTAAGAAAGAGAGAGAGAAATTCTTTGTTTATCTGGGATTATATTAATTTGGGTGTGGGATGGACCGAGTGCGTTTTTTAAATGACCAATCAACTTCCTAAGCTTTTTTGAGCTTTTGAGGGATCCGCCCTCCCTAGTTAGACTGACAGACCTCTATGGTCAAGTTCCGCCCCTTGTACCACAGTAACCCGTAACCGGAAAGGGAAAGAAAGGAGTATTAATCCCCTTGGCGGGACAATGCTGTGATTCCGCCGCCCCCCCCCCCCCCCCCCCCGCCCCCCGGCCCCCGGGTATGAAGCTGTAGCTTCCTGGTGAAGCAAATACTGCTCTCCAGTTTGTAGAAATCAATGTCTAATACCCTCGTCTCTCCTTTTTGTTAATAATAGGTAACTACTTCCAGTAACTAAACTCTGGTTGAGCAGGGGTGTTCATCTCAGTATATTTCCTCTGAGGTCTGTCCTAACCCCAGTTAGAGACAAAGAGAGGAAACAGATGATTTTCCCATTGTGCAACTGCCATTATGTTTTTTGCTCTTTTAAACACGTGATGACAATAATTTAATCTAATAAGGGTATTGGTGATGTTCAAGTGACAGGAAATACCAGGGTTCTCCTATTGGTGTGTCGTCATGGTACACTCAATTTAGACAAACACACCGAAGAGAAGTTCAGCTGCATAATGTTTAATATATCTTGGGTTGGAAATTTTGAGAAAGTAATTCCTATCTTCCCCTCAACCCGAGACACACCCACTTAGACATTTTGGGTCCCATGAACTGGGACTATGGTTTGAAGTCAGGTTGCATGACATGCTAGCTCCACCTTATAACTGAGGACATTTGTCTTGGGAAGTATTATGACATAATTTTTCAGATTCCAGATCAATGTAAAAGCCTGGCCCAAGTATTAACTCCCTTTTTTCACTGGAAAGCTATTTCATTTTGAGGTCAGCCAGACCTTCAATTGAATCCCAGGTGCAATATTTACTACCCTGATAATCTTGGGCTATGTATTTTAATTTTACAGAGTCTCCTTTTCTCTACTAATCAATAAAATAGGAGTATACAAAACTGACAGGGTAATGTAATTACTTTATGATATAATGCATAGAAGAGTGGCTTGAACAATATCTTCATGCCATAGATGCTTAATGTCCATTTCCTTTTCTCCTTCACTCTCTGGTGTCTCAGTCATGCTTGAGAGGTAGCAGTGGCCATTAAGAGGAAAGCCCGTGAGTTAGACATTGTTTTAGTTTTTTCAGGTTGCAAAGATTTAAAGAGAAGCTAAAGTGCAGAATGAAAGGACTAGAAGAGTCACAGATTGGTGATTTTTACCTGCCTCTGCTATGGCTTACAAATTTAGCCATCATATATTTACAATATCTCTATCTGCATAATGGCATTGGTTGAATTAATATTCATAAAGGTGTCATCCCTCCTGAATATCTTTTGTCTCTCATTAAGTCACTTGGAAAATAAAAGCCTTGCGTTTTATTTGGACCAGTGTTTTTCACTTCTAGTCAAGTAGTGAATCACCCATTTATTCATTGGCTTAATAATGGACCACTTGGTGGAATTAAAAATAATACTTGTAAAATAATGAGTGGATGGAATTTCTTATTTTATAACCGTTTGTTAATTCTACTTGTTCTATTGCACGGGGGAGTTAATGTCAGGTGTCCTTGGTTTACTGGTATGCTTTCTTCAGGGACTTCCCTTTATCCCACACTATTCTACTTTATCATGGATTTTTAATCTTTACACCTGGAACTTACTCACCTTGGCCACAGTACATTTTGGACTTCATTGTTTTGAGGGGAAAGATAAAAATTTCTACAGTACATTTTTTCTCCCATTAAGATGGTTTAAAATAATAGTTAATGGGGTAGAGTGGTGAAAGTTAAAGAGTCATAGGGGTAAAAATTTCTAAATGGAGTCCTCAACTATTAACGATGAGAGTGTTCATTTAATATTGAACATTAATCAATTTTCCCTTTTGCTTTCTCTGACCTATTCTGATGAGAACAAATCTTCATTTTATCACTTTTTTGTGTGTTTAAGGAAATATCTTGATGTTCTATGTCGCTCGACACTTTAGAGCTGGAAAATTCTGAACAAATGGAGAACTTTATGTAGACATTGATTTAGTAGGTTTGCCGACACATAAAAGATCAAAAGCTGTTCTTTGAATGCTTCACCTAAGAACATCGTGCACTTTCATAACTGAGCAGCTTCACACTTGCCTGCTCAAGTGTCTGAGACTGATAGCTTTTTGTGAAATAAACTTGATGAAATTGAAACTAAATAGTTTAAATAATATGCAGAAATTAGTGCTTATTTGATAAAATCATTAACTAGGCCTGTGAAGAGTAAACTTATATATCCAATAAATATAGAAACATCAAATTATAATACTTTTGTAACTAATATTTTCATTCAATGCCCCATGTGAAATATTAATAGGAGAAATAATTACAATTTTCTTTGCTTCCAGAGAAACATTCTAAGAATCCTTTGAAACCAGGAGCCCCACCTGCACTTCACAGATAGGAAGTAATTTATCCAGGATGGTTTTCATGGAAATAAATGTAAATAGTTACTTCACAGTACATTTTTAACCTTGAGACAAAAGAAATAAAACACCTTGGTTCATCATGAGCCTTGGAATTTGCTGGCTTAAGCAACATACATTCTGTCAAATAAAAAGATTTACTTTAAAATGCTATGATAACACCCTTGCAACACAAAAATGAGGACAGAAAGGTTGGACTCTTAGAGCATATGCAGGATATGAGGAATCCTGAAGAAATTATTATGAGAAAGTGTATATCTTGCCTACCTTCTTTTTCAATAAGCTTAATTGCCAAAACCAAGGCTAATTAGGATCAATAACATCATCTTCTGAATAGCCCAATGCACTCCAAATAAAGCAAATATTAATCAGAGAGAAGATTCCAAAGGGATACCTCTGCATTAGTCAGGCTGAGGTCATGTGGACACCAGATCTTTGCCAGGGCACAGTGTCTGGCTTCGTGTCTGAATGTCGTGCATAACAGCCTGGCTCTTTCCATTTGCCAGGGCTCTCTACGTTTGCACTTCAGCACTGCGGTTGCTCGACACTGATTTCAAAGAGCTGAAGATATGATGAGATACACATTATAACAGAACCCAAGAGTTGTACATCTTTCTGTCTTGAGTTAAGCTACTCGAGTAGCTCACAGTGACTGTTAGAAGACTCAGTCATGCCATAGGGTGTTATAAGCCCTGTGGTGATATGGGTGGTGCTATTCCATTTCTTGCAAGGCAAAGAAATAAAAGAACAGGCTCATTTTGCACAGCCAGTTTTGTGGAGCTCCCAAACAATTCAATTACCCAGCTAGTATTAAAAGTGACATGATGTAAAGGTCTCAAATTCTGTAAGAGGTAGTCTAAAATCCTTCCTAGAACATTTGGATGGATAAAATGAACTGAAGAGAGAAAAATAGACCAAGAAAAAAGAAACAACACTGGAAAAATAGCGTTCTTATTTCACATCTAGGAAACTACATTTTCTCTAGGATGACTGTAACTGGACTTTTCCTTCCCTGACAGGAGCTGTCAGAGCCAAGACGGCTTTACCCAATTACAGAAAATGGCTAGTCCAAATCATGCCTACCCTGTCTGCTGCCACCTAGTGGTTTATAAATGTCATTAGCTTGAGTGTCCTGAAGTGTGTGTGGTCTCTCATTCAATGTTTACATTTTAAGACACTAGTGTAAATAAAATAAACAGCTCGAATCCCTAAGACAGAGACAAGGCAACGTTGAAGGAAGGAAAAAGGAGGTATGCTTTTCATGGAAAATGAGGCAGTGGTTGCAGAAAATAAAGCCCCACGGTAACAGCCTGCCTACTCTGCTCGTCGGTGAAACGTGGGTACTGGCCGGACTACTGCCCTCTCTCCAGATCAGTGCTTGTAGTGTGGACACAGTGTCTGCTGAAAATACAAACACAAGCTGTAAGAGGAAGAGTTTGGAAACTCAGAGCGAGTTGATATCACTAGGACATCCAGCATATGATCAACAGACCCGTTCCTTGAACAAACATAGGTGGGTTCAGGTGTTGTCATTCTTTCCTTGAAAGATGCTTGTAGCGCAAACTCCGTAGTCGTTGCCCACAGTAGCAGCTCATGCATTGTATTTTCAGGTGACTTCGTCAGCCGTAGCTAACAAGTGTATGAAAACCAGAATCCATTTGTTTTCATCAAAGATATTTCATTTTAACCCAAACTTTATAGAATAAATTATTGAGAATGACTGCCGCTATAGAAGAAAAAACAAAAATTTAAAATACAGAATCACTTGCTTTATGTTATGTAAAAATTAAATATTGCTTTAAAATTTTTTCTTAACCCTCATCATTATACCTCTGTGAGACTGAGTTCTCTAGATTCAATGCTTTTAAAACAAAACCAAAAAAAAGAGTTTATCAACATTATCACAGAAATAACTATCTGTCGATCAAACCTAGAATATTTAGGTTAAAAGCAGGAAGCAAGTTAATTTGTCCTCTCAAATATTAATATACATAGTGTTCATTCAATGATATACATATATGTGTTTAACATGAGATCAGTATTTTATTCATAACTTCTGATTAATTATGGTTGTACAGTGACAAAAAGCTATGTGTAACAGAAAATCCCTCTGTTAATGGCCTGTATGCACACTTTAATAAAACAAGGTTATTTTGGTGTTTAATTTTTCTTCTTTTTCCTTATAGTATGTTTGCTCTACATTTGCTGAAATTTTCTAATGACACCAATATTAAACATTTGGGGGGTTTGTTACTTGTATTTTTGTCATTTTTATTTATTAGTACCTTATTTATTGCATTTTACAAAACTGTGAGTTCACAGTGAAAATTAGAAACAAAGTAAACAAGCAGAAATTTTCCCTATGCGAACACCATTGCAGCCGCCTGTGCCAGACGGAACTCGTATGTGGCAGTTGGCTGGCTGACCAAGACAACCCGCAGGCCACCTCGCTAGTATCCACAACTCATTTATGTCCCTTCAATCCTCATACATTTCAGCAAACCAGACCATTCCCAGCATCCACCTCATCTGCTATATGGATTTAACCAATGCATAACTTAAGGGGTTTAATTCCCTTGTTTCACTGACAATTTATGTTGAAAAATATTTGATATTTATGAGCCATTGTCCTAAGTCAGATCTGGAAAGCTTTAGTACAATACAGAGATATTAGGTGCTTGTTATAACAGGATTTTTCCTACAGGAAAACGAGTTACTCAGAGATAGATTAACCCTTTGAGGTTATTCGGTGCTCCACCCAGTGCATAAAAACCAACAGATCTCTCTGTGCAAAGGCACGGAATGGCCGCTTAAGTCTGGTGATTTTACTATCAACCCAAGCAGC
The DNA here is from genome assembly GCF_022682495.2 of Desmodus rotundus. Taxonomy (NCBI): domain Eukaryota; kingdom Metazoa; phylum Chordata; class Mammalia; order Chiroptera; family Phyllostomidae; genus Desmodus; species Desmodus rotundus. The sequence continues at coordinate 186,492,456 of NC_071387.1, read as the reverse complement.
TACCTACCACCAGCCTGGTAATCCAACCAATGGCATCATGCTGGGCCATAGCATTGCCCCCAGAATACTGTATTTTCTGCATATATTATCTGGAGAGGGTGAAGAGTCAAAAGAGCCAGCGAATCAGAGTAACATTACTGCTGCGCAGAAGGGAAGAAGTGAGTCTGGAGAGAATACTGCAGAGAAAGGCGTTTTTTAAAGCGGGTTGTTAGAACAAAGCCTACAATGTGGGTTGTTGCTGGAGGAAAATGAACTCAGAAGGAAGTGCTTGTACACAGGAGAGTGGGTAGAAATGTGGACCTTACATGTTCACATGTTTTTCTTTCCTGCATATCCTGCTGCCTCATCTTGCTAAACCTAAAATACCTCAACTGCGAAATCAGGGAAATGATACACCTTCAAGGTTTGTGAGGATGAAATGATGGCATGTGTATTAATCGTGTTATGAGTTCCAGAAATGTATCATAGAGAGAACTACCATATACCTTACCACAGATTTGAGAGGAGGTTCATTCATGAATCTACTCATAGGATGACCATGATCTAGAAATGCTTTTAGTTAGGAGTAACAGGAAACTCAAAATACGTTGAACATTAAATGAATGAGTTTGTTTTATCCACGTAACATTAAATCCATGGGCACACAGTTTCTCACATTAATCCAAATGTTTAGCAATGCAGTGAGGTGTACAAACGCTTTTTGTCTCCCCCTTCTCTCATTCCTAGTGTATTGACTTTGCCAGCAGGCTTGTTGTCCCACGGTCTGAAAACGGTATTTATATCACCAGGGATGTTGGGCAATTGCCAGACAATAAGAAGAGAAAGGGAATAAAAGGCCTTTATCTTTGAAGTCTTTGTCTTTTTATGCATGATGAGGGGCTGTTGAAAAATAATTCTCCATGAACACTTCAGGTTTGCCATGTCTGGGACTTTTGAACAAAGGATGTGTTTGAATAGCAAAGGCCTTGAAAGCTAGATACTCTTTCTTCTTTCTCTCTCATCTGGACACATTTGCCTATATTCTAAAGCATTGAATTAGAGACCTTCCCCTACTTTCCCAGATAGGGTCTGTTCACATTCCAGAGTAAAGACAAGTCGCTACTTCCCGACGGGAGCATGGACAGATTGGGTGTCCTGTGTAAGCTCCAACCCTCAAAATTTTGGAGTTCCTCTCTTGTAAAACCAGCTGCATATGCGTGTAAGCATCTGGTCCCTGTTGCTTTGCCCTGTGGGGATGCGGCTGTGGAGAAATGGTGCCAGGTATTTCTCTGGCTTTGGTTTGGCGTGAGCATTAAATGACATATTTCCCTGACCAGAGGACTTGTGTTTTTCTCTCAGAAAATGTATATAAAAATGTGGCAGGATAAGTTGTTAGCCTAAAAGGAGGCAAAATCTCAGACTCTGTGGAGTTTCAGACTTAACAGGAGCAAGTTTCTTCAGAAAAATTTCCCTTATATTTTATTAGAATAGCAATATAGGCGTGATCTTAGACAAATCAATGGCACCCAAGAATGAGATTGTACAATGAGTTAATCACTTGGTCTTGGGGTAGCACTCTTCCTTCTGTACAAGGAAACTCTACCCACTCTGGAAATATAATTTTACAAAAAGTATTTGTGTTTGTGTGTGTGGGTATGGGGTAAGTAACCCGTGTGAGGGCAATAGAAGTCACAGCTGCCGAATATTGGGGATCTAGAAGTTCGTTAACGATGTATGTGTGTGTCAATTCTAGACGGTAAATTCCCTCGGGTCAAGGAATTGTATCTCATTTATATTAGAATATAATAGAGAGCTTAGTTTAGATTCTTTTCCATATAGATGCTTAATATAGGTTGGTTTAATAATGGATTTATGCTAGCAAATAGTATCCTATTTCTATAAACAATAAGTTGTGTTCATTAGTTGAAATGCCTGAACTATGTAGCAGAAAGGAAGGGGAAGTATATATCTAAGTCACTGAGTAAGCACAAGTTTTGTTTTCTGTTTGATTGATTCTGGAAGTTTTCTATATACTGGAACATCGTTCCAGTAAATTATAATAATGCCACTTCATATAACTATTGTCTTTCTTTAGTTTCAAGGTTGGTTTGGATGTTCCATTTCTACATGCTACATGGATGCTTGAATATTGTAACTCTGTCAAATTCCGACATGATTTATAAACTGGTAGCTAAAACATCGAGGATGTTGTCAAGGAAAATGTTCTATATTCTTTTAAAATGTATTTATAGTCAGAATGGAATGAATGTGGGGGCATGTATTTATTCTCAGTGACTTTCTTGTCAAAATGTCTTAAGCTCACTTGTCAGGTGCGCACTAATCTCATTTTCTGGGCTGTGAAACCAACCTGGCGCTGGAACTGCACGCTGTGTTTTTCTAGTGCCCTGTCACGATTGGTGTGCCCATTTTTGAAATTTAAAGTTATTAGGCAATGTTAGTAATGAATTAAATGATGCGACAGAAGCCAACCCTACTATAATAGCTCCATATGAGTAAATTGCTGCTTAGAATATGAAATAAAAATTTTAAGTTAATTACAAGAGAGAAATAGAAAAAACTATAATTATTTTCTCTTTCTCATTAACAATAGCAAATATTCTAATAGATTGATAGCTAGAAAATGTTTTTAATATGATTTATTTAACATAACAGGTTAGCCACAGATAATTTAGATGTGCCATTGAGGCGGTACGGCAGGGTGCCAGTACACAGGGTACATTGGTACCACATGGTATCTACAAGATAACCTCTGCTCTGGGATAGCTGTCCCTGACTCTGTCTAGAGAATTCACCAATCACTATTTGAACTGGTTCCTGACATGCACTCGATCGTTAACAAAATGACCAATTTGGCACATGTATATTAATGTGAACTATAAGAGCTCAAATTTTGTCAATCCTTCACAAGAAATCAGTGATCCTAGCAAACTACTTTCCATGGTCTCTCACTGTGCTTCATTCATTCTCTTTATTAGGTGCTTCTGAGATGAGATGACAGATGCTGCTTTTTTGGATGGTCCTGTGTTCCCCACCAAGAAGTAAGCCTCAGACTCCCTGACGTAATGGTTTACACTTTGAATAGAGCCATACAAAATAAAGCTGCAAAAATATTTTAGTAATTTTTACATTTACCAATAAAATTAAAAAAACTGACAATTATTGGGTATCTTCTATGAAATATGCCTTTAAAAAACATTTTATAGATACTATTTTATTAAGTTCTCACAATGACCCTGTGGAATTGGTGCTATTTTACATGTGGTGGACATGCAATATTACATTAGTTTCAGGTGTACAACATAGTTATTTAATATTAACATACTTTGCTGTGTATAATGCACATTTTTTACCCAAATTTTTGAGGGGAAAATAAGGATGCACATTATACATGGGTAGTACTAATTCCATATCTATATAATGTTTTTAATTCTTTTACTTATGCTTATGCATTAAAAGTATAAGTCTAGAAAGCAATAACAATATCTGTATGCAAAATTATACCCTCAAATATGAAAATCAATTTGTTTCTAAATATAAATAAATAAAAGATTGAATTAAAAAAAATGCAGACAAAAGATTTTTTCTTGAAAGTTTGGGCCAAAAGCATGGGTGCGAATTATACACAGCAAAATATGGTATATACTTCCTGAAGTTGTCCCCACGATAAATGTAGTAACCATCCATCACCAAACAAAGTTGTCCTCTAAGCTCTATATTACATAGGGTTGGTATTATTATGACCATTTTACAAGTGATGACAATTGAGGTTTGTAGAAATTAAATAATTTGCATAAGTTTCTCCACACATTGGTGAATATTGTGTAGAGATTCAAATCGTTAGTCTTCAATGTCTTTTCCATGAAATAATGACAACTTTTTAACACTAAACTATTTCCAATTGGAGAAAAGATTTATTTGATATATTATCATCCAAGATATTGTTATTTAGATTCAATGACTACAAGAATGTCAAAATTAGCCAAACCCTCCAAATTTATGAAGAGAACATTCCAAGAGAAACAACCACCGCTGTTTCTTAGAAGATGAGGTGTGGAAGCCTGGAATAGTACGTAGTACTGGAGAGCAAGGAGGGAAGAAGAAATTGTCCCCAACAATCTTCAAATCATGAACAACCTCTGACACTGACATGTGGTTGTGGGACTTAACGTCAGTCGCTCATTACCTAATACACGAGGTGTGATGTACAAACTGTTGCTGGCTCTGTCTTCATTAGTGGACAGACTCACTGACCATTTGCTGGATCATGTACACTTAACCCCTTTATCAAGTGCCAGTCTGGTGATTCTGTGCCACGTGTCCCTGGGAAGGCAGAGGGATTCTTGTGAAATTGTCTTCACCCTGATTGGGACTGGCAGCTTATAGTGATGAAGTAATGACAGTTCTTTCATGGCAATTAAATTGTGGCTTCTGTGCTGAGGTTGTCATTTCTGGAGATGCTTTTTCTGACATAAACCCTCCATGTAGCAGGAACCAGAAAAGACGTATAAAGTCCCTTACACCTTTGATCACCGCTGACCTGTTATATATCAGAATTGGTGACCTGGAGCTGAAAGGTTTGGTTTTCCCTCACCAATTATCCCCCTGAGCCATCCACTCTCCTATAAACTCATGATTACCAGCCTTCCTTTACTTGTCAGGGGCCTGATTCCAAAAGAAGGTTAAATAGTTTGTTCTCCAGCAACACCCAGACAGCAGAATATAATTCTATAACATCCATGAAGGGCAATCACAGTTTCACTCATTGGAAAAGAAACAGAACATCAGTACCTCATCACATAAAGAACACTTGCTGCATTTTGCAGGAAGAGTTGTATTCACCCTCTGGGGTTAGAGAACCCAACACATAACTGTGAGCAGCATCTATACAGAGTTGAGTTGGGCTGCTAATTGACTGGACAGTCACAATTGCATGCCCCAGGAAAAATGTCAACTTTAATCTTTTCAGAATTGCTTCAGAGTAGACTTAAGTAGAGAGCAATTTTTATAGAATTAAACCAATCCATAGGTATAAATGGAAAACTTTAAAGTGCCAAGAAACATGCGCAGGTGTTTAAGTGAATTTTAAAAATTCCTACTGTGCATTAGGCATTGTTATTATTGTCTCTGTGACTATCTTATTTAATTGTTACAACAAATGTATGAGATACTTTTGCCTTTTAAAAATTATTTTATAAATGAGGACACTGTTTCAGAAGATGAAATAACTTGTCTATGCTCCCGCAATGAGGATGTGGCTGAGCTGGGTTGTAAATTCAGACCTTTTTAGCACCAAATTCTACGATTTTCATTCTTCTAATGCATTGAGGCTATTTATCATATTTCATATATTCCAGATCTTGCAGGATGCCAAAATCATAACAGAGATATAGGTCTTCCTATAACTCTCCAACCAGATCCATTTCTTCCTCAGAGAAAAGGGACGACCGCCATCATAGGTAGCTCTCTGCAGAACTAGTGTGTGGTCCTGGCATTGGGAGCCATGTGTCACTTGCACCAGAATATTCCAGGGAGTGATTAAAGATGAGACTTCCTTGGCTGTACACCAGCCTCTGAATCAGTCTCTGGATGTTGGGTCCTTGACTCTGCATGTTTAACAAGACTCCCAGGGAATACATGTAAACGAGTTTAAGAACCACTCTCTATGGGATGTGAGAATGTGTTTGACCACTCTCTATGGGACGTGTGAGGCAGATTCTCCTCGTGTCCAGTTGAATATCCTTAACCCTCATACAAATGTCATTATCACATAACATTCACATGTAGCAGGTGTGCCTCATGCAGGGCTAGCTGAGCATCTATTAGGTGTTAGTTAAAAGATCATAAAATCTCTTCAAAGTATATTTAAATATATCTTAAGATGCTAAAATATCTTGTTCCCTGGCCAACAAAGTAGTACATCTCCACACTAGAGAGTTATTTTTTTATCGTCATCATCATCATCATCATCATCATCATCATCATCATCATCTATAATCTTGAAGGTTTCATTCCAAATTATTTCCTCTTATGTAAGATTTGTTTGTGGAGCATTCAAAAGCCCAGAAGTCTGTGGTTCTTTTTTTTTAAATGTCGACCCTCACAATGTAGTAAATGGTCAGGCAATTTGGAGAGCTGCAGCAAACATACAAAGCAACTGGCCTGGCTGGACAGCAGCTGCCCCAGAGAGAAGTGGGGCAGGGAAAAGCGAAGGCTTCACACAGGCAGGAACAGCAACAGGCAGTGGGAACACACTGAAGCCAACTTTTGTGTTCTTCATGGTTCTGCCCAGTTCAGACCCTGCTGTCTTAAAGATGCATACCACATCTGCCCACTGACAGAGGTGAGAAATTCTCCTACTGCTTATAAGAGAACACATGAGCATGCTCTAGCACATGTATTTAAAGAAATTTATAGATTCCTCTACACAGAGGAATTTAAATACAGAACTTAAAAATAAGCTTTTATTTTACAATCAGCTATTTACATGAGCCTAAAGGATTTCTGAAAAGAATCATGTCTTTTAATGTCTCGATAGTGATATTGAAAACAATGATGTATAGAATGTAACATATAAATAATGTATACATACCTATATGTAATTTATGTATCTTATCTATTAACATACATTTATTTAATTTATATGAACATAGAATATGTGCTTCTGAACTCATGTAACTAGAAATATTTGTATAATTATTGATCACAACTGCTAACTAAAAAACTTAGGCATTTCCAAGATTTCTCATTGAGATTCACCTCGAGATTAAATATTGCTTCCTCATCACAGTTCTCTTTATTGTAACTGAGATTTAGAAAATATTTTCAAATATGTAAATAAACTAATTACTGCACAGTATTCCATTGTGTAAATGTACCACAGTTTTTTGATTCACTCATTTACTGATGGGCTCTTAGGTTGCTTCCAGCACCTGGTGTGCTGTTTTGAATATTGAGGTGCATAAGAAGAAGGAGCCCCTACCCTTTGTGACAGCATGGGTGGAACTGGAGAGCATTATGTTAAGTGAAATAAACCAGGAGGTAAAAGAGAGATACCATATGATCTCACCTATAAGTGGAACCTAATCAACAAAACAAACAAGCAAGCAAAATATAACCAGAGACATGGAAATAAAGAACAATCTTACAGTAACCAGAGGAGAGGAGGAGAGGATAATGGAGGAAAATAGGGGAAGGGACATCAAGGAACATGTATAAAGGACACATGGACAAAGCCGAAGGGAATAGGTTCGAGGGTGGGAGGTGGGGATTGGTGGGGTGAAAATGTAGACAACTGTACTTGAATAACATAAGAAAATAAATTTAAAAAATTACCTTTAGAACAATGAAAAAATAATAAAAATAAATAAACAAATTATAGTTTTAAAATGATCCAGTAGATTTTTTTATTTGTTTTGTTTTCTTTCTGGGTGATTTAGTATTACTAAGCAAAATTATGCAAAAATCAAGCATAGTTGTTTTATAAAATGCTTTACAAAGTTTATTGTGTTTGACAGATATTTTCAAAGTTTATTTAGTTTGTATTGGACACACACTGCACCTCTGCTAAATATAAATTATATATATGAAACATGTTTTATAAAGGGATAAAGTTTCTGGTTAACAAACATGGAGAAAAGAATTTGGGTAAATAGTTGTGTATCCTGGGTACTAATACAGAGGAAGCAGAAAATGAGGACATGTATTAGACCATTTCTAACCCATTTTATAAGTGCATTATTTTATTGATTAGGGAATATATGAGTTGCATATTTCTGCTCTAAAGAGATGCCAGCTGGTTTTCGTGTAGTCACCCCAAACCAGCATTTTTCATCAGTAACAACATCTGTATTAGTACGGCTGGACTAAGTTGCACTGTGGTAACACACAGCCCCCAAATCCCTGTGGCCTGAAAGAACCACATTTTATTCCTCATTAGCTTTCCATGGCCATCATGGGCAGTAGGTGGCTCTGCTCCACGCCATCCACATTCTCAACATGGTGAAGGGTAATGGGACCTTCACCATCCAGACCTTTGCCAGATTCTGCAGCAGAGAAAGTGAGGCTTGGGGGCTGTGCATTGGCTCACATAAAAAAAAAAAAAAAAAAAGCTCGGTTTAGTTATATGTGTTTTCTTCACAACTTGTTGACCAGAATGGGTAATGTGACTCTGCCTAACAAGAAGGGAACCAGGAATTGAATTGTTCTCTGTGCCTAGAAGGGGAAAGGTGAAATATTTTACAATACTAGGTAGCAAATGCATGAAAGAAAATGGTTGAACTTGAGAGACATTAAAACAATTTAAAATAGTAAAGAACTTTATAGAGAGAAAATTATATGGATATGTATCCACGGTGGATAATGAGCCAAGAATCTGAAAAAAAATGTTTTAGATTTTGAAAAGCTACTACCCTTTATCACAAGAGGTCAAAACCACATGGACTGACCCTTATTTCCAAAAAGTTGTTAATTTAACATTTTAAAGTAAGAGTTATATTTATTTCTAAAACGGAGAATTTAAAATTTTTGTTAAAGTTCTTCCCTTCCACAAATAATTGCTGTATAATGTATTCATCAAGTATCACTCTTTTTTTTATGAATATGCTTTAAAATTATCTAAAGAATGAGTGAATTAGCTTTTATTGTACAACAAACCACCCCAAAAACTAGTGGCTTAAAACCACAGACATATGTCTTACAATTCTGTGATTTATCTGAATGCTTGGCTGGAGGTGAATGAGTGATCTAGGACGGCTGCATCACCCATCAGGGTGTGTCAGCTGGAACTGGTGGGATGGCTGGGCCTCTCTCCCTGTTGCAGAGTCTCCGATATCTAGCTCAGGCTTGTGCACATGATGGCAGGGGGGTTCCTAATGCTGTTTGCAGCTTCTTCATCAAGCATCATTCTTATGTGTCCAAATTCAAGAGTAGAGTGTAAAGGTGGGACTTTTTTTTATTTGTATGACACATTCAAAAATTTATTTTTATGGAATTCAACTAATTGGTACTAAAATTTTTTGGATATTTTTGCCTTAAATCATTAATTTTATATATCCTCTTTAACTGAAAAATTACACTCACACAGAACACATACATATATCTTCATATCTATCTCTTTCTCTCTTAATTTATTTGTACAGAAAGAAGTAAGAGAGAGAGAAGAGGGAAAAAGGGAGAGAGGGTGAGAAAGACTTAAAAGTTATTGTAGTGAATACAGTAATTTGTAACTCTTCACTAGTATGCTTTTTGACTTTGCACTACTCGTTTTAGCATTTTCTCCATTGTAATATGGGCAGTTATGGGACTCACATGAGACACAGTGTTTGGAGGTGCTGGTAATACTAAAACACTAAGCAAAAATTAGGTTGTAGTAAATGTATAATACTCTAGGAATTAATTACAAAGCTCAAGTGGGTGATTGGACAAAAATAAATTAGCTGTGTTTGCCTTTGACATATAATGAAAATGTCACATAGGAGTTTAACACATGAGAAATTATGCCAAATCAATAAAAGGACTTTTGCTGGCCCTGCAGGGAGAAAAGACATGTTGACATTTCTACAAATTCTTGATTTGTCAGGAGTTATTTTCTAAATGGAAAAATAAAAAATTCTATGTTGGAGAATCAAGTTTATTACCCATTAGTTTTCACTCCCTTTCTTTAACATACACAACATACAGATCAACTTAACACATTAGTCTTTAAGAATAATCACAACGGAAACAACTGACTCTCACTTTTTGTTCATCTTGTCAGTTTGATTTTTAAAATGCCTTCCTCTGGAATTATGTTCAAAATTTTCCATAGCAATTCCAAATTAGTACCTGACTAGTACAGACCTATCCCGAGTCCAAGCTGAGAATGAAAATCTACATCTATTTGACACATAAGCTATCCAGAGGCTGATTCCAAGTTATTATTAAGTAGACAAGATATTTCTTCCCAGAAATGGTGGCATTGGGCGAGCCTTAAAATATGGAATATGAAGAAAAATTGAAGGTTAATTATTAAAGGAGGTCTTGACAGTGATAGAGGCAGGAAAATTTTAGAAATTAATCATTATCGAATATGGTGGAGAGGTTAAGATTTTAAAAATAGAAAAGAACCATATTAGAGTTGAATTCTGTATTCAGGGGTTTAGTCTTCATGGGGTTGGGAACAGGGAGCCACAGATCATCTTGGAGAAGGGAGTACCTGATTACAACTGTTCAGTGTTTTGTATATTCCTTAACCAGCAGAATTTTAGCTGAGTAGGTGAGAGATTATGTTGCTTTTGTTTGTAGCTATATATCTGTTATACATCATGGGTCTCTGTAGGTCACAGGACCTCGTATTTCGGGAAAGAGTAGTCAGTGGAAGAATAGGCACATGAGTCAAATAAAGTGAACCTAAGTTTCTCCTTGGAAAGGAAATAGGAATTTCCAAATGTTAATATCTCTACCTACACAATCCAAAATAGGTATTTAGGCTTACATTAATCATTTCACATACCTTATTTTTTTGCAAATAAATGCTGATTATTAATGAAAAATCCCTAGATGGGAACTTGTTCATGAGTTCAGAACCCAGAAAAGTTTGACAGGAGTTGAATAAAGAGAGAAGACTATTAAGCATCTCTTAAGAAATACTTGTTATATATCACGAATCCTGTTAATTAAAGGGCTCTGAATTAACTCTTTCTGAATTCTAACTAAGTAAAGTATATTCCAATGATTACATGCAAAGTGGATTAAGGACAATTCATACAACACTAAAGATATATTTTAAATGGGAAGGACATAGTAAAATACAGATGTCTATCTACAACTGTGTTAAATACCAAAGCTACTAGCTAGATGAGAACTTTTTAATTTAAATCAAATTAAACTTACTTTAATTTTGAATTTAAATTAAAATAAACTTAGATTAATATAAAATTCTGCCTCTCACTGACATTAGACAATTTCAAGGGCCCAACAGTCACATGTTTAGGCTAATGGCTACCATATGGGAAAGGGCAGATGCAGATAATTTTCATCATCGCAGTAAGTTCTATTGGACAGTGTTTGTTGGGAAGATACTTTGGAGCAAGTCAGTCTTCTTGTAATACAACTCATTACATATATATACTTTTGGTTTAATATATCATGTCATTTAACCACTATACTGCTAGATTATGGTATCTCAGGCAAAAAGAAAATATTTTAGTTATCTCTAAAACACATAGGAAAGTAAAAAAAAAAAGCATTCCAATCAAATGATGCTGGTTTCATCCAGATTAAGAAGCACCAGTGTAGAATCACCTGACCAGTGTAACTCAGTTGATTGGGTGTTGTTCTGCAAAGTGAAAGGCCACTGGGTGGATTCCCACTCAGGGCACATTCCTGGGCTGCAGGTTTGGGCCCTGGCTGGGCGCCCATGAAAGGCAACCAATCGATGTTTCTCTCTCCCTTTGGTGTTTCTCTCCCTCTCTTTTTCCTTCCCTTCTCCTCTCTCTAAGGGTAAATAAATTCTTTTAAACAAAAGAATAATCTCTTAAGGTAAACATATTCTACATAAATGCCTCATCCTAAATTCCATTCATGGTACATAAAATTGCATATATGCATATAGTGAAGACAGTTAAGAAGATAATAGCTGTTCTTTACATTGTGCCAAAAAGTTGTCAGTTCAGAGGAAATGTCAATTATATTAATACTTATAGAGAGAAACAAAAGAAAACATTGAGTAACACCTGTAGTTTGGTAATTTTTTTCAGCTTTTACTAGCTTTCTTGTTTTTTAAGAAAATCAGTTCACTGGAGAAAGAGAGTGATGGACCACGTGTATGTGTGTAATGTCTGTTTGTCCTGCCAGTGACTTGGCCAGCACAGACTTAAAGTAATGCTGCCATGCTCCTCAGTGATTTGGGTGCTGAAGTAGAGTCACTGCAAGGCTATGTTTGCATTTCAACAAGGTTACATTTTTGCAGGACATAACGTGGAAGTCTGCAGTTTGGTAGTGCGTGTGTGATAGGTTTGTATAGGAAATAAAAAGGATGAGAAAATATGAGTTTCAGTGTGTTATCTCTTAAACAAGCATCGTCCCATTTTTTATGGCCATTTCTAACCCATGGAGAAAGAAGCAAATTTATAGCACTAATTTCAACTTATTTTTTCCATACAATCTGCTTCCAGGCCAAATCTTAACATGCCAGAGTCACCCTCCATCTAACTTGTAAACAAATATCTTTCTTTTCTTTTGCTCAATGAAAAAATGAAGGACATATTTGCCTTGCAAAAATGTATCATTGGAGGATAAATTTTGAAATAAAAAGTCATAAACAAATTACATGTGGCATATACTTATTGAGGACTTGAGAAGCTGTAATTCAACTTTCAAGATGTATTAGCATAGCAAATCCATTGTTTTATTAAATAGACATTTTTGTGGTTCTTTTGTACAGTGTGGTGGGCTAATCCAAAAATCACAGAGCCAGTAATTAACAGAGCTGAGCAACAAACTCGGATCCATATTTGATGTACAAGCATTTACACTATACTTTACCACCTGTTCCGCTTCATTATGATGATGAAGGGCAGAGAAGAGAGAGTTTCATGGAGACCCCACTATTGCCTTGACTTGGAGACTTAAACAATTTTCTAAGACTCAGTTCCTCATCTCAAAAATGGTAATCAATTACAGTATCTACCTCCCAGGGTTACTGAGAAAAGGAGAGAATAATAATATTGGGGATGATACATACCCCTTAAGGGATGGCTGGAGTGAATGGTCTGACTTTCTTCACACCCTGCATTTTTGTATGCAGCCTTGTGGTCTCTATCGGACGTGGTTCCAGAGAAGACAGTACAGTGAATGGTAGATGCAGTGAAGATTGTGTTTTCTCAATGTTTAGTTTGGCAGGAGATACACTGTGCAGTTGCGGTCATGATTCAAGTCCACTGCTGCATTTATATTTAAATTTGGCTGTTCCTTGTTCTTAGTTTGAAAAAGCTACGACCATTAGGAAGACAGTGGTAAGAGTAGGAATTGTTAGAGCGTTCTACAATAAACCCAATTTGTGTTCAACTGGTTTAGATTTGACTATGTCTATTTGCTGACCAAGTTATTCTGTGGAAAGGAAAGAGGAAAAAAAAAGATGAAGTTTTTGTACTGTTGATTAACTTGATATCATGTCCCAACTGGAAGAACTTCTTAAAGTACACAGTGTGATTATGCTTGTCACTTATTACACGCCAGGCACTGTGTGGGCTACCACAACCCTATGAGGTGGATATTTTTATTATTAATTTTAGATAAGAGGGAATTGAGTCACAAAAGTTAATGCAATTGCCCAAGTCCACACAATTAATGAACTAAAACCAGAGACAAATCTCTTCTCCTTTGGAATCAATGAGAGTTAAGACATATTTTGGAAGTGTTGAAAGTTTTGACATAATGGAGGGAAGAGAAAGGTGAAAAATGACAAGAAGATTCTTTGGCTTGAACAGCTGAAAGTGTAGTTACAATTCCCTGAGATGGGGAAAAGTAGAAGGGTGCCCTTTAAAAGGAAGTGAGGCATTCATATTACATTTCAGGTTTTTATGAAAATATTAAGTGGAATTTAACATAGGAATTTAGCTATATGATTTCTGAATTTGCAGAAAAGTTCAAGGCTGAGATGACATTAATTTAACAAATGCACTTCTATGCAGAGTCTTCCTGCAGTCATAGAAGGAGCAACTGGTAATAGAGAAGGACTATTATGGAACTTCACCTTTTTGAGTGTGTGATGTATTAGGGACTAATTTGTGTCCCCTCCTCCAACCCATATGTTGAATTCTTCACCCCTAAAGTAACTATTTAGTGGCAAGGCCTTTAAGGAGGTATAAAAGTTAAGTGAGGTCATAAGTGTGGGGCCTTAATAAGAAAAGGAAGAAACACCAGGGATGAATTCCCAGAGAAAAGGCTGTATGAGGACACAGGGGGGGCACAGCCAACTATAAGCCAAAGAAGGAGAACTCAGGAGAAGCCAACTTGCCTACATGTTGATCTTGCAGTTTCCAAAGAGAGAGGCGTGGACAGAAAGTCCCCTCACAGTTCTCAGAAGGAACCAATCCTGAAACACCTTGATTTCAGCCTTCTGGGCTCCAGCCATGTGGGGCAATAAATTTTATTGTTTTTTATTTTAAATTTTGCCACCTAGTCGGTGGTATTTTACTATGGCAGTCCTGGCAAACTAATATGTGAAGCGAGCCCTCAGTCCAACCGGAGTGAGGTGGAGGGAAAATCAGCTGTGGCTGGCGTCACTTAAACCAACTCAGAAACAGTGTTTGAAGGGGGGGATGGCCAACAGCGTCAAATGGTGCTGAGAGAACTGGACAAGAGGTGCTTCAAAGTTCCTCTCAGCCTGACTAATGGTCAGCAAGCTTTTTCCTAACTCTTGGCCCTCGATCTGCCTTTTCTTAAAGCATTTACTTTAGAAAACTGGTCATAGCAAGTTATTTCTCTTTCCTTTTGACGTCTAAATCTTTTATAAAGCTTCTAGCCAATGTTGCGACCCAGGAATATCTTCCTCCAGGACCTGAGAACCAACCCTTTTAAACGGAACCACCCAGGAAAATAGAGCTTTTTTCTCTCCTGCACCTTTTGGGGTGGCAGCAAACATAGTCTAATCACAGAAGAGTGTTTGCAACCGTACTGTTCTCAACACATCCCACTGATCAACCTTAAGCCTCACTTGCCCCAGGATGTTCCCACTAGCTCACCCCAGCAAAGAAAAGCTCTCCTACCTTCGGTTTCGGTAGACTTGAACTGACACTTTAGTGTTGGTCTCTCTCCTCTGTTGCCTGTGACTAACATCCTCTGAAGCGTTTTTTTAAGTTCATGAGGAAATGTTCATTTCTTTTTCTTACTAATGCTTTTTCTTTTCTCATGCGGTTCTTTTGTGCAAATATGCCTGGCTGGGATCTCGAGGGACACTTTGGGCCACACCAACATGCTGGTGTCAAGGAAGTGTTTTCACAACCCAATGCTCAGCTGGGGGTTTGTAAACAAACCATCAAACAGTATCAAAAAATTACCTTTGCCATTTAGAAAATTAACTTACAGTATACTCAGAAGTGACTATTACTAATTACATACAAATATTTCAATGTAATGAAGTAATAAAATTTAGTTGGCTTTCTTACCTTAATATCCTTTCTTTTCTGTTGGTTTGATGCCCTAATCCACTTGAGAATTTTTTCTCTTGTTTCCAGACTGAAATAATGAAATGACTACTTATTAGAAAACTCACCAGAATGTATAAAAATTGTTTACAAACTCCCTTTTCTTTCCAGATCTGAAATCTGTTATTTACTTTATCTTGTCAAAAGAAATACCCAAGTATTGAAGAAAAGTATGGAAATACAGAAAAGCAAAGAGGAGGAAATGACACTGCCGAGGACACCCGGAGACACCGATAAACTGTTGAGAACGTGCGCCTGGAGCATCCGGCCAAGATGGCCCTCGGGCTGCAGAAGGAGCATACGCTTCTGCTCCAAATGTGTAATGATGACGGCTGAAATTTGAAAGAGAACATTAAAGAAGACATATGTGTGCTATACAATTAATGTAAACACCTTTGTGTATTAGAAACAAAACATTGTATGGAAAACATACAAAGCTGGTGCTAAGAGGCTACAAGTGAGCAGTGGAAAGTTCGGTCCTCTTAGAGAAATGTGAATAGAACTCCTGGCTGATCAGGTCTCATTGCTTGGAACCAGTGAATGGAGTAGGGCTCCCTCAGTCTGTAAGGTTATAGTTTGTGGTCTATGACACGAGGGAGAAAGGAAGTAAAACAAGAACTCCAAGCTGGACAAAGCTAATGATGGAATACATAAATAAACTTATATTTAGGAATTAGCTAAGAATCCAGTAAGAAACACACACATATACATGTCATATATGTTATATATAATAAGTATACACATGTATTAAGAAAACTAATATTGAGCAATGAAGAAAAGAGAAATGGAAAATTTTAAGACTTATATAATTGGAATTCCCAAAGAATCAAAGCAATGGCAAAGAATATATACTTATTTAAACTGAAGAATTGTTCAATTTCTTTTAATGAAAGTTTAGTTAGGAATTGAATTTCAAATATCATGTAATTAAAAAAAATCCTCTCCTGGACATATTGTATTAAAACTTTAAAACCTTCAAGTAAATACCTACCATAGGAAAAACAACAGCTCATTTTCTAATTAAACTGACAACAAAATTTTCATCAATAAAGAAGACTTTGGAAGACAGTAGCACAACGTCTCCAAAGGACTCAAAGGATCTTAGGCGTTTATACCGGCTGACCTAGCGTGCAGTGGAAGAACACGCCAGAGGTGCTTCAGAGGTGAAAGGACTAAGACAGTGTGTCATTCCCAAAGATTTGGAATTATTCTTCTAAAACAGAATCTTTGCCCATTTCTTTACTTTCTCATTGATTTATATTTCTTTATAATACTTACCACTGTAATATATTAGACTATATTTATCTTACTAGTACATTGTATTGTACTATACTATTCTTTTCACCTGCTTGTTCCACTAGAAGGCAAAACCCCGCAAATCAGGGACTTTATAGATTTAAGTTTTTGCTGGCTTTTCAGTATCTTGAACAACAGGCACTCAAATGTATATTTTAAATTGTTAAAATGGAACTTATAAGGTAGCTCTGCTTATATCGACCACATGAAAGAAATTGTATTTTAATCGCCTAAGTCCTTCCTTGCCAAAATATCCTTAGAATTGCTCTGATTTTATTTTTTTTTAATTTTTAATATTTAATTGAATTGATTGGGGTGACTATTGCTCAGCCTTTCCTTCCCTTTCATTTTTGACACTTTCCTCTCTCCTCCCCTTGGGGTCAGACATCCGTCAGGATCTAAAGTGTCCCCAGACCCTCCCGGTACCTCTCCTGTTTTCTCTCGCAGGACCCTCACTTAGTACACTTCTCGCATGCTTACTACTCTCCTGCCATCTGTTTCTCACAGGACGCGGACTGCCACAAGCGCATTTTCTCCACGGCCAGCCATCTTCAGAGGTGGCCTCAGAGGATAACGGAAAGCAAAGGAACTTCCAGAGGTTAGAAACAAAACGCCAAGGAAAACAGTGACCTAGGGACCCACCCCCCAGGGGAGCAAACCAGGGCATGATATAGAACAGCTCCCTTCCTTTAGAAATTTCTGCTCAGGCCCAGACACTCAGCTGCTTAGTGCCTCATGTTCTTCTCCCTTTCTAAATGGGAGTGTTTATTGCAGATCCCCTGTTCCCGGCCCACGATTTTGTTACAGGGTGGGTCAAGGACAAATATCTTATCTTTTGAGTGCATGGTTCCCTGCGTCAGGAGGAGCTGGTTCCAACCTGAATTGTACACTACACCTGTCAGGAGTCTAGTCAGGAGACGAAAAACAGGCCAGTCATTTTAAGAGAATTAAATATAAAACATTGTTATATGTAAACATTATATATAGATATTGTTATAGAACAATATGTAAAACATTATTATATGTAAAGGTGGAAAGGGAACACTGAAGTATCACATAGAGAGTATCTAAAGGAAGCAGCTACTATTTATTTCCCAGGGGTTGGGGATTGAGAGGAAAAGTTAGAATTATAGAAGAAATGAATTTAGGGCTGGGAGTCAGCCCTCTGACTAGTCAATTTGCAGGAAGAGCCCTGCGAAAAGAAAAGCGAACTCTGACACAGTAGCACTTACTTCACTTAGCTGGGGCGCTGTCTCTGATCTGAGGGGGCAAAGTGATGCTCTTTGGGGAATGTTGAAGATTACAAACTATGATCAGCTGCTGTTACTGGACTAGCCACTGATGGACTGAGGCTTTATTCCTGGAGTCATTTTATAGGATCAGAAAGCAAACACCATGTGTTTTCTCGTCTACTAGTCCTCCAGGCTCCTTCTAGAACCATCTGCTACAAAGCTTTACTGTGAGTCAGCTGGTAAAAAAGAAAATACAGCTTGCAGCATCTCAGTATCATTGAGCAGAATACAGAAAGGTGGAATTCAAACTGGGAGACAGGAGCTCACTGATGAGCACCCTCCCGATAAAGACGTTACTGTACATCACTCAGGGATCCGAGCCTTTGAACTTCATGGCGTGCCTGGATGCCATCTTCTCAGTTGTCTCACTCAGGGAGACTATAAGTGCCTTTTGTTGGTGAAATGAAGAGTGAAGCAAATATTTGTTGATCAGAAGGGGACCCTGTGCTGGTTTTTAGGGTAACATACAAAGCACGCCCTTTCCTCCCCCTGTTTTTAGCACACGGTTGGTTCCTTCTCTGACTTGGTGTTGCTACAGCCACAAATCTATTTCTAACCAAGCAATTGAGATTGCAATGCTGACTATAATTCCTGGGCTCTGCATTTCAATTTTGATTCAAGGCTTTTGAGAGCACACTCTTTCCCTCTGCACTCAGAATAAGGCCCCTGCCCCGAGTTCAAGATAGTAGCTGCCTCATTAGCCTAAATTCTGAGGGACAAAGAGGAGCAGAGTCTCTGCTTAATTACAAAAGCCAAGAAGCGTGAGAAAGAAAGGAGCCACAGTTGTGCTTAAGCCACAGGAACTTGTTTTTTTTTTTTTTTTAATCACTGCTACATACCTAGTGCTTTCTGACCGATAATATCTATTTATTTCAAAATACCATCTTACTAATGTATTATTTCCCTAGTGACATGGCACATTAATCAAATCTTATAATGTTTATTTTGAAAACTGTTTATTTCTATCCCACTTCTTTCCCAAAGGGAATGTGAGATAGCTTATAAGGTTGCACCACAAAAAGTGCTCTATGATTATTGGAGACCGTCATGAGAGGACACGCCTGCTGGCTGACCCCTGAGCTGGGCTAGGGAATCGGAGGCTCCGCACCTCTCCTCTGTCCTTGGAAGGTATGGTCTGATCACCGTTTCCGCAGTGGGATCGGTTTTCCAGGATGACCTTTGAGGGAGCAGTGTGCTGTTGAGACCATCACGACTTTGAATGTGCGTGAAGCCTATTTAAGGATTCTATAGAAACTTTTAAGAAACTGATGGCCAGGGGCAGAGAGCTGCTGGTCTTGTGGCTGCCCAGGTCAGGCCTTGTAAGTTGCTTGCTCATTAAACCTGCCACCGACCGGTCTGGAGTGGTCTCCTTTCGGTCTCTCCCTGCCCGCCTTGTGTGGGGGCATTTCAGGTTTCCCCAGGAAGCTCCTGAGGATTTGAACCAATGAAGGTTCACCCTACATGGAAAACATTGATTTGAATTGTAGAGCTTTATGAATGTCAGAGGCTTTCCCCACTTTAACTTTTTAAGGAAATTAAAATACTTTGTATTCAGCCAAAAAGACACATTTTAAATAAAAACTTAAACACGAATGCATTTAGTATTTATATCCAGAATTCAAAAGCAATGTAAGTGTTAACAGATGATAGTAAAGTGGTCTTAAAGCCTCGCCAAAATCCCAAATATTTCACAGTGTTAAGCATATACAACTGAATAATTCATCACTGAAAATAAAATGATTTTCGCTTTAAAAATTTAACGTACATATCTGAAAGAAATAACTGTGGCTATAATTTCAAATTACATCTTTAAAACAATGAAGAGAGTAGAATAAAAGCTTTGTTGTAAGTCATCTTACAAGATACCAAGTGGTGGTCTAAGCCTTTATTTTCATGATGTTATGCTGGGTGTTTTTTATAGTGAATGTTGTTATAAACTTTTAAAAAGATTGATTATTAAGTATTAGGAAAACTTGTGGACGTGATTTCTTTACATTGTTTTATGTCTCTCGAGTCTCCTAATTATCCAAATTGCTGCAGAGGTCAGTTACCAATGAAAATTAGGGGTTTTTTTGTTTAATTTTTCTTCCCTAGCTTTATTAAGATATAATTGACATGTAACACTGCATAAGCTTAGAATGTACAATGTATTGATTTGATACTCTTACATATTACAAAAGGATTACCACCGTGTCCATTAGCTAGCACCTCCATCACATCACATAAATGCCATTTATTAAGTTTTGTTTAAATTGCAGTCTCTAAGTTCCTGGACTCCTTATTGGCAAAAATCAATAATTGTAAATATGCTTTTCCCTTTTTAGTTCAGCCTGACTGCGTGCTCCAAGTGTGAAGACGCAAACGTGATTCTATCTCAGCCTCTGGAGGCCAGTACCTTTCCGGTTCTCCAGCCTCCTGTTCTCTCGTGCAACTTGGATCCTATCGAGTAAAAGCCAAGAAACAAACCTGAGTCAGCTCGATGCCAAGATCTGTTTTTTTGCTGTTCAAAAGAATGTGCTGAAATAATTATTTTGCCTAAATCCAGGCTAGATAAAGGAGATGTTCTCAGGAATGAAATGAGAGGTCCCTTCTCAGTCCTGGTATGATGAGCTCTGCAACAGGAGCACTCTTCCCAGGTACGCCCATGGCAAATGGTAGCAGAGGCAACATTGATTCTGTCGTACTGAATCTTCAAAGTGTCAAGATTTCCGGTTTGGAAATGACTGAGCTAGATTAATTTAAGATAAATTATTGGTGGCAATTAGATGGAGACAAGCTTATGGCAAGAATCAGTCTGTTGAAGGCAGGGATTCATTTGCTAATAATATTACTTAACATTTGTAGAGGTCTCTTAGATTTTTAGAAACATTTAGCATTGATTATATTTTCTTTCCCAGAACACTGGAAGGAGATTATCATTATTTCATATGTGGGTTATTCAAACTCACAGAATTTGTAAGAAAATGCCTTGGTCTTCTAACCCAGAGATCTGTGCCTGTCCCCACTACACTAGGCTCATTAGTCTCTACATATCACCCCTTTACGGGGTCATAGTACATTGTGGGCATGTGATAACAATCCATTATAATAAAAGTGCCATTATTAATTGATCTTATCCAAACCAAAATTTCAGACAGTGGTACCAAATGTTTCTCCACTTGTTTTAACCAGAGTCATTTTCTAACCTGCTATCCTTTTTTTGGTTAGTGTCTTATGTTCCCATATTGGATTTACCAAATATAGCTTTCCTCTTTGCCTTACCCTCAGCTCCTGGTTTAGATTTAATCCTGTTGGGAACACACACAAACCTGTGATCTCGCTGATTCTTTGGGGAGGCAGCGATGAGGGCCACATTATTTCCTCAAAACTTTCAGTCATTTCTAGTTTTTACCCCGGTGGAACATAGGAAATAGCGGGCACGTCCAATCCACTGCAGTAGCATAAAGCTAATGCGCTATTCAGCTAAGAAAGACACTGTTATTTTGACTGTTTCATCCAAGTTCCTTTCCCTATAAGGAATAAAAGTGAAAGAAAATCCTTTCTTCCTATAACCACCTTCCAAGCTTTGTCTTACATCGTATTCCTAACCCACCATACCCCCCACCCCCCCCCCCAAAAAAAAGATCTGCAAGTGGTTAGAACTGGCAGCACACAGACCTAGTAAAATTAGTGCTGAATGTTACGGCTTTCTACTAACTAATATATCCCATGTATCTAACCCCCTCAGGTTATAAGCTAGCAGTCTCGTCTCCACAGAGAAATGGAACATATTATAATATCTAATCTTACTGCCAATATGCTCAGGCAGAAAAGGCGTGATGGCAAATCACCTTCTGGCTGTGTACCACATATGAGTCAGTGAGATGCCCTAGACAAGGTTGGGCAGCTGTACAATCGGATGAAGGCCCAGTACCTTGTCCACCAATCTGAAAGGCAGGTCTGTGAAGAGCGTGCATGACAGTGTACACAAAGCCCGCAGAGAACAGAGAGGTGATTTGAGCACTAACAGTGTTAGCATTTTAATAACAAATGATACACAGAGAAGGCTGTTTCAAAAGATACACGGAGGGTCTTTGGAGAACTCACCTGTGAGCTCCACTGGTACGATCTTCCTTTCAAATGCCATCCTCGCCTTTGATTGCCAACTTTGCTTTCACTCTGAGAAGTATCAGTCTATAAAAGCGTAAAGGTTAGCTTTCCATTGGAAGAGCATGTAAAGGAAGCTCAAGAGCAAGGCTGAAATTATGAAAGAAAAGCACTCCAATATGTCGAGGGACTGCGGAAACTTGAAGGCACAAAATTAATCAGAGCCCTTTCACCTTCTAGTCCTAAAAGGCTGCAACAAATAGAGACAAAGGAAAGGCTGCCCTTCACTTTCCCACCTGCTTGCCCTTTATTAGCGTCCCACAGTTCTTCAAATGCCAGACAGAAGGTTAAGGGGGCCTCTAATTAAAATGCAAGAGAGCTTTTACCTTGGAAGTATTCCATGGTGAAAAGATTGAAACCCAGCCATGAAGTTAATCTTAAGAATCTTTCAACAGAAGATAAGAGAGAATCCTTGATTTTTCTCCTTTTAGCAGGGTGTAGCAGCATATAATTATAGAATTTCAAATTGTATCATTCATTTTCAGGATTTATGATTTGATTTTGAGAAATCTGCATCATGAAATGGGATCTGGCTATGGCAGTTTGATGGTAACATCATACCTTCCACTCAGAAAATGCATGAGACATAATGGCAATAGTAATAAAACCTAGCATTTTACAATGCACTCTTGAACCAATTTACCACATATTAATGCTGTATGTATTTTTGTCACCCTTAATTAAACTACTAATAGGCCAATTCAATATTAAGAAACATTAAGAGAGTCCTTTGACTAAAAGTAAATAGAGTTTGTCTTTTTAAAATAATGTTAGCTTATGTTAACTTTGCATTTATGATGTGTCACTTCTATGGTGTCGCTTCATCTATGTAAGTATGCCCTGAAATTGGTCAAATTATTACCCTCTTTTATACATAAGAAAAATGAAGCAGAAAATTAAGGAACTTGCCTGAAGTCAGATAGCTAGAAACTGAGAGAGACAGAATCACCCAGGCAGATGACCCCAGAGTCCAGCTCCCTCACCTCTATATTTATGCAGTTTTGGGCACCACAATGAGGTGGTGTTTGTCCAAGTACCTCTTGTAGACTAGATGCTCCACGTTTGTTCAGTTCCTTTCCCTTCTGAAAACCTTTAGTGGGTGACCATACCCACTAAATCGGACAGTTTGTGGGGTCCATTCTCAAAAATAATAAGCTAAAATCATTGTATTCAAATTTATAGTTAAATGTAAATATAACGATTTATATTTTACTAAATTATCTTGTTTTATTTGTAAAACAAAATTTAGTGTGCTTTGCAAAACGAGGGAGCAGAGATTCAATTTTTATCCCTGGTGTTTTGATATACTTACGAAGCCCTACATAAGTAATGAATATCCTTTGTGGATAATCACACTGATGAGTGTGCAGTATCCGGGAAAAAACTTTACTTTCATCTGGTGTTCACAAATATTGTCACTACATCAAATAAGACAGGGTCATCAGAATAAGCCATAATAGTCACTAAATTTCACATTCCCGGCCCCTCCGCTGAGACTCTTGAGTGGGGGTGGGCTGAAATGTGAAGTTTTAACAAACACTGTCTTCATTTTAATGAACACTAATATTTGAAATTCATAATATATATTAACAGAAGACAAAATATTCTCTTCCTGGGTCTCTAACCTTCTTGAATCTACCCCGAGACTTCCCCCTTTGAGCTTCCAACACAGGCCTGAGTGTCTCAGGACGCTCTAGTCCAGAAGAACTCGGACTGGGATGCGGACTGTGGCTAGAAACTGTGCTGAACCTCGCCCAACTTTATGTAGACAGGCAGCCAGAAACTGTGATGCAAAAGAAAACAAATATGTGGCAGGGTTATGGACATTGTAAATCACTGAGGAAACGTGTTATTATTATGGCTGCTATTGTTATAACAACGATTTAGTGGGGGAAAGTCACTTCCTCACTGTGTACAGATGTAACGGGAATTTCTATTTCCTCTTTGTATGGTGCATTTCACGCAGCAGTTTTTGAGTCATAAAAAGGGAAAACAGTCTTCACTATGATTATGGTAACAATGGAGGAAGCATCTGTGTTACAAAGGCAGACGGTTTCAGGAGCCCTGCCACCCCTGACTGCTGTCTACCTTACAATGCCCCACCCTCACCAACCTGCTTGGGAAAGCTCTTCCAGACTGTTTCCTGCTCCATCAAGCCTACTGGGTATAATGGAAAGAGGGAACGTGCTGGACCTAGGGGAGTATTCTCGTGCATGAAAAGAGGAGCAGAGCAGTCATGGATGGAAGCAGAAAACAAAGAGCTGATGAGATGTTTGGCCACCTGATCACAGAGCTCAAAGTCCTGACGTCTGCAGCCAGTGCCTGGTACGTGGGCCCTGGTCCTCCGAGGCCAGTCACTGTTTCACTGGCCCTGTGAATGTAAATTCCTACCCTTTCACATTCCTGGTCTCCATCTCTGTTGCTTACAATCAGAAGAGCTACAGTTTCCAATGGCTAACATGGAAATGACGATTATTTGGAAGACGCGAGTCTTGGATAATGGGAAGAGATTCACAGCCAGTCTTCATAGCGAGAGTTCAGTGTGAAAGAAGGCACACAAGGTAGGTGGAATGACTTTAGGGCCCTGAGATTCCCCGTCTCTGCATTTGTTTCCTTTGCCATGTACTGTTGTTGAGAGGTGAAGACTATTTTCCCATCTCTTGAGTCTGGGCTGGCCCTGTAAATTAACTGGCTGAGTAAGTAGCCCATGACTGGAGGGATTATGAGGTGTTGAGTCAAGGCTTCAAGAGTCCTCTTGTGTGTCTGTTGATACTCTTACACTTCCTCCATTGGCACGGCTACCCTGCTGGGAGGTGAGAGGTCACGTGGGGCAGAGCAGTCACACAAGAGCCACCCAGTCATTCTGTGTGCAAACCCTGCCAAGACTAGCAGAGCCACTTGTCCTAGTCACAGCTGCGTCCATACACATTACCAATGAACAGTTATTATTTAGGCTATTGATGTTTTGTATTGTTGGTTATCTTTATTATTATGGTAATTATTGTGGTAATAGATAACTAATCAGCATAAGATGGGTGGGGCTTACAATGCAGACTGTGAAAATATTGCCTATTTGGGGTGGGGTAGAGGGAGGTATAGATTTATACTTGAAAATTAATTGTTTTCTGAGGAAATTCCATATTGTTTTCCACAGTGGCCTCACCAGTCTGCATTCCCAGCAACAGTGTATTGGGAAGAGGGGATTACAGGAACTACTATAAAGGACACATGGACAAAACCAAGGGGGAGGGTAGAGGTGGGTTCAGCTGGGGTGGGGTGGAGGGATGGGGAGAAAAGGCATACAACTGTAATTGAATAACAATAAAAATTTAAAAAAAAAGAAAAAAAATTAATTGTACATCCTCTGACATAAATATACACAATTAGCTTGTTTAATATCAGTGAAAGTGGACTACATCTAACTTAATTTAGTATAATTTAGAAAGGCTTTAGGATTTGGGGCTTCAAATCTTAAAGCCTTTCTTAAGAAAAGTTACATATTATCAGTTAATTATATCTGTTGGCATTTATCACTTCCTTAGGTTCTCATTTCAGTGTCAACAAAATATTTTCATCCATTTTCTTTCATTCAAAAGTTTCTGGAAACTTTTTGGTTTCATTTTTTTTTCACTGCCATTAAAATCCCCTGCCTTCTTCTTCTTCTTTTTTTTTCTTTGCATCTCAGTCAGAGTCCCTGCAGAAGGAAGATGGCACACACATTGAGGCCAGTTTGGAGGGGGGTTAACAAAGAGACCACTTGCATAGGTTTGGGGGAACTAACCCACATGCAACATGCAGGACTTAACATTGGAAATACTGGGGCTGTTACTACTCTGGGCTGAAGGCACAGGATAGATAGTTGGTTCTTGCAACCTGAAAGAGGAAAGCCCTTTGTAGAGCCTGCAGATAGAGAGCTGTGAGATTAAAATCCCCAAACTCATTTATCTTCTTCAATCTGCTTCCTAGAATCTCTGTTAGCCAAAGCCTGTGTGTGGGCACAGGAGTCCATTGATGTAGTTAATACAGGGAAACTTGAGAAGCCAAGGCGGGAAAGGATGGAGGTTGAGCTGGAGGGGCCAGTGCGAGAGCATGAGGCACATATGCTTCAGGTGTCTCACCCATTTCACTGGAACAGTATCCTTGGTAATACTGATTTAAACCAAGGTGCTCACTAAACGTCCAAGGGGGAGGGTGGCAATGAACCCAGGACCACGGATTTACTGGTTTTACTACACCATCTAAAAGCTACTGGAAATTCACTACATTTTGAAGGCATTGCTGAGATAAAAGATTGGAAGGGATGCCTCATATGGATGTGTTACCATCTTCCAAGATGCAGTAAGAGTCCTATATCAGAAACCATTATCTAACTTCCTTTAAAGGTAGAGATCATTGGTCTGAACACCTAGGTGTGAATATAGGAGTAAGCACAAATTCCATCACTCTCAACGATCCACTGGGGAAATTTCAGATCCCTATGAATGAAAGAAAGTTAGTTACTTATCAGAGTGACTATGAAGTGAGGAAAGGGATATGCTCCCCATATTTTTAAAAATCACCTGATATTGACTGTATACTGTTTCTAGTTCCTGAAAGTACAGAATGGTCAGACAGTTGGGTTAGGGGTATAGAAGGCCAAGTGAACAATGGACTTTTTCTGAAATTTGCTTTACTGGGGCTGTTTGGTATCTGGACAAAACCATTGGTTATTTTTCAAGTTCTTGAATGTATAGTTCAGTATAAACACACTTAGAAAAAGCCAACTTCTTATATCGGTTCTCTGACAAATGGAGTGATTGTTATTATAGAACCAGTTGAAAGGAAGCCACTAGATCTGCTTCTACCTAGAAAACTAGTTAACCTTTTTCTCAAGGGTCTGCAGAGAGTAGTGTCACTTTCAAAGGTTCAAACTTGCAAAAATAGTGATTTCTACCAAATTCTCATTCTAATAACCTGCCTGGTCTATGCAAAAACATGTGGACCTTGGAGAATGACAGTGGATTATCATCAGCTTTATCCTGCAGTGACTCCAGTTGCTTATGGTGCTCTAGATGTGTGTGTGCGTGCGTGTGTGTGTGTGTGTGTGTGTGTGTTACCAGTTTTGGGTACCTAGTATGAATGATTGGTGTGGAGAACTTTTTTTTTCTCTATATGTTAGTGAAAACTCCCAACAAGAGTGAATTTCCATTTTCCTGTCTATTCACTGACCGACCTCACAGCTTTCCCAACTCTCCAACCCTCCTGGATTATTTAGTCTGTAAGGACCACTACTCCCTCTCCATTCCATAAGTTTATTCTTGTCCACTATGTCAACAGTATGTGATTGGACCTGGTGATCAGGAAGCTGTTCTTCTAGCTGCGAAATATAGCTATCCCACATACACGTATTTTAACACTTTTATAAGACACAAGAAGATATGCACCAGAGGGTAAGACACAGCCTTGAAAATTGTGAGGCCTGCTTCCTCACTTAAATTTTGAGGGTTCCAGTTGTTCAAGCGTGTTTTGTATCTCTTCCAGATGAAATACAAGTCATTGCCTCTGATCTGTCCCAAAGGCAGAAAGAGGACAGACAGATAATGGGGATTTAGAAGTTGTAGGCAGTACATTCCTCAAATAATGCAAAAAGCTGGTAATTTCTTTTGAGTTGCAGAGCACAAGAAGGATGTTAAACAGAACCAAACTTCCATGCAAGCTGCTTCACCATTTGGGCCCCACGACTCAGGGCAAATGGAGCTTGGAAATGTCTGCACCTGATATGGATGCCCTATGGAGCCTTGGGGATCTTTAGGGTTTTAGAGAAAAGTTATATCAATGTAAAATTACTTTGCAGGTAATTCCTCCTTTTAAGGAGTAACTTCTGTGCTGTGTTGTTTTCTGATGCACAGAGAGAGTAGTTTTTGATGCACAAGGTCAGACCTTGACCCAGAGCTGTGGGAATCTGCACTGCGTTTCTTCTGCTGGGGCTCACCAGATATCACAGACAACACCTTTATTGAGGGCTGGTCCACCCAGCAGCACCAGGTCTACGCAGACAGATAGGGTAAGTTGTGGGGCAACTTGTACCTCTGCTTGTTCCTGTGTAAAGCCCTTTCTCGTTCTGTATTCCCTTTGAAAGTCCCATCCGTTTGTGTCCCTCAATAAAAGGGTTGGAACTGTATTTATAAATGCAGTATATCCTCCTTTCAGAATCGAAAGAGGCCCACCAAGTTTCGTGTCACCCTCCTAATGATTAGAGTGAAGAGGTAAATGACTTATTCTTTATTTTAATTAGAATACACTGGACCCTTATAATCATCTGTTTATGCAAAAGGATATGGCAGACTCTCACATCTTTCTGGAGTGTTTATTACCCTGCGGTGTGTATGAGACGTGCTATGGCATCTGACCTGTTTTCTGCTTTCTGTTGAACAGGCACACTCAGAATAATGTTATCGATATTACAGATTAGTGTGACTGAGGAGCATCAAGGCAATTGAGGTGACTGCATGATGTAACATGACAGACAACAGAAAAGCTACATAATCCTAGGGAAAATTAACCTGACAATTTTGCAGTGTTAAATGATTTAGATTTTATATTGTATTAGTTTTCTCCTGCTGCACAACAAATTGCTACATACTTGGTAGCTTAAAAGAACAGCCTGCAGCTGTTATCCCAGTTCTGTAGGTCTGCAGGTCTAAGGCCCAGGATCTGCTCCGCTGGGTTCTCTGCTCAGGGTCTTACACTTAAAGTATTGGCTGGGTGCATGATGATCTGGAACTCTGGGGAAACACTCCTTTCCAGCATCACTCACGCTGTTCAGCATCCGGTTCTTTGGAGCTGGAAGACCCATCTTCTCATCTTCCAGTTTCCTGTTTCCTTGCCAGCTGGCTCTCAGCTCTTAGAGACCACCCACGCTTCTTACCACAAAGCTCTCTCTCTCTTCATAGACAGCAGTGAAGAATCTCCTCATAGAATTTTAGTGCAGAAGTACCTCAGAAACAACCTTCATCACTTAAAGGAAGGAATGGAGAAAAGTTTCACATACACTTGTGGTGATATTGTGGGATATTTCCTCAAGGAAAACCGGATGCTGCTTAAATGATTGGATTTGGGTGTGTGACCCATGAAGGACCTTAATATTGCATTTGAATGGATGCCATCAACCTTCTCCTTGTGATTTCTCAATATGTTTTTAATGAAGATATAATTGACACATATACCACATGAGTTTGGGGTGTGCAACATAACAATTTTGTATTTGTGTATATCGGGAAATGGTCACACAATAAGTCTAGTTAATATCCATTACCAGGCATAGTTACCCAATTTTCTTTTTATGATTAGGACTTTTAAAATCTACTTTCTTAGCAACTTTCAAATATCCAACATACTATTATTAACTATAGTGACTATGCTGTACATTATGTCCTTGTTGTTTATTCATTTTATAACTGGAAGTTTATACAAGTTCTTGATTATTCTTAAATTCTAAAACCAAGCAACATTATATCCTTTCGTTTGTCTGGCATGCCCCTATCAGCTGTCACTATAGAGTCCAGTGATCGAGAATACTGATAACCACCCAGGCTGTTTTAAACCACAGAAGTAATTACATCACTTTACCTCTCAAAGATCAGTTTTGCCAAGTGGTAACTGACAAGTCCATTTCCACCCTCCCCCCTTCCCCCCTTCCTGCCTTCTTTCCTTTTATGACCATCTTTACAATATGGAAATAGACGTCAGTTTGGCAAAAGCTTGCGTGCTTCCCCTTGCCCCTAAGACCAAACTTGGACGAGTAGCGTCCTTGTGAGCCAACATCCAAGGAAGCTGTGTTTGGTCTTTCCAAACCAAAGAATCTATTTATTACTATCCAAATATTTAACTCTTTATAATTGAAAGATGAAAAGTATATGCATTTTTCCTTCCAACAAGGAAAAATTAGACTATTATACATCATGCCAACAATCTTTAACATTATCTGGTTGCGACTTACTAGCTGTTGCCTCAGTGTTTGCTGCACAGAAAACTGAGGTGTCCCATATTGGACCCTGTATAACCGTATGGAAAATAGGCAAACATGTTAAAAAGATTCTTTCCAAAATCTATTCCATTATCTCTACCTACAAACAAATTCTGTTTATAATATCTATGTATCTAAGTATTTTACAAAAGGTTATTTAACTAAACAACTAGTATTTATATTATAATCACGCCACTGTTAAATGCAGAGAGAAGTGTATGTTATAATTTTATTTACTTATTTAACTCCTTTCTTTTTTGGCATAAAATTTTCTTTACGTAATTTTCTATGTATCTATTTCTATTTACATTATACAAAATCTGCCATGCTCCTGTTTATGCTTTCCCTGCCCCCAGAGAGTCAAACATAATAGATAATCTTTCAAGCCAGGTTTCCCTTGGAGACCTCACCTTGAAACGTTCTTGGAACATTTCCTAATTGTGTCTGGACTGTTTTCTCCATAGGAGTGCCTTGAAGTGGTCTCGTGTACCTCCTCTTTGCCACGTTCCTTTATTGCTACTCTTCAATTGATTTGTAACATGCCATGTGTGGAAAGCAACTATTTTACATTTTAAATGACTCAATCAGTATTGTTATAAACTTTTGAGGCAGCACTTTTTAGAAGGGGCTGAGGAATATATATCTATATAAAATTGTCTATCAATCCCCCCATTTTTAAACTTGTAGCTCATCTACATTTTCCTTGATCCTGAATGCCTTCCAAAGCCAAACCAGGTGGCCTCAGTGGAGGGCTGGCCTCTGAATGAACTCAGGTTTCTTATCTCTCAAAACGTTTCCATTTTATCACATTGCTGACTTCCAAATGTTTGCTGAAATCTTTTGTTCACTGATGTCTTGCTCCTATTCATTTTGTTTTTGAGGATTTATGTTTATTTTTACTTTCATTTTAAAAGAATTTTGAGAGTAAGAAGATATGTATGGCCTGGCTGCTGTGTTTAACTAGAAATTTCTCTTTAATTTTGATTGGTTATCTTCTAATCTCTACAATCTCTATCGTTGAAGAGGCACCTCTCACATGGAACCATGAACTCAGCAGCACAACCATGCATGGCGATCACAGGCTCGTGGGCTGTGAGTGGCAAGAAGATCTTACAGATTTCTGGCCCATCCACTGTTTTATCTGAGGCCGATTTCATGTGATAATAGCAAAGCTGGGCGTAAAACATATATTCTGGCCTGTTCTTTCTATCCTTCATGCTTTTTTTCTCTGATCAAACAGATTTTGAGGACCAGATACTGTGCTACTTGCTGAGGAAAAAGTTTGGGTAAGAAATTGCCTAGGGAGCTCAGTGTCTGCCGGACAGTGGGTCAGTGGTGAAGGGGACACTCGAAACTTCTAAAAGCATATCAAATATTATGATTTTGTATTTGAGGAACTTAAAAAGAAATAGTTTCATAATACAAATAATGGAAATAAAGCTTAACACAAATTCTTGTCTGGCTGGGGCATGTAAAGTAATACTGTGTTACTGGAGCCTTCATTCTGGTTACCAGGGTGCCCTGGCATGGTTAAAGGGTGGCTGAGATGTTTATCACGAAGAAGGCAGATAACAATGTTGAGAAACAGTTTTTTATATATATATATATATATATAATGTTATATATAATGTGCAGGTCTTAAAAAATCACTCTTGTGTACCTTTCTTTAAATACCGTTTGCCTAAGCTTAATCATCTTGGCTAAACAAAAAGTTCCTGCTCTGAAATAAAGTTAGTTCTCCAGTTTAAGACACTCGGGTGTTTCACATAGTCTTTTCTCAAGATTTCTATAATGTGGTGCTTGTTTTTGCCACAGGACTCTCATTAGTAATCACAGGTTGTTTTAGTTTCTGGTTGTTACCTTGCAGAACAACTGTCCGTGACAGGCACTTGTTTCAATAATACTGGGAAGTTATGTTTCCATTCTCTTTGGGAGCTAGACTCCTTCCACTGAACTGGTGTTCGCGATGGACTGAGGAAATGGGAAGAGCATTTAAAAATGGCTTCATATGTAAAGCTCCTCTTTTACTAGAGTACATGGTGCTACGACCTTTTCCCCTTGATACCATTGAATATTCCCCCGAGAAAATTACCTCCAGCTGTTGCTATGTACTTATTTCATGCCTGATGTCGGGTGAGGTACATTAGAAACATTGTATTAAATTTAGGGTACAGAATATGATCTTTGTGGAAGAGTGCGCAAAGATGGTAATGGAAAATAGAGACAATTTTTATTACGAATGGACCGACACTAAATGTTTACTTGCCATTTATTATTTGTATCGGAAAATAAGAAAAGAAAAAAGAATGAACAATTTAACAGTTATTACATTGATTTGAGCTTTTATTTGTGATTTCTATACTTAGGTTTAAACAATTCATATTGCCTTTTGTTTCAGTAATTTGATACTGATAATGCAAACACTATGCTTTTTTTCCAAATGCAGTAACATAGTTTTTAACTTCAATTGCATTATATTTTTAATATCATTAACTGGATTAAAGAAGCACCTAAACTCTATCTATTACATAGATTAATTAGGAAATATTCCAAATAACTAATTTCTTTTTTTTAAAGATTTTATTTATTTATTTTTAGAGAGAGGAGAAGGGAGGGAGAAAGAGAGAGAAACATCAGTGTGTGGTTGCCTCTCACGTGCTCCCACTGGGGACCTGGCCCACAACCCAGGCATGTGCCCTGACTGGGAATTGAACCGGCAACCCTTTGGTTCACAGACTGGCACCCAGTCCACTGGGCCACATCAGCCAGGGACCAAATAACTAGTTCTGAGAAAACTTTCTGGTACATAGCTTATTTATAAGTTTGGCAGGGTCTATAGTCCTTAACATCGACAGAACAAGAGGGACAGTAGGAAATCTGTCTGGAACTGAGCACAGTGATTCTTGTGGAACATCTATTGTGCTTTATAATTCCTGTACTTATAAGAGCTCTTTTTCCCTATTTACAAAGTCAGGTGAGGCATGGTTTGTTACCATTTCTCTAATTAGGAAGATTGACTTTAAAAACTCATTACAATTTGATTTTAGGAGGTCAAATAAAATTAAAAGCACCTAAGAAATTAAAAATTAAGTACAAATCTTCATCTGAACTGTCTGAGCAATAACATCTCTCATCAACCGTAATCCGATATTTCTAAAACGTAAATGTAATTAAGAAATAAAACAATGTATATGAACTTTTATCTTTCAAGGTAATGCCATGGTATTAAATTTAAAAACCTTACTAAATAGTTTTTTAAAAACTATCCTGTGATTAGCTTGTTTTTGTTCAGAGTCCATTCTGTAAATAAGCTTTAGAAAATATTGAAGTTAACTTTAAAATTTTAAAAAAGGCAGTAATAGTCCGCATGCTCTTCTTAAATCAACATGCCTGAATTTTGGGAGACTGAAGCAATCATGCGGCATTCATCTCAACATTCTGTAATGTCACCTCCTGCAGAATAGCTACCAGTGTCTCAGACGCTGCCAGCATCTTCGTGGGCCTGGTTGGTGGCAGGGACTCGTTAATAGACATGTCAGGGTGATTAATGAACTTCTCATTATTTTAGCAGATATCAGGTTTTTGGTCAATATAACTGTCAGATGATCATAATGGTGCTTATAGGGTTCATTTATATGACTGAATAATGTCTATAAATTGTCCATGATATCTGGAATTTTAACATTATCACAAACTTTTAAAAACAGTTTATATAGTTTTAAGCATCAAAAGATCGATAGACTCTTTATGAATTTAAAAAAAATACTTCTTTAAAATTTGTGAAAGCAATGGAACAATTTGGTCCAATTTCCATCGAAGGGTGATTTAGAGGGGAAATAAACACAAAGGGTGAGAATACTTATAAAATTAATTCAGACAGAAACTTTAGCTCTCCTTAAAATTGTGGTCTATTGTCTCGAGACATTTACTGTGTTTTGTCTGTCAGCAGGATACTGGTTACTCCTTCCCGCTTCCCAAACCTGGGGAGGGACCCTCCAGGTGGTGGCTGCCTTGCCAGTGTCTGCCAAAGAGCACCCACCAATGGGCCTTGAGAGCAGCAGGAAGGCAGAGGGAGCAGGAGGACTTTTTATCTGGCTTCTGACAGTGTTATCAGCATTGCAGCAAGCAGTGACTCCACACTGCCACTTGCAGTGCCACCAATGTGTCTCTAAGTAGCAAAAATGGCCCAGCTTACATTAAAAAGCATTGCATCCAAACATGTTTTTTAAAGCCGTCATAGGCATCACTCCTAAGAATTAAAATTTGTCTCTGGCAGACGTCATTTTTTTAAAAAAGGCATTTCTTAAAATCAAAACCAACAAGAAGACCCATTCATGTATTTCTTATAAAGGTGGGGAAAGTTGTTTAAAATAAAGAATAGCTGTCTGCAGAACATTTTTCACTATGTGAAATTATCTTTTTTCTCCTTTTAAAGTGTAGCCAGTGTTCCTTCACTTACCCTTTTTTCCTGCTTTGAAAAGGAAAATCATAGGACCTCAGTGCATGTAGGACAGGGTGGCAAAGCATTTCCTGAGATTAGCACAAATCCAGTTCTTAATATCATTCATTCCCTAGGTGGCATTTAGACCACCCTAGAACTAATGTTTCCCTAATACCTCATAGGTTGTTCATTGAGGGCTTTAAAAATGAGAGTTACAAAAACCTTTTAAGCATACAGAACAAGGCAAAATGCCAAACTGCCGAGGAGGTGAAGGTAGGCAGCATTTTAACATGCTTTAAGACTAAAAAGAAAGTAAATTAAAAAAAAGATATATTAGTTTCCTGTTGCTGCGCTATCAAATTGCCACACACTTAGAGGTTTAAAATGATTCAGACTTACTGTCTTACAGTTCTGGAGGCCAGACACCCAAAAGCAGCTCCACTGGGCAAAAATCACGGTGTTGGCTGGCCTGTATTCCCTTTAATGTTTGCAGTGTTTTTCCTACATAAGTTGGGGGTCACTTCATCTATAGAATCTTTAAAGCAAGTACATTTTTAGTGAACCTAGGTGATTAAAGGCACAGCTAAAAATTTGTCCAAAACAGAAAAAGAAAGTCCAGTTCAGGGCAATAGTGAAACTCAAAAGCTCCTTCTACTTTAAAACTTCCCCTTTCCTGGGTCAAGGCTACTTCAGGCTGAAAAATGTGCAGGCAGGAGGATAATTAGTTTTAGGTTATTTCTTTAGTGTTTGTTCTACCTTCTTCCCACCATTTGGGTACTATTACATGGATAGAACCCCAGGAGATTGCAACTAGAGGGAAGGCACAGAAATTTAACTTAAAGGATACAACTCTAATCATTATCCGGCCCGTGGGGCCCCAGTTTGCATGCCTGGGGGTTCTCTGGAGATCTCTTGTCACTGACAAGCCTCTCACCTGACCAGCCAGGAGGCTATTTGGGGAGCTGGCCCTGCCCATCAGCAGGGGCAGCAGCAGGAGAGGTGGTCTAGGAGCTGCCTGTGCTTTCAGTTTGACACAGAATGACTCTGTGCAGTGGAGCCCACAGAGAAGCAGCTGGGTTGGGTCGTTCTGAGAGGAACCCCTATCCAAACAGGCAACCTAATGGGAAGCTGGGGACTGGGAAGTGATTCTAACAATTGAATGAGCCTGTCTCTAGGGACCTGGATCTAAGAGGGAACTCAGAAGCAGACACCTGAAAAAAGATGTCACTTGTCTCCAAAAATTGTCAAGTGAGAGACCTGCATTCCATTTAGGTGCTCTAAGGAGGAAAGGGACTTTGTGGCCTTTTCCAGCTTCTAGAGGCTGCCTGCAGTCCTTGGCTTGTAGCCCCTTCCTCCATCCTCAAAGCCAGCAGGATGGCATCTTCTAGATGCTAATAATTCTTTCTTAGCTTAATTGCTATTCAGATGTCTACATTCCTATTTATAAAAAAGGCACAGATTATTACTGAGAAATATGGTAAAAATCACAAAATTGTATAATGACCTCTGAGAGGCTGGGGAATGTTTCAGCCAGTCCTGGTGACGTCAATTCATGGCGACCACCCTGAAGTTTCCTCAGGGGTAGTGAAGACTTTGCTGTGGATTTTTTCCGGCTGCGTAGGACAGTAGATAACAACGTGCTGACTTGCATCCCCTCACCCTTGTGACTCTGCTGTTGCGTGACTTCCAGCCCCTGGTTCTTCTTGTCTCAAGCTTCCTGTGGCTGTCAAAGAACCTTTGGTTTGCATGTAGCAGGCTGGAAGTGCCATAGTTACAGGTCTCAAGCAATGATTAACAGGAAATAACATACAACTCACCTTCCCTCTCCCCTCCAGGTGGAACAGTTCTGGCCTCCAAAGTTTCTCTAGTTAGACTCCAGGAACCCACAGCAGGAGCTGGCTTTAAAATATACTTTACCTTGTTTGCTCTTTTTCTACACTTACCTGATTTTTCATCCCCACACTGATGATGATGATGATGATGATTTTATCTTCCAGATAACTCACATGTGCTCAAAACCTTGTCTCAGGACTCCTTCTGGGTGAATCCAGAGCCATGCATGACTGGGGCACCACATCATCTCTACCTGAAAGGCCCATTTTGCCTGGAATTTTAAATTTTGGGATTGGCAGGTGACTCACTTTGAGGTTCTGGGATATTACTTAAATTACTGCAAACTTTTTTTCCTGGGTTTACACATTGATTTAAGAGTCAAATCCTTTTTGAATTGTAGAGTTGGAAGGTAATATAGACATTCAATTTCTATATGAACATTCCTTTATTTTCTACACTAGGAAATAATGTCCCAGGAAAACCAAGGGTAGGAAGTAGTTAACAACAGACCAGGATTAACTTAAAGCATATATAAATTGATGTATAAAGTTAGCATCTAATAGGTACTATTCATATAGCTTTGTCCTCATTTTTTCCAGTACCTCCGAGGTGATCACGTGTCTGTGTGTGTTCATGCACAAGTTCTCATTATTTCAAGAGTGGACCTCATAGGCCAAAGACTTCAAAATGTCTACCAATTTATTCCCTGGATGCTCATGTCTAATAACTGCATTTTCCAGCTCATCAGACACCCAACTTTAACACATCAGTGGCTAACCCAGTCGTCTGACCCAGCCCACATCCTCTCATGCTTCCTGCTACCTTTTTTTCCCACATCCATCTAATATCTGTCTCCACTGCCACTTCCAGCCTCCTGATAAGTCTTCTTGATTCCTCTCTTACCCCTTCAATTTGTTCTGCACGTAGAAGCTGGAAAGACATTTTAAGGGGTCAACTTCATGATATTCAATTGCTTAATACCCTTCACTGGCTGTCCACCATGCTCTGGATAAAACATCAAAAATTTTAGCAAGGGATCAAGAGAAGTTTTAGTCTCATTTTTCTTTTAGATAAGTAATATAAAGTATGTGTAATGGATTAAATGATTTCAAAGAAAGGAATAAGTAAACAGATGAGAAGAGCTAATTGGAAGAGAGAGGTCCTTGAGAGAGCTGCACAGAAGAAATACAGAGAATACCAGTGGATAAAGCTGAGGGAAGTGGTGGCTTTTAACAGGAGTGGAGGTAGAGAGTATAGACAGAGATATTTGGGTAAAAGCCATATGATGGTAAGTCCTAGAAAATGACATTTTTGCTCACCTTCAATATCTTGTACTTGTAGTTCCAAATGCTTGAGATCTACTCTTCCTTCATCCAGAAAATTTCAACTCGTTTTTTCCCTGGTGTCTCAGTCCAATGTACTTTTCTCTGGCAGCTTTTTCTGACCTTCAGAATGCTTGTGCCCTCATCGCTGTGTGCACCATGGCGTGCTTACGTGGTTGGTGGTATGACACTGACTTCTCTGTCATTCCCAGTGTGAGCTCTCTATCCTGTCTGTAAGGGCCATGCTCTTTTCACCACTGTATTATTCTGTGTGGCGTATGGCAGATACAAGTAAGTGTAAGTTATTGATTGAATTAATATACCAGGAAATAAAAGAAATGTGTGTTTTTGCCATTAAGAAGGGTGGTAAGGTGTTTTTCCTTACAAGATAAAGATCGGCAATAAAAGGCAGATAGAGGGGAAGGAACCCACGTAAAACTAGAGCAATACTAAATTTTCCGATGTAACTTGCTTTCCACTATGGCTTCCAGGTCTATGCTGATACTCTGCCTCAGTTCCAAGAAAATCCCATTATAAGACATTTTGGCTGTAGCAAAGTGGGCCTTAGGAGGTGGAGGCAGTTCCTCTTTATATTACACAGTTTAAAGCTTAATTATGAAAAGTAAATTGTCCTCAGGAAATGCAGCTGAGCTAGTTCAGCTGTCTTAACATGGTCTTTTGACCTCAGCCTCTGTGCAACTGCTTGGGATGTGTTGGTTTTTAATTACCAGGAAGAAAAACATGTATTAGACATCGATGAGACTTGCCGAGAATGGCTGCAGACAGCAGAAACCCAGATCTCTCCCAAGTGGTTAGTGCAAAGCTGCTGGTCTCATTTTTTTTTTCTATTTTAAGTGTAGTAGTGCCTGCAATTGTTCTGTGACTCTATGTCTGATTCTTCTTCCTTGTCAGTATCTCCACTTATAGCTCCCTTCAGAGCCCTTAAGCTAGTAAATGTCTGGGGATTGCTCTGTGGTTTGCTTAGAAATGGCAGGAATTAGGAAAGCAATTCAAACCCTCTGTCTGGTTACTTTTCCTTCTGTGCTCAGCCTTCCCCACGTGCATGGCAATGTGACATGATTGTGCAGCTCAGGGAACTGTGACATGCTCCCGTGGTCTTCAAGTGAGTCATGTCTCTTACCAGGATCTCACACAACTTTCACATTTTACTCCATACATTGAGTTGTCACTTATTACCCTTTATAGACCAAAATCGCTGCAGGTCTACTTATTAAACTAAAAATCCTGAGAAAGTGAACACAACCAAATGTTTTACCACGAAAATGAGAGAAGGAGGTAACCTTTCAGGTCACTCTTTGTACCCTCTTGTCAAATTACAATGCTGTCCCCAGGAAAATGATGCAATAGATGTGACATAGTTTCTTACATAACGAATTCAAACTTCTCAAATATTAGAAATACAAAGCACTCTGACAGATGGAGCCCATTTTACACATAGTAACTTATAATGCATATTATGCAAAAATAAAGAAGGCAAAGCAGAAAAAGAAAATGTGAGTTGGATGGAATTTTAATAAAACATCTATGGTATGGCTTTCATTTCTTAACTAAACTTCTTTCCTCAGGGCAATAAATTTTCTTAGCCTTTCTTTGCTTAACTCTGTTTCTCTTCATAACATATATTTAGACAGAGCTAGTGACAGAATACTGTATGACTTAGTTCTTTGAAAAAGAATTCTGACAGAGCCACCAAAGGACACCTGAGTGATTCTTCCCTCGGGATGTCTCACCGTAAAGACTACGGATTCATCTACTTGCCTCTTTGTTTATTTCTGTTTCCTTCTGGTTAGAAGACATAAGCCAAATAATCATTAATGATAGTTATAACAGAAATAAAAGATGCATGATATCACGGGGTAGAAGTTTTATGTAGAGCAAAATGAGCACTATGGATTAAGTTAATTCACATATATGTGAAAAACTAAGATGTAGAGTAAGACAGGAAAGATTTCTATTAGCAAGAGAAACAGATACAGATAATACATGCCACTTTCAGGTACTTTAAATAACAATAATACTTTTGACCGAGTTATCTAAATATTTTACTGGAAAGTATTATACTTCGGGACTCACATGATTTGAGTAATCAAAATGGTTTTCTGTTTCATAAAACTAGCATAGACTTGGTCCTGGAACAGTAGTAGAGCCTGTAGAAAGCTTTTAAAAATATATTATTTATTATGTATTGCTCATGGCTGAGGGTGACATTGGGGGTCAAAAGGGCAATTTCTGAGTGAAATTAGAACAGAGAGGAAAAAATTAAGGTACTAACTATAGCTCCCTGAATCTCTAGTTCTGACAGATTTGAGATATTTAGTCTACTGCAAAAGTTCCAAAACAAATTTTTATATATGTTTTATTATTTGAGAGGATTTACATTTCGCTTACTTAAAATAACTTTAGGTAAAATGTATTCGGGAAGATTTGCAGGACTCGAAACCAGAAGCCTCCAATTATCACAGGGGGGATTAGTTTAACAAGTATATTTACAACTAAATAAGGACTTCATAATTTCAAGTGTGGACACATTTATTTTTATTTGGTGGAGGAGAATTGAGACATATTTTAGCAATTTGTTGAGTAATAACTGGAATATAATGCTTATTTTATTTTATAAAGTCTTCATTTGAAATTTAAAAACTTACAAAAGCAAAAATAAGTTTTCCTGTTTCCCCTTCTCCTATCTTTTCAAATTTATTTATGGCATGTGAAATATATATTTAATATTATTTCTATAAATGAAATATACAGTCCATATTGTTTCCCATTACACATACCGAACACATACCTGCTGGTGTATAATAATTTGTTTGGGGAGCAATAGAAAACTCCTATAAACACATTGATTTTCTGCCACAAAAAGTATAAATTATCATTCATGCAATAGACTACCAATTTTGCCCTTTTCTTCTTCCCTACTTTAGAAATATTATTTCAGATTATTCCAAGCCTAACTTTAAGACATACATTTATAAAGTTTTATTTTATGAATTATTACATGTAACAAGTATCTACCATCCACTAATAAAAATGATTATATTAATGCATGCAGTTTATTTCATTTATCTTTTTTCTACCTCTCTGCTTTATTGAATTATTATAAAAGTTATACAGCATGCTGATCCATAAGATAAATAGTTTCCTCTGTCTTTCGACCATTAGGTAAATTTAAAAATTGAAAACTTTTTTTTTAAGTGACTTATAACATGGAGGCATCAGCTAGGCTGTCTCAGTACACTATTTCAATCTTCAGAAAAGTATCTGTCAAATATCCAAAAACTTGAATGTGAGTTAAGTGCTTATGGGCATCTCAAAATTAGCATGTATAAACTCAACTCCTGATTCCTGTTTTGATAATTTATTGCCTTGTCGTGAACTGCTCCTAAATTTAGTGTTATAAAACAGCCATTTTATTTTGCTCAGGATCATGTGGGTAAAGCATTTGGGAAGGGATGGAATGGATGGCTCATCTGTGATTTGAGCTTTGGTGCCTGTGGCTGAAGAATGCACTCATCTCTTCTATACATGTCCGGCACCACTGTTCTCTGTTGCTCACTCTCTTCATCTTCATGGTCCGTCATCCTTCCTGGTCTGTCCACACGGCTTGGGAGTCCTCACAGCAGGGTGCAGTAGTCATACTTCTTGCAAAGTGTTTCAGCTTTCAAGTGTGAGGGTTCCAAGAAACAAAGTGAAAGTTGGAAAAGAGATTTCCCTTAAGGCATGGCCCCAGAAACTAGGACCGCATCACCAGCACCATATACTATGAGTTCAGTCACAGAGCCCACGAACGTCAAAGAGAAGGCCATAGACTCACCTCTCAATTGCACACATGCCAAGGAAGTTTTGGCCACCTCTAATTTGCTGCAATTTTTCATCCTACCCATCTCCTCCCAGACTTTCTGCCACATAAAACCATTCCTCCAGTCTCCTCGGTCAAAAACCGAGGAAAAAATTCTCTCACAGCCCATCTCAGAGAAACCTGTCAGCTATACCTTTAAAATATATTTGCAATGTACCCACTGATTACCACCTGACCACTACTATTGTGGTGTGAGATGTCAACATCTGTGTCCTTGACAATTAAAAAAAGTTTCATATTTCTTAAGGTGGCTACTGGTGTCTGTGTGTAAGAAAAGGGTAACTTGCAGCAGCGCTGCCGATCGTCGCGTGCCGCCACGAGAGGTAGGTTTGGGACAGAAATATTATAGGGAATGCTAAAGGGAATTACATAAGAAAAAGAAGATCAAAGCAATGAACATTAAAATGGTGGTAAGTTCACAACTGTCATAATTGAACCCAAATAACACACTAAGCAAACAAGCAGAACAGGAACAGAATCACAGATTTGGAGATCATTTGGAGGGTTATCAGCTGGGAGGGGGAAGGGGAAATGGGGGGAAAGGTACAGAGATTAAGAAGTAGGAATTGGTAGGTACAAGACAGCTGGATGTTAAGAACAGTACAGGAAATAGAGAAGCCAAAGAACGTATATGCATGACCCATGGACATGAACTAAGTGGGGCATTGCTGGAGGGAATGGGGGTACTGGGTGGTAGGAGCAAAGGGGAAAAATTGAGACAAGTATAATAGCATAATCAATAAAATATATATTTTTTAAAAAGAACAGGAACTTAGCCCATTTATTAAATTTGATAACATTATAATAGCAAATTAATAGATGCACATTGCTAAAAATTGTAAAGTGTTCATGTGTGTTTGACACTTTTCGTTTTTTTATCTTATTCCTAAAGTGAATCATTTAAACTTTAAAACTGTGTTTTTAATTCAAGTTTTCTGAACAGCTCCACATCACTAAACAATGTGCTAATTCAACAATGTGAACTAATCTTTGGGGGTAGTATTCATACTACATAATTTCACTGTATAGTCTCTTACTTGAAAAATTTAAAGCATTATTTTTTATTTATATAACTTTTATTTGTATAATATAGCTGTGAAAATGGATGCTTAAAATTTTCTTTTCATTATACCTCAAATTTGTTAAACATATGTATAAGAAAATTATTACACACGATATATAAAATATATGCTCTATCCTTTGCCTTCATATTTTAGTGCACATTTTTTAATATATGCATGTAGATTAATTATAAGAAGAAAGAAAATACATACTTTTCAGTTTTTATAAGTATTACATTGTTTTGGTTCTGTTCTTTTTTCTTAGAAAAGCTATATAATTCCCTGAATATAAATTGGACTTTCCGCATAGGCACAGATTCTGCGTATCCTTCTGGGGCACATTCTTATTTAGTGTGGGTTATAATAAGGATAAGTAAAACATCACTAATTTTGTTTGGTTATTGGAGATGCAATAAAGAGGAAGATATAACTTGATGTAGGTGTTTTAAATAGAGAGACATGCCATCGGTGTACCAAGATTGGTATGAGTATACACTCTTCACACAATAACTACCATTTAGTAATTTTTGTTTTTCTTAAATAATATTGCTTTATACATACAGATTAAGTGATGGTCATAATAAAATTGTTTCTTAGATTACTCCTAAGTTAAGAAAACTCCCAGGTGGGATGATTGAAATATGGGAGGCAACTGATTGATGTTTCTGTTATATCTCTCTCTCTCTCTCTCCTTTCTCTCTAAAGTCAGCAAACCTATCCTTGGGTGAGCATTAAATAAAACAAAATCCACTTCAGAATTTAATGTTCTTATTTAGGAAAAACAACTGTAACTTTCAGATTGATCTCTCTTTAAAAAGATAAAATTTAACCCTGCTTTGCCTATTTTCATTGTACTTCTTGTTAT
The DNA here is from genome assembly GCF_022682495.2 of Desmodus rotundus. NCBI lineage: Eukaryota > Metazoa > Chordata > Mammalia > Chiroptera > Phyllostomidae > Desmodus > Desmodus rotundus. Next base: position 186,449,130 of record NC_071387.1, on the reverse strand, counting down.
ATAATGCGTCACTAGAGAACGCTGTTACTATATATAAATATGTATTTTAAAATGCTTGATGACACTTCTTAAATTTTCTCTGTGACTTTGGTATTTTATTGTAATTAATTGAAAACATTATTCTGAAAATGGGATATATAGGCTTCACCAGATTTCACAAAAATTTTAGAATCCTTGATACAGAGAATTAGATTTATTTAAAATTTAAAGATTAGCATAGTCTCATCTACTTTGGGCTTAGCAAAGTCATATTCTTTTCTTTTTTCTTTTGGGTTTTAAAAGATAAATGCAGATTCAAACTTTAATAGTTTTTTCTTCATTATTTATCTTACATCATTTAGCCTAGGAAGCAGATATTTTTAAATGTAGAAAAAATTTTCTGTATGCAGTGTATTTTCTCTTTTATACTAAACTTTATTTATTGACTGACTTATTTATATATTTATAATCCTCATCTAAGGATATATTCATTGATTTTAGAGAGAGAGGAAGGATGAGTTAGAGAGAGAGGGAGAGAGGAAGAGAGAATGAGAGGGAGAGAGAGAGGGAGAGAAACATTGATCGGTTGCCTCCCAGGTGCGCCTGGCAGGGGAAGGAACAGCAGCCTAGCTATGTGCTCTGACTGGGAATCAGACCCGTGACCTTTGGTGTACAGGATGATGCGTCAACGAACTGAGCAACAGGGCCAGGGAGATGCAGTGTTTTTTAAATACTAGCATTTAAGTTTCTCTTCAATATTTTTCTGTTTTCTTCCTTCCACTGTCATATACCTCCTAACTCATGTTGACTGACATTTTTACGAAGAACCTCCTTTTCAGTATTAGCCAGTTGGCAAGACCTTGATTTCTACGATGAGACTAATTTTTTCTATTTCTGAAATTTTTCCTTTTGTATTTATTTAGAATGTTTATATATTTATTATCATTATTCACTAAAATTATGGAGCTATTTCAAAGGTAAAAACACTATTACTTTACTGTTAGTGGAAATTTTTAAGATATCATCCATTCTTTTATCAAAGCTGTTTGAAAATTAATTATTCATTACATATTTTCTGAACACCCAGAAGACCTTCCTTGTGACACGTGTTGCCAAACAATATAGGCAGTTAAGGTGATCTCTACTTCCAGAAAGTTTTCACCTTGGTAGGGTGTAATTGCATGTGATGTATTATCTAACCATGAAAATTAACAATATTAAAGGCTATAGTTAAGGACAACAGGTGTAGAAGGGTAGGAAAACATTTAAATCTATCTAGTCTTAATTTCTTTAGAGGACAAGTCTAATTAGACAAATTAGAGTCTGGTATTTAGTAAATATATATAGAGAAAACATATGAAAGTTCCCGCATGGAAAATAAAGGGGTGAGGTGGAAGCTGTTCTTCGTATCAGAATGTAACTAATAAATGAACAATGCGAGGAAAGGGATCATTTTACAGCCACTGTGATAGTTGGTTCTGGCAAAAATCATTAAAGGATGTTAAAAATTATTGGAGAAAAAATGTCAGGAATAAGGTGGTCACATTGTGTAAGCGTATCACCTATCTATGCATACACAAATGGTAAAAGGTAGCTTTAAAGGGTAAAACCATAACAGTGAAGTTCAAAATGAAACTAGTCTACCACTTATTTGGAATGACTTAATGTCATGACGATATCTTTTATCCCTAATGCATATATAAATATAATGAACATACAACCAAATTTCCAGGGAAATTATTCTTTAAATAAAACAGTTATGTATTTCTAAGATGTATATTGTCTTTCTTTCAACCAATGTAAAAGAAAGGTCTTCATTTGTTTTTCAGTTCACTGTTGGGCATACAGTTTTTGATATTTAACTGTTACCCAGTTAAAGAAGTCCCCTGTTTGCTGAGATATTTTATAATCATAAATTGACATCTATGCTGTAATATGTATTTTCCAGCATCTACTGAGAAAATTACATGGTTATCTTCTATAATTTATTATTATAATAAAATATATTTTATACTTGCTTTTAAACCATTCGTGTATAAATGGTACATATTCTAATAATTAAATATAAAATTTTAAATATATCACTGGATTTTCTTAGCTAATAATTCATACACTTGCATCTATTTATATGTGATACTTTTGTATTGCCTTTAGTTTTGAAATTAATGTCATATTAGTCTATAAAATGAGCCTATAAAATAAAATAATGTCATATTAGCCTATAAAATGAGCTTTTATAAGAAAACTTGCAGAAGATTGGCTTTATCTTTAAAATTTGGTGAAACATCTGTAAAACTGTGGGAGTTCAGTATTTTTCGATTGCCTCACACTCAAAAACCATTGGTCTGATTAAGAAATGGAATTGCGAATTCTCAGTTAATTTGAAGCAATGAATTCATACTTAAATTCAGAAGGAAAGATCTCAAAAATTCTTATTGACTTTTTAAATAATGGATTAAGCGTGACCTACTTATTTCTTGTTCATAGTGCTCAGTATCTCGTTAGCAACAGAATTATGCAAACTGAAAGAAGTGCAAACAGTGTTATTGAAGTACTCCATTGCTTCAGGGAACTTGTTGAATGTATTAAGAGACAAGTGACAAAATTTTATCACTGCAAGTGTCAAGGCTGTTCTTAAAAGAGGCATTACTTATGAATAAGTAATTCTGAGTTAAAGTGGATAATTTTGACCATTGTCGTGACTATTATTGAAATGGATTTTATCCTTTGAAGAATCTAATTATTTTACATTGATATTACTAATTGCTCTTCCTACATGGGGACCAATGATATCATCACGCATAGCACTGAGGAAGAAGGGATTAAAAATTGATTCTAATGCTTCATTTTGTCAATGTATAACATTATTAAAAGTTGTTGATCAAAAGAGTCAGTGTATTTTAATAAAATGAAAAATGTGAGTTATGTCATGAAAGTTGCCATTATGTGTTTCAACAAATCAAAGTAGAAAAGTATTTCTTGGAGTTGTTACCTTTATACCAGTGCATGTTCACTATACCAGCTCATAATGTTAACGTTGAGTTTATTTTTTTTTAATATTTTATTTGTTTATTTTTAGAGAGAGGGGAAGGGAAAGAGAGAGAGGGAGAGAAACATCAATGTGTGGTTGCCTCTCATGACCCCCTACTGGGGGCCCGACTTGGCTCGCAACCCAGGTATGTGCGCTGACTGGGAATCAAACTGGTGACCCTTTGGTTCACAGGCTGGTGCTCAGTCCACTCAGCCACACCAGCCAGGGTGAGTTTAATTTTCATTAATAAATGTTCAATGGGCAAAAGAATGGTTTAAGTTGGATATGACCATGGTACAATGTAATTGGAATATAGAGTATAACTAAAAGAACATTTACAAACAAATTATGCAAAAGAAGAAAATGTCAAAGAGAGCATTAATAAGGAATATAGCAGAGTATATAACATTTAAAAGGGTATGTAATTTAGGTAATTATATGGTTCTGTGGAAAGATGGGTTTTAGTATATTACAGTAGACTTACACTACTTTGTGTGCGAAAAGCTGGGAAAGCTCTTGCAGTACGAAAGTCTGAGACTTGGAGATGGAGAAAAATTTCTACTTTGGTTCCTTATGTAATATAGTATAGAATGGATAGGGGACACATATTCTCTGGGAGTGCCTGTTGAGGTATACTGGATGTCATGAAATATTGTGAACAACTTTGAAATGGGTAAAAGAATTCACTGTTTGAAATAGTAAATTCCTTTTATGTTATCACTACCTTTCATAATTTTGAGCTATTTTACATCTTTGTAAGTCATTTAAAACCAGTTATAATGCAAATGATTCTTTTCCATAAGTGTACAAATTAGATATGTTTATAGAATGCAATGGGTAGGCTCATTTTGTACCTATCTATACATTCATTTCAGCATTTCTAGTTTCTCTGGGTGTTTTATGCTTTGGATTCTCCTTTGAGCCAGTTCAAATAAAACCCTGTTGCCAGAAAAGTGTGGCTCGCAGGCAGCATAAGCCAAGGCACGCCTCTCACTGTTGCATAGACAATAGAAATGTAATATTCCTGAAGTTCTATTTCTTTGGATCTTCTCCCATTCTACTAATTTTGGATTTTGTTTCTGTTATTGCTTTGTTTACAGATAAAATCTTATCCCCCATTGGTGGCACCAAAAGTTGGAAATTTGGTTTTATAGTCTGAACATTTGGTGATCTTTTCAAATACATTAATAGATTATAGAGATTTATTTTTGATGGTGTAAGAGATGACAGAGAATCTGGATTATTAGATATTTTGATACATACATGGGTCTGGATGATGGCAGGGCCACAGGACCACCTGAAGTTGTTGCAGGAGAGGCTGCATTCCTCCGGTAAACAAGCTAGTGAAGGGTGTGAGAACAGGTTTCCCTACCTGGGCAGAGATGCCTCAAGAAGCCTTGCATAGAGTCTGTGTAAGGCTGGCGAGGGTGAGTGATGGAGGGAAAATCTCTTCTACTCCCTTCTGGAACATGGTTGCAGGGGGAGGTACTGACCTGCCAGTCGAGCCTAGGAAAAGAATGAGATTGGCTGGGAAGCTGGATCCTTCTAGAGTGCATGGAATTTTAGCCAGGAGATTTAAATGAATGGAAGGGAGAAATATGCATATTCTTCTTCCACTTGCTCACCCTGTCTGGGCTGGCTGCGCTGAGGCTGAGTCATGTGTGCTGGGCCACACACTAGGGACATATGCTCTGGAGGTGGTCCACAGGGCACTGTGGTGTCTTCTGCTGCTGCACAAATGGTCCTGGACGACACACCCTTCTTTTCCTCTGGGATACATACATGGATGTGCAGGCCAGAGCACTTGTTGGCCCCTTGGGCTAGGCTGGGGCAAGCTCAGGTGTTGGGCCCCATGGATGGAGCACCTGCATGGCTTGCTGCAGGGGTTGGTAGCAACCCCAGGCCAGCTCCCAGTGCCAGAAGCTGTGGAGTGGCAATGGTGATGTGGGCCATGTGTGTAGACTCCAGAGAGATGCCTAAAGCCAGAGAGCCTTCCACTTAGCAACCTCAAGCTCCAGAAGGACAGGTAAGAATGGAGAGGGACTTCTGCACTTGGTTTTGGGTTTCAGTCTTTTGGGGGACAAATGGTTTTTTTCTGTTTTGTGGGAGAAAGGAGCTTGGATATGGGGAGTCTCCCATTCCTCCAAATCATCCAACACCTCAACAAAGACCTTCCCCCCCCACCAACCTTTGTCTCTGCAATATGCCTGTGTTTGATGGCGGGCAGCTGAACCCCACTTTTGTTCAGTAACAATTTGCCTATTTTGAGCTCAATTCAATTAAGATTTTGTAGTCACTGAGAAGACATATAACTTATTGAGATATAGTGGAAAACAAGTATGCATCCTTGTTTTATACTTGCTTGATAATTGAAAAAAGTATCAAAATTTATTTCCAGGGAAACTATCTCTATTCTTTAGACTCCAGGTAGAAGTCTGTCTCCAGAATCAATTGGCAGTCCTTCCACTACATCTCACATGACCACCTTTTGGGCAACACTCATTTCCAGGTTCATTATTCATTCATTCCCATGGGTGGGCAGAGCAGGGTATCTGAGATATATACCAGGCTTTCATTCCCTTTCTATGGACCCTCCCTGCTATGAACTTCCTTTCATTTATTGAGAGACTTGTATTCACCAGTCATGTCCTCTGTGACAGTGGACATAGGAACTCATGGAAAAAGAGATTATAGGTAATGCTCGAAGATCTCAGGGATAAACAAATCACAACCAACCTTTCAATGCTCTGCTTTCTCCCCCCTACTTGTCTCTGACTCTATTGCGAAAAACAAAACAAAAAAGAATACGGACTCAGATCCAACTCTGTGTCTCTTTTAGGAGAAGATACAGACGTTCAATATTTATGATTTTCTATATGGGATTAATGTACCTCTGTGTTCCTCATCCATTGTTCATTTATAAGGGCATAATAATACTTTCTTCTTTGGAAAATCCAGAGAATTTATCTCTCTACAGAATTCTCAATTGATGTCTCAGTAAGTATTCCTCTGCTTATAAGGACACAGCATGGCCATCTTTCACGGCAGAGTCAGGACACTCTCCTCTGAGCAGTGGCTCTCAGGGGTTCTGCACTGCTCTGCACATCAGTCTAAACTCAAAGGCCTGGCCACCCCTCCTGGGATGGGAAGGGGACCAGCGTTCAAGGATTGGAACACTTCATTCTCCTTCAGGCATCCAGAACACTCTTGTAATCAAATCCAGGGTCACAGAATCACTGTGTTTGAAGTTAATCTTGGACCCATCCTGCACAAAGATTTGCTTGTTCCCTGGGATGATGATGTTCTAATGTTCCTTGAGAGTGCATGTGTCTGTATTTTTCACTGTAAGTGACATAGGGATGTGGAAGAGGAGCAAGAGAAACTAGAGTCCAGCTGCTCTGGGGGCTGGGCCAAGTATTCCTTCTCCTGGTCATTCTCACTAATTTTCCAAAGTATTGGTGAAGATAGACCCCTCTTTAGAAGGCAGAAAAGCACACCGAGGAACCACACAGGAAACTAAAATGTATGTTCAAAAGTAGAGATACTTCTTCATTGTTTGGAGAGCTCTAATACTGCAGGTAAGTGGGCACTGAGAAACTGAGCTCTGTGTGTGAATCCCAGATGAGCATCGAGGGGTTGTGGCACAGTCACAAAGCATTCCTAGGGGAGGGGAGACTCATAAAGGAGCCGGTGGGCACAGGGCCTTTCCCTGAACCCAGCAGACACCTCTACCCATCCTGGGCCCCAGGTACCACTCACTTTTCCTTCTGCATGGCTGTTTTCCAACCCCTTTCATCAGATGTTTTTACTCAGCACAACTTCTGTTCATTCCTATAGAAACCAGTGTGTGTTGAATTAACGAGTCTGTTGTTGCTGTTGGAAATCAGTGCTCTGGGTAGAGCAAGCCACAGAATTGGCCCTTGAGAGAAGTGAAAAATTATTTTCCTTGCCCACTGCCTCCCGATTGTCATTGGTTGTAGGCTGCTTCAAAGCTCTTGAGTCCCCTGCACTTTTGGCCTGCCCCACAGGGAGGCTGAGTTGGCTCCTGTGCCTCTGAACAGTGCCCAACGCTCATGTGGGAAGGGTTACTGAGAGTTCTGCTGAGATATGAGCTGGTCATCACTGCATCGGCTACGATTATCTAGCACATTTCTCTTAAATCTGCCTCTGAATCCAGGTTTATGAGAGCAGACTTATGAGTCAGTGGTTTACCCTTCTAGGACTTTTAATTTTTTTTACTATGATTTTTTCTCTTAAAGGTTTTCATTTTTATTTATTTTTCTTGTGTTCTGTCTTGCTTCACCATTTTTTTTTTACTGCAAAAGTACATTTTAAAAAGTACATTGTCTTGGTGCTTGGGTCATCCATGTGATTAAATTAACTCAATAATACTGTTAAAACTACTTTAAAATATATACCAACATAAGTGGGCAGTCTTTCTTCCTCTCTCTCTTCCTTTCGAGTTTATTGGGGTGATATTAGTTAATAAGATCATACAGGTTTCAAGTGTAAACTCAACTAAACATCATCCACACACTGCATCGTGTTCCCATCACCCAAAGTAAAATCTTTTTGAGTCCCCATTTATTTTCACTTTGCTTCCTTCCACCTCTCCCACCCCATGCCTTCTGGCTATCACCATACTGTTACCTGTGTCTATGTGTTTCACATATATATACACATCTACATAACTTTTTTTGCTTAAGATTCTATTCTTAGTTTTCCATACAACAGTAACCAATTGTCAAACCTAACTTGTGGTATCTTCTTGAGCATGTCTTTAAATCTGTATTTCATGGTTGCACTTTCTCATGGACCAGTTGCCACTGGCTGGGCAAGGAAATGATGTGTGACTGGAAGACTGTGCCAAGGAGCTCCATCATAATCACATAACCTCTGCTCACATGTCTGGCCTTTCTAGCCACCTTAGCTACACTGGCCAGGAACCTCATCGATCAAAGTCCTCACATCTATTATTCAGTTCTTCAGTTTGCTGTATCTCAAGTGCCATCAGTTTAGCTTCCTAGAAAGGTCGTTGTGCATGGGGACATCATTTAGAGTAAAAAAGAACGGATTTAGGATAAATTGTTTCTGGAAAAAAAAACAGCTTCCCAAAGAAACATGGGGTTCTTATTGCATGGCCTTTGCTAAAATTTTGCTTTCAAAAAAATCACTTTTTTCCCTCAGCCTTTGAACTATGGCAAGTTGTTATATTTAATAGGCCAGTACTTCTTCCTGTTTAATTTAAACACTACTATTTCAGGAAAAAAGTTTTATATCATAATTAGCTGGCCTTTAGATGCTTCCCTACTAAGTGTGTATTATAGCAATGACAGTTACTATGTACTGCCGTGGAGGCATAGCTTAAGGACAACCCATTAGTAGAAAATATTTCTCAAGGATCTGTCTATCCATTTGAATGGCTTTTTCTCAACCCTGAAGACCCAAAGTGACTTATCTGTCCTGCCCATTTTCAAGGTCTGGAGTTAATGTGCACATCCATTCCTGTTAAAAAGACTTAAGAGGAAGTAAGACTGAAAATTTGTCTGGAGTTGCTTAGTAAACTGTAGCATTAAATACAGTTTTGAAGACCAATTTTTTCCACTGTTTTCCTGCAGAATTTTCCTAGGGTGTTGTCAAGAGTGCATGTTCATGATAATCTTTCCTAGAGGTCAGCTGGGCAACTGCTCCGCTAGCTGCCTGCTGAGCAGCTAGGCACCAAGGAATAGACAAGTCACACAAGATAACTGTGCTATTCACTCAGCTTCTATTGAATGCACATTCACTCAAAGTAGAACATCAACGTACATTAATGTCTTAATCACACTCTAACAATCTAAGAGGCATATAATACACACACACACACAGCAATCAATGGGAGATAATGAACTTGAGTCCCGGAGTCTCAGTCCGTAGGTCCAGGAGGCAGCACAGTGGGCAAGGGAGTTGTCAGCATCTTGCAAGGAAGGATCTCTGGACCCAGGTGGGCAGCAGGGCAGGCGAAGTCCTCAGTCCAGCAGGGCAGAGCCTCTGGGAGCTGATGCCAAAGGAGATCAGTGTGGCATGGAGCAGCACTCTGGTGTGTGGAGCTCAGCTGTCTCAGCAGTGGCCTGGAACTGGCCTCGTTATACCTTGAAAGTGGTGTACCCCACCCTTCTGGGTCTTTTCAATAAATGTATTGGCACCCCTGACGGCAAATGTGGAATTCACCCAGGAGCCTATCTGTGGGTGACCCCCAGAGTAAGCTCTGCAGACACAACCACTCTGACCATACGTGCAGATATCTTAAGTGTGTCTCCTTGCCAGATGTGTCTGTTTTGACTTAGGTAATTTTCCTCTTGAACCAAAGTGTCTGGCTGACTGACAGCCATTTTAGCTGACATGAGTGACTCCAGTTTGTTTTACATACTTATGCTATTTTAATCAGACCAATGCCATTTTATTGGTCCTGCTCTCCACAGATGCTTGAGACCTAGCTGACCTCTTTATATTAGCACAGAAATTCCTCAATGACTTTTCATGTGTGCACATATATAAGCTGGTGAGCCTAATACAAGCAAAATAATCATGCAATATTCCGGCTCATTTATCCTTTTACAGGCATGTTCTGAGAGACCTGGGGGATTTTTATATTCCAGAAAGTACTGTTAACATTTCTCAAGTTCCCTTCTGCCCTCTGGAGACATGCCCCGCAGTTCCCAATATTTCAACCAGAGATGCATTTGTCAAAAGAGAGTTGCTCAGGTATCATCTCTACTGTTCCTCAGAAGCAAATAGTGGATAAGCCCCACTGAATAATGAGACATCTTTTCTCCCTGGAGTCATTAGCAGAATACACTGTTCTTTTTCTCCAGCTCCATGGTTTCTATAGAACAGAACATTTGATGTAAAGTTTCTTCAGCTGTGCACTCTCATATTCAAGCCTGAGGCTATAGCATTTTTGACTGCTACAATCCAGCTGCTTTTCAGTCTGCTCTCACTAATAACTCTATTATAATATTCCTGTCTATTAAACTGAGAGTTTCTTTTCTCCACAGACACTATCAAATTATCCTCCATCTTTAGTTCATGCTTGTGTCTTAGTGCTTTTCTGAGAGAGGGCAGACTGTGGATAAGGAGAATTGCAAGTGAAGTTGTTTGCCAGCACTATGCCCACTATAGCTAACCGAGAGTGTCTTGCCTGCCTTGGTTTGGCTTAAAGCCACCAGATGCACAGCTGGAGTCATATTCCCTATACCAGCCAGGTGAATATTGAGGATGCTTGTGGACTAGATCACTGGCATTGTTTTTGTGTGTTTGGGATGCTGAATTTATTCTTGAGAATTAATAAGGCAAGGAGAGTGCTGACCACAGTTTTTGCAACACACCATGTTCTGAAACTAATGAAACCTCTTTCACCTGATGAAAATATGGGAAACATAAAACTGTGTTTTAGAGACACGTTAGGTGACATTAAGGGTATGAAGAGAGGGATGAAATGTGTTCAAGGTGAGTCAACATGAGAGATGGGTCTTTCAGACTTATTCTTGCCAATATAGCTACTCAGAGCATTTTTATAATTGAAATGGAGGTGACTGCTAAAAACACAGTGACCGTTGTGAAGGCCACTTCAGCTCATATCAGAGTGAAGGTAAAAGTGAGATTCCTGAGAAGTCCAAGGCTGATGTCCTGTCTGCTCTCTCAGTGTAGAGTTTTCTGGGGGAGGAAGTGACTCGATATTCTCTTATACTAGAAATATATGACAAGTATTTTTGTTCATGGAAGCAAAATAGTATATCTAGGAAACATGCGAGGCAAAATGTCTGTAGCAGATGACAAAGTCCCCAGCATGTGGGTATACACTCCACATCTTAGTAACAAAATTAGCCTCTATTATGTGTCATAGATTATACTGATATATTATTGGTTGGCCAAAAAGTCTGATACTTTTTTTCTGTAAAATAAGACACATTTTTCATTTTCACCAATAACTCTATTGATATGGATATATTGAGTATGCCGGCTACTTCCTGCTGTTGGCTTCTAGTGGGTGGAGTCCAGAGGTGCTGCTAAACATCTTCCAATGCATAAGACAGCCCCACAGCAAAGAATTATTTGGCCAAAATGTCAGTAGTATCAAGAAACTTTGCAAACCACTTTTGACACCTTTGATCAGTCACAGACCCTTCTCCATACACTGAACAAATCTTTTTTTGCTTTTCAGTTGTGTTTTTACCTTTCTTAAAATAAGAGCATAATACGCCAAAAATGTTGTGTGTTTTCTTCCATCTTCAATACTAAAATGGCTGCACAAAAATTCATCAGTTTAGGTGAGTTTGTAATGCATGCTGATATGACAGCTGTGATAAAAAAAATCTAACGAAATTGTTTCAAGAGAAGTTAAAGACAACGAAGCACTACTAGAGCCATTGTACAGAAAAAACTAGGTGAACTTTTTGGCCAGTTCAATAAATCATTTAACTCAGATCCCAGATAAAAAGTTTCTCTTTTAAGTATATGAGTGTGGTATGTTATGGCCCATAAAAGGAGTTACAGATAAGAAAGAAAGTTTTAAAGTTTTTAGAATGAAATCACAGTGAAAGTCAGGTCACACAGAGGTGTTGTTTTCTGCAAATTAAGCCAGAAAAAAATCAGCATGATACTATGTCTTCTCAGATTTTACAGTCGAATTTCGGTTGGTTAATGAGTAAAAAATGATAAAGCAGCTGATGAAAATTACTAGAGGAAAATTGTTGAAACTATATAATCAGGTTGAAGGAAATTATATGCCATAGTGAATGCAGGACAGAATTATGGGAAATAGAGTCACACAAAAATAAAGTTGCTCAAGAATTTTGAGAAATATCAAAATCAACTTGTTCAGGGCAAAATGCACATGGAAGATAAAAATACATGGGTAAATAAGTCTTTGAATGATCATTTGTTGAATATATAATGAAATAATTCTAAGTAATATGAAAAGCTTAATTAGAAGTATTTTTCTTATTTAGAGTTTGATAAAATCATGTTGTGCCTTATTAGTGGTGTTCTCAATTTTCTGAAATAAACATTTTATTTAATGTACCTGTTTGTCTACTTCAGCATAGAGCTAACTTGTTCTAACTTTTTTGGCAAGCTTCATTGCCAAAAGGAAAATAATGGGAAGAAAAAGAAGAAAAACACTGATGTAGCTGAAAATGATTGCGGAAGTAGTGATTGCATTTCACTTCATATAAGTGGCTCTTAGTCCCAGCCTGTTGTCTCAATATGTAAAGAAATGTTACTTTCAGAATTTTACTTTTGATTTGTTATGACTCATAACAAGTAATAAATTAAAAGTTATTTTCAGGGGTGTATTTCATAAGAGGCAAGCAAACTAAAAATATTACAATGGACAAATTAAAAAAACAAGGAAGTCAACATTTGGTACATAAAAACTAATCATAGTAATGTTGATTCATCAGGACAAACACATATTTGAATCCTTTAATAAAGATTTTGAATATATTTTGGAAATGTTTTCTTCAAAAATAATTTTTATTATAATACTAAAAAGAGGTAAATCTCCTGTATTCTGATACCTTCTTCAGGACTCTTTCCCCAATGATGACAAACAAACTAGTTGTTAATTAATTTAACACTTGTTAATTGAAAAGATTAGAACCTTCTCTGTTATAAAAAGATACTCAGTTTAGTTTGTTGGACAAAATCATACTCAAAAGAGAGCACCAGCAGTAGGAATAATTACTGTAGTTGTGATGAAAGATTAAATAAAATGTTAAATTTGGCAGCCTGAAAACAGCATAAGTTGAACAGCCAAGCCAGGGATGAGATTAATAACAAAGCCAGGGAATTTCAACACGAACTGCCAAGGTCTATACCAATTATGGTCTTGTCATCACTTTTCAGAACACGAAATGTCTGCACAAGAGAACGGATAACCCAGCCTAAATTTTCTCAAACAGCAAAATTAACTACCACAGCTTTAATGTACTAGCACAGAAATAGTGTTTCTGCTCACTCTCATAATAACTGAATTGCAACTTTAGCTTCTATTTCCACTTTATTGCATGCTGCTCTAAGAAAATGCAATAAAACAATTATTTTGGATTTTTTTTACAAGACAGCAGCATATGTTCCCTTTGTTTTTATGCAGACAGTCTTTGTCTGTGTAGGGAGACCATTTTTCCTCCTTAAATTTTAATAATATAAATCTATATAAACTTGTATTCACACTGTGCTTTCAAGGGGAGTTTTCCACTTTTCTTAAGTAGCCAGTGGAGGGTCTAGCCTCTTTTACTGATGGACAACTTAGTGAGGACTAATGTGAGGACAATTTTACGTGAAGGGGGTCTCCAGTTGTCTATTCACCAATTCATTCATTTGCTCTTAACTCAGCAAGATGTTCTGAATTTATACTTAAACACCATGCCATGCTCCTTGCAGGAGGTTTCAGGAAGGAAGACGAGAGAAATCTGAATATATCACCTCCTCTCCAGGAATTTCTGATTAATTTGAGTGTGATCTACCTGTCAAAAGTTAATCACAAGGCAATATTGTGTTACATCCATTTGTGCCTTCATTTTTATTCTTTCATTTATTTACCCATTCAATAATTCATTTAACAAACAATTAATGAATGCTCTTGTGTTTCGAGCACTGTAGTGAATGCAAAGCTTAATAAATTACAGTCCATTATTCAAAGAGGGAACATTCTACAGATAAAATTTTCAAATGAATTTAATTAAGGAGATAAAAGACAGTAGGTTGCTTGTATTATTTTTCCCAAAGAGTCACTTATCTTTCCCCCAAAAAGAATTATTCAGTCTTGAATATTGTTATAGCTCAGGCATGGCTTTCTATTGATGCTGGATTGGTCCAATGGAATGTGACTGGAAGTGATGAGCACTGAGTCCAAGAGGCAACTGTGAAAGCCACTGTGTATTTATACCAGCTTTTAGTTCTTTTTCTCTTTCCAGAAAAAAAAGGTGAGTTTCAACAGGGGCTTGCCCTTTAGTCTGAGTCCTAGAATCAGTGAGGAGATACGTGGGAAAGAGTTAGCAGCCAACGATCTTCGGCTGCTTACATAAGAGAGTCAAGAAATGAGATGGTTGCAAGCCATTGAGATATGTTTTTGGTTGTTATCCGTGTAAGACTGACTAATTCCATGCTATTCAACTTTACCTAACAGATGCTGAAAATTATTTTTTGAAATTCTCAGTAATGTGGATTTTGACATTTTTCTACCCAGTCACAGATAAAAAATGGTTCTTATTTAAAAGCATGAAAAAATCCAAGGAACTACTGGTAAGATGGATATGTTTGGAGAAAAAGACAGATTTTGGTGAAATCTAAGGGAGAGAAAATATTAAGTGAGAAATTACCCTGAAGAGAGAAACAGGAGCCATGTGCTGTTTGCCATTCTAAAAAGTCAGCATGTTTACTCTCAAGCAAATAGGCAATTAAAGAAAGATTTTAAACAGGGGCAAATAATTTTGTATTTTTGAAAATATTTTATGGCATCACTAGCCCAAATCTTTTGGGGACTCACACATACACACACACAGAGGGAGAAGGAGCGAGTGAAGGGGAGATAATGGCTGTGACTGAAGGTTGTAGTTTACTAAGGAAATTTTATTTGAAGCCATTTTAAAATATGAGTGGCTTAGTTTATTTGAACTGCTATAAACAAAATAAATTCATACGTCCCTATTTTGCATTTCTGGATGCTGAAAGTCCAAGATCAGGATGCCAGCGTGGTTAAGTTTTGGTAAAAGCTACTTCCGGTTCATAGAGTGTAGGCCTCACATTGTGTTCTTATGTGGTAGAAGGGGCAATGGGACCCGAGGGGGTCTTTTTATTTTTATAAGGGCATTAACCCTATTTATGAGAGCTCCACTCTCATGGCCCAATCACCTCTTAAAGTCTCCAGGGGGCCAGTTTTATGAAATAAAGCTAAAAGGCAGGTATATGATTGCATCACCAAAGACTCATTTATGCCAAACAAGGACATCTGAATTTCATTCACGGACAATATGGATGACATTGAAATAATTAAAAGTGTTGAATGACATGAATTGATTTGAATTTTAGAAAAAGTTATCCATGGAGCACAGATTGGAAGCAGACGAAGGAAGAAGTTGTTACTAGGGACGTTACTTGAGGTGTGAGAGTAGCAGTCCAGGTGAGGACCACAACAAAAGCAGTGGCAGTGAAGACGGAGACAGCTGCATCTGAGAGATACTTCAGAAGGTGAATTGACAGAATTTGCCAATTACTTGGTGGGAAAGTTGACTTCTGGATCTCACACCAATGCCTCTGTGGACGAGTTTGTTCAATACCAGTCAGAGTCCAGGAGATGTTTCAGATGCTCTTTTAGGAAAAAGATGATGTGGTGAGAGAGCGAGCTTCGCCAGAAGTCAGTCTTCTCTTCCACGTGACCCTTCTCCCACTCTGGGGGCCTGCAAGGCTCCTGCAAGGAGGCACCTGCCTAAACTGAGAATTCCTAGGTTCAAGTATTTTCTTTTACGTTCGTCAGTTTTGGGACTTTATCTTGTGCATTTTCAGTGTGTCAATCTGACAAACACAGATAAGCACACTGATCTAGAAAGGTTATGTGGGGATTCAGAGACTTAATGTATGTGAGAATATTTAAAGCTAACTTCCCTCCTCCCCAGATATATGTGGTTATTACTTACTTTAATTTTTCAGAATATTTGATATTTTATTTTACCCTGGAATCTGTAAGTTGGGTATTTGCAGGTAGAAGATGGGCCCAGAAACATATGTAAGAAATATGTAGGGGAAAATATCCTCTCACTGCTGCTTAGACGATGTTCTTTAATAGATGGGATGACGTTCATTAAAAGTATCCGAATGCTGTGCACCATGGAAAATAATCTACTGAGTTGTTTTGGTAAGTTTTGAAGCTTTGCACACAAATGGGAATTTTCAGATCTTGT
Source organism: Desmodus rotundus (assembly GCF_022682495.2). Lineage (NCBI taxonomy): Eukaryota > Metazoa > Chordata > Mammalia > Chiroptera > Phyllostomidae > Desmodus > Desmodus rotundus. The sequence continues at coordinate 186,433,179 of NC_071387.1, read as the reverse complement.
CGTAAATAAAAACAGAAAAATAGTCAAATCTTTAAACAGTCAAATAAATTCCTCAAACTGAAACACTTTAGTGGAGTCCTCATCCTGAAAATAAAAGTAAATCTGATACATATATGAGTAATTATAGCCAAAAGAGGTATTTATTTACCCTAAGGAAATATTAAATACAAAAATACTGTTATTTTGTGTGTGTATAAAATTAGTCATGTTATACCCATGACTTTTGAATTAAATATATCAAGCATAGAGGCCCAGTAATTTAGAAAATTTACACTCTGTGCTTTACAAAAAATCTGTATCCATGTTGTTCTTTTTAGTTCTTTTCTTTCTAGTAAGTCATAACAGCCTCTTTTATGACCACAGCCCATTTATCTTTGCAGGAAGCATTCGGAAAACCCATCTGCATAGCACGGATGTGCATCTGATAAGTGCTTCTTTGTGCACTGAATGTTTTCACTTTAATAAATAGAGAGAACAATTTGTCCCCCTGGGTAAAATCTATTCCATAGATTAATACACACCCTTTCATCATTTAAATGGGCTGCAGTTAGAGATCTATGTTTATGATGCTGCCTTGGCGCACTGATAGGTGGATAATACATATTTGATTCTTTCAAAAGGAACATAGTTGTATTATTCACACCATTGCTTTTAATGAGCTGGCTCCGAGCCATCATCATCAATCCTGACATTTACGTTCCCTTCATGTTTGCACCAGAACCTAGTGATGACATAATTGTTGCTTATATAATAAGTGCCAATGTGAACTACATTAGCCATGAAAAACCTAATTTATAACTAAAATGGCCAGTTTGAGTATTATCTGGAAAAAAAATTGGACCTCACAGTTTCAAAATCAATGCTACTTCAGGGCGGATAAAATATATGTTTAATATGTTGTAACTTGGTGAAGATTACAAAGTTGACTGAAATGCCTCAAAAATAGGGATGAGGGCTGTGCAGCTGAGCAATATGACTTGTAAATTATTTCTTTAATATAGCAGCCATTTATCAGGAGTGTCACAGATATGTGGATTGGGCTTTATTATTGTTTACACACTGCTCAGCACAAATGAATAATTCAATTCAAGGCAGAGAAAATAGAAGAAATATTAACAGTTATTTAATCTGACCACTTTTATATATCAAGGAACTGCCTTGTCATCAGGCTTTCCAGAGAAAATGTAGAACAGTCAGTGAAATGTAAATTTCAGATAAATAACAAGTGTTTTTTTTAGCATATGCGTGTCCCAAATGTGGCAACCTTCATGGTCATTGTATTATCCGTCCCCTGCTTTGTGCCGCACAAGCTGGGTTAAGACAGGAAGGAAGATGTGATGATGTGCTAAGACCTTGGGTTCCTTTTAACTGGGGTGTCATTTATATGAAAACTCATTCCTAAGAATTCTACATGAACATCAGTTCAGGAACCCAGAAACAACTGAGAGAATAAACTATACACTGTAATTACATCGTATTTAAATCAATCTTGCTTACTTTGATTCGAGTAGTGTTTATGTTTAATAGGTAGGGCCAAATTTAGTAATTGACTTCTCAAAACCTTTCTATAAAATAAGCATGCCTCAAAAAGCATATTGAGTTAAAGACTACACTTGAAATTTGTTCTGGAAAGAGTTCAAATGAATTGTGAGCTTGGAATACTTTCTACAGCCCCAATTAAGGGAGGAATGTGTGGGGTCAAACAGTTGGCAAAGTTGGCCCATTCAATCACTAGTCAGTGAAAGAGTTTATCGGCCTAATTATTTGCCAACTTAAGTATTTGACCAAATGACCGATACGTTTTGTCAGAAGAGCTCATCTGAAGATTTTACTGAACCTAATCTTTGAACTGCACTCCAGAACTCAGTGTGTTGTAGCCTAGAACACGTTTGCTGAACACTTTATGTGAAGAAACTAATCATGAGGACGTTCCCCCTGGAACTCTAGGATGTGTTTGTGCGTGCTAGTTCATACATGTTGGTAGAACTGACAGAAACTGGAGGTTAGCTACATAACAGTGTTATAAAAAGGACCGAAATCTTCATAGTCTTTCGTGCTATGCTCTTTGGAAGTGTTACTTTTTGTATGATATTAAATATCATAAACTTGTGATATATCTATATGATATTTAATATTGCTATTATCACTAATAAGTAGACTCATTAAACTGTGCTTATGGAAACACATTGTATTTATGGCACTGGTAACAAAAGAATCATTGTTTTAAGCCACTACAATTTGGAGAGGTTTTTTTAAACTAAGGCCTCGTCCAACCTACCGTGACGGATACGTACACAGAAGGGCTGCAGAGTGTAGATGAAAATATTTCGTGTCCCAGCCACTACTGTGCGGACCTCACACTGGTCTAGTACGCATTTGTAGGCTAGCGGTTTATTAAGACAAAAACAAAAAAAATTAAAAATAAAAACTTGAATGATCCATAAACTTAAAGATTTTATATTTTCAGGAACTTATTTCTGGCAACTCAGCTGTTATCTAATGTATTGTGTCATCAATTTCACTGCAATAATGATGTGTTTTCTTGCTCTGGCTAAGTGGGGAACACCCATATTAGGAAATCTGTACTACCGTTGCCTTCACACTGAGAGACAGAGATGATTAAATCGATCTTAACCAGGTCAGGCAAGAGGTTTGGGAGCTGTCTACAGGACCAAGTGCAATGGACACTTGATTGCCTTCTTGGTAAATTAGACTTATTTTCTGAAATAGTCCTTTTTTGTTATAGAAAGTCTCATTTATTTTCTTTTGAAATATTTTTATCACTTCTGCTCTTCAACAATAGCCTAATTTCCCATGTTATGGATCCTTGACTGTGGGGAGTAAGTCTTATTTGTAGTGGATAAATGTTCTTGTTCTTTTAAAGATTTCTGGACCAAAAACCACAACAGCAAAAGGTATTAAACATATTCCTATTTGTATTTAATTTAATATTTACAAATACCATTTATCATCATTGTATAATCAATTAGTATGTTGAAACACATTTGTCAAAAAATGAGACCGATTTATTAAAATGCATACATTTTTAGTATTATACACACCAAAGAAACAAAAATAGTTTGCAGTAAGTCCTTTATTTAACATATCAACCTGTATTTCATGCCAGGTCTTATTCTAGGTCATGGCATTTTCACAAAGGATGTACCTGGTATCATGATGGAATCCTAAGCACGTGAGTTTTTTAAGTAATGTAATTATGCTAGAGCATAAGGAAAGATTTCATTTGAAGATACTGCCAACAGAGAATGTGCTCCAGTGAGGTGTGCTCAGAAGGGCTACTGGGCTGAATAAGAGCATTAATTTTATGGGTAGATGTAGCGGAAGGGCACAGGAACGGAATGGGCAAAATGTTAAATATAATCTTCATTTTTTCCACAATTCCACTTTAGATCACAATTCTTTTTTTTTAAAAAAAAATATTTATTTATTTTTAGAGAGAAGGGAAGGGAGGGAGAAAGAAAGGGAGAGAAACATCAGTGTGTCATTGCCTCTCGTGTACCCTCTCCTGGGGACCTGGCCTGCAACCCAGCTATGTCTCCTGACTAGGAATCGAACTAGTGACCTTTTGGTTCTCAGGCTGGCGTTCAATCCACTGAGTCGCACCAGCTAGGACATATCTTAGACCAGACTTCTTTTTTGAGACAAATAATGAAAGCAGGTTTTGTTTGCCTTTTAAAAAATCTTCTCTTTAGTTGCAGGTCTGAGGTGATGCTGGTCGTGTTGGTGTTGGTGGCATGTTTTGTGTGTATGGACCTCAGGGACTTGTGTCACCTCCATTGCTTTGTATTGGGATTTGAGACACGGGTCCTCGCAAACAGCCCAGAGCACCCCAGGGACCAAGCGTCTGCATATCAGGGAAGTCGTCACCAAGTGTCAGGTTGAGCTTGTTAGGGATAAAATCCTAGCAATCTTTTGCCTTGTTTTATTTTTTATTTAGATTTCCTGGAGTGACATTGGTTAATAAAATTATGTTGTTTCAAGCTAATACAATTCTATGATACGTCATCTGCATATTGCATTGTGCCCACCACCAAAAGTCAAATCTACTTCCGTCACCATATATTTGACCCCCCTTAACCCCCTTACCCTTTACTACACCCTGTTCCTTCTGGAACCCAAAGGCAAGGGAACTAAAGACAAAAATAAATAAATGAGACTATATCAAACCAAAAAGATTCTGCACAGCAAAAAAAACCACCAAAAAACAAAAAGGCAACCAATGGAATGGGAGAAGACATTTGCAAACAACAGCTCTGACAAGGGGTTCATATTCAAAATATATAAAGAACTCCTTCAGCTCAACACCAAATGAACAACACAATTAAAAAATGGGCAGAGGACGTGAACAGACACTTCTTTCAAGAAGGCAAAAAATGGCCAAAAGATGTATGAAAAGATAGTGAAGTTAAGTAGTTATTAGGGAGATGCAAACCCTTTGTCTTTTTAAATGGCAGTTTATAGGATGGGCCTAAAAGATGCATACATTTTTAGCATTATACACAAGAAACAAAAATAGTTTGCAGTAAGTCATTTGTTTAACATATCAACCTATTTTTTTGCCAGGTGTTATTCTAGGTTGTAACATTTTAACAAAGAATGTACCTGGTATCATGATGGAATACCACGTGAGTTTTGTAAGTAATGTAATTTTGCTAGAGTATAAGGAAAGATTTCAACGGAAGATACTGCCAACAGAGACAGAAAAAGACAAATACTGTATCATCTGACTTCTAACTGGAATATAAAAAAAAAGACAAAATAAGTGAATAAACAAAACAGAAACAGACCCATAGAAATATGGGGAACAAGCTGATGATTACCAAGGGGAAGGGTAGGGTAGGAATACAAAAACAAAGAACAGACTACAATTGTAGTTTTCTTACACAATAAACTTTATAGCTTATCCCCCAAAGGGAGTGGATAACAGCATTTTTAAAAAAGGAGAAAAAAAGAAGAGTGGGGTGAACAAAAAAAATATCTGGTATTTGATATATTGAATAGATACTACAAATAACAAAAACATGCTTTTTCTTTGTTATTAGAATAGGAACAGAGCTTTTGCTAGCTTCAGGGGGCTGAGGTAGGGACTTGCTCAGATGTTGGGGGCCTGACGTAGCTGCCTCAGCTAGGTTGTAGCTTGAAGATTCCCACTCAAAATAGCAAGGATAAAGTAGACAGAAACCTTAGAAGAGTTTGGTTTAGTTTAAAATCATCTCAGTCCCTGAGATTAAATTGAGATAACTTCAAATTTTTCATGCCTTCATCTGATATAACTATCTGCTATAAGCATACATAAAATTCTTTTAGAAAAGTGAAAACATCATCCTTGGCTAAAAATTAGTTCTAGTAACAGCTCTGTAAATAGTGTTTGCACAAAATAAAAAGGAGACACCCGGAGTGATAATACTCTATGAACAAAATCCAGCAGAAACAACAGGTGCCTGGGAAAGGTCCACAGGGGCTGCAGACTGTGGTTACGAGACAAAAACTTTGGAATAAATATGTTTTCTCTGTTCAAGGAGTGAGGACAAGATTGAGAATTTAAGAATAAAACTGGAAACTAAAATAAATAATAAATAAATAGGTAGATAAATAAATAAATACATACATGCATACATTCTTTCTTTAAATAGGCCATTGCAGAGGGTTAGCAAGTTTACCAGAAAATAGCTCATGGTGATTTGTTACCCATAAGTCTAGAGGCAGTCACGTGTCTACATTATCTGTCTCTCTAATAAATTTTCCATAGTTTTATTTCTATCTATTCTTTCTAGTACTCTCACACTTCATTGTGTCCCCAAGTCTTCAGTGACAACTTTATCACATACTGACTTCAGCCAAATCCCCAAATTTGTTTTCTGTTTTCTGTTTATGTTGTTCTTGTTCTTTTGCCAGTCAGAAAGTTTGGATCTTTTCTATGAAAGTCCAAACAGAAAGCATACATTGATTCCTTCACTCATGCAACCACCTATGGGTCGTGTCCTGCATTGCAGCAAGCCTTTGCGCCCAGGACTAGACACACACAGATCACTAGGGAATCTCACGGCCCACCAATGACGACAGCTGGGCTCACAATTCGAGTGCCAAAGAATCAGAGGGCATCAAAGACCCCTTCAGAAATTTTCCTCTGATTATGGCATTATTTATGTCAATGATCAAATTGCCTTTTTAGCCAATCCCTTTTGTGTATGTGATTCTTCTCACTCCAAAAAGATGCCTAAATATCAAAGATAATTCTTGGCATAAAACTTTGTAAGTATTGTATTTGGCCAAGTTAAATCAGTTATGGATCTTATGCCAGAGTATACTACTCTCTAATTAAATGATTAAGGTGTTGTAATAATGAAATTCTGACATTATTGTGAGGGATATAAGTTAGCTTTGTAATTGTTCGGACATACAAGTAGTATAGCATTTCTAGAAAAATTCACTGAAATCCATGCCTTCTCCATGATCTAAGTAGAAATACTCATCACATTATTAGTTCTTGCATTTATTTTACTGCCTTCAGGGCTGTAGCATTTGGATTATGTCAAGGTCTTTATAGACTTATGAGTTAGTACTTAGGTTATCTTAATTTTAAATTTGCAACTCTGTTGTTGAAAGTAAATAATTGAATGAAAAACAAGGGGTATGGGAAAATCAAATCCTTCCTTAAGTTGTGCAGTCTGGCACACGGTAAAGGGTGTGCACAGGAGTGCAATTAAGCCTTTTCTCTGTCACTAAAAATATACATAAAATTTACTGGGAATGTATTTTAGTCAAAGAGTGAGAATAAAATGATGACATTAAAAGAATTTCATGCGTATGTTTTTTAAAGGGAAGACTGTCCAATCTCGTATTGCTTACATGTAATTCTGTGGTGATCCCTTTAACAAGAGGAATGCTGGCTGTTGGGGAGGCCTTTAAAAAAATGTGAAATTGATTTTGAACATCTATCTGTTTCTGCTACTCTCCAGTAATGACAGTGAAGCCTCAAAGTATCTGAAGGACCACTGGGACTTCAGCGCTACTCTGGTGCCTGTGGTTTTTCATAGATAAAAACAAAGTCAGTCTCTATGCGCACAGCACTGAACACCAGGTGGCTGTGGCCTCAGGACGAAGCTGGGAGGTAGAAGCATAAACAACACGGGGATTCCACGTACCCCTCACAGATCTGTCAGTTTCCGTTTATCGTGGAATGAAAAATACATTTTTGTCCTGGGGCAAGTGATTTAATACATCCTCACTGAGTCCAAATTGTTGTCAAGAAGAGATTTTTGTTTCCCTTTTTATTATTTGATGAGGTGAAGTCTATTAAGAGGTATTGTAAAGTTCCAAAAGCACCTTTTATTTATCTGAAAGTTATCTATGACTCGGAACTCTTCAGCTCTGCTCTTCTAAGAGCGCTGCTCTTATTGACCTGTTGGTAGAGAAAAAAAATACAGGCTTTGCTAGAATTAAGGTTTCTGTTAAAGTGTCCCCAATCTTGATATCTGCTTGAGCAGTTGCTTAGATTAAAAGGACACTAAATTAAATTAAAGCAATTAATTTTCTGTGCCTTTTGTTGGCTAGACAGAGTACAGTGAAATGCTGAGAGAACTTCTAGATGCTTCTGGTGATGGTGCATCCACAGCCCACCATTAGGTCTTCTTGGTAAATGATCTGATTTTCCTGTCTCCTCAATCTGAGTTCTTCCCCAAACAGACTTTTGACATGCCTTAAGTTTCATGCTTTTTCATGGTGCCCCACATGCAGTAGACACTTAATAAGTAAACCACAATGAATTGTTTTATAACAGTACAACAGAGGTTTTAAAAAGACTGGGAAGTAGTATGTAATAGCAAGATACAAGTTCCGGTGACTATTGTTCAGTGGTGCTTCTCAAACTTCCTGTGGGTTCAAGAGAAGTTTTTGTTTTGTCCTAATCCATTGTTGATGAGAAAATAAATTTTTAAAATCATATAAAATACAAGCTGATATTTTCTGATTAGAATCTGCAGACAAAGAAATCTGATTTTAAAATTACCATAAATGTTTCCAAACACTGTTAATTTCCATACTTATTTCATTGTAAACAGGTAACAATTTGTGGACAGTCTACAGTCTGTAAACCACACCTGGAGACCCACTGGATTGCATCACACGTGACTAGCTTTTATTTGTTATCAATAAAGTCGATCATAATTTCATTGGTTTTCATATGTGTACTTTATTCAACTAATTATATGTAATATTAAGGAAAACATTCCTTAAAATGTAATAATATTATGTATATGCAGTGGTAGTCGGAACTTGTGTTGTATTTTGATTTCTGGAGAGAAAATATTTTCTTGCTGAACAGGGTGGACAGCTGGGACTCCACCCTGTTCCAGGAAGACAAATGCTGATTCTGCAACTTCCTAGGGATGAGCCTTCCTAGCACCATGAGACCTGGCTATCCAACCAAATGGTTGGTCATCATTGCATCCTTTGGATTGAATTATGACAAAAAGGAGGTGTGTGGAAGAAAAGGAGCCCCACATTAACTTGACAAGCTCAGGGTAGTTCTGCCAGGCAGCCTTACAAACTCAGAGAAGTTAAAACTTATTAACTAAAAGCAGTTCCTGGCTGGGAGTCTGTCTTATGCCACTATTTTTCCCCAACAAAGGTCAATGTTTACCTTAACTGAGCCTGTCTGTTGCCTTTTTGCAGCTATGATAATGCACTTTTGGAATGTCAAGGTAACTTCCCTTTTCCAGACCCCTTGGGCAAAACCACCAGAATTGAGACCACACATTCCCTCATTGTTATTGTAATCTTGCTAATTGTTGATCGTTAACTATCCTTTACACGCTTAAGTAAAAGAAGTATGTGTCTGTCATTTTACATTTTATCCAGTCCTAGAGGTTCTCCCCACCCCTGCTTTGCTTTCTCCCACCTCCCTAATCTATCATATTACCCTCTTACGTCTTCCTTTGATGTAATGTATAAAATAAGGTGCTAACCTGCCATTCTCCAGAACATTTCTCAGTCTGTTGAGATTTTGCTTCCCAGCAATTGTCATCAGTTTGACTTAAATAAACTCACCAAAAATTCTCAAAAAAAAAAGAAAGAAAGAAAGAAAGAATTTTCTTCTTCCCTTTTCATTTGGCTTGATATACAAAAATAGGCATATAGAATTAAAGCATTGTGACCACAAAGCAGTTTCTTGCTGCCTTTATAGCCGAGAATTCAAGGACTAGACAAATGTAAGCCCTGAGGTCTGACTTTTTAAATACAAATGACAAAATGTTCTTTTACCTGTGTCTGTGTTGTACAGGCACAGAGCAGTGTGAGGAACTCACAAATGACAGTGAATGCTGAGTGGGAGAGGTGAGAGAAGAGCTGGATACGGCTTGCTTCAAGATGAAAAAGGCAATAGTAAACTAAGAAAATGCACAAAAATGTAGGTTCTTAAATAAATCTAGATATCAATACAATCTGTACTCATTAAATGTGCACATGGACAATAACTAGAAAATGAATAATGTTCGAGATTTTCCTTACTGTGTTTTCTTCTATGATTTTCATGGTTTCGGGTCTAATGTTTAAATCTTTGATTCATTGTGAATTTATTCTTGTGTGTGGTATAAGAAGGGGGTCTAGTTTCATTTTTCTGCAGGTATCTGTCCAATTTCCCCCAAACCATTTATTGAATAATAATCCATTGTATGTGTTTACTTCCTCTGTTGAATATTAATTGACTATAAAGTTATGGGTTTATTTCTGGGTTCTCTATTCTGTTCCATTGATCTGTGTGTCTGTTTTGATTACTATGGCCTTACAGTATAGTTTGATATTGGGCAACGTGATTCCTCCAACTTTGTTCTTCTTTCTCAAGATTGATGTTGCTATGAGGGGCCTTTTGTGGTTCCATATAAATATTTGAAATATTTGTTCTAGTTCTGTGAAACATGTCACTGGAATCTTGATAGGAATTGCATTGAATCTATAGATTGCTTTGGGTCATATGGACATTTTAATGATGTTAATTCTTCCTATCCATGAATGTGGTATGTGCTTCCACTTATTTGTATCCTCTTCAATTTCTTTCTTCAGTGTCTTATAATTTTATGAATACAGGTCTTATACACTCTTGGTTAGGTTAATTCCTAGGTATTTTATTTTTTTGTAACAATTGTGAATAGGTTGTCTTCTTAATTTCCTTTTCTGTTAGTTTGTTATTGGCATATAAAAATGAAATTGCTTTCTGGATGTTAATATTGTATTCCGCTACTTTGCTGAATTCATTTATCAGTTCCAGTAGTTTCTTAGTGGAATCTTTGGGGTTTTCTATGTACAGTATCATGTCATCTGCAAATAATGACAGTTTTACTTTTCCTTTCCAGTTTGGATGCCTTTTATTTTTTATTCTTGTCAGATTGCTGTGGCTAAGACTTCAAGTACTATGTTGAATAAGAGAGGTAAAAATGGACATCCCTGTTTTGTTCCTGACCTTAAAGGGAACACTTGTAGTTTTTGCTTGTTGAGTATGATGCTGGCAGTGGGTTTGTCATATCTGTTTATAATGTTTAGATAAGTTTCTTCTAATCCCACTTTGCTGAGAGTTTTTATCATAAATGTGTGCTGAGGTTTATCAAATGCTTTTTTTGCATCTATTGATATGATCACAAAGTTTTTAATCTTTCATTTTGTTTAAGTGGTGAATCACATTTTTTGATTTGCATATGTTGATTTTTGAATATTGCTTTTATCAATATTTTATCAGATATCTCTCCCCAAGGGAAACAAAAGAAAAAATAAACAATTGGGACTACATCATACCAATACATTTTTATAAAGCAAAGGAAATTATAAACTAAATATAAAAAGACAATCCACACAATGGGAGAACATATTCACTAATAGATCTGATAAGGGGTTTACATCCAATATTTATAAAGAACTTACAAAACTGAACACCAGAAAAACAAACAATCCTATTTAAAAAATGGACAAAGGACCTGAATAGACAGTTCTCCAAAGAGGACATACAGATGGCCAATAGATATATGGAAAGATGCTCATATTCATTAATCATCAGAGAAATGCGAATTAAATCCTCAATGGGATATCATCTCACACCAGTCAGAATGGTTATCATCAATAAATCAACAAACAACAAGTGCTGGCAAGGATGTAGAGAAAGGGAAGCCCTTTGCACTGCCGGTGGGAATGCAGATTAGTGCAGACACTGTGGAAAGCAGTATGGAGATACCTCAAAAAAATAAAAATGGCTCTGCCTTTTGACCCAGCAATCCCACCTTTAGGAATATATCCGAAGGAACCCAAAACATGAATTCGAAAGAACATAAGCACCCCCATGTTCATTGCAGTGTTATTTACACTCACCAAGATATGGAAGCAGCCCAAGTGTCCATCAATGGATGAGTGGAGAAAACAACTATGGCACATTTACACAAGGGAATACTACTCTGTTGTAAAAAAGAATATTTTAACCTTTGTGACAATATGGATGGACCTGGAGAACATTATGTTAATGAAATAAACTAGTCAGAAAAAGATATATACTATAGATTTCACTTATATGTGGAATCTAATGAACAAATTGGACTAATAAGGAAAATGGGGAAGGACTCCTAGATGGAGAGCAGGATGACAGCTGTTGGGGGGGTGAGAGGGTGGAGGGATTGAGCAAAAAAGAAAAAGGACTCATGGACATGGACAACAGTGTGGTGATTGCTGGGGGTAGGGGAGTATAAGTGGACTAAGTGGTAGGAAAAAATACAATAAAGTTTAAATAAAAAATTAAAAAATAGCCCTGGTTGGTCTGGCTCAGTTGACTGAGTGTTGGACTGTGAACCAAAATGTCGCCAGTTCAGTTCCCAGATCAGGGCACACGCTTGGGTTGTCGGCCAGCTCCCCAGCAGCAGGTGTGAGAGGCAACCACACATTGTTTCTCTCCCTCTCTGTTCCTCCCTCACTTCCCTTCTGTCTAAAAATAAATAAATTGTTTTTAAAAAATAAAAAAATAGAAGCAAAAAAATAAATTTATAACTTAAAAAAAGAAAATGAGTGAGAAAAACACCTTTAATTCAATTTAATGTGGAATTATAGACAAGTTTTTTGGATTTCCATTAATAGTATCTGCAATAAAGTAAATAACTCCTGCCCCCCCTTTTTTGGTCTTGTATTATGTTTCATAAATGCAAAGTAGATTAGAGAATTGAAGATATTTCTTTATGGTGATACATATATAAATCTCTATGTATTATCGGGGACTCGTTAGTGCTCTGAACTTCTATAGGAGGTAGAAATACCAGATGCTTCTAGCTCTAGACCTGGCAAAATTGAGAGAAATCTAAAAGAGAAGAGAGAAGCCACTAGAGGTCATGAAAGAGTTAAAAGGGGCAGATCGATGCTGTGAGGGAGGAGGGGTAGCAGGCTTTACGTTGTATCTTGCCAAAGTGGAAGACTTGGGCGGTGGTGTAGTAGTCTTCCTTCAGAAGGCGATGGTCTGTGGACCGGTCACTGGAACGTGGAGGCCACAGGTAGGTAGGCACCATTCCGGAAAGCACAGACATGTGTTGGGGGTTGGAATTAAGGACAAGCATGAAGCATGACACAAAAGAATGTGTTCACCTGGGGAGAAGGGGATCCCTAGTGGAAATCAATGTCAGTCCTCCCCGGGTGCAGCCAGTGGATGGAACATCCGGACCCATGGCTCTCTACCCTCACTTTGAATAATAATCAGCCTCTCTGGTGTGGACAAAAAAGCCTTAGGAATCTGCTCCCTTCCTCAAATATTGACAGGCCTGGGTATTTGCTGATGAACACAGGAGGGTGCTGAGTGCTGTATGGAAGATGGATGCTGCCGTCACCTCGTGGATGAGCTCGCCACTCCACTGACTGTGGTTTCTAACTCATCTTGATTGGGTAGATTCATGTGCTTTTCATTTTTAAAAACATTATATTTGATTATTAGGAATTTTTATCTTAGTATTGTCTTAGAAATTATACCATCCTCAAATTAATATTTCATTAATATTTTTATCATGTGTGAACAGGGATCTCCATGTGGTAAGCAGAAAGATAAATATAGGAAGGTAGATCCTCTGATTACTTTCATCTTATTAACTGGTTAGTGAGGCATAGTTCTTGAGTCATGTAAACTGTCATATCTCATCACTGTAGCAGTTAACAAGAAACATTGACTTTTCTGACTCCCACTAAAAGAGAGGAATAAGAACCATACAGTCACAGGTAGTGAAATCATGACACACAAGTGGCTTCATCGAATTTGTTTCCCTCAGTTAATTTAAATAGGGTTAAAATATTTGAGGACTCTGTCGTCATTTTATCAAATATCTAGACCAAGGGTCACAAACTCCGCCCACGGGACAAATCTGGCTAGCTGTGGGTTTTTGTTAGTGGAGTTTCACGGGATTACCGCCATGCTTGTTTGTGTAAGTGTTCTCTGTGGATGCATTCACACTCCAGTGACAGAGTTGAGTTGAGTAATTGTGACAGAAACTGTGTGAACTGCAAAGACTAAAATGTGAACTAAATGGTCCTATGCAGAAAAGAGTGCCATCCCTCAATCTAGTTGATTAACGAAACTTTAGCAAAAGCTCTAGAAGTTTTGAGTAGTATGAATAAAATATTCAGGTTTTTAACTGAATATACATGAATGATACAATTTTACCTTTAGCTCAGCTAAAAGATAGAAATGAAAAAGTACGTGTGTCATTGATTATTTTCATCTATACTGTCAGTGATATTTCTACACTGTAGAGATTTAATTTAAAAAGCTAACCTGTATTGGAAAATCACAATATGCCAGCCACTGCTTTATGTACTTTATCTATAATTTCTTATGTAAACATCATAACAATGCTATCAGGAACTAATATTATCCCTTACTTTACAGATACACGCCCGAGATGTTAAAGAACTTGTTCACACAGAGAGCATGGGCAGAGCTGAATCTGAACTCAAGAAATCTCGCTCTAGAATTCACATTCTTAACCATCACACTCCTATTGAGCAACAACAATGAAAATTTTCTTAATGGAATTTTAATGTTTAAGTCCATTATTATTGCCAATTACATGTATTAGTGGTAATCTGTGAAGTTATATTTGCATTTGTTGCCATGTAGCATATTATTTGTTTATTAGTAGAGTCTTCTTATTAATTTTAGCTATATGCACCCATGACTAATACTTTCATGGCCAATGCTTTATGATCTCTATATGTATGGAAAGTAGTTTACTAGAGTGAGTTTTAAGTTCTCTGCTAATTGTTTGAAATACTGTAATCTAAGAGACAAATTGAGAAGACTTAACTATATAAATAACCTTGAACATTTTGTTTTAAAGATATTTTCAACTTCTTTCTTTTGAGATATGGGTGAAAAAAAGAAAGGGACCTAGGTTGAGAAAATGAAATAAAAAGGTACAATTAAATAAAATTATAGGCAGGACTTTATGTAATCATCATGCTGAAAATTATAGGGTTTCTCTATCTTGTGTAAAAAAATGTTTTACCAAAAGTGTTTCTCCAACTTCTCCTTGATAGTTATGCAGTGGCAATGTGATCCAGAATTGAGGTAATTATGGTGTAAATTTAGCCTAAAAATTTGCATTTACTTCAGGTATTTGGTGAGGCAAAAAGATACCTCTGTGAAATATAAAGACTTCAAAACTCTTTCATTTTTATTAAATATTTTGTTGTTCTATTACAGTTGTCCCAGTTTTCCCCCTTTGCTCTCCTCCACCCAGCCCACCCCCCACTCCCACAGTCAATCCCCACCCTGTTGTCCATGTCCATGGGTCATTCATGCATGTTCCTGGTCTATCCCTTTCCCTTCCTTTCTACCCTCATTTCCCTCCCGTCTTCTCCTCTGGTTGCTGTCAGCCTGTTCCTTGTTTTCATGCCTCTGGTTCTATTTTTCTCATTTGTTTTTACTCATGTGGTGATTAGGTTCCTCTTATAGTTGAGATCATGTGGTATTTGTCTTTCACCATCTGGCTTATTTCACTTAGCATAGTATTCTCTAGTTTCTTCCATGCTGTCGTGAGGGGTAGGAGTTCTTCTTTCTTTCTGCTGTGTAGTATTCCATTGTGGTACATTTGTGCCACAGTTTTTTGATCCACTCATTTACTGATGGGCACTTGGGCTGTTTCCAGCAGTTAGTGTCTGGCTTTAGAACTTGAAACTCAATATTTTTTCCAGCTTAGTGTCATGACTTGGTGGCATGCTTTCTAGAGCATTGCACTTCTATAAATTTCAAGCTGAAATATTTTAAACTACATTTTAATAATTTTATATTAAATAATGAGGCATTTGACAGTGGTAAAATAGTTTTTAGAAGTTTTCTGAAAAGCTATAACTTAAAAAATATCTTATACAGCTAGTCTGAGTGGACAGAAAATCAGAATAACACATCTTAGTCTCTCCTTTTTTGAACTTTATTACTAAAAATTTGTCATTACTGAACACTTTTGTATTTAGTACCATATAAATAATTTATAGATCAAAATCTTAAAACAACATAGAAAGTAAGCAGTTTTGATATTAGAAGTAACCCATGCCTTTCCTATTGAATCCTTGTAAGTCTTCCCAAAGACTTGTGCAAAACCTTCTCACATTTGGAAGTTTGCACATTGTCAGTCCCAGGGTGGATTCACAAAGTACTCTACTTTCCAGCATTCCAGGTCTGGAAGAGGCAAACAATGAGCTTATGTTCCACCAACCAAATGCACACATGGTGAGATTTGAATGAAAAATAAGTCACCAAAAGAAACAGGTGGTAATGTGAGGCACATCCAGTTTGCTGAACCAGGTGTTGGGAGTGGGGTGGCAGTTGCCTGACCGAGTTATCCCTTAGGCAGGGCTTTCTAGAGAGATATTGTCTTTGTCTTTCCCGGGGCACTGTGGTGTAATTCTCAGAGTTGTTGCTAGCTATTCAGCCTAGAGCATTTCTCTCAGCATCTGTCAGTTCTGTGAGTTCTCCTCATATTATTATTATTATTATTATTATTGTCATTATCTCTATTAATTTAGAACTAATTGGAGTAATTTGGGGTGTGAATATAAAGGGCAGCCTGAGCACTCTGAAACAAACAAATAAACAAAAATAACTAATTAGGGGATGGAAATAAAATTCCTGGGCCAAAGTACAAAGTACCAAGAACAAGTTCAAACTGAGTTCATAGTCATGAGGACTAAATGAAGAATGTGTATTCATACTGATCCCTCTACTTTCTTTTTTTTTTTTAAATTATTGTTATTCAATCCCAGTTGTCTGCATTTTCTCCCCATCCCTCCACCCCACCCCAGCCAAACCCACCTCCCTCCCCTGCCTCCACCCTCCCCCTTGATTTTGTCCATGTGTCCTTTATAGTAGCTCCTGTAAACCCCTCTCTACACTATCCTCTCCCCACTCCCCTCTGGCTATTGTTAGATTGTTCTTAATTTCAATGTCTCTGGTTATATTTTGTTTTTTTTCTTTTGTTGATTATGTTCCAGTTAAATGTGAGATCATATGGTATTTTTCCCTCACCGCCTGGCTTATTTCACTTAGCATAATGCTCTCCAGTTCCATCCATGCCATTGCAAAGGGTATAAGCTCCTTCTTTCTCTCTGTTGCATAGAATTCCATTGTCTAAATGTACCATAGTTTTGGGATCCATTCATTTGCTGATGGGCACTTAGGTTGCTTCCAGCACTTGGCTATTGTAAATTGTGCTGCTATGAACATTGGGGTGCATAGGTTCTTTTGGATTGGTATTTCAGGGTTCTTAGGGTATAATCCCAGTAGTGGAATTGCTGGGTCAAAGGGCAGTTCCATCTTTAGTTTTCTGAGGAAATTCCATACTGTTTTCCACAGTGGCCTCACCAGTCTGCATTCCCACCAACAAATGTACTAGGGTTCCCTTTTCTCCGTATCCTCTCCAACACTTGTTTGTTGATTTGTTTATGTTGGCCACTTTGACTGGTGTGAGATGGTACCTCATTGTGGTTTTAATTTGCATCTCTCTGATGGCTAGTGATGCTGAGCATCTTTTCATATGTCTCTGGGCTCTCTGTATGTCTTCTTTGGAGAAGTGTCTTTTCAAGTCCTTTGGCCATTTTTTAATTGGGTTGTTTTCTTCCTGGAGTGGAGTTGTGGGAGTTCTTTATATATTTTGGAGATCAGGCCCTTGTCTGAGGTATCTACTTTCTAATCACATGAACCAGGTAATTCCCCCTTACTTGCTCTAACACCTCCATGCAAACAAAGCTCTGTTTCATTGACGTCTTCAATCTATTAGACCACAGATATCTGACTTTCTATATTTATTTCTCTCCTTATTCAGCTTAGATGCCCTACTCCCTCACTATAATCACAGTTTTGCATGTTCTTCAATTTCTTGCCCATTTTCCCCACCACTGAATGAATCCAGTTGTTTGAATACCTAAACTTGTAGTTAAGAATTTCCAGAGAATGATTATAGTAAGCTTACTGATTTTTATCACAATATGCTTATAATTCCTAACCTCAAATAGGACATAAACTATTTAAGTTTTTATAGTTAATGTCTTAATTCACTTTGTATCATGACTATGATGTCCATTTTTCCTTCTCTTAACACCCCATTCAAGAGTGTTCTCTTAACACTCCTACTGTTGTTTTCTAACAGACAATTGCTTCTTTTATATTTCATTAAGAATATAGATTTTACCAGAAAATAGCTTACTCCTTTTCCCTGGTCAAATCAAAATACACCTATATGTTCTATCTGTGCACCCATCTTTCCTTTTTCATGCTGAGTGCCTTCTCTTACTAGAGGAAAGCACCTCCTGGAAAGACTGAGGTCCCTGGTCTTCTGGCTTTCTCTAGGACTTCACTTCTTTGGTAATTACCATTTTCTACACCACCAGCTTCTCTTTTTCTAATGCCCCTATCATATCAAACATACCATGTTCATAACTTTACAAAGCTCCACTCATCTTCATTTATTTCTTCAGCTACTGCATCATTGCTTGGCTACATTTAAAATCATTTTTTTTTGTCAAATAAGTTACCAAGTCATCTGATCTCTATTTCCCCAGGAAAGATGATGCTACATGAGCATCTCACGGAACCCAAGGGTGGTTAGGGAAGCCAGGTGACAAGACAGGCCGGCTCTGAGAACTAGAAAACCATCGAGACCAGAATTTCTCTCACTTGATATCTTGTTTTTTTGTGGTCTTTTTATGTTTGTTTCTTTATTACATATATTTAAATCTTCTGGATCTATAAAGCAGAAATGACAAAATTCCTGAAAATATTTTTGTCGATGAAAATAGGTAAAACATTTAGTCTGGCCTTTTAAAGAAAAAAGTCCATATAGATAAACATTGTGCCTCAAGGTTTCTGGATAAGATTTGTGTGTTTCCTTTGAATGTGTCTCTAAACAAAGCTTGGCCAGATGGAGGCCAGGTGGAGTTATTTATATCTTCAAGACTAGCTTTTGCTTTCAATTTTCCAGAACTCTCTGTTCATGGATTTTCATGTAATGTATAAGCAAGAGCTATTAAAGGCTTAGTGGGAAATATACAGTATATTCCATTGAAGTGAGACATAAAACTATGTTCATTTACAAAGAGTTTTATCATCAAGATGGTAAGTTAGATGAAAACTAAAACATTCCACAAAGATAGCCTGATCATCTTTGCTTTTAAGTTGACTCTTTCATTGTTGTTAAATACCTTTTAATAGATCTTCTAGTGTTATGTTTCAACACACAGACTGTATCTACAAAATACGTGGATTCAAATTCTTGCTTTGCCACTTACAAGAAATATTACCTTGGGGAAGTTACTTATCCCATTCATGCTTCAATTTATTCATCAGTTAAATGAAACTCTGTATGAATTATATATGCCTAGAAGAGAATTTGCTGACAAATACTAATATTATTTGTTACCGTATATTTGAAAATACTTATTATGATTTTTCCACTAATTCATAATTTGTATGGGTATAAAATTTTAGATTAGCAGGATGTTTATATCAGTGTATTTTGAAGATAATATTATATGCTTTCCAGAAATTTTTGTTACTAATGAGAAGTCTGCCAATAGTCAGCAGGAAATGTCTTTTATCCTCTGGTGGCTTTTATAATTTTCTTTCTTTTTTTTTTTTTAAATGTATACATTGTATGATTCAATATGGTGATAAAGTTAATAACGTCATTTTGGTCCTTTTTTCATGTGGTGAGAAGGTTTAACAGGAACGTTTTTAAATTTTTAAGTGTAAAACAAGATATTGTTCACCATCATCACTATGCTGTCCAGCAGACCTCTAGAACTTGTTCGTTTTGCAGGACTGAAACTTTATATACCCATTGAACAAGAATTTGCCTGGCAACTACCACTCTACCCTCTGCTTTCGTGAGTTTAACTATTTGAGATTCCTCATGAAAATGAGATCATGTAGTATTTGTCCTTCTGTGCCTGGCCTATTTCACTTATCTTAACATCCTCCATTAAGATAATGGCACAAAAAGTAGGGTTTCCTTCTTTCTTATAAGGCCCAATAATATCACATTTCATGTATATAACACATTTTCTTTATTTATTCATCTGTTGATGGAAATCTGGGACATTTCTATGTCTTGATTATTGTGAATTATGCTGAGGAGAACATAAGAGTGTAGATATTTCTTTGAGAACTTAATTTCAGTTCTTTTGGAAATATACCTAAACATGTAATTCCTGGATTATATTGTAGAATTATTTTTATTTCTTTGATAAATTTTCATTGTTTTCCATAGGCTCTAACAAGATCCTTCATTGTTTATTGCATGCTATTTAATCAAACTATCACAAAAAAATATAATTTTTCTTCTTTTTTTCATTTCTAAGGCCCTTTTATCTGCTGGAGTTGTGGTCAGTGTCAACTGCAAAAAGATGAATAAGATTATCTGAAACTTTGAGAAACATAGTATTTTATGAAGAAGGGACACACAGAGGGGATTATCAAGCTCTATATACTTGGTAAATTATATATATCCTAGAAGCCTGGACACTGTGCCATAAAAACATGAAGAAGGTAGTGAGATATGCTGCCTATGAAGGTTGTGGATGATCTCACATGGCAGAATTTAAAATTTTATTATATCTTCTCTATCAAGTACTTGACTTTTTAAGATTCTGGATGACACGGAAAAGGCACAGAAACATTTCTGAAGCCAAAGAACTTATAAGTATGACCCATGGACATGAACTATAGGGGGGGAATGTGGGAGGGAGGGGGTGGGCAGGATGGAGTGAAGTGGGGGGGGAATGGGATAACTGTAATAGCATAATCAATAAATATATTTTTTTAAAAAAGTGTTTTTCTTGTCTCCAGATAAAGTACTTGTGTGATTGTTGGAATTGTGAGCTGATCTGACTGTCTTCTCGTGGAACAAGTTTTCACTTGAAAAATTAATAAACTGTGGTTATTCTGACCCAAGTGTTTGACAGACGTTTTCTGAGAAATGAACAAGGTGAGGCTGCCACTTCAAGGAACATAACTGGTAGTATTTGAGGCCAGTAATATAACTGACTTTCAAGGAGTAATTTTGGAAAATGTGTATTTATCACCATAGATTTTTCTAAACTTAAGGACTTTTCTGATGAGATTACCAGTGCTGTTGACAGATGTATTTTTTGATATTGCATAATGAAATGTGTTAACACGTGGATTATATATGTTACTGTGGGAACCGATATTTTCTAAATGCCCGATGCATGATAGAAAAATCTCGTAGAGTAAAAGATTTTAAAACACAAAAGCAAAAAAAAGAACCTACTTTGAAACCACAAACTAATTAGAATGTAGTAGAGCATAAAAGGTTAATGGATACACATTCAGATTTCATATTGTAACTAGTAGTTGTGAGTATTGGTGTGGTAACTGAAAAGAATGTCCACAATTTTGTGCTTGTCAGGAATTAAAGAGATTACACAAAGTATACCGCTCTTCTCGATATACAGTTGTGTTGTTATTTTGGTTAACATATAATAAGATTATTGTTATTTTTAGACTAACTGATAAATACTTAAAATTCTCAGCTTTAATACTTAAGGCAGCAAATACTGATACATAAACATTCAAGAGTTCTTTGTGGTTCTCAATAATTTAAAAAATTATTGTATAGGATCTCTGAAACCAAATAGTTAAAAATATGATACTTTCCAAGATATTACATACAAAGATTTGTTGGAAAAACTACTAGTTCCTCTGTTCCCGTTAATTATGTAAACTCACTGAACCTGGAAACCATCCAAATGCATTAAAAATAATTCTAAAAACCTATTGTAACCTAAGGTTATAACTGTGGATTTTGCTCCTTTTTGGATAGCCATAGAACTAATATTCTGCAATATTGTGTATTCTGGACTGTGTCAAGTTCTATGGTTCTGTTATAAATTTTATTGCAAAATATCAAGGTCAATCTTCACTGCCTTTTAAGTGACTTATTTGTTGATGTGATGTTGTATGTAAGTAAGAAAAATGGCATATCTTAGCATATGATTGCTAGTTTTAGGATAATATTCCTACCTATGTGTAATATAATGAAGATTTGGTTACAGGCCAACGAAGTTTAGTAAGGAATATATGGAAATGCAGAAAAGTAAGCAAACTAGTTAGGCATGAAAAATAGTATTTTTTCTCTGAATCTTATTTGAGATTCACAGAAAAGAGCAACAATTTATAAAATATATGTAATGAATCAAGTTGGATATTATACCAGTAAATTCAGAAGCAAAAAAACATTATGAAAAGATAAATATGTAAATTGATCAATTGGTTCAGCATAAAAATCACATAAATTATTAGAGGCTGATATAGCAATATGCAGAGTAATTCTTTCAATCCAAAATATTTGGCTAGTAAAATGAAGAAATAAATCATTCTATATTAAAGAATATATAGTAATTTTCTTCTGCTGTCATGGAAAAATAACAAAAAATATATATATTGCAAGCATGACAATAACATTTCCTTTAAAAGAATCATTTTTCAGAGACTAAAACTATCATTGATTTTAAAAAAAAAATCCACCAGGCAGACTTAGAGTGAAAATGTAGAAGGAGGCAGTCATGATGGATGGCTGTGATGTGCCTTCCATTAAATCTGTATTTGATATAACAGAGATAAAGGTGGACATTTCTCTTCCTAATATTGTTTAGTTTTATATTTTTATTTTTCCTATTGCTTGTGCAGCACACGCTAATTTGTGTATTCAAGGGGAAGCTTGGTATCTGGGTTTCAATGTGAAAAGATTATACCTTTTCTATTTTTAGCACATTTAACGGAGCAGCATGTCCCCTCACCTGCAAAGAAAAAACTGTGGTGAGCTGGATGGGTGATGGTTGCAACAATGCCTTCCAGCTCAAAACCACTAGGAACACACCTGCAATTGGATGCTTGGTTTATTACCAAGTGAAGCCAGGGAGAGCACGCACCATGGAAAACAGTTCAGTATCTCAGTGAGAAGGTATTAGCAGGACGTAGGCTTGTGCTAGGTGATTTGGAGAGGGTTTAAAAAATTAGCGCTTTGCCACAATAATTGAGTATCTTAATAAACATTATCTAGAAAAAAGGAAGATGAGACTGAGAGCCGAACTGTAATTAATAAGCGAAGAGCAGCCAGCACAAGGAGATGCTTGGTCATTTTGTCACGTGTTCTTGTTTTGTCATTACGGAAGGGTCATGCTTTTTGTCACTCACTGTGGTCACAAAGTGGTCTTGTTTGATTCTGATATTCTGTGACGTTGTTCATGTTCAAGAGGAGAACACTGACACCTCCCTGTGGGTCCCAGGGAGGCCTGCAGCAACATCAAGACCTGGCTGATTTATAGATCCAAGTGTTTGAATAATGAAAGGTATGAATAGCCATTGACCATGTTGCACTTAATTCGGTTTTTGTTTTCCTTTTTTTTTTTTTTTTTTTTTAAAGTTCTACTACACTGGAAACTCTTAACCTACAATTTTTGTCTTTATCTCCTTCATGTAGAGCTAGATTTTTCAGGTAGCATGGGTTTGGGATGTGGAAAAATGGATCAGTGAAGGATACTTTCAATTTCCCATTAGACATTAAAGCAGTAAATAATCAGGGTCTAAGGTTAGTAAATTAAAGATTTCATAGAGGTGTTAATAAATTCTTGGCTGGCAT
The DNA here is from genome assembly GCF_022682495.2 of Desmodus rotundus. Classification (NCBI taxonomy): domain Eukaryota; kingdom Metazoa; phylum Chordata; class Mammalia; order Chiroptera; family Phyllostomidae; genus Desmodus; species Desmodus rotundus. Next base: position 186,409,999 of record NC_071387.1, on the reverse strand, counting down.
TTAATTAACAAAGGGCAGAAGTTTTACACAGACAATGATTCTAAGAAAGAGCTGCCCAATTGTTGGACATGGTAGAAACTGTGACTAGAACTGAGAATTCAAAAGAGGGAGCAGAAGATTTCAGGGCCACTGAGCTTGACCGTTCACTAGTCCAGCCCTTCCTACCAATAGCTCATCCTTCCATCTGCCATGACTGTGCTCTTGAGGGAGACTTATGATTCAGGAGGAAGCTATGTCTCCCCAGGCAACTAACATCTGTGTTGTTAGAGACTTTTTGGAAAATCTTATTGTGGGAGTGAATATTGATTTCGGCACTTTTAGAAAAGCAGTCTCTTCCCCATACTCCACACTCCTGCTCTTCAACCAGGGTTATCATCGAACAGTGGGTAAGTTCGCTTACCAAACTAGCTGGGACTTAGGTGCACTAATCTTTGTAATTCTGCTGTTAATGTTAACATTTGTGCATTTTGTTCTTTCATTCTACGCAGCAAGGACTTCTTAATCATTCTCTAACAGAAACAACCACGTTTATGCAATTGCTTATTTAGCAAATATTTTTGGTGCCTGCTTGGCCCTCCCTAAGCAATGGGCTAAAGGGGTGACTTGACAGAGATTCCTTCTCCTAAGGACTCTAGATAAACTTTAGAGTGAAGTTACTTTTTTTGATAAAAAAGAACAGCAAAAATCAACTTCCATAACAGATTTCTAAAATATACATTTTAAAGTATATTTTATTGATTATGCTATTACAGTTGTCCCATTTTCCCCTTTCCCCCCTCTGTCTGGTATTCTCCTTCCTTTTAGTAATCTTCCTGTCCCCTTAGTTCATGTCTACGGGTGTAATTTCTTTGGCTTCTCCATTTCCCATACTATTCTTAACATTCCCCTGTCTATTTTGTACCTAACATTCATGCTTCTTAATCCCTGCACCTTTTTCCCCCGTTCTCAATCCTACCCCCTGCAGCTGATAACTCTCCAAATGATCTCTATACCTATGATTCTGTTCCTGTTCTGGTTGTTCCCTAAATTTAAGCACAGAGAGTCCCTAAACAAGTTAGACCAAAAGAGGACCAGACCAAGTCACACCATAATTAAAATGCCAAAGCTTAAAGATAAAGAGAGACTCTTAAAAGAAGCAAGAGAAAAGGAGGCAGTTACCTACAAAGGAGTCCCCATGAGACTATCAACTGATTTCTCAAAAGAAAACTTGCAGGCAAGAGGGACTGGCAAGAAGTATTGAAAGTGATGAAGAGCAAGGACCTACAGCCTAGATTACTCTATCCAGCAAAACTATCCTTTGGAATGGAAGGGCAGATAAAGTGCTTCCCAGACAAGGTAAAGGTAAAGGAATTCATCATCACCAAGCCATTATTACATGGAATGTTAAAGGGACTTATTTAAGAAAAAGAAGATCAAAACCATGAACATTAAACAGACAACAAATTCACAACTACCAACAACTGAATTTAAAATGTAGATTTAAAGCAAAACAGTAGGCATGAAATTAGATCACCCATTACATTATACTGGGTAAATATATTCCTCAAAACTCATCAAGAAGTAAGTACGTATAAGAAAGAATAAATTAAAAGTTAAATGAAAAATTAACTAGACCTATGTTTGTCTTTCTAATTCAGCTTTTGTATTACAGTTAAAATTTTAAGTTGTAATGATTATAAAAATTATGTTACATTCAAACTAAAACTAAGGTCTTGATTTTGAGATTTGCTCAGTTTAATCAGAACATTCAAATTAAGGCAAAATAGTTTTTAAGTTTGGGATTAGTTTGAGAAGTTTTCCTAATTTGGAGAATTTTTTAAACAGTCACATTACAAAAGTTATTATCAAGATACATAATCTAAAGTCAAGGATAAACATATTTTACTACAGAAAGATCGACAATAAGCTCAGTGATATCAGGGCTACTTTTCTTCCTTTTTATTTAACCTTGAATAAACACTCATACATACTTTGAAAAGTTTCTCAGGATTTGAGGTCTGTCTCTGAGAAGTACAATCTGAAGCCTTGTTTTTTATAGCTGGCTGGCATCTTCGACATTTCCTCTCAAGCTCTGGGCTACCATGGAATCTCTGGGTTTTTCACTAATTTAAAAGAGAATAATGTAGGCAGGAAACTCGAAATGGTTAAATTTGGTTAGAAGACCAAACGTAACAGAAGCAGACTTGGTTCATTATTTGTTTGTTGATTTTGAAATTATTTCTTTTCATTATGTTTTCCGATATTTTGATTCAGAAAAGGAAATATATGTAATATATATCAACATGTGATGGATACCCAGGAACTCTCGATTTATCCCAAGAACTAAAATATGTCCAATGTGTAAAGGAGGTATTGGTTTTTCAAGCAAGACAAGATTAAATCTATTAAATAATAGGAAACTCAATAAAGGTTTATGAAAAATAGAGAAGGAAATGCTGACCGACTTTTCAAGCAAGTTTAATACTAATGGGGTCAGCCGATAATAAGAACATATGCCATTTTAAGGGCTGTGTAGCCATGAAAACAACATTTTAAGGATGTCTTGAAAATCTATATTTTTCCACAGATGTATCTATTCTATCCTTAAAAATTCACACTGCATTATTTGTGTATTATCCACTCTGCTGCACTAACAAATATTTGTGGAGATAGAACATAACAAGCAGCCAATAAGCACAAGAAATCCAACACACTGCAGTCGTTATCAGTCCCTGGATGTGGATTTTCCAGACTTGGACTTGTCAAAGACTTCTCTGGTATTGATTTTTCTTTGTGGCTTTGTCGTCTTTGGGGTATAGTAAAAAAGTTCATTTTTTTGTTCAGTTTGACTATGTTGTATTTTTTCCCTTTTTGTTAAACAAATTAATACTTTCTTGGACGTAAGATACGGATTTTCTAGTTTACCTATTGGCAGTTACTTATATTTCAGATGGTTGGTATCTTTATGTATTTGAAATTGCTACACATTTATCAATAGAGACAAAACAAATACACGCAGAAATATTGAAGACAATAGTTTCTTTTCACTCAGGGAGAAGCATTATTTTCTCATTACCCCCTATTGGGTTCTTTTCTAGCCGTGTTTACTCCAGTGTTTGGTATCAATCACAGTCCTCATGAGCTGCTTACCCATATGTTTATATGGTCAGCTTCATTAGCTGATGCCTTCTTACTTCTCTGTGCGCTTTTATATCTATAACTATTATCTAGGAATTTCTCTGATGGGTGCTGATAACAGATACTAAGTAAGTCACAAAAGACTACAAGGTTAAAACAAATTTGCCCCACCTGTGCCTCATATTTTATTTCAACATTTTCCATACTACCCACTTTCCTGTCTTGTTTGATGTAGTTAGTAATTTATTTTTCTGGCTACCCCAATTAACTGCAAACTGAGACTCACGGGTCATGTAGTTTGTTTTTGCATCATCTGCTTTGTCGAGACAGTGACTGGCAATTGGACATGAGTGAACACAATTTGCTTGAATAAATTAATGCTTTCCTTGTATATAATGAGGTTTGTTTCTGGGTAATGAGGTTTGTTTAAAAAAAGACCTATTGTTCTGTCTTGTGGTATCTGTCTCCCCACAGTATCCTGTGCATTGTGGTCACTAAGTTAATATTCAGTGATTCAAATTGGGAAAGTTTACTGTAGTCTTGCCTTATAAATGAGCGGTCACTGACATCTGTATGATTTTGAGGAGGAAGGTCTTTCCTCCAAAATATTTTTTCCTTTTCTACTATGAATCTGGAACCTGGACTTGATGGTTCATGAGACTTCCAAACACAAAACTGCAAGGAACAGAACCTCCTTAAGTAGATAATCGGCTAATATCCTTTAGTGGAGCTAAACAGGGACTCAATTTGGCATTTTCTTTACATCCTATTTGCTTAGTTTTGTCCAGAGAGGGCAGGAGGGGATGAAAAACAAATCTGTATTTCATTGTGTCAGAATAGCTTTGAGGCAAAGGAGTAATATGGATTATAGATAAGAGCTGTTAAGCAGTCTGAATGAGATAAATTATTAGCAAAATGACTGATCAATATCAAATTTAGAGAAAAGTTCCTGGGAGTTAGCTGAGGACTGTCTTGGTGTTCCTTCAGGAACGAGGCACTCATTCTCACAGACTGCTTACATCTCAGTACCTCCCTAGGAGCTGCCCCGCTGAAGGAAGTTGCTTTGCCCCGGTGTATGCCTGCTTTTTGAGGGCAACAGATATTCAACGAATTGATGCAGAGGCAAAGAGGCACGGCTTCTTTGCTTCTTTTGAATCAATGCCAGGAACTTCTCAGCTCCAGAGCCTCCCATGATATCTAGTTGATTCCTCTGCTTCAGGTTCATCACTGTTCAATCCTTCTATCTGTCCAGTCTTGCTCTCCTCCCCGCTTCCTCTTTTAGAAGCCACTTGCATGCAAACTTCAAACGACCCAGCATTTGTTTCATGGGAATCTTAAGACAGTTGTTGCCAGGTGTTGACATAGAAAGCTGAGTAAAATGGGGGTTTCAAACTAGACTACACAGTGACTGGCTGGCAGTAAAAAACTTACTTTCTTTTTCTGGAAGATGGAGCAGTGGTCATGGCAGGTAGTTGTGGCACTAACATCAGCCTTCCCTGGTGGTGAACTTGGATGGAATGTCAGTGGAAGGAAATGTGCTGGTGTGCACTCTATATCAGGCATCTGATGGGATTGGAGGAAGTAGTGATTATATTAAATAAGATGGCTATTGCTGGGGATCATTAATGCATTCAACAAAGACAATCAAGGGTTGAAGGTGAATAAGTCCTATATAAGACAAAGCATGAAGGACAGAGAGTCATCAATGCAGCATATAAACTCTTAACCCCTACAGTCAGAGAACAGCCAAAGATGAGGATCCTGCTCAGGTCTTATTTATGAGAGTGGCAGGGCTCCAGAGGTGGTTGACACTTCATTCGAAGACCTGGTATGCCAAAGTCTGGACCTTGATTGTGAAGGGGTGAGAACCTTGTTCTTGGAAAAACAGAACTATCTGAATAAATGCCTTCAAATCCTTGAGTCCCTGGATTCCCCTGAACCTTCATGCTCTAAAGAAGTAGCCCATTCATTCCTGTGAGAGGCTGATAGTCCTCCCTTTCTTTAAGGCACTGCAGAGGCTTCTGCCTTATAAGACCACACATGTCTGATGTAGATGATATTTAGATAAGATTTTGGACTTTAGATTTTAGAGTTGAATATAGAATGAGTTATGACCTTTGGGGCTGTGGGACTGGAATAAATGTGTTTTGAATATGATAAGGGTGCAGATTTGGGGGAACCAGAAGCAGAACTCTATGTACTGAATATTTGTGTGTCCCCCAAATTAATGTGTTTAAGCCCTAATGCTCAGTGTGACTGTATTTGGAGATAGGGCCTCTAAGGAAGTAAATAAGTCTAAATAAAGAAGTTAAGTATGGGCCCTAATCCAATGGGATTAATGTCCTTATAAGAAGAGACACAAGAGAGCTTACTTTCTTTGCCATGTGAGGACACAGCGAGAAGGCAGCCATGTGCAAGCCAGCAAAAGAACTCTCAGCAGGAATCTAACTCTGCTATCAGTTTGATTTTAGATTTTTCAGTTTCCAGGCCTGTAAGAATGCATGCTTCTTTTGCTTCTTTTACTTGGGAATTTGTGCTTTTTGTTCAAGAAACCATTAACCTCTGCAGATCTGATTCTAAGTGGGGAAATACTTCCACCTGGGGGTGCAAGGGCAGTCCTACTAAATTTAAAGATATGGCTGCTACCTGGCTACTTTTGGCTCTTTGTCCCAAGGGATTCACAGACAAGGAAAGGAGGTTTCTTCCTGATAAGGCTAATTGAATAAAAGCTTCTGTTGTAGAATGGGAGCAGGGAAGGAAATATTTAGCATCCAGGTAGTCCATGGGGTGCCTCTTAGTACTCCTCTGTTCAATATTTACTATAAATGATGAAAATATCAGCTATATCACAAGAATGACAAAGTAAACAGGGACACAGAGCCCTTAGAGATGACGGTCTGGTTCATCACATAAGTCCCCCAAGGCCCAAGAGAAAGATGTGGGAAATGTAACATGCATAGCAGCTGCACTGGTAGTGACTATAGTTGCCTCTCTAATCTTTCTCATGAAAGTTTTTCCAGGAAAGAGAACAGCCAGAATCCCTGGGAAGCTATTTCCAGATAGGTGGAACTCACCTTGGATGGCTAGAGTGGATACTGTGGTGTGCTGTCAAGAGCCCTCTTTAGAAGAGGGTAACAATTATCCCAACTGCAGAGAGTGTTAGCTCTGACTCTTCATGGTTAAGTTCCTATCTAGGAATTGACCTTGGCCAAAGAAAGTCTCTTACTCAAGAGGGCATCCTTTGTCCAATGGCAGAACATGAAGAGGGTACACAAAAGTCCAGCCCTTTTGATTCAACTGAGAAAATTCTGAAGGGTTTTTCAGATTCAGATCTCAGCATAGATGACCCGAAGACTTTGCTGCAAATGTGTTGTAACTCAGCTTCTCCATCTGCTCAATCTCTCTTCCTTTACCTGTCACAAGTGCTCTTCCATAGACTATTCCCAATAAAACTCCACAATCTCTCAGTGTCTTGTGGTCTTTTTCCTGTGGAACATGACCTACAGCAACACCAATCGTGAAAACCTGTGCTGTGAGGGAAGCACAAGCCTCAGGGGCTGAGAAAAAGCAAGTACGGCATTTAGAAAGGAAGACTGATTATAAGAGCCTGGCTTCCGGTGGGGTTCTATTGCAGATATACTTTGCTTTTGCTCTATGCATTCATTCTTATTCTGGGAGCCAAGCTGATAAAATTATCTTTGTCAGAGACATTGACCATCTTGTAGAGAACAGGTAATGGGGAACTGTTCCTGGCTCTTAAAGATCCTCCCCCCAAAGAATTCCCAATACTTACATTGAAGCATCATTGTCCCAAACTTGCCATATGGACATACCCGAGTACAACACAGTGGTGGTCTCTTGGGGAACGGTGTCATGGAGTGGGGTTACTGAAGCTGGGGGGAGCGGTAATTCGACCTGCTACAGGGACTGAAGCAGGAAAGACAAGACAGAGCCTGTTTAAGAGAATCTGGGCACAAGAAGGAGATGAGATCTCAGAGGATAGGCAGAAACTATGAACAATGTGAAGGCTTTTAATTCCTGGTCAGAGGTTATATTTTAAAATTATGTGGCACCAGTATATGTTTTGGATGAGAGCTAAAAGCATCATGGAGCCTGGGTGGTCAGACTTGTTGGCTCCCATTATGTAAAAACTGGCTTATGTGTGTCTGTAGGTCTCTTAACTGTTAATGTGTATCTGAACACAGACAAGGTTGCTCAGCACACAGAGGAAGGATGCCAGCGTGCTATGGATTAGGTCACTGTGTGCCCTTTGCGGTTCTAAGTATGAGCTCAGGGTCAGGATACAAATCTACCTTCTTTTTAACATGAGTTTTCCTGGAGGAATATTCGATAGATATCTGTATAATGAAATTTAGTATGCTGAACTATGTTATCAAAAAATGTTTAGAATATTTTTAGGCAGATAATGTTGCTGTTCCATAAAAATATAATTTTGTTCATACTATTTGATTTGGGTCACTGGACATATTCTGTAACTGCTTAATAGGAGAAATAAAACAAATAGAATGAGTAACAAGCTCAAAATGTGTTTTTTTCAGTCTTTAACAACTGTAATTTAATCTAAAAATGGTGTTCCAACTACAGAGAAATGTGAGAAGGATTATTAAAAGATTTAGAGTCGGATGTGAAAATAAATGTTTATTGAGTTCTTGGCAATATGTTATCTTTTCAGTTTCTGTCTCTTGGGTCTGTATTGATTATCAAGGCCTCGTACCAAGTTTTATACATTTACATATGCCCAGAAAATCTTTCAGTTTTGTTGGGAAATTTACTTTAATGTATTCAGAAAAAGAAAACATAAAATTGTGGTACTAAATTTTTAATGAGAGAGAACCTTCTGCGGAGATAAAGAAGGCAGGTGTTCCATGCACATGGATTAGAAAAGCCTCCTCAAATCTAATTTTGATTTCATGAATGTTATTTGGAAAGATCCCAGAATAAAAGGAATAAAATCTGATGTTCTATGAATGTGAAGAGCTAAAAAATGAATTCAAAAGGAGACTACCGATTTAACTTAAGCCATCTAGGTAAAAACTAAAGAATGTTATAAATATTTAGATTTGTCTGCATATCTGATAAAATTGAACATGGTAATTTTCATCAAAGTGACTCTTGGTATGTCAGAATCAAAAAAGATGGGAGAAAGAAGTGTTGATAGATATCATCTGGTCCAGCATTCTTAGCTCAGCAACAAAGAATTTGTTACTTAGTCACACGCTATGGTAGAGCAGCAATAGGGTTTAGTTTCCCTGACTATTAGTCAAAATATCCTCATTATTTTCTCAGTTCAATCTCTATTGACAGTTTTTGTTAAATACTTGCATTTTGAATTAGTAAAATACTTTTAGGGATATAATAATAAGAAACCCTGAGGGCTTGTTTAGTACTGCCCTGGACAAACTCATGGAACTAAGGGCAGGGTGAGCCAACTTCTCAATGGATTAGAGGCAGGGCCGGAAAAGAGTCATCAGACAAAGCCTCACTATCCTTTTCCCTTGACTCTCCTCCTCTCGGCATTTGCTCCATTTGTCTCTCTCCATAGACCAGTCTTCTCTACTCCTCAGTGCCACCACCATGCTTGAGAGTCGAGCCATCTGTACCCATGGCAGTGTGTGGCTGTCCCAGACCTACAGTTATGGCAGCCACCAGCTATAGTCTCTTTAATGTACTCAAGTGTCCCCGACAAACATTTCAGCAAGAAAAGGGGGCTTCTGACTTATTTCTTCAGGTCTGGTTTGTTCTATCGGTCCCATCAGTTGTGGAAAAAATAGAAAGAGCACCAGCTTTGGTTAAGGATAGTTTCTTCAATAAAATGGACTGAAAAGATATCCCAGAAATGACCCGATAGAACTCACTTTACCTATGTAACTAAGTTCCCTGCTGTGTGCCAGGTCATGGAGGTGAGCAAAAGAGTCAATGTCCCCGGCTCCACGGAGCTTGCATGCTAACTCAGACGACACTGAGGGGGTGCTGAGGGGGGTGCACATGTCAACGGGACACACTCTGATTTCTAAGAGTTTGCAGTTTAGTAATTTATATGCAAGTAAGAACTCAAGTCTAGGACACTACCAGTCGAAGAGATTAAATATCCTTTATAATTTCCCTTTTATGATGTCACTAAAACAAATCTATCAACATATTTGAGTACCTACTGAGTAGCAGTCTAGGCACTTCATGGGATACAGAGAAAGAATAATACACGTCCTAATGACAAGAAGATTAAGCATTGCTAAGGAAACAATGGACAATGAGAACATCTATACAATTTAAATATATGTGATTTAATTTTTGCTGGAAGCCATACATGCAAAAGGCACTTGTAGAAATGACAAAATTTCTATAGGTTAGGATCACCAAGGAAAACTGTCTTCAGACATGTGGACTGTCAGGGATTTGTATTTGGACTGAATTTGACTATGACAATCATTTTGAGTTCTATAATTCATAATCTTCTCTAGTGATCCATTAAGAAGTGGTATTTTTCCCACTGGTACTAGTAGAAATACATTAATACATGTACAGTTGATCATGAGTAAATATGAACTGTAAAGACTACGATGAGAAATGGATGAGAAACATAGTAGACCTAAGATTTCAGGGTTTGTGGTATTGTAGTCAATAAATATTTCTCCCAAAGAGATTTATTATCAGATGTAAATCAGATTTATATCAAATTTACTGATGGGTACAGGTGATTTACAAAAGGCAGAGGATGGAGAGTACTGTCACTGGTTAGTACTGAGTACCACTCATAAAGGAAGAAGTAAATATTTTCCCATTGGAATAGCTGAGTGTAGCCTGTGGGTGTTCCACAGTACTAGGGTAAGACTAGTAAGGCCACTAGTATTTGGAGACCTTGTAAGTAAATGTGCTGAGATTAAAGGTAAATAGATAAAGAGTAAAATGGGGGAACTATGAATCCATAATTCTTATTTGCAAACAGCTTATATGCGATAATTTATTGAACACAAACTTCACAAGAACTTAGTCTTTATAGAACTTTGTTTAGAAAAATGTCAAATTCTCAATGCAGAAAATTAGCACAAATCTCCTCACGTTGGAAGCACGCTTTCTAATAATTAATAAGATCATTCAGAAAAGAGGTGATTTTTCCATAAGAACATGATTTATTTATGCTGAAAACTACTGGAGGAAAATGTTTTACTTTTACCCTTTCTGATGTAGGAGCTAGGAGGAAAGTGTGCAGTGATTCCAATGTGGTTGTAAAAGATTATTTTACCTGCACCTCACCTTCCATTCTCTCACCCTCAAAATACACCATTGTCTACAAGTCATGCATTATATTCTCTTTTGGATTATGTTTTATAATTGTCATTTTGGGGAGATTTATATTACCCCAAGACCAAACTTTGGAACGAGAAATGTCCTGTTGTCATAGTGCATAATGTTTTAGAATAGGTGATTTGGTCTTTATCAACTACATTTTCTTTTTCTTTTACCTGGAAGCATTACTGGTCTCTCCCCACCCAAAAACAGAAGTGGCTTCTCTGCAGCATCCCTGAGGGGGAAACCAACAGCACTGTCTATGTTTCTCCTTGTGGGAAATCCTGTAAACACCTGTAACAAGAGAAGAATGTTGCTATGGGAGTGTAAGGTTTAGAGCCAATGGAATGTGAATCCCAGAATTAGCTGGCAAACATAGTTACTAACAGAGAAATTGTCCAAAAGAATCACAAGATCACTAATGTATTTAAAGTCTAGCCTTGAGTTTTGAGAAAGACTTTGGTGGCTGTGTTGTTGAATGGTTTCTGCTGAGACCTATCTGGCCAGACGAAAGTGCCACACAACAGAATAAGCTAACATTTCCTTGCTTTCTCTGCACAGCCTGAATAGAGCTATTAGTGTACTTCAAAAAAGACAAATCAATTTTAATGAGAAACATACTCAATACAGAAGGCTTGGCTATCTTTTAGTCAGGTCTCATTCTTCACCTAGAAACCTAATGAAGTCTCTTCACTGAAAGTTTCATGGGTAAGTTTCCAGCTAGATGATCTACCATTCTTTCCTCCTAAATACCACCCCCCATGTGCACATACACAAATTCAAACAGTACAAACATATACACCTCTATATACACACACCCCACATGCATACGTATGCTGCGTGCATGCTGATTCATCTCTCAAAACTGAAGTCTCACTGTAATGAAAGTCGGCATCTTTTTTGCAGTAGGGAACCAGATAAAGCTGAAATCCTACAATATCCCGTAACAACCAGCACAGAGTATTACCAAAAATCATCGGAAAAGCTACAGTTTATACCCAAGCTTAGCGCATCTCCTGTAGCCCTTGACACATATGGCCATGTAAGTGCTCTACCCTCCATAGGCTTGGGTCCTATGTGGAATAATGGTGTAATCAGAGTCCTCCCCAATGCTGTGGGTCAACGGAAGTTCTCCCAATGGCTACATTCTAGTCTTGGGCGAGGAAAGATCTAATTGCCAAATCCAGCTGATGGGTTTTACCCTTTTAATTACTTAAACTCTCTGCAGAATTTGACAAAATTGGCTACAGCCTCCTCAAAATGTCTCGACTGCTTTCTTTCTAAGTCTTGTGCTTATCATCACTGAAAGACTAACCCTGTGGATTCTCGTGCCGGTCGACCTATGTCTGAAACTTGCTCTATTATTGTTTCAGCTATTACTTCCTAGTGCTCCACGTTAGAGATAACTTACTATACCTCTCTTGGCCTCAATTTCCTCATCAAGTAAGCGTGAAAACTGGTAATACTTATGATGTAAGTATGATGTAGTGATAATTAAATGAATAATATATGTAAAGTACCTAATTTAATTATGGGTTCCTTATAAGAATTAGAAATCTTGTTTTTTGTAGTCCATAGGGCCTATGGCATAGGCTATTTATGGTTTTATGAAACAGATTGTCAGAGGATTGTCTTCCAGGTAACTTTTTGGAAATCAGACTTCACAGGCGCTTACTTCGGGGACAAATAGAAAGAAATGCGTTTACCATGACATTCTACAGACTCGAGAGGACTAGAGGGTGTGGTCGGTGCATATGATTATTGTCTTCCACAGCGAACGTGTATCGAATACTGGTTGACTGCCAGTGCCAAACAGATCCTAAATCCAGCCTCTTGGCCTAGTTATTTATTCCCTTCCCAATATTGCAGCCTGTAAGTAACACTTCCTGATCATTAATTACTTTGACTCAAGTGTGAATTTCATGCCTAATTATCGCCTCAAAAGGAAGGCTCAGCATTCTGTGTCACTGTTACTTTGCTCCCTGGTAAGCCGAGCGCCACGCTCCTGCAGTTGGAAGTGTTCTGATTGGCTGGAGTGACTAGTCATTTACCTCGCAGTGAGACGCTCTTCTATTAAATTCATCACGGGGATTCTCGCCATCACTACACATACAGACAAACGCTGTTCTAAATTAACTCCGCAGCCAACTCTTCAGCCAAGTAATAAATGATTTAAAACTATGAGCTTAAAATAACTTCTGTAGCTGCTTGCACTTGCTGCTACAGCTTTGAAGAAATGCATTCTGTGTTTAACATGGCATGATTTCAGTCACTTAAGCAGAAATATATGATACTGTTTTTTTAATTCCAGTTTTCTTGTACTTTCCACCTGGTTTATTTCAATTAACCCTAATATGGTAGTAATGTCTTCCCCTTTGTTTTTGCTTTTAATTCACAGTTAGAATGTGTAAATCTTCCCTTCCTTCCACCTGTACTTCTCACCTGGGATAACTTGTCTGTTAACTTTTCTCCAACTCATTATCCAAACTCACCCTTTTTCTTTTTATTAAGAACATAATTTAACAATTTCTCACAGGTGTACCCAGAACTAAAGCAGTGACCATTATATGAAATAAACCTTCAGTATTTTAAACCAATTAACGAGATTATAATAAATACTTCTACTTCCTGGTGTCCCACACATCTGGTAAACGAGGACGTTGTGTGCCTTAACATAAATCCATAAGCCCAAGAACTTCTATCAACTTTATAAAAAAGAAGTACAAATTAGACAACAAATCAAATGGCTTTATTACGATAAATATAGAATGAAAGATTTGTGCAGATATCCACAAAATAATTTTTTGATTAATGGTGAAAATCAAATCTGCATTCTATGGACCTAGTAAAGAATACCAAAATAACCTGAAGAGATCAAGTATTCATATTACCAACATGATAGAAGATTGAGAAATTCTCATAAAAATTTAAACTTTACATTTTTCTGTATAGAACTAGAGAAAGAATTTGGAAATACTTTCTGTTTGATAAAAAGGTAAAGATATTATACAAAACAATGAAGTGATATGTAAAGAAAACTTTACTTTTTGAAGTATTTTATTACTTTTATGACTGCTTTAATTACGAGTTCCTTTTATTCTCCGTACTATTCTGGAGAGTAACACTCAGGTGATCCTTGAATCCATATCTTTTCAAAATTCCATGTGACAAAATGGTAAGTACAAACTAGGCACATTTGCTGCAGAATGAAGTATGATGTTTGTCTTGAGTAGAAGTACTTGTTCAGTTGTGTTTTCAGCTATACTAGCTGCTTTTTTTTATGAAACACATTTTTATTTTAAACAGTGATTGATGTAAAATATCATTTTCATTTCAAAGGACTTGCAGACCCACCAATTATTTAGACGTGGGTATTTGAAGGTATTTTCTTCAAATTATCAATGAAGTATGATTTCCACTTCAAGGACAGCAACTGGCAGTATTTGCTGCCGGCGATTATAATGGACATTTCAAGTCAACATTAGAAATTTTGAAAACATGTTTTCATCGCCATGAGCTTGAGAGATTGCTGATTCTTAAAGATTTTTCTGATGGGATCATTGGTGATATTAACAAATGTGGTCTTGATATCATATAATGAAATGTGTCAACATTTCAATTATCTGTGTAATTCAGTGAACCAGTGTATTCCAAATGACCAAAAAATATATGTTACAAAGTGTACATGGGTAAATGTTCCATTCAGATTTCAAGAAAATGAATTTTAATGCAACAAGGTAAAAAAAAATACATCTTTCAAATTCATATTCTATTTTGCAGTGAGACTTTAAGAAACCATTTGTGAAACATTGTTGTAGAAGTGAAAAGAAATATCCATGATTGTCTAAAACCTATTTTTAAATCTTCTTTTTCTAGCTACACATATGTGGGAGGCAAAAAAATGAAACATACAAGCAGAAATGAAACCCTTGGTGCAGTCTATTAAACCAGGTATGAAAGAATATGTAAAATTGTAAAATGATTCCTCTCTTCCTTCTCTTTTGTTTTGAGAGTGGGTCTAGTAGAACATATTAATTTTTAATAAATATATTTGTATTGACATGAAATATATTATTTTTAATATTATGTTTTATTGTATTTTTTCCATTATCATTTAGTCCCTTTATATCTCCCTCTCCCCCACAATCACCACACTTTTATCCATGTCCATGAGTCCTTTTTCCTTTTTGCTCAATCCCTCCACCCTCTAACCTCCCCTACAATGAATTAATACATAAATATTATTAAATTTCTCAATTTTAATTTTGATTATGGTATATATCAACATACATAACACAAAAACAAAAGCTCTTTTAGGTATTTAGTGATCAATATTTTTTTGCTTTAATTAATCCCTTTATTTTGGCTTCAAAACACACACATACAGCACAAATGCAAGCGTAAAAACACTTAACACACAAAAATGATCAGATGTTTTCCAGCTCCTCCTACCATTTCAGATCGGGAGCGCTGCCCTTTGCCCTACAGTTTCCAATCTAAAACAATTGGTGTCTTCTTTATTTGGTTCATTTTTAAAAATGCAATCCACAATCTTTTTGCTACTTCCAGTAAATAAAGGCTATTTGAAGTCTCATAGTGCTATTTCTGAACCTTATTCACCACTTTTCTGTTGTGAATAGGCTTCAATATGTTTTAATGTTATAAAGTGTCCCTGAGACCAAAAAGAAAAAGTTTTAGAACAGATGATCTAGGTGAGTTATATTTCTATATTGTTAGTTTACTTTAAAATGTTTTATTAAGGCACATATAAACGTTTTTTTCCTCAAATGTATACTTTTAAAAGTGATTCCAAATTTTGGGGGGGAGGGGGGTTAGGGCTGAGGTCCTAGAGGACAAAGAATGAATAAACTCATTTATATCAATGAATTCACTTGCCTCAAAGAGCATTCAGCTATAAGCAATAAATATTATCTCTCCTAAAAAATTTCTTTAAAAGGAAGAAAAAAGAAATCATTCTTCATGTAAGAGTATATTTCCAAGCCTCTTTCCCCAGGCTCAAGCTCGCTAAACGCTGTACGCGTTCAGTGAACTTGTACAAATGAGATCCTATGAGAGCGGATGTAGCTGACACATGGCATCAAATCACGCTACCTTCTAACTTGATAGTAAATCAAACAGCAAATTTTTTCTTAATTAAAACTACTATTTGGTTTCATACAGCAGTAATTTATCAAACAGTGCGTTAATGAAATTTTTAATAAATGTCAAATTCTGTTATTTAAAATATAAAATGTTTAGGCGCTCCCATCTGATCTTCTGGTCCACATTGTGTCTTCAATGCAAAACTCCCCTTCTCAAACTTCAGGATTAGAGTAAAATCAGTGACTTGCAAGATGTGTCTTTATCTAACAGACAGATACAACACTGCTGGCTACCAAGAAATCAATTAGTAAGTAAACTTAGCAAAGGCAAGTTTGTTTCATCAGAACTAAAAAGGTGACGTTGTTGATGGTGTCTTGGAGCCGCCAGAGAAAACCTTGCACATTATCTTAGTGCAAGAGAATCACCATATGAATGCCGGTAGCTTAAATGTATCTTTAAAGGCATTCCTCTTAGAAACATAACCACATTTAATCAAGTTTAATGTACCTGCTTGGGGATTTCACTTTAAACATTAATTAGAATAAGCATTTTCACAACATTTAAATTTGAATAATTTAGATGCCATGTAAAGTAAGACTTCCTTGTCATCTGTGTGATTCAATAGATGGCAATCTTCCACCTCATTCAGCACATGCGGGTAACACTTTATTGTCTTTTGTGAAGTTATTATTGTCAAGTAATTCTTAAATTAATATTTGTCAATTATTAGAACTAATTCTAGATTTTAATAAAATAGATCAAATACAACTATATGCTCCCCTTTTCTCGCTTATGATGGTAATATTTTTGCATTTTCCTACTCATGTTGATTTTTTCTCTGTCATACATATTTTGGAGATCACTCTGTAATAATAAACAGAGAGCTTTCTCACTTTTCTTTTATACTGCACAATACCCCACTTAGGGTTAATGTATGTCCCCTATTTATGGACACCTGAATTGTTTCTCAGCTTTTACCATTAAATATGATGTTGCAAACATCAGTTCACTTACATGCAGGTGAACTTCTAGGATGGACTTCTAGACATGTGATTTTTGCTTCAAAGTGTGTATGCATTTATACTTTTGTTGGTTCACTTTAAGTTTTGTTTCCTTCCTTCATAACCTAGGAAAGAGTCTGCTCTTTCTCTCAGGGTTATACAGTTGAGAGAACTTCTCAAAACCTCACTGAATATCCCACTTTGGAGAATGGCTCCCACTGTGGCTCAGCTGCACAGCCTTTAGCAGGCTGGCTTTGCACAGCATCCACTGTAAGAACAAGCACCCGGAAGAGTTCAGGAGAAGAGGTGTGCAGGCAGCTTCTACCAAAGGGAATTACATGAGCAGGAGGACTTGGAAGACAGAGCACTGTTGTGATACAAGTGAAACATTCGGTTATTTGGGGGGACAGAAATAACACCATAGCTAGTGCTATGGACGATATCAGAAGGAGGACAGAGTGTCCTCGTCCACCATCCTTTTGCAGGAGAGGTGGAGGAATGTATTCACGGGGTTTTGTCCCTCTGTGTCCTCTGCTGTCCATAGAACTGTTTAATAAAGTTTTTAAAATTTCCTTCCATGTATGAGTATTTTATACTCTAAGTTTCTTTCTGCTGAATAATTCCAAGTTTTATAGCATGATTTGAAGCATTGCTTTATTTATTCATTTATTTTTAATTTTTTGTTGTTATTTAATTACAGTTGTCTCCATTCCCCCCTCCCATCCCAGCCATCCCCACCTCACACCCTTGAGGACATATGGACGAAGCCAAAGGGGGGTAAAACATTGTTTATCACTTCAACCTATTTTTTAACATCTTGATATAAATTTTTCTATAACAATTTCTAAGGACCTTAATCAGTGTTTGATAATTTGATTTTTTTGTATATTTTTGTTTATTTTTCCTTGTTTTTTTTAAACTTTTTTTATTGAGTTGTTTAAGTACAGTTGTCTCCATTTCCTTCCCCTACTCTCCCCCCACCTCATCCATCCCCACTTCCCACCTTTGATTCTACCCTGTTTTGGTTTTGTCCACATGTCCTTTATAGATGTTCCTGAAAACCCTTCCCCCCTTTCCCCCCATTACCTCCTCCCCCTCCCCTCTGGTTACTGTCCATTTGTTCCTAACTTCAATGTCTCTGGTTATATTTTGCTTGCTTGTTTGCTTTGTTGATTAGGTTCCACTCATAGGTGAGATTGTATGGTATTTGTCTTTTACTGCCTGGATTATTTCACTTAGCATAATGCTCTCCAGTTCCATCCATGCTGTCACGAGGGCAGAAGTTCCTTCTTTCTTTCTGCTGCATGGTATTCCATCGTGTAAATGTACCATAGTTTTTTTTATTTTTACTGATGGGCACTTAGGTTGCATGCAGCACTTGGCTATCGTAAATTGTGCTGCTATGAACATTGGGTGCATAGGTTCTTTCAGATTGGTGTTTCAGGATTCTGAGGGAATAATCCCAGCAGTGGAGTTCATGGGTCAAAAGGCAGTTCCATCTTTAGTTTTCTGAGGTAATTTCATACTGTTTTCCGCAGTGGTTGCACCAGTCTGCATTTCCACCAACAATTGCACCAAGGTTCCCTTTTCTCCACATCCTCTCCAAGTGTTTGATAATTTTAATGTCTTTCCTTAGTCAACATCTTAGTAAAATCTGTGTATTTAGCAACAGGGAGAGCCTAAGAAACCATCTAGTCTAAGATATAGTTATATTTAATATAATTAATTATGGTCATAATATATGTAATATATCGTATGATATATCATAGCTAATATATAAGTATATGTTATATTATCTATATTATATTCTAATTATATATTTTTAACATAATGTATATTATATTTTATTATATACAATATAGTAACCATAATATAGTGAACTGAAGGAGATCACCGTTGTTCCGCAATTACTTGCGATTTTTCACCTGAACCCGTCTTATACATTTAAGAGGAATCAAACAAGTGGGTGGCAGATTTTCAGGCTGCACTTCCTGCCGGCATGCATCCTGCTGTGCTTGTTGGGGAAATCAACTGAAGGTTTAGAGGTGTCTACTAAGGGGAGGGGAGACAATAACACTTTCAATAGCAAACACAGTAAAAACAGTAATGCATATATTATTATAAAAGAAGACCGAAGTAAATGAGACGACTTAAAAGTGTAAAGTTTCATTCTTTAAGGCAATACTCATTGAAGGCCGTGGCATGACAGGTCACAAACAATTAGTACGAAAGGTTGAAAGTGGCATGTAGGAAGCCCATTGTCTGGATCAAAGAGGAATAGGGTTGTAGGATGTGAGGATGGGAGGTCAGAGAGGATGCTGAATTGTGTCTGGTGGCATTTCTTTTTAAATGAATAGAGAGAAACAAAAATAAAAATAGGAAAGGAACTTGGAGGGCTTTGAGGATACAAATGATATTAGGCGTACATTGCAAAAGTAGCACTTCTGCTGCTGAGCTGAGACCAGACTTTTAGTTAAATAACTTGTTTTAAGCTTAATGCTTGCAGATTATTCATTAAAAGAATCTCCATAGACATCTTCATTCATTGATAAATCCATTTACTAAATGCTTATGGAATATTTACTCTTTTTTCCTAGCATTGTTGTAAGTGTTGAAAATACACTGAGGGACTGGAGATCCCCTACTCTTAATGTGATATCATCTAATAGAGCAGCAGTGAGATGGATAATATCAGTAGAGACTATTAAGAGTTGGACAGATTATATGTCATTTTTATTATAAGAAAATGGATATGAGAGGTTTCATTGCATGTGCACTGTATGCTTCAAGGCTTTCAAAAGTGTGCTAATTGGATTGGTTTTATACAGTAAATGTATTTTGTAAACTATAAAATCTATTTTTGCCAAGTTTTGTAAATAGGACACTTATTTATATCAAAATGAACAGTGAGGAGAGGGGATTACAGGAACTACTATAAAGGACACATGGACAAAATCAAGGGGGAGGGTGGAGGTGGGGAAGGGAGGGGGGGAGGGAAGGGGAGAAAAGGCACACAACTGTAGTTGAATAACAATAAAAAATAAATTAAAAAAAATGAACCATAAGAGAGACATTGTTTCTCTGAGATGTTGTGATGACCTGTGTGCTCAAAGGAAGTAAACTGTTTCGGGAATATGTTGGCTCTAAAACCAAATGCCATGTAGGCATCAGAAAGATGTGAAATTTCAGACAAACATATTTACTATCAGCTCTGGTCAGATCCTTGTCAAGATGTAATTGCTGTTAATGAAAAAAATTAATGTCATTTCTAATCACTTGCCTCATAAATTAAGAATGCTTAGAGTTAACATTTTTATAGAATTTCCATGGCTTTTGCTTTGTTTCCTGTAACTATAACACTTAAAATGATAAACTGTAAATGGCTGACATTTCCTTTGCAAGTAAGGTTTATACTGAGAAATTCTCTCTTAGAAAAATCTCAATGTCTGAGGAAGTAAAGATGTTTTCTAGCAGCAGAGCAAGGCGGTTGATTGGAGATTTTCCTTTTTCGATTAAACATTTTCAACAATGGGTATAAAGTTATTATAAGTGTTCTAAGGCAATTCCTTGTACACCTGAGATTAAGAACTAGAAGTTCTCATGACCCCGGTGGTGTTGTAAGTGGCACTGATGAGGGAACTTAGAAACCAGGAGTGCAGGCATTCACTAACTACACATTTGACATACAATTTGACTTCTTTCCGTCAAGTTTTCTAATCTCCCTAATGAAGAGCCTGGACTTCGTGATGTCTAAGGTCTCTTACAGGCCACAGCTGAAACTTGAATGCTTTCTTACTCTTTAAGTTTTTTATTAAAGAGTACAGCCTTTCTATAATATTTGGATACAACTGTGCAATAAAATATAGTTGAAGTGAAATGGGAATTTCCACCCAGCAAATCTGTTTTGAGTATTTTTACATAAACAACACAAAAGTGAGTGAAACACAGGCTCTGCTTTCTGCAAGTCCAATATGAGACCAGTTAAACAAAATATGTTGCAGCACTTGTACATAAAAAATTTGGGGGGGAATTAAATTCTGTTTTGAAAATCACTTACTCTGGGTGCTCTTCCTGGGTTGTCATGTTAGCCTAGGGCCCTACTATATTAACAATAAAACTACAGTAATAGTGCCTATTATTTACTGAATACTAGATATTATTCTCAGTACTCTATAGCTAATAATGCATTGAATTTTCAGAAAAGTTTTATGAAGTTTTGCTACCATTATCATGAAAATAAGAAAAATGTGAGACAAATAATTTAAGTGCTTTCCCAAATTCACACAGCTACTGAGCAGCTTGACTCTCAAGCATTCTTCTCTAAAGTACTTTTGACTGTGAATTTATGTATATGTGTGTGTGTATATTTATGACTGTGAATTTATGTATATATATATTTACACTGCTCTCCAGTCTCATAATAATTCAAGGAAATAGTAATATCAATGGATTATAGTAATTATTTGTAGCATGAGTGTTCCATAAGAATTAAAAGTTCTAGATCCTGTTTGTGAACTTTTAAATACATAAAAATGTAGGATGTACTATAGAATAACTTTTTATAAAGTTTATCAGTTATAGTTTTGCTACTCTAATTCTAGAGTAATTTTAATTTGGTATCCACCATTTCCATATTCTTAATGAAAATAAATCTTTCCTGGACAGGAGACCCAGTAAAAGTCTGTTTAGAATGTTTTCCTCCTTGGTTAATGCATTTTTACCATACTCTGTTATTTCAAACAGAGCATAAGTTATTTAAAATAGTAGACACTTTGTTCCCTGAGACTTGGAAGCTCATTATTAAAAAAAATTGCAATAAAGATTGATCCCTGATATAAAAGACAATGTTCTGAGAAACTTGGAGCCAATAAATGGTACTTCAAAGAGCCTTTTCCATGAAGTTTGGTAAAATACATAAATAAAATAAAGAAATAAGTCACACATTTTTGTTTACCTAGTTGTTGTACTACTAGATAGTTAATATTATATCTCTACTAGACTATGACAAATTTTTGTACATAGGCAAATAAATCAAGCAACATTTCAGACAGAAGTAAACCTAATTGACATATTTGAGCTCAGATTCGAATCTGACATTTCATCCCGCAGAACCAATATGGTAAAATGTTCCTGGAGGAGCTGAGGAACTTCACTAATTTAAACCTATATATTAACGACAATACTAATACTATGAAATCAATGTACTGCATTATATACATTTAGACTATAGTTATGGTAACTGGATTTTAAAAATTATATCTGTAAAGTAATATATTCCAAGAAAACACTTTGTATCCCTCAAAAAACAATTCAGTAATTTGTAGGTAATTGAATGAAATTCAGGGCTGTATGTAAAGAGGGGGAAAAATAACCTCAGAATGGTTAAGATGACATTTTCTTTGCTTCATGGTTCATTATGGATGAATTAAAATTGTTTTAAATAATACCAAATGACAGATGCATTGATAATACTGGAGGATTTAAGAATCATAAGGCAAGGCTTTATTCTAAATCTTCAGGTAATGTAATAAATACCAGTATCTGGGATCTTAAAATTTCAGCAGATTGAAATAATTTCATGGGGATTTATTGCCTTGTAACAGCTATGCAAAAGTGAAATATTAGTTTCACTGTTTATCAGTACATATTTATCTTCTAGATGTGTGTTTTAAAATATTTTGTCTTCTCCCAAACACAGGTATTATTAATTAATGAAATGAAACCACACCTGCATTCTGAATTCTCATAGTGTGAAAAGAAACCACTAATTAAAATGGCAGGGAGAAATTTGAAAACTATGTGCAAATAAAGTCCATGAATAATGATGATTGTCAAGGAAACATATTGCTGGAAAGATGTCAAACAAGATGAATGAGCTGAGACTTCCCCTGTCTGAAATGAAGGATCTTACTCTACAACTTGAATTCTAATAGCAATGACAGTTTATGCGTCATTGGTTACTCTGTAAAAGTGTTAGATATAGACCATTAACTTCAGCTTCTAGTTGATGGGGCATGAAATATGGAGCTTCAGAAACAACACAACAGTACCCACAGAAGTGGACCACGGCGTAGCTAATATGACCACTTGTATTCATGCTAACACACGCTTACGATAAAGGCAATGCTTACACCTAGGAAGGGCAGAGACTCAGTGGGAATGGGGCCATCACACAGCTGATTAGATCAGCCTTGTTCGTGTTGATGAACCCTTCCAAAATAAAAATAAAAACAAAAATAGAATTATACACAGAATGGACAGACTAGAGCAATGTCCTTTTTGGAAAGACAACAAGATCTCTGGCAATAATCATACTCTTCAGAGTTGAACATTGGTTAAAATTTCCACTGTAAGTACTTTATTTCTTAAGTTAAGGCACAAGCTTATCTAGGAAAAACTTCACAAATTTTCCTAGACAAATTTTTAAAAAAACTTTGGAAAGAGCAATATACTGAACTTTTTCTAATTCAGTGGACATTAGTCTAAGAGAATGGCCAATCTTCCATAAACCTTGGGTGAAGACAGATTCTCTTTTGTGGCAAACTAGCTGATAAATGATTACTCAGTCTGGAGCTTTGGGCTGTTGCATGGACACTCGGTAAGGGGAGATCTTATCCACTGTGACAGAATGTGAATCCAAGTGGCAGTATATAGGAGACTGTTCTGCATGGCATGGAAGAGGCCCACTCACAGAGGCCAGTGGAAAGTGAGGTCCAGCACACAGGACTCACACCCAAGGAAAGGTTCTCCCATGGAGAATCAGGCCTGCATTGTACCTAGGCCACTTTGAGACTTGCTTTTTGCTAAAACTCCCTCAGCTTGAATTGAGGGAGCAAACATACATATACTGCATATCTTTAAAGTAACTTCCTAAAATCTATGCTAAACCTTCCAAGGACAAGTGTAACCAGTTCAACCACTTTTCCCTTTACATTTGCAAATATCCTTTTTTTTTGATGTATTTAGCAACATCCTCTCCTTTGTTTTCTGTAAGAGGTAACCACCTAAAGCGAACCTGTGCATAGTAAATGAGGACCATCCTCAATGTACTTTGCCCAGAAAAGCAATCAAAGCCTGTGAAGGCAAGGGTGGGGCAATCTCCCCTTCAGAGAGTGTCTGTGCCATCCCTTTTCCTCCACAGGACTCGGTAGTCCATGTGAATTTGTCTCATTTTAGCCACAATACCGTGGACACTGCAGACCAGTATCTGCATCAGCAGGAGAAAGTGGAAGAGAAATATAAAATTTAAAAATAATGTATATAATCCCACTCATATAAAATATGAGATTAGGCAAATTCATAGACACAGAAATTATGTTAGAGGCTACCAGGGGCTAACAAGGAGGCAAATGAGGCTTTATTGCTTAGTGGGTGCAGAGTTTCTGTTCGGTCGATAAAAAATTTGGAACTAAATGGTTGCATAACGGCCTGAATGCAATACATGCTGCTAAAATTTACATTTAAGAATGTATAAAATGGTAAGTTTTATGCTACATGTGTCTTACCACAGTAAAATAAAAATGGAGTTAGGATGGGCATTGAAGACACACTATGTGCTCTGCATGGTTTGGCCCGGGGTCAGTCTTAACTGACGTCATCCTGGAGTTCTATTCTAAACACCCATGTCTGCAAAAATTGGTTGAGGCTGCTTTTCTTTCTAGGCCCTGGCAATACACAGGTGCATCTTGTTCTTGTTTTTCTGGGTTTCATAGTCATGTAAATTATTAAGATATATAAAACAAACAAAACCTTATAATTTAATGTTTGAAATACTGCCTTCGGTTGTAATGTCTACACATTATTTAACTTAGTAGACAAAGAATGTGAAGTATTTTAAACAGATCTATGCCACTGTAAGTTAAACATTTACTCTATAAGCAAATCTTTCCATTCCTCTGACTTCCGCAATTTATATCTTTTCATTTTCACTGTTATTAAAATATTTTATAGACTATTAAATGTCTTGATATACCTTGTTCATATAATCTGAGAAAATCATTTGTATGTAACACTTCTTTCAGTATTTCATTATTGCAATACCTCAATTTCCACCCTATTTCCTGGTTATAGATCCTGATTCTGTGTGCCCATGTCTGCATACATATTTCACATAGACAATTATGTCTCAGAAGCAATTCAATTTGTATGTTATCTTCACGTGGAAACCGAAATAGAAAACTGAAGACACTGTCTGCATAAGTTAGTGTCTGCCATAGTTCCACTAGAAATATGTAGATATTTGATTTTAAAGTAAAAATGTGTGTGCTTCTATTTTGCTTTTTTATTATTGTTTGGGAAATCACTACATTTTTAAAACACATTTTGATACATGATATATTCCAAACTAATTGGCATGCTGGATTTTTTCATGTATGTAAAAATGAAACAGAGTAAGTTAAATAGAATATGTACATTTTTTCTTGTCCTTAATACCCTAATACACTAAGTAACACCTATCAGGTAATTTAACTATGGCTCAAATTTAATGTTTTATATATACACGAATGTATGTATACATATATGTGTTCACACAGAGTGAAAGTAGAGGACAATTTATAAGATATTTTAGTAATTAGAAACACAATATTCTATTATTTATTGAAACATTAAACAAATTAAATTCTGTTCACTTTTGAGATGTGAATTTTTTCTCTATTTTTTCACTTTATTAGATTTTTTCATTAACATTGACTCCCCTTAAACCCCCACCCCCTAGCAATCACCACACTGTTGTCCATGTCCATGAGTGTTTTTTCCAAGATGTGAACTTTTGATGACCCATTTAAGTTGATTCAGCTTCTCAAATATTTAATACATTGGTATTAAATATTTCTCAAAAAAAAATACATTGGTAATTGAGCCCCAAATAATCAGGGCTTGTATGCTTGCCTCGTTTTCATTTCACTCTAATAAGAGCTATAGTTTATTGGGGTTTTTAAAATCTGCCCCCATATTTTGTGTAGACTCAACACACAAAACAAAATGAACCCCTGGCTAAAGCCAAAGCCCCTGTCTCTAAATTGATGGGAAGAAGGCTATTATTCCGACCCGACATTGCACCGAAAAGCCCCTTGAGGCCCGGGCGTGCATTATTATGCTGCTGCTGCAGGGCACGTTGGCACCCGCCCTCATTATTTCGAAGTAGATTCTAGACTCTGAATAAAGAGAGATTTCCCTGTGGCTTAGTGTAGGATGGTCTCAAGGGGAAATGGGACTGTCCTTGTGACCGATTTTTACCCCTGGGAGATGCTCCTATCCTTGCATGGCCAACTCTTGCCTTCTCTGACATTCACAACTCTACCTTTATGAACAAACACTTAACAGATACACCAATGTTATAAAAGCTCCAGTGAGGTAAACTAGATACAGTTTATTTTAATCTGCCTTTTTGCTGCTTAAAATTTCAGCTTCAGCAGAATCCAGTGAGGATTATCCTCAGATAATTAAACTGGGCTTATCTAGATTAAAATATTCAAATACCAGAGCCCTCTCTCAAATAATACTGCAGTAACACACACACAATCCTTTAGATACCTTTGAGCAAAGTGTTCTACTTTGTTTTCATCTAGGCTCCCAGGACCTTGCCTGAGCTCAGTCATATTCTCAATATGCACCTTTGATGGCTGGTTTTATGTGTCAGCCTGACTGGGCTAAGGGAGGCCCAGAGGGCCAGTAAAACATTATTCCTGTGTGTGTCTGTGATGATGTCTTAGGAAGAGATTAGAATTTGAATCAGTAGACCAAGTAAAGAAGCGCATGCTCACTAATGTGAATAGTCATTATCCAATCCATTGAGGGCCTAAAGAGAACAAAAAGGCAGAGGAAGTGTAAACCTGCCATCTCTACTTGAGCTGAGACTTCTACCTTTTCCTGCACTCTGAGGCGCTCCTGGCTCTGGGGCTTTCAGACTCAGAGAAGGATTCACACCATGGCTCCCAGATCCTCAGACCTTTGAACTCAGGCCGAACCACACCACTGGCTCTCCCGGTACTCCAGCTTTCAGGCAGGGCACTTCTCAGCCTTCATGACCACATGAACCAATGAACCAAACATGTATATAAATATAAACATACATATAGGTATATAGTATCTGTTTTCTAGAGAATCCTGACTAATCCAGCACCAAAAACATGGGAGGCAACTACAAAATTTTTTCAAGCTAATAATAGCAACAGAAACATCAACAGGGTAGGACTTAGCTTGGGCTGCTATTAAAAAAAATTCCATAGACTGAGTGGCTTAAATAAAAATTTGCAGCTCTGAAGGCTGAAAAGCCCAAGATCAAGATGTCAGCAGCTTTGGTTCTTGGTGAGGGTTTTCTTTCTGGCCAACAGGTGCTCAACTTCCTGCTGTGTGTTTGCCTAGAGTCTTCTTGGTCTCTGTCTCTCCTTCCTCTTCATCCTCCTGGTCCTTCTCCTCCTCCTCTTTCCTTTTCTTCTTGAAAGGGCACCAATACCATTCTGAGGATCCCATCTTAATAACTAATCTAAAGCTACTTAACTTCTCATAGGCCCCATCCCCAAATCTTATCACATTGGGAGTTAAGAGGCTTCAACATATGAATTTTTTTTGAGGGGGGGCACAAACATTTAGCCCACAAAGGGACACTAAACTACCCACCCTTTTGTTGTTCTCTCTCTGCCTCTTTCTCTCTTTCTTTCTACTTTGTATAAGAATGGCTGGATTCTCACAAATAATTTACCTGGAGGAAATTTTGAAAATCATGAAAAGAAGATGAGACAAACTTTGAGAATCAGCAATGTAGACTAAGTAAATGGCAACGTACAGCTTGACAATCACTTAAGCCCCCATCATTTCTTAAAATTGCACTACAGTTTCAAGATATCAAAATTTTAGACTTTATTTATTTCTGACTGGCCTCAGTTTAGAATTGCTGTTATTGTAATACCATTGAGGTTATCAGTGTGGATTATGTTGATGATTCAGTGATGTGCAGACCTGGTGATTTAATCTAAATTGAAATCACAATCTCACTTCTTAAAAGAAACATTAAGTGTAGGTTAATGCGTTCCATTCACTCCAGAATTATTTCTAGGCTTCTGAGCAAACCAATCATGAAAATAATTATCCTTTGTTGTTTAGTGCAAGATTAACATCAATTGGCCGATTTTGGAAACAAGGTTTCATTTTTAAAAACAATGCCATAATTACACATGTAGAGACTTAAAACTTCCAGTATAGACTTACAAAACTTCAAATAGTATTTGTGTGCCTGTGTTTAAATTAAATACATAAGGCCTGTATTGAAAGAGCTAGATTGCCTCCAAGAAAAGAGTAGAAAATAACTTACGTAGAACAGTAGGCATTGTAGGTAAAGATGAGCAATGCCATTTAGAAAATAGAATCCCCAGAGCCAGATAGAGAATATGTACTGCTCAATAATTAAACTTACTTCACAGAGAATGTTGTTGCGCTGCCAGAGTCCCTCGTAACACTAAGAGGCCAGAGTTCCTCATGATGTCAATGGAGGGAGAATGAGCAACATCTGGGTTCACTCAGTAGCTACATGAAGTCAGACAAGTTACTTTGATCTTTCTAAGCCTGTATTTTCTATTTTGTAATATATGAAAGAATGTCTCTTTATACTGAGACATGTTTTGAGCATCAAGGGAAAGAAATACAGAGAAATCTATTTATAAAACTATTTGAATTAAATAAGATTGATTGCTATTATTTACTTTTGAGAATACCTTTAAACTCCTTGGTCCACTGTTTAAGGTCTTTGTTAACCTACTTAACCAACTAATATTTATTGAGCATTTCCTATGTGCCCAGAACAATGGCTCTGCCAACTTTCATCTCCAGTCTTTATATCCAAATATTCTGGCCCTCATAATCAGAAAATTCATATATCTGCATGTTAGTCTTTCAAAACAGAAAGAAAGTGTTCTTTCTGCAATGCTGTGTTTGTCTTATATGAAGTGAGTCATATACTCTGTCCCCTGAGCTCTTGTCCATGTAATACTCTTTAATCTCTTCCCATCATGGCCTCTTATTATACACATTTCATCTCATATATCTGTTGAATCCACTTTTTGCTTATTGTCAGTCATTACTGCACATAAGGATCAGTTGAAGAGTTTCTTAAAAAATGCAGAATCAATATCTCAATCCTCATGGACTACTCTTGAGTAGTTGGGCCACAAGTGTCCAACCCACAGTCCACGGGTCACATGCCGCCTAGGATGGCTATGAATGAAGCCCAAGACAAAAATTGTAAATTTACTTAAACTCCCTTTTTTTTCATTTTTGCCCGTCAGTTTTTGTTAGTGTTTGTGTATTTAATGTGTGGTCCAAGACAACTCTTCTTCTTCCAGTGTGGCCCAGAGACACCCAAAGGTAGGACAGCCCTGGTGGGGTATATGCTAGAAGAATACATCATTAGTAAGCACCACAGATGATTCCGTATAATTAGTCTGAAGGTTATACTTCAAAAAAATATTTTTAAATCATCTCAGGACCTACCCTTTCCCCCAAAGTTGTAACTCCCTTGAGAGGAGGACTCGTATCACAATATTTTCTCATACCTCAAAATGTCTAGAAGAGAGCTAAATATGCGTCTCTAATACCAAGATGCCCAATATCAAAAAGAGAAGAAATAAATACTTGAAAGGATGTGCAGAGAAGAGAACCCTTGAACACTGTTGGTGGGAATGTAAACTGGTATAGTCACTTTTACCACTAGTCGCAAGAAATAGGTTTTTAAAAAATTTTATTAAATTTGTTGGGGTGACCCTGGTTAAACAATTATATAGGTTCAAGTGTACAAGTCTCCAATATGTCATCTGTATATTGCATGAGGCGTCCACCACCCAAAGTCAAGTCTCCTGGCACCTTCTATTCGACCTCCTTTACCTTTTTCTACTGAATCCCCACACACTTCCTTTCCCTCTGGTAACCACCGTTACAGTTGTCTGCATCTTGTGAGTTTTTGCTTGTTTGCCGTCTTCGTTTGTTGCTTTCAGTTTTGTATCTTACATGTGAGTAAAATCATCAGTGTTGATTTTTTCCACTTGACTTATTTTGCTTGACGTGGTATTATTTAGATTAAGTTTCTGCACAGCAAAAAAGACCATCACCAAAACAAGAAGGCAACCAACTGAATGGGAGAAGATATTTGCAAACAACCACCCTCAGATAAGGGGTTGATATCCAAAATATATAAAGAACTCATAACTCAACAACAAAAATCAATTAAAAGATGAGCAGAGGGCCTGAACAGATGCTTCTCCCAAGAAATATGATTTTTAAACTTTATCCTATTGGAATCTCACTATGTTGATCTTTGCAAATGAAAATAATCTAATGACTTTTTCCTTTGGGAAATAAATGACAAAAGTTGATCAAAAAACCCCTTCTGTCTACTCTTATTTGACTATCACATTGTAGCCTCTGTTCCCCAACCTTTACTAAACCAGCCCCAAAAGCCTTGGGATGGGAATTCCAGACCAAGGTGTAGGTGCTGCCCATGCCAGTCCTAAAGGATGATGACATGAGGAGGTTGCTGGGGACAGCAGGAGGCTTCTCGGGTCATGCCCTTTGTATGTATAGGTCACCACACTGAACCCTGCAATAGCCTATACATCTCTTCTTACACTCTGGTGAAAACAAAAGAAAACAAAATACTTTTTCCAAAAAAATATTGGTTGGAAGGTTTTCTTAAAAACCTTAATGCTATAGTAGATAGTTTGGGTAGGAGAAATTGCTGCTTTCTTCTTAGTGGGCTTGGGTTTTCTAATGTTCCACACTGTACAGGTATAGTAGTAGAAACGAAAGGGATCAGGCCGCATAGGTCCATTCCCAGGACAGACTGGGGAATCATTTATAGAAACAAGTCTTGACCTCTGGTTTCCTATAAGTTGTATTCTGATATTAAATCAAAGGTAAAAATAAATTTTGCATAGAGATTTTATTCTGGAAATTTAGCTATTTAGACATTTAAATAAAAAAATAGGAATGATAGAGTAATATGGTAACTTTTTGTGTTTGATTGAATTTGTTAGTATAATGCTATATTTTGGAATTTCATTTCCTTTAGCTGATAAAGTTAAAGCTATTGATAAATATGCTACATATTAGCAACTAGTTTTGCACTTGCAAAAACAGAAAAATCCTTATAAATATGGTATAATTTTCACAAAGCCTAAGGGCACAGGTCAGAATATATTTGCCCAAATTTAGTACTGTCCATTTTCCTTTGAATTGATAATAAAATATAACAGATTTTTGGAATTAGCCATTTGCAATACAGAAAACTAATCAATACAAATTTTCTATTCTGTTTTTAAAAATGGATTTAACTTTGTCTAAGGTTTTTTTTAATTTTCAGCAAAAATAGCATTTTCTGTTTAGTTTTTATGCTTATATTTTTCATTATCTCAATGTGGCTTTTTTTCATTTTTCACAGTAAAGACAATAAATGCAAAATATTGAGTTTAAATGCAGATGGTAGACTGAATATAATAGAAGGAAGTTGGTAGAGTTATTTGCCACAGATTCATTAAATAAGTTCATGAAAACTGAAGAAGTAAAGGTCCTATCATTTATGAATTTATTTTAAGAAGTCATGGATATGAGTGTTCAGGTAGTTCATTAACTCTGATCTTATGTATTAGTTTATAGTCAAAGTATAGGCATAATACCTTTGCAAAAATCTAATACCGATTATAGTGAATATTTCTTCTTTAAGTGTATATTCTATTGCATCATCGAAAGCTTAGAAGCCTGAAAATTAAAATATAAAATTTTGCATTGTTTTGCAATTCTGGAAGCTAAATTCAATTTTTAAAAAATCTTTCTAGAAATGGGCTGCCAGTGTCATTCTGTCATATACCTAGAGAAAAGTTTTCTTTGCTTTTAAGATCAATCGTCTTTTCTTCAAATGTAAGAGATGAAGTTAATAGATCTATTCATGTATTTGTATCTTAGTGTACTTTCCAAACCAATTAATGCAAAAAGTTCCTGGGAATCTTGGATTTTCATTATAATGGCAACAGAATTCCCGTGTCTACCTGGGAACAGGTCCACTAAAGCATCAGGTCTGTTCTTCAGAAATTGATCCACAGGGGCCCGAAATGATGAATGCTCCCTCTAATGTTCTGAAACTTAGGAGGAAAGAATTCCTTTATTTGCTTTACCCAAAGGGCCCATATATTCTTCAAAATTCTCTCAATTATTCTGGTACACAATAGTCTCATAAATCAAATACACAGAGGAGTCCAGGATATTCCATTTAATCTGACATATAATCCCCCAAAACATTGTTATGGGGTAGCTTTTTGTGTTCAATTAAAGCAAGTTTTCTCATTGTCAATTTAGAAGTTTCCTCTCAATATTTTCAGTAGTTTCTGGACGTGAAAGTGAATCATCTCAGGATTTTGCCTGTATGGCTGCTTTGTAAAAGTCAGACTCAAAAACTTTTGGAGCCACTCTCTTTTGCCTGGCTTATTTCTACCCTGAGGTCCTTACAGTGGCCCATTTTCTTCTAGTAGGTTCTGTTAAATCTTTCACCCAGCCATACAGGTCAGAGCCTTTATCTAGTTAGGGGGTGATCACTGAGGTTCCTAGGGCTGGTGAGTAATCTGAGCATGAATATTTACCTGAGCTTAGTGATGACAGTTTTTTTCCTAGTTCTACGGCTTTAATTATGATCACACTTCCCAAGACCACAGAGACTTGAGACATCCATTAATCGGATATCAAGGAGACTTGAGCATAAAACAGGCTCCTCCTGTGATGTGAACATTAAAATCTTTTTTAATTACTCGAAGATTTTTTCTGTTGTTATTTTCTTCTCTAACAATTACATTCAAGCACTGAGCGGTATGAACATGACCAATTTCCCTAAAATTGCTGTGCTGTAATGAATCATGACTGCATATGCCGTAATCAGCAGCTACCTGCAAGAACATGCGGTCCCTGGTACAGCAACTCTTCACTTCCTACACACTGACTGTCTCCCCTCTAAATGGAAGCATTTGTTCAGCCAGTTACACCCTCAGTGTCTCTGATTCTGTACCCCTAAATGGTAACAAAATTGATTTTTCACTATGAAAGTGAATTTCTTCTTTTTATGTCTCACATTACATAGTGTATGAAATGAGTAAGAGGAAAACCTGTGATCTAAATGATGAATATTCTAGTTAAATTTAACACGTTTGTGGCACAAGTTTCAAGAAGCAACTGGCATAAAATGACTTATTCTAAAAGTACAGCATGAGCTAACTCTCTCCATCTCTCTAACTTTCTCTCTCTTTCTTTAATTAATTAGCAAAGAAAAGGATGGAGTCATTTGCTTCTGGAGAGACAAAACTAAGAGTAAAGATTTGCATGAAACTGCATATGACTGAGGATGATCTTTAAATGAAGAGATGGCCCCAGACAGTCTATTGCAGGCGCTGCCTGTGAATCCAGGTCCCGAACGATATTTAAAAATCACAATATATTTGATTTCCATTTTTTTCTGGCACTCATTTGATTTCAGAAATCTTTTTCAAAAATAACTTCCCTTAAAAATCCCTGAAATAAAAAGAAACCCTCTGATAATTTTTGTAATTTATTATTTTTATTGAATTTATGTAATTTACTATTTTAAGTTAATACAAATAAAATATCAAAGTATTATTTAAATTATCAGTTTTGACAATTATACATTTCATCTCACTTGTCACTGGGCAAATATACCATATTAATTTCAAAAGATAAAAGTAAATATATGAATATACTAGTGTAGGAATAAAAATTAGAACTAAAATTTATTTTTGTAATTATGTGGTAGAATATCTCCATTTTAAAGTAAGAATCCCCAAGGAATTAAGTGTTTTGTTGCAGTTGGCTCTTATAGTCAAAGAACATCAGATTTCAAGTCAAAAGACTGCTGGAAGTCCAAGATTTAAGGTCAGAAGTGTGATCATTTAATCACTCTAGTTCTGCTACTATTATACAAGTTTTTTTCAAAATGAACCTTTATAGGTTATAATACATAACCTATATATATACCTATATATAATAACCTATGTATATATACCTATATATAACACCTATATATAGGTTATATAACCTATAAAGTATTCTAGAATGTTGTCTCGTCTATGCCGTGATATTCTTACAGCTAGAAGTCTACCTACTAGAAACCATATCACTGTTGGTAGCATTATTGCATATGTTATAGCTGCTGTTATTTATGTATTAGTCTATGTTTGAATTTTCTCTTCTACGATCATGTGTTAAGTTTAGGTTTATATTTCAAAGTGTATTTCACATGAACTGTTAGACTTCTATAGAAACCGCTTCCTTGTCTTTGTTATATTTTAAAACAGGGCTTCATTTGAACTTTTATGGAACTACACAAGTTGAATTGTATAGTGTTTTATTTTTAACTCAAAATTAGGCTTTTACAATTCATCCAAGTTGATTACTATAGCTGTGATCCATTCATGATTGTGGCTATATAATTTACCACATGAGTATACCACAAATCATTTGTTTTATTTTTATGAACATCTCGGTTGGTTCTTGTTGGTGCTGTGGTGAAAATGATGCTCTTCACTTGTCAGTATATGCCTTCTTGGGTGTACTTTCATAGTTTGCAGCCACAAAAGTGTGACTGGAATAATATTCTATTAAATAAATATTTTACTCAGCATGCATTTTAATTTTAAATAATTTTAAAAATATACATTTTACTGAGTATGAACAATGGGTTGTCTCCAACTTTGGTTGTTACATTTAGTGAAGCTTGAATATTCTTGTACATGTCTTTTTGGAACAAATATATGCAATTTGTTGAGTTTATAAATAGGAATTCTGGGATATATGATATGCATATATTTGGATTTAGCAGATATTGTCAATATTTGTTTTCCACAATAATTTGACCTATTTGCCCTCTTATTTGCCCAAAATGTGAATTCTTCTGCAGCATCCACATTGACAGCTGTCTGCCATTTCCATTTTAACCATTCTGGGGTGTGTGCATTTGTCTCCCATTGTGGTTTTAAATGTGTCTTTGCTTGATTATTAATGAAAGGAATTACTTTTGTTTAGATCTTGAATTAGCTATAATTTTGAATTTATTTAGAATTATCTATATTGTAAAGTGTCTGTTTATTTCCTTGCCCACTTTTCTTTTGCATTTCTCTCACTTAATGGTTTGTACAATATTAAACTATATTTTATATATGAATTTCTTATTACTTATGCATGTTATAAATAACTGTTCTCATTTTATGATATTTAATTCTTTCTTTATTAATGATGCCCTTTGATGAACTTTTCATTCACTCTGAGAAAATTTTAAATTAATGTATATGAAAATAATGAAGGCATTACTTATTATAAGAACAGTCAACTGTGCTTTTCCCCTTGTTACAGATGATGATCTGTCCAACCATTGTTAATATAATGAGAATGACTTGCATGACACCAATATAACCTGGCAGCCAAGGAGAGTGGACTGGATGCCCATGAGTGAACAATGACAATTTCACTGTACTAGGCAGTGGGGGTGGTAGACACTGTTGAGTGAGCATGTGTACTGTGTGGCCATTGCTTTAAAAAATGATTGAATGAGTAGAGCAACAAATCTGCATCACATTTTGTGTTAAGGTTGAACATCCTCCATGGAAACTATTCTGATGATTCAGAAGGCTGCAGCTATGGGCAAATGGTGATTGTCAGCTTTATCATGACAACATGCCTGCCTGCTCATGCATCATGTCTTACACAGAGTTTTTTGGCAACACATCAAATCACCCAGGTGACTCAGCCCCCATGCAGCCCAGATTTGGTGCTCTGCATTTCTGGCTTTTCCCCAAACTAAAATCACCTTTGAAGGGGAAGAGATTTCAGACCATTGATGAGATTCAGGAAATTCATTGGGCCAGCGATGGTGATTGAGAGAACTGTGTGTGAGGTCCCACACTACCTACTTTGAAAGGGACTAAGGCCTACATTGTCTTATGCACAGGGTTTCTTGTATCTTGCATCTTCTTCAATAAATGTCTCTATTTTTTATATTACATGAATTACATGGCTGGATACCTTCTGGACAAACCTTGTATCACATATATACCCATATATACAATACTATAAATGTGATACCATATATATAATGACTCTGTAGCCTAAGTGCGAAGTCTCATCTTTACTTAAAGTCCCTTCATACCATGTCATTTTCAAAAGTAGTGATCACTTTCAAATTCTTATCTTAAATATGTACAGCATTTTTGTCCTTAAAGATGAATACAAAAACATACGTAGTTTACATACATACAATTTTACAGCTTAATTAATTGTGCTGGGTTTAATAAATGCCTGATACTTTGACTTTCATCAGGAACGTATTTGGCTCCTGGGAAATTCTTAATCAATAGCCTACACAATTCTTAAAAATTAGAACCAGGGGGAAAATCTGCCCCCCTATTGAAGGCATGGATTTTGCTGAAAAACATTTAAATAGTGAAGAATATGCAATAATACAATGGAAAATATGAAAATAATACAATGAAAAATATACAATGGAAAATTGAAAACTGGAATATTGGCACAAATGTAAGAGCATGGATGGGATTCACTACATGAAGAGTCAAATTAAAATGATGACAAAATATAACAGTAACCTGATGCAAATTTGGGCCAAGATAAATTCATCTTTTAGAAAGCTAGAGGATTTTTAAGTACATTTCAGAAAGTCATCTTTTTCTCAACCAAACATTGAAGTAATGTTTACTTCCCTTAGAGAAACCGTTTATTGCTGGACTGTAGTGTGGTTGGTAAAGAACAGAGCTGTGGTTTTCTCTGTCCCTGAGACAGCATCATGGCCAGTAAATGGACGGGTGCCAATAATGTCTAGGATTCATGAATCCTTATCTCTGATGAGTAAATGTGTTTATGATCCTAGACTTGTCACTTCTTTTTGATCTTTTATCCTCATGCTAAGTGATTCAGGATTCTAATCACACTTGCCTATTTCATTGGAGCAACATAAGATTAATTGCCAAATTCTGCCTAAAGCTCCAGGTGAAAAATTAATAAAAAGAAGTTGCCAAAAATGTTGCACTGTCCATTTTTTAAAATATCAGAATATCTAGTAAGTTCTTCCACACATTTTCATCTGTCAAAACTTACTCATCTTTCAAGTCTACGGAAGACGTAATTGCATGCTTTTTTTTGTGAAGTTTTCCCTTGTCTCAGTCAGAATAAATCAATAACCTTTTTCTTAATACTCTTCAAAACTTTGTTTTTACCTTTGTTGCAAAACTGTTCCCGGGCTTTGTGTGCTGCAGATGTATCAGTGTCTGTATACAAACACTTCCCATTTATTTTATCCTTTCAAGGTTTGCTATTAAATAAATAAGAAATACCAAAGCATTATAGGTCATATTTAGGAAAACTAATTCTATTTATTGTTTTATAAATCCCATGAACTAAATAAGTGAAGGTATTTCTTGTTTTTACATTATCAGGGATGCCTCCCTAACCTAAGTGTACACCAAAGTGGAGTTAACTAGGTTGAAGGAAACGTCAAGTAGAAAATAAACAAAAGTAAAGGTGAAATAAGAGCAACCATTGTTTGTGATCGAAGTGACAAAGATGGCCACTTGCAGACATTACCTGGGGAGTGATGATATTTCACAAAATTCATTCTTCATTTCATTACAACCTTGCAAGATTGAGATTGGCAAAAATAATAATTAGACAAAATTAGATTGTAAATATATGAAAATAAGTACATGTAAATGATAATTCAGTCATATCCAAGATCTACTCTCCTGTTATTATGATACTTTATAAGAGAGATAAAATTTGTCTTTCCTAATGTTAACATTTGCTGCCCCACCAAATCATTATTTTAGAGCATGGAAGTCTCTTTTTCTCCAAATAAGTCTGTTTCAATTCTATGTTCACTCTTTCCCCATTTTTCCAGGGATCTTTCCTGACACAGTGAGAGATTACTGACTGTCGGATGGTGGTGGGAACAGTACTCTTGAGAGAGAGAGAGGTTTCATAGGAATATAAATGAACATGTATAAAGAAAAAACAAACTGTATGATTTCCATAGGTAAAATGGACTTAAAGTACTGAAAATTAAAACCAAAATAATTTTGGAAGAAAGAAAAAGAACAAATGAAATTGAGTTAAATATATTTGTAATAATTGTTTTATTTTTAAAAAAGGATGTTATATTACTCCTAAGGGATTTTTCATAAATATTAAAATAAAATGAATCTTATCAAATTTTATGTTTTTTACAATTTAAAATAAATAATATTATCTTGTACACATAGAATGCTACATATAACATCTTTAATTTTGCTTTTATTAATATTGTACTTTCAGTAATACCCAAAATGGCATCCGTTCTGAGGTATATTTCTATTAAATGGTGAGAATATGTGTTTACTTATCTATACTTGTACTTTGATTTTATTTTGACTACTAATATGGGTTTTTACATTAATGAATTAGTTTTCAATATTGGAACTCTGCTAATGCTAAGTAGTTCTCTAACCTGTGACCTTGGTTGTATTAGGACAATATTTTTTATGTTCAAATAATTTTTAGTTATTTAATTATAATTCATTCATTAATTTATTTATCCACATTCGCTAAATGACGATTATATGTCGGTGAATGAGGAGAGACAAGTTTTTTTCTTAAATGTAGATTACTTTTGGTTGGGCATGAAAGTTTTTAGCTATAAACAAACAAAAATGAAATACAAATTATTGCTCTTTAGAAAATGAAGGTAAGGCCATGGACTGTGGTATGACTGAGTGGCTACTTTAGACTGAAAGTTCAGGTAAGTCCCTCTGAGAGAGACTCCAGTACAAGAAGTGCCAGTTCATGAGGATGTGAGAGGGAAGAGCTAAGGCAGAACTGATTTTATACTTTTAAAGAATAGCCACAAGGCCCATTTACTCTAAACACTGTGGAGCAGGGGAAGATACTGTGCAGGGAGATGGGAGATATGCATGCTGGGACCAATTTAGGTAGAGATTGGTAAGTCAGGGTAAAAGCTGAGAAATCACTCCGAGTCCTGTGGGACCTGCACCTCCTACTTAGATGTACAGCGCGGCTTGGCTGCGTCCACTCTGCAACACTGTTGTTCAAAAACAGTCGTCACCCAGCTTGATTTCGTTAACATCCCAAGAGGTAGAATTGCCTTTAGTAATTTTGATATTT
The DNA here is from genome assembly GCF_022682495.2 of Desmodus rotundus. Classification (NCBI taxonomy): domain Eukaryota; kingdom Metazoa; phylum Chordata; class Mammalia; order Chiroptera; family Phyllostomidae; genus Desmodus; species Desmodus rotundus. Next base: position 186,371,267 of record NC_071387.1, on the reverse strand, counting down.
TTAGCATCTTTTGATATTTCTCCTCTAGTTATGAATGAGGATAATTTATTTATGTCTGACATGTTATGTGTAATGGATATTTTCACATATAGTGCTTGGTATGATCGTCAGTAACATCCCTACATAGCACGCTGAGAGGTAACAAATAAGCATTGATTGGCAGTGGAGACTTTGGGGTTAAACTGCATTCCAGTTTTGTCATTTCATACCTGCAACATTAGAAAAATGACTTAACCTCTCTCTGCTTCTTATGCTTCATTCATGTAATTTTTTAAAATTTTACTTTTTATTTGAATACTCACTTAGCTAATTTACTGAAAGTTCTTAAGAGTATTCATTGCCCCGTTATTCACAATAGCCAAGATGTGGAAACAGCCTAAGAGTTGTTCCACAAGTAATTGGATAATGATGCGGTAATATACAATGGAATCCTACTTGACCATAAAAATGATGAAATATTCCCATTTGCAACAACAGGAATAGATCTTGAGAGTATCATGTTAAATGAACTTAGGCAAAATAGGATAAGAACCATATGACTTTACTCATAAAACAGAAAGTAACAAATGAGCAAACAAAACAAACAAAAAACTGATAGACACAGGCAACAGGATGGTGGTTACAGGAGAGGAATGGCAGTGGGGGGACAATATGAGGGTAAAGAGGGTGGAGCACATGGTGGTGGAAGGAGACTAGACTTTAGGGGGTGACCAGAAATACAATATACAGATGATGTATTATGGAATTGTACACCTGAAGCTAATATAATGTTAATATTAACTAATGTTATCACAATAAATGTATTTTTTTAAAAAGAGTATGTCTGGCATTTTCTAATCATATTAACTATTATGAAGATGTACAGTAGAGGTCTTGCCCAAATTGTGGTTTTGCTCATATGTTATTATAAGTAAACGGCACATTGATCTTTCTGGGCCTTGGTTTCTTCCTTCCTTGTGAGATGGTGTAAATATCTCTATTAAGTCTACATGGTCTCCTGAGAGGTTAGTGACATCTGTAAAGTACATTCCTGCCAAGGTAATTGTAGTTCCAAGCAAATGATTTCAGTAATTCCCTTTCCCATACTGAAGAGGTGGGGTTATGTTTAGAGAGACTTAATGAATTCGCAAACTTTGTCGCACAAATAAACAAGAGGTGACTTCACCTAGCACTTCAGATTTGACTCTGATGATTCCCTTCGCTGGCATGGCCCATATCAGAACTGTCGGTTATGCATCAGTACAGAAAACATGAACTGGAGCAGGTCTTTGAGAAAAGGACCAATTTGAATACGTTGAACGACAATAGGTTTTATTCCTTATTAGCATTTATTGTCACTTTAGGATTTTACCATTTCTTCACCTATACATTGAGTGCAAGAGGAAAACACATTGAAAAATACCTACTGGTGGTGGTTTTCTACTTTTATTAGAAGGCACAAGGATATATAATTATTTTGTGGCCCTCAAATGTTTTAACATAAAGATTGTCTTAAGTTATCAACATAGCCTTACTGTATGAATACAGATAATTTTTTTCTTTTTTATGTTTAGCCCTATCTGAGATTTTGAGTGACATTTAATTTTGCTTTCAAGTTAAATACAGAGCTGATTTTTCATAAATATAATCAAGTTTTTAAAATTTAATTATGTTGTTTATTTATCACAATAGCACTTAAGAAAATGAAGAAACCATGAGCTGGTAACTATGTGATATTAATTTGGGGATATTACAAAGAACATCTTCTGGGCATATCTGAATTCAGACTCCCAGCTCTCCCATAATAGAGCTACAGGAAGTCATTATCATGTTTTAATTTATTTCCTATACTCTCACTCAGCTGACCTTTGCCATTTTGCTTTTAGATCCAGTCTTCTCTCTTAACCAACTGTTTTTCTTTTTTACCAAGTAACCAATGACAGATGCTGAAGAATAATTTGTAGGGTCAGAGGATGGGAGAATCATCCATCTCTTTTTCTGCTTATGGGGGTGTTTCTAGAAGTAGCTGGATCTCATCTGTGGTTCTTATTTCTACCCAAAGCCCTGGATCCAAGGCTTGGGCAACTAACTCTACCTCCTCCTCACAGCTAGTAGTAGAGTGCTATTCCTCATTACTAGGTTCGCCATCTAGTCTTTACCCGTTCAACTTTTTAATTCCTTTGTAACTATTTCACTCTGATGAAATATCTTACCTGGGCTCTGTTTTTTTGTAACCTATATACCTGCTTACTAACACCCCGGAGTTCATATTGTATAACAAACATCTTTGTATTTGGCATGATACAAACCTAAAACCATATTCGTTTGGAATACTTATATTTTGAACAAAAATAAGCCTTTACAATTATTGACAAATATTCCACGGCTTGACCTTGAAGCACAAAATTATCTAGTTAACATAAGTATAAAAGTGCCTTAGCTTTAAGGATAGCTGGAAATTAGTTTCTTTACTTTGTTCTGCAAGAATCTAAGTCCACTCAAATCTTCAGTGTTTAAAATTGAGATTGCTGTTTTCACTAGTTTCTTTGAGGTGCTTCATCTGGTATCCTTTAGCAGACAAAGGCTGTTTAATTCAGTTTCCTTAGACAAGTAAAAATATGTCTACTGAATATGAAGGAACAAGATTACCTCCTAGAAAATCAATGCAATCTGGATCTCTTCCCTCTAGGGGCAAACAACTCAATGTATCAAAAAGTTATGGGCCTGTTATTCATCAGGGCTTCACAACTGATGACCGTAAAGACAACTCCTAACCTAAGCTTTCAGAAGAGGTTAAACTGTAGTCATGCATCCTGATCAAAAAGGTAGGAAGTCATGCAAAAATATCTGAATTACAGTACTAAATTTTTTTGATGCTTTAAATAATAACCTTTCAGTTTTTCAGAAAGTCATCTGGTAAATAATAATAGCTTGCATTTATTATATGTTGATTATGTTGTAGACAAACTATAAGCATGCCAATGCATATTAAACATTATAACATTCCTGAAAGATAAGTGCACTTATTACCTATGTTACAAATGAGAAACTGAAGCTCACAGTTAAGTGGCTTGCTCCCCTTCACTTAGCGGGTAGGTAGCAAGCTCACCCTAGAAATCATGCGATTAACGTCTTTAATGTGTTCTCTCTCAATGTCCTAGTAGGTTGTGTAGAGACACAGCTAAAGCTGGAAAATTTCAGCTCATGCTAAGTACCAAAAAAGGAAGTGTTGAAGAGTAATTTGGTGTTAGCCCCCAACATCCAGTGCCTCTATTTCTGTGTGTAAACAGCTTGTATGATTGGTTCCATCTTTATCGGTTTGCCCGTTTATTCTTACATATAGATGGGTATTAGATTCACTTGGAGTAAATTTCCCTACATGGTTTCTAATATCCATCCAATGGCTTATGGGATTCCTTGATTTAATGGGATTAAAATGTCTGAAGTAAGGCCCAGGAATCGGTATTTTTTAAAGTGCTCATTATGTTTTGACAAGACTTAGATTCAATGGAGTGCACTTTGAAGTTTTTGAGGGCAGAGACTGTGTCTAACACTGGCCCTTGTATAAAAATAAAAATAAATAAATAAATAAATAATAAATAATAAATAAAATAAAGACGTTCAGTAAAGGCTTATTAAATATGGCAGGGGAACAGGTCTTCAGGATATATTTAAGGGTTTGGCATCACAGATGAGAAAAGAGAGATAACCCTATACCTATTCCCTTCAGGAACCCAGCTCAGCTCTAGCAAAGACAATCCATTGAAAGCTCTCACATAGGGATATTAGTAGCACCTGATGAAGTTTTTAAGCATTTCTAAGACCATAGAGGAGAAACCATCAAGACAGGAATAAATGTTATGATCTGAGAGTGAATTAGAATAAGGGAGCTGACCTCAGTGGTTAAGAAAATGGGTTGTGCTACCGCAGGTAGTGGGAGAATACACAGTAAAGATGACCAAAGCCTAAGGTAGGGAGGGACTATATTCGTGTCTGGATAATGGAGAACCAAGGAAACCAGGGGCTGGTCATGCACCAATCTCCAGCCTGTGAACTTTAAGTTCTGCTTCTAAATTTATCTAAGGTATGTGGATGTGGGGAGGGCCTCTTCCAGCATCTCTCCATTAAGGTGTAGGTAGTCAGCAATGGCTCCTAGTAAGACTATATCTGAGACAATGCAGGGGAATTAGGAATCTTTGTACATAGGTAAAGGGCAGAACTGGCCCCAATAGCTTTTATTAAACAATGCTCTGATTTTATCAAAGATTTTCAAAATATAAAACATTTGTTCTGTGTTTCTATTTGATTCTGTCCCTGAATTATATATAATAAAATTGTTTAAAGATGGTGTCAGTTGTGGGTCATAGGGTTAGAGAAAATTACATTTCTTCAATATTCATTTTGTGCTCTTCAAATAATAGAGGTTCAGTTGAGTGTTCTTCCCTGAAGGTTCAATTATTTATATATTCCACACATTAGTAGCTAAAAGTGTAAGTTCAGCTTTCTATTTTATGGCACTATTAGATTGGATGCTTTAATAGAGAAAATATGTAAATGTATAAGAAAAATATCAGTTTCAAAACTGGCAAATGGTGCTTTTCTACCCTTTGAATGTGCTTTCTGTAGATCAATCTGAAATGCCCACATTTCCAAAATTATGACATAAATTCAGAATTAGAATGTTGGAAATGCTAACATAGTTAACATTGATCCAGCTACAGTGTATTTTCTGGAAGAAGAAGCATTTGAATGTTTTAAATGTTCTCCCATGATAGTGGTTACCTTAAATCTAACTATACTGAGATGAAATTCTTTCTAATTGGAGAGAATGCTATATTTTCTTTATGCTTTTAGAAATGAAGTACTTGTTCATCATTTCCTGAATTTGAGAAAATTCACTTAGTAAATCATTGAATATTTAATCTGAGAATCCACCAACATGATTAATCTGACCTTCATTCTCAGAGGTCAGAAGGCTGACCTTTGACTCCTTGTAGTCTCCTGATTCATCTAGTAATGGTATATGTTTGTTCTCATGTCAATTTTTAATCTTTGCCATTATACATAGAGTTTGAAAAATTCTAAATGTTTCATTATTTTTAGTAAAATTAAAAAATGGACTACAAAGATGGTGTTCTAAATTTTTTAAATACCTTTTTGAAGCATAATGCAATACTTTGGGTAATACAATAAGGAAACTGAAAGATAAGTCACGTTCTTATTTCATCATCTCTGTAAACTATTTCATCCTTCTAAAGTTACTATACTTATTCTCTTATTGTTTTGTATCACAGATATATATAACTATGAGTAATGATAAATTATAATAAAATGTTCCAAAATATAGGAAAACAATGTCACTGATTCTCTATAAAATATGCAATATATATAAAAATTAAGTCTAATTGATTTATATTGTATTTTTAAGGAAAAATGACATTTAATTTTTAAAACAAGTCATTTTGCTTATTTTTTCCTTTAATTACTTCTGACAAAGATCGAAAGCCTTAAAATAACAATATTCAAACATAGCTGAAACTGCTAAAAAAAAACAAGAAAGAAAAAATCCCTCTATAAATAAGTTGGTACCAATAGACCTGATGGTGTGTGGAGTATTAATGAGGTCACAAGTAACCTCCTCCTTCAACATTACCTTCACGTTTTATAGCTCATTGATGCCCCTTTTGGTTAGATTTGGGAGATAATTTCTTTTCTACATCATAATTTAACACACCATCAATTTTCCCTTCAGTATGTAAAAACCAAAAAACCCATTGTTGATAGCTGCATAGTTGTAACCTAGTAGTTAGATGCAAATTCTGATTACCGCAATATGAACATGAAAGGCAATTTTCTTCTTTTTCAGCAGAAGAGTCAAGAAGAAAAATAGGGTTCTTAGCTTTTCACGTAAGAGGTATCTTAAAGAACATGATTATACTAAAGGAAAACAGTAAAATAGACCTACACATCTTTCCCTCTCTTTATCAGGTAACCTATAAAAAATATTGCTTTCGAATAAATAGAAAAAACCAAAAATCTTAAAAACATATTATCACAGTGGTTTTGCAGGATTGCACCAAATATGCATACAACCTGGTTACTGTGAAGAACCAGAAAGCCAAAATTTAATTTCCTGCGTGCCAAGTAATCTTCCAAATGCCTGACAGGAGCAAAAGCAAACATGCTCCATAGAAACTCAGTTTCAAGCCTGGCCTCAAATAATTCCGATGGAAAAGTTCCATAAATTTAAATTCACCACCACAAATCACAGAACTGTAAGAGAAGAGACATTATTCAGGAACAGCAAATAAAGTAGAAAACAGAATGAGATCTGCAACAATAACATATTATAATTACCAAGTGAAATATCAAATTATCATGTTAAAATACTTAAAGAAATAATAGTTATTGACAGTATGTTTATAATAAGAGCTACATAAAGACAAGTAGATTTGAGAGGAGTCTAAAGATAAAACTAAAGGAAGAGAAATCAATAGTAATTGGACAGGATTCATAGCAGAATAGGGACATCTGAAGACAACAACATTAATGAGTAAAGATAAATCTAAGTAAATTATACAAATACAACACCGGGAAGTAAAAGACATAGAAACATATTTCAAAAAATTGAAAGTCAACATGAGAAGAAATATCACATATGTAATTAATGTTTCCCAAGAAATGGAGAGAGAGGGGGGAAGAGGCAAAGTTAGGTGAGGGACTGATTATCTAAAGTGATATACATGTTTTCAGAAGCTCAAGAATAATAAGCAGGATACGGAAAGAGACCACTTCACCTAAGTATATCACAGTAAAATTCCAGATCATCAGCGAGAGAACTAAACTTTTAAAAGGTTCTAGAACTAAAAGAATAATTTTCAAAGACATGAGAATTATCCTGAGGGCTGACTTCTCAACAACAAAAAAAGTATCCTAATGTGCTTAGAAGAGCAACAAAAAAAGAAATCAGAGCTCTACATCAACTGAAAACATCTATCCCAGAATAGAACAGTATTAGGGCATTTTTTACCAACAACAATTTTGAGTGTTTACCACTGCAGCAGACCCTTTCTAAGTCAAATCATACCGAAGAATCAGATTCACTAAAAGTGATGTTTGGACAATGGCTTTATGCATATATTCTTTATGTCTTTGGAAACTTTCTTTTATATTTATCATTTTTTACCCATATTTTCTCTTCTAATCTCTGGAGATTCTACAGTTTATTAGCACTTTCTGTACTTTCTAAAATGGTATGGTTTCCTATAATTTCTTCATACCCACATATAACAGAAAACTGATACTGACTATTCATGCATTATCTTCCACATTTTACAAATATTGAAATATTTCGGAATCTGAACACAACATATATCTGAAAACAAGGGTCTGTTTAAAAACTAAATATTGGTCAGGCTGTCATGGAAATAGAGTCACCTTGGAAATCAGACATTTAGGAAGCAGTATTTGTTTTCTCTTTGGTATTCCCAGCATGCTGACCATGCCTCGGAACTAAACTCATGCTTCCTGCTCTGCTCTCTCCATCATTTCTAATGCACTCATAATCCAAAAGGGAAGAAACAAATTTTGCATTAATCATTTATAATTGCAATGACAGAGCAAATCGCAGGGAGGGGAAGTGTAACTATACATGGAATTGGTGATATGAGAGCAGAGTTGACTCATCCCCTCTCGCCTACTTGCAGGGTTCCAAAATTTTTCACACTAAGGTGAGATATTAGAAGGAATATGTGCATTTAATATACATAGGTTTATAATAATGATTTCCACAAGACAGCTTCAACTGGTGAGTGTTCTGTCATCTATAATTATTTAAAAATCCTGACTGAAATTTTTATTTCTGTATTATTTTAGATTTTATTTATTTATATTCAAAGAGAGGGGAAGGGAGGGAAAAAGAGAGGGAGGGAAACATCGATGTGAAAGAGAAATATTGATCAGTTGCCTTTTATACGCACCCGGATGGGGGACTGAACATGCAACCCAAGCGTGTGCCCTGTCTGGAAATCAGATCTGTGAACTTTCACTTTGTGGGACAATGTGCAACCAACCGAGCCACACTGGTCAGGGCTGACTCTAGTTTTTAAATTGTAAAATGGACGGTGAATGACTTTTAGTGACTTATAAATATGTTATGTTACATTTGTGATTTTTTAAATTTATGCTTAGAATCTCTATAGTATGTAAATTTACACATGTAAAAACTGCTTTTACTAACATAACAAAATTATTTCTTACTCTTTTTGATGTTTTAGCTCTTTTTGAGATATTTAAAAATTATTAGATTGTGAAGACTCTAAAATCTCATGGAAAAAATGGGAATTAAACATTAGAAGAGGATAAATTACTTTGATACACAAACAAAATTTTATAATACTCTATGGATAGAGAGAGCAAGAGAATAATAAATATTGAAGAGAATGACTAGAACTGGGAATAATGATATAGAACATAGTAAAAAGATATACAGGATCTGAATAATAAATAATCTTTAATTATAAATTATATAAATAGAGACAAGTTTTTCTATAAGAACTGCAAATGAAGCAAGTGATGACCAGAGGTAAACTTTTAGAAGGATTAAAAGATTCAATGTCATGATGGAAATGTTTTGCTCAACGCATCTGCTTTATATTTTACTTCCTGATTTATTCTAAAATAAGCTTTAAAGGAATGTATCACAATTTCAAAATTACCAAATTAATATAGCATAGAGTTTACTAATTAGGCTTGTATCTTTGGGTACCATTTTTGTGCCCTCTGTGCACTGTGTCCTATATGAGATGCTCCCAGTGAACCAGCTAAATAAATAAATAAATACATAAAATGTGTTGACAAATTACTAATTTCTGTTAATGCATATGAGAATGTTGTATAGACTATAGACAATGAAACTACTATATGTGCTTATAGTAGTTTCATCCATTATATATTTATTATTTTAAGAAAACAGGTTTCTTACTGACTATAGGGAACCGATCTGCCTAGCAATGGCAAATGTAGCTCAGCCCTATGGGAACGCCCATAAGCACACGGTGGCGTGCAGGATGCCAAACTCATGGATCAGTTCTCCTGTGGGAAATCAGGCCTGCATTACACCCAGGCTGCTCTGTGACTTGTTCTTGCTAAAACTCCCTCACCCTGAGTTGAGGCAGCAAATGCTTATCGCATATCTTTAAAGTAACTTCCTGAAGTCTGTGCTAATTCTCCCACTGATTGAAGTATAACCAGATGAATTACTATTATCGTTCCCTTGCATTTGCAACATTTTTTCCTTGTTAATCTGTAAGAAGTAATCAGTAACATCCCTTCTGTTGCTATCTGTAAAAAGTAATCACCTAAAGCAAACCTAAGTATAATGAATGAAAACCTTCTTTGATGTATGCTATTAGAAAGCCAATAAAAGCCTGTCAAGACAAGGGTCGGGGTGCTCTCCTCTTGAGAGAGTGGCCGTGCCATCCCATTTTCTCCACAGCACTCGGTAGTCCATATGAATTTGTCTCGTCTCATCTACAATGCGGTGGACACTGAGGGCCGGTGTCCGCATCAACTAACAACAATATAAAAATATGTTTAGATGTTTTATTACTTTTATTGTAATGCTAATGTTATTTACTGTAATGTCTATGAAAGCATCACAATATCATCCAAGATTTGGATATTTCTTTCTTTAAAAAAAATCCCAAACTGTTTTCCACACCTGTGACCAGCCATCTATGCTTGTCAGAAACAATGAAAGGGAACTTTCCTAACCACTGGGGACAGATCTATCCACAGGACCGTAGAGAATCCCACTTAAGAAGCAGCTGCTCTGCTTAAGTCTATTTGGCACTACAAGCCATATATGCAAGAAGTTCTCCTGAAAGTAGTGCTTACATAATTATTTTTAAAAAAGATTTTATTTATTTATTTTTAGAGAAGGGAAGTGAGAGAGAAAGAAAGGGAGAGAAACATCAATGTGTGGTAGCCCCTCCCACACCCCCTACAGGGGACTTGGCCTGCAACCCAAGCATGTGCCCTGCCTGACTGGGAATCGAACTGGTGGCCCTTTTCTTCATAGCCCAGTGCTCAATCCACTGAGCCACACCAGCCAGGCATAATTTATTTTCAAATAAGCTTTTTGGTTGGATTATAAAATCACAGTGTGATATTTTCAATTCAAAAATTTTCATCGGATATAGAAGTTATGAATTTGCAACCATAAGTTCCAAGCATTAAGAGAGGCTGTGATCTGGGTTATATATTTAATCTCTCCCAGAAGTGAATACTTTCCCTTACACTAAAAACAGAAGAGGATTTCATCAAAGACATGGGACTGAAAGTCCTAGCTCCTCGTGGCAGGATGTTTGATCCTGACTCAAGTATCACCTGAGATCAAAATAAATTTGATTTTTTTGTAAGTATGTATTTTAAATATCATTCAAAATTCAAATGATCTTCTTTCTAGGTAGAATTTGGATATGTTCAAATTGACATGATTGATTAATGTTAGCATGTGAATAGGAAGTGGAGAAGCAACAAACTTGGTAGATTGTTTCCCTCCAAAAATGGTACCCAAAGATACAAGACTTATTATTAAACTGTATGTTTTATTAATTTAGTAATTTTGGGATTATAATATATTCCCTTAAAGCTGAGTTTAGAGTAATGGGGAGAGATGTTGCAAGTCCCAAGAATATCATTGACAAACTACTTTCACAATTATCATTATATGTAATTCAAATACAAAAGAGAAAAACAAATAATTCTTTTATTTTTTAAACTTTTAATTTTTTTTATTGTTGTTCAAGTACAGCTTTCTCCATTTTCACCCCACTGCATCCCCCTTCCCCACTCATCCCCACCTCCTACCCTCAAACCTTCCCCCTTAGGCTTCATCCATGTGTCCTTTATACACGTTCCTTGATGGTCCTTCCTCTATTATCCCTCCCCCCTCTCCTCCCTAGTTACTGTCAGTTTGTTCTTTATTTCAATGTCTCTGGCTGTATTTTGCTTGCTTGTTTTATTGATTAGGTTCCACTTATAGATGACATCATATGGTATTTGTCTTTCACCACCTGGCTTATTTTACTTAGCATAATGCTCTCCAGTTCCATCCATGCTGTTGCAAAGGCTAGGAGATCCTTCTTTCTTTCTGCTGTGTAGTATTCAATTGTGTAAATGTAGCACAGTTTTTTTATCCACTTATTTACTGGTAGGCACTTAGGTTGCTTCCAGTACTTGGCTATTGTAAATTGTGCTGCTATGAACATTGGGGTGCATAGGTTCTTTTGGATTGGTGTTTCAGGGTTCTTAGGGTATAATCACAGCAGTGAAATTGCTGGGTCAAAAGGCGGTTCCATCTTTAGTTTTCAGAGGAAATTCCGTACTGCCTTCCAGAGTGGCTGCACCAGTCTGCATTCCCACCAACAGTGCACTAGGGTTCCCTTTTCTCCACAACCTCTCCAACACTTGTTGTTTGTTGATTTGTTAATGATGGCCATTTTTACCAGTGTTAAGTGGTATCTCATTGTGGTTTTAATTTGCATTTCTCTATTGGCTAGTGATGCTGAGCATCCTTTCATATGTCTCTGGGTCCTCTGTATGTCCTCCTTGGAGAAGTGTCTGTTCAAGTCTTTTGCCCATTTTTTAATAGGGTTGTTTGTCTTCCTGGAGTGGAGTTGTATGAGTTCTTTATATATTTTGAAGATAAAAGCCTTGTCCAATGTATCATTTGCAAATATGTTTTCCCATATGGTTGGTTCTCTTTTCATTTTAATGCTGTTTTCTTAGCTGTGCTGAAGCTTTTTATTTTGATGAAACCCCTTTTGTTTATACTTTCCTTTATGTCCTCTATGGGATATGTTCCTCTACGGGACATATTGGTGAAAATATTGCTGTGTGGGATAGCTGAGATTTTCCTGCCTATATACGTGCTCCTCTAGGACTTTTATGGTGTCACACATATATTTTAGTCTTTTACCCACCTTGAGTTTATTTTTGTGTATGGTGTAAGTTGGTGATCAAGTTTCATTTTTTTGCATATAGCTGTCCAGATCTCCAAACACCATTTGTTGAAGAGTCTATTTTTACAACATTGTATGCTTCTGTCCCTTTTGTCAAATATTAATTGACCATAGAGACTTGGGTTTATTTCTGGGCCAGGAAATCAAATTTAAATCTGAATGATCCTTTATGTCTTTTCATTTTTATTCTAAATATTTTCAAAATTGAATTTTATAAATTTTTGCACTCATAATCCAAAAAGTAAAAAGAATAAAAAGCTAAAAGAAGCTAAAATTGTCTTAAGCTCAAAGTAATCTACATACTACTGAGTCACATCTCAGGGTGGCTTATTCTGAAAATCCACAAAATTGATAGCTAACATGCATTCAGTGATTTTTATGTGATATAGCACTTTCCATATATTTTTTCCTTTATTCTTCACAAGTCGAAGAGACGCATACTATTTTAATCTGTTTTACAAATGAGGAACTGCATCATGGGCAAGTTGAATAACCTGATCAAAATTGAAAAGCAGTACGTGGAGGCAATCCTACACAAATATTGCTCTTCTTTAAGAATGAAATGTATAGAAGTTTAAGATATTAACTTATATTGTATTCATTTACAAATATAAGGTAAGAAGATCAAGGCCCTTGCTTTTAGTATGACCTGAATCTGATTATGACATTTTCTTATTTTTCATAAACTTGTAGAAATGTAACAGAGTGGCCAGGCCAAATCACTGAAGGCAGCAGGGGGTTGGGAGAAAACCCCAAGGGGGCATTGAAAGTTGTAACTGTGAAGGGATGGGCTGGCAGATAAGGGAGATTGCCCCAAACACAACTAGAAACAATTGTAGCTGTAAACAAACCAGCATGTGTTGCCCTGACAACCAAGCAGACTGTGCCTTCTCAGCAGAGAGGGGCTCCAGCAAGAGACACTGCTTCAGGCAGGGAGGCTAGCAGTGCAGCCAGCAGGAGTGGGGCGGAGAGATGCGCTCTCGGGAGGACGCCTGAAAGGGCTTGAAAGGAGCAATCAAGGGAGCCTGTGACACAGGTTGCACAGAGCCTGTGACACAGGTTGCACAGAGCCTGTGTGAGGTGTGGGGCTAGCTGCCCTGCTCCTTCACACAATATGGCACCTGGAAGAGGCGAGTATGTCTGACATTAGCCCTCATTGATTGAAAAGGTGGACACTCCCACTGGCTTCTGGTGCACGTGGGATTCTGGGACAGGACTTTCAAACAGGAGGTGGGCAGAGGCTGCTATCTGCTCCTGCTTTGCCCCATAGGGCAGGAGTGGCAGACAGGGGGATCGCTTGGGGCTTAGGCCCCACTCGGGTGGAAGCCAGCACCCTGGAGGCTGCGTTCCATGTTGGGACGTGTGCCCCTATGGAGCAGGGCACACAGATCCCGGACTGCTTCCTCTCCCTTGCCCTGAGAGCAGTGCACGGGAACTGAGAGCAGCACCAGAGACAAGAGCTGCTGTGAGGTTATGGCGACCCTGGCGCCAGAGAGAGAGGGGCGCTGGAGCTGCAGAGACAGAGACCGTTCCAGGAACAACCTTAGGCTACAGATGAGCAATAACGAGAAACTTCTGGACATGGATTTGGGCTTTAATCTCCGTGGGGGTGGCTGGTTTTCTGTGCTCTGCGGGAGAGGTAGGCTCAGTAGGCCTCCAGCAGGAATGCTTCCAGCCCCCTCAAATTGGGAACCGTGTTCATAAAAACCTATTTCCTTCCCCACAAATCCTTGTTATGTGTAGGTGGTGACAAGCACCTGGATCCCTAGCTGCCCAGTTACAACTATAATACATCCATTATGATTATTTGTAATACTTTTTAAAAAGTTTAGTAAGAAGTTAAAATCACTTACAAAGAATCCTTTTAAAATCACTTTAATGTCTTTTCCTTATCTTATTTAGGCTTACATAAATCCTACTGACTTTAATTAGTTTTTTGAAATCTACTAGACTATGCCAAATGTTTCAAAGTGGTCATTATTGATAGCTATATCTTAATTTTTTACCCTTAATCAATATATTTCTTAAAATTTGATTAAATTATATGATGACAAAAGAACATTTAATGTTCACCAAATACCTACGTATCCCTCTGCACACCACAACCTACCCTGCAGTCTGTTTGGTACCGCACAACCAGGTCTGGGCAGTGAGCTTTGGGATGTGGTATGTGAACTCCTGGGGGAGTAATAAAAGATCTACTTGCTTTTCATATTCTCTCTTACCCTGTCCCCCAAACACTCAAAATACATTTTGAAAAGACAACACAAATGACATGTTGGCAACTTGTGATATCTTCATGGAAGCAGTTGAGACACCTTATTGAAAATGTCACACAACACGCAGCAGATGTTGCACAAATAAGCAAAAACTTTTGTGGTAAACCACTGAGATTTCAGGGTTAGTTTGCCCCCAGTTCGCCCTGACCCATAGAGAAGAATTAGGAGCTAACACAAGGGACTCTTGGTAGCCAAAATAATTCACCTGGTGAGAGCAGATGTGCCTGACAATACTTTCGAGTATCCAATTCAGAGAAAATCTCAGCACACCTGGGCATCAGTCAGCATGTTTTGCAGAAGAAATAACTGCATTGATTACAAAAGTTTTATTGTGTGTCCCAGTGTATATATCACTAATTTAAATGGCTTTCCCAACCATTATAAATTTACAAAACTTAATCTTTTTAACCCAGAATATTTAAAATATATTAATTGATCTACTAGGATATATTTCCCATATATTTTGTAGGCAAATGTCCTTTATTCTCTTTACATAATGACATTTTAAATTATGTTTGTCACAGATCAAAAAAATATTTTGAGCAGCCAGAGGTGAGTAGAAGGAATCATACCATTTAAAATCTAGCTCGGCTGTGTGAGGTTTTCATGACTGTTTGCAAACCCCTAATGGTTTTATTGTATCCCCTACAGCAGTGAATTAAGTAAGAATGAATAAAGGCAACAATAACACATTTTAATAAAGTACATTAATTAACATATGTTGAATGTTAACTAATCTCTTATTCTGTCAGAAGCTTTATCAGCCAGAGGGCAGTAAAATATATGAAGTAAGCTCATTGTACTTCCGTCACAAGAGCTTATTTGGAGAAGACAGGCAGTGACTCACAGGCCATGTTAACACATTAATTTCTAAATTGAGATTATTCAAGCAGAGTAAGCTTTCATTCACTTATTAAAGGGGTGTTTCTTACCTTATTACAATTTAATGTATGATCAGTAAAAGCAGAATTATAACTGCCATATATCAACAAACTCTGGAGACTTCTACTTAATTAATGTGCATCATAAGTCAATACAATTTAGCTCATGGAATTCAGGCACCATAGTAGAATACCTGCTGGTTAATATTTGCTATGGAAACGGTAATGTGCTAGTTATGACTTTGGTAAGGAGTGAGTATTGCTGATTGACTGCACAAATGGAGTGAATAATAATTCCACCTGGTAACAATATGACAAGTGATTCAATTAAGACATTGCCCGTGAAAATCAATCACTCCTGACTGAAAAATATTTGCAAAATTCTAAAGACAAAGATGTTATAGTTAAGGGATTTGTCTATTTTGTTTGTATTCTATTATCATAACTACACAGGAACTTCATTTCTTTAATATGGCTTCTTCCTTAAGTCGAGCTAGCATTATCTAGTCCAGTAACAGCACCGTGACCTACTGCACGCCCACTCCCTTAACCATTACCCCCTAGGACGTCAGATTCCAGTCACAGTCGACCTGTCTTAAGAATGAAGCCTCAGTTTGGCCGATCAGGGGGTTTCAGTCAGATCGAAGACAACATCTGGACCTCAGTCGCCGTTCGGAACAGAACACACCCTCAGGAAACTAGGTAGCATGGCGCCACGACTGCCATCAGGACCCGATACTGTGATGTTCCTCCCTATCCTCGCCCCAACCAATCAATAGCTCTGATGAGCATCCTGATTAATTATTTTACCATATATAGTCTGTCTCCAAGGGCGCCATCAGGGGAACCTGTCTCTGGGTCTGGTGCCATTTCCTTAACTTAAAAAAACTCTCTACTTTCTTTGCTGCAAACTCCTGTTGGCATCTTTTTCTTTCTTTATTGAATTTATTGGGGTACATTGGTTAATAAAAGTATATTGCTTTCAGGTGTACAATTCTATGAACATCTGCATGTTGTATTGTGTGTTCAGCACCCCAAGTCAAGTCTCCTCCCACCCCCATTTCCCTCTGGTAATCAATCCATACTGTTATCTGTGCCTATGAGGGTTTTAATGTCATTGTTGTTTGTTTTTATTTTTTTGGTTTTTTGCTTAATCTAATGAACAAAATTAACCAACAAAGAAAACAGACTCATAGATAAAAAGAAGAGACTGCCGGCTGTCAGAACGGAGGGAATTGGGGTCCTGGGTGGAAAAAGTGAAGCAACTCAGCAAACAAACAAACAAAAACTCCTGTTAGCAACTTATTGGACTTTGATGCATGCAGGCAAACAAACCCCTTTAGTTCTGTAAAAAGAATCGAAGGATCCACAATTTTAACATGGTTACTGACACATAGTAGGTATGCTATAAATGGATTGCAGGATGCATAAAGCATTAAATAAATTATAGATGCCAGAATTTATTTTTTTCTTTATAATTCTACAACTCAAGGACCTCCATTTATTGGAACTGTGGAGGTCCTCCTGTGTCTGTGGAAAGGAAGTGAATTCTGTTAATGTATTTTCAATAAGGATTATTGCAAGATAATATAATGTTTTTCACTCAGTATACCTACATCAAGCTTTTTACAATTTTAGTTCTTTAAGTCAAACATTACATGGGGTTTATATTTCTTTTATCCCCTTAAAATGGGATTCCTGAACACATACAAGGAGGGACCCCAAGAAAACCAGATTTATCTTCTGGAGGGCAGGCCCCTTCTAGCACATGATTCCCCTGCTAGGTGAGTGTTTTAGGAACCCATCTGTATCAGTGTACCACCCAGTGTTGTTGTGAGAGGCTGCGTTTGGTTTCACTGAATTTATTTTGAAGAATTTTTCAACACGTTTGCCCATTTCATGATGGGTAATTTACGAGCATACAGGCCTACACCACACAGAGCATTCAGCAGTTTTTGACCAAAAATGGTATGACCCTGTGCCCCATCCTCTCTATTTATTCACTTGATCTCACCTCAACCAACTTTTTTTGGTGTCCCTGGATGAAAGGAGTCCTCAAAGGAAAACATTTTGCAGACATGGAAGAGGTGAAATGAAAAATGGCAGAAACATTAAAAGGCAACAACAAGTTCAAAAACTGTTTTGAGCATTGGAAAAAGCTTCTTGATGGGTGTATTGCATCAAATGGAGAATATTGAAGGTGACTGAAGTTTAAACATGTAAGAATAAATACACAATATTTTATAAATAAATTTTGTTTTTTGGGGTCCCCCTTGTATATGATATTAATTTTTCTATAGTTCATTACAAACAGTTTGTTTCTTTTTTTGAGTTTCACGATTTTGTTTTATGTGAAGAACATTAGAGGTTGGAGAAGTGACATGTTCACTAGGCAAACTACGGGTTTCACACCACTAAATGAAGGGTGGGTGGGCTGGGAGCGAACACTGGGATTTAGATCCATTTTTCAGCTCCTTCTGCCTTGCTCACATTTTTCTTTCCCACAAATAATAGAGGAAACAAACACAAAGACAACAAAAAAGAGAACCAGCAAGATCCACCTTGGGTGGGGCCACACCCAACCTTCCCCAGGCTATCCAGGGTCAGGCCAGGGCAGCCGCTCCACAGCCCCTTCTGCAAGTGAAGGGAACTATGCTCCCTTCTTAGATGGGATGGACTGAAATTAATGAATTATTCATATTTTATTAATCGAAAACATTAATCTTATGCAAAAGTAAAACCACAGGGACAGAAATCATACCATTGCCAGGTGCTAGGATCGGGGGGAGAGAGATGGACTATGAAAGGACAAGAGGTGACTCTAGACAGGACAGAAATATTCTATGTGTTTATTATGGTGGTGGTGTTTGACGACTACATCAAAAACGTGTTACGCTTCTCCTGTACAACTAAATACCTTTACTGGATATAAATCAAACCTCAAGAAACCTGAGAAAATATTATGTAAAATCTGCTGGTTATTTTCTGTTGTCAGAAAGCATTTGCTAATGTTGGTGAAATCTGTGTGCAGAATGTTGGTTTTGTGCCTGTGGATAGCATGGGACTTGCAACTTCCAACGCTGTCACGTATTTCTCGACACAATTCCTCCTCTCCTCATAGTATAGGTTGGGCTTTCCCTACTACTTTCCTTGACTAAGAGACACAACTTCTTAAAAATCTGCCTGGCACAGGGAAAAAGGCCCATGGGACACCGAACTTCTGGTTTGAATCTCAGCTTCAATGCGTGCTAACTAGGTGAAGGTGGGCAACTTAACTCTCTATGCCTGTGTATATTTATCTTTAAAATAATGACTTTTATAGTTTAAATGAATAAACATTTAGAAAATGATAGAATTCAATGTCATTGAAGCTTTAGTTATTGCTTATTGCGTTGCCAGTATTATTATTACTGTTTGAAGCGACCTGTTAAATTCTTGGACTTACAAACTCGCCCTGTGACTTTAGAGTGGAGAGGTCACTTACGAAGTTTCTAGAGTGAGATGCCAATGAAAAAGTCTTCGTGCCAATTACTCTGGAGTCCCAGTCACCAGCTGGTGGAGTCAGCTTTTATAAACACCCTCTGTCATAGATGAAGGCTCCAAGTACCCTAAAATGCTTTTCCCTTCAGACTCTTAGGAAAGAAGAAACTGACATTTTATTCTTTTTCTCTTCTAACATTTCTAAGGCAATTCAATGTCATTGGTTAAAATCTAAAGGTCTACATGGAAAATAATCTTATTATTAATAACGAGTTAAAGTTTCAAAAAGTCTATTGGTATTCACTGGAGTATCTAATTCTTTTGAAAGTTTCCTTTAGAAAGGGAGAAGGCCGACAAAGAACTGGATTTTGACACATTTTTATGCTTTCTTCCCAAGTAGCTGTCTTTGAAGTGATGTGACAGCTGCTCCGGTGGCGTTGCCTGGCTCACTTTGGGAGAACTTAACTCCTAAACCAACATCAGGAGAAAAAGATGGGTTTAATAGAGAAATACAGAATATTAGAATATATAATACATTTTAAATATACCAAAGCTGCACTGTGTAAATTGTGTGACAATCCTACTATTGTCACTTAATACATGTCATTAATATATGCAAATTTCCAGATCACATTAAAGATACAGATAAGCACATATAAGTATTAACAAACCCAAGGAATATGGGAGGAATATAATTTGTTTAGAAATAAATAATTCATCACTACAAGACCTGAGAATGACTAGAATGTAACTTTACAACAAAATTCCATGAAATACTAAATCTCATTAGGTCTTATTGAGACCAACACACTTTGTCTCTCATTGGACATGGGAGAAAGGAAAGATTGCTTATTGTTTTGGGACTGCTCCTGAATGAGGATGCTCCTGGAGCTCTCCTGGGTGCCCTTTCCAGTCCATGTCCTATTTGCTAGATGCTGCTGAGGGTTGGCTAATAACTACTCGCAGCCACCGCCTTTACCAGAGAGGAGCCCTGGTCAAACACCTGCCTCACCAGCCAGAGGAGGCCACCTCCAGCTCCACCCTCCACCCTCCACCCTCCACAGACCACAGCCAAAGACACAGGGTGAAGAGACAGGTCCTCGATTCACAGACAGGCCTGCTTGCTGGTACAATTCAAGCTTTGGAACTTCCAATAGTATCAGGCTGATTCTTGCCTAAGTGATTTTTCCTTCACTATTGGGGTGTTCACCCTCCTCCTCTTCTACAAACACATGATAATTTTCTCATTTCCTTTTTAAAAATTGATTTCTTGCCTAAACATTTTCATCATTATTTGAAATTTGTTGACACAGACATTTTTGGCAAAAAAAAGGAAGAACATTTTTTCATGTAAATATTACATTTGGGTTTGAAATATATTCTGATTTTTTTGATATAATGTTCAATATATATTTATTATGCCAAGTTTTAGTGCTGTAGTTCACATATTTTATTTCTTTGTTTTTGTGTTTACCAATGTAAAAAGCATTATAATATTCAAATAGGTAAAAATATTCTTTTTAATTTTATTTTTAATTATAGTTTTCATTCAATATTATTTTGCATTAGTTTCAGGTGTACTGCATAGTAGATAATCATATACTTTATAAAGTGTCCCCCTAATATCCCTAGTACCTACCTGGCACCGTAACGCACGTGGTTACTGCAATTATTACTGACTGTATTCCCTATGCTATAATTTACATCCCCATGGCTTTTCTATAACTACCAATTTATACTAAATGCCTTCCCCTTTTTCATCCAGTCCTTCAATCCCCCTCCTCTTTGGCAACCAACAGTCTTTTTCCTTTACCTGTGAGTTTGTTTCTATTTTGTTTATTCATTTATTCTGCACTTCAGATTCTACATATCAATGAAATCATATGTTAATTTTCTTTGTCCAGCTTATTTCACTTAGCATAATACCCTGTAATTCCATTCATGCTGTTGCAAATGGAAAGTGTTCATTCTTTTTTATAGCCAAGGAATATCCCATTGTGTGTCTGTTAGGTACCCCAGCTTTTTTGAACCACTCATCTATGAATGGACACTGTGGTTGCTTCCAGTCCGGCTATTGTAAATAATGCTGCAGTGAACATGGGGTGCATGTATCTTTTTGAATTACTGTTTTAGGTTACTATGGATATATATCTAGAAGTGGAATCACTGGATCATAAGGCAGTTCTGTATTTAATTTTTTGGAGAAACTCCACACTGTTTTCCACAGAGGCTGCACCAGTCTGCGTTCAAACCAACAGTGCTTGAGGTTTCTTTTTCTTTATACCCTGGCCAAAACTTGATCTTTATTGATTTATTGATGATAGCCATTCTGACAGGTATGAGATGATATTTCATTGTGGTTTTAATTTGTACTTTTCTGACATTAGTGATGTTGAGCATCTTTTCATATACCTATTAGCTACCCGTATGTCTTCTTTAGAGAGGGATTTATTTTGTTATTTGTTTTTTAATAATGTCCCATTAGGATTCTGAAATGTTTTTCTTTTTCAGTTCAATTGTTTTTTTACTTTATATGTTTTGGAATTATGTTATTAGATAAATACCAATATCAATATTAAATTGTTTTTATTATTATTATTTTTTTATTTTTGTAATATTTTGCCCTTAAATCCAGTTACTTATATTAATATAATCATACTGACTTTATTTAGTATTCTCAATGTATATTTGTTTCTATGCATATTTGTTTCTATGCTTTCTGTACTAAGCATTTTGTATCCATCTATGTTATATCTGAATTTTGAAAACAAAGTGTAATGACATTATTTTTTAATCCAGTCTGATAATCTTTTGATTTTAATGAAAATATTCAGTTCATATCCATTTAACTTAATTACTGCTGTGTTTAGTTTTAAGTATCTTATTTATCTTATTTCATTATCTAATTATTTATTATCTTATTTATTATATCATTATTTTATATTATTTATACTCTTTCTTTGTGCTCATTACTAATTATTTATCTCTCTATTATTTTACTGCTAAGTCAACTGAATTTTTTTTATTCCTGTTTTTTCCTGTTTTTCTCTCAGAAAACCTTATAATACCTTAAGCCTGTTTAATCTCTCCTGCATTATGAGATATTTTCTATGAGTTTTAATTCTTCATATTTTAATGCAATATTATTATAATTATTAGTTCACACATTCAAGGTTAATTTTGACTTACCTAAGCTCATAGCAATTCTACCTTGATTCCATCACCACATGGACCACTCTGGCCTACTGTCTTGTTTTCTGTAATGTCCCACTCCAATAGCAAAGAGTCATTTTAATTAGTTGTTCAGTTGCAATGTACACATATAGTGGTGCCAACATTGTTAAATATCGCCCCCATAGAAAACGATGACAAGAACGAGACTGATCGTTTCTTTTGCTTTTAGTCTTATAGATGGCACTCATTTCCAAACTTTGTTAGTTAGGAAAACACATTTCTCCCCAGCCCACTTTGCTTGGTCACATGCTGAAGTCCATCCTGGAATCCCTCCCTTCCTACATTTTACATATAAAATTGGGTTGGAGAGGCTTTATGGATTTTGACAAACGTGTAGTGTTGTGTATCCAAAAGTATAGTGTTAGAATAGTCGCACTGCCCTAAAATTTTCCTGTGCTTCACCCGTTCAACCCCTTAGTTCTTCAGAATTGCTGGCAACTGTCATTTTTTTACTGTTTTGATAATTTTGGCTTTTCAAGAATGCTAATAATTGAAATCACATAGTATGTAGCATTTTAGGACTGGCTATTTTCACTTGGCAATATTCATTTAAGGTTCATTCATGTCTTTTTGTGTCCTGGTATCTCATTTCCTTTTACCACCGAATACTGTTACATTGTATGGATGTGCCACAGCTTGTCTTCTATTAAAGGACATCTGACTGTTTTCAGTACTTGGCCATTATGGAAAAAGCTTCTATAAACATTAGCATGTAGATATTTGTGGGGACAGAACTTTTAAATTAGCTCAGCAAATATTTAATAGGATGATTGCAGAATTTTATGGTAAACCTATTGTTAGCTTTGCAAAAAAACCCTTGCCAAACAGTTTTGCCAAGTGTCTGTGCCATTATGCATTCCCACCAGCAATGAATAAGATTTCTGATTTCTCTACCAGCAATGGCTATTTTTTAGTTTTTGAATTTTAGCATACTAAGTGAAAAAAAGAAACTTTTATAGCCCCAATAATTTTTAAATTTTGATATACAGATAGAAAATATTTTTATATTTTGGTCAAAGAGTTTTTTTAAAAGATATCTTTTACTTATTTTTAGAAAGGAGAAGGGAGGGAGACAGTTGCCTTTTCCACACCCCCAACCCTGGAGACCTGGCCCCCAGCCAACCTGCAGCCTTTTGGTAAACAGGCCAGCACCACATCCACTGAGCCATGCTAGCCAGGGCCAAAGCGTTTCTTTATATACTGTCTTTGATTTGTTTCAATGCATCAGTTAAGTTGCTAGTTACTTTATTTAATATTTTCCATAATACTATTAATAAAATTGCAATGTATTGAAATTACATAGATTAACTGTGACTCATACCCTTGGTGTTACCGTTTTTTATCTTGCAACTCTTAACAACAACCGGTTTCATTTGGACTGTTTCTGGGTTAAAAAATAAACCCTTTCCAGAGTTTGTATGTATCAACTTTGTTATTCAGTTCTGTTCTCAAAATCTGCTGTGTGGGATATCACATACCTGCCAGAAATTGAAGAGAGACATTGTGAAAGAACAATGGCAAGATCAGAGAAGCCTTTCTATAGACAGAAACTTTAAAGTATCAGTCATTCCTGGGCCTTATCTTTCTGCTTTATGACAATTTATGAAAGATGAAAGCTATGAGCACTTACTTAATTCACATGCCCTATCTTTGTCTGAAGAGTTTCTTGATAATTTGACGTATCAGGTGCAGATAAAGAGATGAAGAGATTTAAACAAGAATGCATGTGCTACACATTTGCTACTGAAATCTGATGTGTGCTTTTCAACACGTGATACTGCTCTTTTATCAAGAGGCAGAGTTGGTATTTCTGATAAAAAGAAATACAGAAATTATTTTTCTTATTTTTCCCTAGATCCTTACTTATAAGAAAACATATTTATTATGACTATTTTATAAGTGAATAATAATAGTATCAATGACTAAAACCATTAACAAATATGTTATAATACAACCATAATTCTATGATATAAAATTATTATTAATAGTATTAATGATGCTTAGTAGTAGATACTGCTACTAATACTGCCAATGCAATATTTTATGAAAATACCATTGAGGATTTGTTGCATTCTTGTATTTTATCCGAGGAATTTGAAATATATCATGAGCCAAATACTTGAATTGTCAAGCTAAGGCCTGCAGGCTGAGATGCAGGGGAGGGTCCCTTCATTTCCCCCACGATCCTTCCGGAACTGACTCAGGGAGCAGTGAAGGGCGTGGTTTTCATACCGCAGACCCTTGTTCTTCACAGCTGGACTTCTCATGCAAGCCTCCATTGCTGGTGTGCCATTACTGGTCTTAATTTCACTTCCTTCAGTGACCCGGACATCTTATAATACTTTCCCTGGGGAGATTTGGGTCATCAGAGTCCAGGATCTTTTCAGTAAGGGTCATATGGACTTAGGGGTTCTCCTACCAGTGGAGGAGCGGAGAACAACTGGAGTCTGAGCTCGTAGCACAGTTTCACATGAATGAGCGGAGTGAGTGTGTTTGGGTGTGTGCAGTACAATTCTAAAATTATGCACTGAATAGTCTTCCATATGTATCATGGGTAATTGAATTGTGGCTCATTTTCTTAAACATTCTTTCTCTATGGAAACTAATTTGAAATCAGCAAAAGCTAGGTTATAAAAATAATTGCTTAAATCCTGTTATGGTGCAGGTGTTAGCTGTTCGTTTTGACACTCGTGGTGTTTATTTTATGAGAGTATAAGCATACCCTTTTCCCCTAGCCCAGGAAAGCTTTGGCACGTACAGTCCTGTGCAGACATAATGACAGGGATAAGTTCTGAGAAACGTGTTGAGCGATTTCACTGATGTGCGAACATCATAGAATGCACTTACACAAACCTAGATGTTTGTGTAAACCTACACACCTAGGCTATGTGGTATTTATATACTGTCATATATGTGACCTGTTACTGACTAAACATCATTGTACTTCATGTTTTACAAATTGTCATATTTCATAAAAATATACATAATACATTATGAATTAGTACAATGAGGCAGTGGATTTTTTGAAAATAACAAAATTATGATATGAAATAAAAAGCCTATAAACATGAGATTTTCATAAATGAAAAAATTATTTTAAAAATCCTAACTTATAATTGTAAGCTTCTTTATGTTTTCACTTCCTTTATTTTTCTATAATTATTAATAGTTGAAACTTTTATGCATATACTTCTGTACCCAGTACTTTTATAAGTAATTAAATAAAATTTTACATTGCTATTATTCAGCTTTATAACTTTTATAGTAGCTCTAGATTATCTTGTGGAATACCAACATTTCTTCAGCAACATATGTCTTTACCAATTCCTTTGCTGACTGCATTTTTTCTGACATCCAGAATTCTTGTGGAAACATCTGACATCTGAAAAGTAAATCTGAGTAAAATTTATTCATTCCTTAGGCTTTTGTCTCTTTCTGTTACATTTCTTTATGTCTCCATGCGAACCCTTCTCCGGCTGTATTATTTGTTCATTACAGTGCTGACCCTTTACCCCACCGCAAAGCCCAGTCCAACATGTTTGCTTCATGTCCTGGCATGCAGGTATGTATTTGTGTGTGTATATATGCAAGTTTCTTTTTTGTATGTTTTAAAACTGACATCAATGTTTTCTTTTGTGCTTCATTCTGTTTTTAAAATATATTTTTTCAAAATATTTTCGTTAACTTCAATGTTACTATGTTCCAATACAGCTCATTTTTTCTAGCTGCTTCATGAAATCCATAGTGTGCGTTCACTGTGATTCGGTTATATGTTTCCTAAGTCAGCTCCCTGTTACCCTTCATAAGGTCACAGTAAATGTTTTGTGCATGATGCTTAGTGGATTTATGAGAAAAGTTTTCCAGAATTTACTTATATTAGAGGGCAAAAGCATATTTAGATTAAGTCAAAAATTCTACATTGTTTTTAGTCTAAAGAACCCTTTTCCTATCACACTGTTTCCCTTAGTGTGTGTCTCCTAAATTATTTTTATCTTTATATATAAAAAAACTGAATAAACAATGGCTACATAATATGCAGAGGTAGAGATACAGAGAAAGATCACAGTTCAAAATAGGTATACATTTTATAAGAGAAGCTGCAGCTCAGAACGAGTACTACCAGCTCTTGTTCAGAGCAAAGTGAGGCATTAGCATTAAGACACATAAGTCATCCCTCAGAGAGCCTGCATGGGCAAACGGCTCCGTCTTAAGTCTAAATGGTTCGCATGTCACGTGAGTATTTTACCCGAATCCATTTGTAGACTAGTCTTAAATTACCACCCCCCCCATTAAAGTGACAGGGCATCTAGTCCACAGTGAAATGTGTCTGCATAGCTTCCTATTTCCAAACTGTCTTTCCTACACTACTCCAAATTGTCTTTGGCAAAATTGAGATGAGTTAGATGAGTTTTTTAAAATGGAGACATAATTTATATACAATATTGTGTAAAAGTTCAAGCTGTACAATGTGTCGATTTAATACATTTTTATATTGCAATATGATTACCATGGTAACATTAGCTAACACCTCTACCAGGGCATATAACTACACTTTCTTTTTTGTGGTGAGAACATTTAAGTTCTAGTGTTAGCAACTTTAACATCTATAATACAGTGTTGTTAAGTGGTTTTTAGTCTTTTCTTTGATCTTATTCTGACTACTTCAGTATTATTCTTGTTATCACTGTTCATTCTGGTCCTTAACACTCACAGGGCATGCCTCCCGATGACTTACCCTCCACAGTTTTCACTTAGTTTTCGCATAGTCTTCAGTGATGAGCACCTGTCTCTGCATCCTTGTGGGCACTGTAAATAGCATCATATGTCTTGAAGGGTCCATTACAGAGGTTAACCCATTTAGAACAAAATAATTTCCCCCTCAATATTATCTTTATTCTTTTTGCCCCCCAAATAAGGTACAAATGGAATTTAAACTAGTCAAACTTCTGTTCTTTCTTTACCTAATTATCTATCGGTGGACACTTCAGTTGTTTCTATGTCTTGGGCACTGTGAATAATGCTGCGATGCACACTGTGGTGCCTGTATCTTTGGGAATAAATGTTTTAAATTTTGGGGGGTAGATACCCAGAAGAGGGGTTGTTGGATAATAGGGTAACTCTATTCCCAGTGTTTTGAGGAGCCCCCACATTGGTTTCCATAGCGGCTGTCCCAGTTTACATTCCCACCAGCAGTCCTTTGATGGATAATTGGATAAAGGACATGTGGTGTATATGAGGTGGGGCAAAAGTAGGTTTCCAGTTGTCCATACAGAAAATTATATATATAATCACACACACACACACACTGGAACACTACTCAGCCATAAGAAAAGATGAAATACTACCATTTTCAACAACATGGATGGATTTTAAGAATATCATGCTAAGTGAAATAATTAAGACAGAAAAAGTCACGAACCATATGATTTCACTCATATGTAGGATATAAAACTGAAAAAAACAAATGAACAAGCAAGAAAAATAAACAAACAAAAACTGATAACCACAGACAGCAGCATGGTGGCTACCAAAGGGAGGGGGGTGGGGAGGTAGCAGAGGGTAAAGGGGGTCAAATATATGGTGACAGAGGATTTGACTTTGGGGTGGTGGGCACACAATGTAGTACATGCAGATGAGGTATGATAGAATCGCACACTTGAACACTAGCTAATTTTATTAACAGAAGTCACTCCAATAAAGTTAACTTAAAAATAAAATAAATAGTCCAAATCATGGAAGCCGAGAATGAAATGGTGTTAGCCTTCCTTGAGGGGAGAACAATGGGGAGGTGTGGGCCAAGGAGCCCAGAACTTCAGTGACGCAGGATGCATAAGTTCTGGAAATCTAAGGTACCCTAATGTGAATATAATAAACATTACTTTATTGTATTATGAAATTTCACTAAGAGAGAAAGTCTTCAGTGTTATGGATAAAAAAAAGATAATGTTAACTCTCTGAGATGATAATTATGGTGATTATTTCACAATGTATATGTATGTATATAAAATCATCAAATTGTATACCTTAAACATATGTAATTTCTACTTGTCAAAAAAATAAATAAATACTTAATACTACTCTAGGAAAAAAGAGAAAGTACAGACAGCAATGAATGCTGAGTTTGGGTACTGTGCCAAACTGATACATTACTATTATAAAATTGGTTTAAAAAATCTATATTCAGAAAATTTTTATCAATATAAAATTTATATTGAGATAAAATATTTCAAATAAATAATAGGTGAATGTGATCAGAATTTTCTACCATGTCTAAAGGGGGAAGCACTGCTTGCATATATAAATATTTTAATGTCTCCTATGACTGGTGCTGAGGATTCTAACAAAGACTTGCAGGACCTTTGTGAGGTCCCAGAAGCAGAGGGGTGCGGACTCACACGTGGGGCTTCAGACTGGATGTTTGCGGCTTGAATCTGACCTCACACAGAGTTGTTCACCTTGCTGCAGGTGGCCCCCCTCGCAGAGGTGAACCGAAATGAGGAGAAGCCAGGCTCCAAAAGTATGTTTTCTTTCTCCTGTGTCTTAGATAACTGTGTGTGTGTATGTTTGTGTGTGTACATACACACTGCCTTAAATTATCCTGTATATTTGTACTTTGGTCATATTAAAACAATCATTTGTCTAAATCATTCAATTTAAAGTAATTCTTATGTATCCAGAAGGTTTTGACATGTAAGGATTAGATAGGTGTGATTAGTGTACTTTCTTTTTAGCAAGGAATGCTTTTGAGCAAAAAAAAAAAAAAAAAGAAGAAGAAGAAGAAGAGTGTACTAAGTAAAAAAAAATCAGATAAGAAACATATGTCCTGTTTAAATGAGAAACAGTATATATACTCCTCTTTTCCTCTATGACATGCAGGTATAGGCTTCTCCCCAGTAGGAAAACCAGGGGGAGAGCAGGCAAAAGAAGAAAGATGGAATGACAGAAACAAAAGCCATCAGGACCGAATACTGAAACATTTTGGAAA
Organism: Desmodus rotundus; assembly: GCF_022682495.2. Lineage (NCBI taxonomy): Eukaryota > Metazoa > Chordata > Mammalia > Chiroptera > Phyllostomidae > Desmodus > Desmodus rotundus. The sequence continues at coordinate 186,342,403 of NC_071387.1, read as the reverse complement.
TTATGTATGGAGACTTTCGGATGGTGTCCATCAGTTTACTTTGAGCAACAGTTAGACATCTGCCTCCATATCTGTGCTGGTAGCCGTCCCCTTCCTAGTGTCTGCTCCAGTGTGTCTCCTTCGTCTCATTTCGACCTCCTTTTTGAAAATTGTTCAAGCTTGTTTGGTCCAAGGTGATTTCTACCTTCTCTCAATTCTTGAGGAAATTACTACAGATGTTCTTTTAATATTATGGTTTGCCCATGCTACTGTACATTATATTTATGTTTTTATGTATTTATCTTAGCCCTCCAAATAGCTAATGTAAAGATTGTGTTTATGTCATTGTATATCTAGAGCTTATCCAGGAACTGACTAATAATAACAACTACAGCATATTAAAGGAAGCAGCTATTTTTTGATATTGGGGGATAGTAATCTTCCATTTTAAAAATAAGAAAACTATAACCCAGGGTAAGTAAGTAAGTAAAGTGAGTTGCCTGAAAAAAAATATATATGCATGCAAGAGCTTAGAAAACATAGTGTTCTTCCAAAGAGTGATCTAAAATAACTTGTGTAGTCCTAGGCATGAAACATTTGGATTGAAACCATACTTGTCAGAATACACATCTTTTCCATCTATTATATTCCATTTTCAAAGATGTTCATTGCGACAGTTTTGCTGTCCATGGCTGCAAAAACTAGTGAGCACTGCCCTTTGCAATACCTAAGCACAAATCCAGCCATCTCCATGTCTGTGGACCACGTTTTCAGAGCCTGTCACTGAAGTTTATCTCTTCGCAGTTTATACCAGCTGCTGACCTGGGTTTGATTAGATGGGCTAACTGTGCTAGAACCAACAGCTGTTCCCTTACCCCTGGTTTCATGGTTATTCCGTGGCTTTGCAATCATGTTGCCATGGGTACTCGTGCAGTTACTTTTGCTCCAGAGAGAGCACTTCAGTTCTCCTCTGTCTCACTGTGCCTTAGAGCTTTGCCAATGTGCCCATACGTTTATTACTCAAAAGCTGCTCTGACATTGGGGATGAGTCTATCATCATTACTGGTTCTAAAGAAAGCAACAATAGAAAACGAAACCTAGAATTTCAAGGGTTTTTCAGCATAGTCAGTCACTCAGAAATTCTCATCTCACGAATCACATCCTCTTTGGGGAGAATATGAGTTATATTTTGAAGGAGGGTCATAACTAAAAGATAGAACGTGGACCTTCCTGGTTCCTAGAATCCACATTCCTTTTACTCCACTAGGTGAGCAGAATAATTAAATCATGAAATCTGTTTTTCAAATTTATATTTGGCTTGCCTACTAGAGAGGTTTGGAGGAATTTAAAAACTATGGCTCAACAATCTGATTATAAAGGAATACTTTAATCTTGCCAGTATGCTCAGATTTTATATCCCATTTCTCACATTTTGTTCTGTCCATCTACAAATGGAAGAACTTTCTCCTCTCATATCCCCTGTTCTAAGCAATAAAGATTTGATTATAAATTCTTGCTTAACATTTGGGCCATCACTCTCCGGTCAAACATGTTGTCGATACTGCCAATATGCTTGCTTGGATCCCCGTGGCAGACTAGTGCCTTGCTGGTGCCGGAGGAATCACACCCCCTAGAATTCGTGTCGTTCTGAAGTGAGCCTCCTCACTGACTCTGCCAATGAGATACGTGCAAGTGCGGTGCAAACAAAGCTTGATACATGCTTACACATTGGGGTTTTTTTCCTTTTCTAATGTTTCTTTTTTGAATTCCATTGTTATGTTGTGAGGAAGCCAAAGAAACCACTGAAAGAATTCCTGGACTGTCTAAACAAGTCAATTTGAGATTATATATAAAGAGTAAATTATAAGACAAACAGGAGGATGATTATCCCAAAGTATAGATAAGTGGTTACATAAAAGGATTTTGGAATGTGTGATGAGACCTTATCAGGAAAGGCAAAAAGAGCTGTCAAAAGTACAAGTAACCTTTTATTTTAAACAATGTGTTCTTCAAATTTTCTTCATTTAAATTTTATTTTCTAGTTTTTAAAATTAAATTTATTGGGATGACATTGGTTAATAAAATCATATAGCTTTCGAATGTACAATTCTATATACATCTTCCGTATACTGCATTGTGTGTTCACCACCAAAGTGAAATCTCCTTCGGTCACCCGATGTTTGACCCCACACTTTACCACCCCACTCACTCCTGTTCCTTTGGTAACCACCACTCTGCTGTCTGTGTCTCTGTGTCTGTGAGTCCTTGTTTGTTTGTCTTGTCTTTTCATGTGTTGCTATCAGGTTTATATCCCAAACGTGAGTGAAAGCACATTCTCGACTTTTTCAGTCTGACTTATTTCACTTCGCATGACATCATAAGGTCCATCCATCCATGTTGGCACAAGTGGCAGTATTTCGTCTTTTCTTATAGCTGAGTGGTATTCCACTGCATGCTTGTACCACACCTTCCTTACCTACTCATCTATCAAGGGACACTTTCTTGTTGCCACATTTCACACTGCAGAGATCTAATGATTTACCACCGCATAACAGCACAAAGGTTAGCGTTAGAGGCAGGCCTAATGTAACTAAGTTTTGCATAAGCATTATACAGTTTATCTAGATTTTTCCACACACAATTTCTTCTAATTCTCCAGTAGTGCAGCTCAGCAGTGAAGGTTTTATTTTTATCACGCCTGTAGACATTTTATGGAATTATGTAGGTGGATTTAATTGCCCAAGGTGAAAAGCGATTGATGGAGAAGGACCCAAACCCTGCTATTGTGCCAAGACAGGTTCTTCCTCGATACTAGGTTTATTCTGATTTTTTTGTGACATTGTTTTCAGTAGGTCCCCTTCCTGATTGTTAGGGTGAAAATACCAATTCTTTATTAAGCATTTCAAGTATGGTGGGGGGTTCTTCTGTTATAATACGGTTAGTTGTAAACTTATGAAAGTATTACATTTTTTCTTAGTCATTACTAAAAAATGCTTCAGTTCTTATTTATGGAGTCTGTTTTCAAGGATGGTTTCATTGTTACCATTTCATTGGTGAATAGAAGTCATGTATTTCATTTACTGAAGAAAGCTTATTTCCAAAGTAGCATTATGTTATCCTCAACAAAGATTTATTCATAGAACAATACTCTGAACCGTACTACTGTCTGAGTTTTGGAAACAGTCTGAAACTACCAAGTACATTCACTAATAGTAAAGCCTCGGAAGGTCTTGAGTTACAGCCTGCTTGTTTTAGAAGACAGTGCGGCTTTTCACTCTCCAGGTACTTCATTCAATTCAATACGTGCATTTTGCCAGAATCCTACCAATCCCATGGCGTAAAAGGTGTGTGCTGATTTTGTGAGCGACTGCAGGTACTGTTGACATTTTGTGTATTTTCCTGCATAGAGTTCCCTAATGGTAGCAGCAGATTATTCATTGTCAAACAATGTTGCAAAAATGTATTAAGACCAAGAATGATAGTGCAATGTCACTGGGGAAGCACACAACTCCAGTTGAAAGGGTTAGGGCTATGTTTTCTCCTGTGCTTTTGTTTCTGAGTGGATGTTTGTAGCCATCTGTGTTGTCTCTAACAGAATGAGAAGAGTCAATGTCCCCTAATTTATATTGTTTTTTCCTGTTTCCATCTAATTCTTCTCAAATTCCACCTTTGATAATTCTGTATTTCTCCAGTACTCTAAAAATCGTGAAATAATCTTGATGTTTAATATACTAAATAATATGCACCCTGATATACATGCTATGAACTGAAAGCAACTTTGAACTTAAAAAAATAGACTTCATTTTTAAGAGAAGTTTAGGTTTATAGCAAATTGAATGGAAAATACTGAGGTTTCCTATTTACCTCTTGCCCCCACACATGCACAGCCTTTCCCATTACCAGCATTCCCCACCAATTGGTATATTTGTTAAAACTGATGGACTCACAGGGGCACATTATTAGTGCTCAAACTCCAAAGTTTGCATGAGGGTTCACTCTTGGTGGGGTACATACTGTGCGTTTAGACAAATGTACAATGAATGATGTGAATCCACCATTATAACCTCACGCAGAGTCGTTTCACTGCCCTAAAAGTCCCGTGCCGCCTCCACCTATTCACCCGCCCTGCATAGCCTCTGGCCTCGGATCTTGTCACTGTCTCCAGTTTGCCTTTCCAGAATGTCCTGTAGTTATCACATGCAGCCTTCTTAGTTTGGCTTCTTTCACTTAGCAACGTGCATTTAAGTTTCCTCTGTGTCTTCCCATGTTTTGATAGCTCAGTCTTTTCAGAGCTGAGTGATATTTTGTTGCCTAGATGGACCAGTTTATCCATCCATTCACCTACTGAAGATCAGCCGGGTCGCTTCTAAATTTTGGCAATTGTGAATAAAGCTGCTACTTCTATAAACCTTTATGCGCACGCTTTTTCTGAGTATATTTAAGTTTTCAACTCCTTTAGGTAAATACCCAATTGCCAGATTTTATGGTAAGAGTATGCTTAGTTTTGTAAGAAACTGCCACTGTCTTCCGAAGAGGCTGTACCATTTTGCATCCCCACCAGCAGCAAATGAGCGTCCCTGGTGCTCCACATCCTTGGGAACAATTGGTGGTGTTGGGGTTCTGGACTTGGGCACATTGAAATTTTGAAAAAACATAATTTATTTAAAGTAACCCATATACTCTTAATCACAATAAATCCTCATGAAATAAAATGACAGTGATACCTTCGGGGTAATATACAGTAAAATGAACTCAATTATTGGATGCATGAAAACACATAAATAATTATGATCCTATATACACCCTTCAAATAAAAACTATTCCTTGAAGAACTACCAGTAACAGTCAAAAGGTTTCAAAATTAGTCTGCTCTTGAAAAATATGTATATTTACATTTATTTATATCTTATCTATGAGAAAATTTGCTTGACTACAAAAATAAAAAGCAAGATATATACCATACTTTTCTCTAAAAATATTTGCTTTATTGATTTTACTGAACTGTATGGTAAGATACTAATGGCTTTTCTAAAATACCATCTCAATTCTATGTCATAACACGTACATGTTTTGGGATGATTGATCTATCATTTCTTAATTTCGGTTTATGATGATTTTTCAGTCTGAAAATAAACTATAAGGCAATAATGGCCACCAGTCACCAATAAGCTATTAGTATTTCAGGCTGGGTCACTATGAATTGATTGGTAAAATATCGTTATGAGTTGTATTCAAAATACTGGTTCATTAGGTGAAAGCATGTTTATGGTAAATGCAGTGAAAAGTTTATCAACAATTGACTGCTTTCTAGTAGGCTATTCAGGAGTAATGATTATTGGAATGGATGTAGCAACTTCACTCAATCTATACCCTGTATCGAAATCATCAAAACCTCCGGCGTCAGTGCTGTGCCTCAAATGGACGGCTACGAACTCCAGGGTGAAAGTAACAATTAATGGAGAGAACTGTAGTTGTGGAGAAGAGATATTTCTTTCCTCTTCACATTGAAATAAGTTATTATGTTTTGGTTATTGGTGTTTACCAATGGAAAAGTTTAGTGTGTATTTGCCATCCTCTCAATGTAAATATTTCAGAGACACGTGGGGTCTGTCTGAAATTATTAGAGAATATAAGGCAGAATACGAAAACATAATATGAAGGTAAACTTTATTTAGAAGTTATAGAAAAAAAGTGTTTCTTCAGTGATTACACCCATCTTTCCTACTGAAAGGCTTAGAGAAAGAAATCATGGTATTGAATTGACTCTCTCCTCTTCCTTGCAGACATTAAAATGACAGGTTCATAGAATAAATTAATAGATACTGAAGAGCGTTCTTAATGGCTAGTATATAACTGCATATTTGGGTGCATCTAGGAAAATCTTTTGAAATAAAGCATTATGATAATTGATAACCAGCACTGTGTGGTCTCTGGGCAGACCGTGTCTGTTTGCTTTTGTTTCCACTGGGCAGTGATACCTGACAAGCTGCCAGTGCTGGCTCAATGAGTTTTGACAGTTTGGTGTCTTTGGGGATAAATTATTAAAGGGAGTAATAAACAACAAAAAGTTAGCATTTTTAGGAATAGCAAGCATTTCTCCATCTTAAGATGCATTGTAAGGTAGATGATGACAAGCCCAAATTCACTTTGGACATGGTGGTTTTCATTGTATCACATTTTGAAACCATGTTGACACACCACCAGCTCTGCAATACAAACGCTGGGGACTTCCGATTTCTGCAGATCAGATCAGAAGTGTTTTTGTATATATTGTATCATCCATCTCCGAACTTCGGAGAAAATCTCTGGCTCTCACTGGTGCATAGAATAGTATGTGAACATTTGTTGACTTACTGTATCATTTCAATCAACCTGGTTATAATCTGTTTATTAACCTTTAATAATAGTGTATGAATAGAAGTAATCATTCCAAATATACATAATTTAGTAAATAAATATTGGTACTCATGGTATAATTTTCAAAGATAGTTGATACTTTTAATTATTTTGAATCAGTTTCTGAGCCAAACGGGTGATTTTAAAAATTCTTAAGACTTTAAAATTATTTGAAGTAACACTGATAACAAACAGCCTTCACTAGGAGTTTTTCCAGGATCAAAATTCAATCACTGTCAAGACATCAATAAAAACACCGTATCTTATGAAGTCACCTGCTCAGATAACTTTTATGAATCAATTCACTATATTGGAAAATGAACATTATTTCATAATTACACAGAGGGTCAAACTGGAAATATTCAAGGATGAAGTGACCCACAATTAAACAGACATGGTCCCCGTGCAGTGCATGTGGTTGTGATCAGGTCCTGTCCCAAGAGAGGAGCCCTTTAGGCTAAGGAGAGAGTAGAGTAGACGGGCAGAGGTGCTAACACGAAAAAAGGAGATGTGGCCAATTGCTGATGCTGAAGACACGAGCAGTAGATATCGAAGTCAAGTTTGGAATACGGTATTTGAGAACCAGTGTGATAAACACAGGAACAACAAGCGGAGCGTAAGCTAGAAGTAGTTAGCGGCACTTCCCCACTTAGCTGACACAGCTTTTCTGAGGCCTTCTCCATCGTCAGAGGGACCTGCGGGCACAGCAGCTGAGCATAAATTCGGGGAATGAGAGCAAAACGTTCATGCTCAGTTTTTCTTATGCTTGGAATTGAAAACAATATTCCTTTTTCTGGTCTTCTTAACTGATTTGCCTTATTCTAAGGAAATGAAATTAATCATAATTAATTTTCTGAAGATATTTAACCCCTTTTTACCCTGCTTGTGCTTCTGAACTGTTGTACAGGCAGTGAACCTATTTTTGCGATCATCACTGAGGCAACAGGTGGTATATAGCTTAACATATAAACAAATGCAGTGAAGAAATCCCCAAAATTAATAAAATGTTTGAAATTAATACTTATATTTTGTAAAGATAATTTAAAAATTAGATGATTTACAATTATTTTTTTCTTTTTGGAAAAAGAGAAAAACAAACAAAAAGTTTGTGGAGAAAGAGGTCATGCCAGAATTGAGTTTCAAAGCTCAACACCCAGGTACCGCCTTGTTCCCACATGTCTTCACCTCAACAGCAAATGTTGCTGTGGTTTGACTTGTAGACTGTATTCGTTTAGGTGAAATCTTTCTACAGAGTATCGCAGTATAAAGATGGAAACTACTTACTTATGTAGTAGGCTAGATCTGGTTGTTCCTCAAATATCTACATTGTATCTAACTATAATTAGAGCTTCAACATAATTATCCAAGTCAGTCATATCAGCTTTTGCCTCTTGAGAGAAGCAACCACCAGTCACATAGGCCCTTCCAGTATTACCCTCGTACATCTGATGAAGGGTTTAATTGAACACTACTCCATTTGGCACACGCTCATGTTATTGCCATGATACCAGATGGCTACCTAATATCTTGTCTGGGCCTTCTTACCTTCTTGACTCTCTGCGGGTTGGATTTAGGTCTTGGTCAGTGGAGGGTGGTCTGGGTTAATGAACTCTTACATTCCAAGTGCATGTTCCAAGATTTGAAAAAAGTTCCGGTAATAAATTGTAACTTTAGCCAAACCTCTGCTGAGTGATGGTCTGGACATCAATCTTACGCACTTTCTCCAGATACACCTACTCAGTGTGCCAGTGACGTTGAGTGCATTAAATCTATATCATGTCCTGTGGGCCATCATTAAATAAAGCATTCAACAAGTGCTCTGTAGAGTGAGGATTATTGTGTTTAGAGCAGAATATTTATTTAAAAAGGTGACCCAAACTTAATTATTTTATTGTTTTATTGACATAGATAAGATTGAGTTCATGTTGACCACAAAAATAAAGAGAGGTTTAAAGAGAAATGAATGACACAGAAAAGAAAGAGCTGGAAACAACACTTAATGAAAAGCTAAGTAATATAATCAACAGATAATACACACACAAAAATTATGCTGAATAAGATAATCACTCAGCTTAATGCAGGCAATCAATCCTGTAACAGGATTATAAATGAGCTGAATAAATGAACATTTTATAAAAAAATCAGTCATTGGCTCTGGTCAAAGCAGCAGCACATACATATAGCAGCATATATGTATATTTATAAGAAAACTTGATAATGTTGTCCAAGAACTAATTTAGTACGGTTGCAAACCATGATTGTTGTTGGTGTTTCATAGTCATGGGCAAGGTCTCAAATGTTAAGGTAATAATAGCTAAAGACTGTTATTACAATTAGCATTCATCTTCAGGGTCTCATTTCCATGAGAGACATTTTCTATGTCCTGCTTATTCTGGTCAGGGCCTAGAACCAAAGCTACTAGAAGCTGCATTCATTATTTATATTTTCATAAAGTTTGGAATAAAAGTTTTATGGTGACATAAATATTAAGTTAAATTAAATTAGACAAGCAGGTATGCCTGTCTGTTTATGTGTTTTACTAAGGTAAATATTAATAGAGAATATATACATATATAATTAAAGACTGTGTTGCTTTTATTTGAGAATCAAATTATTGAAAGTATACAACTAATGTAGAGTATTTGAAGACAAGTTTTTAAAAATTATTACTGTAAAAATTGAGGCTATAACTTGATTAAACCTCCCAAATATTTTGTTAAGCAGTTAATTGTCATTATTTGTACTGTATTATAAATACATTATGTGATTGACTTAAAATATATATTCATCATCTTATTTTCTAAATAAAATATATCATACTTAAATGCCCTTATATTGCATATGAAAGGCATGTTTCTGATATTATCTCTAAGTCATTTGTAGCATGCATTGCTATGTTTCTGTTCCAACAGGTCTTCTAGAAAAGAAAATATCTATTATAGGTACTAATCTGAGAGCACTGGAATTCTACATATACTATGTTTTCCTAAGTGTTTAATGTCATGTGAAAATTTATACCTTGTCTCTCTACTAGAGTATTTCTGACATCTGATAATGCAAACGATGTTTTACAATATCTATGAAAAAATGTTACAGGAGTACTTCCTTTCTCCATTATTAACCAAAAGAAGTATCAGCATCACTCTAGCTAATCCAATGTGGTACTATTGCCAGGTTTTTGAATTAGTGAGGTGTAGTATCATAATATGATTATCAGTGTGGAGGAACACGGCAGAATTCCCCCACACTGAGGCATAGTCAATGAGGACTGAAAACACCTGGGTTGAAATCACACCTCCACTAATTGCTATTTAAGGAAAATTATAAAAATGAACTCCTCCAGGCATCATCATGCCCATGTATGACATGATGGGGATAACATTATGATATTTATAATTGCTCTGAAAATTGTGAAAATCATACAAATGCAAAAAATAATGGTATTATAATAGTTTTATGAACATATTATATTTCAAAGGTATATAATTAAGATGGTGAGGAGAAAATAAAAATAAATAAAGGCAGGTCTTAAGAAAAGCAATAAATTAAAAGAGGAAATAAATGAAAATATTAAAAATAGAAGCTGTATAAATACAAATAAACAGAGATGATAAATAAAATAAAAACAATATTTGAAAAGAAAAAATTATAGATCAAAAAGAAGATAAGAGGAAAAAGAGAAGGAATAGAAGGGAAAGAAGAGGCAAAAAAAGAAACGGAATTAAAGGAAGATATGGAACAAGAAACTAAATGTCCCATTTCTTATACTCCCCTCTACAAAAATCCTCCAGTCTCACCAAAAGTTCATGTATAGGTGATTGGAACCTCATTTAGATAGACCCAAGACATGCTGTTTTACCTCTTGGGTACATGTATTTGTTAGCCTTTTTGTTTTAATTTTAATAGACAAGGAAAAAGAGTACTATCATATTCACTTTTGAATCCATATCTTCTATTTGGATTTCATTTAGATTATGGATAATATTTTATGATAAAAATTCAATATTTCCACCAATAAAATGTCTAAACAAACAAAAAGAAAGAAACACAGCAAGCACCGCATGAGATGACAGTAACGGATGATATGTGGGATCACGATTTCTTATAAAGCCCCAGTTTTCAAGGCAATTTCTGTATTAGCAGAGCTGGTAAACACTGGGAAAGCCTGGAAAAAAACCCAACATGCCCCAGAATCAAAATTATTTTATCGAAAGTTTCCAGAGACTCAGACTTGAAATAGCTTGCCTTTCAGAGTGATCAAGTTGTTTTTAATACTAGTGACATTGCTTTCACCTTAAATTTCTGCCTTTAGCAGAAGAAGAGTCAATCATTACATTGTCAATAAAATGCTTCCAGGTGACAATAATTTCTCTAAAGCTGTCTAAGTTAAAAGCCCCAGACAAGAGCTCCCCACCCCAAATTTAAATTTGACAGCACATTAAATTTTGCTGTATAAAATGGCACGTGATTTACATACGACAACTTTTGAGAACTCATGACTAGAAGATGAAAACTTTCTTTCCCTTTATACCTAAGACCCTCGTCACGTTGACCAGATGGGAATTCAGCCTCTAGTGATAAGGTTGTAAGTCAATCAGGTCTACCTGTGGTTCGCCCTGACTGCACTCCACTCCTTGCAAATATTCTCAAAAATAAGAACGAGCTTCACAAGCTTGTGCCACATGGTTCGCCCAAATGAGAGTCTCTCCTCTATTATGATACTTTCCATGCATGGCCCCCACCTGTGAAAACGGGGAAAATGTCTGTGAATCTCTAGACTGCGAATTGGTGATTCATCAACTCGTACATTCTGTCTCACACTTTTTAATCATCAGCTCTTCAAGTTTCTCTGTTTGGCTCCATTGTTGATCTTTACTCTTCATTCCTGTTCCTGCTTTACACCTCTTCATGTAGGTTTTACATCTATGGTTCTGCACACTGTTTCTGTGGTTAAAATAACTTGTTCCCTGAACCATGCCCATCATTCTTTGAAGTCTGCAGTGGGATGACGTAGCACTGACGTCAGCTGGTTAATAATACTCACATTTGGATCCCCAATTTCAGCTCCAGCTAAGAAGAATTTGCAAGTCCTCACTCTCATCCCTACAACAGGCAAAGGATGGACAAATGGAAACTCAGCGACTTATCTTGGACCCTTCTGAAAACTTAGATCTGGGAAACTGCAACCTGTTAATCTAGAGAGACCTACTGATATCTGCTTATCTGGAAAAGAAGCTGCCGAATGCAAATCTGGAAGGGACACTGCAGTGGGAACTTAGATGAATGGCTGAGGCAGAGTGTGAAAAGTGAGAATGTGAGAGATTCCTGAGAACCGCATTCTTCAGGTGGACCCCCCCCCCCACTGCGTGGACTTCACCTGCAGAAACCTCTTGAGTTTCTCACTGTGAATGTTTAAGAAAGATCACCTCATGCATCTGGAAGGGGAGGGAGAAGAGTAAAATCATTGTGAAATAGCGTCAGAGCCTTCTCCCTAGTGGAAGTCTACAGTCCTAGAGGAAAATTTCACATAGATTTATCCCACTTGTAGGAAGGGCATTCTCCTTACCCCAGCCCCATCTAGCATTCCTGTCTCATTTGAGGGAAAACAACAACAACACAAACGATAAAAAAATAACGTCAGAGGTAGATTGGGAGTGCTGAGACCAAGGAGGGAAGTAGGTAGTAGAGAAAATCTATACCAAGAGATATGTTCCAACGAAGGATACAACTGCAAGGCAGCAGTCCCCTAAAAGTCAAGGTCACCCCTCCACAGCAGGTCAGACATAAGCTATTGGCCAACCCAGGGACTGAGAACTCCTGGGTTAGTTGCTGCTAGCAGTTCACGATGTGTGTGCTGTGATACCGTCATAAGGTGCCCAGCATGGCTGCCTCAGGGACGCTCTTCCAACCACAAAAGGTGTCATGACCCACCTCCTCTTGAAGACAGGGGCTGCGTTCGGTTTTTCATGCATCCCAAGGACCTCTAATTGAAGTTCCTCCAAAAATATTTATTGAGTGCAGGGATAAGTAGGTGATAATTTAATATTCCAGTAAACGACTTGAAAAACCAAGAGGAACTGGTTCATCAATCTACCATGACACACTATTAATGCCTGGCGTGATGATGAGGCTGTCTTGTCCTGTAAAGTCCCGGCATATATATTTGTTAAAAATTTTGATCAGGAGCATTATTCTCAAAGCACACTTACACATAGTTTCATCTGGAACCATGCTTGGACTTAGGAGGAAAAGACAGTCTCAACATCTGAATTCTAGAAGTCTAGAATACTCATGGAAAGAAGAAAAACCAAACAAGAAGTTTCTTATCTCAGAAAACTCACCACTCAACCCTCCATGCAGACAGCACTGAGGTTCCATTTTACATTCTCCAGGGCCTCGGTATTTTATTCACCAGGAAATGGTGCTTTCTACAATGATTTTCCAATTTTCTAGAACAAAAACTCAGAAGAAACAGAGATGCTCCAGAGATTAGAGTGAAATATAAATTAATAGCAACTATCTTCATAAATAAGTTCATGGCTTATTTACTTAGTGTGCAGATAACAGTTTAATTTATTTAGAATATTCCAAACTAAACATTCTCATCCATTTTAATTTTAAATATGAAAATATCATTTCCTTCTCCCCTTTTCACACCATGTATAATCTTTTTTCTGGGTATTTTATCTATGTGTAAACATTGGTTTCCTCTTTATTTTTAATCCTTTAACTTTATCTGCTTAACATCTATCCCTCCACATCTCCATTTTCATAGTTTCTTGGAAGACTACAGTCATGCTTGTCAAATTGTCTTTATTCTTTCGTTCTCTAATATCTTTTCGCCTAATATCACCTGTTACACAGTTCTTTGTTTTTGTTTCTTTCAGCCTGTCCACGCTATTGTTTCCAACCCTTTTGCCCACAGTCTAAAAGATCCAGTGATGAAAAGCTACATTGTAATTTGCCTGAATTCCTTTCAAGACTTGCTTATAAACATGGCAGTTTGCTTAGCTGCTGTCACAAGTGCTATATTAATATTTCCTCTCATTAATTTCACATTGGGTTGAAGAGGAGTTACTTGTAATCTATGGAACAAGTCCATGTTTACATCCTGTAGTAAAACAATGAAAATTAACAAGAGTCCTGTTTAAACAATTCATTAGGCCCTAAGTATATTAGTCACTACGGTTATGTGTTCAGTCTGGTATCTGCACACACACACACACAAAATGACTAAAAAATAAGTTATTTTTCAAGCTGTGCGATAATTGCATCAGAGTAAGTAATTGTTTTAAAGCTACATTCAAGGTAACTGAATATTGTCAGACTTCCCCTCCCTTCATCCTACTCAGGAATTTGTGTCTATTGAGTATGTAGGAGATGGTAAGTTTATTATATGGTTTTGTTTAACCACTACTTGAAATAAAACGAACGTCCATTTCTCTAGCGTACACTAGAGAACACTAAAGGGTCTTTTGATATGATATGATTTATGATAGGGTGTGCTCTCATGTTCATAACTAGGATTGCAAAGAGTCTAGAAATGCAGACTTGCAATGAGCGCGCTAGGAAAACAATCAAGCAATCTATAGGGTTTTGTGGAAAGTTGAGTCACACAGGGGCGACACTAATAGTCAGGCGCAGGGATTTATAACACATCCTGATGCCCTGGAAAACACCTGGCTCTAATCCACATGCTCATTTCCAGAGCTAGAAGTTCTGGGGACAGCAGCAGGTATCCACGAACGGTCTGTTGGAAGTGGGGAAATAACCTCCAAAGGTTCTCAAAATGACACTGGCCCCAAACTCCCCATAAGGGCAATGACTTATGAAGTGCAACGAATTTTTATTATCAACTGCTACGCCAAGATAGTTGTCTTTGAAGCCAGATAATACACACAAAATCATTTTCTATAATGTAAAATCACATAATTTTTGGGAAAAAAATCTCAGTAACTTTCCATAAGTATTTGATTCACATACCATCACAAATAATACACTCTTATATTATGATCGGGTCACATTATTTTGTATTTAATTGCTTTGTGTCTGATTCTCCTTCTTGATTCTGAACCAAAGGCAAAAACCTGGAGCAGATTTGATAAACGGGACCTGTGCTATAGATGCCTGCTAAATTTAATCAAATTTATTTTTAATATAGTTCTGAGTTTTTCATCATGCTCAATTTCAAAGGCTTTTGGTACAGAATTCTTTTAAGATAGATACTTTTTAGGCCACTCTTATTTCTGTGAGAAGCAGATATTTATTGAAACATGAAACTTGATTTATAGATTAAGGACTGCCTTGGATCCTCTCTGGCCCCAGGGTTTATGTTTATGAAGTTCATCTAGAATGCTGTGCAAAGTTCATTCCTCGTGGCCCCAAGGTCATGGCAACATGAGTACACAATGTCAATCTGTAGATGTATTTTGAGGAAGTAGGTACAAAATGCATAGACATTCAAAATATGTCATGGTGTTTGGATATTGAAATATTTTAAATATGTCTAGGTTAATTTAACCTTGAAGTGCAAGACTGTGGCTACAAAAATGTTTGCTAAATTCTGTGTTTCTGATGGCACACAACCTTCATTGATCGTAATGTGCTATTTTACTTCTCTTCTAAAAGTGCAAGTCATAATTTCTTATTTTTTGTCTTCCAAAGCAGAAATCAAGTTAAAGGGGCATGCATTGCTTCTGTATGGGAGAACTGCCATGAAATTTGGAGAGAATAAAAATAAGTTTCTAATTTAAAAAATTTATTGTTGTTCATTTACAGTTGTCCTGCCTTTTTCTCCAACGCTCACCCCTACTCCGCCCCCCACTCCTTCGGTTAATCCCCCCATTGTCTGTGCCTATGAGTCCTCTATTTGTGTTCCTTTGCTTGCCCCTTCCCCGTCTTTCCACCCTTGTCCTCCCCTCCCCTCCCGTCTGGACTCCCTTTTTTTCTACAAGCATCAGTTGCTTTGCATTTCCTAAACTGCAAGAGATAGAAAACATCTCACACCCCTGGCTCCACATCCCCTACTATGTTTTTGTGAAGACATAATTTGGCTCACAAAAGCAATAATGAAGCGGTTTCTTTTTAAAAATAGTATGAGTCATATAGATTGTCAGAACACGGATGATCACATTCATTTTACAGGATAATGTTTATTTCCAGAACTTGAAAGAGTTAATGGATTCCATTAAGGGTGCACCTCCAATTAATGCAAATAAATCACTATTTTTCTCAGTTCTCTTCTAGCATTTTCTCCCTTCCAAACCATTCAACATTGTACCTTCATACAGTTCTAAGAACAAGATTATTAGTGAACGCCTTAATTGCTAAGCATGGTTAGTGTTTTTTATGTTTACATTTTGTGTCACTTTCGGTGTCCTTTACACAATCTGCCCACCACCATCTTGCTTTAGAGAAGCTCAGTTCTTTTGGGTACTACGGCTCACCACTCCTTGGTTATCCTTCTATCTTTCTGATGGGTCCATTTCTATTCAACTTCCAGGTTCCTATTTCTTTGCCAATATTTTTGTCCAGTTTTTTGAGGTACGATTTGCATTTAACATTGTATACATTTAAGGTGTACAATGTGGTGATTTGATACACATACCTTTTATAAAATGATCACCACAATAAGGTTAGTTAATGCCTTCATTACCTTATAATTATCATTTTTTAGTAGTAAGAACATTTAAGATTTACCCTCTTAGCAACCTTCCACTATATAATACATTATTGTTAACTATGGTCTGGAATCCCGGAATTTATTCATCTTGTAACTGGACGTTTGTATCCTTTGACTAACATCTCTTCACTCTCCCGACTCACCCACCCCTGCCACAGCCCAGTTCTTCTGCCTGTTTCTAAGGGTTCAACTTTTTTTTAATGTTGATTTTCCATAAGTTTGATTCTCAGTCCATTTTAGTGTCCTTTTGCAAGTTGTCCCTAGTTGATATTACTTGTTCCCATTATTCCCTTAATCATCCCTTAACAAGGAGTATTTAATGTACTTCAGAGACTGGACACTGCTGCAGATCGCCTGGGTTCAAATCTCAGCACCATTAATTACAAATTAGTGAGCTTGGGCAAGTCCCTTTACTCTTCCCATCTCAGTTTTGTCATCTACCATATGAAAATCCCAAAACACTATTTTACCTCGCGCAGCCATTGTGGAGATTAAATGAGATTACTACACACAAGACACTTAGAACAGTGCTTGGTATCTGACAGTTGTTCCTTGGTGTTAATATTATATCTGTTTTGGTAACTTGCATGTCTCTATGCTTAGCCTGGATAATTCTCTTGACATGCATGTACAGCTACTCACCCACAGCTAAATTCTGTGATGTTATAGAAGCCTACCAAGGTTATACCTAATGCTATACATCAGATGTTATCTGGGAAATACAAAATAAACAACAATGATATTTCACTACACACCTATTAGAATGGCCAAAATCCAGAACACTGATAACACTAAATGCTAGCAAGAATGTGAAGCACCAGAAAGTTTCACTCATTGCTAGTGAGAACACAAAACGGGACAGCTACTTTGGAAGACAGTCTAGCAGTTTCTTATAAAATTAAGCATACCCTTACTATATGATCCAGCAATTTGGTATTCAGTTAAAGGAGTTGAAAACTTATATTCAAACAAAAAGTGCACACAAATGCTTATAGCAAATTTATTTATTATGTCAAAACCTGGAAACAACCAAGATGTCCTTAAGTAGGTGAATGCAAAATAAACTGTGGTACACCCAGGAAATATATTATTCAGTACTAAAAAGACAAGCAATATAAAAACATGCAAAAACATAGAGGAACCTTAAATATTATTAAGTGAAATAAGCCAATTTGATTTTCTCTTTCAAGTTTCATACCTTTCTTGCATGGTATACATAAAATCATCTTAGAAGCTGCAAATGCTGCTTGCTTTCCTAAGGGAAGGTTTTCTTCTTTATACAAGCAGATAGATGGAGTTGCTTTTTTAGTGTGACTCACCCACCTACGTTTTGCTACATTCCTTGCCCCTGGGTTTTGACGGCCTGTTGGCTCTCCATCCACAGCACTGAAAGAGTTCAGGGGGTTCCGTTCTTTCCTTTTCAAATTTGATCACTTGAGAGACCTCTGTCCTCAACAGTAAAGAACTATTGGAGGTTCAGTTCTGCTCTAGTGGGGCCTGAGTTTACCCTGTAAGCCATCTGCCCTGTGTAAATTTAAATCTGACGTTGGGAGGAAAGACCATGTTTTAGTAGCCCTTTCCATTAGTTGAGATTGCTCTTGCAAGTACTGAGAATCAATTGGTGTTTTCATTCTGATTTTCAGAAGTTTTCAGCCCAGCACCCCCAACCTCCTCTGTATCAGCATAAGAATCACTGAACGTCCAGTGGGAAGAGAAACATTGATATATTCTAGATTCTATTGCATCATATTATCCTTTGTGACTTTTAAAAGCATGTCTAGTTCATTTTCCTCCAGGAGATTCCCTTTGCTTAGATGGTATCTGATCCCCAGCCTGCACCTAGAACTAGCGAATACCTTCTCCTAGGTTTTAGTTTATCTTTTCTTCATTGCTTCACAGATCCATGTAATATTAAATTGGCCATAGTGGTTTTAGTACATAATGGTTTAGTTTGCACGACACTAAAAAGAAATAGACTAAAATATAGCAATGGCCTTTTGTTAATATTTTCCTAGATGAATTAAAAGTTTCCTAGGGGAATATGGTTGTTTTTCTTTTTAATTTTATTAGTTTGGCTTTGGATTTGTCTTAAAATCCCTTACACATTTTTCTTTAAAAAATTATTGTTGATGAGTTTATTGTGGTCTGATTCAGTCTAGTGTATGACTCTTTTCTTCTCTCCTTGGCCAGACCCAGCCAGAAGCTGTGTGGCAGCTAAATTGGGTGAATTTAGCTCATGCAGAACAGCCTCCTGAGGACGACAGCAGAAGAGGGAAAGGTGGTGAATAGATCTGGAAGGAGAAAGAGAGCACAATTTGCAGAATTCTCATTTTTTCACTTATTTTTTTGTCATTGTCTTTTGTTTAGTAATGGAAATCATGACCCATATAAGAGAGACACAAAGCACTGATTAACCAAATCTTCATGCATAAAATTGATTCAGTAAAAAAACGTTCCATTATTAACTTGTAACTTTCCCTACCACTGGTACTCTCAGTAAAAGAAAACATATCAATTAACATAAGATGTGGTTACTATCTAATCATTTTATCATTTCCACACTATGGACAATAGTCGTGGCAAGTGCTTTTGAAAGAGATTCTTACTTCTTCACGGGCACAATTCTCGTGTCTTATAAAAGGAGCATTGCCCTCTACAAATTTCCTCCCGGGAGATTTGGTGAGAATGTGCTATGCAGTTGCACGTAATACATCCATTTCTACATTCCTCCTTTGCTGAGCTTTCTGACTCTTGTTAGAGTATGCTAGGAAATTTCCGGCGTCTTAACCTTATTGTTTAAAGCCCACCATGGAACCAATACATTAATAATCAACCAAGAAATGTATTAGAGACACTCCCAAGCACTTGAACTAATATGTTAAATTCCAAATCCTGGATGAAGGTACACACATAAATAAATTCATTAGATTTAACTTTATATTTGGCCCTCCTAGGTTTAACACTTATAATCTAATCTCAAATATATTTGGGACCCCGGTGATATGATTTGTCCATATTCTAGAATTTCTCTGGTGTTTATCATGTTTCTCATAACACGACTAGAACTTGAAATTGGTCTTATGGGCCACGGAAGAATTTAACCTCATTTAAGGCTTGCATATAAAATAATGGTAACTGGCGTTAAGAATAGGCATTACTATGGAGGTACCTGTCCCAAAGGAGTCATCTGAAGCTACGCATGCAAGGGAAGACTACTGGGCAAACATATAGGAAAAGATCTGTCTCCACCTTCAAGAACATTACATTGATATTTCAGGTTTCAAAATAGTTTTTCTAAGTTTGTTCAAATATTCATCTTTCATAAATCATGTCCCTCCCCTTTGACTCACAGCCTACACTTCAACCTAAAAAATCTCAGAAGTGTTGTGTATTCAACTAGAATTATATCTCTGAAACCCAAACTTTGAGCCTGTTATAGCCATGTCTGTTCAGCAGAGAAGTAAACTAAAGAATTATTTGCAGACCATCCATTGAATTTCTCTCATTCTCCATCTATGCTTTGATTTGGGAGGTCAAAGACATGAAGTTGAACTGATATTTAATCTCTCCTTTTTTTTCTCAGAGCAGCTAGCCCAACTGAAAATTGTACTACTTATCTGCATTGCCCATAACTAACACCTGTCGCAGGAACTTTCTCAGTGCTGAGCACCAAACCTGCTTCCTCAATGCAGAGTGCCAAACCTGAAACTAGAAGCCAGTTTCCCATTTATTTCAAGAATAGTCGTTAGCCACACTCTGACCAAATACGTGAGCAAGCCAACTCCAGAATGTCATCTTAAGCATTCATTTTCTGGTGCAATTAATGTAATCAATCAGGGTCTAAGCACAGTATCAAAGGCATATTGATCTCAGATTTTATATAGATTTTGATAAAAAGGTTTATTTATTGAGGCTTAATGAACTTTAGAAAACCAAAATGGATGTTGAGGCACAAAAGGCCAGTAATGAGGGGGCATGACCACCTGTCACAAACCCAAAAGTTCAAGGGAAAGAGCTCAGTGAGAGTGGAATCAACGGACAAGAGACTGCTGAGCAGGACCTGTAGTTATGAGGAGTGATTCTCAACATTGGAACTATTGTTATTTTGGGTTAGTCGATTCTTTGTTTCGTGGGGTTGTTTTACAGATTGTAGGACGTTTAGCAGTATCTTTGGCCTCTATTAGACAAGCAGCGTCTCAATTGTGACAGTCAGATAAACCCCCAAACATTGTCAGTTGTCCTCTTTTCTAGAGAACCACTGGTCATAAAGAAATTGTATACACACACACACACACACACACACACACACATAGTCTGGCACAAGTAATGCCCCTTTTTTATTACAAATATTTTATTACAAAATCATAAGCATGTAATTCTATAATAAACAATATCACACTCAAGCACACTATATGATGTTTTAAGTGACATGTTCAAATTAAAACTATAAGTCATTACACCCATATTATTTATTATCCTACCAACCACACTCGAGCAGGCCTTACTCCTGCTGGACCCTGTACATGTGTGTATATATGTGCATATTTGTGTGTGTGTATATATATGTATTTATACATTATTTTCTGTATATTATAATATTTTGACATCCAAAATAAAAAGATACAAACCCCTTTCTGGTTAGAGAGAGAGAGACGGATACTCCTGGGGCTGGCCAGAACTAAGCCTTTGATGTGCAAACGAACAGGTCTAGCTCTGCATTTTCTCTGTCTGCCTCATACACCCCAGAAGACAATATCCCTCGACTTTAATTACTCTGGGATGAGGTACCAGGCAGCTATAAAACACCTAAACAGCTCAGAGCCTGCCAAAATTATTGAAACCAGCCAGTGCTAAGATGTCCTGCTTTGCCTTGCCTTTCACTCAGAAACCCCAATAAATAAGTGTTGTGACCCAAACCTGTCCCTGCTTCTGCCATCTGCCTCCTGATCGACCTGGCGTTTTCCAGGTGACCCTGGGTAGTGTGCTCTGTCTCCTGCTTCTACGACCTGTGAGTCTAATAACCTTTGGTTTTTTTTTCTGAGCTTTCCTGTGGTCACACATGACTGACCATCGCACAGAAGAACACAAAATGGCAGTATTTTCATAAGCGGAACATAGTAGCAAGCAAAGGAGAGAGGGAGAAATGGACCTAATCACTTCTTCCTTCCAGTTCTGCCGTTTCCTAGTCATGCCATTCACAGAGGCTGAGGGAGCCCAGATGGTGCAGTCCCTGGGTGAGATATTGTAGACTCGGGCATTTTGCTGTTGTTGGAGGAGACGGAAAAGAGGACATGATTGTCTTTAGTAGGACATACAATCTATTGACTCCCCTTTTAATGACTAAACTGTAGGTATTTTTATTATGTAAATTTTAATATTTTTTGTAACCACATATGCACATTCTTGATAGTCACATATCTTGGTTAACTCAACTTTGTCTTCAGTTGTTTACATTAGCACTTTAGGAAGGTAATAATACACCGGTCAAAACAGCCTTACACCTTATGAGTACTTAATGATGCAATAGTTTTATGCTTACACAACCTGTCCGATACTGTCTATCAAGGGATTCTACCTATCACGGTCACTCAGGAATCCAGGGTGACGGAGCTGACATTTCATTCTGTGTTCCCATTATTATTGTGGTAAGCCCTGCAGAGAGGGTTAAGGCTTCTGCCTGGAAATAACACACATCACTCTGGCTAATACGTCATTACTGAATAATTAACATCTTCGTACATGGCGCCAAGGCAAGTAGAGGTGTGCAACCATGCCAGTGCCTACGGAACAAATCGAAATACTTTCAAACAATTTATCACAGAGAATGTATTTTATTTGGCTTTGAATCACCTTACAAATAAATGATTTTGCATTTCTTCACAGTCTTCTCTCTAAAAATTTCCTGTAGATATTAGGCAAAATGGAGTCTTAGCTTTGTAAATTTTATGTTATTATGAAAGAGTCCCTCATCTGATCTTTGCTTGCCATAAATATTTGGGCTTGAAATATAAGGTCAAATTAAAAGCCACTGTATGGCCTTACATTAATGGTGGCTCAACAAATAGCATATGATTTCACTTATATGTGGAATCCAGAAACAAAATAAACAAAACTGAAACAGACTCATAGATACATGGAAAGGACTGATGTTTCCCAGAGGGGAGGGGTGAATTAGGAGATTGGGTGTAAAAGAAGAAGAAATTAAGAAGTATACAGAATAGTTACAAAACAGTCATGGGGATGTAAAGTACATCATAGGGAATATAGTCAAAATTGCAATAACTAAGTATAGTGCCAGGGGATCCTGGAAATATTGGGGAGAGCAGTTTTTAAAGTATATGATTGTCTAACCACTATGCTGTATACCTGAAACTAATACCAAATACTATTAAATGTGAACAGTAATTGAAAAATAAAATGGAAAACAAAGCCACTGTATGTATGCTGGATTTCTGTGGGCGCCTATGCCAGAGTAGCAACTACCATCACTCGAGGACGTGGACGTGCCCTCCAAGTGCTCTAGCACCCAGTCTTGCTTCCTATTCAGACCCCTCTAGTATGACTGAGTTACACCTTCTTCTGATGCAACTAGGTCATTCTGAGCTTTCAGAAGGAAACAAACAGCAACAACAACAAAAAAACTGGGTGACTACTCTCTCATTAATATGATTCTTTCTGTACCATACTTGGCTAAAATATTGAAATTCTTGGCATATCAAATCATCTTCTGATAATTTCATTGGAAATCAAGAGATAAAAAGAGTATTTAGAGATAAATGCTTATGTCACCATCTTGCCATAATTCTAGATTTTGAATGACAGGATTCAGGACACCATATAGAGAGGACAAAGGTGCCTCACCAAGAGTACAGGCAATGAGGAGCAGAATCTGAACTTTACAAAAAAACAGCAAAGGAAGAGGAGACCTTAAAACTGAGGTGTGTCGATTTTTATTACAACCTTGTTTCATTTTGTTTATGGGGTTGGATGTGGTCCATTAAATGTATGAATGAAAAATACTGAAGCACCCACTGAAGGTGAATATACCACTGAGGTGCAAAATAGGTGTAGATACATTTCAGGTATAGGAAAAATAAATAGACTATACATTTCAATATATTACAATGCCATAATACAAGAAATGGGTATCTACACAAAAGTCAAAATACGCATATTAAATGAACTAAAGCTCACCATTAATTAACTGAATTGAAAAGATTATAGATGATACTTAATCCATTACATTACAAAGATGTAAAGTGAGCTCAAAATTGCCAAATATTGGCAAGCTTCTGTGAAGATTCACACCTCATAGAGTGTTGGTGAGTGTATACATGAACATAGCCTTTTTCCTAAGGTAAATTTGAGACTTTATTAAAAATTAAATGCATAAACATTTTCAAGAATGAATTTCTATTATAGAAATTCACGTTCCAAAATATTTACGTATGTATTAAGTTATGTGCTCAAGGACTGGCACTATTACTAGAAATTATTTAACGTCCATTCCCATGTAAGAGGTAATTATAGTAGAAGCACATTATTTAAGAGCAGGAAGTGGTAATAAAAAGATAAAGGAGTAGAAAATGTGCTGGGTCTAATCAACCTCCAAAATTCGAGCCATCTGTGAGAAAAGGCTACGAGAAGCTTAGGAGAGAGGGCTTTTTGATGTGTGTGTTTCTTGGCACAGAAACAACACAGGCTGCATGCACCTTACAATTATTGCTGTATGTCATTCTCCCTTGTTGTAAAAGAAAAATATATGACTGCTTCCTATTTGTAAGCAAGCACAGATGCTTGTAAGGGTGAGTGAAGTTCAATGCCATTTCAAGATGGGATGCAACTAATCCATCTTCACATCATAAATTTCAGTTGCCTGGTAGTAGAGCTGAACTTTCCACTCTTGAATTAAAGATGAATGAATTAGGGTCTTTGTGTGACATCAAAGAATAATATGTACACTGAACTGGAAATTCGGTGTGTTTATAAAGGAGCTGAAAATAGAGCTCATTGGTAAGGCTTTTAGAAAGTAATTATGTATGGGTTTAAAATTAAGATTTAATGAAATGAGAATATTTGATATTTTAATTAGTGATATGGAATTAAAGACCAAATCAAGGGGAATTGTGACTTGTTTATTTCAATAAATTTGCTTGATTAGAACACCATCTATCATAATAACTTTTAATTTTTGTGTGCGAGTGCTTCTAAATAATAAAATTACTTCATGGCTTTTTTCTTTTTAATTCTGTTATTAATTTAGACATGAATTTGATTATCTAAATAATAGTCTAGATAATAGTTTGATAACTGTGAGTTTTGATTTAAAATATAGTTTACATTATAAGTCTAAGTCTTGTAGTATTGAATTATCTCTAATACTGTAAACAAAGTCAATATCATAAGCTCATATCTCCACCAGTTTAGATATAAAAGGTAATTTTTTCTAAAGCTCTACTGCTTGATTATGTACAAAACACCTAAATTTACTAGTAATAAGTTACCATTTTGAGGGCTATACCATTGTCTGTACTTCACTTTTAAATCAGCACCATGAAATATAATTTGTGGGAGGAGAAACATTCTGAGTGAGTAAATGTGAAGGCAAGGGTTTAAGCTCCATTTCCTCAGACTCCTGTATCTATGTTCTCTCCAATGTCATCTGTGTTAAGCTAATGGAATTCATGTCATAATCCCTAACTCTAATAAAATGTCAATATGTGCATTAAGAAGAGGCTAGATTTGATCATTTGATAACCTTAATAATATTATGTGTCATATAATCGACCAAGGGAAGCCCTATGCCTATTCACAAATGAATAAATTCATTCAGTCTTAAGTTCAATGCATCTTAATTGAGGAGCTATCACTTGCCAAGCCTTACTGCATTTAATGGGTACAAAGCTGAACATGATGGACAGTCTCTATTCATGGGCCTTAGAGTCAAAGGAGATATGAGCATATACCATATAAAACGATTTTGTTGCACCCTGCCATGTACCTTTGGTTCACCAGTTTTCAAGGCATCTCTGTTGGACAATTTTATTTACTTTGCTAGTTTTCCACATTAAGCACGGGACAATGTTATTTTGCTGCCCTAGGGCTATCTCCAAAACTACTGATAGCTGGGCAGTCACGCACATTCACAAATGTTCATAGCAGCACAATTTACAATAGCCAAGTGCTGGAAACAGCTTAAGTGCTGATCCACATCAGTAAATGAGTGGCTCAAAAACTGTGGTGCATGCACACAATGGAATACTATGCCGCAGAAAGAAAGAAGGAACTCCTACCCTTCACAACAGCATGGATGGAACTGGAGAGCATTATGCTAAGTGAAATAAGCCAGGCGATGAGAGACAAGCCAGGCAGTGAAAGATCATACCATATGGTTTCTCCTATAAGTGGAACCTAATCAACAAAACAAGCAAGCAAAATACAACCAGAGACATTGAAATAAATAATAAACTGACAGTAACCAGAGGGGAGGGGAGGGGGATAATGAGGAAAGAAAGGGAAGGGTCATCAAAGAACATATATAAAGGCTCATGGACAAAGACAATGGGGTGGGGGAGGATTGAATGTAGAAGGTGGATGTGGGGAGGGTGGGGGAGAGTAATAGGGGAAAATGGGGACAACTGTAATTGAACAACAATAAAAAATAAAATAAATTTGTAAAAAAAAAAAAAAAAAGAACACAGAAAATTTTATGTTCCCAATGGCAATTCTCAATCAGAGGAATGCAGATGTGAGTAGATAAATGTCCAGCAGAGGGAGCCCAGAATATAAAATGATGGAAGAACTTCCTAAATGCTCACCAAAGATGGCAGCTTGGGCCACATACTACAATGGTAGGAGCTCTAACCTTCGGAGTCCTGTGATGAAAGAACTAATATGTGGCACTGTGTTGCCAATAGCTAGAATAAGCAGCTCCAGTACCCAAAGTGGAGATGGAATTGGACCTGCTCACCATCACTCAGTTACCCACTTATATAACATGTGTTTTCAGTCTTCTAACACTGAAGTTCTTGCTGTTGTCCTGGTTGCTAGGGGTTGTGGAGGAGCATGTCTCTATGGGGGATACAGTAAGTGATCTTCATGAGTCATGACAAGACCAGCACCTTGTCATTTTGGACTTCTCGTGCCTGTCATCTACAGGGGCAATCCTGGGTCCTTCACACAATGGAAGCAAGGAAGTGTAGGCCTGAGCATCAGCAGATTGACTTGGGGGAGTCCAAATACTTCCATTTCCCTTGATAATATGGCCTCAGAAGAGCTTAGACCCTTCAGAAATAAAATAATAATAATAATTTTATATTCAATGAGAACAGTAACTTGTATCTTTTCGCAACTGTATTGAACAGCACAGCTTTAGAGGACCTACTATGATCAGTCCTGGTTGTCCATAGCAGCAAAAGTGATTAATGAAGACAGTGACAGTTAATTAATTGGCTGGATGAGGAGATACCCAGGTATCTACTTAAACATTATTTCTTGGTATGACTGTGAAAGGATTTCTGGAAGAGATTAACATTTGCATTGATAGACTGAATAAAGCATGGTACTCTCCTATGTGTACAGGCATCATCCAATTTCCTGAGGGCCTGCCCAGAACAAAAAGGTGGAGGGGGTTTGAATTCATCCTCTATGTGACTGTTTCCCGGATGGGATATCAGCCTTCACTTGCACTCAGTGCTCCTGATTTTCAGGCCTTTAGACTTGGATGGGAATCTATACTATCAGCTTGCTTGTTCTCAAGCCTTCTATATATATTTCCTACTGATCCTGTTTTTTTCTGGAGAACTCTGAATAATACAAGGCCTTAAATGGCTTGACTCTTTTCCCTGGCTTTTTTTTTAAAGATGCCCCCATTTTTGCATTGGGGTTCTTGCCTGGCAGTTCTTCAAAAGATTAAAAGTTCATCAAAGTTAAAAGTTCTTTGGAAATATTATGCGAACTAGCAATTCCATTTATAAGTATATGTATTTAAGAGAACTGGAAACATAGTTCAACACATAAAAATCTATATGAATGTTCATAGCATCATAATTCATCTTAGCCAAAAAGTGAAAACAATGCAAAGCCCATCAACCAATGAATGGGTAAATAAAAGGTAGTATCTTCAAAGAATACAACAGCATTGATCAATAAAAAAGAGGGTGGTATTGATAGGTACTACAACTTGAGTGAATCTTGAAAACATTCTAAATGAAAGAAGCCTGTGGCAAAAGATTTTATAAATGATTTTTTATTTCATTTATATGAAGAATTCAGCATAGGCAGATTTATAGAAACTAAGAACAAATTAGTGGTTGTCTGGGACACTTTAATGTGAAATGACTGTTAGTAGGTATAGGGTTGAATTCAAGGGTAATGAAGATATTCTAAATTTGATTGTGGTGATGGTTATATAATTCTGAGAATGTAATAATTGCATACTTTAAGTGGATAAATATTATGGTATGTGAATTTTATCTCCATAAACCTATGAAATATAGCAAAAACTTAAGAAAATCTAATTAAATGTGAGCATGAATTAAAACAACAATTATTGTTATTAAGACAAACTGTATAATACTTAAGTAAATGGAAGTATATATCACTTTAATGGGCTATAATGCTCAATACTCTAAGGATGTCAGTTCTCCTTAAAGTAATCTCCAGATTCCGATCACCCAAAACAAAATACCAGGTGTTTTAGTATTGGGTGGAAACTGATACATGTATTCTGTGATCTATACGGAAAGCAGAGAGCTACCACCCACATGCAATGACCGAAACAGAATATGAAGCAGAGAATCTCCCATGAAGACATATTCAATGACTAGAGGAGTTGGAACAGTGTGTACTGAATAAAAGTGTACACTGGAACAGAACAGAGTAATCACAAACAGACAGGACCCAAAAAGAAATCAGTTTGATTTCAAATCAAATTTTAAGAAAAATGGTGGAACTTTGAGAAGAAAACACATAAAATCTTTATTTTAGAAAAGGCAGGTGTTTCTTAAAGAGTGTGCAATAAGCACTAATACTAATACTAAGAAGAAATGATAAATCTAACATAAAAGAAATTTCTGACACAAAGTAAGAAATTGTGTATCAAAGTTTAGTGTTAAGAGAGTAAAGGCAGTTCTCGCAGGAGAATAAAAATTTATAATACAGATATCATTTAAAAACAAACACTTCATACCCAGACTATATGATATTAAAAAGAAAAAACCCTAGCTAAAGCAATAGAAGATAGGGCAAACAGACTTGAATAAACACTGTAAAATAAGAGGTATGCAAATGAGCAATAAGTCATGAAAAATTGCTGTTTTATAAATCATCAAGAATTGCGCATCACAATGACTAAAGTTAAAAATATGAAAAAAACAAGTGTCAAAAAATGTGGAGTCCTTACCTTCTTATATAGTACTGATGAAAATATACACTGGACAGCCAATTTGGAAATAATAGGTTTCTAGTAAATCTGACCTTATAAATGACATATAACTGGACAACCCCATTTGTAAGAATGTATCAATCAAATATATGTTCACAAAACCATGTGTTCTTATGTAATAGTAACTTGATTCTTACTAGTCAAAATCTAGAAATTACCCATATGTTCCTGCAGAGGAAAAGGAATACAGAGAGCTGTAATATCTTTAGAGAGTGAATAACTATGGTACAGTTGGAGGAGATAGAATGAGTGCAATTAGGTAAATTAGTAGGTATAATTGTCTATATCTGTGTGCAATCACTCGGGTGATTCTCACAAGCACAATGAGTGGTGATTACCAGACACACAATGGACAAAACTAATGTCCACTGTTCAATATCTGTATAGTGGTTGTTCTTGGGGGGTGTGCTTGGAAAGGTGCATGGATGGCGTTTCTGGGGTGTTGGGAACACACTGTGCCTGGGTGTGCATGCTGCTTACATAGGTGTATCCACTAAGATCATCAGGTTTTGAATCCAGGCATCATCAGAATTTGGCTCTGTAAAATCTGAATTATTTTTAGATTTCCCAAGAATTCTGATGTAGACAAAAGGTAACAAACACATCTCCATTCAAAGACGGAGATTAATGAGAAAAATAAAACAGCTGCGTGTTTTTACCTTGAGTAGCCACTGTTTGAGATTCTTGCCATGTGCTTTATATCCATGATCACTTTTATCACTCATTTCAACCCGAAAAGACATACATTATTGTTCCCATTAATAATGGGAAAACTGAAGCATGGATTGGATCAAGTGCTGATCTCAGGTTTCAGTAACAAGCAGTTGTCAATGTTAGATTTGAAACCTGATGCCATCTTAAGCTGAATGTTGTTTTATCTGCATACCATCACTACCTGCTAAATGTATATCCAAAACAAGCAGCACACAAATAAGCAAAACATAGAATCTGAACTAAAAGTTTCATCTTCATTTCTCTTTAGAGGTAGAGTTTGAAAAAGTACAGGTCATTGTAAAATCAACTTCCTTTTTGACGTAAGAGTTGAAGAGTATGTTACAAAAATTAAAAAAATAAAATATTATTTTCATCTTTATCTACTCTCCCTCTACTCATCTGTGGTGCTTTTGGGGACTTTTCTGATTTTTTGTAACAAATAGGAAAGGAAATATAGGTAGCAAGTTTTTACAAAACTGTGAATACAAGAGAAAATATGAGGCTATATACAGAAGAAACTCTTTACCCTTTGTTTTACTTGTTCAATTTCTATTTGCTTTGCTTATTAATAAAGAACTTGCCAGTGAAACTTAATAAAATTTAGCATTTTAAGTCAAAAGGGCACTTTTACAAATGAAGATGCCTTTGCTCTAAGTTGTTATATCTCTGGCAACATCTTCGTTTGTAAAACTGCTCTTTTGACTTAAAATGATAAATTC
The DNA here is from genome assembly GCF_022682495.2 of Desmodus rotundus. Lineage (NCBI taxonomy): Eukaryota > Metazoa > Chordata > Mammalia > Chiroptera > Phyllostomidae > Desmodus > Desmodus rotundus. Next base: position 186,312,468 of record NC_071387.1, on the reverse strand, counting down.
TGTTAAGTTACACTGGCAAGTTCTTTCTTTCCTAATAGACATGGCCTAATGGATCATGGCTCAATTTCCCGATCTTTCCCCCCCTTTATATACTGACATGCTTGTAGCAAAATATATTATTCCTTTAAACATTCAATCCTCATGTATCATGAAACACTTAGGAAGGTCAAAACTTGTAGTGAATGAATATCTAGAAAGTTATGTATCACATTTACCATTTGACCTTCATTGATGACCACAAAATCTCCACACCACAGCCAGACAGCCAGCCAGACAGCCAGACACACACACACACACATGAAAGTATGGTCCCTGCCATTTTGATTTAGTTTTTATTTTATATACCCCCCATTTATGCTACATTCCGACTTTTCAGCATGAATTGTTAGATGCAATGTGATCTAGGAGGGGAAAGGATTGTTTGCTCAATGAGCGTTTTCATGAAAGATAACAAATGTAAGCCCCGCATCCAGATTCTGGGATCGCAATTATACAAGAAAGGTTATTTCCATCTTCTAAAGAATGAAAAGCCCAGAAATATCTTTCCTTCTGTATAAACAATAGACATGAAATCATATTTCTACATGAATATGGAAAAGAACAGCTTTTATCTTCATAAAAGAAAATAAACAACTCTTCAGATTTTCCCCTTTAGTTCTCTGTTTTTCACACAAATAGTCACATCTTCTTTCTGACTAAATAATTTCCCCATCATATTCTTCCAGAGACTGGTTAAAAGAAAATATAGTCCAAGAACATTTAGACACAACAAAAAGCCTTTTCCTTCTGCCTGATTTAAAGCTCTCTCAAAAGCCTGGATTTTCCCATTATTAAAAATGGCAGAGTCCTTGTAAGTTGCTTGAGCTGATTTAAAACACAGGTTTGTTAGATCAAAGTACATTATTAGAAATTAAAGTCCTCATCGACACATTTTATTTTATATTAGTAATTAAAAGTATTTGAATTTGTCTCATCTTCACCCCCTGTATTGCATCCTCAAGTGGTGTGATTGTCTAGAATCTGTTGTTTTTTTATTCCCCAGGAAAGTGTGAGCCAGCAGTGTGATGGCAAGTATACACAACACAGTCATACATACAATGTCACTTTAAATGTTCTTTCACTTATAAGTGCTCTATCCCCACCCTCCATTATGTTAGACATGGAGCAGAAAAATATCTAGTTCAGTAAAGTCACTCCATTCCACTAACTTAGTGTGTTTCTGATGGCGTGGTGTTCAGGTTTCCTTTTGCCACATGTCTCTGGGCCAGGGAGCAGTCAGCATTACTGGACTTGGATGTGGTTCTAATGTCTGCTCTTGCTGCTCTTGCTACAAGATGACTCAAACACCACCACAGTGGCCTTCCTGGTCAGTTTGCCCATCAGCACCATCAACAGTCCTTAGGCCCCTTTAATGGGGGTTGGGTACCCTGGATACCTTCCCATCCACATGGAATCCAAGGAAAATTTCTACTACTCCAAATCGGGCTCATCTTCTGTTAAATTCGGCCAGGTCCCTGGCCAGTTTGACTCCCTATAGCTGTTTAGGGTAGAAAATACACATTGTACACATGTGAGTGGGAGATAGGGTGGACGGAAAGAAGGACTCTCAGGCCCTCACCACCTCAATTTTTTGATTCTCCTTCGACCTAACTTACATACATCATCTTTGGCCAGAGCTAGAAAACCTTTGTTTGCCTGCTTTCTCCCTTGCTCTCTTCCTTCCTCTTTCTTTCTTTCTTTCTTTCTTTCTTTCTTTCTTTCTTTCTTTCTTTCTTTCTTTCTTTCTTTCTTTCTTTCTTTCTTTCTTTCTTTCCTTTCTCCTTCCTTCTTGCCTTCTTCCCTTCCTCCCTTCCCCCCTTCTCTCCCCTCCTCCTCCTCCTCCTTCTTCTTTAACACTGTGTTTATCTCCTTGTTACAATATTCTGTTTTAGTTTGGCATGTTGTATCTTTTACATCTTCAAAGACACATTTTCTCTCTTTTCCTGGTGTATAATGTGGAATTGCTGCTCAGGTGCCTGGCTTACAGTGATTAGAAATAAATATATCTGTTTAATATTTTCAAAATATTGCCTTCCAAATACAATTTTGGGTTGAATTCCAAGGACATCTTAAAATGGGACTGAAATTTTCTTCACTTGTTATCCACCATGATTTGGGATGATGCCAAAACAGTTTTTCAGGATCAAATTCTGTAATTCTGATATTATTTTTCCTAATTCTACTATAGGGAAGATTATTAGGAACAACTGATTTGGAATCCTAAAACCATGTTTGATGATAGGAGTGAATTCCAGCCACTTTAGAAAGTATTCTATTTCCATGAGGAGAAAGGGTAAGTTTATCTTCACTAAGGCACAGCTGATTTTAACACTTTTTTATTCCAAAATCCATTCAAATATGTGTGCAGAACATTGATGAATCCTGTAACCTGGTAAGCAAGAGATGTCTGCTCTAAATGAGTCAGACAAGCATCTGGTCAATGTAGCAAAAAAACACAGCTGTGATTAGAGAAGGCTGTCCTTAGATTTTATAACATACCTGAATCAGAGAGGATTTCTTGTCTCAGCCTTTTGAAGTTACACTTTTAGTGCATCTTTTATTTATGTAACTACATCTTAAAAATTATTGTAGTTTTTCCGATACCATTTCTCCCACTGATACTCCCCTCCTCCCCTCGCCCTGCAATCACCACCCTGTTGTCCATGACCTTGAGTCCTTTTTCCTTGCTACTCCATCTCTCTGCCCCCTAAACCCCAGCCCTAGCTGTCATCTGGCTCTATGAGTCTCTCTCTGTTTTGCTTGTTAGTTCAGTTTGTTTTGCCTTATTTCTATTGCAAATGTTCCTTGTCTTGCTGCATTAAAATGAAAAGCATCATTTACTCTTTTTTTCTTAATGACTACATACAAGTAAACATTAATTTCAAATAAAGCATCTAAAATATTATGTAATGTAAATAAATGAAATCCTTAAATGTTATATTTACAGAAAATTAAAAATCAGCAGGCTAAATAAATCAAATTTTAACAACTCCTTATTATTGAAAGTGGATGCTTTCCTTTCCTAATGAAATCTAGTAACTTAGAATTATCTGCTGAGAAAGAGACAAGTTGTTAATAAAGGTTTACTTTTTCCCAGATTAAAAACACCTTCAAGGTTGTAAAATCAATACAGCAAGCAAGCTGCTATTATCTTCCCTTGAGTTGATGGGAAAGCAGCCAGCAGGATGGAATAACAATGGCATTTGTTTACATGGTCACAGAGGTAGGCATTGATTCAGTATGCCATTGGTGAAGTCAGATATTTAGATGATTAGAATATTACATTTTTTTGCCAATCACAACTTTCCTTCAAAGCAAATTAATTTCATAACTTTGTTATATTGAACTGGATGAAGTACAGCCTAGTCTCCAAGAATCCTGTCATCTAGGTCCCAACCCCACCCTGTAAGGCAGCCAGATGAGTTGACCAGATGCCCAGACTTATGAATCACTCGGTTATATCATTGACAGGAAAGCCAGTGCACGCCATTCTTATCAGCTGGAATATTGGCTCAAGTCCTGAGTTACTTACTACCACCCTTACAATGCTGAGCTTTTCATTAGAAAAATATTATGGCCTAGTTTTGAGAGCTGAAACAACTGTAAAATTTTAAATGTAAAATAATTGTCGAAACTATAAGAAATACAGAAAACCATAGGAAGGAAAATAAAGCTACATTTTATTGCCACTGTATAGTGTTACGGGTTTTTTTTGGCATTTTGTTATGTTCCTTATTGTCATTTTTTCCTATGCATGTGTTCTTTCCTTCACCTTTCCCTTCCTTCCTCCCATCACTCCTTGCTTCCTTCACTTCCTTCTGTCACTCTTCTAAACTTAAGATAATAGTCCGAATGTGTTATTCTTTTTGTCATGCCAGTGAAAATTAAATTAAAAAAGTTTCTTATATCACTTATTCATTCAAAAATATGTAAAGTTCCTATGGAAATGACTGTTTCAATGTATTTATGATATTAAAAATTAATTCTAGCCTTTTGTTTTTAATCATTTAAAATATGTATACTGCTTGGCATACCATTTTTTCTAACTTCTGGAGATACATGTTATAACTTTACATTTATTAAAGTTTAACACTGGGGGGTGAGTATTATTCACTATCCATTTTAATTTTCAAGGGTTTTAATTCCATGTCTTCATTGAATTTCTGCTGGACATGGGACTGTATTATGGGTTACTAGGAAGGATGCAACATGTTATTTAACTGAAAATGGGTTTTATCCTACAACAGAAACTTGTGCAAAAGTTATTTTACTCCATTTAGAGTTATATGACTAAGTGATGCCTTAAACTTCATACATATTCTTTGGAAGCTGAAGGAGTCAGTGAGCTGTCTTCATCCTTTCAAGTGCAAAGAAATGGCTTCTACCTTAAAAGTTAACACTAGGTTTGATATTCTGCAAATCTAAATTTTCTTCAGGCCAGCAAAGAAGAGGATTGATATTGTGGGAGATGTAGAACACTACTAGTGAAGTGTTGCAGAAAACATGAATTTGAATTTTACCTCTACTACTTCTTAAATTTATGATTTCTAAGCTTTGAAATTTGAATTCCACTCTATAAAAAATGAAGATAATAAAAGGATTAGTTGAACAAACACTTTAAAGGGCTTTAATATGACTATAAGTACAATAAAACACGTAATCCTGTATTAGTCTAGATTGACAATATCAAGCCTCTATTTTATCACTTGAATAATTAGTTAATTGGGTTGACTGATAATAACAATGTCTATGATTTTCATCATATAGGTCAGGTGGCATCATTCCCTAAACCATACTTAGTATGTTAATGAACCAGAAAGCCATTCTCACTAAAAAAATGCTACCTGAACAGGTCCCTGTTCCAAAAACTTGCTTTGAAAGTAGGAGTATTATCTAATAATACTCTTTAATATGTAGTATATAAATAGATATTTATAGGAAAATATGAATTAGCTTAGGTTTATCTCCTTTAGGAAAAATGACAAATAAATATTGGGTTGGCCAAAAAGTCCATTTATAGTTTTTTCCATAAAATAGATACATTTTTGTTTTCACCAATACCATTATTTATTTGGATATTTTGAGTGTTTCAACTATCTCCTATGTGGTATAATATTAATTGGTCTCAATTAATGTCTCGATTTGATCACTAACAACTTCAACAGGTCTACCCGACCATGGAGCATCATCCAGCCAGAAATCCGCAGCACGAAAGCTTGCAAACTGCTTTTGGCACTTTTGGTCAGTCACAGCACCTTCTCCAAACACTGCAAAAATCGTTTTTTGCTTTTTAGCTTTGCTTTTATCTTCTTGAAATAAAGCATAAAGACAAAAATGTTGTGTATTTTCTTCCATCTTCAATATTAAAATTGCTACAAATTACTCACCAATTTTGATGTGTTTTTAAATACATGTTGATATGACAGCTGTCACAACACAATCTAACAAAATTTGTTTCTTATGAAGTTAAAGACAGCTAACTGCTACTAGAAACATCTTATGAGAAAAAAAACAACTTTTTGATCAACCCAATATTTTTGAAACAATTCAAAAGTGCAAAGAGTTAAAGTGAAGTTAAAAAGTTGGGTTGTGGGTTTATAGGGGGATCTCTAAAAGTTGGAGGAATAAAATACTTAGTCATAACTAGCTAACTGAATAACTGAATCAAACCTCTAAGAGCTGGAAAGATTAGTTCATTTAATTGGAACCCAATTGTGCTTATTTTCATGTAAAGCAATTTCAAGGATAAGATAACCCTGAAACGAAATGATTAACTTTTTAATACTCAGTATGGTCACTGGAGCGGCTTTAGTAGAGATGTACAGAATTAAGGTGAGTCATGCCGGTAAAACGTTGTGAATATTTAAGTCTATCACGCACGACTCTTCGGAGGCTCGATGTAGACATACTTTGAATGTGTTTAGTAGTAGGTGCTCTAGGAAAATACAATAACAGGTAAGGGTTTGACAAACTACTGTTCAAAGTAGGCTAAACGGCACTGCCACCTGTTTCTTTTTTTAAATCAATAATTTTATTGGAAAATAGCCATGCTCATTTTTTCATGTATCATCTGTTGTTCATTTCACATAACAACAGCGTAGTTGTATAGTTGTAACAAGGACTATGTGGTGAAAAAAAAAAACCCTTACTATCTGGCCTTATACAGAGAAAGTTTTCAATTCTTGCTATAGATCATTCCTTATGCCAGGAAAAATTGTGAAAAACTTTGAAGTGGGCACAAGGTAACTGGGTGTCTTTTCAACAGACTGTTAGTTAAGAAAACTCAGATTGTTCTGAGTAATTTTTAAAAGAAAAATATTAATTTTTTTTAATTTATCTATTTATAGGTTAAGGTCAAAATGATTTTTAGAACTTTGAATCTCTATATTTCCTTTTCCGTGAATTTAAACAAAACAACAAAAACAAAGTACTTCATGACAAACAGTGGTTCTTAAACTTCATTGAATTTATTGAACATTAACTGAATGGTTTTGTGTTCTCTTTGATCAACTTCACTTGTAATATTGCCTGGTTACCCTTGACTAGTGCAGATACACAATTATTTGAAAGGTAGTTCAAGTTTTAGAATTTGAGTTAGCCCAAATCTCGATTTTTAAGCCTACTTAGTGTACATTTACATAAAACATTCACTATGTCTCCCTCCTTTTAATCTGTGGTCATATGAAATTGATGGTAATAAACTATCCATACTCCTGCCAGTATAAAAAATAAAAGAAAGGAACTAAGCACCTACATTAAGTGTATATATTTATATAAGATCTAACAGTTTAAAATGCTATACATTCAAATTATATGTTATATTATTCTATATATCAGCATGGATTAGATTTTTATCAACCCATTTTTTTAAGAAAGCTTAAACTATGAACCAGCACTATCGCATTAGATTTTTAAGACTGCCATAATAAAATACGACAGACCAGGTGGCTTAAAGCACAGAAATTATTTTCTCTGAGTTCTGGAGGCGGCAAGTCTAAGATTAAACTGTCCACAGGGTTGTTTCCGCTGAGGCTTCTCACCTTAGTGCAGAATGGCTTTCTTTTCCCTGTATTTTCCTCTGTTCGTGCAGCGCTCCACTTTCTTCCTTTTTTGGAGAACGTCTTTCATGTAGAATTAGTACCCACTCTAACGACCTAATTAAACCATCAGCACCTATTCAAAGACACCGTCTGAGTCCCGTTCTAATACTCTGGGTAAGGACTTCAACATACAAGTTTTGCAAGGACACAACTCAGCGCCTAACAACCACCTATATGAAGAATATTATTAACTGAGGCTAAAAGCAATTACACAGAGATGGATAAGGAGATAAAAAGAACCCATATAGAAAAGGACCAAAGTAAGACCTACTTTCTGTTTATCAAAATAAATGTCACATGAGCACTATACCAATCACTGTTAATGTTAACTCTATTTTCAGATCGATTTCTCCATCAGTGCTGGATAAGGTGGGAAACTCTAAATAATGAAGAAAAATTGCATGTATACAATAATAAACACAACCAGGCATTATGCGTGGGATAACATGGAAGCAAAATCAAAATGGAGATAATTTAGATTTTGAATTGGACGCCTTTAACAGCCACTTCGAAGACGACACTTCTCTGGTCAGTGTCACTTTGGTTGACGGAATGGAGGGTGTACTACCTGAAATATGATGTGCCTCTGCCTTCCCTTTTGAGCCTGGCAACATAGTTTGGTTTTTGAAATAAGTTTACATTTTTAGGAATCAGGCCATTTAGAAATATTACTTGCATCATTTCCAGGAACATGGAAGTGGATGTTTTGTCTTTGAATATGATGACTTCTTAAGAGAATTTGCAATGGGCATATAGCATCTACTCTTTGAAATTAAATTTCTAAAGTAAAAATCTCAGACATTTCTGAAGTTGTAGATTATGCAAGCTATGCTTCGCTATGTGAATAATGCAGGATTTTAATCTGAACTGTTTTATAGTATCGTTAGGCTTTAGTGAGACATTTTCTCACCAAGGTTCCTGTTGTTTTGTACCCAGGAGACCAGGAGCTTTGGATGTTCAGAAATGTTCTTTGATTTCAGAGAAAAATTTTTTTAAATATTTCATTTATTTATTTGTAGAGAGATAGGAGAGGAGGGAGAACGAGAGGGAGAGAAACATCAATGTGTAAGAGATACATTGACCAGTTGCCTCTTGCATGCCCCCAACCGGGTCCGCAACCCAGGCATGTGCCCTGCCTGGGAATGAAACCTAAACCTTTCAGTTCACTGGCTGGCACTCAATCAACCTAGCCTCACCAGCCAGGGCTGATTTCAGAGAAAAAGTTTAATTTGACTTATTGTCAATTGACTTTTTGGATTTTTGTCATTTTTAAAGCATCGTCATAATTTGTTTTAGTACAAGATAACATTATTTTTGGTGGCATTTTACAAAAGTCATAATTTAGGGTGAGAAAAACAGAGGAGCTGTGATCAGACTTGGTTAAAGGGAAATAAAGCAACATGTTACACGTATTTAAATTATGTATTTCAAAACAAAGAGGGATTCATTAGAACCTCAAGTAGTATTCAATTTTACATTTATGACAGAAAATAACAATGGCGTGTTTTTTCCATGTCATTGAGAAGGAATTGCAGTATAAATCACTATGTTACCAGGGGACGTGATTAAACAAAATCTTAGAGACAGAGAAAGAATTTTTAAGTGTCTTACTGTGGATTTTATGTAAAAGTAGCTTTCAGGGTTATATTGCTGACTTCCTTTTGACTTGAGACCAATATTTCTTTCTTCTGGATTTTGTGCTCATGTAAACAGCCATAAGGTTTTTGAAAACTTATAAAGCAAAATTTTCTTTAATATGCATTATTATGGCAAGTGTAGTGTGGGTTGAATTTTCTTCTTTCTTATGCAAAAGCAGCATACATTATGTGGTTGAAATTATCATCTCTTCAGAATTTCCAGTCTCTTAGGCATTCTGAATATAAATTCAATAAAATACATTTCCCTTTCTGTGTGAGTTTATAGGTTAAAAAACAAACAAACAATAAAATTCCAAGGGGTGAAACAAATAGAAGTGAAAGGGCTAAATATGAAATACAGTTCATTGTGACTGGTTGTGTAAAAAGAAATGGCTGAAGAGATGAAAAGCAATTTCAATTGTATGTAAGAGAAGGCATTGTTAACATTTTCTTTATAATTCAGTTTCTGAAGAGAAATAATAGGATAACTAGCAAAGACATCAATACTTTTTCCTTAACATAAACAGAGTTGATATAAAATATTTTAGACCACGATCATGTATACTTTTTTTTTTACCATAGGCACTTATACAATTAAAGATTTGACATGTTTCCCAAACTCTGTAAAATTATTGACTTAATTGGTTTTAATATTTCTCTCAGCTTTATTGACATATAATGGACATAACATCGTATAAGTTGAAGTTATACAGTGTGTTGATTTGATATACTTACACATTACAAAATGATTATTAGTGTAGCATTAGCTAACTTCTGCCTCACATCACATGGTTTGCATTTCTTTTTGGTGGTAAGAACATTGAGACCTACTCTCAGCAATTTCAAGTATATAACACAGTCTTATGAACTGTAGTCACCATGCTGCACTTCATATTCCCCAGAACTTACTCATCTTATGACCGGAAGCTTGTATTCTTTAGTAAACATCGGCCGCTTCCCTTCACTCTCCACCCCCTGGTAACCGCCACTCTACTCTCTGTGTCTGGAAGTTCAGCTGTTTAGATTACACATGTAAATGACATGACAGTGTTTTTCTTTGTCTTTGTTGTTCTACGTTTTAAAGCTGTGTTGTATTTCAATATATTACTGATTTTAAAGTTGCTTAAACTGTTTCTAATGGCATATATTCTTATTTTTTAAAAAATAAAATGTATTTTGACTTCATTGAAATATGATTTGTTATGCTAGAAAGAATATTGAGAGTTTGGTACATCTGCTGTTACGCATAGATAGCACACACTTTTAGAATAATCATGAATGTTCTAAGTAAAAATGAGACAGGACTGATGTAGAGCCTTGAAAATTTTTGAATGTACAAAATATGCTTGCAGACAGAATTCGCATGTTAATCAACAGCAGAATATTCAGGGAAGCTTTATTTTGGTATCTCTTTTCTCAAAAATTAATACCAAAATAATATAAATATAATTCATCAAGATAAGATGACAGTGACTTTCACTTTATAGAAATAATATGTTTTTAATAAAAATATTTAAATAACAGGAAAGCAATTTGTACAGCAAGGTAGAAATTAAAAGTCACTGAAAAAATGTATTTTATTTTCATTAAAATGTAAAGTGGACACTATTACATTTATTTTCCATATTTCCAAATAAAAATGAATTCTATCAGGCCTTAGACTATTGCTAAGAAGTTATTAATAATAACTTAGTCTAAACCTCACTGATATATGTCCATAAAGAAAATCAATCATTATAAAACTTAAGTGCATACTACTCTTAAACCAGGCACGCATCTCACACTTCTATAGCATAAAACAAATATCAGAGATTAGAAGAGACTTTTAATCTGATTCTTTGCCCCATAATGGAAGATGCTTCTCCATCTCCATTATGTTTCCATGGCAGTCTGCTGATATTTTGGAGTCTCCATTAAAAAGCTCCACATTGTGTGCATTGCTTACTTTTTCTAAATGTGTGGTCCCAGCATTGACATCTTCTTTCTTTTTTAGTAACAAAAACTTAATTTTATTTGGAATGAAAATGTAAGAAAAAAAGAAGAATGAAGGATCCAAGATGGAGGCAGAATAGGTGGACGTTACACTCACCTGCTCCCAGGGTCGTCCAGGAACACGTATAAAGGACCCTTGGACAAAGACAGTGGGGGTGGTGGGATTGAGTCTGGGAGGTGGGGGTGGTTGGGCCAGAGGAGCATGGGGGGGGGGACAACTGTAGTTAAACAACAATAAAAATTATTTAATAGATTAAAAAAATTAAAAAAGAATTTACATCAAAGGCATGTAGTAAAAAACCACACAATAATAAAAAGAAAATGTATACAATTTAAAGACTATTTTCAAAGCTAGCTTCAATTAGCATTGCCAGTAACATGTGCATGAAAAGCATTGCTTGAAATTTTTAGGGGAATAGATCCTGAAGTGGGGCTGACTCAGTTGGGAGATGTACTTTTTCCTGACCCAGTCCTCCCTCCCGCAGTCAGGAACCTGAGTGCAGAGGTCACCTGCAGCTAATCCTGGAAAAATAATAGATGGCCACGAAACCACCCTAACAGCTGTGGACTACCCCCAAAATATTGATTTTTGTCACCAGTATCTGTCGGTAATATAGTCTTTCCTATAAGTCAGCGGGGCAACTGCTGGGCTAGCTGCCTGCTGAGCAGCCTGGCATCAAAAAATAGACAAGAGTCCCACACAGTAACTATGTTATCCACTCAACTTTTATACAATGCAGGTTCACCCAAAGTAGAACATCAACATATATTAATACCCGACCCACCCTCTAACAATTTAAGAAGAATGTAATGTACACACCATACACACAGCAATCAATGGGGGATAAAGAACCCGAGTCCCAGCGTCTCCGTCTGCAGGTCCGGGAGACAGGATGGTGGGTAAGGGAGTCATCAGCATCTTTCAAGGAGGGATCTCTGGAGCCAGGTGGGCAGCAGGGCAGGTGAAGTCCTCAGCCCAGCAGGGCAGAGCTTCTGGTGGCCAATGCCAAGGGAGATCAGCGTGGCATGGAGCAGCACTCTGGCGTGTGGATCTCAGCTGTCTCAGCAGTGGTCTAGCTGAGTTACACCTTGAAAGTGGGGTACTCCACCCTTCTGGGTCTTTTTGATAAATGTCTTGGCACCCCCAATGGCAAGTGTGGAATTTGCCTGGGAGCTGATGGGTGGTACACGGCTATTGTGCTTGACATCCCTGCTGGGAAGTGGGGGATGTCCCCAGGGGGCTGTCTACAGGTGGTCCCGCTCTGCAGACAGGACTACTCTGACCACGGGTGCAGATATCTTAAGCGTGTCTCCTTGCCAGATGTGTCCACTCTGACTTCGGTAATTTTCCTTTTGAGCCAAAACGAGTCATGGCTGACTGACAGCCATTTTAGTTGGCAAAAGGGACTCCACTATGTTTTATATACTTTATGCTCTCTTAATCGGACCAATGTCATTTTATTAGTCCTGCTCTCCACAATTTTGTGTGAGAAACAGAAGAAATATCTCCATGTACTAAAAGCAGCTTTATTTCACCATTCTCTAACCAGCAGCCAAATGCAGTTCTTTTCAAGTGATGCATTCTCACAGCATTTCAGTCAGCATCAGGCAGGACAGGGGAGAGGAGTCTGTGAATATGTGGTTTAATAGGCTGCATCTCGGCCAGTGCAGGTTACAGTCTCCTGTTCAGTCATTAGACGGTTATGCTGAAACATCACGCACTATTTAGAGGTATCGAAGGTATTTTTCCATACCTGTTTTCTTTTTCATTCAACGTTATTAAATATTCTACAAATAAAAAACCTGGTCTTTCATTTTCTCAGTGGAGGCCACATTCTATTTTATCTTATTTGCTTATGGGCAAAATATCAATAAAGGAACAAGTCTTATTACCTTTCTACAGGTTAATTATTGATTGTGTACATTTAAATATTTACATAGATCTTCATAAAGTTTTAATTCAGAATTGTTATTCTTTTAACAGATACATGGAAGAATTGGTTCATCATCAATAAGAGAAATATTGCAGATATTTGGTAACATATTTCTGTAACACTAGAGATTTGCTTACTGGAAAAACTTCCGTTAAGTATAAAAATAAAGAAATAATGTTGAAATGATAGTATATTTTAATATTGTATCAGTGAATAATGGCTGCAATTTCTTTTATTTTCAAGAAAACACCTGGATGGATGATGTTCATATTTCTGCAACAGGGAGACTATTAATCAATCTTTGCTCTTCCTCACACCACAGATAAAATGGAATTAGTTGCACAAGCATGAAGCACCTAAAGAGCAAATTAGTGCCTGGTAATCAGATGCTGTTTCTGTTTCTGTCACTTATGAATAACCCTACAAAACAAAATTTCCAAGGAATGCAGGTATGTGAAAGCAAAAGGAAGACTTTCAAAACAGTCGAGTTCCCCATGGAGGCTCCATTCTTCTTGCCTCATCCACTCCATTACGGGTGCTGGACCAGACTCAATGTTTTTTATCTTCTTTTGTGGCTGGATTCTGGATGTCATTATGCAAGTAAAGGTGTCTTCAGCTCCGGATACTCGGTGACTGACCCTGCATGACATCACCACTGTACAAGCCCACGGGGCAGACGGGGCTGGCTATCCCAGTTCTATCTCCACACCACTTCTCTTGGGCCTGGCTCCACATTAGAGACTGAAATACCTAAATACTTGTTTTCTCCCCCTCCTTAGTAGCGAGAGGGGTCATATGACAGAGTTATGGACAATGGTTTATAATATATATTTTACTGAAAGTTTCTGTAAAAACATTGTATTTCTAGGTAGACAAGATAGATGTGGTTTGTGTCAATATCCATTCCCCCTGCCCTGATGGCCCGATCTACAGCATCAAAATTTGATGGTCTCAGCCCGAAAACTGGCAGAGTATAAAGATAGAAGTATTTTGATCTTTCAAGTCCTCCAGTGAGTTACTGCACAGCATTCAATTGCTGCTGTCCTTCCAAACATTTTTTTAAGTGAGCACAATAAATTTAAGCCACTAGCACTTAAATATTCTGTTCCATGCCGCCAAAATGCATTTCAAACTTCTACTTACCAATTTTTCCTCTCAGAGTGATTAGTTTCCTAGGGCTACTGTGTAAAAGTACTCCGGAATAGGTGGCTTGGACAAGATAAATTTATGGTCTCACAGTTAAGGAGGCTGAAATTCTGAAATCAAGCTGTCAGCAGGGCTGATTTGTTCTAAGGGCGGTGATAGACAGACCATCTGCCCTATTCTGTCTTAGCCTCAGGTTGCTTTGGGTGTTCCTTGGCTTGTTGATAGTGTTTTCCCTCTTTCTTCCACAAATTCAAATTTTCCTCTTTATGAGGACACTGATCATTTAGATTAGGGTTCATCCTAATGACCTCATCTTAAGTTTCCCATCTGCAAATGTCCTATTTTCCAAGGAGGTCACAGTCACAGGTTCTAGGACTTAGGACTTCAACATCTTTGGTGGGACACAGTTTAACCTATAACATCGGGACTTAACATTGTAAAATATTTTACACTGTAAATTGATTTTAGATTATTTAGTGAATCGAATTTATGGGTGTGTAGTCTATGTCTTTGTCTTTTTGCAATAACCTATGCCTCAGAGTTCAGCTTCTCTGGAGGTTGATATCCTATATCAGTGGTGCACAAAGACCTTGCTTTTTGGACATTATTTTTATTTAACCTTAGAACTTTCTTTCCTTTAATAGGCCCCTAAGTGGCTATCTTCTCTCAGATTGACATTTAGGTTCTCTCAAAGTTCTCTTAGGTTTTAGGTCTCATTAACACTGAGGCAATAGGTTTTCCAGGTTGACCATCTTTTTCTTATGTAATTACCTATGTGCATGTCTATGAAAATAAAATTAAATGACATGAAAAAAATAATGAACATTCAGACCTGCGTCATTTCTCCCATCAAGTTTAGGGTCATATTAAAATAACTTGAACTAACACCAATGAATATTTAAATCAATATGCCATGTTATTCTATATGAAAGAAGGCAGTGTTTTAATAGCATAAAGTGATTCCCATGTATACTAATAATATTACATTTTAAGTTATGTCATTGAAATATTTTTATATTCAATGAATATATGGCACACAATTTATGGTAATGTGAGGAAATAAAGAAAACAAAGCTTTTTAAAGAAGAGTTTAAGACTTTTCATATTTCTTATGTAGATAACTAATGGAATATCTCATACATTATATACTGGTGCATGTGTCTATTTGCACACCATTAACATTGGTAAATTTCCTGTTCTGTACACATTCCACTGCTTCAGATTGTGAGATATTACCCAATATGTTTAAAATACATATAGCTCTCACATTTCTGTAATTTTCAGGCTTATCATCTCTGCTTTGATCCAATCACTGAGGAACTTTTGGTTTGGTTGGCTTTTTAATGACTGAGACCAAATATAAACCTAGGTTCATGTCATTAATTATCTCTCATAACACTAGAATTAATGAATTAATTAGTATCTGGAAAAATAAATAGCCTTCTATTTCTTATATACACCAACAACCTAATTTATATACTTTATCACATTTGTTAATTGAGACTTACAAAATACATATGTTGTCTTATTGATATAAATCCATACTTAATTGATTGGTTTTTTTTTTTCTTAAAAAGAAAAAAAAAACTGAGCAAAGAGATTTGCCCCAGAAATTTAAGGTTACTTTAATATTTATTATCAATCAACATAATTGACTATATTAGCAGTCAATTGGGACTGACTGGGGCTCGATAAGACTGAAGACATTAAAAATTTTATCACTTGATGTTCAGAATCTACTACAGTGATGAAGTATTCTGATTTTCAGGGAAAAGTATACGCTCTGGTATAATTTCCAATAATTCTCATGAAAACTGCATTTTCCTTCCTTTTAGTGGTTGCCTTAACATATAGTTGCTCATAATTTTAGGGAAATTTGGGGCAGGTGTACATTCTTATGAGGTATTAAGTAATTCATTATCAGTGTGTTTGTCCTCACTTTTATTCAGTGATTTTCCATTGATTTAACTGCAAAGTTTGTTCAGGGCCAAAGAGTCTCCATTTGCTATGAGTCAAGTCTACTTGCCAGACCTAGACTTCTACTGCTGTCTGACATGCACTGAGTAGGCCTGTTGATGTCAGATCATTTCTTTTCTTCTAAGGACCTGACAATATATTTGTTATTGTCAGAGGTCACTGTGGGTCAGATTGTTCCAATTAGCAGTTCAGACCCTCTGCCTATTTTAGTGACCACTCTTACTTTGCCTCTGCCAGATCCTGTTAAAATTTGACCTCCTATACCCTAGAATACAATTTTGCTCATTAAAATAAATGAGCCCATTTCAAAGCCAGCACCTCCAAGCCATGTTCCTGGTTGTAGACAGAATAACCATTATAAAACTTCTCAATGTACTGCTTCTGTCTTGAAGCACCCTCAGTATAACCCCATAGGCTGGACCTCTGGAGGAGGGTCACGTGATAGTCTTTCCTATAAGTCAGGGCACACCTCTGGCTCTGGGGAAGTACCGTATTTTGCTGAGTATAATGTGCTTCCATGTATATTCTTGGCCCAAACTTTCAGGAAAAAATCTTTCATTTGAATTTTTAAATTCAATTATTTATCTATCTATTTATTTATTTATGTATTTATTTATATTTAGAAACAAAACCAATTATCATATTCCAGGGTATTATTTTTCACACAGATATAATTATTGTTTTCTAGAGTTACACTGTTAACACAGATGCATAAATAAAAGAATTAAAAGCATTTATATAGATACAAAATTAGTACTATCTATGTATATCCATGTATAATCCTTATTTTTCCCTCAAAAATTTAGGCAAGAAAGTGCTCTTTATACACAGCAAAATATGGTAGGTTTGCCAAGCCTACACCCCTCTGCAGCAAGGAACGAGGTGTGAGCTATAAGAGCTGTTGCTCAAACTCAGCTTTTATTAAATGCTGGCTCACACAAGATAGAACATTAACTTCACATTAATATCCTATCCTCTATGATATCACACACAGTTAACATGCAATGATCAGTGGGGATTAATGAACCTGAGTTTCAGAGTCTCAGTCCCAGGTCTGTGAGACATTGCAACAGGTGGCGAGCTGTTAGTGTCTCGCAAGGAAGATCTCCACGGCCCAGATCCAAGGCCTAAGGCTGCCAGGTGGAAGGATGAGTGGGTGTCTCCGTCTGATTGGAGCGGTGCCTCAGGCAGCAGGGAAGTTCTGGAGCTTAGTTCAGCAGAGCCTCCAGTGGCACATGGCCCAGGGTAGCATGGAGCAGTGTCTGGTAGTGGGGCATTTTCCATCTCAGCGGTAGTCTGAAGTCCACCCCAATTATACCAGAAAACTTGGCACTCATACCAGCTGGGAAATTCCGGGCTCAGAGGCAAGAGTCCCTCAGGAACCTATCCTTAGGTGTGTCCTTCCGTAGACACGTCTGTGTGCAGATATCTTGGGTGTGCCATCCTGACAGACAGTTGGCAGGGCACCTGGTGTGACTTAGGTAGTTTCCTTCTGAAATCAAAGTGCCATGGCTGACCAGTAGTCATCTTGGTTGACATGAGTGACTCCATTTTGTTTTATATACATGGTGCTATCTTGCCTGGACCAATGCCATTGTGTTTGTTCTGCTCTCCACAATTCCTCAGTTCCTCATTGAGAGAAGTGACTTTGGGTCCCCGTGCAGGAAATGTTAGGGGTAGTGGGTAAGTACATACATAGTGTTACTCGTGAAATTCGCACCTATCTAATATTGGGTATTATTTTATTACATTGCTCCAATACTTTTCTCACTGAATTTCAAGGAGTTTTAAAGCAAGTAAAAATTTATAATTATTTCATCATTCACTGAAGTAAAGTCAGTGAGCAGTTTTGGGACATTTTGAAACTATTCAGATAATTGGTCAATGTTAGGAGTCAAGGATCTGCTGTGGTCAGCCGATTCCAGAACACATGACAGAGAAGGTCAGGGTAGGGAAAGGGGCTTTGGATACACGGTCCGATGGTCCATATGGAGGGTGGGTTCTGTGGTAGGTAGTCTCACATTTGCTCATGCTTAGCTCTTAGCAGTTTGTTGCGAGTTCTTTTGATTTCTCCCCTATGAGCTTGGGTCCAGGCAGTGGTTCCTACCTGTGGTCTCTCTGAGTGGAGCCAGATATGGCACTGGCTTCTCCTTGCAAGGTCCTCTCTTAGATTTGGGGCAATTTGAAATTGGCTCTTTGATGGCTTAATGAAAATGATAATTATAATATCTGATTTTTTTGTTGTTGTCAGTTTTTAATCAGAATCACATGCTGTAGCTCTGATGTTTACATTTTAATTTTCCAGAGGCTATTGTGATGTTCATCTTTGGTCTCTAGAGAATGTCTGATTAGAAATCATGAGTTAAATCACTCCATGAATCCAAAGTCCACAGTTATGTCCTTGCTATTCCTAGATCAGTGGTTGATAAAGAAGCTCCCGCTCCCCTAACCTTGTATAAAATGATGAAAAGATGACACTGTGTCTGGGGAGATGGTGTTTATTTAAAGGGTGCTCAGATGGGATTTATTTTCAAACAAAAACAAGTGACCTAAATGGGTTGTTAAAAGTTTTAAGATTGTGTTTACATTGAAAATAAATACTGTCTACATATTTATAGCTCATTAACCTTGGGTGTGCAAGTATCCAGGGTGCTTTAGGAGGGCTTAGAGCTGGCATTACGCTGGTAACTGCACAGCTTCTGTTTACTTGCCAGTGGATTCTGGCTTTTGCACCTTTAAATAATACTTATATTTCCACATTTTTGACTATCGCAAAAGTCCTTTAAGATTTATTTTTCTGTTGCCACCTATATTAAATGGAGAAACATGGCCCAAAGATATGTAGCGCTTCTGCTCTGTGTTTAATTCAAACTGTGGTAGGACTCTTCATGCTCTGTCTGGAGAACACGTTTCTGTTTCCACTTTTCCCAAGGTGGCCTTATTTCCTCCATTAATTTCTTTATCTCAGTGCTGCTGCCACATCCACTTCTAAAGATAATTCCCCGGAGAAGCTGGGAGTCTGCCTGCCTCTCTAAAAGACAATACCTCATTAAAAATCTGGTCAGATGCTTCAACACAGCACAAGTGATTGAAAACCTGCCATCTGGAGATATGGTCCAAATTAAGTTCTGTGAGCTTAAGCAAGGAGGTCCTCTTGTCACAAATCAGGCCAATCCCACTTACCAAATACCTTTCTATAATTAGTGCTTAGGCTCTTTTCCTTTGATTTTTCCTGGGAAGTGGTAGCCAGAATTATATTAGGGTAAATCCACTGAGCAAAAGAGTTCCTGTTACAAAAAAGCTAAGATTTTACATTTCTAGATTCAAATTAATTAATGGGCAATAGAAAAAGTCAAAAGTATGCCAACATTTTAATGACTGATCAACTATTTTTTAAAAACCCAAAATGGCATGGGGTTCACATGTGTATTAAAACAGGAGAAAGTTTTCTGCCACCAAATTCTGGCAATAATACTACCAAATAATGGATTAGTAGGAATTTTGTTTACAATAAAAGACAAATTTAAGGAGATGAAAAAATACTTTTTTTCTGAGTAAGAGATAGTTCTTACCTAAGTCTAAACAGTTTTGGATTTATAGAATATTTGACTATATGGTACATTGAGTTTCTCTACATTACTCACTCCTCACAAATTCAGCTGTTAGTTACAGCTCGCATTACTATAGTACACTTGTTACAATTAATGAGCCAAAATTGATATATTATTACTAACTTGTTATGGATTATAGTAAACTCCACTTTTTGTGTTATATAGCTATTCATTTTGACAAATTCATATTATTATGTATCCAATTTTACAGTATCAGAATAGTTTATGTTTTTCTCCTTATATGGGCTTTGGTAGTTTGTATCTTTTAAGAAATTGGTCCATTTCATCTAAGTCATCAAATTTGTGATCACAGAGTTTTTCATAATATTCCCGTGAGATAACCTCTTTAATTTCTGGAATTAGTAGTTTGTCTCTTCATTTATTTCTTGGTTATCTTAGCTAAGATTTGTAAATGTTATTGATCTTTAAAAGAACCAGATTTTGGTTTTATTAATTTTTCACAATTGTTTATCTGTTTTTAATTACATTGGTTTATGCTCTTTTTCTTTTTACATTTACTTCTACTTGCTTTACTTTTTTACATTGCTCTTCATTTTTTTCATTTTGTAGTTTCCTAAGGTAGAAACATGTATTACTGGTAGTCCTTCTGCTTTCCAAGGCTCTGAGTCCTGGGGCTGTGCCTTCTGGGAGTGTTTTGTGCCCTTCCCCCTGTGTTGGAGCACAATCTGAAGCAGGCTGGAGTAGTTTCGTTGTCCTTTCCTTTGGGCTGATGAGTCTCAGTTTACCTTCCAGGGCACGTCTTTGTTGTAAAGAGCCTTTGGGCACATTTCAAAATTGGTTCCTTTTCCCCTCCTTGCCCCAAACCCAAGAGGATTTTTCTGCAGTCCTCACTGTCAGAACTCAGTAGAGCTCTGGTAGTAAAACCTACGATCGTACGGGGACCCCCTAGCACGGGGACCTCAGGGAGTTTTAGCTCTCAGAGTAATCTACTCTCAGCCTCCAGCAGTTCACCAAATGTGCCTCTCACATGTTTCTGCCTCACCTTAGCAGGTTCTGCTTCCAGGAAGCTGACTTTAGCTGTGAGTTTTGGTATTTACTCCCCTCTCCAAAACACATGTGGCAGCTTGCCCTGTTACCACAGTTTTCTGATAGATTTTTAAAAATGTATTCTTAATATATTCATCTTTTTACTTTTCGTGAAGATGGAGGTGAGGGCTTCTATGCATTTTTTCACAATAAAGTTGAAACAAAAAACCCACAAACATAAGTCTATAGATTCCCCACATCCAAGACAAGTTATTCTTAAATTTATGTCTCTTCCTAATGTTGAAATTAGGCTCTGTTAATTTAAATTTCAAAAAATTAAATTTATAAGCTTCAAATGCCACTGAAACAAATGACCACCTTCTAGAGGCACATCTATCATTCTAAAGTCAAAAGTCCAAAATCATTCTCACTAGGCTAGAGTCAAGGTGTTGGCAAGATTGGTTCCTCTGGATGCTTGAGGTGAGACTCATATCTTTGCCTTTTCCAGTTTTTGGAGGTCACCATATTCTATGGCTCATAGCCTCTTTCTCCATGTTCAAAGTCAATTGTGTAACATCTTCTCTCCTTATGATTTCTGTAACCTCCTCAGATCTTTTCTTGACTGTGCCCATCTTCGTCTCTCTTATGAAGTCCCTTTGTGATGTCACTGAACCAACTTTATAACTTCGATAAGCCGGGATGCTCTTTTAAACTCAAGATCCTTATTCACATCCTCAGAGTCCCTTTTTTCCTGTGTGGTAGCACAGTCACTGGTTCTGGAATAAAGGACACGAATAGATTTTGAGGGCCGTGGTGTAGCCTAAAATAACAACTAACCATTAGTACCTTTTCAAATAAGATACATTTCCTGTGGTTGCTATAAATACTTCTAAATTTGTACCACTTTATTTTACTTATTTGTTTTTGACATTACGTAACTGGAAAACAACAACAACAGGGTTTAGGCTGCCTGTCTCCACAAAAGCCAAACTCATGAGGCAGATTCTAGTGAAAAAAGAAAGATGTTTATTCAGGTGCTGCCCAATCTAGGAGAATGGTGGATTCTTTTATCCTCAGCAAGACCAAGACAAAAGCCAGTGTCCAGAGTCCTGCTCCAATTTAAATTACAGTCCTCTGGGGCCCACGGGAGGCAGCTAAACTGTCATAGCCCCAATCCAGGTTGTGCAGCTTGTTCTTGGATGCTGTTCATTTCAGGCTCTCTCGTAGAGCCTGTCTCTGGAGCCTGCATGGCCCTGGGCCATGCAGCTGCCAGGGCCACAAGGTCCCGTGCTTCCAGGAGAAAGCATTCCAATGCACCAGTGAGTGTATGACCAAGGCAGCAAGAGAGCACAAGAGGCTCCCTCTTGGTGGGTCTGGGCCAGGTGGCTGTTAAAGCCACATGGCCCATGGAGAGAACAGGAAAGTACACCGCATGAGTCCAGATCACGAGCAAGAGAGCCTCATAAGCCACCACATATTCCTTTGTTCCCCTAGGATTATATTAGCTTGGGTGTGGGACAGATCAGTTGCTTTCACCCACTTAGGTTATGTCTATTGCAGAACCAATTCCTTTTTTCCCCAAGCTAGATTGACAGCCTCTTTGGTCTAGCACTTCCCCTGCATCATTTTCATTTTAGTGTATTTGCCTCCCTTCCCCTGGTTCCATCCCCAACTGGGTAAGGTAGGAGGAAAGGGCTTTTTCTCTATCCAATTTTGTTGCTAGCTTTTCAGGTGCTTAGGGTAAGAACCTCCCACTGATGCCATCTTGGCCAATGGGGGAGACTCCTCTGGTGCTTAAACAGACTATCTACTGATAACAGTAATTTTGAAAATTATGTAGCCTGTAAACAGAAAGATAAAATCGTTTGTATAAAAAATTCCAATTTAAATTTGGGTGTACTATTTTATATATGCCGCATTTAAAATTCACAGTATACATTTGAGTACAAAACTGTTAGCATTGTTGAGTGAGTAGAGACAAGCTTAAGTAAATATTATTTTTTATTAATAGTTCAGATGCTCATAAACTTTATAAAGTTTTAAAGTTAGAGATTTTCATCACAATAGTTGTAGGATCATTTACATTAATAGTACCTGGGTTTTAGTATGCCTTGTGAAATAAAGACATATGTCCAGCATTTCCTTTATATGAAGTATTTACTCTAAGTTTTCCTTAAATAGTAATTTTTTTATTTTTAATATGTAAGTACATACTAATATATCTGTATTTCCTTCTAAATAGAAAGCTGTTGCTTTTATATGTAAATAATCATTAGCCATGTAAGTAAGGGAACAATTGTTCTCTAGATAAAAAGAATGGCAAAAAACAAAAACAAAAAACAAACAGAAGCCAAACAAAACAAACAATAAAAGAGTGCCTTTCAGAAATACAGGCAGTTCCATTTCCTAAGAATGAAGTGGAAGAGCAACAACAGCTAAGACAAAAGAAACTGGACTTTTCAGAAAGGAATATGTGTGCTAACCAAAATAATTCTCCTGATATATATTTTTATTGAAGTCTATTTGATAGCAATGTTTAAATTTAATGTGTACCGCATATTAATTTGAAACATTTATATACCCTAACAAGATTGCTATTGTAATGATAATTAGCACCTTTATCAGTTTACATAATTATCATTTTTTTTATTGGTTGGAATAATTAAGTTCTAGTTTCTGACCAAGTTTGATGATTATATAACACAGTAGTGTTTGCCTTCATTGTACTGGATACTATCTCTCTATATACATACTATGATGTCTCCACCCATCATTGAACACTTAAATTGTTTCCATATATTGGCTATTGTGAGATAATGTTGCAATGAACAGAAGAATGAAAATATATCTTCAAAGTCCTGATTTTATATCCCGTCTTGAAAATGAAGAGGGAGAACTAAGTAACATGTATTAGATTTGCGGCACAGTACATTTCCTGCCCAAGGCTAATAAGACAGAAAGCTGGCTCTCTTCCTATCTTTAAATATTAGTGCAAGGTACATTTAGTGATGACAAGGAAGGTGAAAAGAAGTAGTTCTCTTAGATTTAATCAAACAAAAACCAAGTTAACTGGCACCTTGCATGCCTCCTATAAATTTTCCCTTGAACGACTCACCCTTTAATCTTGCTATATATGTGATTTTTAAAAATTGAAATTTGTTTAATTTTCACAAGTACTTCATATTTAATAAGAAAGACATGTTTCATAAGCTCTAATTAGGTATTTTTATTATTATACTTTTAAATCTTATTCTTTGTGAATTAAGCAGATTTTAAACCATCCAATGATTTCCCATATCACATAGAGAAAAAAAATCAGATCATGTAATGGCAAAAGCTGCTACATTACCTCATCTCTACCTGGCCCTGTCGACCTTGAACTCAGACCCCAGCTCTCTTTTCCAGTGGTGTGCTGGGGGCACTGGAACAAGCTAATGAGAGTGTGATGTGTACATCTACCCCAACTTCTTCTTCTATAACATCATGGTAGTAGTTTGAAATTAATCACGGTAGACACTAACAATCATTTTTTGTTTTTGTTTTTGAGAGTCAGCTTACTAGCACACCGTTGCCTTACTTTCTCTAAACCATACTGGAGTTTTAGTGATTCTTGCTGCTATAGGCAACCTCTCATATCAGGACATTTGCATCTCCTTTGTTCTTTGTTGTCTGCTTTTTCCTGAAATTTCACAAAAATTTCCTGAAATTTTTCCTCTTTGTACCTTTAGGTCTTACCCACAGATCACCACCTCAGTCAAATCGTCCCTGTTTATAACTGTAATGGTCTTGTGTCCACCCCCAACCATTGAACACACACACAATCTACAACCCGTTCTCCTGCATTTTCTTTTATTATCTCTGTAGTATTTATGACCATCTAATACTCTGAATTTGTAAATTAATTTTGTGCATTGCTTGCTCTAATTCACCTAATATGTATTTACACTGTTATGAACATGGTTCACAGACAAGTACCTCTCAGTAATTGCTTGTTGAATGAATTAACAATACTGGCGACACATTTAAATATACTTAACAAGATTTTTGATCATGTTTTTGTTTTTTAATGTTTATTAAAAATACTAAGCTGCTATTGTACTTTTATCTCCAATTATTTTAATTGTTATCACTTTGCAATAAAGTCAGAAAGATTTTTAAATCATAAAATAGTTTATGCCTCATGTAAGAAATTAGTACAGGCCGAAGTTTGTACTCACTCATTTAAATTACGATGTAATGACTCAAACTACATTTAAATCAGATAACTGTAGAAAATTCTGTTTAATATTTTATAAAATATATCTTCTACTCTGTCACTGCTCATTAGTGAGGCTGTGTGCAGTGTTCTCAAGGCGTGTGGAACCGGGCCAGTCGGCTGCGTCTGCGTGGTCATCAGTGCACTTCCGTGAACGGTGTCTGGGGTCAGCAGTGGTCAGTTCCACTTTCATGCTGGTGCTCAACACGGAAATTTAGAGCAGGTGGTTACTGTCAGGGATCCCACAAAATCATTTTCTTGGAGAACTGTGTCAGTTGTGGAACACAGCATATTTCAAATATGCTTCTTTCCTTGCATCCATTTTCCTGAATTATATTACACTTTTTCTTTCCATGACCAGGAATTAGACACCGAAATTTACTTGAAAGCAATCTTCTGCTTGCTTCAGTAATAACGGATTGAATCAGTGCCATTCAGTACTTGAACACATTTTTGAAACCGCAGTGTAAGAGGAGACAAGTCTGTGCCTACCTGGATTGTCTCCCCCAATTCGGCAGTGTTAACGCAGACAAATTAGCAAAGGTGGATGAGGGTCTGCAAGCAGTCAACGTGCAGAGGCACCCTGAGCAGAGGAACGGGACACAGCAGTGTGGATAAAAAGAACCAATCTGATTCCATATTGAACTTGCTCTCTAAAGAGTCAATTTGGTCTCCTTTTAATTAATACTTTGTTGAAGTCATTCACAAGTAAAAATGAATTTAATTACGTGAAGATGTGAACTTCATTTTGATGTGTTCTATTTAAAATGTTCAATTTTTAAAAATTATCTTCAATCTCTCAGCGTAAGGCCCTCGTTTACCCAGTCTATATGACACCAAATTGCCACAATGGTTGTGAACACACACTCACACAAACACATGACTGTTTTGTGGAGTTTGACCACCTCCATCATTTCCTCGTAGTGTCTTCGCACAGGTGCTCAAGACGTTTACACATTTGTTTCAAGCTCTTTCACAAACTCAGTTCTTTTCTCCTTCAATTTTTTTTCACTCTTTCTTTGCCACACTAACAACTGGCTCCTAGCATTTTGCAAACATGTTCTGCTTTTTCACAACTCACGGTTCACCATACTCCTTCCTGGAATCTCAGTTCCTCTTTTCTCCACCTTTCAAACTATACATTTAAAAAAAAAGAAAAAACAGATCAGATATCCTCTGGAAAGTTTTTTCTCATTCTGACCCTCCCAAAAGATAAACCACTATATTGCTATTTCCATGTCTTGTGGACAAATAAAAGGAGTTCTGTGGAAAGTAACCTCACAGGTGATCCGATCATAAATTCCTAACTGGTCATGGTGGGTAGTCATGCCCCAGGCCTATAACTTCTCTAGTGAAAGGTTTTAAGGCAGCTCTGTCCTTAGTTTCTGTGCATCTAGGTTAACACACCTTTGAAATAGCTGAAGCAACAGTCCTCCGAGGGGTTCTAACTCAAGAAAGCACTCTCGTTAACCGTGTTGTACTACGATCCCTGTCTTGCTTTCTCCAATCTTCTCTACTATCCCTTTATTTACTGTTTAGGTTTATGCACCTACCTGGTACCAGGGTCTCTGGAATTGTTTTCCCTTGTTGAATCAATTGAATATTTTTGTTTTTCTAAAGTCACTGTGGTATTTTCAGTGTTATTTTGAGAAATTAGATTACCTAGTTGGAAAAAGCACAATTTAATCTTGTTCTTGAGGTTTTATTTTTTAACATTTATTTTTCTATGTAATTTTGCAAAAACATAGGATTTGATTTTCTTAAGTTTCCTTTAATTCCATAATGTCAGACCTTTTCTCCAAAGTCCATAGATCAGCCTTCTCTGTTCTAGTCAACTTAATTTTAGCTAAATAAGGTCTTTCAACTTCATCTCTTCATTTTATTTTAACCTCAAATCACTGTATTTCTTTCAATGAAAACCATGCCATACATATTTTACCTTTTTTCTTCTATATGCTAATTGTGCCAGTGTTTTAGGTGATTTATACATCCCCATGACACATTGCATCCCATGTTCTCTGTCCTTTTAGCAAGAATGTTCTCCATTCTTCTTCAATCATCAGACTCCAGGGTCACATCCTTGGACTTTAATTACTTTAAGATAAAATCAGACAATAAAAAGGGATCACTTTCTTGAAGAACAAAAATGAAGAAATATTGGCAACTTTTCTCTTTCAATTTAATGCTACCAGTACACCAGATATGGAGCAAATCAGGGCATTCTGTTCATTAACTTTTTACCCATTATTTCTCATATCTTGCTTATATGATTAGATTTTGTAAGCTAATACTTATGTTCTTTCAACAATATCAGTATTACAATTTTCTAGTATATTTTAGCCAAGTAAATCTGGCAACTGCCTTACTGACCAGTTTTAGAGAAAAATTGCAAGTAAACAGGTCATGGTCACTCTGATTGGTAACATCAAGAAGATCTCCTAAGTGAAATAAGCCAGGCAGTGAAAGACAAATACCGTATGATCTCATCTATAACTAGAAACTAATCAACAAAACAAACAAGTGAGCAAAATAGAACTGGAGACATGGAAATAAAGAATAAACTGACAGTGACCAGAAGGGAGAGGCCAGGGGGATAATGAAGAAAGAAGGGGAAGGGGCAAGGCTAGGAACCTGAATAGAGGACTCACGGGCATGGACAGTGGGGGGTGGAATTGACTGTGTGAGGCAGTGGGTAGGTGACAGGGCAGGGATGAGCAGTGGGGAAAAAGGTAGGACAACTGTAACTGGACAACAATAAAAAAATAAAACTAAATAAATGTCTATATTTGAAAAGAAAAAAAGACCTCTCATACCACCCACCAAGCTTATTCAGTTTCCCTGTTCTGTACTCACTCTGATATTCAAAAACAAATATTTCAACATTTGTCTTTCCTTTCTCTCCTCTGTTCTCAGCAATTATATTCCATAGCACAGCAATATAAAAGCCATAAGTGTGTTTTCTTGAACTTTGTAATATTAACCTAAGTTCCCATAGTATGTATATATATATATCTGCTTCACCATCCTAATTACAAAGTTGTTCCTTCTGGTTAGAATCAGTACTCTGATTTTGGAGTACTGATTCTATCAATTAAGTAGATGGTTGTTAAAATATCTAATTGAATTGGTAGAAAATTTTCAATTTCTTATTTTAATTTTGTTAAATATTATTTTAAGTATTTAGAAGTCATCATTAAGGGCATACACACATGGGGTTTTTTTTATGTCATCCTAAGTAATTCACCCTGATATTATCATGATTTATCTGGTTTTTATCTCTGGTTTTTTATGGTCTGGAAGTACATTTTATCTGACATTGGCTTGGCAACTCTAGCCCTGTTTTGCTTACAGGTTTTATATTATATCTTTGTGGCAGACAGAGCTTAAGTATCTGCGCCTTTGTGAAAGTATCTTCCCTCAGAGCCCTTGCTTCTTAGGGATAGATTACATGATGTACAGCTGTATGCACATGACTAATATGAGTAGCACCCATCTTGCTAGAGTCTCTCTCTCCTATTTGCTGGCTTTGAAGAAGCCCTGAATCCTACAACTGCAAGAAAAAAATATGGTACCATCAGCCATGTTCTTGAGAAAGCAGATTCTTCCCTACTGGAGACTTCATATGAGATCCCATTTCTGTATGTGGCCCTATGCACACAGCTTTGTGAGACACAAAGCAGAACACCCAGGTAAGTAAGACTCACCTGAACTTCTTGCCCACAAAAGCTATGAGATAATACATGCATTACAATACAATGCTATATCTGTGGAAATTGAGACATAGGGATAGAAAATGAACGCCTTAGCCCATCGCTGTGTTCAGCCTGTCTGTGTCTGTACATTTTTGGTGATCTGCAGACAGCAATGAGTTGGAGCTCGTCTTGTTTTCCATTATGATGCATTTCTTAAGTGGTGACTCGGGGATATATGTTTCTTCTCAGTTGTGCAGCAATTTCAAATATGAGTTCTAAGGTTTCATTGGCAGGGAAAGAGAGACATGAAAGACAAACTGGATTTTAATTGCTTCTACTTAAAAGTGACACATTTCACATCTGTACAGTGAATTAGCCATGAGCAGCCACGTGAGTCTGGGGATTGCAGAGGATCATAGAGAACATATATAAAGCCGTATGGGTGTCAAAATGCTTAACAGGGAACCAGTGGAAATAATATTAGGGTTATCAATTTCACAAGTTTTATTGTGTACTTCTGGAACTTTTAGTGGATATAATTAAGCAATAAAGAAAATTATAATTACTGCAAATAAAGAATAACATAAACTTTAAATTCAAGAGGTTATCATTTGAAAATGAGAGGTTCATATAATAGGGAAGCAAATTAATCCCTTCACAGTGATAATTTGCTCAATTCTTCTTCTCTTTTCACTCCCATCCAGTCAGTATGCACCGTAACTCCCATTAATCCAGTCAGACTAGTTTTGTTCAGTTGTCCAATCTCTTTGTTTCAGTAGTAGCATATAGATACATCTTTGTACATATTCTCTAATTGTATACTCACCATACACACACTAAATATGTAATCTTGGTTTTACTTTACAAATTACTTATCACGTTTTCTGGATGGTTTGTTTTATACAATTTATTTTTTTATATTGTATACTTCAACCTCCAAATTTTGGAGTCCCCCTGTGCTCACACATGGACTCTTCTTTGTCTTTAATATTGCTAAATGATCTTACCCACTCTGACAGCTTTAAATGGCATCTAGAAGTAAGTAGCCTTGAAATTGTATCTCACAGTTGAAGCCTTTACCCTGGAAGCACTTAGGATTTCCTCTTTACTATGACTGTTCAAAATTTCACCGAAATGTCTCTTGGTATGAGTTTTTATCTATCTATCTATCTGTCTATCTATCATCTATCTCTAACTATCTACCTATTTATTTGTTTATTCATTAATTTATTTTACTGCTTAGTAACACAAGACCTTTAGAACACATGAACACTCCTTTTTTCCAGAGTTAAAAAAATTATTATATTTTTAAATAAATTCCTCCTCTCCATCAACTGTGTTCTGTAAATTTAAAAGTGCTATTGCAATACAAATGGTAAATTATATATTTTTAAAATTTTATGATGTCTTTTTTTTCTTAATGTTTATACAAGATCCTATTCTGTTTTTAGGGTATACATTTTCTTGGATCTGGTGAAACTAGTTAGAATAACTATGTGTATGTGTGTGTGTGTGTCCCGTTAACAGCAGGTGTTGGCAGCTGATATTTTGGGATGGAAGGCTCTGTTATATATTATAAATAACTGCTATAGATTTCATCCAAAGCTCATCCAAGATTGCTTAATCTTTTTTCCAAATAGGTTATATTTGTTATTTATTGATATTAAGGAAAGAAGAGAGAGAAAGAAGGAGATCAATTTGTTGTTCCACTTATTTATGCTTTCATTGGTTGATTCTTGTATGTGCCCAGACAGGGGATCAATCTGCAATCTTGGCGCATCAGGATTCCCTAACCAACAGAGCTACTCGGCCAGGGCCCAAAGAGGCTATTTCAATAAATCAGAGTGATGAATGGAATTGCACGTCAGAGAGGAAAGTGAATTTCATAGCTAGACTCTCCATCGTGCATGAGGTCCTAGATCAGGCAGTGGAGCCGGACATTCTCGCAACTGTAGGCACAGTAGTGTTTTCCTCTGGCTTTGGAAGACATTCCTGTAATACCTTCCTAGACAGAACTGCCTTTCCTTTATTTCAGTTTTCATCTGGTTTCATTAGTGGTTCTAGATTTCCCTCACATCTCTGCTATGATTGTCTTCCCGGTTGCAATACTTTAATATGATGCCTAGTGTCAATGGATAACACAGATTTGTGACTGCTTAGTGTCTGTCTAGAAATATTAGGACTTCTTTTCACAACCATTGATAATTATATATAAAGCTAGTGTTGTGGTTACTCCTACAAGTGAATCGTACATACTACAGCCTTGAGAATAAGAATGATGTACCCAATATCCCTTTGCTGCATATGTCCTACAGGCAATATTATTTATCTTGGGTTTGTGTTTACAATGCTGGTGAGATATTTGCTTTCTGCAGGCAGTAAGCTGCAAGAAAAAGTAGAAATTAATTCAAACAAACTGCTTAATGACTTACTTAAATATTTTTACTTGACAGCATTTTCAACAAAGGTCAAAATAGTTCTTATAGCCTCAACATTGCTAATCAGAAAGACATTTTAAGCAATACATTAAAAATTTTTAGTTTTATATAACAAAAAATATATATTTACTTGGCTATAATATAATACATCAATTTATTGTATAAATACATCATTTATACAATACAATACATCATTTATCAAAGGGGTATGCTTTTGCAAAAAAAAGTCTCCAATATATTAACAATAAACTTCTATAAAATAGGTACCAGGAGAGAATATAATATTGAAAAAATGATTTCACTTTGTGCCAAGCAGAAAATCAAACAATTTTCATGCATATGGCATGCAATAAAAGCTAGAAATATGTCCAAATTCTATCATTTCCTGCATATACATGTAAATGACATCTGTGGGTTCTACTTTGCAATTGCCAAAAAAATTGATGATGATCATCAGTTAATCATGTCTTTGCTGGGGAAGGAATGATATTCAGCCTATGGTACTCATAGCCTATGGTACTCATAGGCTGAATATCATAGGAGACAACAACGTGTTTAGATCTATGTATCTCAGAAACATCATTGATTAAACATCAATGCATTTAAAATAAATATAACTATAAACCAACTTGTTTAAAATACTACACATTGTCAGTAGTATCACTGAACTTATACTTCATGTAGAGTATTATATAATTACTGTTAAAATTTCCGAAGGTCTTAAGACATGATTGTCTTTAGGGTAACCGAAGAAAAGTAGAAAAAAATACCAAGAATCATTAGACTCATGAATTATTTTGTGAAAAATAGAGGCTTAGACTTAGATAATACTTGTGTTCTGATCTTCATCCCTTTTGACTATTTCTTTCTCATGGTTGGTCCTCAATTTCTGTAATATTACTGATTGGCAGAGAGGACCCCACAGATCCCTTCCTCTCTAATGTTGTATGATTTTCAGATTTCATAGCAATCTTTTGAATGATTAATATAACCAGAATTAGTATTTAGCAATTGTGCTATGGGTGATGGTATTTGTCTTACATTATCAGATCTCAACAAGAACTTTTCATATGTTAAAATTGTAGCTCTTAGTGTTTTTACTTTATAGAACTATGTCCACCTAATTGAAGGTACTAATTTGAGAAGGGTGGAAGAGACACATGACCTGTTTAGTACTCCAAAAGTTAAAACAGAGTCTCACACTTTTAACAATATTTGAAATAATAATAATGCCAGGTCATGAATCTTCAGGTTTGAATATTTAAGAATTTTAAAACCCTTCAATCTTAAATGGAGCCATCTCTCCATCTTTGAAACAGATAAAGCTCAGACTTGGAACATGAAAATTCTTAATTAAAAAGATTTCACTTTTAACATTAATCAATAAATACAGTATTATATACAGTGACGAGAAAAAACTGATTAATGAGATGTGCAAGTTCCCAGTAAGGAAAATGCTTTACTTCAGGTCTTACTGTAATTTCCTAACTGTTAATTGAAATATTGATTTTTAATTTCAAAGAAGGCCTCACAGAGGTAGGTCTCTTAGAGTTTTAAAGAATAAATCAAATGGCTTTGGGACATATAAATATAGGATTAATATTACTCCATGTGTTATATGGTCTGTATTGCCTTAGGTGAAGTTACTATATTCTTTGTTGGCTTACCATAACCTCTGGTAAGCAATCTGTTAATGTTAGATTGTACAACTTTCAATATAGTAAAAAGATATACTAATGTTTGTTTCACTTAGGTACCTATTATTTTTTATTTCTTGTTAAAATGTATTTTACATATAACATTATGTAAGTTAAATATACACAACATCTTGATTTGATACATTTATATATTGTAATATGATTGCCATATTACCTCTATCATATCACATCATTACCATTTCTTTTTTGTGTGGTGGGTATAACTACTATCTAGTTTCTTAACAAGTATGGAGATTATAATACAGTACTCTTGTCTACATTCCTAAAATTTGTATGGGACCACAAAAGATTCCAAATAGCAAAAGCATCTGGAGAAATAAGAACAAAGCTGGAGGTATGATACTTCTTGACATGAAGCTACACTACAAAGCTATAGTAATTAAAATAGTATGGTACTGCCATAAAAAGTGGACACTTAGGTTAATGGAACAGAATAGAGAGCTAAGAATTAAACCCCCACACATATGGTCAACTGATATTCAACAAGGAAGCCAAGAACACACAATTGGGGAAGATAATCTCTTCAACAAAAGATAGTGTCTTCAACAAACCATGTTTGAAAATTGAATAAACACATGCAGACAAATTAAATTAGACCACTATTTTATACCGCTCACAAATATTAACTTGTGATAGATCAAGATATGACTTAAAATATGACCTGAAACCATAAAAATCCTAGAATAAAACAAGGAAAAATCTCCTTGACACTGGGGTTAAAAATGATTTTTTTTTGTATGTAACACTGAATGCATAAAGAACAAAAACCAAAAGCGTGTTGGGGGTATATCAAACTCACCCAGGAACATAGCAAAAAGAAATTTCCAAAAGTCCAGTATTAATGTTAAAATATTTTACTAGGTTTGTAGAATATCAGATATCATAGGGCTGTTTTCAGGTAAAATATGCTCAACATTAATATCACTGCTAAGTGTTCTGTTTGCAATTCTGATTAGATCTGTCCAGTAGTAGAACATCAAAAAGACTACATTAATAGACATATGAAAGAATGTTCAACATCCCCAATCATCAGAGAAATGCAAATTAAACCCGCAATGGGATATCACCTCACACCTGTCAGAATGGCTACCATCAATAAATCAACAAACAGCAAGTGCTGGTGAGGATGTGGCAAAAGGGGAACCCTTTTGCACTATCAGTGGGAATGCAGATTAGCACAGCCACTGTGTGAAGCAGTATGGAGATACCTCAAAAAGTTAAAATATTTCTTCCAATAGATACATGGTGGTAGTGATATTATGTCATTTATGAGGCTCGCCTTCACAACGAGGCTCACAGAGCTTGTAGTAGAATAAGAGACAACTTGAAGAGCTGTTCATTTTCCCAGCTGTGGCTGCCAAATGTGGGACAGAGCTCAGCGGTTGTCAGCTTAGGTGCCCATCTACAGCTGCCTGTGGGTGGACGAGTGAGCCTGCCGGAGACTGTAAAGCTTCTCCAGCTGACGCACAGCCCAGTGAGCACTAACGCGTGCTTCTTGTTTATGCCGTTGGGTTTTGCTGTACCAACATCTGGTAGCAAAAATAATAACCAAAATAATTTATATGAATCCATACTTTAATTTTGATTTTCTCAAGGCCATCTACTGACCTTTTCAAGGTCAGTACACAAAGACATCAGTGTCCAGAAAAACTAAATCAAATGCACAGTTCAATAAAACTCCCAAAATATTAATGGTGTCTGTATAACTATGCTTAGAGTTTATAATCTCTGAGTCATATTAAGTGGTTTAAAATGGCAAGATTCTTTTTTTAATCCTTGCTCTTTGTTGGTGGTGATTTTCCCAAACAGAACCATGCCACTCCCACTCCTCTTCAAAATGGGAAAATACGTAAAGCCCTCTGTGACTTTTCATTGCTGAGATATCAAAGTTGATTGGCATACTGTGTGAGACTCTTCACAACGTATTCTGAACAAACCTTAGTGGTGTCCCCTGCCATCAAGCCCTGGGCATCCTGCTCACAGTGCGTTAAGTGTATGACTCCTGAATGCACTACACTCATTTTTCTCCATGAATCTGTCACGCTTTTGTACTGATAAGCATAGGGAATAGAGTCAATAATAGTGTAATAACTATGCACGGTGTTGGTGGGACCTGAAAATATGAAGGAAACCACTTTGTAAAGTATATGGTTGTCTAACTACTAAGCTGTACGCCTGAAACTAAAACAAAATCATATTGAATGTAAATGGTAATTGAAAAAAAAAGAAAAATAAAAAAATAAAAATGTGTGTTGTTTAAGCCCAAACCAAACCAACCCAAAACTCCTCTAAAGAAATACTGCTTATTTCTAAGGTAAAGGGCAGAGATGTGTGTGCAAGATCAGAAAGACAGACCTTGAAATGGGAGGAACTGGAAGAAAGAAGAAAGGCTCTTTTTGAGCTAGGCTTCTCCTCCCCTCCCAGCCCCTCCCTTGCTCTTCCCTCCTTTACCCTCCCTTTGCCTTTCCCCTTTCTTCCCCCCGCCTCTGTCTCCCTCTCAGTTTTGGAAATTCATGGGAAGAGAAAGGGAAGGAGGGAGATATGACTTGTATCACATAAGACAGATGAGAGGGAAGTTTAATGTATTTTTGATATTTTTTTAAGCTTGAATTTCTTTTTTATTTCTACTGATTTTTATATTTATAATGATTTTTTTGTTTTTTTTATGACATACTATATTTTATTTTATTATTTTTTTCAATTTTTAAATTATCTTATTGTTGTTCAATTACAGTTGTCTGGATTTGGCTGGGGTGGGATAGAGGGGTGGGGAGAAAATGCAGACAACTGTATTTTTGATATTTTTAAGGGATTAGAGTAATTAAATATTTAAATTGATTTCCAGTAGGAGAAAAAAGAAATAAGATTAATTGATGCTAAATGAAAGAAAATGTAATTACACTTTCATAATACAAAAATAAAAATTACAATAAACACAAACAACCATCTCAGAATAAAACAATCAATTTTTTCAACTTTTTGGAAGTAATTTCTTATAATCTGTTTTATCATAACTGCTACCCTCAATCTTCATAATACTTTAAAATATTCTTAAAATATATTATTTTGTTTTACTTTGCTGAACTTTGGTTTAGTTATAAATATAATGTAAAAATTTTGTTTATTTTTAAACCTATATATATTCTTTCTATTAGTCTCAAATATCTTATAGGATTGATCAATCTTATATGCAATGTAGCTACAGATGTATAGTAAAAAATAGAAAAAAATAAAATAGACATTCCAGTGCAAATAGCTAAGGATTATTTTTATTAATTTATTCATTCAATAAATATCTGCTGAAAATTTTCAATCCATGCATACATCTAATATATGTGTGCTTACCATTTGGAGGCATAAGGGTGGATGAATAAAATTTGTTCCATGTCTTTAAGGAGCACTCTTTTGTAAGTGAAATCATTGTGAGCTAAGGCACTGTAAATATAAAGAAAATATTTAATTTAGTGAGAAAGACTGATAAGTACTTAAATAACAAAATCGAAGTACCAAGTGTTATGAAGCTACAGATAAAATGCTGAGACACCTTTGGGATGAGGAGTGTAGCAGTAATTTACCTGGACAGCATGGCTCTTGGTGACAAAAAAAAAAAAATTATTTTCCAGTAGTAAATTTAATGCACAGACTTACAAATATTCAAACACAATTAAAGATTCTCCTGTTTTCAGCATCCTGGAAGCTTTTAATAAGTTTGTAGGGGATTCTCTTATGTGTTGTTACACTTCAAGGCAACTATTGATGTTGAGACTGAAGTTTCCTGTAGTAAATCAGGGATGAAAAGTTACGGTATGAAAAAAACCTGAAGATGCCATTCTAATTGTGAAGTTAGAGAATTCTTAATTTTAAATAAATTATGTATGAGTTTTTACTTGCATATACAACTAATTTCTATGCTCTCTAGGGAACTCCACTAACAATACATGAAATTTCTTGTTAAACACACTTTCCAATGATGGTACTTTCAGTATTTTTAATTTTAGCTTTCTGATGGATTTGTAATCTAATGTGGTTTTAAATTTCATTTTTTTGATGACAAATTTGTTGAAAATCTTTGCATGTGCTTATTGGTTATTTGCATATTTTAATGACTTGGGGCATTTGTTTTGATATCATTAATTTATTTGTATATGCTAAATGACAGCTTTTTTTAGACATGAGCTGTGTATATATTTTCCCACAGAATGTTGTTTTCCCACTCATTTTCTGAAGTGTGACTTTTCATGAGATAAATAATTTTTCTTCTAGCCACATTATGGCTTAGGTTTTGAATTTAGGGTATGGTCCCTTTTCATGTATGGTGTGAGGTAGAATTTCATATGAATGCCATCTTTTTATAAAATATATTTTTAAGAAACTTCCTTTTAACTTTCGGGCTGCATTGAAAACTTTTTCAAATGTCAAGTGGTAAATATAGCTCTATTTCTGTGTTCTTTGTTTTTTTAATCCATTTTTTAATCCTTATGTTGATGTTGTATTATCTCGATTAGTACAGATTTATCTTAATTCTTGAAGTCAGATAGTAGTATATGTTGATCAGCTGTGTCAAATTCTTATTTTTCCAGATTGCTTTGTAAATTTGATGTCTTTGGGGTTTCCATTTACATTGTAGGACCCATTTGACAATTTCTGAAAAAGAAATATCTGCTGTGTTTATTATTGGGATTGTGTTAATTCTGAAGCTTATTTGGGGGAAATTATATTTTACAACAACCTTTCCAAAGCATGAGAACATAGCACATGTCTTCCTTGATTTAGCTTTTCCTTCATTTCCCTGAGCAATGTTCTATAGTTTCCACTGTAGGCAACTTACACTTATTTAAAGTTTGTTTATGTGCAACAGATTATTTGCTGCTATATTTAATGTATGTACAGCTTAAGCTGTGCCCTTCATGCTGATTCTAGACTTTAACCAAATGGGCAGAAGCAAACATAATGCAAGCAAAGATTTGCAGAACACCCCAATTCTGTTGGAATCCTGCTATTGTATGAGGAAGATTGGGGTGTTATGTCGAACCATTCACTGAGGAATGTGCTACTTTGCTACAGTGTTCCTCTGGACACCCTTGGCACATACAAGGACAGAGCCCCTAAGGACTTGACCTCTTGGATTATTCTTCTGGAAGAAACTCTCCCCAGTCTACATTCTGAGAAATGAAAGTGGATTCCAAAGTTGCCTCTTCTCTGCCCAACTGGAGGGAGAAACCTTCAGTTTTTCAGAACTTCCCAGTATTGTATGTGGGTTCATTTTCCAGTGCTGCCAGCATCTTGGCAAGCCTTCTCTTTCTTGTGTATCCACTCTGTGTTCTGTCAAAGAGCCATGTTCTCTGGTTCTTCACCTGTGCCATGAAGAAATAATTTATGTATTAGTACAACTTTGAAATATTTCTTTCTTTGACCCAGTTCTCTCTCTTATTGTCTCTCTCTCTCTTCAGTTAGTGGCTGAGATATTTTCTTTCCCACATCTTTCTTCATGATTCCACGTCTATGCAGTTAAATGTCCTATGTCATCCATTCCTGCCTGGAGACATCTTTACCCATTATTGCCCACACATCTCATCTGTATGCCATTTTTGTTTATCTCAGAGAATGGCATGATTCTCTTTATACTTTTCTGTATGAATTTTACTTTTTCAATTTAATCCTCAAGCAACAGAAATGGCAGACTTGTCAGGTACACTTTCTGACATGAATATATAATACATAACTATGTGTTATATCTGCTTGCTCATTCGCTCTAAGTTTCTCCCACTACAGGGTGAACTCCACCGATGCATCACAGGGTCCACAATGTCTGGAATGGGACTATCATGGAGCAAATGTTCAAAGTATATTGTTGAATATGTAAATGAATGAAAGATACTAAAAAACAAAACAGCTGGGACACTTAATAGTGATATATAAGATACAAGTAATACATTTAATGTTGTTTCTTAACTTTTCATATTTCACAGTTGTTACTGAAACAAAGGAATTTCCTTGAAAAATATTTGAATGAGAGTATAATACTAAGAGAAAAAGATAGTTGTGTACACATAGTTTTGTAATTCATTATAAAATTCATATTATATAATGCTCTGTAATAAAAATATTATTTGGGTACTTATATAAATACAGATTTGTGGAAAAACAAACTAGAATTGAACCATTTACTCTACACTTAGTACTATTTTCTAGGAAAGATGACTGCATTCTGGAAAGTTTTTGTCACGTCTCTGGTCTTCCAGGCAGAGCACCTGCCAGCATTCCTCGATCTCCACTCTGCCCTCATGACCAATATCTAATTTTTAGCTAGTTCTTAAAATTACAGTTCTGCCATATCTTTCTCAGCTCCCTTTGGCCCACAACATAAAGGATTTCTGTTTCCTTCTTTGCCCCAGTAAGCAGAATATTAATTATTATTGTTCATGGCAATAAAAAATTAACAGGTAAAACTAGTTTGATGTAAATTTATAATTAAACTATTTCCTGTATGGTCATAATCTATAATAATAATTTTTAAGGCATAGAAGATGTAAGTGCAAAAGTAAACAGTATAACATTTCCGCTTACAGATTTCTATTTCCCCTTTTTACACAACTATTTTTATATGTAAAACACTTTATTTCTCTTTTATGAGGCAGAATGTTTCAACAATCTCTGCCCTCTCAACATGTAATATAATTTCTGCGTTCAGTGCCCTTAAGCAAAGTGATTATCCATGTTGGGAAAGCAGCACGTTAGCATTTTTGATGTAATCCTTGTATTGTATTTTACTTAGAGGCATTTTCTTTTTCGGCATTTTATGCAATTACAAGCAGGGGGTAGAGACCATGAAATTACCGGAGGAAGTAGTGTCACCACTGTGGGTCTGCCTTGCGGTAGCGTGATAAACAATTTCCCTTCTGACATGGATGTCGTGTAGCATTAGCAAAATGACCTAGAGTTATTATTTTATTAGAATAATGTAAAACTAGATAGACATTAAAAGCAATTATTCACAATTACCATGTCATCTTTGAAATACTCATTCTGTGATGGTTATGTACTAATGTTGACAGAGGCAAAAACTCGTCACTAATTTACTAGTCATGGATTTTTTTTCTTTCATGGATTGCTACATTTTTGCAATTTCAGATAATTTTTCTGCCATTAAATTGGAATATAATATTCACCAAACATTTAATTAACATACGAAGGACTCTGTATTCTGTTTTCCGATAGTAACAGCATTACTACCCTTCAGGAAGCAACTATTTGTCTGTAAAGATTTTTATAACTACTATAGCACTTAATACTTACTTACTCTATAGCATACGATGTAGCATAAATTTACTTGTTTAGCACTCACACTGGCATTTCTTTTATTTCAGGCATTTGTCCAATAAATAAAAGATGCTGTATCTTGATTACGTGGGCAGCTGTAAGGTATGAAAGTAATGTTGCAGCTGTGAGAAAATAAAGTTTAACTTAGCTTCTCTAAAATTCAATTAAATAAGTTAAAACTTTACCTCCAATATTATAAAACTTTTGAACTGACATAAACAGGGAAAAAGGTAAAGCTGAAAGCATCTAAGTTCTTCAATAGTCTGATTGTATTGTTTTCATCTATTTATACGAAATTATCTGCCTCTTTTCTTGCTAACAATAAATATTGCTTATATAATAATAAAAATAAAATAACAGCAGCATATGCTAATTAGTGTGGACATAGACACTATAAAGTCATAAGGAAGGGAGTAGAAATTATCATTCATTATAGCCTTTTAAAAAAACTGTCATTAAAATTCTTAAAAATTCCATATTTGAGTAGATCATGGGAAAGTTTGTCGAATCTCACAGATTATAAAGCTAATATAAATTAGTACTCAGCTAGCATCACATATGTGTTAAACTTTTTAAGATTATAAACTTATTCATTTATTAAGAAATGTATGTAACTAAACAATATGGTCCCAAACACTGTCCAACACTTAGAATAGACCTGTGAGCCAAGTAGGAAAGGATCCCTGATATCCTGGAGTTTTCATATTTTAGCAGGGGAAGCAGAGAATAAACAATTAATGTAATACATTTTAACTTACATAGTATATGAAAAACTTAACAAGTGCAATGGAAGGAAAAAAATAAAAAGTAGAACCAGAGAGAGAACAGAAACAAAAGCATTAACTGAAGTGGCACGACCTCATTGAAAATCTAAAGTAGGTGAGTGTTAACCAAGCAGATACCTACCTGGGCATAGGGAATGGGAGGCCCTGGGAGCAGCTAAAGCAGAGTAGTCAGAAAGGATGAGCTCTGGCTGGACTTGGAGAGTAGAAAAGGAGACAATATAAAAGTTATGATAAAACAAGGACTGTTCAAATAAGATATTGAGATGACCTAGGAAACAGCATATTTGTTTTTGTCCAAAGGGCGGTGTGTGTGTGTGTGTGTGTGTTTCCCTCATGCATAGAGGGAAGAATAGAAAACAAGGAAGGTGAAGTTAGAGGAAAGGCACAGAACAGGCAGTGAGTCTTCTCAGAGTATACTCCATGATTAATGAAGCATATAAATATATTACTGTATTAAATATTTAGACTAATTATTAAAGGAGAAAAATATAGAAAATATTTTAATGGATTAAAATAGGGAATTAATTGTAAAACTATAAAATGTTTTTACTAAAGCATAGTTGGCACGCACTATTGTACTAGTTTCAGCTGTACAACATAGTGATTTAACATTCGTACTCTCATGATGGGATCACATGTGTACTAAACATCTGTCACCACTCAAAGTTATCACAAAATTAACTGTATTTCCTTTGCTGTGCACTACACCCCTGTGGTTTATTTCATAACTGGAAGTCTGTACCTCTTAACCCCTTTCACCTTTTCACCCACCCCTCCCACTGAAATTGTAAAATACTTTAAGTCTTAAACAAAATCTTAAATACCGAAGCTACAGGTGTCAACCAGAGTAGAAATGCTTAAAAACGTGGGAGAGAAAATCAAAGAAAACATATTGGGCAACACTTACAAAGCAGAATATCTTTATAATGAAAACACAGAAGCAGTGTTATAAGAAAATATTTTTTAAAAAGAATAAAAGGGAGGAAAGAAGGAAGGACAAAGATGAGGAAAGAAAAGGAGAGAGACAGAGAGAGAGGCACCAGACAAATCTACAACACTTTATTCCCCTGGTGTACTAACAGGATTAAGGCTAGACGTTAGTTAGCCATACATAGTAGACAGCTCAGAGCAATTGAATTATGCATATGTGGAGTGGGTAAGTGTACATATGTGTATGTGGGCAAGGCTGACTGATGAAAACTCAATGTCAAAAAAGTCAAGGAAATGTAAAGGTGCCACATGGGTTATCATGGAAATTTTTTCCCTGCATATAGATCAATCAAGATGGATATAAAATTTTATTCATCTTTTTTAAATTGATCATTTTTAAATATTTGATTAATAAACAAAAAAAACCCTAAGGCCAAGGTTCCCTGCTGAATTTCAGGGGGATTTAGCAGGCAAAAA
Organism: Desmodus rotundus; assembly: GCF_022682495.2. NCBI lineage: Eukaryota > Metazoa > Chordata > Mammalia > Chiroptera > Phyllostomidae > Desmodus > Desmodus rotundus. The sequence goes on along the minus strand of NC_071387.1, from coordinate 186,270,430 downwards.
TGTATGATGGTGGAAGGTTATCTAACAATAAGAACAGAAAACAAGTTCTAGATATACAGAGTCGGAGCATTTACCAACTGGTCAGTTTGAGACTATTCCCCAACTCTCCCAGCTGGGTGAAAACTGGTAGACTGTGTACACCGTATATTTTATGCTGAAATTTGAATGTCAAAAGCATGACTCCTTTGGCTAATGTTAGTTGGTGATATGATGACTGTGTGGATTTGAAATTATCCACGAGATGCTTGATAAGACATGACTCTGCTCTCTGTTCCCTTCTCCTCACAAATAGCTATTAGAGTTCAACAACTACACATACCTAATATATACATATATATGATGTCTGTCCAGAAAATGTCTAGCTATTGTTAATATAATGAGAATGGTTTGCGTAACATGGATGTATCCTGGCAGTCAAGGAGACTGGGCTGGAATACCCATGTGTGAGCAATGACAAATTCATTGTACTAGTCAGTGGGGGTGGTAGACGCCATTGAGTGAGCATGTGTGCTGTGTGGCCATCACATTCAAAATGACTGAGCAAATAAAGCAAAGAATCTAGGTGAAATTTTGCCTTAAGATTGAAAATTTCTCCATGGAAACTATTTGTATGATTCAGAAGGCCGCAGCTATGGGGAGCTGGTGACTGGCAGCTTCATCACGACAATGCGCCCACTCATGCATCTCATCTCATGTAGAGTTTTTTTGTGAAACATTAAATCACCCAGGTGACTCAGCCCCACTGCAGCCCAGATTTGGCACCCTGCAAATTCTGGCTTTTCCCAAAACCAAAATCAGCTTTGGAAGGGAAGAGATTTCAGACCTTCGATGAAATTCAGGAAAATACGATGGGGCAGCGGACGGCAATTGGGAGAACTGTGTGAGGTCCCAAGGTGCCTACTTTGAAGGGGACTGAGGTGTCACTGTCTTATGTACAGTGTTTCTTGTATCTCATATCTTCTTCAATAAATGTTTATTTTTCATAGTACATGGCTGAATAACTTATGGACAGGCCTCGTATACCGCTTCCTGAAATAGTATCATTAAATGCTGGGTTGATAAGCTTATCTTTATGAAGTATTTCAAAATGTAGTTAAGACTTTTAACCCTTAAGTAAACTGATGATAGAGTGGAGGATTTTTTTCAAGAATGTTTGAAATATATTTATAATGCATACTATTAGTCTTTAGGTTCCTATATCAAGCAGCAATATAATAAAAGTGAATATTTTCTGGATTCCATTTTATTAATTTTTTTGTGGTGAAAGATTTCTATTTCAGATTATTAGTTAAAATACCCACAACTTTTAATTTCAGTTTTAACCAAAATTACTACTGCTATGGTGTTAGTTTCCTAGGGATGCCATAAAGTAGCATGCATTGGGTTGCTTAAAACAACAGACATTTATTCTGTTACAGTTCTGGAAGGTAGAAGTTCAAAATCAAGGTATTGGCATGACCACCTTTCTTCCCTCCACACATCATCGCTGGCAATCCGTGGCCTCCCTTGGCTTGACGCTTCATCACTGTCATCTCTACCTTCATTGCTACTGTGGCTTTTTTTCTATGTCTCTGTGACTCTGTGTCTTTTTCTCTTATAAGGATGCCTGTCACTGGATTTAGGGCCCACCCCAATCCAGTGTGACCTCATCTTAACTATTTATATCTGTAGGATACTTTACCAAAGGAGGTCACATTCTGAGGTTCTGGGCAGACCTGAATTTGGAGGGGAACATTATACAACCTGGTATACCTCCTATTTGTAACCTAATGAGATTAAGACATTTTAAAAGTATATTTGAAACTTCTTTGGGGATGTATGGTTTTGAGAAGAGGGAGCACCCCCAACAAAGGGCTTCTCTAGCACTCTTTCGTGCTCTGCAATGAAGAAGGACTAAGTTGGAGTTCAATGTGGATCGAAGACATGGGCACTGAGGTGGATCTCCTCTTCCCAGAGGGAGCACGCTGGGGCAAATGCCTAACAGCTGATGTACCTCAATCAGCTAAGACTGATTTCTGCAGAGTTTCTTTATTAACAGATGTCCTCTAGGAATTCTCCAGAAATACTGTTATTGCTAAGACAGATGTGCTTATTTCCAAACTAAAACAATTTTTTTTTATAAATTGCAATTCTCTTGTCCATAGTCATTCTCTTTGGGAGAATCTTGTGTTCATGAGTCAAATGCATTGCAGACATTTGTCTATAGTGGGTTCCTTGAGGAAGAGGGTATGTTTGATTCATTTATGTATTCACAAAATTCACGTGATTTTTATACATAGCAGGGGCTTCATATATATCTATACATATGCAGGGATGGATGAGATGTGACAGTTTATTGTACTCTCTTCTTCTCTCAGAATACATACACTATTTTTTCTTTTGTTGAAATGAATATCACCCCATATGTTTCAAAGTATTTATACTGTAAAATTATCTTTGTATTTATCCATTATACAATCTAATTTAAAACATGTGTACATTATAGTATTTTTCATATTTGCAATCTCACCACCTATCAGTTGCCATTAATTATCTTTGAATGTGGTGTCTTTAAATTATCTATGTATGTGGTTCTAAGTTTGAACATAGTTATGACTGATTACAATGGAATTATAGTGTTCTTATATATGGATTTTTAATCTCTTCCCTAACATACTGATGTTAATCCAGACTCTTAGCTTAGTGGTAAAATAGCAAAACCCTACAATCTATTCCAGATATCTTTTGCTAATGTTGATTCATGCCTATATGAATTAAACTTCAAGCTTATTGAAAATTTAAACCATACCTTATTCCTCTTCATGTCCCAGGACCTTGGGCAATCCCTGCTCACTTGATAATAAATACGTGCTAGAATGTCTTAGCAGTAGGCAGCTGAATCAGCAAAGGTGAGTGTTGGGAATATGTTGAAAGTGTGTAGGTGTGGGTAATATTATGTAAGTAGTATGTTTATCTGATATGTGTGGTCATCTGTGAATGAGTGGTAACCTCTGTGTTATTCACTGTGGTAGGAAACTCAAAAGAATGAATTTGAGAATATGTTCCTTTTTTCTTATAATATTTTAGAGATAATGTGACCTTATGTGAAATCTGTAGAGGGTAGGTAAAAATTCTTTCCTTAAGCTTAGGAAATAAGTGTGTCCACAGGTTTGAGAGTTACTCATGTATTGATTAATAAGAAAGGTAACATATAGATGTAAATAGAGAAAGTGAAGAGAGTTCGATATATAGGAGATAAGAAACAGAGATAGATTTATAATTAGCTTTCAATTTGACATCAATGAGCCATGACACAAAGGCTAGGAAAAAGGTCAGACTTACGATGATATTTCAAGGTCAAAGTTGTGGTCATGAATGTCAAATGTTATGAGGAGTTAAGAATGACCAGAAGTGGATGGAATTTCTTTCATCGTAAGAGTTTATTGAATAGGCACAAAGAAGTAGAGATGTTTGTTGTCTAATACAGATAATAGTTGAAGAGAATTTTTTTTTAAATCACGTACACTGACTCAGAGAAGTCAAAAAGTCTTCAGAAGGGAGTTTCCAATACATCCAAAGGAAAAACCAGAGATAACTGATGGAGTACAATCCAGAGGAGATGGGTGGAAAAGGCTTTATTTTATCCAAAAGAGATTTCCTCAATATGTGAAATGAATTCCATGGAAGTGAAAGATAAATGGTCTTCCTCATCTATGAGAGCTTGAAAATTTGGTTTATTGGGCATAAACCAAATTTCTGCCATAAATTTGGTTTACTGGGCAGACAGATATGTGCCCCATTGTTCAAACTCTAAGATAAAAACCACGTATTAAGAACATGTCAAGGAGAAAACCAATTATGCTGTATTGAAAGCAAATGAACTGTGAAGCTGGTCCAGAAGTAAAATGGAAAAGTGACAAAGAATATGAATGTAAAAAAGATAAGAATGTTCAGCAATATAGGGGGTAATGGCTGATTCATTTATCTCAGTTGCCTATTTAAAATACTTAAATTTATGTTGGCCCAAGAGTAGTTTAATTTTAAATAATTGCATTTTATTTCATCATTAGAAACAATTCAGTTTTACCTCTAAGTCCTGGGGAGCCCCATGATAAAATAGTAGATTGGAATATTTGTCTGCTTCTCTTTCTCTTTCTCTTTTTCCTTCACTCCTTTCTTCTTTCTTCCTACTCCCTTCCCCCTTTCCTTTTTTCTTTAAGGTCAGTGAATTATGCAAAGGGTGTCACTTCATATTTTTATCACTTTATCTTGTTTTTTTATTTTTAAAGCTATTTATAATACTGACTCTTAGGAAATTCAGATAACCTAGTATGTTACTAATTAAGACCCAGGCTCACAACACCACACACTGAATAGAAGAAAGATTTTGGTCACTTTCTGCTTTTAGAGAAGTAAAGGGAAAAACAGTTCTATTTTTAATTGTTTAAAGAAAATTTCATTACATTTTCATCATGGCTTAAAAAATTTACATTGTCATCAACAGTGCACATAGATTTTCTTTCCTTTACATCCTTGCCAATATTTATTGTTGCTTACCCTTTTGAGGACAGTCATTCTAACAACTGTGACATCTAATTGTGGTTTTGATTTTCATTTCCTTAGTAATTAGTGATACTGAGCATGTTTTCTTATAACTGTTCACCATTTAAAAAAATCTTTATGGGTGCTTCATTTCAGCATTTGGAAAAATCTCTATTCACTACCTTTGTCCATTTTTAATCAGATTGTGTTTTTGATATTGAGTTATATGAGTTCTTTATATATTTAGGATATTAATCCCTTATCGAATATAGGTTTGTAAATATGTTCTCCCATTCAGTAGGCTGCCTTTCCATTTTGTTGATGTTTCTTGTTTCTCACACTGTACGTAAGCTTGTTAGTTTGATGTGGACCTTCTGACTTGTTTTTGTGGTTTGTGCTTTTGGTGCCATCTTCAGGACATTGCAGCTAGACCCAAGCTTCTCCTTTTGTCTTCTAGGCAATTGACAGTTTCAGGTCTTATGTTCAAGTGTTTGACACATTTTGAGTTCATTTTGTAAGTGGTAAGAGATAGGGGTCCAATTTCATTCTCTGCATGTTAGAACCACCAGAGTTTGATGGGAAATCTTTCCCACAGGCGAGCCTCAGATGAGTCCCCAGTCCTGGCCAACCTTTGGCCTGGAGTTTTGTGAGAGGTCCTGAAATAAAGAATTTAGCTCACCTATCCTTGGGTCCCTGACCCTCCCACATTCTCAGATAATGTGTTATTTTATACAGTCAAACTTGTGGCAATTTGTTATGCAGAAAAAGATACAGATTTTGGTACCTAAAAGGGAGGTGCTGCTCTAATAAATAAATAAAACTAAGGGAGTGGCTTTGGAATAGGGCACGGGATGGAAGTTGGGAAATTTTTTAAAAGCTGACAATTATAAGTCAGAACTTTGAGGACATTGCCAGTGATGGCTCAAAAGGAAGTGAGGAATATTTCATTAGAAAATGGAGTAAGAGGACATTGGTTGCGTTGTCTTGTAAACCAGAGAGACATGGGTTTGATTCCTGGTTGGAGCACATGCTTGGGTTGCTGGTTCAGTCCCCTGTTGGGGAACGTACATGAGGAGCCATTGATGTTTCTTTCTCGCATCAATGTCTCTCTCTCTCTCCCTCATATCCCCTTTCTCTAAAGATCAATAAGCATGTCCTTGGGTGAGGATTTAAAAAAATGGAGTAAGAGGGATCTTTGCCTTGTACCAGGAGAGCTTATTAAAATTCTCTTCAGCCATTATGTGGAAAGCAGAACACATCTAATGTAGGAACTTGGTTATTTTCCTAGGAAAGTCTCCAAGCAAAATGTTGGGGACGCCATCTGATTTATTCTTTCTGTTTATAGTAAAATGTAAGAGGAGAAAGATAATTTGAGGAAAGAACTATTACAAAGAATTTTATATTTTTGAAGATTCTGAGCTTTTCCAGATGAAAAGGTGCTAAAATTAAGAGATTGTTTCTAAGAACAGTCAGGAAAGGGTGATCTTTAGATAAAGCTTGCTATGGAAAAACACTGAGGGTGTGACTGTGTAAACTTTTTCTAAAACCTCAAAAGATCAATTAAGAATTTTGTCACAAAACTGGTTCTTTAAAGAGACAGGTTTTGTCTCAGATTCTCTCGAACTAGCAGTAAGACTCTCAGAAGCATAGCCGCTCTGCCTCTGTTCCTTTCAGCAGCTGGTCGCAGAGAGAAAACTAGAGGGAATCTGTGGATATAGCTTTTGTCTAATGAAGTAAACTATGAAATGCACAGAACATCCACCCAGTTTTTAAGAAAATTATTTTTGCAAAAACACTGCCAGCTTAGACTGAAGGGAACAGGGAGAGTGGACAATGAAAAAAGGCTTCCAGGCTTCTGAAACCCTACAGGTAGGAAGCAGGCTCATAAAACTACTTAGCTGGGAATGCATGATACTTTTGTAGAAGATAGATTATGACTGGGAGCTGGAATAAAGCACACAGAAATGAGACAGAGAGCCTTTGAGAATTATTCCCAGGCTTTGAATTTAGTAAAGAAACATAACTTTTCCCTGGCTCCATTTTAAAGTCACCAGTGAATGCACCAGTGAATTCTGTATACCTTTATTGTAACTTTTTTGAACAGAAATCTCAACACACCGGTTATCCTGACTATTCTACCACATATGTGGATGGATGTGGAACAGATTTGTCTCTTTAATGTTGTAGATTGACAGACTGAGAAGAATGTCACCCGGGAGCTTCATCCTCACCTGCACCTGATTAAATGAGGAGTATCTGAACTTAGAACAGATACTTTAATGGGATGGGACTCTTGGGGACCTTGGGAGAAGGTAAGTGCATTTTCCCTGAGGGCAGGAGGACACTGATCACTGGGAGCCAGAAATGGAGTGTGACACAGAGATGCTACCAGGGTCCACAGCCCTGCGTCTTGGTATTCGCAGCCCTATGAGATCCTCTCCCTTAAGTGGGGGCAGCACCTGTGACTTGTTCTAACTGAAAATGGCAAAACACTGAGATGTCACTTCCATAAGCTATTTAACCTCTCCATAGTTCAATTTCTTCATTTGTTGATTGTGAACAGTTATCAGGATGATTTAATAAACACTAATGGTGGAACATTATAAGTAACGTTTCCAGACTTTGCAAAGTACACGTGATAGTGTATTCAATAAAAAGTAGCTGGTTCGTTCCCTTAAACAATATATGTCCTTGTTTGGCCTTTTTAGGTTCCATGTATAAGTGATATCACACTTGTCTTTCTGACTGACATATTTCACTTTGCATGATATACACGAGTTCCATCCGTGTTGTCTCATATGGGAAGATGTTCATATTTCCAATGGCTCAATAATATTCTCACATCTTTTTTACACATTCATCTATTGATAAGGACTTAGTTTGTTTCTGTCTTGGTTACTATAAATAATGTAAATAATGCTGCAATAAACATGAGAGTGCAGATATTTCTTTGATATCCTGTTTTCATTTCCTTTGGGTATATACTCAGAAGTTGGACTTCTGGTTCTATGGTAGCTCTATTTTTAGGTTTTTGAGGAACCTCCATATTTTTTCTGTTGTGGTTGAACCAATTTACATTTCCACCAAACCCTGAGAAATCTAATGCACAGATCATGCGTATAGCCAGTGTTGTATAATAATCATTAAACTAGCTAAGAGACAAATGTAATGACTCCTACTAGTAAAAAGAAAGAATAGTTATGTAAAGTGATAGAAGAGCTAATTATTATTGTAATATCGATAACATTGTATAAATGTATCAAATTAACATGATATACACCTTAAATTTACACATTGTTATGTGTCAATATATTTAAGTAAAGACAAGATTAACTGGTATTGTTTTTAAGGTTGATGTTACTGTTATTATTATTATTATTATATTAAAGTTTTATGCCATGTTAGGCAGATTAAAATGTAAACAGAAAACTATAATTAAATAGCCATATTGTAAGGGTCATGAGAGAAGCATCGCTAAACTTAGCAGAATAATTTTGGCAGCAATTTGTGGTATTAGCAAAAGATTCCAAGAAGAGTTACCATTGTGCCAGATGCAATGGAATGAACTTCATTTAGAAACGTGTTAGTGGAAGGGGTGGGTGTTTCACTGAAATGCTGTGGAGAGCAGTAGTCCATTGTTGGAGGCACAAAAAGGTATATGTAGGGAAATATGCAGAAATTGTACTGGAAACATGGTTCTGAGAAGACTGAAGAGAAGTCCTGAAATAGCAGGTGTGGGGTATGGGTGGTTATTTTTATTTAAAAAAATGGAACGTGTAATTTCTTTTGTTCCCATAGGAAAATCAAAGCAATCTGTAAGTGATTACATCTCATAATTTGAAGAGAGGATCAGGTGTCCCTACCCATGCACACCTCTTTTTTTAGCACTCTTGGCCCTGTATTTTAATTTTGGAGTCTTCTGTCTGTTTTAATAAATGGTGAGTGACAGTGCCTCCATTTCATTATATCCCAAGGGTATGGAATTGTTTGGCTCTGAGGACTCTTTTGCAATATTAGTTAATGTTGAATGAAGTTAGCATGCACTGTTTTCAGCCTAACTCTAAAGGGTGAGCATGATGCTTTGGACCACACAGTCCATCTCTAATAGCGTCCAGCACACTAGAAGAAAATCAACCTGCATTATTTGGGGAAATTTAAAAAATCTACCTGCATTATTTGAGACAATGAAAGAAGTAGCAGAGAATTAGAAGATGAGAGATACGTGCAGAAGACCAGTAGACAACATAAGACTCTTAATGGCCACGTGTTTGTCCACATACTCAAAGGGCAGTGCTGGTTAACACCGTCAGAGAAGACGGTCAGTTAGAATTAGTCTGAACATACTGGATCGGGGCTCAATCTAGTGGCACATAGAAAATTTACAATGCTAATGAACAAACTGATTAAGTTAAAAGAACAAATTAATATATAGAAAGAAATAGGATGGAACAACATGTGTCAACCCACAGAAATGGACGGTATAGTATAGCATTCAAAGCAGCACAGCTATTTATCAGAGAAAAACAACTGACATAAATGATCTAATTAGCCTCTCTTTAATTTAGGAGATAAAGCAAGGTTTAGCATCTGGTCTATCAATTTCCTAACCTATGGATTGTACCAAGTCATTTTTCTCATGGTGACTAAAAAGCATTGTTAGAGGCACTGAATTAGAGACAATGATTCTTTGAATATTATGAAGGGTTATGTTCCAGCGGAACTAATTTTACCCAATTTCCCAATGTCCCCATTGTGTGTTACCATCATACATCACCATATATAAAATCCTAGAATGAAATTTTATTTTTTATCAACATGACTGGCCTGCAGGCAGTATTGACATCTTATCACAGCAAACTTTCAATTTCTGCTTCGTGAACTTAACTTCATTTTGGTTTTTGCCTAAGTTGCCCTTGACTAATATTCACTCTCTTCCACTTGGATTGAATTACCATTCTTTTCAAGTACTTCACCTGAAACAACAATTTGTTTTTCTCTTTAAATTTTCATAATTACTTCTTGCTCACTATATTAATAATGACATATGAGTGTGGTAAATTTACATCAGAAGTTACAGTGAATCAGACTACTGAGGATTGCTTGTGTCTTGGCCAATTGTGACTATTTTATCCTTTCTTCAATTTATGAAATGACAAACCTGAAAGATGCTGACATGTGTCACTTACTGTGATGGTGCTCCGAAGCATATTTTACTTATTTAGTTCAATCTTCTGAGAAGTAAAGCAGTAACAGCTTTAACATGTTTAAAACAGCAGATATCAACAGGAAAATTACTGTGTATTCTCACATGATCTGACTATATGTGAGTTCAAAACTGTAGCACAGTATCTCTGATTATTACATTTGTTACCTAAGATCATTCCTTTATTGTGAATATCACTGAAAACAAATCAATTATGTAGTAAAATAAATGTAAGAACCTCTGTAATAATTAATATTGTTGAAATAATTTGGGTTTTCAAGTAATGATGCCCATGTGTAGGTTTTTTCTTTCTTAGACTTTATTCTCTAAGATCGTCTTAGATTCTGAGTTTCGTGATCTTAGCAACCACTGAAGAGCTTAGCAACAGCTGTTCGTAGTTATGAAGAGATATGTGGCAAGGACACCCACTTCTAAGAAGTTGGCTATCTTGGGTAACATTAGCGTATCTCGAGACAGAAGAGTTCCACTGCCACCAGTGGAAATCGAGATTTTGATTTTTGGTTGTCAATCACCGTGCCCAGTCCTCTTTCTCATGAGCTGCTAGTCTAACTCCGACTTTTCCTGACCCTTCACCACTGCTAGTAGTTCTGGGAGTCGACACGTTGTTTCATCCTCATGCACACTGGCAGTGGCCTTCCTTCAATTTCCCCGGTTCTCTCCTCTCACCTTATAAAGGCCTGTGACATCTACACAACCAATTTTGTGCTTAGCGGTGCCCCAGTTCCTGAGGAAATTCTCACCGAGGCAACAAGATTGCCCACAGCAGTGGCCTCTGAGTCGCAGCCGTGAGGGGGATTTAGCACTCTTCCTGAGTGTGGCACCTAGGGGCAGTCACCTAACTCACAAGAGCAGATCCACGTCAGTCACCCACATACACGAAAAAATAAACACACGAAAATCACTAAAGTAGGAAGATAAGATTATAAGCTTCTCTATAGGATACACATCTTATTCTTTTTTCTTTTCCCGTTCTAGATCAGTGAGGTACATCATTAATTGTTAAAGTGAATGATCCCTTCTTATTTTCACTCCACAATGATACAATCACTGTAAAAATACAATGCTATATACACACTCTATAACATCAGATGACGTATTTTACCACAGTAGGGTTCATTTGGGGTTTTAGGTAGAAAACATTTAAATTATGGATCTGATTTTTAAAAAATTCTGTAAGTGTACACTGGCTCTCAAAAATATATATGCATCATTCATTGTGGCATTTTGTTCCCCAAATTTTATTTAATTCTGGCTTCTTCATGCTTCACTTTGTCTGTTATACGTAGCTTTCAAACAAGTAACTTAAAACTTAGTAGCTTAACATCTGACCATTTTATTATATCTCGTGGTTTCATGAAGGCTTGGCTGGATGATTCTTTAGTTCAGTATGGTGTTGATGGCATTACCCAACAGCTGAACTGTGCTGAGAAGTGAAAGGTGCCTGGCATTTGGGCAGGGATAGCTGAAAATCTGGGTCCTTTTTATCTCTCTTCATGCCCGTATAATCTTAGTTTTCTCTACATAGTCCCTACAGCAGAACAGCTGAATTTTATAAATGAGAGCTCAGCTGCCAGAGCCCAAGGCAGAGCTATTGATTGTGTTTATCCTATTTGTCAAAGCTGTCACAGGGTCAAACACAGAGGAAGTAGAATACCTTCTCAATGGGAATCATGTCAAAGACTCTGTGGCCATTTTTGACCAACACATATATCTCTTAACTTTCTTTACTATTATGACAAAATTAAGTCAGCTTGCTAGTACATGTTTTTAACCCCCAAAGTATTTAAACTTGAAGTTTGGCATCACAATTGTAGCATTTAGCATCCGTAAACATGAGTGATGCAACTTTAGAATAGATGGAAATACTATCGTTCGGAGATGTCCAAGTTGCTCTTCTCCAAGCTGGAGCCTATAACAAGTTTCCAAACGTGTGTGTTGGGTAATGTATGATATGTATCGACAAGAGAATATGACTTCCTTGCTTTATTTTCTTATCTATAATCATAAACTTCACACTTTAATTCCTTGAATTACCATTCAACCTGGCATGCTAATATGATATCATATATATCATCAAAACTTAAGGTTAAATGTTGGGTCCAGAACAAATATTTTAGTATTTACTCTTTAATGACAAATTTCTCTGAATTCTAAAACCTCTACATCTTATTCATACACATAAATAAGGTAACAAAACTGTGTATGTTGCAGTTTCAAAGTCTCACCAATGGTATAATTATATATGAAGGATTCACAAATTATTTGCTGAAAGTGGAAAATAAGGTGTCTATTACTTAGTGTATACTACATACCAGAATTAGTGCTAAGAATGTGATATTTCATAGTCACTGTAAGTCTATAAATTAATACTGCTCTGCCACGGCTGGTGAGGCTCAGTGGATTGAGCATGGGCCTGTGAAGCAAAGGGTCACCAGTTAGATTCCTAGCCAGGGCACATGCCTGGGTTGCAGGCCAGGTCCCCAGTAGGGGGCACAAAAGAGGCAACCACACATTGATGTTTCTCTCCCTCTCTTTCTCCTTCCCTTCCCCTCTCCCTAAAAATAAACAAATAAAATCTTTAAAAAATATTTTAAAAATGGCTCTGTTACCATTTCCTAGTTAAATAAACTAAGCCATCATGATATTTACCTAATTGTCATATGTGTCTGTTTGTTCTTGTTATCATTTACCTTGCTGGGGAACAATCACAAACCATTTTATCATGTGTTGCAATAAATAGCCAGCCACCAAGTGAATCAAATAACTTAAGTGTGGACGATTTAATATGTGAGGGATTGAGGTTAGCATTATTCCAACTGGCCATGTGGCTACTTAAAAATTAAGGATTCCCTTACAATGAAATAAGGAGGGAATGGATATTAGTGCATAACTAGCTTTCTGTAACACAGACATGTTGAAAGTAGAAGCATAATTTTGACAAATATATGCAAAGGCAAAACTGAAGAACCATGCACAAAGAGAAGACCAATTTAAATCAGTCCAATATGCCAGTAATAAAAGAGGAATTCTTGAATTTGCATAAGTATATTAATTCAAGCCAAGCAAATTTGAGGATCTCTAAAGGACTTTAACTTGTTCTTTCTCTAGCTGATCTAGGTTAACGTACTTAATAAAATATGCACTTGTAAATGCATCCCCTACTAACTGGTCAGTACTGCTACACGGTGGAAGCATCCACTGAGACCAGTCATTTGGCTCTAGTCTTTATGTCTCACTTGAAATTTGCATGAAATTTAGGAATCTAGGATTAGATCACAGTCCAGCTGACCCTCAGTGTGCTCACAATGACCTGGGAATAAGAATCTGCAGAAAGAAAGAACTGCAAGAGACACTAAATGCACACTGTTCGAGCTGGTTTCTGCAGATACAGGAGTTGTTCAACACACATACTCAGTTAAAGAGGAAGTAGGTCAGGAGCAGTACTCACAGGGAAGATAGCATCAGAATAGAATGCACACTCAGAATGAACAGTCTTGGTTGGAATTTGGATGAGGTCGGTATATGCTTGATTTGCTCAAAGGCTCAGTTCAGGAATTGGGGTTTGATTTCTGGGCCCTGAGGAAATGTGGAAGCAAATATCTCTAAGAGTAGTGCAGAAGACTTGTCAGGAGGAGAAAAAGAAGATTCAGATCCTATAATATGGGAATTAAATAGTTTTTCTGCAGGATTTAGCCAAGAACTTGGGGAAAATGGGAGTGAGATCAGAAAGAGAAGAATGCTTACTGAATTCTAAAAGATAAAGCTAAACACGCTTTTCTCTTTGGCAGTGAGAGGGAAGAGATAGTAGTTAACTTGGCTAGAGTAGGAGCTGTAGGACTGAGAAAAACATGTACCCTAAAGGAGATCCTCAGCTCACAGAAAGCATGATTCCAGGAGCAACAGGGAGTTTCAAATGATTGGCACAAATATCCACCTAATCATCTTTCACAGCTTCTGCTGTACGTGTCACTGTTCTGATTGTTTCCTCTTCCTCCCATTAGTGAGACGGGGATTCCTCACCCCAGGTAGTACAGAATGTCCTAACATGGGACACTGAACAGCAGACACACGAGAGTGGCAGAAGTTGACTGGTCACACACACTCACAGCCCAGGCCCACATGCCGTTTCCCTCAGGAATGCAGAGAACAAGAAGAATTTATGGGGGGCAGTGTTAGCATAACAAGAGGATGAAGTATTTCTGGTTCCTACAAGGATGTAGTTGGCTTCTTGAAATAATTTTCAGGGACTTTTCTTTTTTGCCTTCCAAGTTTCTGGAAGTGACATTTTTCTAACCAGTTTGCTGCTAATTAACACAAACTGTCATTTTACACACCTCCTCTATAAAATTTCTTAGACATATGCCACCTATTTCCAAAGCTAATACTGCATGTTTTAAGCTTTTGTGAGAAAGTAATACTCCACTTCTAATAACTGTCTATTATTCAAGCATGCTTATTGTGAAATGAAGCACTTAAATGTTTAGTATCTAAGGGTAAGTAAATATTTACACTTCATTCATGTGTTGTGGATTCTGGGCTAGGCTAGCTTTCAGGGTATAGACCGCTGGTTCTGGGCTCTGAGGTCAGGTCTGCCCCACGTATCTTTCCCTCTCATTGGGCCAGCAATTAACCATAGCATCGTGTTCTCCCACCAGGCAACAGCATGAGCACAGCTAGGCAAGTGAAAGCCCACGATGCCTCTTTAGAGCTTAATTGAGGAACTATCACATTGTCACTGCTTCCCACAGTCTATTGGCCAAACAAACCTCTTTGACAATGTCTTATCAATGGCACAGGACTACACAATCCACCTGTGGTGGGAAGAACTATAATTCACAAGAAAAAGGAGTGCATATTTAATTCCAGTGCATGGAAGGCACAGAGAATGACAATAAATAATTCAATATGTCATCATAATCTTAAGCATTGATCTGAAATCTTTAAATTTTCATAGGGGAACCGGGTGACTGCCACACAGCAATGTGTGCATGCCTGAGAGCATGGTGGAAACTGGATTTTAATACTAAAAAGAATTGTAACAAAGACAAAGGGTGAGAGTCTCATAAAATACAATAATAATGTGTATGGGGGAAAGAAAATAGATTCAAGAAATCTTGTTTAAATTGAGGAAACTAGTGATTTCAAATAAAAGTATGAACAGCAGGTTTTTTCTCTCATCTGCCTTTCATTATCATTTTTATGTATATGGGACCCTATTTACAATACTGCTTCCCCAGGATTTGGGCAGCTCAAGATCATCCCAGGGCAGTTTTCCAACTTAGCACTACTGTTATTCCTCATTCTATTCTCATCTCTCGTACAACTTCCTCACGCTTCCTTGAGGTGGGAGGACTGGCTGTGCGTTACGGAATGGTTAACGGCATTCCCAGCCTCTACTCACTAGATGCTAGATGTGCCCTCTCCGTCTGATAATAAAAGATTTCTCCAGATATTATCAATTTCCGCTTAGGGGGCAAACAAGATGTTCAAATGTAAATAAATGATATATTTATTAACATAAAACATATATATCCATGTATTTGTATATCTGAAATATATGTGCACACATACATACATGTATATACTTATGTATTCACATAATACTTATATAAATGTGTTTATGTAGCTATATAGACATGCACACATATAAACACACACGTGTGTTGTGGCATTTATGTATGTAGGCTGAACTAAAAGTTCGTCATTGGTATTGCTTTCTGTCATGATGGTGATGTTATTTTTTTTACTATTGAGGAGTTATGAAAGTCAGAAGATAATGGTAAATAGCAGGAATATTTCTTTAGAAAAAAATATTAATCGAATGCAAGCTTGACATTGATTAATTATGGATAATAAATTTGAAGTATTCAAATATGCCTCCAAAATAGGGAACAATAGAATTGAAATATCGAAAAGAATAGTTAAATCTTGTTTTCCATAATCCATACTATAACCATCCAAAGAGAAAAGAAGTGGACTATTATAAATTAAATATAAAAGATATTCAATATAAACATTCAATACATCACTCATTTCTAGGGAGTGTAGGCTTCAGATAAGTTACTGACTTTGAAATGTATGAATATTGATGAAAGAAGGGGAAGGGATTAGCCAAAGAACATGTATGCCTGACCCAAGGACACAAACAACAGTTTGGGGATTTCCTGAGGGAGTTGGGGGAGGCTGGGTGGAAAAGGACAAAAGGGGGAAAAACTAGGAAAACTGTGAAAGCATAAAAGACAAAATATAGTTACAAAAAGAAATGTATACTTTTAGAATAATTCATCAATAGGTAACTAAAAATAAGTTTATGAGAAACACCATACATATTACTAAATGAATTTTAAAATGTACATAAGATATACCTGGTTGAATTAAAAATAAAAATATACCTTAAGCTATTAACAAAGATAAAATAGTAGCTAGAGACTATAAGATATTAAATGCTTAAGTTTCTATGTGGATATCTCTCTATTAGTCAGTGTTTTCCACACAAACAAACCAGAATCTCTTACAATAGGAAAAGATCTGTGATAAGGGATTTGTTGACGTGATTATGGCCCTTGAAAAGTCTCAGGTTCTGCGCTCAGCCAGCTGGAGACCCGGGAGAGCTATGGGTGGCGCCAGTGTGAGTCAGCATGAACCAGGAGGGCTGGGGCTGTAGCCACAGCCAAAGGCCTTGAGGCTCCAGATCCAGGAAGAGCCAAATTTCTAGTCCAAAGGCAGGAAAAACCCATATTTCAACTCAAAGGTAGACGTAATTATAACCATATATTATATTGCACTATTTATGAGCAATTTAAAGTGTTCCTTTAAATTTTGGTTTTCTAAATCAGTTAAAAATATATATTGAATGTTTGAAATCTAAATTGAAAATTAAACATAGTAATGAGTCTTTAAACTACAAAAGGAATTCAGGAGTTTTTGTAATGTCAAGCAATGTGGAAACAGCACTAACTCTAGAAAAAAAACTGAATTTACTATAACAGATTTGCTTTTCATGTTAGGATAGTAATTCATTCCAACAAAGCCTAAACACTTATTAAACTACAAATGCATACATATACTTTAGTCCAAGTAAGTTCTGATTAACACACCTCCTTTTTAAGTCATACAAACTATTTAAATTATTTGGTTATAGAAAGCAGACTACAGATCTTCAGAAATTTTCTATCTGAAATTGTTACAGAGCAAGGGGGAGGGGGTGGTTCACGATAAATTATTACAGAAAGGATTCCGCCTTTCTATCTCTGGAGGTTCCTTCCCCCCACGCCCACCTGCTAGGTTCGAAATGCCCGCCGCCAGAGGAAAGACGTCTCTCAATGCCAGAGACTGGTGAAAAGGAAAGGAATTGTTTATTTGAAAGTTACACAAACTTAGAATAATGACCTAATGTCTTCAATAAGATACTAAAGTCCTCTAGAATACCCACAGATGCACAGTCCTTCCCTCTCCCTGTGCCCAGTCCGGGGTACCGTGTCTCAGTAAAAGAAGTATAAGTCCATGATTCAGGCTCCCGGCACCATCAGCTGTGTGGCTGCTGCGATCTCCAGTTAATCCAAAGCCATGTGGCACCTTCTCATGGCCCACCAGCAAGAGTCCTCTCTACTCTCCTTCAGAACCGCATGGTCCTTTTCCCCACTTCAGAACCACATGGACCTCTATCTATCTACTTGCTTCAGAACCTCGTGGTTCCCCCATTTACTTCAGAGCCTCGTGGTCTACTCCCCATTTACTTCAGAGCCGCGTGGTCTCTCCTTTCCTTCCCCAAAACCTTTTGGTCCTCCCTACTACTATGGAGCCGCGTGGTCTCTTCTTTTTCTATGGCTGCCGGGCCTAGGTTTAAATCCCAGTGCCCATCTTCCTTTGCAGCCCCATTTCTGACTCCTCCTACAGCCAGTTACACCTGCCAGCATCCCCGTATTCTTCCAGCTTTACTGGGCTGCCATAGTAAGTCTGGGCAGGTGTGGCCCCATGGCATGGAGCCAATCATCTCCACGCTCTCACGCAGGCCCTGTAACCAGGGGGAGTTGCTTCCCAGTCCCATCTTGGGTGGAATTTGGTCCCATCCCCCTGGCTCAAAGCATGGCCACAGCTACTTAACACATCCATGAAACCAGTTAAAGGTTATAGATATGTTAAATGACTGTGCCAGGGGTTAGCTGCAAAGCTCTTGCTACCCAAAACAGCTCTGAATGGCCCTGTTCCATGTGTCCCCTCCCCCTTGGCTCAGGCCTGTGGGGGTGAAGACATCCTACATACATTTTTCTAATATTTCCTGGACACCCTGAGTCCTGGACCCCATTACAAATCCCTTCTTGGGGCCCTCCTCTTGGCTGCACCCTGCTTCAAAATCACTTTCTAAGTTAGGAACTAATTAAATCATTCTATCTTTATGATGTGTTTACATTTATCCTACCTTTAAACATAACATAACATTTTGCAAACAATGCTAATGAATTAAGCATTTGCACCTGCATACTATTGTCAAGGAAATGAATGTGTACCCCGAAGCTGTCTGCAATAATAAATGCCTTACTTACAAATTATACTGTCACAAACAACTGTAAACAGTCTTCTAGAATTGCATCTTTCAGTGACCAGCTTTTCAATTATCAAGTCTACTTTTGGTAAGATCATAATTCAAAGGAAATATTTGCATCTGTCTTACCTGTCAAGCAGGTGAGAGCAAATTAGTCCATTTCTGGTGCAAGATGGTTAATGTCCTTGTCAGACCAGGACATGACATGGGCCCTCTCACGTCTACAAAGTCGTGCTAGCGTAGGCTGATGAATGGCAGGCAGCTGTTTTGAAAACAGGTGTTTGATATATAGATATATCTCTATATATTATATATCTGTGTGTATCTATATATAAAGGGAAACTATTCAAATTATATTCAATTATTTTAAATGTAGTATCTCAGATGTAAAGACCACAATTCACATTATGCAAATTATACTTCCGTATTTTCAAACATTGCAAAATCAGATAAAGTGCTATTAATAAAATACTGTGTTCAGATTTAATTTATGTATAAAATAAACCTCCTTCCACAGGTCAATGCAATATTAATAAACATTATTTACAAGCAATGGTATGAATTTTGCAAATGTTTAAAGATAAATTTCTGGGCACATAATTTATTTTTGATTTTATATTAAGGGTAATGTAAGAATATGACACAATTTGGATTATTTTCAGAATACGGTGAAAATAATATGTACATAATAAATTTCAAAAGGCCAATTGGGGCTATGGTAAAAAAAAAACAAATGCAATTGATTATGCAAGAATATGACTATACTTAAAATTGAAAAATGGTTAAGATGGTACATGTTTTTATCAAAATTAAGCATTTTTTTCTTTTTTCTTTTTTATTACTTTTATTGGGATGACATTGGTTACAAGATTGTGTAAGTTGCAAGTGTAAAATTCTATGATGCATTTCCGTACCTTGCACTGTGTATCTGTCACCCAAAACCAATCATCTTCCACCACTGTGTTTGACCCCCTTTACCCTTTACTGTGCCCCCTTCCCTCTGGCAATCACCGTATGTTGTCTGTGTCTACGAGTTTTTGGGTTTTTTTGCTTACTCATTTATTTCAGTTTTATATCTCAGATATGAGTGAAAAGTTTTTTGTTTTTGCTTTTTTGAGAAGAGAGACAGAGACAGAGAGACAAAGAGAAAGAAGAGGAAAAACCACACACATAAACTGGAGCAGGCAATGTGATTACAGAGGTGGAGGGTCTAGAGTTGTTTACCAAGAGAGGCTGAGAAGCCAGGTCCACGGACCTAGTCAAGCTCCCAGAATCATGCAGAAAGGAGGTGAGCCAGCTGACCCCACACAGCAGGGAGACTAGACTCTGCACCAGCCCCTGGCACAGTGACATTTCCAGGCCTCAGAAAGTGTTGCAGCAGTTGCTCTCCTAGTCCAAATATGTAAGATGGGGGATTCCTGGGAGACATTATAAAACTAATAACAAACGAAGACTCTGCTTATAACCAGAATATTGTCTTTAATAAAATGAAGATAATTAATCCAGCCTTCTCCATTATTATAAATCATGCCTAAGTAATAATTCATTCCTATTGAATCTCTAAGAGAGCATTAGTCTGATAATTATCTTAGTGATGTCAGTTTTGTAGCCTTCTTAGACCTGGACCGAAACTGGTTCATTTAGAAATGTGTAAATCTAGATAAGACCACTTTGATATTGCCAAACATCATGATTTGTTATAAAAAATAAAAATGAAATTAAAAATAATGCACTATTATGCTGAATTCATTTATGTGGCAATCTCTAGAGATATCCAGGAAGAGTGAATGATTTGAGTTGTATTTTGAATCATGTTACCCTCCTGTTCATTGTGGTTTAAGCTTGCATTCACATTGTTGCTTGGAAAAAGGCTATGAAGACAAGACAATGATTAATATTGGGCACTTTACAATATGTCAAAAGCATATTGAGAGGATTCCCACTTTCTAAAGAAATACCAGGCATTCTGTGTCACAGTTTACAAAAAAATAATTAATGAAATCATGAAAGGAAACAGGCTAAACCAAAGGCAACACTTTTAAAATGAATCGAGTGTGAATCGTCACAACATATAAAGCTTAGATTAGTTTCACCATTACTATATGTATCATTATTGGCAACTTACAAGATCTGTTTGCATTTCTTCAGGAAAAGGGGGAAATATTATTACTTATTTGCAAATATTCTTATAAGAGTCACATATCATATACCCTTTATTCCTTCTTCAAGTATGTATGAAACCACAGTAACTGTCATTTGAAATATATATGTATATATAGCTCTTTATAGAATACTTTTTCATAGTAGCTCAGAACTCAACAGCTGAAATTTATGTTTACATGTTAATAGAGAAATTAAATTGTGGTATAGCTTTACAATGAGATCTTTCTTACTTATGAATAAAAATGAATGACATACATATAACAGCAAGGATTAACCTTCAAAACTGTGTGCTGAGGAAAAGAAGGCAGTCACAAAAGAGAACATACAATATAACTCATTTATATAAAGTTCGTTAAAAGCCAAAAATACTCTGATTATAGTAATCAATTTATTGGTTACTTGGGTTGGGGTGAGAATGACTGATTCAAAGCTCATGAGGGAGCTTGATAGGTGGTAGAAATATTATCAATATTGGCTTGGATGCTGACCACTTGAGTGTATATATTTGTCAGAAATTTTTGAATTGCACCCTTAAATGTGTACACTTTAATCACATCATTCCTCAATCAGTTGATGTAGAGAAACATTGACAAAACCAAGTGTATACAAAGATGTGGAGCGATTAGACATCTCACAGATGCAGCCGGTTGCTTAAACTGGTACAGACACTGGAAAATGGTTTGCAATATGCGCTGATGTTAAACATATTCATACTCTATGGTCCAGAAATTGTAACCCTTGGCACACATAGCTCTGATACCAAAACCGCGCAAAGATGACACCAAAAAGAAAACTTCAGGCCAGTGCCTTAGATGATTTTTTTTGTAATGGCTACTATGTACCAGTTACCAATGCTAAGTGGTGGACCTTAAACAAAATACAAAATTTACTGAAGATCATGTTGCTAGTAAGAGGAAAAGCTAAAGCTCTATATCTATACAACTTCAAATTCCTAATTCTTCTTTTTTTAAATATCAGTATTGTCTATGTATGAGCTCCCTTTGTACTTTAAGAAGTTCTCTCTTATGACAAGTTGCATTTGTTTTTCTGCCTTGACTTCAATGACAGAATAATTAATCTAGACTGAAAATTGGGTGGGAAAATATGTCATGTAAGGCCCAAGAACCACAATTTTGGACTCAGAGACATTTCATGACAATTTTATTTGCACAAATGATCTGCCTTCACACTGTAAGGTTCTACTCTATCATTTCACGATGGTTCTTACGAACATTCTATATGATTATTACATGTTACTGTGTAGGATTGTAATCATTCAATCATTTTGATTGTGGGCAGAATTTAAATTTACATACTTCTAAATATTTAACTATTTTTTGTTTATATACTCTATTAATGTACCTTTTAGCCAAGCTTGTAGGTTAATAAATATTCAGAATGCAATCAAAATTTATTTTTTACACTGCATCTGCACTAGAACTTGGCTACATAGTTTTGACAGTTATAGTAAAAGTATAGAGTTGAGGCTGAGTGATAACAGTAATGATTGTATCAACTATGTCAGTAAGAGAAGACTTTTAAAGCTTTAACCTGGAAAGGGAACTGCCCAAAATGGTCCTCAAAGTATCAGGCAACTATGCAGACAAAGGTAATGGTATTCTCCACCAAAAACAGCTTAAAAACTTGAATGAGACTATCAGGAATAAAGAAAATTAATATTAGGTAATATATTCATTAGAATGATTCTGGGTTCCTGTAACTTTTCAAATCCTCCCTTTAATTTTGTGCAGAATAATATTTTGAAAGAACGGAGCATAATCTTTTTAAAGGTGATTAAGTGAGCATTTATTATAAGAGAAACAGTGATTCTGAATACAGAGAAAAGTCCGTTGGGGAATGCTACCAGGAAGACACCAGTCAAGGGACTTCCCTTCCGGGGTTCTTGCTTTGCTTGCAAGAGAATTCAGGCAAGAGACAAACAGGTATAGTGGAAATGAGGTAGCAAATTTATTTATGAAACACACATGGGCACGAAACTGTAGGCAGACTCCCAGCTAGTCTGAATACCCTCTGTGTCTAGTCAGAATGGCCTACATATAGAGGAAATAAAGTTCTTGATACATTTGTTAGTAAGTTTGTTTTATACACGTGTGTACCTGGCTATAAGTGGGCACTTAGCTTATCTGACTGTGTGGACCACTGGGGTTCATGGGTTACATGCTTCAGTCAGTTTCCAGGTTCCCCCTCCTCTCTCTTCTAGACGTTGGGATCAACCCAAAGTTTTGAAGTTTTTCTTTCCCAGCTAGTGGAGACGATACATACAGAATTTTTTAAGGGCTCCCCTCCTCTTGCATTATTATAGTTTTGGCTATCATGTCTTGCTTGTGATGTTTGGAATGTCTGGCAATCTTATCTGACCAGACTCAGGACTGCTGAGTTAATTGGTGAGATGTGTCTCCCTTTTGTTTCTAGCCTCTTGTTTTAAGTTCTTTGTTAGATTGTAATGGTGGGGAGGTGCTGCTTTATTTCCCCTCCCCCCCACTCCCTCCTACCTGCTACCTAATAGGAACATACTCAGATTCTAAGAACAAAAGAGAAGAGAAAGTTTAGATGCAGTTATGTTTTTTTTCCCCTTTGATGATTGTCCTACTCTAATCCTCCAATTAGTCACTTAGTTTTTTTAATTATATATTTTCAATTGTTTTAATAACAGTGAACTTATTCAAAGCAGAAATTTACTGGTATAGCTTTACTGTCATTATATGAAGAACTCTTTCAATGCTGAGCTACAGCAAATTCAGCAGAACACTTTAATAAGTTTATAATCAAAACACTTACATCAGGATCCTAATTTGGATGAATGATGGAAAGCAAAAATTAATCTGCTAAAAAAAGGTAAGAGCCAGATTAGGTGTTAAAGATGATGGATGCATACTGCAGGAAAAGTGAGTGTAGAAGATGAGGTTAATTAAGGGCATAGTAGAGACAAGTGCCAGCAAAAACAAACCAACAAAACCAATTCTATAAAACTTTTAACATTTAGTTTTAAGTTATTGGTTGTGTTATGATGAACCCCCAAATCTCTGCTACTCCAAAACTTCGCTGCATAAATAAGCGGTGTGTTCATAAAACATGTGGATGAAAGGAAAACACTAGAAACAGCAATATTATATAATCTATTAATTTGAATAATTTTGGGCTCCTGTAGTAACTTCTTTAGTTCTTCCTCTCAATTACTGCAAAGTGACATATAAAGAGTCCGAATTCGATGAAGCCAATAAAGTAGCAGAATCCAGAGCCCTAACAGTTTATCATAATTAATAAAAGGGAGTAACCTTCTGAGGATCCTTCTGGATGATTAATTGTTGGAGACTGAACTATTACATCTGAACACTAAAAGACAGTGATTTCCCCTAAAGCAAATGTCTCCAGGCACCAGAAATGTGAGTTACATAAACGCTCACACACACACACACACACACACACACAATGGTTTGCTTCTCAATATACGTTACTAGAATAGCACAACCACCTTGCTCATTAGTACAAACAATATTAAAAAAGAGGATTTATGTAAATTTTGAATACAAAGAGAAGCCCAAAAGTGGTCTGAGGAAAAATCAAGGACGATGAATTATTGGTCCTTTACAACCTTACGAGTTGAAATGTGGTCTGCAGAACAGCACCACTGGCATCAATGAGGAACTCATAGAACACATACAATCTCCTGCCAGGACCCCAGATCTGAAATTTATCAAGATACCCAGGTGACTCAAATGCACATCGAAGATTCAAAAGCAACATTCATTTTAGTTGCCTATTATGGAGTCACAAGCCATGGCAAAGTTTAATCATTTAACGTACAACACATTATATTATTTTTCGTGATGTTTTGTGTTGATTCATCCTTCTGCTGGACTCCTTTGGTGTCTTTTATGCACATGCAGTCAGATGGTGGCTTATGCGGAAATGTAAAGTGGCATCACTTAGGAGTCTGTAGCTGGGTATAACTAGAAGTGTAGGATCGCTCTCTCTCTCTCTCTCCCTCCCCCTCCCTGTGGTATCTTGGGCTTCTTTTCAAATTCATTTTTTCATGACCAGAGATAACATTAAAATTTATGGGCATGGAATGAGAACAGTTTCATTCATCTTTGTAGTCATAAATTATAGTTACCAATAGCATCCCCCCAAAAAGCTTCACTATATAAATAGTGAAATGTTTACAGTTATATTGTGTTTGCATATGACTAGTTGCAAGACCGAGGTCACAGTCCATGTGGGAGGCAGCAATTCAAGACTTTGAATTTCAGAGTCATGGTTCATTAAGGACTACTAAATTTATAGTCTACCCTAGTCCTCTTAAGAATCTTCATTCACTAGTTCCTATGCCAGTTTATGCCAGTCAAAGTAGTGACATCACAACTTCATTACAGACTTTTCTCTGTAGTTATGTATAAAGTACCAAATGAATGAAATGCCTATGCTGACCAAAGCATCAAGATCAAGAGGGATTTTAAGGTCGGGTCTTCTCTTTCTGTGTAACCTATAAAGCTAACCTTGAATAAAACAAAACAACACAAACAAATGGAGTCACCAGGGCCAGTAAACAGCAGGCTGTTTGTCACCACTTCATCACATCAGTGGGCTAACTGACTTGATTCACTCTGCTGATCATTGCTAGACTATAACCAACTAGGTAGTACTACCTAGAAAAAAAGATGCATTGGCTAAGATACCATCTTTTAATTAAGACGTGGCACTCCTCATGAAAGTGATGTTCTTAGAGCTCAATGCATGTATATCAATTTCCTAAATGGTAGATGGTTAATACTTTTACACTTGCGATCAAAATCATGGGCACATGTAAATCCTCATTTTCTCAAGGCAAGGAAACACTGTGATTCATACAGGGCTCAAGTATACACTTAAAGAATTCAAAAAGATTGTTGTCCTTTTAATACTTAAATAAATCTGAATTTTATTAAAAGAATAATCTGGCCCAGATCGAATATATCTATTTGCTATAAAAATTAATTACATGTTCAGACTTATTTGGTCTGCAAATGTAAGATAGATAAGACAAAAAGAGGTCTCCACAATTATTGATCACGTTGTCTAATAAGAAATAAGAAATAAAATAGCATTATTTAAAAGAATTTGACTTCCACTTAAGAGTGGCATTATATTGAGTTGTCTGTAAGTCCAACGAGTGAGAACATGAAATTATTGGGTGGCCCTCACACTTCAAATCAGCAATAATCTTTTTTTAAAATTTTTTATTGTTATTCAATTACAGTTGTGTGCCTTTTCTCCCCATCCCTCCACCCCACCCCAGCCGAACCCCCCTCCCTCCCCCACCTCCCCCCTCCCCCTTGATTTTGTCCATGTGTCCTTTATAGTAGTTCCTGTAATCCCCTCTCCTCACTGTCCCCTCCCCACTCCCCCCTGCCCATTGTTAGATTGTTCTTAACTTCAATGTCTCTGGTTATATTTTGTTTCCTTTTTTTTTCTATTTATTATGTTCTAGTTAAAGGTGAGATCATATGGTATTTGTCCCTCACCGTCTGGCTTATTTCACTTAGCATAATGCTCTCCAGTTCCATCCATGCTGTTGCAAAGGGTATAAGCTCCTTCTTTCTCTCTGCTGCGTAGAATTCCATTGTGTAAATGTACCATAGTTTTTGGATCTACTCGTTTGCTGATGGGCACTTAGGTTGCTTCCAGTACTTGGCTATTGTAAATTGTGCTGCTATGAACATTGGGGTGTACAGGTTCTTTTGGATTGGTGTTTCAGGGTTCTTAGGGTATAATCCCAGCAGCAGAATTGCTGGGTCAAAGGACAGTTCCATTTTTAGTTTTCTGAGGAAATTCCATGCTGTTTTCCACAGTGGCCTCACCAGTCTGCATTCCCACCAACAGTGCACTAGGGTTCCCTTTTCTCCGCATCCTCTCCAACATTTGTTTGTGGATTTGTTTATGTTGGCCACTCTGACTGGTGTGAGATGGTACCTCATTGTGGTTTTAATTTGCATCTCTCTGATGGCTAGTGATGCTGAACATCTTTTCATATGTCTCTGGGCAAATCAGCAATAATCTTAAATTAATGTTTATAAGTAATTTGGCAAGCCTTTCTGAGCACCAGCTTTGGCTAATATAAAGTCATAGGTATAATATATGTTTGGAAAGTTTTATAATTTGTAACCAGAGTGGAGGGCACTAATGGGTCAACTATAAGAAGCTTCAGCCACTGGCAAATTATTTTTTCATGACCAGAGATAGCATTAAAATTTATATGCACAGAATAAAGACAGTTTCACTCACTTTTATAGTCATAAATTATAGTCACCAAACAACACTTCACAGAAATGCCTCTGTGAGACTTATCCTGCCTGGCATTCTTCTGGAGACCTGACTGTATGGCTCTGTCCCCGTAGAGTTGCATAGCTTGAATAAGAAATCAAATGCTCTAAACGTCCCAGTTTCTCAAGTAATGGGCCTTGTGGTTTTCTCAGAAACTGAAAAGCAGTGCATAATATTCAGTGACACTGGTGAAGGACAGAATCCATAAAGATGCAAAAGTCGTGTAGGAAACTCATAGCAAATGCTGAGCTTTTGAGATAAAAGAAGCCAGAGCTTAAGCTCTGTGAAATCAAGAGAAGTCCTTCCTCGAAAGACATGGCCTCTGTTATTTTACTGCTAATCTATCAGAGTTGGTTTAACTTTAAAAAAGCTTTGAGAGGGTTCGAGAACAGACATTGAAGTTGATGTGCTATATCTCTGCTGGACTGTCCTGCGACCTTAGATATTTGTTTACCTGCTGTGATTGATCTCTGTGAAATGGCCTTGACCTGAGATGCATTCAAAACATCTTCAGTACCTGTCATTTACACAGAAACAAATGAGATGGTAGGGCAGCTAGAACTTTGATAGAGAGAACCTGGAAAGAAAAAATCTGGAAAAGCCCTCCTAGAAAGTTAAATCTGTGCATTAAGGAGCCTGTGCACATTGCGTTAGCTTGCACCCACACAGGAGCAACCAGGGAAAAGCGTGAGGCACACTCGATAACATTCCCCAAGCTTTACACAAACCCATCAACATAGGGCAGCACAAAGGGTGAGAGAGAGCCTCTGGCCAGACATTGAGAAATAAGCTACAGTGACCCAGGGTTAATTCCTAAGAATACATACTTAAAATCACACTTATCTGAGGCAAGACCAAGGTTGTACCTCTTCAGGACCAATTAGAGAGACAACGTGCAAACTACTAGTCTCTGGCTGAATACAGTGTTATGACCTGAGTTTTGTTCTGAATTCATATGTTGAATCCTAAACCCTGGACCTTAGAATGTGACTATCATTACTGATAGGGTCTTTTTAGAGGTAAACAAGTTGAAATGAGGTCATTTTAATTATACATGGAAATTTTGTAAGGTACATTGCATTCTAAATAATAAGGTAAATTACAAATTGGTTTTGTAACATTTCAGAGATTTATCTGAGGCATTACCCAGAAAGATATTTCCTCCTTTTAAAACTAATATATAATCACATGAAAAGCTAATCTTATATTTCTTACTATATAAGGTATCCTTATACACTCAGCTATCCTCCTGTGAACAGATGATACTGTTTTTGAATGAAATTTTATGGAATTACTCTTGAAGCTGCCTTAGGAGCAGAACAGCTGTGCATGATTAATGTTATTATAATAAATACTATGAAAATTTTATAACAAATTGTCAACTGCCATTACCTGCTACCAAAATAATTTATCACTTTTTAATTTCTTAATTCATAATGAATAGTTATCAACCTAATTAGTTGCTTTAAGATTATTGAATTAATTGCCTTTTTGATTTAGTTCATTGGCCAGACCCTGATATGCTTGTAAAAACTATATTTTCAGTCTATAAATCAACTGCTCTCTTTTGAAACAATGGACTTATGACTTAATATCATATTCATGTTAATATTTTATGTATATTCTTATAAACTGTAATTAACCTTATTGAACTTTAGGAATAAAATGTATAATGTGTCTACCCTATTATCTAATAGATGTGCAATCCAGACACTTTTCCACATAACGCCAGGAGAGACGTTTTACCCATTTCAAACTTTTTCCCTCCCATCATTCACAGAATCTACATCTGCCTCGCTTCTGTGGAAGGTGCAGTCGGGAGAAGCACAGCTGCTCTGTTACCCCTCTGACACACTATGTTGTCACTTGACTATCATCGCTTAATGTTGAAGTTCTAATATCTGTGATGTGTATTAGGGTAATACATTTTAAATGTTTAGGTCTTTTTCATGTATTAGTGACAAAAATATTAATTAAAGGAGGTTTGCACAGTCGCTATCCCCTTCTTCACAAGTAATACATGGTTTGGGCACTCATTTTTTTGCTTGTGCATTCCACAAAGACATTATCTACAGAGGTCAGACCAGTTTCGGAGACTTGTGTGATTACGAAAAAATGGAGAGAAAAGCAGGAATTAGTACAAGTTTTTACGGAATTGAAGTACAGAAAACATTTTTGAGGATTTTTGATGTGAGGTGGCAAAATCGCTCTGGAGTAAGAAGAAAGTATGTGAAAGAAGGAAGGATGATCCGTAGTTCTCGGTTTCTCTGTCTAAAACATTTGAACTACATTTAACAATGATTCTATTGCTGCTGGGCTCTGAATTGCTGACTAAAACCATTCTGCCTGGAGTTGAATCACGTTTCACTGCCCTACGATCACATTTTGAGGGTTTCTGATAGTAGTCTCAATTATGGCAAATAATTGGACTATCCGTAAATGGGTTACTCCCAGAGGAGTGGTTGGCAGACTGTGGGGCACTTCACAGTTCACTGAAACAATGCCTTTGTTCTTTAATTTAAATTTCCAACAAGTTTGCATTGCACCTAGAAGCACACAAACTTCACGAAGTTCCAAAATAGTAGACTATCTGGCCCTGCTGCACCTAAGATGCTCATTGCATCTGGAAATTAGGTTGGATCAGCGCTCTGTACCTGCTGAAACGCCTGGCACGCTATCAAGTCCTCGGAGGAAAACACGGTGTGGGGCGGTCACCGCTCTTTCCCTCCCACCATGCCCCGCTGCACTCTTCAGGGTTTTAATGAGGATGACATAAGTATCTGTTGTACTCCAGTGATCTCTTCTATGTAACTTTTACTCTATTATGATTTTCCTTATAATTTAATATACTTTTAGTTTAATTTCCTAAAGTTATGCAGAGAGAAGAGTTTATTAACAGCATATTCCCTGGCTGTAAGAAAAATTGAAATGAGGAGTGGAGACATTAAAGTCATTATTCACATTTTCTGTGACTGTGCCATCTACACGCATGGCGAGATGGCAGTTTTCAGATCTGTACTCTGGGTTTAGTCAGAGTGTTGCTTTGCTTAAACTACGTTTTTAAAAATAGCATCTGAGGACTTCTTTCTCAGACGTTACATTCTGACAATTTGTGGAACTAAAACACTGAGCCAACAATTTATTGATATGCATTTGGAGGACTTTTAAGAAGTTAAAGACAATGAGAAACACTTTATTTCTCAGGAAGTATTATTATCGTTCTGAATACCAAGCCATTTTCCCTACTACAAATTTGGTCATAAATTGGCATACTATAAATCAGGCCATAGTGCCTGTGTGCATGACATTTTTGGAAAAGTCTTTGTTGTTTTCAGAGAAGACATTTGGGGAGTCACACATTCATTTCGTACCGGATGAAATGGGTACAGTCGTGTGCCTTGATTACCACTGGCAACCATCCTACAAGCATCCAGTCAATGTGTCTTGGACTGAACCAGGAAATGCGGTTGATAGTTTCAACAAAAGACAGCATGAAGAAGGATAGTCACAGGTCCTGAGTGAATTATGACACTTTGGACCTCTTAGCAATGGTCAAAGTGTGAAGGCTAATTTTCAAAAGAAGTTTAACAACCACTCATCTACGAGGTAACTGAGTTAGCTCTAATTTTGCCAAAACTGATAAATATATTCCCAATGCCTTTACATACCGATCTGTGTATTATGCTCCAATTATTATTTCATACTAGAAAACAGATTGTTTTACATAACAATGGTTTTATTTTTCTTTATATTAGAAAAATGGAGGTATGGTGGGAAAAGGAGTAAAAATCATTGAATATTTCTACTTTTCAGGGTCCTTATGTTATACTGACAATGGTACTCATCTAAGGTATCGGCTATGATGTACCAATGAGGAAAATACAACTTTCTGAGACATTTAGTAAGTCAGTAGCATTCATGAAGATGGAGAGTTGATTTACATTTTTACCTTGTTTACATGAAATAGTTTCCATCTCAATGACTGACCATGATCTCCCTGAGGTGGAAAGCACTCAGTCCTTTGTCAGTGGATTCTGTGCTATGTGACGCTGATATTTTCAAATCAGTAGCTCTTATTGAATTTCCGTTAAACTACAGACAAGTCTGGACATCTCCATCCTATCACTTCAGCTCTGTTTAAACTTCACATCTTTGTCACAGGAAAAGTTATTAATATAATACTTTCAGGAATAGT
The DNA here is from genome assembly GCF_022682495.2 of Desmodus rotundus. Taxonomy (NCBI): domain Eukaryota; kingdom Metazoa; phylum Chordata; class Mammalia; order Chiroptera; family Phyllostomidae; genus Desmodus; species Desmodus rotundus. The sequence continues at coordinate 186,239,464 of NC_071387.1, read as the reverse complement.
AATTATGAAAAGCACAGAAATTTGGCCTTTGTACATTATTTAGGAGGCTTTTTGGTTGTGATAGATTTCATCGTAAGTAGAAAATCATTCAACTCTATAAGTTTTTGCATTATTTATTCTATATTTTTGGGAACAAGTTGAGTCCAGCACTTAATATTAGTTACCTGTATTATGATAGAAACATGCATTGTAATATAATGTACCCGTTCAATACAATAAAGTTGCCCCATATATTGTCATGGAATTTATGTCTATGTCATATTAAGTAAAAATCAAATCATGTTAATAAGCAAGATGATTATAATATGTGTAAATATATAAATTATATGTTTTACAATATATGTAAATGCACAGAAGGTGTTTACTTCCCATGATATCATTTTGTTTTTACTTTTACCACCATAATATTTTATATATGATTTTAAGGGCTTTATTCTGTTTTTAAATTTATTTTCCCTAACAATGGTTCTTAATTTTTTTCCTCACAAATCTCTTTCAAGATACAATGAAAGCGGCATAACTTTTTCCTCAGAGACTGTTTTAAAATATTGCAATGGCTAAGAAATTGTCGTAACTGCCAGCACCGATGATTTCTGATTGAAAAATAAATACACCATGCTATCCAATGGAAGAATTACAGGTACACAAGTACAATAGCAATGCCAGGGTCATTAATATGTTTATTCATTTACTCAGCAGAATAACCAAGGCTGAATATGTATTAGGAATTATTCTCAGAATTAATGATAGTGAGAGAGACAAGGCAAAGTCCACAACCTCATAAAACATTCTATGGTGGAGTAGATGGTACAAATAAATAAAAGCAAATTGCAAGGCAAGGCGCTAGCAAGTGGAATGAATAAAACAAATGTGGATAATAAGTGATTATGAAAATGAAAGAGATTGAGAGTGATGTAGGATTTTTTTTTTGAGAACTTAGTCCAAAAAAGAATCTGTGATTATGTGAAAATTGAGTAAAGATCTATACAAAGTAATAGACTGGTCTATGTCAAAGTATCAATATCTAAATGTTTTTATTCATGCTTTGTTTTTTTCTTTCTATGTACTGTATCATTATAAAAAGAAAAAATCTTATTTTGACCCCTGGCCATGGCATAATTTGATGCTTTCCTCAAGTCAGCGAATATTTTGTTTTCTAAAATAAAAATTTCTCTACATGTAAAACAGTCTGTATATTTCATGAAGAGACAGAATGTTTACAACACTGAGTCAAATATTTAGTTTTTGTCCAATCCTTGTATCATATGCATGGAGGTGAAATAGGTGTGTTCATTTTCATTATTTAAGAATATTATTCCTTTATTTTTAAGAACATTAGATATTTTAGAGTATTCTTTTAGTTTCAGTTACTCCAGAATTATCAAAAATATTTGCTACTGACTCACTGAACTTCTCTCCATCAGCACGTGAGAGTACTGATGGAGAGAAGGTCACCAATATTTGGTGATTGATGAGTCACATATGTAATCTACCCAACACCTGATCTCTATTCCTTGACCTCCTCATTTTCTGGTATTTTTTCATCACTTCAGTTCAAACATTCACTTATTGGGGTCAAATATGCTGCCTCCAAAAATGTTGATTTTAAACTTTCATTCTCTTAACATTATCTCTTATCTTTACAAATAATTTAATTCAGACAAACTTCATCATGCATCAGGATTATTCAGAGGGTCTATTATAACAGAGGTTCCTAAACCTTGCTTCCAGGGTTCTGATTCAGTAGTTCTTCTTTTTTTTTAATTATTTTATTGTTGTTCAATTACATTTGTCTGAATTTTCTTCCCACCCCCTCACCCCACCCCATCCAAACCCACCTCCTTCCCTTGCTTCCACCCTCCCCCTTGGTTTTGTCCATGTGTCCTTTATAGTAGTTCCTGAAAACCCTTCTCCCCACTGTCCCCTCCCCTGTCCCCTCTGGCTATTGTTAGATTGTTCTTAACTTCAATGACTCTGGTTATATTTTGTTTGCTTTTTTCTTTTGTTGATTATGTTCCAGTTAAAGGTGAGTCAGTAGTTGTACGGAAGGATCTCAGAATTGTTTTTCCAAAGTCCTTAGGAAATACAATGCTCCTAGTTTATAGATGACTTTTTGAGAACCACTGCTCTAGACAATGAACCCCTTTCACCCTCACAAACACATGACTCATCCCTTCAAACATCTACTGCCCCTTCCTTTTGCCCTTAGTGCCTGGTATAACCTCACCCCTAACACACCCATGTCCTTTGTGCCTCACCTACACAGCGTGAACTGCCGGCTTAGCCTCAATTCTACTGTTCCTAATCAACTCACTGTCCTACTTTGTAAAACGTTGAAATTGAATTTTTTACCCCATCCTCTGCCCCTTCTAAGGGTTACTGATTGTTCCTGTAAAAATAAAATGATGTTAAGATTGCTAAAGCTTTGAAACCTAAAAACAGTATAGTTACCAAGGAGAATTTCAACAATATCAAAAAAAGACAGAGCCCTTGAATAAAAAGATGAATATGAAATGGACTCAAAACCACAGAGATTTTTCTTACCAAAGTTCACTTGGAATGTATAATTAGATACCCTGGGCATAATCAAAGAACTTTCAAAAGCCATAAGACCGTTTCAAATTGGGAGAAAACAAGAAACCAGGGATGAGATTTCTAATGCACAATTTGATAGCATTTGAGTCTATGAAGTAATTATCAATATTCAACTAAGTATTTTAAGAAATTTTAATTATGCCAATGTTATCTAATCATTTTTAAAAATCTGATGTGCATAAGCAATCAGCAAGTTTTTTGAAAAAGTTAAAACACGGCAAACCCAACCATGTGGATCACAACTTTTTGTTCTTAAATCGTCTTGAAATATTCTCTGAAAATTTTAAATTGGTGTATTTTACATTAAAAAGCATACATGTATATTTTGATGTCCCAAGATACTTATCATTCTGATCTATAACAAGTGAGACTTTGAAATGTACTTGAAATCATATAAATGGTAGCTACTGACATTAGGAAAATAATTAAAATACCAGTTGTATCTCAACCTTTATTTCAAAATGCATGTGTGAGTACTCCCTTTGACAGCTAGAGGACTTTATATGGGGAAAACATGGTCATGTATTGGTTGCCCCTTGACGCTGCCTCTATTTCATTTTCTACAGCACATTGAAATCATATACAATCCAGTGTCGTGATTCGCATTTTCAAAACTGAATCAAGATCAAGGAGCGTATTGTTGATAAATGACTATTGAATTTATATAAAGTCAAGTTGGTTTCACATGTGTAACCCTAAATTCTAATGAACTTTCACTCTTACACTTATTTATGGTGCATCATACAAAAATGAGCGCTTGCTACATCACAGCTCATAAAAGAAAAGAAGGCAAAAGTTACTCAAGTATTTACCATGACTATACCAAGCACTGCATGTTGAGGGTTTCATGAACTTCTAACATTTTTGATAAATACAGGATTTATTTTCCTAGCCATATGGTATGACATTAACATCATAGAAAAATCATATCATTAGACAAAATATTTTTTTCCAAAAAACTTGGTTTTGCTTTTTGTCGGAGGGTATTTGTCGTGAATTTTCATCATGTTTTGTGAGCCTCAGGGTAACTGTGACTTTTCCATCTTTACAAAGGAGAGAATGAACAACTTTGAATGATAGCTCCATAATTTTCTTCTATTCCTCTTTAGCTATTAAAGTGAATGCTTATAATGAAAATCATAATTTAGCTCTTGTCTTAGGAAAATTCAATAAACTAATGAGAAAGAAGCTTTGTTTGAATGTTACATAAAAATCTTAAGTTGTTCCTATAAGATCTTTCATTTCAGACTCATATCAAGTCTCAGGATCACTTTTCCAATAAAATCCATTTTTTTACACATTCATGTTACTTGCATATTTTTCCTGCTTCCTCAATATCACTTTCCTAGTAAATTCCATTGTTCGAAAATTACAAATAAGTATTTTGTCATTTTGTAATCCTATTTATTTTTATAGCACATTATTACTTAAGTAAAAGTTAGTTATAAATAATGCTTTATTTGATTGGATAAAATGCTATATAATGTAAAATTCATTACTACCTGAAAAAGTACAAATACTTCCATTTAAACTTAGGCCAGAAAAGTTGACATAAACTGTGGGTCATGCACCTTTTAAACTAGGCTTAGCTCTACCGTTTTGTGCCAGTGTAGTCCTGTTTATAATCAGGGCTGCCCTTATCTGTGAAGCTACCAAAGCCCAAGTTTTGAAGTGAAGAGATGACACAAGCTGCCATTTTTTGGTTGTACAACAAAAAGACCTGAACCACAAGAACTCTTTTTCCGTGTTGATTCAATTTCATCAGTGTTTTGTCTCTGAGATAAGGAAGTACTATGCTAGTAAGTGACTGCCTTTTAAAGTTATTTGGTGTTGGACAAAGCCCTTGGCCACCCAGAAACTCATGAATTCAACATCAAAGGCATCGAAGAGGTTTCCTTGCCTTCAAATGGAATGTCTCTAATCTATCCTCTAGAGTGGGGATGATTAGAACCTCTGAGGCTTATTACACACAGTATTCTACAGGAAGGGCTGTCAACACTAACACTATGTGATAAAGAGAACGCAATGGGAGTCTGGAAGGATTATACCTTTGAAGATGTTATTATTTTTACAGAAAAAGCGACACACATCATCCAGCCAGAAGCAAGAAAGTCCTGCTGAGGAAAACTGCCCAGATGTAGTGACCGACTTCACAGGATTTATGATAGAGCCAATTCAGGACCGAGAAAGAGGGTGTGGATATGGCAAAAAGGGTGGGGGTGACTATTCTCAAGATATGGAACTTGAAGGAATTCAAGGACAAATAGACACTGCACCAGAGGATTTAACAGAAGAGAACTTGATGGAGACCAGTGCTTCCAAACCAGATGATGAGGACGTAGGAGAAGCAGTGCCAGAAAACAGACTGACCTCAGACAATCTATCAGAAGAGTTTCACTTATTCCATTCGCTTTTTCACTTTTTTAAAGATATGGACACTTCTATAAGTGTTCTGAAACTAAAGCAAAGAGTGGGAAAAGGAGATTGGTATCATATAGAATAGAAGTACTTTCAGAGAAATGAAACTGTAAAAAAGTCAGACAGAAATTACAATGTATTTTGCTACAGTTACACTGAGGTATCAAATTCTCTGGACTCCCTTTCTATCTCCTCTGCCTCTTCCGACTCTGCCACCCCCAACACAGCATGACCAACCCCTCCTCCTTCTGTTTAGCTTCCTCATTGTGAGGATGATGATGATCCACTTCCACTTAATGGACAGTGAATTATCACATTGTAACAGTTAATAAACTTATCTATCGTGTGTATGAAAACCTGATAACTATACAGCAAGAACTGTATCAGAGGTTTCTGTGTTACCATCATCATTATCATCATCAATCATCACCTAAACAGAGTTTTGTGTGCAAGACATATGAAAGCGCACGTTACCTATTCTTGCATAGGCATGAGTAATATTTAAAATAAAATTAATAATTTGTTAGTTTTATTAATTATATAACTTTGCTTTCAGAGAATTACATTATAGTACAGTGTGACCTCCCCCACCCATCTCATAACTGGAGCAACTGCTTATCAAGATATCATCACAGGTAAGTGGCTTTTTAAAAAATGTAACAATGTTTTCAATACTATACTATGAATACGACTATGATACTTACCCCATATAAATTTTACAGTGATTCACCCATTTGTGATAGGCTAGGTGAGCATGAAGCAACCATGTCAACTACACGAGGCTCCTGAAAAGCAATCATATCGTTCCTTCTTCATTATCTATGAGTGAATCATTGTACCTATAAATTATTATGTGTTTATTTTATGCATTTTACTCTCACTTGTGGTGTTTAGAATTAGTAATACATATAACCCTTATAGTGTTTGAATTAGATAAGACAACATAAGGTAGGCACTGACAGAGGATCCATCCTGTGAGCAGATGATGCAAACTTACACTATCAATAAATACAGTACAGTACTATAAGGGTACTTTTTCTTCCTTGTGATTTTTCTAATATCATTTTTTTTCTAACTTACTTTCTTGTAAGAGTACAGTATATGTTACATATAACATACAAAACATATGTTAATCAACTTTTGATGTTACCTGTAAGGCTTTTGATCACCAGCAGGCTATTAGAAGTTAAGTTTTGAGGGAATCTACAGTTATATTTGGACTTTTTATGTTGTAGGAGTCTGCACCCCTAGCCCCTGTGCTGTTCAATGGTCAAGTATGAGTTGAAATACCTAATAAGGAAAGCCTCATTAAATAAATTTACAAAGATGAACTGAAAAACACAGTACTTGTAGAGTTTTTGCAAAATTGAACAAGGTGATGTTCAGCATGATATGAGATTTCTATATGAAAACTCCCATTAATTTTTTATTTCAAATTTGTGAACTATATATAAGAACAGAAATACCAAATAGCTCGCTGACTATTCTCTAGCCTACCAATAATACACAGTACATAGTCAACAGTGGACCCTAAACTTGAACCCTACCAATCCAGCTGAGAAGCTACTTTGCCAATTTTAGTGAGCCTATTATCTGTCGTGATCAGAAAGTATAGACTTTAAAAATGGCTAGTCCCAGCCTGAAGAAATTTAAATTATGATAGAAATATTGCAAATAGAACAAATAGATCTAGAGAAGCCATCTCCTCAATGATCTGGGTATTTGTAGGTTGAATAAGCATACGCCATCTGTCATTTCAAACTTAGGGACTGTATGCCAGACAAACATTTTAAGAGGTTTTGACAAGTTTTTGTATGAGATGAGACATTCAACAAGACAAGAAAATAATTTATATAGCATAGCATGGAGAGATACGGAGCAGGATAGAAAGTTGGTGCAACATGAATGAATTATGATTTTTAATTATGACTACTACTAATAAAGGTTATTCTTTAAGGTGCATTATAGACATTTTTTTCCTGCAATTTAATGTCAGCATTTTATCATTGCAGTTAGTGGTTAGTGCAGTTAGCCCAAGAAATAATGGTTCTATTTTGTCAACTTCCACCCTGCAATGGGTAGAGCTGTTCTAGTGACTTTGTAAACCAAGTCGGAGGTCCTTTCATACATGTGACTCTTGATGGTTGGGATAAATATGCATGGGCGTATGTGAAAAGTGTGACAGTTTAATGCTTTCAATTTGCTATGGCATGTTTCCATTAAGCCATTTTTAAATTGCTTTTGAATATTATTTCTAAGTGTTTCTGATCTTCCCAGCAGTTACCCAAAAATAAATGAAATGGTGCTTTTTGTTTTGTTCTTGTTATCAGTACTTGGAATGAAGAGTTTAAATAACATGGGGTGTTGGGGGGGGGTTACAATAAGTAATAAGCTGGGCCTATACCAGGAAAACATAATAAGTAAATCTTTCCTTGCCATTTTGATAGATTAATAGGTCTACTCCTATTTTTTATTCCAAATAATAAATTGAAGTTTCACAATGAATTTGTATAGTGACAATTTTAAACTTGTCATTTGGGGAAAACATATGCTTGTAAAGGGGGTTGGCTGAACATCAAATGTAAGCTTTTCTGAGTTATTAGAACCCAGGCATCTGTTCTAACACATAAGATGCTTATGGGAAAACGTTTAAAATAAACATCCTGCAAACTGTGGGAAGGTTAAATCAATGTCCTCCAGTGACCCTTCCCCAGGAGTATATCAGTCACAGCTTCGTAGAAGCTTCAAGGCATCAAGAGGAAACCACAGAGCTGTGAAGAAACAAGGAAAACAGCACTTTTAATCCCAACATGAAGACCAAACTACTCACAGCACCAAATCACTTGTGCAGGGAGTGTTAAATTACTGGTGTACATGTTTAAAAGGGTCATGATGTGTAAAAAGTATTGATTTTGCATGTTTGCTTACTTGCCAAGTAAACACAGGCAAAAATTTTTATGGGATAAGATTTCTAATTTAAGTACATTTTATAATTAAATATCAATCTCTTTTATACTACCAATAAACAATAAATCTCTACTTTATATTAAGTATATATGAAATATTTTAATGTATTTGAGTCACATATTTCCAGAACTAAAACTTTCAAACTATTTTATATTGACATTTTTGTTGTATATACATTAATTTTTAACTTCACCTGCTACTGTATATCTCCAAGTATAGGTGCCAGTATGAAACTAACTAAAAAAGTTTTTTATGTGTTAGAATGAACAGATGATTTTAAATCAAAGAAGTGAAAGGGTCATTCAATTTATTGGTTAATAGTCATTTACATTCTTTGAGATTACATAATTGGTAGTCAAATCCTTAGAATTACATAAATAGTAATCACATGCATAAAGAGTAGTCAAATCATTATGATAAAAAGTAGGAAAGGAAGAATTAGCAAGTATACATTTACGTAAAAACTGGCATAAAAGCATAGGTAATATTCAAATTTGAAACTCATATGGGGTCTAATTAAATGCATGTGTTGTATCAAAAAAATGAAAGATGCATTTTATGCATTTATTATGAATTTTTAAGAAGTGTTGAGAATTTTTGTTATATATGAGGTCATATTAAAAGAGAAATGTATAATATTCTGAGGAAGATGATGGAGTCTCTTCTTGTTTCAGCTCAAGAAAACAATGGAGAAATTTTTTTTTCTTTTTTTATTGTTGTTCAAGTACAGTTGTCTCCATTTTACCCCCACCACTCCCCCCACCCCAGCCATCCCCACCTCCCACCCTAGATCCTACCCCTTTGGCTTTGTCCATGTGTCCTTTATAGATATCCCTGAAAGCTCTTTCCCCCTTTTCCCCCCATTATCCCCTCCCACCTCCCCTCTGGTTACTGTCAGTTTGTTCTTAATTTCAGTGTGTCTGGTTCTATTTTGTTTGCTTGTTTATTTTGTTGATTAGGTTCCACTTACAGATGAGATATATGGTATTTGTCTTTCACTCTTTGGCTTATTTCACTTATGCTCTCCAGTTCCATTCACGCGGTCACAAAGGGTAGGAGCTCCTTCTTTCTTTCTGCTGTGTAGTGTTCCATCATGTAAATGTACTTCAGAGACTGCTGAGGATACGTGAATGTGTTTTGCATGCAGACTGATCTAATCTGACAGACTAGAATGCCTGTGAACCTAAAAGGATGTGAATTATTTGAGAACCCAGACTCTAATCAATGAGCACTCATTATCACATTCCACAAACCATATCTCAGAAAAAATATCAGGTATGCCCTCTTTTGATATACAACCAGGATAAGACCCTTAGTGAAATATAGAAAGATGAAGTATAAAAGGAAAAATGTTGGGAAAGTCAGAACAAAACACCATTGGTACACTAGCGTCCTAGGTCTGTGTGTGCCGTGTTCTCTTAGTGATAAGAAAGTAATAACACAGAGAGACTTTTACTAAGCAGCTATCACTATCTTTTTTATACAGAGCCCATAGAGATTGGGGCTGTCCTGATATTCTTGGGTTCTATGGAGTTTTAAGTTTATGCCTGCAAATTGTGTACACTCCTCCTATTGAGAATCCCTGACCCTCAAATCCAGGTGGGTTTGAAACTGGTATAACCAATAGAGTACAGAGAAAATAACACAATGTGATTTCCAATTCAGGTCAGAATAGACCAGATAGCTTCTGCCTTCCTATCCAGAAAAAGTCAGTAGCCATGTGAGAAACCTGACACTCCATGTTGGAGAGCCATGTGTAACTTTTCTGGTCACGTCTCCCAGATGACAGCCAGCGTCAATACCATTATGTAAGTAAGTCGCCTTAGGTATCTGGCCCATTCTGACTTGTGGATGACCACAGGCAGCTGACACCTGACTGCACTATATGAGAGTCCCAGGCAAGGGAGAGCTGCCTAGACAAGCTCTTTCCTAGTTCCTGACTCTTACAGGTGGAGTTCTAAGAAAGCTCCAGAATACACACCTGTATATTTCCTTCCCCTTGAGTGAAGGCAAGAGTTGTGAATATGATCTAATACTCATTCCCTTGATTATGCCATGTTCTATCAGACAAAGGTAATAAGATAGTCACTCCTGTGATTATATTTTATAAGTTTATCTGACAGCATGGTGGAAAGAGAGCTTTTCTGTTGGCTTGGAAGATGAAAGCTGCCTTCCTTGACCCTGAGCAGAGAGCACAGCTATTTTATTCCCAGACCCCAGACCCAAAAGAATTTTGTAATAATAAATGGTTTTGTTTTATGTTTCTTAGTTTCTGGTAATTGCGTGGTAATAAAAGATAAATACATTGGCTCATAAAATTATGAGAAAGGTAAGCTAGATGTTTTAAGTTGCTAATTTTTTATAATTTGTTACAGCCATTAGTAACAGCGCTGAATTGGGGATGATTTATAATTCAGCAATAATGAAAAGAAAGTTCTGTTCTCTTTTCCCTTGCTTCTATTGAGAAAGGTAGAACACAGGTCCTTCACCAGAGTCTACGGCACTAAGGGAAAGGGACAACTTGGGGTATTCCTATAGGGTTCAGATCATTTCAGGAAAATACATCATGAAGGTTAAGAGAAAAATGCAAGTCACATATTTTTCTCTATGAACTTGTTTATGTATTTGCCATAAGAACTCTTGAAAATATCATCCACGAATTTATGACAGAGAAGGCACGGAGTTCCTTAACTCAGGGCCTTACATCCTGTAGTTCCTTCAGCTCTGCAGGTGTCTCTTGCACAGCTCTTGACACAGTGTCAGGTTTCTCTAAGGATGTGGACGTCCTGTAAATTTGCTGTACCATAAAGAGAGCAGCTTCCTGCATTTCCCATTCGGTCATAATCTCATCACTCTTCACCTTCACCCGTCCAACAGGCTGCTTCCTCCACCCGTGGCCAGAGCAACCTTGTTTGTAGTGTCGCTATCCCAAAAGTGTGTTCATTCTCAAGCAAAATCTCATTAGGCTTTCAGCAATTATCTATTCAAAAAAAATTGAATGATTAATAGTACATGAGGTTTAAATAGATATGTGGCTGAAGTAGATAAGCTGTATAGAATATTTTAAAATATACTGGAGTTAAATTAACATATCACACTTTGTTCTGATCCCATTCATTTCCTATGACAGTTATAAAAAATTACCACAAATTGGATGGCTTAAAAAAAAGAAAAATTTCTCTCACATTTCTTATGCTAAAAGTTTCCAAATCAAGATGACTGGGCCTTGTCCTCTGGCTGAAATCTCAAAAAGAGAATCTGCTTCGTGCCTTTCTCTCATCCTCTGATGTCTCTGGCAACATTTGTCTTGTAGACACATCACCCAATCTCTGCCTTCTCGCACAGTAATGTGTTCATATGGCCTTCCTTCCTTCCTTCTCTGGGTCTCTCTCTTCATGCCTCTTCTCGTCTTCTTGTAAGAATACAAGTCATTTTGTATTAAGGGCCCACCATACTCCATTATGACCTCATCTGAATTGGCATCTTCATTATACCTGCCAAGACTCTATTTCCAAATAAGTTCACGATCACAGGTACGAGGGGTAAGGATTTGAACATATCATCTGGGGAGACATAATGCAATGCCCATATTACCATTAAATATGTCGCCAAGTGAAGGATAGTGTTAAGGTGTAGACAACACTTTGAATAAGTGGTTTGCACATTTCATGCAGGAGCAACTTGATCATTGATAAAATGCTCATGGTAGTTGGTATCAACAGCATTTTAATTGAATCGTTATTACACTCTACTGTATATACCTTTTTTTCAACAGGAGCCCTCCATGTTCCTAGGCTCATTTGTATAGTATTAAATTCCATTTTTATTACTGGTGTCCTATGAAGTCATGTATAACTTCTGACTATAGTTTCTTGAATATATTTTTGAAACTTCTATAATAAAGTAAGAAAAAGATAGTAGGTCAAGTAGTAAAATTGGCAAAAACTAAAATAATCACCTCAAAACAAAAAATTTCAAAATAATAAACACATAGAAATATTCAAATATAAACACATGGACTCACATACATGCAAATATATGCTCACATATAATTTATAGAAACATATTTGGCTAATTTATTAGGACATGTACATGGTACTACACAAAAATGCATACATTTCATTAATATGGAAAGCTATGCTCACTTGATCTACATGAAATTTAATCCTTGTAATTATTATCATGTTTTGTCCAAATATTATTGGTCCAAATTCTCATTTTTGAATCAAAATATTTTACTTTACAAGAGCCTCATATCTACTAAATATACAGACACACCATTAAACTTCCTTACTTTGTACATTTTGTCTTAAAATTCTATGAGTTTAAAATATTTGAAAGCATGGACAGGATGATACAGGAGGTCATTAAGTAAACCTCGACTTCCTTATGGTAGAGTTTCGCCCTGTCAAATCACTCCTTTAGATCCAGATGGAGGGAAGTGGAGAGACAGCACAGATTAAATTCTAACCTTGCACTTGCTGAGCAAATCCCTGGATCAAGTGTGTTTCATGAACCAAAAACTTCAGCATATGCAGGTTGGTGTTATTTTTCTTGTAAAAAAACATTCCTGCGTGTCTGAGGAGACTTAGCAAATATGGAGCCTGGTGTTCCATAACTAATTCTGGGTGTGAAATGTCTTCATTCCCCAAGGGAAGGAATGCTAGCTAATGTCTGTTTATGTAAAGTAGAAATGCAGAAATACATAATTTAAGATGACTGGGATGCTCATTTATGTGTCCATAAATATTTGAGAGGAAAATGTCCTTCCATTCATGTGCACAAACATTCACACAGAAGCTCAATATTTAAATGACCTGCTGGAGTTCCTGCCACCTTTGTAGGATTGTTAATCGTTTCAGGCCCTTATTTTCACAGTGTTAAAGTTTATCTTGACTTTACAGCTTTAACAGGTGTTCAGGCTGCCAGCTTACATTATCGTTACTCAATAGCCGCCAACATAATTGTTTCTGAAGCAACTTTTCCTATGATATCTGTGACGTAAAAATAAATACTAAGTGACTTCAATTGTATTTTCTTTTTCTATTAACATTTCAAGCTGTTAAGTGGCTCTGATAGAACTTTTTAACTTTTAAAAACTACCAAAACAAGTTTTTAAAAACATAGCTTTTCCTTCCACACTGTGGCTATAGCATATTAAAGAATTAAACTCATTTTCAGATCATTGAACTTTAAATGTTAAATGAAAACAGAATTTTTTTTATTCTTCTCTTTCTTTCGCAATGATTACTGCCCCATCTTTGCACAATTAATGAGGTTTTACCATGAGGCTCTTGTGTGTATTCATTTAAAAATCTTTAGTTGCTTTCTGTTAAGAACAACTGAGAAAAAATTGCTTTGCTCTGTCTTCCATGTTTTCTTGCTTATGCCAGTCCTGAATAATAAGCCCATACAAGAAGGAAGTGTGATTTTAAAATACACTGTGCGTTAGAAATAGTGGCATTTTGTCAATATAGATTACCTCCTCGTTAATATGAGAACTATGTAATAAACTAGCTCAAACACAAACCAGGATCCAGGATCAGATGTAGAATTAGTTAAATTTAACTTTCGATCAGAAAATATTCTTCTTACCTCCTCCCACAAAATGTAATTTTTCATGTTTGCTTTGTGACTTGTCTTTTTTTTTCTTTTTTAGTAATCAGAGCATAAATATCTTAGAGACTTATTATAAAATAGAGAAATCAACTTTTAGTCATCTTTTTCTTTTGCTTTCCACGTATCTAGTAGGACAGAGTGGAGAAGGGGACTAACTGCTCTCAGTTTCCCGTTGGGAACACTAGAGGAAGAAGAAAACCCCCAAATTCCCTTTCTAGTCCTGGTCAGATGGTACTTTCCTCTTCATCCTGTGTCACGACCCTCTCTGCCATTCACCTTTCTCCGAATTCTAGGGACCTCATTCTATGGTTTAACTGATCATACTGCCAGCTAGAGTGGTCAAAGAATTGTATGCCATCCCTTCTCTTCGTCTTTCTTTATATTTTAATGCATTAATCAATCATTGTAATGGTGATTATGAAGAAAGGTGCTCACAATTTTTTTTCCATTTTGGAAAGAATTATATGTTACAATTTATTTTTCTGTTATTGATGAGCAATTGTTTTTGTCACTTTAAACTACTATAAATAAAGCTACTGTGAATACTTTCTGTGGACATCTGTGCAAGTTTTCTAGACACATATGCAAAGGTGAAATTGCTGGGCTATTATTATTGATGTTCACATTTTAGTTGCATTAGAAAGTGTCATAGTATTTCCCAAACTGCTTATAATCTTTTCCACTCTGCCCCACTGCCACTGCAGTGGGTGAGAGTGTTAATTGCTCTGTGTCCTCCCCAACCCCAGAGTAACAGACTTCTTAGACTTGCTCATCTGCTGTGTGCAGTAGTATTTCCTTGATGTTTTATTTACATTTCCCTATTTACAAGGAGACAGGGACTTTTTCATTAGTTCTTTGGCAATGTGAATTTTCTTTTGTGTGAAGTGACTATTCAAATCTCTTGATCTTTTTTTAACTGTCTTTCTCATATTGAACAGTAAACAGTCTATATGTAAAAATCTGTAAAATACCTGTATATTATGTTTCTGACTGCCTTCTCAACAAGGTATGCACACCTTAAATCCCGGGGCTTTTCTCGCCATCATCCTGGTCATGTAGTCTCACTATGCGAGCAATGCTCCTCTTCCCGGTTAGCCCTCCACTCCATCTCTGGATGTTCACTAGTTTTATCTGCTCAAAAAGTTTCCTTCTCAATCAGCCGTTTTCTCATGCACAATCATTGTCTTCCTTTTAACTAAGTTGTTCCTTTAGTTTTCCAACATGCTTTATCATCAAGGACTTTTATGCTGTCTGTTGGACAAGGTAGTATATGTGGCCCTGTTGCCATTTGAAACGGTTTCTGTCAATTTATTCAGCAGTCCTGATGTGGCTACAGTACCTAGGTGGTATTTCTTCTTTCTCAGCTACTCAAATGTGTTTTTGTGATTTTTGTTGGAGGTCTAAACCTGAATGTGAATAAATAAAATCTAAAAGTCTTGTCTTGCTACACAAGCCTAAAGATACTGTATTAGAGGAACAAACACATACAATTGTTTTCTGGGTAAGAAAACAGGGTCTCAGGGTATGGCATCAATCTTATTCCTTTCTTTAGTATATTAAAGACATTACTATTGGCTATTTAGCATTTGTAAACACTGTGCTTGAGCTTTAGAAATATAAAAGTTGAAACCACAGCATCATTCAGCCAAGAGATCATGCAGTTTTGTTTGGAGAAACTGTAGTAATGAAATCTGTGGACTAATAAATTATAGGTCTATACACCAAAAACTAGAGGAGTTGGGAAGATGGAGATTCTAGGAGTCAGGAAAACACTGTGGAGGTGAGGTCGTTTGGTCAGTCTAAATGATGGCGCTGAGGAATTTCGATGACTACGGGTAGCAAGGTTATATTTCAGGTAGAAAAAGCAAACAGGCTAGGTGCAGAACACAAGAGACTGCATGGTATGTGCATGGGCCTTAGATTTTATGCTGCAGAGTAATGGTACTCCAAGTTGAAAGTACATTCGAATCACATGGAGAGCTTGTAAAACAAAGATTCAAGGCCCCACCCCTAGAGTTTCTGATCTGGTTGTTCCGAGATAATCTTAAGATTTGACTCTCAAACAATTTCCCCATTAATTCTGATCTTGCTTTTCTGTAGATTTGACTTTGAGAACTGTGTATGTTCAAATTTTTTATTCCATTGAGTTTAACCTGGCAGTTCTGTAAAAGATGGATTTGAAACAGACAAGGAAGAGATATGGCAAACTCAATCACAATTGTTCAAAACATGTTGAGAAGACCTTGAGTAGTGTCAATAGGTACAGAGGTAATACATAAGATGGATTGAGAAGTAGGAGACAGGAGGAAAGTAAAATTTGGTTTGTTAGAAACAGATGAGAGAACAAGACAAACTGCAAAGTTTCTCAATTTTATGTGTGACTGGTTTTTCTATGTCCTGAAAAAAACATGGAATATATAACGAGGAACAAAGTTCAGAAGGAATGACTTCAAACACACAGAGATATGTAGACATATAGATATCTTTCAGGTAGTTGTATGTAAAAATGTAAAGTTTAGGACATTATGGGAGAGAATTGTACATTTGGGAGTGATGAGTAAAGACGATAATTAATAATGATGAAAGAAGAGCAAAGAGGAGAAAGCTGTTTAAAGAGTTGCAATGGAAGGGGAACCTGAGAGAGTCAAAGAAGGATAAGCCAAGGAATGAGTGTCACAGAAGCCAAGTGAGCAAACAACTCCAAAACGGAGAAAGTAGCGTCAAAATGTGTCAATATGGTGTTCACTGATGACATTTTTAAAACAATTTCTGAGAAAGTAAGGGGCAGAAGTCAGGGTTTGCTAGGAAGGAAGGAGATAAAGTTAGGAGAATCTATCAAGGACTATGTTAATGAAAGAAAAATATATGACAGAGATAATCTGCAAAGAAATAGAATGATTCTTGAAAATATTAGGTGCTCTCAAAATTTTATAAAAATCAATATCTGGTTCAGTAATTGTTCAAAGACCTGTCCTTTACTTGGCAGAGGGTGTACTGAGAATCAGGTTCAACATTCTGCATTTGACACTGCATACACTTCTCTATCTATGGGAAATTTACATGCAAAAGACTTGAAACAATCAACTTTCTGAGAAACTCATATACATGTGTTGTAAATACCAAACACCAGGGTAATTTTGACAAAGTCTGCAGTAGATTACTCTTAAATTTCATCCAATTAAGTTAGAACTAAATTGGTTTCTTTTTGCTTTGAGAATCTTCTGGAGTTAGGCTATGGGGATTTTGCCGTTGCTCTCTACATAGCCACTCTGCTGCCGAAAGCTGATATATCAAGATGACTTTGCTTATCTTACAATTAAAATACAGTTATATTTCCTACATTTGATTATGGCAATTTGTTCACCCTGCTTTAGCTCACTTACGCAAAATTGAGAAGGGGGACAGGTACCAGAAAGAGGCAGATCTAATTTACCTTTGTTTTTCTATGGTATATTTTCAGTGTTTCAGTTGAAGCCTAATTTGCTATTTGTACAATTTGATTTCTTTGTGTTACTTTATAGTTACTTTTATTGTTGCCAAAATACACAGGATCCTAAAGACTAAATTTTTAGAGACCAATCTGCACTTAACGTTTTACTGCCACCAGGTGTTACATATTAAGGTGCTTTGCTAACTCTCTAATGACCCTGGAGGCACTGGGATTTGTCTGGGCCAGGTGCATAGAGATTATGTAATTTAGAAATGCAAGCATGTGAACCTTATGCAATTTATTGATACATTAATAAGCAAAGTAAAAGATATATAACAGCCAGGTTATCAAATCACAAGGATAAGCATGTCAATTTAGTAAGTTATTTTCTAATTAAATGACACTTTATTAAACTTCTTAAATAATATTGTATACAATGTATTTTTACTTGCCAATGGAAAATATATTGTGAAGCCAACTGTTCAACAAAATACAAATGTTTTTCTTATTTGAATGTAGCAAATGTGCATTGCGCTAAATTTGAAATGCTTCTATTTGGAGTTTTGCTTTATGTTCAAGTTGAAAAAGACAATTGTACAGCAAAATTATGTTCTGCAATTATATTTAAAATGAGCTAATGTTCATCTTTTTTTCTGAAAAGGGCCTGAAATAGGATACCTGTTGTCTGGCCACGGCAGGATTATAATAGAAGAGAGGCCATGCGATTCTTTGCTCTTGGCTGAGCGACTCTCGGTATTGAGAGTCACGGTGGCTGTGGAGAGACTACCTCAATGATAAAAAAAAAAAAAAAAAAAAAAAACACTTGAGTTCAAGGAAATTTATATTTTATATAAATTCATAAATATTTTAGTAGAGTCAATAATAAGAAAAATAAAACAAAGTGCACACTATAAAAGAAGAACTCAAATTAAATTGACTCATTCATTAGGCTGATTAAATCTTTATTACTTTCTTGCATGTCGAAGCCTGGTTCTACTCAATGGGTCATTACAGAGACTTTAAAGGTAAGATTTTTTCAAATTTTATGTATTTATTTTTAGTGAGAGGGAAAGGGAGGGAGAAAAAGAGGGAGAGAAACATTGATGAGAGAGAGAAACGTGGATTGGTTGCCTCTCACATGCGGGCCTGCAACCAGGGCATGTTCCTTGACTGGGAATTGAACTGGTGGCACTTTGCTTTGCTGAACAACGCCCAACCTACTGAGCCACACTGGTCAGGGCCATAGTAGAGACTTTAAACACCATTCCTTGCACAGGACACCAGAGATTATGTAGAGAAAAGATACCCTTTGCCTTTTTCATGACATTTTCATAGTGTTTGCAGTCTAGTAAGGAAAGATAAAATAGTAAATGCATAACCATCAAACAGTATGATACGCCCTCTGTTAGGGATGATCATGCCAAGGGCGGCTTAGCACATTAAAAAGGGTCTGTGATCTGCCATATTCCCAGGATTAAAAGGCTCTCTGAACACAATCACTAACTACCTTCTGCTCTGTTCGAATCCTGTGTCCAGAGGGTGATAAATCAGGGCTGAATGGTGTGGAACTACCTAGTCCTTCTTGGGAGCTAGCGAAACAAGACTTTGGCTTGCTGAATCATTTCCATGGAGTCTGAGCAACTTCAAAGCCAGATACTTAAATTGGTGTCTAGAACATATTCGCTCAATGTTTGAAAAGAAATGTTCCTTTCAGACCCACTCATTCATTTCACAGATAAGTAAGTGGAAGCAGATGAAAGATGAGATCCGTAACTCAAACCCAGATCTTTTCCTTCCAAACACATTGCTTTTCTTCTCACTTCAAAATCCTGTCCTCACACTTCTGATTATCTCAAGAAGAAATTACTTCCAAATTCATGAAGTATTTTAGTGTCTTACATTAATCCTGATGAAGAAAAAGTGTATTTCATCCCTTTTCCTCCTAAGGAGATATATTATAACAGTAACTATACCCTTAGTACTCAGTATCATACAACGTAACTTCCAGGAGGAGGAGATTTTTCTGTAATATTCAGTATAAACACCATTTTATACATTGTATGAAAATGAAATCAAACAGAAAATTCTTTATATGAATGTAGCTACCGCCAGTACTTACATTGGACTATTACGTTATTCAAAATGGAATAATACGTATGCAGAAAGTGCACTGTGCTCTTTATAGAGTTTGCACAAAATTTTTATGTCTAAGATGTGAATTTTCCTTCTTTTCCCATTACTTTGTCAAATATCTTACCAACAGGACCCACTTGATGTGTGTTCTTGTAGTCATAGAAACATATTATGCTTTTCATTTTGCTGGCTACGACTTTTTTCCTCACATAACAACAAAACAAGTAAATAAGTGTCTTCAATTTGTCATAGACACGGGCTTGTTTCATGGTATTTTCTGGCATAGGCTTATTGCAAATGCTTTCTTTAAAAAGTAAATACGGATGGAATGAATTTATTGAGTTATTAAAATTACTAACAGCAGAATAATTTCAAAAAATGAAATTCATTTGGGGGCACGTTACTTGTTTTCCCCTTGAGGTATCCTATGAAACAAGAATGAATACTGAATGTAGGACGCAGGACTGGGAAAGAGTTCAGAGGCCAATTTCCATATGTATATTCAATGTTACTGACAATCTGGCGGCCTTGATGTGATTGGCACCTGCGATCTGGGGAAAGCATGACCATCTGTTAGATGATGGAAATCTCATCGGGCAAGTGAATACCCAAACAGTAAATATAAGTGTCATAGAAAGCCCAGGTAATTATGAATGATGAGCTGTGCAGAGATAGGGGTAGGGAGTTGATTTACTGCATTTGCCATGTATAATGGGCACCCACATTTTTGGACCAAACTTTCAGGAAAAAAAAGCTTTTGTTTTAATGTTTTAATTAAAATTTTTATTTATTTATATTTAGAAATAAAACTGATTATCGTATTCCAGGGTATTATTTTCCATATGGATATTATCATTGCTTTCTAGAGTTACATTTTTAACCCATAAGCATAAATAAAATAATTAAAAACATTTATACAGGTACGGAATTAGTACTTCCTGTTATAATGCGCATCCTCATTTTTCCCTAAAATATTTGGGCAAAAAAGTGTGTGTTATACATGGCAAAGTATGGTAGGTGTTCTATGAGTCCTTGATTATAATCAGCTCTGATGATTTTTTTAGGTATTAATAAATGACATTTAATAATATTTCAGAAAAGATATGAAAACAGAAACCTAGTCCATAACAATTTCCAGACAATGTGTTTCTCCTATTCCACATAACAGAAGGGAACATGACTCTAATGAATAAACTGTCATGATTGCTTACCAGATACATTTCTGTTTAGTGCACGTGCCCTAACCTCTGTGCTTATAACATTTTCCAGGATCAATGAGCACATGTTGAGACCTAAATCTTGAAGCCAGTTGCTGCTGCCAAATTGCTATTGGATTAAGTAGTCTCCTAAGGGTGTGTACATTCTCTGTGTTAGAAATTTGATTTTCCTAAGCCAGAATGTAATGCTAAAGAAATTTGTAAACAGCTGTTGCCCTTTGTCTGTGTAACCCAAACACAAGAAAGTATCTAAATGTTGAATAAACTTGGTCCCTTTGTGGAGTTTTGTTGACTGAGATAAGCTTTGCTTCCAGCCAGTTAAGTGAGGTCTATATCTTACCCATAGATTTTTAATGAACTACAAAAGAAAATTAATGTATATCCAATACAGAGTTTACTTTGTACAGTCCCCTTTTAAATAAAGGTATCTGTAAAGATTTTAGCAATCATTGGTTCAGTTCCTGTTGTGTTTAATGTACTGTATTATGTAGTAGGGTTAATGCAAAGATGATTATAACACAACATGTGTTCTAAATTGAAACCATAATATCATATTAATCTGGAAAATCTCAGTTAAATAATAAACATGGGTGGGAAGATGCAGGCTTACAGTTATGAGCATACAAAACCCAGTTTATTCTTCTGTTATTATTTATTCTTGTATTATTATATTCTTGTGTTATATCTTTTTCCACATGAACAACTGTAAACCTACATTTGCCCACCCCTGTATATATAACAATCTCAGTAATATCATAGGTCATTTCAGAAACAGAAACACCATCTGTTAGCTTTCTTTTGCTAGGTAGATTACAGAATACATTGTATCTATATAAAGAGGTTACTTATTGTATCTCTTAATCACTCAGATATACTTTAATATTTCCTATGAATGAGGCACTGAAACAATAACTCAGCTTAGAAAGACATTTTAATAACTGGTGGTTTATTTAGGGACCTTGTACTCTTAAGGAATTTTAGGAGATCTTCTTAACCAATAAATTCTTTGAAAAAACTCTTATGTCACAAAAAGATTAGGTTTTGTGTTGATATTTCTTGTAGCTTGATGAAGAGACTGCATCATACTTTTTTTCCATGTAGATTTTTAACCAATTGAGAAGTAGAATGCATAAGATGTTGGAAAAAACAGTACCTTTATTACTAGAACAGCTGATCAGACAATATTGTTTGTACAAAAAAATAAAGAGAACTTTCCGGACATTTCCATTTGAATCGAGCCTGGCATCAGTGGTTTGTGCCTTGGGGACCTTAGCGCAGGGAAGAGAATGAAAGCTGGGCAATCAGAGAGAAGACAGATCCAGAAAAAAACACCTGGTGACCTTGTCTTGGGCAAAGGACAACCATTCTCTCTAGCACAAATAGAAAGGAAATAATTTTATACACTACAATAGGAGGGAGAGAGGATTTTTTGTCAAAAAAAATCTATACAATTAAAGCAAGTCAAATCAGAAAACCCAAGACGAATAAAATGTCAAAAATTGTGGGAGTAATGCTGCATCATTGGAAAGCAATCAATGGAAAGAAAATATTATGGTAGTTATTTGTTACTTTCACAGTTTTAATAAAGCAGGTCCAAAATTAGAGGAAGAACAACAAAATAGACTTTGAGAATAAAGAAGAGCATTACTTCTCTGCATTCTAACTACATGCTCCAAGGATATGAATAATTATTTTAATTTAAAACTCTTAACAATACCAAATAATCCAATCATTTAAAGGCATCAATATATAGGGACAGTGCCAGAAACAGAATATCACCCATAATAAAATCTATTTTTTAAAATCAATTAGAATTGTATAACTTCACAAGTATGATTTACCACAAACCAACATATTTATCCTCTTCATTTGAAATATGGGAAAAAAGAGAACTACTTGAAAAAGTTGAATTATCCAAAATTTTACAGCTTATATGAAATTTAAGTGAGATATCTGTTAAATATCTTTTAGATAATGGTATACTTGAATATTTCATTTTCAATGGTATGATAAAAACAAATTTAAAAGTCAGATATTTGAATATATATATATATATTTATAAAATACATGAAAATTGTTAAAAAGAAAAAGGAAGGAGAGAAGGAAGAAAAATAGAAAGAAAAATAAACAGAAAAAGAAAGGGAAAAAGACAGATAACTAATGGGCATATGAGTTACAGAAGAAATAAATGTCAATGAGTTTTTTGAGAGGAAAAATAACACTATAAAATGTCTTCTGCACCTGCATACATGGAATAAGAATTCATTTCCCATGGTCAAGTCTACCATCTGAGCTCAGTGAGCTGGAGTCGTGGAGGACAGAGTTCTTCTCTGAGAGAACCTAGATTTACTGATTTGTATGCAGTGGCTCAGCTCAAGAAACTGAGTTGGATATGCTGGGAAGAAAATATCAAAATGATTTATGAAGCCTAAGGGGCTCAGGGTACTTGTTATGCTACCTTGTCAGAGCTGAACTCCCTTGATTACTAGAAAATAAAAGAACTGCTTCTTTAGTGACCAAGAAGGCAGAAGAGAGTGTTAGAATCCAGTTGTAATTTCTTTGTATTGTGATCTATTGGGCATGTCACTCAAACTTTGAACTAATAATGCTTTATCTTTGTCATGGAGAAAATTGTGATACTTAACTAAAAGTCTCTGTGATAATCAGATAGGAGAATGCACGGGTAGCACTGGAAGGTGGGCACGAATACAAAACAGTTGAGTGATGAGAGGTGAGTTTATAAGAGAAGTATGGTCCAAATTCCATGAGATGGAGCATGTTGTCATGAAGTACTTGGATTAGAGCAACTAGGGATCACTTAAGATTTTTATGTAGCATAGCACAATGGTTAACTTTTTATAATATAAAAATATAAAGTAATTAAAAATTCTAGAAAAATATAAAAAATAACATTTCCATTGTTTTGGGGGGGAAAACACAAC
Source organism: Desmodus rotundus (assembly GCF_022682495.2). NCBI lineage: Eukaryota > Metazoa > Chordata > Mammalia > Chiroptera > Phyllostomidae > Desmodus > Desmodus rotundus. Next base: position 186,216,143 of record NC_071387.1, on the reverse strand, counting down.
TTCTAAATGGGTGGGAGTCAGGGGAAGCTTCAATGTTTGATCCTTAGATATCAAGATATTTGCAACAAAGATACCTAAGAACTTTCACTCAGATAATAAAAATGCAAAAACAAATTAATGAGAAAAGGTCATAAGACTCTGCAGAGGGCACGGAAGAGATACATCAGGCAGTGTGTGAGGAAAGGACACAGAGGTTCCGTGCTGTCTTCAAGTGCCACTGTCCCCCAACCATCCCGGAAGCTCTCTAAAACCCATCCTTTTGGGTTTTAATGGAATTTTCATTGCATAGACACGATTGATTAAATCTTTGAAAATTGATAATTGAATCAACCTCCAGCCCTTCTTCCCTCCTAGCAGGTCATGTGGATGAGACTGAAAGTTACAATCCTTCTATTATGTGGCTCATTTTTCTTTTCTTTTTTAAAAACTGTTTTACTGTTGTTCAAGTACAGTGGTTTGCATTTTTCTATGGACTAGCCTCCACTTTTAAGTGCTCTAGGGTAACTCCAAAAGTCACCTCATTAACATAACAAAAGATAACCTTATCAATCTCATTACTTAAGAAATTCTAAGGGTTTTAGGAGCTATGGGCTAGAAACTGCAATAGCACCAAATAAGTATTTATCTCATTATAAATCACAAAGTCACAGTATACAATACCTAGTATGAACAAGGAAAGTAAAGCCACCAGAATTCACATACTGTGTTAGTTAGGATAGAAATTGCTAGTCTCTTCTGAAAACAGCTCAGTAGTACCTAGTATCTACTAAAACTGAAATATTTATAATCTAGGACCCAACAACGAATGAGTGCTCTTCTGGCAATTCTCAAGAGAAATATATACATATGTGTTTTTAAAAAATCACATGGAAAAATAGAAAATATATGAAGAAACTATCTAAAGACCATCAACAGTGACATGAATAAAGAAATTTGGATGTGTTCACACATGAACCTGCAAGAACAATGAGACTCCGAGGGTTATAACAAAACACAGAAATATGAGTGAGTCTGAAAAGAAGTTTTAGAAGGTGAACAGAGAATTTATTACACTGTAAGTTTCCATTTACATAGAGTTCATCAACAGGCAACATGCCTCTTTGGATTTGGAACTCAAAGTATTGTTTGCAACTGGGAAATAATATAATGAGAAGGGACCTGGGGAGGCCACCAGGTACTGGTGATAGTCTTCTGTGCCTGGTCACACGCCGTCATCACTCAGTGAGATTTCATCAGGATGTACTTTTGAATTTGTACACTCTTTTGCATGTTTGTTGCAATTCATTACAGAGCTAAAAAAAAATTGATGTAGCAAAGTCTGAGGGATGAAAAGATAAATTGTGAAAATATACCTATTATAGGAAAGTAACTCTCATTCCTACCATGCCAATTAAATATAGCAGAAACAGTAAAAGCCCAGTGATATTTCCTGGTTTTAAATGACGGTTTTTGTATATTACCAAATGCTATTTGGTCTATAAAATAGGAAGAGTGTCCTGGCTATTTCTGTCATATTAAGAAAACCTGATTTCTCACTTACATTTTTCTCTGTAAGAGAATTCAGCGAATGTATAGAATTCACTGAATTCTATGAGTAAATTAAATGTATTCTGATAAAAGGCAAATATTTAATGATCCATTTCAGAAAGTTATTTGCATGATTCCTGAAAGATAATGCACTCTCAGCAATTGTAACAGTATTAATAGAATTGAAAAAGAAAATGTACATATCAGTCATAGGGAAGAATTGGCTTTCACTGGCTTTAAAACAAAGCTAATGTGCAAGGTTCCTGAGACCTAAAAAATTTGACTTGTTCAATACATTAAAATAACAAGAATGAGTATTTTCCACTTTCTAGGGCAATTTATATTCTATAGGAGAAACAAATAATTGCTCAACATATGCACTTCTGAAATCACTTATTTTACCCATCCATTGTGTCCTTGAAGATCATGCTGCGGTAACGTGACTTGCCCCACATTTTACGTTGTTGGCATTTTTCTTTACAAACTGGCATAGAAAACCTGTGCAAAGAGGTCATTGCTGTCAGGATTCAGACGAGCATTTTAAAGACTACATCGACCCATTCATTGCTTAGGAAAACTAGAAAACCTATTCTTTTTTTCTTTTGTGTTAAAAAATATCCTAGGAAAAAAAATCTGGGAGAGGAAGGAGACATAGTTTATTCAGAATGCCAAAGATATATGAACAGTAAAAATATTACTAGGCTAATCTCAGCTTTTCCTGTGCTCATAGTAGCCACTGGGGATGGAGAACAGGAGACACACCTCTGGTCAGCATCCTCACTCCCTAGGTCTTCGCAGTGTGCCTGATAGCAATGCAGGGAGAAATCCAACAACGTCTCTATGTCAGAATAGGTTAGAGGAAAAATCACCCTAAGCATTTTGATTATACTATTGTTACCATAGGTAGTTAACCAGTTATTAATAAAGGGGAGCAAAGGGATTTAACTTAATAAACTGGAGAGTATAAGCCTGTTTGTTTTACCAAGAAGTTATAGCCTCACACCCCAAGGGATTATAGCATTTGTCCACCAAGGGGATTAACACTCCTCACTCCCCTCCTCTCATGCCTGAGGTGGACACCAGCCGGCAATGCCCGTGGCATTATGGATGAGATGAGATAAATTCATAGGGACTACAGAAATCCTGTGGAGGAAAAGGGATGACACAGCCGCTCTCTCAGTGAAAGAGAGGGCCAGCCCATCCCCTGCCTGGACAGGCTTTTATTGGGTTTAATTTGCATAGGAATACAGGGCATATATGGAAAGCTCATCAATCATTGTGAGGCAGAAATGATCAAACAATAGATAACACTCAAAGAACTATGAGGGCTTATTTAGAGTCAGGGTCAGATAGCTAAAGGGCCATAAAACTTTGGGGAACAAACTCATTTCAGGCTTGGACCCTTATCATTTAAATTGAGGGTATTAACAAAGTAGGTTTCATAAGATTTTATGCACTTTCTTAGGCCTGATTACTCTAGGGAACCCACCCTTTCCAGCACAGGACCACACCCACCTCTGGCATTGTTTCAGGCTTAAGGTATTTTTTCAGGCTTAAGTCAGGGAGGAGAAGTAAGGCAGCCAAGAGATTGGGAGACTTCTTGCAGACAGAATGAGGACTCATGCTGTGGCAAAGCCGAGGGGGAAGGGTCAATCACGTCTTTTTCTGTAGCCCCCTAAGTCCTTCCCTGAGGGCCCCTTCTCAACCATTCCTGTCTTAGGTCATCCCTCCTTTGAGGAATATTACCCGTCATTGGCTAACCAGTCATCCACCCGGGGCCAAGCAGGGTGCAGTGAAAGGGGGCAGGGGCCAAGCAGGGTGCAGTGAAAGGGGGCAGAGGCAGTGCCCCTGCCAGGGAGATAAGCTTTGTCTCCTTAGTGGCTTATGGTCTCAAGGTCTTTTTACTCAGCCTTAGCCATGGGGGGTTACAGCTTCTAAAACAAGGCAAGGCTGTCCTAACAGATGCCAGATTGTTGGGGGCACATGGAAAGGTGCTGAATGTACCATAGAGGCTTGTCAATCTACCTACAGGGTATAAACCCATTCAAAGTCTCCAAAAGTCTGGGATGTTGATTGCTTCTTTTGAAAAAGTGCCTGGGTTCATCCCAAACCCAAGCTAGAATAATACCAGGGGAACAAAGAAGTTTTATCTCTCTCTCCCCAACTTAGTGGCACACTCACCCCATGCATTTGTGCACTCTCTTGCCCAGGAGCACACGACCATGTTGATCTGGCAGATAGCAGAGCTGCATCAGATGGTGTTGGCTCCAAAACAACTCAGTTTTAATATGAAGCAGAAACTCTGGGCATTGGCTTTTGTTTTAGCCTTGCTGAGGTCATGGATTTTTTTTCATGGTGGGACAAATGGAGATGGCAGATTGGAAACACAGGGGCAGCTTTTCACGAAAATAAACCACTTGCCACACCACAGTTTCTCATGTGTCAGACCTCAGAATCTTTCCTCGAAATCCCATGGAACAGCCTAATTTCAACCAGCAACATGATTGCTTTATTCCCTTCCCTCCTCAACTTTCAGAGGTGATTGTACTTTACCTGGGGAAAAGTACACACAAGGTCCCTTTCCCACAAGGTAATGTTAGGTGCTTTAGGAGAAGGAGGAGGGGTGGAGGGGGTCCATAGTACTTGCAGAAAATCTCATAAATAACTCTGATTAACTGCCTCAGGCCATGTATCTGTTTTTAACAGGATAACAAGAGGTGTTCTGGAGCTAGGTAACATTTGGAGTTGACAGGCCTCCACCTACACCTGTGTTTAAGAGGTCACACCCTCCCTTGGAAGAGTCTGCTCCACCTTCACCCACCAAATCCATATGTAACTCCCTCACCACACCCCAAAATTTATGTAAATCCTCAGGACAAAGAAACCAATTGCCTGTGCCTTTCCCACCCACCTCAGCTATGCCCATTCTCTTCCATCAGAGTGCATCACTGATAAACTTTGCTCACATACTGATGGGCTTGCTGATCTGTGATTCCTTACTTTGCTGGCAAGAAGAACGGAGCCTCCTGCAACAGTAATTGTTTTCCTCTCTGAATGACCAACCCCAGACCTACTGCTTTCCTTGTGAAAACTGAAAACAAAACAAAACACACAAAAAATTATCTTCTCCAGAACTAGCAATGATTCCCAGTATAAAGCCCCTCCCACCCTCAACCAAATTGAGTTGCAGGGACTTTTGTGGAAGCTTTGCCTGTGGGAAAACTCTGTTTTTAAAAACCTTAGTTATGATACATTTTCTGGAAAATCTTTTCTCTTGTGCCTGTTGAATTAAACCTTAATGTTGCATAAGCCTTCTCAATTTTGCTGCATTCTCAAAGATTTTTAGCAACTACTAGGTGAAATGAATCTCAGTGTGTGTTCCCACATGGTTTTTCTTAAAGGGCCATGTTTTTACAGCAGTTTAGGCTCACAGCAAAATTGGAGAGAAGGTACAGAGTTTCCCATACACACCCTCTCCCTACGTATGCACAGCCTCCCCACCATTAAAACCTCTTGCCAGAGTGGAACATCTGTTACAATCAATGAACCTGTATTGACATACCATTATTATCCAAACTCCATCGTTTATATTAGTGTACTGTAGGTATTGCACATTTGAAAGGGTTTGAATAAATGTATAATAAAATGTATCTACCATTATAGTGTCATACAGAGGACTTTCGCTGACCTACAAATCCTCTGTGCTCTGTCTGTTCACCCTCCCTCATCCTCAACCCTGGCCACCACTGACTCTTCTGTGTTCATAGTTTTGCCTTTTCCTGAATGTCATGCAGTTGAAATCACATGAGAGTATTTAACCTTTTCATATTGGCTTCTTTCACTTAGCAATACAAATTTCAGGTTCCACTATGTCTTTTTATGGCTTGCTACCTTCTTTCTTTTAGTGTTGAATAATATTTCATTGTCTAAATGTACTACAGTTTATTTACCCATTCACCTTGTGCAGGACAACTTGGTTGCTTCCGACTCTTGCCTATTATAAATTTAAACTGCTATCAACTTTCATGTGCAAGTTTTTGTGTGGATATCATTTTTTTATTTCTCTGTGTAAAAACCAGGGAATAGGATGTTGGGTCATATTAGAAGTGTATTTAATTTTGTAAAACACTGTCAGCCTGTATTTCAAAGTAACATTTTGCATTCTCCCCCCATTGTTTTTTAAATACTTTTTTATTTTATTAATTCTACCTTGCTGTACTCAAGTTGTAAAATTCCTTAAAGTTACATTACACACATTATTTTTATCTTTGTGTATCTGAAACCAGTTGTGTGTCTGCAACATAACAAATATATATGTTACTTAATGGTTGTGTTATTAACATTAAAATTGTGTTTCATATAAAATAGAAAAAACATGGATTTTTGATATTTGTCATATTTCATATTTAAGAAAAAGTTTACTATATAATAATATAACAATTATTCTTATGATTTATTTCAATAATTTTATCATTCATCAGATATTTTTTATTCCCAATGAAGTTATATATCAGATTGATATCATATTACTAAACATAGCACAATACCCTAGAAACGATTCAGATTTAAAATTAAAAAAAAATTTAAACATTATATTTTCTTTCAAAATAATTATTCTATTGTAGTTCCATGTGTCCTTTTAATTTTAAAATCTCTTTAAAATAAATGTGCCTAAAATCACTAATGAATAGCACATTGAAATATATTGTAGTTAACTTTATTGTGTTATATAATTTATTTCTGTAACACTAGTACATATCTGTTTTCTCCGCATCCTCTCCAACATTTGTTGATTTGTTTATGTTGGCCACTATGACCAGTGTGAGATGGTACCTCATTGTGGTTTTAATTTGCATCTCTCTGATGGCTAGTGATGCTGAGGATCTTATCATATGTCTCTGGGCCCTCTGTATGTCTTCCTTGGAGAAGTGCTGGTGGGAATGCAGACTGGTGCAGCCACTGTGAAAAACAGTGTAGAATTTCCTCAGAAAACTAAAAATGGAACTGCCCTTTGACCCAGCAATTTCACTGCTGGGATTATACCCTAAGAACCCTGAAACACCAATCCAAAAGAACCTATGCACCCCAATGTTCATAGCAGCACAATTTACAATAGCCAAGTACTGGAAGCAACCTAAGTGCCCATCAGCAAATGAGTGGATCCAAAAACTATGGTACATTTACACAATGGAATTCTATGCAGCAGAGAGAAAGAAGGATCTCCTACCCTTTGCAACAGCATGGATGGAACTGGAGAGCATTATGCTAAGTGAAATAAGCCAGGCGGTGAGGGACAAATACCATATGATCTCACCTTTAACTGGAACATAATCAATAAAAGAAAAAAGCAAACAAAATATAACCAGAGACATTGAAATTAAGAACAATGTAACAATAGCCAGAGGGGAATGGGGAGGGGATAGTGTAAAGAGGGGTCTACAGGAGCTACTATAAAGGACACATGGACAAAATCAAGGGGGAGGATGGAGGTGGGGGAGGGAGGTGGGTTTGGCTGGGTGGAGGGATGGGGAGAAAATGCAGACAACTGTAATTGAATAACAATAAAAATTTTAAAAAATAGTACATATCTGAATCATAGTTATTTTTATATCTCATTGACCTCTCACATCTTTCTAGTCAAGCTTGATTTTAATTTGAAACTTTGCTCAAATCACTTCCTTTTATCTGTCTCCAATTCCAACAACACTACTTCAGATATTTCATTTAAATCATACCATTTTACCTACTATTACATTTTAAAATGATATTTATTACACTAACTGTATAAATTCCAATAAGCTTCTAATGAATTTTTAAAATTTTAATTCAGATATAAATTAGATATTTTATGTTGATACATATTTCATACAAAACTATAAAATTATATTAAAATACAAACTGTCACAAAGCTGCCCATGAACATAAAAATAAGACACCATTCTTGGAATCAATACGGGCATGCCATTTCCCTGGAGGCAAAAATAGCAGCAATTCCTTTCCAAAAGTTCATTAGCCAGAACAATGACAGGATCAAAGGGCTATGGAGATAGGGAGGTTAAAATGACACTAAAAGGATTCCAAAGTATGACATAGGTGAGAATAAGTGAAAATAATGAAAATAGGTGAGAATAAGTTATTTTCTGTAATTCAAGGTAAAGAAGAATACTTCCCACTCTGCTATGTCACTTTAAATATAGAAAGATAATGGAAGTCAACGTGTCCCTTTGTCTTTAAAATATTTTATTGCTTTCTCTCCCAGATTAGTTTTCTATATCACTAGTCATGCTTTACCCAGATCACTCCCACACCTATGTTACGTTATTTTATATTAACTTACAAGACAATCTAAAAATCAGTCTTTAACTGTATTCCCTTGATATTGAAAATGAACTAATTTAGAAACACTTGCTTTTGTCATTGATCTATTATTCATACCTACAAATATATTAGTCGACTGATTGGCAATACCTCTGTGCCTGGCATTCAGGGAGATAACCTCAATTGACCTATTTTGAAATTCATTGATTCTCTTGCCAGCTCAATCTCCCTTTGAGTCTTCCCAATGAATTTTTCATCATAGTCATTGTAATTTTCAAGTCTTGAATTTTTATTTGGGTTTATAATCATTGTGACTTTATTAATATTCTTTATGCAACAGGACATTATTCTCATATTTCCCTTTAGTTCTCAAAGCATAGTGTTATAGACAGATTTTTCCCCACAAAATACATATGTTGAAATGCCAGTCCCCAGGGTGATTTTGATTGGAGATAGAGATTTCAAAGAGGTAATTAAGATTATCATAAGAGTGGGACCCTAAACTGAGAAGATTAGTGTCCGTGTGAAAATGAGACACCAGAGTCTGCTCTCTCACTGTGTGTACGTGTGTGGGGGCAGGAGGAGAGAGACCCACGTGAGGACACAACGCGAAGGTGCTGTACTCAAGCTTACGGGAGAGGTTTCACCCGAAACTCGTCCTGCTGACACCTTGATGGTGGACATCCGGCCTCCGGAACTGGAAGAAAACTTCTGTTGCTTAAGCCACCGAGGCTGTGGCATCATATTTAGGACAGCCCAAGCCACACCATCATGTTCTTTATTTCTCTTAACGCACTTACTCCTTTTAGCATCATTAAAATATACAACTTAAAGTGCTTTTTTCTAGTAAGTTTAAAACCCACAATGTCTCGTTTCATTGCACATCTCCTAAGTTTTGGTTGAAAACGAAACACTTTGGGGTTGTTTGTGATGCCTGTTGTTATTGATCTGATTCTTTTTATTTTTTACTTTTTACTGTTTGAGCTGCTTTCCTGAACCAATTCTGTGAAAACTGTAAAATTCTTTTTGCCTATGAAAATTCAAGTCCCTCTTCAGTTAGTGCCTTAATCAAAACCAGTTTTTTTTAAGGTGTGGAACTGATCATTCCCCGGACTTTGCTACCTAGTTCCGTGTGCACGTGGGGTCTCACTTCCCACGCTGGGGCAGGTGGGAAAGGCTGTGCGTACTGAGTGAACTCTGAGCCGGGACAAATGCAGGCAAGCCTTGTTAGGGGTGTTTCCAGACAACTGCCAGTCTGGTCAAACCACCACAGTTCTCTTAGAAAGGTACTTTGGGAGCACTCCACACCCCTTCTATCTCTTCTAAGGGCCGCCGGGCTACTGCTCGTCACCGTGATTATGAGGCTATTGGTTTGGGGGCTATTCCAGATCGGGGGAGTGAGAAAAGAGAATAAAACAGGTTGAAATACTACCAGTTCATTGTTTTCAAAAATATAAAGTGGCTTTTTATTAGTCAATTCTTATATTGTTGTAAATCTTGGTGAATTTTGAGAGTTCTGAAAATGTTGATTTTTGCTATATTCTTATGGAATTTATGAAGGAGCAGGATTTTAGAGTTCTATACTCTACCATTCCCACTAATGACATCTCACTACATATAAATTAAAATAATTATTAATACATTGAGAAAATCTTCAGGTATGGAGTAGAGCCAAATGTTGTAACTGCTCAAACAGCTTAAATGCAAAACTTTTGCATTAGTTAGTAAATGTTAAAAAAGATAAACTGCTTGATACTGTCTAATTGAAAATGCGACATAGCCAATTTTATTTACTTTGAATTTAAGCCAAGTATTTAAATTTCAATATTCCCAACTCCATGCTAAATTAATTCATATTATATAATTGAAAGAATAAATATATTTCGTAAATATAAAGAGAAAGGCAATAAAATATAATGGCTTGTTTTAAACTAGGGATTTTGACTAAGAATTAAGTCTCAACATTCTCTTTTATAAATTTATTTCTGTAGACAACTTACAAAATATGGGACACTGGTTTCTCCTAAAACCAGTTGTTCAAAGTTTATACCTATTAGATAATCTCACTTTATTTATCTTCCCTATGTCATGGGTGTGTGTTTCTTATGAGGTAATACAGGTTGTAATTCTCTCTCTCTCTCTCTCTTTCTCTCTTTCTGTCTCTCTGTCTCTGTCTCTGTCTCTCTCTCTTTCTAGGATTTAGTTCCCAAAAAAGAATTCAACAAGGTAGATGGGAGAGACATGAAGCTTTAGAGTGCTACATTAGTTCTTTATTTCTTTGGTCACATCTCACCACACAAATTCAGTGACTTAATAGAAGAAAAATTTATTCCTTCAAGCTTATAAAAATCTCACTGAACTAAAATCAAGGTTTCAACAGTCTGTATTTCTTTTCTGAAGACTTGATATCAGGACTACATTTCTGCTTATTTGCATTTTTGGTAGAATTTAGTTCCTTGGCGTTATAGCACTAGGTCCCTGAGTTTTTTCTGGCTGCCAGCTGAAGACTCTATCCAGCTTCTCTAAACTGCTCCATTTCTTGCCTAATGGGCCTCTTTCTCCCCCTTCCAAATCAGTGAAGGCGATTTTTGTTCTTATGTGATACTTCTCCAAACTAGCCAAGAAACATTCTCTAGTCTTAAAGAATTACATGATTACCTTGAGTTCATCTGGCTAACCCAGAATAATTTCACCTTCTCAGGTCCACATACTTGATCACATCTTCAAAGTTCCCAATACCATTTTCAGTGACTTATAAGAATAAGATGGAGGAACAGAGAATGATGTGTGTTACTAGAAATTCACCAGGAGAATGCAGTGTCCTCTTGGTTAGTGAATTACTGAAATGTCAGAAAGGCAGATGTGTTAGTTATGGGGTAAACTGTTCTTTGAGCCATATACCTGCAGTAGATGGAAATCAGACCAACAATGAGGGCATTCCTCAGATTTGCATAATTCAACCTGCCTTTCAGATACAGAACCGGGAACATGATGGGGATATAATCCAAAGAGAAGAGGCAGTGAATGAACGTCTACCTAAAGTGCTGGAAATTACCAAATCTCAAGTTATGGGAGTAAATAATTTAAAAAGACAAAAACAAATATGGAAACTAAAAAAGATAAGACTAGAGACCAAATAAAAGTCAAGTATTTTCTGAAGACACAGGGAACGACAGAAAGCAGTTGTCTAAAAGGGATTTTCAACTGGTATGCCGCAAGAGACACGTGTATGTGCAACAAGAATTTTTGAAACATGCAATAACTGACCATTCAGTTGGGGCACTGACCTATTTTCCCTTAGATTGTCAAATAGAACAAATGACAACATCCAACACAATAATAGCCACATGGTGCGAATGAATCAAAATCACAACTATTTTTTCTTGTTAGATGGAATATATATATATATATATTTTTTGGTGTGCCACAGAATTTTAGTAGTTTATATGTGGCATGAGATGAAAAAAGTTGAAAATCACTGGTCTAAAATCATTAATTTTACAAATAGAAATATATAAATATTAAAAAGGTAATTTTTATTATAAAGATAAAAAAGATAACAACCTGTACAGAGTTTTAAAAACTGAATAAAAAAGAATTTGTGTGGCTAAAAAACTATTTAAAATGTAAAGAAGGATTGTAAAAGAATCTAAAAACTATAGCATAATTAAATAAGCTTTGTAAATTAAATACATATCACATGGTAGAGTCTAGATACTCTGACATATTTCCAAGTTATTTTTGCATAAATTATATATTTTAAACAAATGTATTCATAAATACAAAAGTTTTCACATGTAATTTCAGAAAGAATATCATGTTATGTAATTTTTCTAAAAAGATAAATGTTATGATAAACTATAAAGAAATTACTATTAATTTATCTAGTTTAAACTACTATCATCGCAAACCATCTATTTTCTTTACACATTTAAAATTATAGTGTTTGAAACACTTTTTTTCTTTTAACGTACTGCTTTATTATCTTTAAATTATAAAACATTCACAAAAAAGATTTTATCTGTGACTGTTAAGAAAGAAAGGTATACCCTGATCTCTTCAGTCACCTAGATGTCCTATACAAGCTGTCTTTTAATAAAAGAAAATCGTGATACTTGAGTTGCTCTTATACAAATTAAATGTGTTATTATTCTATAAGTAAAGAAATTGTTATAGTGCTTCTAATGTAGAGAGACAGTTTACAGGGTCATCTGTAAATTTCTAGATTCCCGAAGGATATCATTTCATGCGCCTTCCATTAATGTTATATTACATTATAACTTGTAGTACAGGAGTTGTATTACAAAATTTAGTTTCATGCTTTAAAAAGGCATTTCCAATTCAGATTTTGGTGTCTGATAAAAAGAATATGCTTTTGAAGTATAATTAATTCTGACAATCAGCTTAATAGTTCTTCCCTGGTTAAAGAAATCCATGTATAATACAACTCCATTTGTGTGTACACAGCAACTAGAGTGTTCAGCATTTGTAACAAACCAGGAATAAAGATGCTGGCACCAAGGTATAAATATGAACCAATGCAGACATTCAAAGCATGTAGGGAACTTTGTATGAAGTCTCGGTGCTTTGTTTTGATTATCATATAGTTTTGGTAGATTACTATGTGTATTTTTCTGACAAAAGCCTCAAGGACCTATATGTTTCTGATATAATAATATCAGCGCTTAGGGTAAAGTAAACTTTGTTCTGAAAGCTTTAGATACAATTATGGAGAAATTCAGAGAAGTAGGTTTCTCACAGTAAAACAGGCAAAACTTAGCCCATCCAGGAGTTAACTCTGTTGCACTTGAATGACTTGAACTGCTCCAGAGTCAAGTTTCACCACCTCTGCACTCTCCAGGAGTCCATTTAAGGGTCAGTATCTCCAAAAATCTATTTCACCAGGCTACCTCCTCCAATGAAATATGTTCTTCATATGTAATTATAACATACTAAATACGTATGACCCTTACTGTCTTTTTCTACAACTAAATTTTAAGGAATGTTATGATTTAGAGAGCAGGGATCTCTGTACCTGACTCTGCCAGTTGCTAGTTTTGTGATCTTGGGCAAGTTGTTACCAGACAGTAAATGTGTTTGCTCATCAGTGAACTATTAGAAGTACTAATACAAATTTCATAGTATGTTAGTATATTTAAATGACTTAAACAGGTAACCTTTTTTGAAAAGTACCTGGTATGTAGAACACATCATAATATAGTGATTTTATGATGACAGTTATAACTGACATTATTATTATTTAGGTGATAAAGTCCAAACATAATCTTCTATTACCATCTTTTATTATTAACATGTTGCAAAATGCTTTGTACATGTCACATGTTAGAATAATTTATTTAAATATAAATTTAAAGATCAAATATATTTACAAACTAAGACGGCAACAAAAAGTTAATTTCTGATTATAAATACTTTGTTAAGAAATGTAAGGATCCTTTATGATAGCATAATCAGCAATTAAAATGAATTTAAATCAGAACAGTTTTCAAGAATATTACATGCATGTGATGAATGTATTCACATTTACTAAGGCTATCTAAAGATATTACTTCAAATTTAAAATATTCTAACATTTAAAGTTAACATTTGCAAATTTCATTCGCTTATTTCTTAAAGTTTGGATTTCCCCAATAAATCATCTTTTATATTCTGAAATTCTGAAATTAGATACTTGTATTTTGAAGCCCACTATTTTCATGACTTTCACAGACCTAAACATATGACACCCTAACTTGTCGTAGTCCTGACTACTGGCATTATATTATTTGATCACATGTTGATTATTTTAATATGAAAGCCATGACTTCAAAATTAATCTACCCCTAAACCAGGAATATGATACTAATTTCATATTCTGCCTACCCCAGGACCACTGTATCATTGGTTTTTCATTCTCCATATCTCAGAGGCATATTTTATTATTTCTGCTTTGCCCCAAATTTGAATTACTTAATGTGCAATATCATCTTCTTTTATCATCTATTATTCTTATTTTTATTTACTTACCTATTTTCCTACCTATTTTCCTTATCCATTATGTGAAAATATTCCATTAGTTACTGATGCCCCATTCTCCATTTCTGCCGCATTTTAGTTTCCATTTTGTAGCCCAGCAAAAAATTTATAAATATTCATTTTCGATGTCACTCCCATGCTCAAAAGCCTTCAACAACTCTGTAGCACTAACAGTACGGAGTCCAAGTCATGTGTTTGTTCTGAACGTTCAAAGAGACCTGGGCAAGTTTTGTACAACTAAACCCTTGGTTATACATTTCCTACTCTTTGAAATTTCTCCAGTCTACTTATAAAAACTATCCTCATTTCTCATTAATTTATTCATTACATTAGGAACAATTCATTGAGCTATCTGACTTCCTTACTGCTCCTTAGACTCACCAAACTCATCTTTGTTCGAGGGCCGTGAACACTCTGTTATGCACAGGCATTCGCATTGAATCCCCCTCACTACACTCAGAATTCTGCTCAGCAATCACCTCATCATGGAGAACCATTCGGACTCTCTTATACTTGTCCAATGTGAAAGGCACATCTTCCGACTCTACCACTTTATATCTTATACCTGCTCTATCTGTCTTATAAGACTTTTCAATATCTGACATTGTACAATATATTTGAGGAAGCATATTGTCAGCCTCCCCCTCCAAAATTTAAACTCAGAGATAGTCTATTTTGCTTCCTGAAATATATTCAGTGCTATAGGTAAGTTTTCAGACATATTGAGCATTCAATAAACACTTGAATGCGTTATTATGTTCTAATACTGATGGCACTATTACAGTAATTAAGATGCTAAGTGGATGCTTATTATAAAGATTTTGGTAAAACATCTTCTCCTATCGATTCTAAACAATTACACCCACAGGGTCATATAGATTTTACTCTAAAATTTCCTTTTTACTCTACAAAACTTTACAATTATCAGATGTGGTAGACAGTTGTGCCTCCCCATGTGTAATTTCTCTAACAGCAAGAACGAAGTATGCCATTTCGTTTGCCTTGCTTTAATTGGTCTGGTTAGGGCTGTAGTAGCTCATTCACGTCCCTCCCAGTGGACTTTTGCTATGATCTGTGTATGCAGGTCTAGCAGTATACAAATTACTCAATTTCAATTATTCTAAAAACTTTCCAGTATGATAAAAAAGTTTGATCTTCCAATTAGTGACCCTGCAGTTCTCTGTCTTTCTAATGTGGAATCTGATCCTCTTCAAGAGCTGTTGTCTCTGTCCCATTCAGTGGTGTACGGCACCGAGAAACAAATGATGTTCAAACGCCCTTGACCTGAAATATGTTACTTCCTACTTGGAGTCCAACCAGAAAACAGATTCCTGCATTTTCTGTGAAGAACACCTTTAAAGGTCAAAAATATTTATCTAGGCTGTAAGGGTTACTTCTTCTTTGTTCAAAGTATGTTCAAATTCATCTTGTGATCTCCACAATTGGCGGCAGATGAGAAAGCTCTGAATATTGCATAAATAACGCTCTGAAGACCTGCCTAGACTTACTGAATCAAAACCTCAGTGGTGGTACCTAGGAATATTGTAGTACACACATACACACACACCATCAATAAACTGACCCAAACAATTTTGGCACCAAGTTCAGCAAAATTGGATATCAGATAACCATGCGTGTATATTCTTGAGACATAGTGGGCATGCACGTGACCATTTCCTAAAGTGATTTAATATATGCAGAGTTATTATAAATATCCTCTTGTACCCACATTTCAGTTCTAACCACAAATCTACTATCCTCTCCAGGATTTCTGCTTCAGATTTCGAGGTCACCGTCTGTCAGTTACAATGTCTACAAGACTTAGAATATCCTTCTCACCATGTATCAGTTACATCTCTTATCTTGTTGGTACACACCTCCTGCACATATAAAGACTGTTCCTTCATAGCTTCAATGTGATGAAGTAAACATAGGTTAAACAAATTTTTATTTTACAGTTTGCTAGTGTATAGAGCAAATTTTAGTGAAGGTGCAGGGACTTATACTGTAGTTGTTTAAACAGCATAAAATTGAACAATAGGAAATGATATGGTCAATGTATCAGCAGGAAGTCCATTCCACCATCCTTCGCCTCAGTGTAAGCCTCTTGCTTCATTGTCGAATATTGTTGCCTCTGTCACTTCCTGCCTCCTCCCTTCTCTGCCACACGCACAAAGTTCTTACGTTGAATGTGTAGTAATTTACTTTTTGCTTTTGTTTCATAGTCTTCTTAAAACACTTGCCCTTATGACCTCATTTGAAAATCAGAGGTGGGTAAACTGAAGCCTGGGGACCACATATGTCTTAGCCTCTGTTTATTTGTTTGTTTTTAAATAAAGTTAATTCTGCTTGGGCTGGTGTGGCTTAGTGAATTGAGTGCCAGCCTGAGACAAGGTGTTACCAGTTCGATTCCCAGTCTAGGGCACATGCCTGGGGTGCAGGCCAGGCCCCCAGTAAGAGGTGCACAAGAGGCAACCACATACTGATGTTTCTCTCCCTCTCTTTCTCCCTCCCTTCCTCTCTCTAAAAATAAATAAATAAAATATTGAAAAAAAAAATAAAGTATACAATTCAGTGGCATTTAGTACATTTACAATGCTGTGCAACCATCACCTCTATTCTTTAAAAAAATTAAATAAAGTTAATTGGAAAATAGTCACACTCATTCATTTATTTATAGTCTATGGTTACTTTTGTTTAAAAAATCTGGAGTTAAGTAGTTGCAACAGAAACTACATGGATGACAAGCCTAAAATATTTGCTCTGGGGTCTTTATAGAAAATAGTTTGTCAACCCCACACAGAGAGAATTCCAGAAGAGTTTCCTAAACAGAGACTCTCCATTCCTTAACAAGCCTTATGGGCCAGATGTTGTTATAATTATTTTCCTACCCATTTCATTTTCTCTCTGGGGAAGTATTTGCAACTCCTGAGAACAGCATCTGTCTTCCAAGTTCTCCTTGTATCTTATGAAGGAAGGTACAACATTAAAAATGTGTTTTAAACATCAAGAAATGTCTTCAGGCTGGTGTCTGAGGGTATGAGGACCACGTGCTGAGCAGTGTTTCATGATGTTGGCAGCTTTTTAATTTTGCATCTCAAATGCAATGGAAAGAAACCCAGTATGCAATGAATTACTCAGGCTGTTAGAATGTAGTCTGTTAGGGATAACACCTTTCTCATCACTAATTCTTATTTTTTCCAGGAGTTTGTTCTCAAGTTCTTCATATTCTGCTCTGGGTGTTCCAATGGAAAAGAACCATATTTAAATTAAGGGATGTTTAATGCCATCTTTCATGTTGTTGGCTGAACTTTCTTCTTCCTCCAACTCAATGGTCAACCACACCTTCATTTCTCTTGGAGGGAAGTGAAGGCAGTACTTCAGAAGTCCCACTTGTAAATATTGCTTTCTGGCTGCGTCCTATTGCCTGGCTAATAGAGTTTCATATGCCCCCATCAGGAAACCTGCTGCTCTACACCGCACCTCTGCAATCATTACCGAGTTTCCTCTAGTACCCAGGGACACCAGGTGAGGTAGAGTTCATATACAATCTTTTACAGATTTTGGATGACTGGGGTATGCGTAAAGGTTTTAGGCTCAAAATTACGAACATCAAGATTTAATTTTCCCTGAGAGGGAAGGCTGCCTCTCTAGTCAACACAGCGTGTCAGTCTTCTTTTCCTCACAGTCAGATTCCAATTCCGTATTTATGAGACCTTCAAATTAGAAAAGAATATTATTAAGAAGTATGAAGTAGAAAATTCCTAGAAATATTTCATATGTCTGAAATTCCCAGGAAGAATTCATTATAAATAGTCATATTTTCTGTGTTCCAACTAAGTGTGGTTTATCCACATGCTGAAGAAAATCTTTCAGAATCACCATTATGCTGATGGTTTCTCTGCTCTTCAAAGTGCAGAATTGTTCTCTCCTTCTTGTTATCACATTGTCATATTTAGGCATAAGCAAGCAGACCATTATGAACTTGAACCTGCTTTAAAAAAACACTAGACATTTTTAAGCAGATTGGCCACCAAAACCAAAACATTTTTCAGTCTTCTATTATAAATGGATATGTGGAGGCTTTCTGTGATGCCTTTCCTTTCCGTGGCTCACACTCTATCACCTCGACCAAGTGCACTTGTCCATCCACAGGCGACCACAGAATGGTCCCTCATGCAGAGGTCCGTGGGAACTGGCTCCTCAGGGGAAGCTATTGTCTGGGTGTAACTTCCCCCTGTGTAGGACTATAGTAAGGGTCCTAAAGGTCAACCTTGACTCCTGTTGGTCTCTAGCATCAGTAGTAGAAGAGTTGAGGTGGACATAAAGTACAGAAAAATGAGTTTGGAGTTCATCAAACACATCCTATTTGTCCATCAACAGGACTGACTGCAGCGACCTCATGAGAGGGAATGGCTCTCCTTCTCTCATTCCAAATACGGTGCACATTTCTTTTTAGCCAGCTCTCACTAAAACCACACAAGGAAGAGGATACTGGGAAACGTAATCCCTAGACTCAGTCCAGTTGTCATAACATCATCTAAAACATAAGTAAAATAGGAAACAGAAGGAAGAACAAAAGTGTGATTGCATTGGTCAGGGTTTTTTAGGTTGCAAATAACAAAATACAGCTCAAACTGTTTCAAGGGAAAAAAAAACAGCTTAATGAAACATCTGGGAGGTACAGTCTTAAGTATAGTCATCATTCATAAGATGTCAGGTGAGTTTTAAAACTTCAGCTTTGCCATTATCAAATAAAGTATCTTTTTCTTATTGGACAATTTGTTTCCTTTGATTCACAATCTTGTTTTTATTATTTTTCATTTTTTAATCCTAACCCGAGTACATCTTCATTGCTTTTAGAGAGATTAGAACGGGGAGAGAGAGACAGATTTGCTCGTGGCCTCCTGTAAGTGCCTCCATCAGGGATCGAACCCCCAACCCTTTGTGCACGGAGCGATGCTCCACCCAACTGGGCCACTGGGTCAGGGTCACAATCCTGTTTTTATATATTTTGGTTGTGTTCTCATTTTGTCTTTGTTTAACTAAATTCATGTTAAAATTACTTGACTAAAATATGTAAGCAACCTATGAGGAATGTGTCCCTCACATGTGAGCCATTGGTGTACCATATATGTACATTCCTAAGGTCTCATGTCTGTAGTCTAGTTCTTTTTACAACACTGACAGAAGCATTGTTATGCCAATGTGTCACTAAGCACTGTAATTAACTGCTTCATATTTTTCACAGCAACTTGCCAACTAATAATAAGAAATGTCTATGAAAATAACTAATAGTAATCGAATAAATATTTCCATTATTAAAAATTGTTCATTAATTTCAACCACACTTTTGTGTTAAACAGCTTCTTCCAAACTACAACGCTGTTTCTAGATGTCTTGCTTAACTCAGCACTTCTTTCTCATCTGTATTCATGGGTTTTCAGGGTCCATGCAGTTAGATTTCACAATCATGAGTTACAACCTGATTTTAGAAAGAATCTTATTTCAATTCATTGGTGAATATTGAACTATGAAGTGATAAAATTTAAGGGTAGTGTAGGGTAAAACGTTACTCAAAAAATATAGGGAATTTTGGGCTCAGTATCCTGTTAAGCATTACACCAAGAAGGACTTTTAAAAGATTTACCAGTTTATGCTCTCATAAATATGAAAAATACTTTTACAATTGAATTTTTAAACTGCAGATAAAGTGCCAAAATTGTATTCTATTTTCTTTTCAAAAATATACAATAAATTTTTAGCTAATTTATTTCATATATTGAAAACTAGTAAAATCATAATTGGTATACAAGTATGTATTTAGTAATTGAAGTAATGTACTAAAATCCTCATTTAACAAATATTGACAGACTTTCTCTATCACATAGAATGTGAAATAATTAGCCAAAACTGTCTAAAAATGTGTATCATTAGTAATTTAGTAAGAAATACTATTTTTAAGTATAAAATATAATTTAGTAAATATATAGTGGTTTAGGTTTATTTCAATAAGAAACTTTATATTCTTTCATCAAAAGAATTCATTGTTTATATTCATAAGTACTATTTGAGTTTTAAAATATGGGTATTTTACTATCAAAGCTATTGCTTTTTATTATATAAACATTTCATGATACTATGCAATTACGATACTATACTATGATTGAATATTTTGCTAACAACTTCCTATTCCATTTTTATATTTTATTTAGGGAAATAAATTATCAGTCTCAGCTATGACCCAGGGAGTATAAATTTAGCACAACTGCACCTACAAAGCATCTGAATGAAAGGCTATCAAACACAGCCAATTCATTTATGTAAGAATTTATTTCTATCATTGCGGCAGACATCAACAGATGTACCTGAAAGAATAATTCCTAGTTAACTGGAAGAAATAAATTTTTCCATGGGTCTATACCAGATACATAAAATAGAAATAGCACAGAACATTCATAAGCACTGTCTTCAGATTCAGAATAATACATGACAATGCGCAATTTCTGTTTTATCCTAAACTTCCCAACTGACATTATCCTCTCTTCCTCTTAGTATATTTGCCACTAGAGTTCATACTCTGTGAACTGCTTTACTGTTAACTGAACCCATTCTTTTGATCCTTCACTAGTCAATCTCAGATGTTATTCACGGGGGATGAAGCTGGATGCATAAGGATAACACTGCTCACCCAACCTTGTAAGAAGCATGAGAGCCAAGAGCTTCTGGTGATGCAGACTATGCTGAAAATACAGCATTAGTATCTGGGGCAACGAGAACTATGTAAAGTGCCCACTTTTGATCTGACATGGTGAGCAAAAGTTGTAATATTTATCTTGGTCCACATTGTTCAAAATCATGTGAAGTGGTCGTTGGTTTGAGTTTGCATCCTCCTTCCCCCTCTCAGATACCCTCTTTATCAAATAAATGAGAAGCACTTGGCACTGAAAAGCCAGAACACGCACACAGTGCTCTGTTGCAACATGGGACAGAATAATAAGAAAACATTGAGAGGTCAAGGGGCCACGGCACATATTATGACGGTAGTGATTTCAAAGGTGATACGGAAAAGCTGGCTTCATTGGACTCCTCCAAGGAGCATACACAATGTAAAATGCAAATTTAAGCATTTTAGTCTCAGTTCAAGGAAGGAAAATAATGATAAAGCCTCTCTCTCTCTTCCTCTTTCTCTCTCCATGAAAAACCTTTCAGCCAAGCCAAATAAGGCTTCACCTGATGGCGTATGCCCTGCAAGCCAAGAAAACGAATTTGTTAAGTGATGTCTATGGTTGCTTGTGGTAAAAGAGAAGAATAGTGACAAAAACATGTGACCTGCAAGGCCTACAATATTTACTATTGCACAGCATGCTGACACTGCTTTAAAGAAACCCCTTTTCTCCTACTGCAAGTGGTCAGAGAGAGCTGAGGATCAGCCCAATGCGTACTTGGAAGGTTATCAGAATTGCAGTAACTGTGGTTCTTCAGACATGAGTTTGGTCGATATTACCTCTGAAATCAATAATATGAACTTATCCCTTACTAAAAATTAAAAAGAAAATTGTGGAATCTGGTGAACAAAATAAACTAACAAGTAAATTTAAGACAGATTCATAGATAAAGGGCTGGCTAACAGCTGGGTGGGGGTGCAGGGATAGAGCAAAAAAAAATAGAGGCAAAACTCGTGGACAAGGACAAGAGTGTGGTGGCTGCCTGGAGGTCAGGGTGTGAGGGAGGGAGAAAGGAGTGAATGGGGTCATAAATGGTGATGACGGAGACTTGGCTTGGGGTGGTGAATGCACAGTACAGTGTGCAGATGATGGGTTGTAGAACTGCACACCTAAGTGTCACCCCAATACATTGAATAAAAAATAATAAGAAAAATTCAATATTAATGCTACTAAGGTCAAATATGAATTTTTGAAGTAAAAATTTAATTTTGGAAAACTTATTAGCCACCATAAGTGACTCATTCCCAATACTTGATTATTCTTATGAGATAGTGGTGATATTAATGAGTGTGCTTTTCAAAGACTAATTTATCATGGAATGTTTCAACAGATGAAATAACTGAATTAGTGAGCCAGTGTCCTCCAAATTAGCAATAAATAAGGTTACAACCATATATGAGCAGAGGGTCCACTTAAAATGTAACATAGATCAATGGATTTTAAGGTAAAAGAGTGCAAAATGTTTATTGATATGGCTTCCAATTTCATTGTGCAACTGATTATTAAGAAATATACCACCTTTGAGTTTTGGTGTAATATCACAGAAAAATATTCATTATAATCTAAAAAGTTTATTGAAATACTCCTCTCTTTCCAGCTAAATATCTGTGTGAGGTCAGAGTTTATTCATATGTTTCAAAAAAATGTATTGCAACAGATTGAATGCAGAAGCACACATAAAATGCTAGCTTGTTTTTATTAAATTAGACATTAAGGATATTTGCTGAACTGTAAAAATACAGATGTTCTGACCATATTCAACTTTGAAAAAGTGTAGTTATATAACATTATATATATATATATATATATATTTGTATTTTTCAAAAGCTTTTTCTATCTCATTTTCTATCTTCTCTTATATTTCTGAATATATGAATCTTGACTTTTTTCTTCAATGTATTTTTCTTTCTGTTTTAGTATCTTTTTTATATTATCAGTTTTTCTCTGATGCATATGGACAATTTGCTGTGCACACCTAAAATTGGGGCTTTACACTTTTCATTTGAGTATCTCAGCTGATGGTGATGTTTGTTAAATGGCTCAGTGATCACCTGGGTCTTGTGTTGATAGAACTCTTCATGATGATTTCTGTAGGTCTGGGTGCCGGCATTATGAGTTTTGTTGGAAAAGTAGACTGAGATTTTCAACACTTGGTATGTAAGAGTTGACTTCATTTCTGTATTTTGTGTTTGGCACTCTCATTCTCCACTTTGTTTTGTATCCAAAGATTCGATGATTTCCCCTTACATAAATTACAGCTTCTGTCTTCTGTTCTAGTGGGGAAGTGACACAGTACCAATGCTGATGGAACCTAGGGATTTTACTGTTCTTTGACTTTGGATGGTAAACACATAATGCAATAGGCAGATGATACAACATAGAATTGTAAACTTGAAAACTATACAATTTTATTAACCAGTGTTACCTTAATAAATTTATTGTTTTTTTTAATCCTCCTTTTTTAGCAACTCCCTTCATACCTCCTTCTTGTGGTACCTGGGGCCACTAAATCTGAGTCTGGGGAATTCTAATGTCAAAATTAGTGTGGTTCTCTGCTGTCCTCATACCAATTTTGGTTATTTTTTCCACCTGACATTCCAGCTTCCTTTGTTTTTGGTTCTTTAATAACTCTATGAAATGACTCTAAACCTTCCACCCAAAGAAGCATAATTGTGTTATACTCCAAGTAGAAACCATTCTGAAAAGATCAGGAAATATGAGCCATAGAACACAATTTTATCAGGACAGAGCCATGGAATCTGCCATTTATCTCTGAGGCATACTCCTCTCATATCTAAAGCCTTTCCCACATACAAAACAAATCAAGATGTGTAATATTAAAATTCCTCATGACAACAAAGAAAACCATATTATTATGAATCCAGAGAAACAGCAGCAGTAAATATATTTATGAGCTTAATTATGTGACAATAAATTAAGAATAATTTCTTCTTCTGTCTCTGGACAATTAGCAGTCTAACATTTCACACAAGTATGGATTTATTTAATCATTTTAATTAATTTAAATCCTGTCTCTCCTGTGGCTTCATTATGAAAGGAAAATAATTTTACACTTGGCAGTAAGTTTCATTGTACTTTCATGTCTATAGGCTAACACACTGGGAAATATAATGGGTCTGAAATTTAATTATTTATTACTGAAAGGTTTTTCCTCATGTAACCATGGTTTGAAACTTAACTGTAACTTATGTATATAAAATATCAAGGCTTTCTTTTTTTCTTTTGCTATTATGGGAAAAATGAAAATATAGGTAGCAAATGACTATATAACAATAAATTTTTTTTATTTTGGGGGGCTGAAAACAATGACTTATTTCTCCAATTTCCAAGGTTGTACAAAGAGCCACTGGAAAGGGTTATTGGGAGGGTTTGTTCCTGACCATGAGAACTGATTGAACTGTGTCTATGGAAGTGTAATGCTGGAAACCTGGGTCCATCTATATTTTCGATGAGCTAAATATCGATGGATAATCAGAGATTTATTCTTACTTCAGAGGCCCAAGCACAATGTGATTTCTCTGTGAAGGGAGAGTTGTGAGTTTTCCTCACTCTAACAAATCACTGCTGTGCAATGCATTTCATGAGTACGTAAAAGCAAAAAATACAGTTGACTGAAAAGTAATGTAATACGAGTATTGATATGGTACAGGTAGCTTAGAAATTCAACTTCTGTAAATACAGAGTGAATATAGGAGGTCCCTTCAGTTCACATGCATTAAGATATACATATAAATTGAAGAAGGTGAGCATAGGTGTGAAAAGATCTTGAAATCCCAGTAAGAACGATCCGGAACATGACTGAAACTAGCTTTAGCAGATGTCATTTGCTCACATGATTTGCCAGCCCTCGATAAAAGTACATTAGTGATTTACCAAGAATCACATTTGTGAAACTTTTTAAATGCTTTTGTTATTGCATAATGCCTAAAGTTTATCAAAAGTTATGTTATTTTGTACAGTTTTCACCTTTTGAGTATAAAGAATTTGGGGGGGTACTAAATTATACACTATTAAAAAAAGAATGTTCTATGAAGTGACTTATATTTAAGTAGATTTGCTTCTTCTCTAAATTGTGCTAGATACTTCTTTTTCAAATGACTGCCTACAGAAAAGTGCATGAGACCTGTTCTTTGGCACTTAATTTGAAACATTCCCAGGAGCACAAGATGGCAGTGGAGTAGGAGGATATATCCTGCACGTCCTCCAAGAACCAAATTGGATATAAAACTAAAGAGAGAACTAGACACCCAAAGTAAACCAAAGACTACCTGACAAAGAAATTTTTAACCAAGGACAAGAAAGAATATCTCCACGACGGTAGAAAGGGTGAAGTCACAGGGTAGTGGGCCAAAACTGCGGGACTTCCCTTTGAAAGGAGGGAAGCAGGAACCACAAACCGGGCTCTTCAGCACAGAGCACCAGTGCCGGGATCAGCAGACATTGTAGCACCCAGTGGCTGAAGGCCCGGGGTTTGTCTCTCCCAGGGAAGGACGACACCCACTACAGACAAAGCCACTGTTATTTTCCCTTAACTTTAAAGGGACCAAAGCACAGGTTTTATGTTCACAACCATTTACTTTGGGCCCCAGTGAAGAGAGGGTGGCATGGACTGGAGTCACCGAAGCAGAGTCTGGAGCAGGAGGCACTGGGGAAGGGCGTGGGAGAGCAGTTGTGGGGTTTTCTGTCCTGGGATACACCTGGAGTTCGCAGCAGCCAAGTTTCCTTAGAAGATCAAACCTGTCCCAGGATGAAAGCAATGACCTTACCCTGTAGGATACTGCTCCTCCCAAAATTTGGAATCCTGCTTAACCCACACTGTATCTTTTTGTTGTTGTTTAGTTCTGTTTTTGTGTGCTTCATCTGTTCTTTCCTTTTCTTCTTTTTTTCTCCCATCCTGTATCTTAACCCCTGCAGAGGAGACAACATACAAGACTCAGGGAGTACCAGAGACAGGCTGTAGGGTGCAGCCATCTCATACACTTTCCTGGGAAAGAGACTGGCACATCTCCTAGAAACACCCTCCTGGATTCTGGCAAACCCAAAATCTGGGCTCTGGAGACTCTACCCATTAACACACTAGGCACCTCACCCTTCTAAGTACAGGGCAAAATCCCTGGAAAAACTCAGATTAGTGGCTCTGGGGCTGGGGAAGACACCCACAATCTTCCTTGAATTCTGAGAC
Source organism: Desmodus rotundus (assembly GCF_022682495.2). NCBI lineage: Eukaryota > Metazoa > Chordata > Mammalia > Chiroptera > Phyllostomidae > Desmodus > Desmodus rotundus. Next base: position 186,190,331 of record NC_071387.1, on the reverse strand, counting down.
ACCTGCAGATGCAGTTGTCCCGTCTCCCCTGATTCCAGCAGAAGCCCACTCAGAAACAGTTGAATCTGAACTAGTTTAAAACTAACAGCAGGCTGGCAGACAGAAACAAGCAGATACAGATTCTACAGTGACTTGGGTCATTTGCTCACAACCCTAGACCCAGTGCTGATAAAACCCAGCTTTGCAGAACAGCTTGGCCCACCTTGGGCACAGCCAAGCCTGGAAGAACAAGCCACAAACTGTGGGTTGCTTGTAGATCCTAAGAGGCTGGGGAGGGCTAGACATGGACAGCACCTGGCACTGACTTGCACCAGCCTCAGACACCATCAGAGCCATATGCACAGGGAGATCCCAACAGGCAAGCACTAAACTCTGCTGAGACAAATTCCACTTTATTCTTTTTCATTATTTGTGTTATTTTGCCTTTTCATAGTGGTCTTCTTTAATTCATTATTTTAGTTGAGTCACAAAATAAAAATCATGCTAATACCTATTTTGAAACGTACTTTTTATAGCTAAATAATTAATTTCAATTGGAAATGTATATATAACCTCTGTTATATCTAACCATGAATAGAGCATAATTAAACTATTTAAAAATACCAAAACTAAATACATACTTAATAATATTCATCTAAGTACAGGGCTTTTATCTCCTTGGTTAAATTTATTCCTCGATACCTTCTGTTCTTTTGTTGTAAGAGTAAATGGGATTGTTTTCTTAGTCTCTCTTTCTGAAAGTTTATTATTTGTGTATAAAAATGCTATAGATTTCTGAGTACTGATTTTGTATCCTGTACTCAGAAAACAAGAGGACACAGAAGAAGAAAACCGAGGAAGTTACAAAATAGTAGAAGCATATCCATGTTCATGGACCGGAAGAATCGACATCATTAAAATGTCCATACTACCCAAAGCAATCTATAGATGGAACACAATTGAAATTAAAATGCCAATGGCATATATCACAGATCTAGAATAAATATTGCAAAAATTCATATGGAACCAAAAGAGACCCTCAATAACCTCCACAATCTTGAGAAAGGAGAAGATGGAGGGATCACAATACCTGATATTACAAGGCCACTATAATCAAACAGCTGGGTACTGGCATAAGAACAGGCATACAGATCATTGGAACAGAACACACAACCCAGAAATAAACCCACACCTTTATGGTCAATTAATATTTGACAAAGGAGGCAAAGGAGCATACAATGGAGTAAAAACAGTCTCTTCAATAAATGGTGTTGGGACAACTGGACTGGTACATGCAAAAAAAAAGGAAACCATACCACCTTCTTACACCATACACCAGAATAAACTAAAAATGGATAAAATACTTGAATATAAGTCTTGATGCCATTAAAATTCTAGAGGAAAACATAGGCACTAAAATTTCAGCTATCTCATGTAACAATATTTCTGCTGATATACCTCCTAAGGCAAGGGAAAAAAGGAAAAAATAAACAAATGGGACTGCATCAAATTAAAATCTTTGCCACAGCTAAAGGAACCATCATCAGTATGAAAAGGAAACTGACTGTATGGGAGAACATATGTGCCAACCATGCATCAGACAAGGGTTTAATCTCCAAAGTATATAAAGAACTTATACAACTCAATACCAGGAAGACATATAATCCAATTAAAATGGACAGAGGACCTGAATAGACACTTCTCCAAGGAGCACATACGGATGGACCATAGATATTTTGAAAAATGCTCAACATCACTAGCCATCAAAGAGATGCACATTAAAATCACAATAGACACCACTTCACAGCAGTTCAAATGGCCATCATAAACAAATCAACAAACAATAAGTGCTGGTGAGGTTGTGAAGAAAAGTGAACCCTCATGCACTGTTGGTGGGAATGCAGACTGGTGCAGCCATTGTGGAAAACAGTATGGAATTTCCTCAAAAAACTGAAAATGGAACTGCCTTTTGATCCAGTGATTCTAATGAGGGGAATATATGTGAAGAATCCTGAAACACCAATTCAAAAGAATTTATGCACATGTTCATAGCAGTGCTATTTACAATAGCCAGGATTTGGAAACAGCCAAAGTGGTCATCCATAGATGAGTAGATTCAAAAACTGTGGTATATTTACACAATGGAATACTGTGCTGCAGAAAGAAAGAAGGAAGTCCTACCTTTTGAGACAGCATGGATGGAACTGGACAATATTATGCTAAGTGAAAAAAGCCAGTTGGTGAAAGACACATGCAATATGACCTCATGTATAAGAAGAATCTAATCAACAAAACAAACTAGCAAGCACAATAGAACCAGCGGCATAGAATGATGGGGAACACTGTAAAATAGGATTATGTTAAAAATAGGATTCAGTCATTTTTTATCATTGTGACTAATGTGAACATTTCTTCTATTTCATCACATAATAGACCATATTTTCAGATATAGTAATACCAGAAAACTTATATTCTGGCTTACAGAGAAATTATTTTTGCTGTAATTGGTATTCTATGTTGATTTTTATTAATGCCAGTTTAAAATATATTGAGATCATCATGTATCTTTTTTCACTTACAGTTAATAAATATTACAAATTAGATAGTCAGATCTCCTGATTTTGAATCATGTTTACATGCATAGAAAAATGTCACTTGCTGTTGGTCTATCATACAATTCTAAAAGTACTTGGGTTAATACGTTACTAAGCTATTCAAGATTCTTGCACTGTTATCATAATATGTTAATAGCAGATTATTTCTAATTGTCAAAAACTGGAAACATCCCAAATGTACATCATTGTAGAATGCATAGTTTTATACTTATGCAAAGTAATGCTACCCAGGGATAAAAATGAACAAAGCACAATCTCAAAAACATGACGTAAAGCCAAAGGGGGGTGGGGCAGAGGGTGGGAGGTGGGATGGCTGGGGTGAGGGGAGTAGTGGGGGGAAAATGGAGACAATAGTACTTGAACAACAATAAAGAAAGAAAAAAATAAATAAACAAAATAAAATGTTAAAAAATAAAAATAAACCAGAAACAAAATATGCATTTTACATGATTCCACTCATTATAAATTTCTTAAGTAAAGAAAACCAAACCTGCAGGTTTAGGGATGTTAAAAAATGCCTACTTAGGTGACAATATAAAAAAAGGAAAATAATACAGTGAATGATTATCTTAAGATTCAGGGAAAAGCAGACAGCTAAAAGCAATAAGGCTCATGAAGCTTCTGACAATTTTTTATTTACTTTGGTTGGTGGGTCCACCAGTTTTTACTTTACAACTATCCTTTAACCAGAATCCTTTTATTTTAGGAGTATTTTTGTATTTGGGTAAAATTTTACAATTAAAAAAATTAAATAATGGTCATACTTAGAAAAAAAACTTAAGGGAAGATGTCCGATACACGGGATAAAATTTCAAACATTCTAAAAAGATTAAAAATACAGCTGGCAGATTATAGAAAAGTTCTGCCTCACCCACATTTAACATAAAATCATTTTTTAGGGAATGGTTGGGAGTGTGAAGAATTCTTCAAACTATTATATTGAGTGTAATACAGCTTCCAAAAGGAAAAATGACGCCAAAGGGTTAGCACCTATAAAACTATATAGCGATCCAGTAAACTATCAGCTACAATCGAATAGAAAAAAATGTCTTTCAATACTACTTTCTATTAATTTAAAATACAAAAGAAAATTTCTTCTATTGACAATAAAAACAGCTATTGTAAGTTCATTCTGTGAGTTGTAACGTTGTAAAGAGTGTATTTTCTAAGTTCTTTCTGACAGCTGTGCAGTATGATTTTTACATAGTTGGTCTAAATTGTAGCGGACATAATGTCCTGATACACGGGATGACTGACTAGTGTATTAACAGAACTAGAGAGCCCTGTGCATCTTATTTCTAGGAAATGTACCTAGAGGGAATTTTTAGTTAAATAGAAAATAATGAGTATGCAACATTTTTTTTTCAACAGAGAGATGCTCGCAATTCCAGATACAGGTCTGTGTTTTCAAGATCCTGTAATTCAGGATCAACAGTATTTCAATGTAAAACAAAGTCACTGGATAAAGTTGGACAACACTCTCACATGTGCATACTGTTTATAATACTGAAAAATTTGATAATCAATTAAATACTTTGGTTCATTAAGTAAAAATACTATTTTTTTGTTAAGTTGATAGGCCTATAATAGCATGGTTCGGGACTCTTAAAATCAGAAGTGTCAGGCTTGTTTTCATTCATTTTTTCCTTTATTTTCTCTCTTTCTCTTAGAACAATTATTTTTTCAAATGCTATGTTTATTTGCTACATCAAATAATTTAAGCCACACTTCTTTTTTCATAGCCTGTTATATGTTTTACTACTCTGAGGGTTATAGGCTTGTAAGTCAGTGTTTTTCATTTAATTGAATTTAAATTTCCAAATGATTTTATTTTTTGTGGGTAACGGCCACCTGTTTCAGAATGGTTTTTAAGCTGAAATTCAAGCATTGTGTGAAAATCTTGAAATGGAAATTCTCGCACTCAGCACTAAGCAGGTCGTGTGCTACCTTTGTCACGTATATATATGCCAACTACCTGCGGAACGGAGAGGACGGTTTCATTGCCATTTTCCACATCTGACCACTTGAACTCCGAAGGCTGTGCAGGAGGGTGTCGATGATATTTCCAGTGTCTTTCACAGGGGCACATCACTGAATTTAGCTCATTTCAAGAAGAGAAGACCCATTTAAAAAATGATCCCTTCTGTGGGTGACTGTTCAGGAAACTAGCCCTGTGTGTGAAGCACTATAAATCATAGCATATCATTCATTACTTCTGAAATGCTGTAACCATTTTCCGTATGTCACCTCTCTGTGTGGTGCTGGATGGGGAGTCATTTCTCTCATTCAAATGACGTTCCTGGATCCATCAACTCCTTGGCATATTCTCCCATATTACATACGACAGTGACAGAGGCATCACAAGGTAATCCATGGCTAGGTCAACGGAGCTTACTCTCTGGGTTTCTGCCAGCTGTGCCTGGGCTAATGTAGCCCTTCCAGGGGCACCATTTATCACAGCTCTGGTTTTTTTCCCCATTAGATTTAATCCATAATCTTTTACAAGGGACTTCCAACCGAGTGAGAAATCGTTTATTTGCTGTAATGTCTTCCTAGTACACAGGGGTGGAGTTATTTTGAACTAATTTACACCAAAATTCTTTCCTTTGAGGCCTGACTGATCCCTGCAGGGGAGCGAGTGAAGCATCCACGTAAAATTGGAGTTCATCTTTACAAATGGATGGGAGGAAAGAAATGTCAGTGTATTTCTACCTTCTCGGGAACTAAAGAGTTGGACGAAAATAAATGTGGCCCCCTAGTCAAAGGCCTTTATCCTCCTTCCCTCCTGCCTGCATTTTGTCATCCATTGTGGCTGCTATGTCTGTCCAGTTATGACAAACTGGGTGCAAACCCTGTTATCATCCTGTATTTGTTGCTTCTTTCCAAGTGTGAGAAAGATATCTCTATTCTTCCCCATTTTTTAATGGTTAGATAATGATTTCACCTGGGTGGGGAATATCTTTTCTTCTGCCGCAATACAACACTGCTTTATCACAATATTCCACGTGAGATCTACTGTTCAGATGAAGCTGGAATGTATATGTATACATATATATGCATCTATATGTGTGTGTGTATATATATACACATATAGATGCATATATATGTATGTGTGTATATATACATATAGATGCATATATATGTATGTATATATATACACATACACATATATGCATCTGTTTTATATTATCTTTTAAAAACAGGAACTAGTTTGCTTTAGTTGTTTGAGAAGTTAGTTATCTGTCTCCCCAAATGGTGAACGCCAGATTGACCCCATGTGGCGTTTCTGACCATGAGTGCAGAGAACTGGCAGGACTGAGAAAACAAAGATGATTTTACCTTTTAAGAACCTCTGTGGTGCTATTGCACTGACTTCATTTCACAGCATTTAAATAAAATACAGTTAGAGTCACATAACTTTTTCTAGGAATCTAGAGAAAGTAAATTCCTTGAAAACAAAATTTAGAATAGATATTTATAATGTCTTTTGATCATTAGTTTAATTTATTTTGTAACATCTCTAAAAGGAGGGTTAGGAGACTCCTTTACCATACAGACACAGCTGTAATTTTCCAAGTTCTAAATTTTAAATGTGAATTTTGCATTTTCCAATGACCCTCTCTTTTTAAAATATATTTATTGATTATGCTATTACAGTTGTCCCATTTACCACTCACTCCATTCCATCCTGAACACCCCCTCCCTCCCACATTCCCCCCCTATAGTTCATGTCCATGGGTCATACTTATAAGTTCTTTGGCTTCTACATTTCCTACACTATTCTTACCCTCCTCCTGTCTATTTTCCACCTATCATCTATGCTACTTATTCTCTGTACCTTCCCCCCCTCTCCCCCTCCCACTCCCCTATTGACAAACCTCCATGTGATCTCCATCTCTATGGTTCTGTTCCTGTTCTAGTTGTTTGCCTAGTTTGCTCTTGTTTTTGTTTTAGGTGTGATCATTAATAACTGTGAGTTTGCTGTCATTTTTACTGTTCATATTTTTTATCTTCTTTTTCTTAGGTAAGTCCCTTTAACATTTCATATAATAAGGGCTTGGTGATGATGAACTCCTTTAACTTGACCTTATCTGAGAAGCACTTTATCTTCCCTTCCATTCTAAATGATAGCTTTGCTGGATACAGTAATCTTGGATGCAGGTCCTTGCCTTTCATGACTTTGAACAGATAGCCAACCTATCAGATGCACAGTTCAAAACACTGGTAATTAGGAAGCTCACAGAATTGGTTGAATTTGGTCGCAAATTAGATGAAAAAATGAAGGCTATGCTAAGACAAACAAAGGAAAATGTACGGGGAACCAATAGTGATGCGAAGGAAACTGGGACTCAAATCAATGGTGAATAATTAAGACTATACTATTAAGTCTATACTGCTGAATAATTAAAACTATAAAAAAAACAATGACTTGAAATGGCTATTTTGTTTATGACTTCATTTGTATAATCTGTTGACATTTTTCTGTGTGACACATTTTATGCAAATAAACATTATTATAAAATATTGTGGATTAACAGAGAAGTTGCATGCAAAGCAAGAGAGTTCCCATATACACCACACCTAGTTTACCCTGCTGTTATCTCCTTACATCACTAGGGTCCATTTGTCAGAACTAAGAAGACAACTGGCACATTCTTACTAGCTAACCTCCAAAGTTTATTCAAATTTCATTCCATTTTCTGGGGTTTTTGTGTGTGTGTGTGTGTTTCAGGATTCCATCAGGACAACACTTTACATTTAGGAATTGTGTCTCTTTAGCTTCCTCTAGTCTGTGATTTTTTTCTCAATCTTTGTCATTATTGATGATCTTGACAGTTTTGAGGGATACTTGTCTGGCATTGTATAGAATGTCCCTGAGCTTGGGTTTGTCTCGTGGTTAGACTGGGGTTAATGTTTTAGTGGAGAAATACCATAGAGGTGAAGTTCCTTCTCATCAAATCATTGCTGTTGCTTATTTAAATACAGTGTTATGCAAATTAAAAAGAGTAAGATAAAAGAGGGTGAAAAGGTTGGCCAAAGAACACCTATGCATAGCCCGTGGACACAGACAACAGTGTGGTGAAGGCAGGCAAGGGGACTGTATGAATCAGAAACCTGAGACTTTTTGAATTTATCGATACCTTCAGGAAACCCCAGAAAAGAAGGGCATTACAAAGTCTTTTTTGTCTTTATAAATAAACTATATTTGCATTAAAAACTATAAAATATACACCAATGTAATCATTATTATTATTAGGGGAACAACTTATTAAATAAAACACTAATTTTAAATGTAAATTTTTAGGAATTACAGGTTACAATCCCAATTATCACTCACTGAAGCTTCATATTTCTTTGTGTCCTGAAACTGAGAGGGTTAAAGTAATTATTCCTATAAAGCACGTAATTTCCTAAGGAAGGTAATGAACTTGAGCTTCCTTATAGTCACACTAGCTTTCTACTTACTAAAAGAAAGCACTAAAATATGGACTGACTAGCAAAATATATTAAAAATCATCCTGAATTTGTAGAGTATTATATGTCTTATTATTATCATTTGACCAATTCCCTGCTAGGCATCAATAATTGTGGTATAATAACAAGTTCATGAATGCTTGAACTGCATTTTATGAAATATGCTTCCCAATGATATAAGTTCAGAAAAAAACACAAATATATTATTTTCTTTTATATGTAATAAATATTGCCCTCTTTTTGTATTAAATGTGGATTTGTGCACTGTATTGAAGAGGAGAGAATCACTGTAATAATGGTTTAGGGGATTACTTAATCTTATATAATTGAAATATTTCTTATGTTTACACTGGTAATAAAAATGCAGTAGGAAGATAGAAATCTAGTAAAACACAAATACAAATTCCTAAACAAATTCAGCTGATGTTTTTTTATTCCAGTTATTGTTGCTATTACTAATAATCATAGATAATTATGTGTTCCCCAGAGGACCAAGAGCCAAGCCAGTTCACTGATTCAGTTTGCCATTTGCTGGTACCTCTATTAAAACACCATTATTAACAATAGATTCAGTAGGTTAAAATACACAAACAAAAAATAAAACTAGTAACTTCATGGAGACGTATTTTTTGCTGAATTTCCAGTATTTTGCAACCATTTTTAGCTTCTTTGGCCTATTTCCAGTAACTCACAGACACCACACTAACTGTTAGGTGTGCGTCTGATGGATATTACCCATTTCAGAGAATTCAGGTCCTCAGAGCATCGTTTTTCCTTTGATGATGCCTGAACAGCAGCATCTGATGCACGAGGCAGTGACATAATTGCCTAGGAGAAGACAGTGCCATCTCTCAAGGTCTAGAATCCAACGAACAATTGTTTGCATATATGGTTGGGTTTTTCTTTTTGTGGGCTAGGCTATTTTAACTTGAAATTTATTGGAGAGCTGTCAAACTCTTTGACGTTTTTGTAGGGCAAAAAATCTCCATGGGAAAGAATTTCCACTTTTTGGAGCAAACGAATAATAAAAAAATAACTAGAGAAAAAAAGAATAAACAAGTTTCAGTAGAGGTACTGTTAGAAAATTATATAAATTTCTATTTAGTGACTTCATTAAAGAAATTAAAAAGCATAACAATTTAAATTAAATATTTGATGATTTAAATATTAAATAATATAAATATAACATATTTTTAAAAGCCCAATGTTCTTAAATATTACCAAAATATTTTACTATACCTGCATTCATAGCAAATCATTTGTTATTTCAGTTATATTCATTCATAAGAGTTTATATCTTCAAATGTCACCAATACAGGATAATACCTTGGGTATTATCTAAATATCTTTGTAATAATAAGAGTGTAAATAATCTATGAGGAAAGAAGCCAAAAGCACAGTGATTAATAGACAAATCAAGATAAGAAATAACAAAACTCCTTCACTTAAAGTATAAAAATTCCAACTTTCTGATGATTATGCCCATTTGCTATGTGACTTCAAAATTTTTGCTACATGGGTCAATTCTAGTCAAGAATGAACTATAAAGTGCTAAGTACTACCCACCAAACAAACTTCATTTTATAAATATCAAGTTACTGCAACCTAGAAAGTTGCTAGAAAATGTCCCTATGTCATTCACACTTCAAATTAAGTGAGACAGAAAATTAACGATAAACTGATATTTCTTGTTTGTATTTTACTTCCTTAGAAGAATGGCAAGCTCGTATTGTCCCCAGACTTTCTGGGTGCTTTTGTAGTTTAAGTCCTTTCCCCATTCTAGAAAAAGAAACCATTTATTAAAGATCACCAATAATTAGAGCATTGGGTATTATAAGTCATCATGTTTAATAAAAAATAGCAGAAAGAAAATCATTTTGGCAAATGGTAATTTGGCAGAGAGGTGAAACAGAGCTGGAGAGTGGATTGAAGACAGCAGAAAGAAGAAGGGAATTTAGTACTGATCCCCCAACTAGGATGCTTTTGTTTTCTAAAATTCATATGTTGAAATCCTAACTCCTAAGATGATGGCATCAGGAAGTGGGACATTTGGGAGGTACTTTATTCATGATGGCAGCACCCTCAAGAATGGGATCAGTGTCCTTGTAGAAGAGACCTCAGGGAGCTTCTGCCATGTGAGGGCGCAGTGAGAAGTCAGCAGTCTGCAATCTGGAAGAGTCTTCAGCAGAAGATGACTATGCTGGTTCCACGGTTTTGGACTATCCATTATCCAGACGGTGAGAAATTAATTTCTGTGGTTTACAAGCTATCTGCCTGTGGCACTTTGTCATAGCAGCACCAAGGACTAAGATAAGTCCTTTGCCTGAGAAGTCAGAATAAGTGGATCTAGCAGAGGAGTAATGCAAGCAATATTGCTCTTTCAGTAAAGAGTTACATGGAGTCCTATTCCACCGTGACTTAGTTCCACAGCATGATAATTTCCTCCTACTTGTATCCAGATCCAATGCCAGTTAATCCTCCCATTCCATCAATACCTCACTGTATTTTACACACATTTTGCAACTCAGGTAATTTTTGGCTGTCAAGTATCGCTTTGTGTTTATTCACTGTAAAATGTAAATGCCACCCCAGTCTATTTCTTATACCAAAGTAGTGACATTTGCACTTCTGGTGATGTGGTTGTTGGGAAGTGAATGAACTGGAGCTACTGCCAAAAACCCCTTGAGAACCGAGGCCTGTGAAGAGAGAAAATTACATCACCACTATACAAAGAAGGGCTGGCTGATGACGATCGCCTCTCCCACCCGCATGTCAGGAACTCAGAGTGGAGAAACATCTCTATGGAGAGTCTGTCTACCTTGCCAATACTTCGTATGACTTGTTACTAACTCATCTTTCTGTTTTATTCTTTGGCCCTGTACATGAATCTTTGTTTTTCATTTTCCTAACAGTTTTTTACACAGATGATAGAGAGACTCATACATGTTAGTATTTCTATGGGATTAGGCCACAGAAATCTTTAGGGGACCATTATTATGCCTGTCTAGAGCAGAAGACCAAGCTACCTAGAAATTCAGTTCTTGGGAAGATTCATCAGAGGGGAAGAAGCAAGCTAAACCTGGCGATCTCATTTAAAGCCTTGGTTCCCATCTCATACAATGCCATTCCGTTAGCCAAAAAAAGCCACTTGGTCAAGAAAAACACCAATGGTTGGGGAAAGTATCCTTGGCCCATATAAAAACATACTTATTTTGTTTAAATTTATTTCGTAGCATGCAACAAAATCTTCTCACACATATATCGGAAAAAGGACTAGCATCATGACCCAAAGTATTGTAATTCTGTTCAAACTTCTGTTTAAGGACATAGTCACTTCTTTACAGGAATATTTGTGGGGAAGTATAATTCTCTCTGTCTTCAGACTTTCTTTTAATGGATATGTGCCCTCATTATCAGAGGAATGTAAACAGAAAAGCAAGAAATAAGTGGTTTAGCAAGATAGATAACATATTGTAGATGGAAACATTTCTAAGTTTACCTTTTATCAATTCAGTGCATGTTTGAGCAGACGAGTCTAGGAGAGGCTGTCCTAGTAGCCAGAGGAAGGCCTCCCTGTTCTATGTTTCGTTTCCTGAGGAATGCTCTGTAAAACAGGTTAAAAGCACGACCATTTTTAATTTGACATATGAACTCCTGAGAAGGGGTTTCATGTTGCATGCTGAAAATCATACTTATAGAAATCTGTGTTATTAGAAAACATTCCCCAATATGGCTTTAGTCGCATGCCTGGGGTCTAGCACTGCAGCTCAGAGTGGCATGTTAAAAAGAGATTATATTTTAAGATGAAAACTAACAGTGTTATGAAGAGCCAGGCAGTGCCTGGTCTCAGATAGTTTTGCAAGTTAATAGTTATATAATACGCTATGGCACTTCCTATTACAAGTTTCTGAATAAGGTGATTGGAGTTTTTTGTGCATTATAAAGCAATACAGCATTAGGACTTCCATACAGTAGACTAGTCAAATTTATTTTTGGAAAGGCCATCTTAACAGTAACAGCTATACATTGAGAAATATTGTTACCCAGGATTATATCTGGGCTCTTAGAGTCTAGGTTTTCACAAAACAATTTTTCTTATGGGTTGATACATCCAGCTTAACTAGGACAAAACGTGCTGATAGTTTCAGCTCTTATGCTGTTACTGGGGCCTCTCATGGGAATATCATTTTCTGCCTTTCAATTACATTTAAAAAATTTCATGTCCTAAATTACATGTGTCATTTCATTTTGAACAAATCGGTGATATTACATAAATGAAGAGTAAATTCCCCAATATTTAAAAAAACTGCATCAATTTGAATAAGAAAAATTCAAAATAGTGTATGAAACTTGATTTTAGAAAAAATATACCTTATTTCTGATTATAAAACATATTTAACTATCATTAACAAGCATCAATATAGAAAATTATTATAATTCCACATAGTATAGTCTTTGATTAGGAGTCATATATGAGGGCTGTCCAGAAAAAGTCCAGCCATTGTTAATATAACGAGAATTGTTCGCACAACACCCATGTAACCCAAGGAGTGTGGACTGGAATGCACATGCGTGAACAATGATGACCTCACTGTACTAGACACTGGGGGCAGTAGATGCTATTGAGTGAGCATGTGTACTGTGTGGCCATTGGATTCAAAATGACTGAGTGAGTAGAGCAGTGAATTTGCATCAAATTTTGCATTAAGTTTGAACATCTTCCATGGAAACTATTCTGATGATTTGGAAGGCCATGGCTATAGGCAACTTGTGATTGGCAGCTTCCTCACAACATTGCACCTGCTCATGGTAAATAGTTTATATATTTATTTATAGTTTATATAGAACTATAAATAAGACAAACAAGAGTCAGACTGTATATTTTTGCCTTTGGAGCTGGAAGACAATTGTCAGACCAGAGAGAAGAAGTCGTTGCTCAGGTTACCCAGACTACAACTCTTTATACATCATGGCTGTAAAAGTAAAGACCACGTTTCTCTAACTAGTGGTGGAAATCTTGTTCTTCCGCGATCTCCTGTAACCAGACTGTAGTAAAAAAATGGGCTGAACGAGAAACTGAAAATTCATCTAAGAGAACCCAGGAGACAGAGAGGAGATTATCAGGCTGAGGAGTCAAAATTGAGACCCAGAGAAATGAACTGTCAGAGGAAATTTATGAAAACTTTAATTAAAATAACAATAAAATTTTTCAAAAAAAGAAAAAAAGAAAAAGAAAGTACAGAATAATTTTACCAAGTTGAAAGAACAACATAAAGATTAAAATATCATTTTGTGTAAAAAAAATTAGAGCACACCTTGGCTTTTGTGAACAATATGCAATGAACAAGGGGGTGCAGACCCCTCTGCAAGATCCTGATTCCATTTCCTTTGGATACGTATACATTTCCTTCTGCATCAATGGTAGTTCTAGTGTTTAGTTTTTTGAAAAACCTTCAGACTGTTTTCCATCATGGCTGCACTAATGTACATTCCCATCAAATGAGTGAAAAGAGAAAATGTAACTATATATGTATATGTGTATATATAATTGGATACCCAGATATATATATATATATAGATATACACACACACACATATATAAAATGGGATTTTATTCAGACATAAAAAAAGGAAACATGCCATTTGTGACATGGTTGAACTCGAAAGACATAAAATAATAAGTGAAAAGAACAAGACACTGAAACACTAATATTATATGATCTTATTTATATGTAGAATATTCCAAAAAAAACTAAGCTCATAGAAGCAGAGAGTAGAACAGCGGTTACCAGTGGCAGGTGTTTAGGTGAAATGTTTTAGGGGGTCATCAAATTTTCATTGATAAAATGAGTAAGTTCTGGAATGTAACGCACAGCATGGTGACTATCATTAATAACACCATATTCTACATTTGAAACTTGCTAGGAGAGTAGATCTTGTGTTCATACCACATACACAAAAAATGGTAACTGTGTAAGGTGATGGATTAATTACTTGACTGTTGCACATATTTCACAGTATATACACATAATAAATCATGTTGTGCAGTTTTAAAAAAGATCACATTTTATAACCTAAATATGTACTATTTTAACCTGTCGGTCATATCTCAATAAAACTGAGGAAAATGAATAAATGAATAAAAATTTAGAGCAGTAAGATTGAAGGAAATAGCATTTATAAAAACAAAAATGAGAAATAGTCCTCATGCATTATTTAGCTGCTTAACAAAGGACTACAATGTTATTGACTTAAAACAACACCTATTATTATCTCACAGCTCCAGCGGGCCAGGAATCTGGACACCGCATAGCTGGCGTGTCTGCTCAGAGCCTGCAATCAAGGTGCCTGCTGAGCTGTGTCTCCTTCTGGAGCGCAGGGTCCTTTTCCAAAATTGAGTGGCTATTGGAATAATTCAGTTTCTTACGGTTGTAGAACTGAGGTCCTCAATTTCTTACTGGCTGTCAGCGAGGGACTGGCTCAGCTCTGGGAGGCTGCCTGCAATTCTGAGCCTTGCGGCCCTCTCGCAAACCACCTCACCGCATAGCAGCTTACTTTTTAACATTCAGGAAGAAGATTCATCCCTCTAGACTTCTAAGATGGAATCTAACATGACGTTAAGTAATCCAGGGAGTGACTATCTTACATTCTATGTTACATTCTGTTGTATATAAGCAATTGTCAATTTCCACTTGCACTGAAGGGGCAGTGAGTTATTGTAGGTGTGACTTACTGGTCATTCTAGGATGTGACTGCCACCCATAAATTAAATAGTGGAGATATTGCTTCCCATTCACCTTCCAGGCTACAGCTCTAAGTATAAACCAAAACCTTGAATGACTGAAATTCGTAAGACAGAAGGTTAAAAAATCTGAGAAATAAGAGAGACATGGCGTGAAAATAAAGTTGATGAAGAAAAGATGATAAAATAAAAGACAAATATTTTCTCACTTATTATAAGGTATCAAGACAACAAACAATTCAAACGTTGCAGGAAAGGAAAAGGAGAGACAACTATAAATGGAATGAAAAACAATTTGCAAATTCATATGGAAAAATCTGAAATGAAGATCAGCATGGCTCAATCAGAGAAAAAAAGAAAAACACTGACATAAAATAAATAAATGTTACAAATAAGCTTGTAGAAATCAAAACTTAAAAGTTAACACTCTATATTTTAATGTTCTTAACACTCCCATTATTCTAGATTACAATGAAAATGTGATATTCTGATAACCAGCAAGATCTTTATTTATGCTGTTAAAAATAACACATGTACAGGAAAATAACAAGGTAGAATTAGGGAAAACAAAGAGGCACAGGCAATGCAGAAAAGGAGAAGGTGGGAGAAATATTGGACATCAGCCAAGGGGCCAGAGAATTACCTCGTGCAGACATGATTACCCAGGAAAGACTGAGAGAGTCTCTGCTTCTGATGCAGGGAAGGTTACAGAGCGCGAGACTTTCGCCATGTGTACTCATTACTGTCTCGGATAGTAGAGAGCAGTCCAGTGTGTCAGAGTTGACGACTGAAAGAGAGATTGGGGGAAGGGCTTGGCTATTAGCCTGCCTGAGGATCTACTCATTATTAATTTGCAAACTATATCACATTATATCGGGGCCAGATTCTGTAATAGGTTCTGATGTCTAGAGATGAATGCTTACATGAAAAACATTTTGTTCTCCCTGCCCTAATTAAAGGAATGTTCTGACTTAAAAATCAAGATAATGGTGTCCCTAATAATAGATACATTTGTAGGTCTTTGGAAAACATTTATTCATTGACAATTAATAAACTAAAATTTGGCGTCTAGATCAAATGTTGACCTGCTAATTTATATATACACATTATGTATAATAGCGATCAAGAACTTAATCAGCCCTGAATAACTCTAATTCCCCTGCTTACTTCACTAGATACATCTGGAGAACTAACTACCCCACTCTGCTTATTAAAATTTCTATCTCACTTTATTCACTTTAGTACCTTCTACAGTGATAATGATTATGATAGATGGTGTGTGTGTGTATATATATATATATGTGTATATACACACACACAAACACACAAACTATTTAAAAGTTTGAAAACAATATGTCACTTTCTACATGTAACAAACATGTTTTGTGCATTATTTTCCTTAAAGGATCAAAAAATGTGAACAATGACCTAACTGTGAGGAATATGTTTACTGAAATCAATTTTTAAAAAAGTTACTTAGTGAACAGACCAATTTTGGAAAGAAAAGTCTCAATCAATTCAGTAAAAAAGCCTACCAGCAATATACTATAGGTATAATTGCACTCAGATTATTAGAAGAATGTACCGAGGTAGATCACTTATACTCTGTCTTCCTCATTTTACTTAATTCTACAGATGGCATAGTAGTATCTCCTCATAAGATTATATGTGAGAATGAAATGAGTTCTTTTTCCTTTAAAAAATTACCACTGCCAAATATTCATTCACCAAAATTATATTCACAGCACCAACTTAAGCATTTACTGTGATGTGGGATATTTTTAACTAGTGGCAATATTCTTTAAATTTCCCTCGGAGTTCAATATTAGCATAGAAAGCGAAAATCATTTTGCCACCAGGCCAATATTTAGTTAATTTAAGGGGATAAGGCATAGCAAAGTAAGATTTTTAAATATGTTTTGAAATTTGAGCATAATATATAAGGCAAGTTCTTTTCTTCTAACAATGAATGTTTTCACTTTATTTGGTTGTATTTCTAACTTATTTACCAATTTGTCAGTTTGTTTGATGGAAGCACTGTTTAGCACGGTTTTGCACATAAGTAAATGTGCTCAGCATTTCGAATCTGGCATCAACGCATAATGATCAGTTTATTCAATAAGACAGAGAATTTTGACTGAGCTCCTGTGGCACAGTTAGTTGCTAGGGTGTAAGAGCTACGGGGAAATTAAAATGATTTTGAAAATTATTTGAAGCCAATTTACAAATGAATTTGTAACTTTTATAAGTCATTAACACATGTAGCATGTGGAAAATAAAGAAAATTTATTCAATCAGTTTTTAGTGAACTGATATTCACTGAATTGATTTGGCCAAACATTTCTGAGTCACAGAATTCTACACACACACACCACGACACAACCTGTGCTCTCAAACCACGCCCCCCTCACTGCATTACAATTACCAAAATTTGGAGGTGAGACGCATGGTACATTGCAAACATATTATTACCTATGTCCCTAAAATGCTCATTGTTTAAGAATACAATTCTTTTGTTATTCCTCTTAACAGTGGGAAAACAGTGTAATCTATTCATTCTTAGGCATAGCTAAGTCTGTTATAAGAACGCGAGGGAGAGACTCAACCACTGAGAGATTTCTAGGGAGAAAGACCTTAGGTTTAAACTTATTTCCAAATAATTAAAATGTGTACCTCCTCTTACATAATTGGGGGTAGGTGTCAAACGCTGCTCCTTATAGCCTTCTAATAACCTGGTCAAATAAGTGCTGAGAATATATTCAGGCATAGGAGAAACATAGGTAGTCATAGCAGACATTTATTAAAAGGTGACTTTTCCAGACCATTAATGATGGTGATTAATTCCAGGGACTGAAGTAATTGCAAAGTGTCTGTGGCAAAGGTGAAGTTTTATGAGTTAATGATAGTAATGCATTGAAGAATGGCATCAGAATTGTACACCAAATAGAAAGACGCGTTTAATAAAAAATGTAGCAACGTTACACCTGATTTGCATAATGTAATAACACAGTTTCAATTTTGCAGAGTTAAATTTTATGACTGGATATATACAAAGATTTTAGAGGATGTGCTATCTCAAGGTAGTGGGAGAGACAATATATGTATTTCCCCTTCTGATTCATAAACCACAGATTTCAGTAATGCATGTTAATTTTTTCTTTTAAATATATACTTTTCAATTTTATTTTTGCCAATTGTTAAACTGTCACTACATTTCCTCTTCTACAGGATTGTAAATAAGATAAAAATTAAATTAGATTTTTCCTGATGTTTTTTGGCAAATATATGTTATATTTTACTTATCTATATATGCAATCTAAACAATTGGATGAAGAGAAGTACGGTCAAGGAAAGTGGCTTATTCGAAACTTTTTATGTACAGTAGTCCCCCCTTATCTGTTCCAAGACCCACAGTGAATGCTTGAAAACCTGGTAGTAGTGAACCCTACAGATAATGTAGTTTCTCCTATACATACACACCTACGATAAAGTTTTAACTTATGAAATAGTCAGTTTCACAAATAAAAGATTTGTCCCTACTATCGATCATAGCAATCTCAGCATACGATTTCTTTCTGTCCTTTTTAGGTCAAGAAGTTTCACCTTTTCATTTAAAGAAAGCACATTATGGCTTGTCTTTGACATGTCTTAATTGCCAGCATCGCCACTCTTGTGCTTTGGGACGATTATTAAGTACAACATGAATTATCTGCACACAGCCCTGTCCTGTCGCGATAGTTGATCTCGTAATCTAGATAACGGCTGAGTGACTAACAGACAGGCAGAGCAGACAGCATGTTTATGTTTAACAAAGGAATGGTTCGCATCCGGGGGGATTTAGTGTGAAACTGCAGGAGATGTCATCAAGCTACTCACAACTGTGCACATTTTAAAATTTATAAATTGTTTATTTCTGGAATTTTCTATGTAATTCTTTCAGATCATGGTTGACATCAGGTAACTGAAACCGTGGAAAATGAAAATGTGAATAAAGAGGTACTACTATAAATATTCTTAAATTAATGAGAACCTGAATTAAAAACCATATACATATCTAATGACCTATACAATGTTTGACAACTTATGACAACCTATTAGTTAAAATAGTTCATGCTGAGATTGAAAAATACAAAACAAACAGAAACACCACCTACCCTTTGATACTTAAAATAACAATAGTTTCTTTCTCATTCAAGGTACACGATAATTAATAGTTACGAGAGGGACCAAATCTGAGAGTTCTACAATTGCACAACATTTTTCACAACTCCTGAGTCATGATAAGAAGGCATAAAAAACAAAGCATTGGATCCTAAATATTTGGAATTTACGAGCTAGTGAACAGAGTAATTTACTTCCACAGTATGCACACGTGGGCGAGTGCACGGCACACACTCTTTTTGAAACGGGAAGAAGTGAAGACATAGGGCCACACTCATTTTGAAATCAGTGTGATCAGATCTGGAGGTGGTTTGCAGTCCTGACTGACGGGTGAACCTTCTATAAGTTGGCAGTGATTCCCACTTGCTCCTCATTCTTCACTGCTCTCCACAATCTTCTGAATCAAATTTGGCCTAAGAGATTGTTCCTCTTTGGTCATACAGGATGAACATAGATGAGGATTTCCCCATTGAACTGCAGTTTTCCCAGCCTGTTTTCTTTCTCAGGGAGGTTGTCTGCCATAGGATTGCCACAACATTTTTTTTTAAGCCAGTCTGTGGTTTCTTAAGCTGTACAAATGTCTCCTAATCATAGATGACTTTGAATCTATTTGACTTCAGTAATTGCCATGTGTCAATAACAAAGCACAGTTTATTTTCATAAACTGGTAATTAAAATTGTAAGCTTCATATCAATAGTTTATTAAAACAAACGTGAAGTTGTGACATATTACTAGGTATACCAGCACATAAAAAAGGGAAACATGTACCTTTTAACTCCCTGCACACTCAGGCTCCCATTAAATTGATGTCACGTGTATCATGTTTCAATGAGCATAAAAGCTATGTTTGATATACTGTTACAGTTTACTGTTGAAAAATGCCTTGAACCTTCACAGGGTTAGTAAAACATGAAAGGAATTCAAATTTAAATATATAAAGTGAAATGCTTTCAGTCATCCTCATGCTAAAACTTAAGAGTTTTCTAGCAAATATAAAGAAGTCTTACAGAAAATATTTTCAAACAATAAAGACAAGAGAAACATTAGCTCTATAATAAAAATGCATGAAAGTAATGCAACTTATACACACCTGTAGTAGACCAATGGGCTTTTTTAAAGCTATTTAATTATTATCTTGTGTGGGTTTCTTTCTCTTTGTTCTTCTTCCATGGTGGAATGTTGTAAGGGAGGAAAAAAAACCCTGCTTGTCATCTGACCTAAGATACCATGTTTTCAGGTAAATATTTAAAAAATATATTTTATTGTTTATATTATTACAGTTGTCCCAACTTTTCTCCATATATCCCTCCAACCAGCCATCCCCCACCCCATCAGCCAATCCCCACACCGTTGTCCTTGTCTATGGGTGCTGTATCTATATTCTTTGGCTAATCCCTTCACCTTCTTTCAAGCAATGCCCACTGTGCCTCACTCTGACAGCTGTCAGCCTGTTCCATGTTTCTATGCCTCTGATAGTATTTTACTCATTAGTTGATTTTATTCATTAGATTCCATGTATAAGTGAGATCATATGGTATTTGTCTGTCACTGACTGGCTTGTTTCATTTAGTACAATAGTCTCTGGGTCCATCCATGCTGTCACAAGAGGTAAGAATTCATTCTTTTTACTGCTGCATAGTGTTCCATTGTGCAAACATGCCAGTGTTTTTACCCACTCAACTACTGATGGGCACTTGGGCTGTTTCCAGATCTTGGCTGTTGTAAATTGTGCTGCTATGACCACAGGGGTGCATATATTCATTTGAATTGGTGTTTCAGGATTCTTAGGATATATTCCCAGGAGTGGAATCATTGGTCAAAATGCAGTTCCATTTTTAACTTTTTGAGGAAACTCCATACTGCTTTCCACAGTGGCTGCACCAGTCTGCATTCCCACCAACAGTGCACTAAGGTTCTCTTTTCTCCATCATCATCGGCACTTTTTGTTTGTTGATTTATTAATGATAGCCGTTCTGACAGGTATGAGGTAATATCTCACTATGGTTTTAATTTGCATCTCTCTGATGGTTAATGATGTCGAGCACTTTTTCTTATGTCTGTGGATCATCTGTATGTCCTCCTTAGAGAAGTGTCTATTCATGTCCTTTGCCCAATTTTTTATTGGGTTTTTGTCTTCCTGGTGTTGAGTCATATAAGTTCTTTCTATATTTTGGAGATCAAACCCTTGTCTGAGGCATCATTGGCAAATATGTTCTCCCATACAGAGGGTTCCCTTTTCATTTTTGATAATGGTTTCTTTAGCTATGCAGAAGCTTTTTAATATGATATAGTCCCATTTGTTTTTCTCTGTTCCCCTTGCCGTAGGATAAATATCAGCAAACATATTGGTACACAAGATATCTGACATTTTACTGCCTATGTTTTCTTTTAGGATTTTTGTGGTATCACAACTTATATTTAAGTCTGTTATCCATTTTGAGTTTATTTAGGTGCATAGTGAAAGTTAATGATTTCTTTTCTTTTCTTTTCTTTTTTTTTTTTTTTGCATGTACCAGTCCAGTTGTCCCAACACCATTTATTGAAGAGACTGTTTTTACTCCATCGTACACTCTTGCCTCCTTTGGTCACTCTTGGTCAAATATTAATTGACCCGAAAGGTGTGGGTTTATTTCTGAGCTTTGAGTTCTGTTCCATTGATCTGTATGCCTGTTCTTATGCCAGTATCCAGCTGTTTGATTACTGTGGCCTTGTAGTATGGCTTGATACCAGGTATCGTGATCCCTCCATCTTCTTCTTTCTCAAGATTGTGGAGGCTATTGAGGGTCTCTTTTGGTTCCATATGAATTTTTGCAATATTTATTCTAGATCTGTGATATATGCCATTGGTATTTTAATTTCAATTGTGTTCAGTCTATAGATTGCTTTAGGTGGTATGAGCATTGTTATGATGTCGATTATTCCGGTCTATGAACATGGTATATGCATCCACTTATTTGTATCTTCCTCAGTTTCATTCTTCCGTGTCCTCTAGTTTTCTGAGTACAGGATACAAAATCAATACTTAGAAATCTATAGCATTTTTATACACAAATAATAAACTTTCAGAAAGAGAGACTAAGAAAACAATCCCATTTACTCTTACAACAAAAGAACAGAAGGTATCGAGGAATGAATTTAATCAAGGAGATAAAAGCCCTGTACTTAGATGAATATTTTTAAGTATATATTTAGTTTTGGTATTTTAAAATAGTTCAATTATACTCTATTCATGGTTATATATAATAGAGGTCATATATACACACACACACATATATATCCACTGAAATTAATTATTTAGCTATAAAAAAGGATTTTTTCAAAATAGGTATTAGCATGATTTTTTCTTTGTGACTCAGCTAAAATTATGAATTAAAGAGGACCACATGGGCCTTGCTTGTCCAGTGTTAAAAATTGAGGTAAATGACAACTACTCTGTGATTTAGGTCCATGGGTACAGAATAATATTTGTCTAAAGAAGAACCACTAGAAAGTCATAGCTACAAAATAAAGAAAATGTTTAAATGATTTTAAACAGTTAAATATATTAATTGAATGACAGAAACTGTAAAATAAAAATATATAAAACATTAGATATTTTTAAAAATTAACAAAAAGAAAGACTTGGAAAAAAGATCTTACAAACTTAGATAAAATATAAAATTAAATAAACTATTTTTCATATGATGTGTAAACTAGAAAGAACACAAGAGAAAAATACTGTAATGTATTGTACCATAAAAATAGAAAGAAAATTGTTAAAAACCAGAAAACAAAAAGAAAGGAATTCAAAAATACATAAATAAAATAATTTGATGGAATGATTAAAAATAACATATACATGAAGAAATTCTGGGAAAACACAAATCACAAGAAAGCAGAGAATGCAATTCTTATATATTAAAAGGTAAAATTCTGACCAAAAGAATGGAGAGACACGATGGCCAAGACATAGAACAGTGAAAGTGCCCTTGGCTAGGTCATTGGGTGAAGCTGTGGAACACATACACAATGGAATACTACTCAGCATAAGAAAAGGGGAAATACTGCCATTTGTGACAGCATGGATAGATCTTGAGAGTATCAAGCTAAGTGAAATAAGTCAGACAGAAAAAGTTAACAACCATGTGATTTCACTCAAATGCGGATATACAACTGAAAGCACAAAACAAACAAACGAGAAAAGAAACAAAACTCATTGACAGAGTCGGCAGTATGGTGCTTACCAGAGGAAAGGGGAATGGGAGTGTGGTAAAGGGTAAAGGAGGTCACATGTATGGTGAAAAAGATTTAACTTCGGGTGGTGGGAACAGATGATGTACTATACAATTGTATACTTAAAACCTATGAAATCTTACTAACCAATGTCACTGCAATAATATTTTTTAACTTCATTTTCTTACTGTTAACACTATTATAATTGTCCCCATTTCCCCCTTTTTGTCCACCTCCACCCAGCCCCCCTTCCTCTTCCCTCTGGCCATTACACCACTCAGTTTTCTGTGTCTATGGGTCACGCACATATGTTCTCTGGCTGATCCCTGCACCTACTTTCATCCAGTCTTTCCCTCCCCCCATGCCTGTGACAGCCGTCAGTCTGTTCCATGCTTCT
The DNA here is from genome assembly GCF_022682495.2 of Desmodus rotundus. NCBI lineage: Eukaryota > Metazoa > Chordata > Mammalia > Chiroptera > Phyllostomidae > Desmodus > Desmodus rotundus. Next base: position 186,166,749 of record NC_071387.1, on the reverse strand, counting down.
GTGCCTCTGTTTCTATTCTGTTCGTCAGTTTATTGTTTAATTAAATACTTAAAAGAATTAAAAGCTGAAGAATCAAAAAAAATGAATGCTTTATAATGCTAAAAGGCTGTAATTCTTGATGAATACATAAAAACATTAAAATATGTGCACCCATTTGAATAGCAACAACTCACATAGACATAAGACATATTCATGAAGTTTCCTTCAAAGTCTTTGTCAGATGATTCCAACATCTGTGTCATTTTATTTTTGACAATGCTTATTGTCATTCAAATTGAGATCTTCCTAGTTCTTGGTGATGAACAATTTCTGATAAAATCTGGGCAATTTGGATTTGTTATAAAACTCTGGGTCTTATGAATTGCTATCTTATTTTTTTAATTCATATACATGAATAAGATTTAATAGTAGTTGGTATAAATAAAATAATGTATAAATGCACAGAGTGATTTATTTAAAAATTATAAATATTTAATTTTAATATATAAAACAATAGAAAATTTGGTACTTTAGAATGTATTAAATCAGTTTATTTTTAGATTCTTATTTTCCAACTTGCTTATTCATGAAGCAAACAAAAAATAAATTTTTAATGGAATACAAATTGATATTTCATTAGGCCAACTGAGTAATTTTTATAAACCTTCCACACAAAGAAATTCCTATTTTGTCTCACAGGAATTTAGAAACTTATTGAAATACATTGGAAGAACTGAGTTACCTTTACTATTGTAATTTACATAGTCACTTAGTATAATTACTTTCACTTCTTTATGAGATTCTGTAATGGAAATAAACCATCTATTATTTTAATACCAGGGGACACATAGACCACATATTATTTCACTTTTTTTTAACATTTCAACAGTAGGATAAAGGGTTCCCTGACAATAATGATGTAAATTACTTCTACATCATTACTTTTTAAAGCTATGTTGTAGAAAAACTAAGATCCTAAGTAGAAAAGGTGGATTACAATGTATAATGTGATAATAATAATAATAATAGTAATAATAAAATTGTTACATAGCAGATATCTTTGGTAAACTTACATTTAACTTGAAAATCAACCAGTTTCTCTAGTTTTTAAATTATTCAGAGATTTCATGTAGTTTTACCTTAAAATTATTTTAAAAAAATTTTTGTTACATGTAGTTTCACAAGCTCTTTCAAATTTAACTTTATTTGGAACGATTAATAATTTTTATAACAAAAATTGTAAGATATTTTACAATACTGTATGATATTTTCATGTACAGAATTAGCATTCTATATTTCTATTCTCTAATTGTTTGATACTTATTGTTTTTATCAGATGAATAATTTGGAGTTTTTTAATATATTTCAATGTTTCTACATTTTCTTAGATTAATTCTGGGAAGTTTAATTGCTAACTTTAAGCTACGAGACTTTTTAAGGGTCTTAACATAAATTATACCATGAGCAAATTTTTGCATCACTTACACTCACCATATCTTTTAACATGATTTTAAATGGTAATAAAAATTTATTTTCAGCAAAAATTTGGATATACTTAATCATTCTGCAGTTTTTAACACATGATGTTAAATGTTAAGGTTGTGGTGAAATATTTTACCATTATTCATATATTACAAATAATTCCCTTTGGCGATATTTTAGGAACTAACTTACTGTGTTGTGTTATGAACATTTTACAAACCTTTAGACAAATTGTAAAATTCCTTTTCAGCATTACACTAACTTTCAACAAGGGATCATAGTGAAAACAAACAAAATTTTAATTTAGTAGTTGGTATTAGGTTGCCATTGTTTTAATTTGCAATGACTTAATAATGAGGTAAGATTTGTTTCAACATGTTGATTAGGGTTTTGACCATTTCCTGCCGTAAACATATGACTGCACCTTGGGAAAGAAAGATTTAAATACAGGCTGTGCTTTTCCCCCTTCTTCTTGGAGGGCTCTGACGAAAGTGATTGGGTGAAATAGATCGACCTTTCTGTAAACACACAAATAATATTTGCTAAAGGAATAATATTTAGAAGGTTCTTATCTTTACAAAAATATATTTAGCAGGGAATATTTAGTCTGTTCAAATATTTAACACTTAATAACCTGAACTTCATGGTTTTATGGATCATGTCTAGTATAATGAATAAAATGGGCGAGAATTAAGGTTCGGGTGCTAATAACATTCTGTTTCTTAATCCATGTGCTGGTTATATGGATGTGTTAAGTTCTGTAAAATTTTGGCCAGATACATACTTTATTTAGTGTTCTAGTCTACATGTATGTTGTATTTGAATCAAAGTAAACTTTTTTTAAGAGGGAGGAATTTTCACTTTTTGGAAAGATTTTGTGGCCATTACCTCTTCCTCGCAAGTGGTTGGTTTGCCATCACTCATTTTTCATGTAGCCATCCATTTGTTCAACATATATTTGTTCTGCACCTACCGTGTCTTCCAGCCATTTGTCAAAAGCCAGGAACAAGAAAAATGTTCACTGCTTGCTTAGAGCTTCCCTTCTGTTGGAGATAAACTTTTTTAAAAAACAATTAAATGAATACAACTTTTCAAAACCAAATAAGTACATGTAAGATAAGTTCCCGCTGTCAAAAATGTGTAAAGGCATTCAGCAGAAGCGTTGTGAGAGGTCTTTATAGTAGGTGGCCTTAGTTGTACGTCTTAGCTCATGAGAAAGAGCCAGCTTTGTGAAAGACCAGGAAACAATTTTTTCCAATTGAATAAAAAGGTCCTGAAATGAGAAACATTGTGATAGATATTTATATAGAAAAAAAAAGCCTGTTGGAACAAACATGTTATGACGTTTGTATGAAGTGGTTTAGAGGAATATATTCACCAGGGCCACCTCGACCATGGCAAAGAGCTCTAAATACAAGAGGAGAGAGTTATCAAGGGTTGGGAATGTGTTTGGAATATGTGACCACATTTCTTGGAAAACAGTTGTTATTCAAAACTATGACTTATCTTTTCCTTTGGTTATTGAAGTCTCCAAATTTGGTTGACATTTTTCAGTAATCGCTTGTTAGCAATCATATGACTAACCTGTGGAAATAACTATTCTACTAATGGACGACTGGCATATCTAAAACTTTGTACAGAAACACACAATTGTCATTGAATTTCTGAACTGGAGAAGATCTCTAAAATAAGTGCGTGGGTAATGGGAAGCACTTGGAATGAGGTCGTTTCTCACTCCACATCCCCCTAACAAGCTACTACTTAGTATGAAACAACAGAAACGATATTTGCTCAAATTTAAGATAATTAGCTATAATGCAGATAATAGTGTTGAATTTATATAACACTAAAAAAGGAAAAAAGAAACTTGACTTCTTTGCCAGATGTTAAAGACAATATTGTGGCTTAATTGGGGTGGGGATATTTGCAAAAAGACCACTTCAGTGCAGTTAATCTTTGTTTCAATGGAATGAAAATTATTCTAAGGGTATCCTACATGCTGAATGGGTCATGGTGCCACGCCTGTTTGATGAACCCTAAGCATAATGTATTGCTCTTAATGTAAACATGTAGCGAATCACAATAAAGCTTATAGTACACATTTATATGTATACACAATTATAAACACATTTCATATATTACACATGCATTTTATAAAATGTTATTATATGCTTTACCATAATTCATTACATATTTACATTTATCTCTATCTATAGCTCCTCATAAAAATAAATTTGTGTCCTCATATTATCCAATAAAAAATGTGAATTTTCTCAGGCTATCTAACTTTCTAGGTATCAGTAATCATGTGTTTCCTAAAAATGCCTTATAAAGCTGAAAATACATAGAGCAAAGCTTTACATAGTCTAATCAGCAAACTTACTTTCTCTTTTCCTCTATTTTTAGTTTTATTTTTTTAATCTATCTTCAGGACACTTCTATGGTCAAACTTATGTATTTTAATATATATTACATATGCATTTTACTAATCCATATTGTTACCCAATGCTTCATAAATGTCACTAGGTATATTTATAAAGCATTTACCATTAAGTGGTGTTCTGTCCTATAACATGCTAATATGTGGCCCTTCTATATGAGTTGCTGGTTGTGGGGGGCTTTAACGCAGCCCCCCGGGTCCGCCACGGATGAGGAAAAAGACTACCAAGACATGATCTGCTTAGGGAGGAAAGGTGGCCACTTCTTTCAAGGGGAGAAGGGCCCAGAGCCTCTCTCTCCAGGGGCTTTTATTAGGTTCATTCGCATAGGAATACAGATAAAGCTCATCAATCATTGTCAGTTAGTAAGGGTTAAACAATACAAGATTTACAGAGAACTCTGAGGGCTTATTCTGAGTTACAGCCAATTAGTTAGAGGACCATAAAACTTTAGGCGCCAGACTCATCTCAGGTCTGGACCCTTATCTCTTAAACTGAGGGAACAAATTAAGTAGGTTTCACAGGAATGTATATATTTTTGTTAGGTCTGATTCCCCAGGGAATCCGCCCCTCCCAGCACAGGACTGCACTGCCCTCTGTTATTGCTTCAGGCTTAAGTCAGGCAAGGGAAGTGAGGCAGCCAAGAGATTAGGAGACTTCTTGCAGACAGAATGAGGACTCAGGCTATTTCAAAGCCAAGGGGCGAGGGTCCATCACCCCCTTTTTCCACAGCCCCCCGAGTCCTTCCCTGCGGGCCTCTTCCGTGACCAGAGCCTGTCTTAGGTTGATCCTCCCTTGAGGATTCTTACCCGTCATTGACTAACTGGCCAAGCTCAGGGCTAAGCAGGGTGAAGTGGGGAGAGGTGGTACACCTGCCAGGGAGATAAGCTTTGTCTCCTTAGTGGCTTATGGTCCCAAGTCTGACTCAGCCTTAACCATGGGGGGTTACAGCCTCTGAAACCAGGCAGGGCGGTTCCCAGCAGCTGGTAAAGCCTGTAACATGTTCTCAGGAAAAGGGCATAATGGTCAGGCAACAGACTCATTTAACAACAGGATATAACATTTACAGGGATCTATTTTGTCAGAACAGCTGTTCTCCAACTATTCTAAAATATAATACACTTATCCCTAAATAATTACTATGGAGATATTGAATTGATGAGAGAAGATGCTGTAACCTTAAGGGTTCTTAATTTTCTTTATTGCTGACTCTGAGGAACCACCTGACAAAGTAATTGTCACAATAAAATATGAATGGGTATTTGTTGGTGCAAAGCATAAAAGTGACTCTCTCTAAGACAAGGATGGAAAACAAGGATATTAATTATGCTCCAATCCTTTCCTCATTGAGATGGTAAATGAGATATATAAGTGAGGGGACAATCTGAATCATTATTTTAAAAAGAAAATGGAGTTAGTCATCAAGGAAGATATCTTAGAAGTATGGCAAATTGAATCAAAATGAAGTCAGATCTACCTAACATGTCTCTTTCTGATTATGGGGGAAGCTAATGGAAGGTTCTCCAGCCAAATCAGTTAACTCAAAATGACAAAGGCCAGAGGTTAAGAATAGGAATTTGAGTTCACTATGATCCCTGCAGCATCTCTAAGAAATATATCCAGACTCCAGGGTGGGCATACTTGTGGTCTACAGTAAGTGAAGTCAGCCATGATAGTCAAAGCTATGGGTGGAAGGATGGGGAATCTCACACTACTTTATACTGGCTAGTGCAATTATGATGAGCAAAGAATGGCACCTCTACCCAAGCTAATCCATATCTGCCGTAGTACCAAGGAAAACAAGTTATTCAACAACAGAGAAAGAAACCATATCTATTGTGATGACCTCCTTCTCGCTAACAAGCTGATAGATATCTGAAATGTTATACCCTTTTGTGGTGGTCAATACCTGCAAAGCAGGAACCCACACAATGTTCAAGAAAGAGTTCTTCGATTGTTAACAATAATACATTTAAGTCATCTCTAAATATAAGTTAAGAAAAATATAGAGACACTATAATTATAATTATCTTTCGATTGGTATTTATTGACTGATGTTGAGCTTCCAACTACCAGAATAAGTGGTTTTCCTGCATTATTTCTTACCTCATTTAACTCTCACAAAACATGGTAGGTATACCATTTCTAATTGGAGAAAAGACCAAAATTTAGACATAACTAGATTACCTAAAATGATCAAGGGAGAAAACGGCACAGCTGGCGTTCCAACACTGGACTGAGTCCAAAGCCCGCACTATTAGCAGATGTTCCATAGATTGTATTATACAGGATTCTGTTACCAATTTCAGAGAAGCTGACACGGAGAAGGACAAATAGTGGATAGAGTTGATCAATGCATTTTGGAGAAAAAAATGCAAACAGAATCTTAACAAACAGAATACAGCAGCACAGGAAACAAGCAATGTGGCCTGAATAGGATCGGTAGTTTGGGAGAACACTGGATCTTTTCGCTACTAGACAGAATTTCAATAGATCACCATGTTAATGTTTTAAAAAAATCATTATTTTACTAAATATGCTGATAGATGCTTGATTAAACTAAACAAATAAAATTTGGATAAATGAGTTTAAACACTATTTATTCAACAGCATTAGAAATATAAAATTCATAATAAATGTCCATACCTAAAATTTATGCAGAGACATAATGTTAGATATAAATAACCACATTCATGTCTATCATTTTAAAAGTTATTCTTTATGGTTTGATTAGAGTTATGCATATAGGAACAAAAACATTATATGAAAATTATCTGTATTGAAAAACCTAGAAAATTCTTTAGAGCACCTGGATATCAGTAAGTGAGCTTTAAACTCAAAGCTCACTTATCTTATTGCCAGCTGTAGAGTTCCACTTGGATATCTAGTAAATGTCTCAAATTAAAAACTTCCAAAATGAAGCTACAGTAGTCCCAGCACCCACCACAGACCTTGTGCATGCAGGGTGTGAGCGGGATAAATGGAACTTCAGGTGAAACAGGGAAACCTCCTGTTACTTACATGTTCTCACAAGTAATTCTAGAAGCAACTAAGATGTTTGGTAAGGGTCCTATATCCATCATTTTAATAACCTTCTTGATATAGGTATAGACATACATATGTGTCCATTTGTATTTTTTATGTGCATGAGCAGAACACTTATGTATCTACGGGTGTGTATACAGGGTCCAGCAGAAGTAAGGCCTGCTTGAGTGTGGTTGGTAGGGTGATAATATGGGTGTAGTAATTTATAGTTTTAATTTGAATATTTCACCTAAGATGTCATATAATGAATGTACTTGAGTGTGATATTTTTATGTCACAGAATTACATGCTTATGATTTTGTAGTAAAAGAAGGGTGTTATTTGCAGTGGACCCTGTATTTCTTTTTAGTAGTTAGCATTTGTGTTTTGTTCTTTTAGCATGTTAATATAAACAATTCTCAATGGTAATTTTACTCATATTATAAAATTTGTCCTTGGCATTTGTTTGCCAGTCGATAACAATATTGTAAACTCTTTCTACAAAGGGGAAAACAGTAAGTATTTTAGGTTTTGGCTACCAGACCATAATCTGTTCAGCCCTGCTCTAGGTAATAAGATTATGCTATTTTATTATTTATTTATTACACAGTTCTAAATATTCAAACTGACCATTATAAACATATACCGGTTTTGTAATGAAATATCAGTAAATAATATTAAAAATAAGTACTAATACTTAGAGCATATGTCTATTTACAATCATGATAAAGATTAAAGATTTATTATTTAGCCACTTGAAAATTAGTTGGTTAATATACAGTGTAAATGATCTCTTCCTGCAAGTTTGAGAAAGTAATTCAATGATGTGTCTGAAAGCTTCTTGTCTAGAAGAAGGGAGGGAGGGAGGAAGGAAGGAAGGAAGGAAGAAAAGAAGGAAGGGAGGGAGGAAGGAAGGGAGGGAGGAAGAGAGAAAGAAAGAGAGAAAGAAAGAAAAACACAGCATTCATTTATTAGCATAGCATAATTCCTTTGGCTTTCAAAATAATTTTTTTAATCTATACCAAATTCTACCACTCGTGTTTATCAGAAAATTGGGTGCATTTCCATGTGTTAAACACACTTCACACACATTCTTAAAAGTCAATCCAGGATGGATTCACAGTGTTGGAAAGAGAAGCAACATGTAGAAACAGCAATCAGAAGTGTTAATCTGTGTGAAAGCTGATGAATTTTCTCCTCAGAGTTTGTCAAACTTTGGATCATACAGTGAATGTGACATTTGTTATGAATGTGACATAGTCCCTACCTAACCCAATTGTGCATCAGTTTTTATCAGAGCGAGATGGGAATTGACCCAACCTTATGTATTTCTTGCTTTGAGAAAAGATCCGTGAAACTGCTGAGCTTAATCTCTAGCATGCTGAGGATACTATAAATAATGTGGTTTAATTCTTCCTTCTTTTTTTCCCCACTATTTATTTCTAGATAGACTTCAAAGGCCAATTTAGACATGCACTACAATGTTCTATAATTTTATCAGAATTCTCTTTTACACAATGCATACTCTTTTCAGGCTAGTCTTCTCCAACTTCACTCATCAATAGTCTGCAAAGCAATTTAACCTACAGGACAAGTTTCCTCATATAACAGCCAGTTTTAATTGAGGTAGTAGGATTCTCAGCCTTGTACCTACAAGTCAGAAAATGTTTCGAAATAGTTTACTATGGTGTATCTTTGCTTCTCCATAAAGTTAGGGATTCTATTAGTGACCACAGAATTGGTTCATTAAAAGCAGCTTTGTTTCTGCTTTTTCTCTGCTCCCCTGCCCTATAGCACTGGTAGACCTGTCTTGCACTTGCCACTTCTGTCACCCAGGAGTTAACTCTGCTCCCATAAACTTGACCATGGCCTGGACCCTCTACAAAAGCTATTCATCCTGAAAATTAATATATCAAATCAACTTCTGAGACCTGCAGACGGAACCAAGATGGAGGCGCAGGTAGATACACTGTGCCTCCTTGCACAACAAAAAGGACAACAACAATTTAAAAACAAAAGACAACCAGAACTGACAGAAAATTGAACCGCACGAAGTCCGACAACCAAGGAGATAAAGAAGAAACACTCACCCAGACCAGTAGGAGGGGCGGAGACAGGCAGCTGGGACAGAGGACTCTCGGGACCCAGAGAGGTGGCAGACTGTGGGACGAACGGGGCAGGGAGTGAGACCGCTAGCAGACCCCACGGCCCCACATTCATGCACAGATAAATGGGGAGGAGTGGCTGGGGAGCAAAGCAGACCTCACAACCCAGGGCTCCAACTTGGGGAAATAAAGCCTCAAACCTCTGATTGAAAACACCCGTGGGGGTTGAGGCAGCAACAGGAGAAATTCCCAGCCTCACAGGAGAGGTCATTGGAGAGACCCACAGAGGCCTAGAGCATGTACAAGCCCACCCACTTGGGAACCAGCACCAGAGGGGCCCAGTTTGATTGTGGGTAGCAGAGGGAGTAACTAAAATCTGGCAGAGAGTGGAGCAAGCACCGTTGTCCCCTCTCGGCCCCTCCCCCACATATAGCCTCACAGCACTGCAACCAGCCTTGCCCCACCTTGGTGGACACCTAAGGCTCCACCCCTTTATGTAACAGGCACGCCAAGACGAAAAAAAATGGCCCAAAAGAAGAACAGATCAAAGATCCAGAAAAAATACAACTAAGCAGCGAACAGATAGCCAACCTATCAGATGCACAGTTCAAAACACTTGTAATTAGGACGCTCACAGAATTGGTTGAATTTGGTCGAAAACCAGATGAAAAAATGAAGGCTATGCTAAGAGAAACAAAGGAAAATGTACAGGGAGCCAATAGTGATATGAAGGAAACTGGAACTCAAATCAATGGTGTGGACCAGAAGGAAGAAAGAAACATCCAACCAGAAAAGAATGAAGAAACAAGAATTCAGAAAAATGAGGAGAGGCTTAGGAACCTCCAGGACATCTTCAAACATTCCAACATCCAAATTATAGGGGTGCCAGAAGGAGAAGAGGAAGAACAAAAAATTGAAAACTTATTTGAACAAATAATGAAGGAGAACTTCCCTCATCTGGCAAAGGAAATAGACTTCCAGGAAGTCCAGGAAGCTCAGAGAGTCCCAAAGAAGCTGGACCCAAGGAGGAACACACCAAGGCACATCATAATCACATTAGCCAAGATGAAACAGAAGGAGAGAATCTTAGAAGCAGCAAGAGATAAGGACACAGTTACCTACAAAGGAGTTCCCATAAGGCTGTCAGCTGATTTCTCCAAAGAGACCTTACAGGCAAGAAGGGGCTGGCAAGAAGTATTCCAAGTTATGAAAGGCAAGGGCCTACATCCAAGATTACTGTATCCAGCAAAGCTATCATTTAGAATGGAAGGGAAGATAAAGTGCTTCCCAGATAAGGTCAAGTTAAGGGAGTTCATCATCACCAAGCCCTTATTATATGAAATGTTAAAGGGACTTATCTAAGAAAAAGAAGATAAAAAATAGGAACAGTAAAAATGACAGCAAACTCACAGTTAACAACCACACCTAAAACCAAAACAAAAGAAAACTAAGCAAACAACTAGAACAGGAACAGAACCACAGAAATGGAGATCACACGAAGGGTTATCAGTAGGGGATGGGGGGGAAAGGGGGGAAAGGTACAGAGAATAAGTAGCATAAATGGTAGGTAGAAAATAAACAGGGGAGGGTAAGAATAGTATGGGAAATGTAGAAGCCAAAGAACTTATATGTATGACCCATGGACATGAACTATAGGGGGGAATGTGGGAAGAAGGGGGTGGGCAGGATGGAGTGGAGTGAAGGGGGGGAAATGGGACAACTGTAATAGCATAATCAATATGTATATTAAATAAAAAACAAAAACAAAAACAAATCAACTTCTGTGCGATTACCCATAGGTCTAAGTTGAGTTAAATAATGAGGGCCAAGTTCTCTACTACCATTTGGGAAAAAATGTATACATAAATATATGTATTTATATACATTTAAATAATATATAAATATTTCTGTCCCATCCCACTTCCTCTGACCCACATCTACCCCATTCTGACTTACTCCTTCTCCTTGACAGACTATCATTACAAGCCCGCCAAAGCAATCACCAAATAATCTCTCCATCATTTCAGAATAGATTTGTACAACAATAAGAATAAAAGGGGAGTGATCTAGATGATGGTGAATGCTCTGGCCATTTTCTTCCCTTCCCTGTTCTTTCCCTGGTATTTTAGAAGTTTGTCTCTCACAAAAAAGGAAAGGGTTTTAATTACCATAACAACAATGATAGACGACTCACAGTTTCCATAAAATTGTTATCATTTGAACACAGTTTTGATCTCATTTTTATTTGTCTTTAAATAAACTATTTTCCAGTTTGTTCACATTTAAATGTCATTCTTTGTTTACTTAAAACATATTTAATGTGGTAAATACTTTATTATATGATACATGCTACAACTTAAAAAAACATAATATAGATAAACTAAAGTTATATTGGTATAATATTTTTAAGAAATTTTAATTTTAAAATTTGATTATTTATTTATTTATATTTATTTTTTTTTTTTTTTTTTTTTTCTCAGAATAACAATTTCTTTTTTTTTTTATTTTTTTTTTATTTTTTTTTTTATTTTTTAATATATTTATTGATTATGCTATTACAGTTGTCCCATTTCCCCCCCCACTCCACTCCATCCTGCCCACCCCCCTCCCTCCCACATTCCCCCCCTATAGTTCATGTCCATAGGTCATACTTATAAGTTCTTTGGCTTCTACATTTCCTACACTATTTTTACCCTCCCCCTGTCTATTTTCCACCTATCATCTATGCTACTTATTCTCTGTACCTTCCCCCCCCTCCCCCTCCCACTCCCCTATTGGCAACCCTCATGTTCTAGTTGTTTGCCTAGTTTGCTCTCGTTTTTGTTTTATGTGTGGTCGTTAATAACTGTGGGTTTGCTGTCATTTTTACTGTTCCTATTTTTGATCTTCTTTTTCTTAGGTAACTCCCTTTAACATTTCATATAATAAGGGCTTGGTGATGATGAGCTTCTTTAACTTGACCTTATCTGCGAAGCACTTTATCTTCCCTTCCATTCTAAATGATAGCTTTGCTGGATACAGTAATCTTGGATGTAGGTCCTTGCGTTTAATCTTGGGTAATGTAATGATGATGTGCCTTGGTGTGTTCCTCCTTGGGTCCAGCTTCTTTGGGACTCTCTGAGCTTCCTGGACTTCCTGGAAGTCTATTTCCTTTGCCAGATTAGGGAAGTTCTCCTTCATTATTTGTTCAATTAAGTTTTCAATTTTTTGTTCTTCCTCTTCTCCTTCTGGCACCCCTATAATTCGGATGTTGGAATGTTTCAAGGCGTCCGGGAAGTTCCTAAGCCTCTCATTTTTCCAAGTTCTTGTTTCTTCATTCTTTTCTGGTTGGATGTTCCTTTCTTCCTTCTGGTCCATACCATTGATTTGAGTCCCAGTTTCCTTCTCATCACTATTGGTTCCCTGTACATTTTCCTTTGTTTCTCTTAGCATAGGCTTCATTTTTTCATCTGTTTTTCGAATAGATTCAACCAAGTCTGTGAGCATATTGATAACCAGTGCTTTGAACTGTGCATCCGATAGGTTGGCTATCTCTTCGTCGCTTAGTTGTATTTTTTCAGGAGCTTTGAAGTGTTCTGTCATTTGGGCCATTTTTTTTTTTTCTGTCTGTCTTGGCGCGTCTGTTACTTTAAGGGGCGGAGCCTTAGGTGTTCACCGGGGCGGGGTAACGCTGGTCGCTGCGCTGTGACGCTGTACGTGGGGGCGGGGCCGAGTGGGAGCAATGGCGCCCGCCTCACTCTCCTCCGGCTTTCAATCTTTCACTCCGCTATCCACAGTCAAACTGGGCCACTCTGGTGCTGGTTCCCGAGTAAGTGGGCCTGTGCACACTCTAGGCCCCTGTGGGTCTCTCCAACAACCTCTCCTGTGAGGCTGGGAGTCTCTCCTGCTGCCGCCCCAACCCCCACGGGCGTTTTCAATCAGAGGTTTGAGGCTTTATTTCCCCGAGCTGGAGCCCTGGATTGCGCGGTCTGCTTCGCTCCCCACAGTTCGCCCGGTTTATCTCTGTTCGAATGTGGGGTCACGGGGTGCTACCCCCTGCTCAGCCTGCCCCGTTCTCCGCCACTCTGAGTCCGGCCCTCTGGGTTTATCTGTGCCAATGTGGGGCCGCAGGGTCTGCTAGTGCTCAGACTGCCTGCGCCATTTGTCCCACACTCCGCCAGTCTCAGTCCCGCCACAGCCACGCGAGTCCTCTCCACCCCGGTGCCCGTCTCCGCCCCTCCTACCAGTCTGGATGAATGTTTATTTTCTATTTCCTTGGTGTTGGTCCCCCTTGCTGTTCGATTCTCTGTCAGTTCTGGTTGTGGGAGGAGGCGCACACTGCAGTGTGTCTACCTACGCCGCCATCTTGGTTCTCCCTATTTATTTATATTTAGATATCCAGGGGGGTGTCATATTATAAATGAATTTTGGCATTTATTTTTTAACATTTTATGGTACAAGAAATTTTATGTAACAAATACTTACAAAAGAGAAGAACAGATACAAGGTGCAAGAAATTTATGTACGGGTACCACCCATGTATAATGCACATCCTTATTTTTCCCTAAAAAATTTGGGCAAAATACTGTGCGTGATACATGACAAAATACGGTACTTAAAAATTAAAGTATACTCATCTTCAGAAGACACTGGGATTCAATCACTTTTATAAAGGGAAAAGAGAGAAACCCACCCCATTCCTCATACTTTCCAGCTGTATTGTTTGCAAACCTTTTGAAAGCAGTTTGAGGCCAAGGCTAATCATTTTGCTTCATAGGGCTCATTTCCTGGGCCTAGGTGGTACTTTTGTCAATGAGGAAGGAACGCAGCAGGCAGGAAAACTGAGCTTGTCCTTCCTGGAGAAAGGATGTATGAAAAGGCAGTCAATTCCACTTGGCTTGCTAATTAGAATTCCAGGCGCACAGGAGCGGTGTGTCCCTTTGAATGCTTGAACAATCACATGGACAGGACTCTCTCTCTAAGAGGGAATGTGCAAGGACATATCTAAAAAATTTTTTTAAATCTTCCCTGGATAACTGAAATTATAGCCAGAATAATAAAAAATTGCATGTGCCCATGTTTTGGGGAAAATTTTGTTTGATTTTAAAGTCAATTAGCCTCAATCCAGACATGCCATTTCCAGCTAGTATTGCTTGTCGTGTTTTCCATTAAATTTCAGAATTCTAATATAAATATAAATATAATAAGGCCAAATAACAGGACCATTGTAGATATGAAGTAAGCTGTGCTGGCTTCTGTATAGCTATGCACTAACTGTCTGATATACAGTTAGGTATTCGATGAAGGAAAGTTCCTATTCCTTAGTTCTATTTTTAGTTGCAGGTTCATGGACTGTTTCATGTGTTTTAAGACAAGTTCCTCTGTTGGTTGCTTGAAATAATGATAGAGTATCATTTAGATACATGTCTATTAAATTATTTTTAAGTATTACCATTAATAGCCACTTTTATAGAGTTGATATACTTCATTCTATATCAGCTGAAGTTGCTGGTTGAGAAGTTTCAGTTGTGTAGACTCATTGAATTATAGTAATCAAATCTGGAAATTATAAAGCTAGGAACATCTGCGGCTTTCTCTGCCTTTCCAGGATGAGGTTGTGACCGCCATGTCACCTGCAGGTGCAGATTTATTCCATTTTCTCCAAAATGGAAATCGATTCTCTCACATCCCATCACAGCACATCATGTAGCTAATTACTTCTTGACTTAGAGTAGGGTTGAGTCAGAGGTTTCTACTAATAGTCACATCTAAGGGAATCTATGACACATGACTAAGCTGCGGTATCTTTACTGGCAAAGCAGAATTCAACACTTTGCTCAGGAACTTCACCATAGCATTGGGAATCACGAAGGTGTGTATATCAGACACATTCCTTAATTATAGCAACAGTCTATAAATTTTGACATTACTAAAACGTATTATTGGAAATATATTTTAATTTGGTTGAATTTATTATGGTGACATTGGTTAATACAATTATGCGGGTTTCAGGTGTACACATCATCTGTATATTGTATTGTGCAGTCACCACCCAAAGCCAAGTCTCCTTTCGTCACCATTCATACCCCCTATACTTTCTTCTACCTCTCCCCACCCACCTTCCCCTCTGGTAATCACCACACTGCTATCTGTGTCTATGAGGGTTTTTTCATTTGCTTAATACCTTCACCCAGCCTCCCAAACTCCCTCCCCTCTACAGCTGCCAGTCTGTTTTCTGTACCTAACAATCTGTTTCTATTTTGTTTGTTTATTTTGTTCACTAGATTCCACATGTAAGTGAAATCATAGGTTATTTGTCTTTCTCCGACTGGCTTATTTCACTAAGCATTATACTCTCCAGGTTCATCCATGCTGTCACAAAAGGTAAGATTTCCTTCTTTTTTATCGTCAGGAGATATTCATTTATGCAAATATACCACACTTATTTTATCCACTCATCTACACACTTAGGCTCCTTCCAAATATTTTCCCCCCTTCAAATTAGCTATTGTGAATAATGCTGCAGTGAACAAAGGAATGCATACACTCTTTCAAGTCAGTGTTTCAGGATTCTTTAGATGTGTTCCCAGAAGTGGGATTGCTGGGTCATAAGGCAGTCAGTCACCTTTTCAATTGTTTGAGGAAACTCCATCCTACTTTCCACAGTGGCTGCTCCAGTCTGCATTCCCACCAACAGTGCACTAGGGTTCCTTTTTCTTCACATCCTTGCCAGCACTTGTTGTTTGTTCATTTACTGATAATAGCCATTCTGAAAGATGTGATATCTCATCATGATTGTAATTTGCATTTCTCTGATGATTAGTGACGTTGAGTAACTTTTCACATGTCTGTTGGCCATCTTTATATTCTCTTTGGAGAACTGTCTATTCAACTACTTTGCCCATTTTTAAATTGATTGTTTTGGTGTTGGGTTGGATAAATACTTTATAAATTTTGGATATTAACTCCTTATCAGATATATCATTGGTGAATATATTTCCTAATTCAGTGAGTGGTCTTTGAGTTTTGCTGATGGTTTTCTTTACTGTGCAAAAACATTTTAGTTTGGTGTAATCTCATTTGTTTATTTTTTCTTTCCTTTTTTATAATTTTTAAAACCTTTTTATTATTCAAATATACAGCTCTTCTACTGAAATTTGTGGATTTATTTCTAAAAAGGAAAGGTTGTCAGATAAAGTTGTATATAATTTTGATTCTCTTCTTACTTGTTAGGTAGAAAAATTCCTACTAAAATACTTTCAAATAATTTAGGGTATATTTTCAATATTCTCATCTGGATTTTAAAGGGATAATTTTCAAATGAGAGTTGGTATTTGTGACTGGGATGGAGGTGATGTCTATTTGGGCATCTTTTTAAAGAACTCTGTTAACTGTTCTACCTAAATCTATCCTTTGATCTATTTCATTTCAAAATAATGCTCCTTTTTTTGCTTCTCACTTCTATTATGGAGTTCTTTGTCATTAAACTTACATTTTATTATCAACATATTTATTAATTCATATGTTATTTCTTGAATTTACCCTATCATTCAACTTTTATTAAGCAATTACTTCATGTCAAGGGAAGACCTAATGAATGTGGGATTAAACAATGAACAAATCAATATTTTGACTGAAATAAGTTTGTGTTTGAACCTGTGAACAGTTTATAAAAGATGTGATTTAAAAAAAAATGGTTGTTATTTGCTGCCAGATAGAATGAACTAACGGAGACTAAATTTACCTTCACACCTCAATAAATTAAAAATATGACCAAATATATAAAACAACGAGTTTTCAGACTTAGAACTGGTGGCTCAGATAGTTAGTTATTCCTGAGACAAAGGAAATAAAAATGATGAGGCCTACAGTTGCCTGATGTTAAGATTGGAGACAGTTATCAAGCCACAATATAGGAAATTAAAAAAAAAACACAACTAACCTAAACTAGGACTAGCAATCTTTCAAGTTGAGAAAATAGTTAAGAATTTGCAGAGGGAAAGGCAGGCAGAATCCGTGGGCTGAGTACTAAGGGGAATGCTGGCACACAGAGAGAGAAGCATACGGAAAGAAAAACCTAGAGATCTAGAGAGGGTTTACTAAGAGTGTTAAGTTGAATACTAATCAATGTGTGCATGTGAGGAAACTATTGGAGGCTGAAGAAAGAATCGCCAGAAAGAAACCAGATGGAATGTTCTCTAGAGCTCACATCCAAAAACCATGAGTCAGTATCAAACAGTCTAACACATATGTAATTATTTCAATGGAATCAAATTAAAATATATACATATATATTTTTAAATTATATATGTGTGTATATATATATCCCACTGATATTTACAAAGGTGCCAATCAGTTCCAAGGAGAAAGGATAACACTTTTAGCAAACAGTGCCGGATCACTTCGATAGTGATATGACAATAAAAAAAAAACAATAGATAGATTTGCATATTTCACAAGAAAAATATACGAAGCCAATGAGCCCATAAAAATGTATTCATCGCTCATTAAATAAATGTCAGCCCTGGCTGGTGTGACTCAGCGGATTGAGCACTGGCCTGCAAACCAAAGAGTCACGGGTTCAATTCCCAGTCAGGGCACATGCCTGGGTTGGAGGCCAGGTTCCCAGTAGAGAGCACATGAGAGGAAATCACACATTGATGTTTTCCTCCTTCTCCTTCTCCCTCCATTCCTCTCTCTCTAAAAATAAATAAATAAAAATTTTAAATAAATAAATGTCAAGACCTTAAAAGTTTATCATCTGTTCAAACTCACTAGAATGGCTAATATTAAAAAGACTGATGACAGAAAATGTTAACAAAAATTTGAACAACTTGTTTTTCCACATATTGCTGATGTGTTGGTAACATGGTACAGATGTATTGAAAAATATGGTTGATAGTTTAAGTTATTAAGCTGAGCAAAGAAAAGCCAAATTCAAATAATGCATAATCTATTATTCCATTTATATGAATGTTTAGAAAAATAAAAATTAGTCCCTAATGACAGAGTCAGGTAAGTGAGTTTTCTGGGGTTGGCATTGCAGGTGTGTTGGGGTGGAAGTTTATTCCCCACCCAAAGATATGTTGAAGTCCTAACAGCTGCAGTGAATATGACCTTATTTGGAAATGGAAGGGGTCTTTGTAGATGTAGTTAAGTTAGGACATGATCATACTTGATTAGAGTGCGCCTTAGTCCAATAGGACTGGCGTCCTTATAAGGAGAGAAAACAGACATAGGGTGAAAATGCCACGGGAAGACAGAGAAACCCAGACCCCGAGGGAAGATGCCTTGGGAAGATAACGGCATAGACTGGAGTTACGCTGCCATAAACCACCTGTGCTCGGGGCTGCTAGAACCTGGCAGAGGCGAGGAATGATCTTCCTGTAGAGGTTCTGATGGGAGCGTGATCCTGAACATAAGTTCACTGCTTATGAACTTATACCCTCCAGCAGTAACAGAATAATTTTTTTCTTACCTTAAGTCACCAGCAGCCCAAGGCAATAAACAAATTTGATTACCTGCAATGAAGCAGAAGTATCTTTTTTTCTATTTTTTAACTATGGTGAAATACATATAACACTAAGTTTACCATATTAACCATTTTTAAAAAAATATTTTATTGTTGTTCAAATACAGCTGTCTGCATTTACCCCCCACGACTCCCCCCAACCCCAGCCATCCCCACCTCCCTCCCTGGATTCCATGCCCTCCTTGGTTATGTCCATGTGTCCTTTATAGTTCCTCAACCCCCCCTCTTTCCCCCCATTATCCCCTCCCACCTCCCCCCTGGTTACTGTCAGATTGTTCTCAATTTCAATATTCACCATTTTTAAATGTACAGTTCAGTAACTAAGTACATTCTCATTGCACAACACTCACTGCCGTCCCTCCCTAAAACACTTTTCATGTAGCAAAACTGAAACTATGTCTGTATGAAACTACAGAGCCTCAGTCCTTCTTGCCCCAGCCTCTGACAACCACCGTTCTACTTTCTGTGTCTGTAAATTTGAGTGCTCTAGATATTCCTAGGAGGAGTCATGGAGTCTTTGCCCTATTGTGCCTAGCTTATTTCACTTAGCATAATGCCCACAAGGTTCATCTACCTGTAACATTTATCAGAATTCCATTTATTCATGAGGCTGAATAATATTCCATCGTATGTATGTATGACATTTCTTTAATCCATGTATTCATCCATGGACACAAGTCACTTCTACCTTGTAGCTATTGTAAGTAATGCTCCTATTAAATATTTATTCAAGACCCTGGTGACTATTCTATTGGGTATGTACCCAGAAGTGAAATTACTGGATTATATTTGAGACATAGGTGTCCTTTTGAGACAAAAGTATCCTTTTGTGGTGATAATGATATTTCTTCTATTGATTGTTTTTGTAGGGGTGAAGTTGCATATGTTTGTCATGATTTAATGACACTTAAAATAATAATCTATATAAATTGCAAAGATTTTATTTAAAAGTAGGATGGCAAAGTAAATTTGCAGAAGATGTTGTGTAAATGTAACTCTTACACACTGTGTGAGTATAAAATTGCTTAACAATTTGGGAAACCAGGTTTGCCCTTTCTAATTAAGCACTACACTTAAGTCTGTCCTATCACCCATAAATCTCACTTTTATGTATATATTTATGAGAAGTGTCCAGAAAAAATGAGTATCATGAGTATGTCCACAAAAATATTCACAATATTTTTATTCATAACAGTAACATTTGGAAAAACCTAGATATTTATGAGAAGGAGAGTGGATGCAAATGTGATATCTTCATACAATGGAACATTACTCAACAATAAAACAGCATTGTTCTGATTACATCAAAGAGGAATAAAATGAGTTATTCAAGGACACAAATGAATTTGTGTTGAGGAAAAAAGAGAAACTATTGATTTTTATTCTACAACTTTTTCTGGGTTGTTGTTACATGGGTATGAAAATTGAAACATGCCCTTAAGATTTATGCATTTTACCCTTCATAACTAATACCTCAAAATGGAAATAACACTTTTACGGTATTTGAAAAATTTGTATCAAATGTTTCCTGCTTCTCTGTGAAGGGACTGTGTGTATGTACTTGCTCACGCTGAAGGGAAGGTGGCAGAGTACAGCTTTACGTGTGAGTTATGTGTGGTTTCTCTGATGCGTAGAGTTTAAATTAATCCCAATGGAATTTTCCCCTGCATCATACCTGTGTTTGGATTATAACTAAAATAATTTTACAAGATCGATGATTCTAAGGAACATGCTATGCATCTATTTCTGCTTGATATGCTTACCTGAGGGCACTCAAACTCAAACTTTGTCTTTGGGACTTCTTGTCATGCATTTGTAAAATTATTTAAAAATGTAAATCATATAGAGAGATTCTATCCAAACCAACACAGTAAATCTGGCCAGAGGCAATTCATACCTATCTTATCAGGAACTGAAAGAGACTACAGAGGTGAAAAAATCCTTTATTCTATAGTTTTTACTAACAATTCCTTTGAAGTTGACAAATATCAGTGATAAATCTATATTTGTGTGTGCTGTAAAAATATATTATGCAATAAAACATGTTTAATAAATATGTGAATATAAATATGTAATGTCAAAGATCAGTTGCAGTAATATAACCACGTAATTTATCAGGAATATTTTCAAGCCATATTTGTTTCCTTTCAAACAAGCAATATGATCAGAAACATAAAGTCACGATAAAATATTCAACTATTCAACTACACAAAATGACTAAAACTATATTAAATTACCTTAACTAGACTCTTTTGAATGTAACATCAATAATCTTAACCCAATCTGAGAAGACACATAGTTTGAGGCTAATCCTTTCTGAAAATCTCCTTAGGTCAGGAAAGCCGCCATCCCCAGACCGGTCACACACTGTCACACGTGTTGACACATTTACAATCCCAGCACGTGCTCAGGGCATCAAAACAAATCTTTATTTGTAGGACTAATTTGATGTTGATTATAATCAATGAATATATTAAAGTGATATCATGGATAAAAATAGAACTTTGATGGATTTTCATACATCTGTATTGTTCTGCTCTGATTTTCAAAACACATAAGAGGGCATCATGTTTTCTAGATGCCAGGCTGTAATGTAGAGTAGTAAAGGTGAATCAAGCCAACAAAGTAGACTACCAAGTATTACACTTACAAAGAGAGAATTGAGCCAAGTGTGAAGGCCGGTTCATGCACAGAATTCATTTCCTCTAGAGAAAAAATACTTTATTAGACTAACCTATCAATTGAGTCTCCATGTGTACAATTTACTATTCAAGGATTCAATTTTCATATATTAAGAGGAATAGCAAGTAGTATAAAATATCTGTACTGAAAGTATTCTGTAATAATTTAACTAAAGATATGCAAGTTTTTCATAGGAAAATAACTAAGTATTTTTAGTAGAGATATAAGAAAACCTACACCATACACAATAATGGGAAAAGCTGACATGACCAAAATAATCTATAAAAGCAATGCAATCATATTTAAATTAAAAAAAATACTTTTTTGATGTTGAACAAGATAAACTGGTTCTAAAATGTATGAAAAAGAGAAAATCCCATCAATACGAAATACATAGTGGCAAGATTAACAAAAAAAGAAAGAAAATAAATTTAGAATTTTAATCTGCCACACTTCAAATTTTATTGTAAAGCTATAATATTTTAAAAACATGTAGCAAAATAATAAAACCTAAACTAAATCGAGCTCTGTATACACATAGGTTACATGTTTTTTTTTCTAAATGCTGCTCCTGACACTACTATGTTGGTATAAATATCACTATTACTATTTTATCTGAGTTTGTTTATTCAGTATGGTTCCAGATTTTATTTGTAGGGGTAAATATGTCAAAAATAGTCTGTCAGCTCTGAGGAGTATAAATTAGGGCTTAAGGGAATAGGAAGAAGTTTTACTGCCATTCTCTCTCTGTATATATAGTTTCTTTTCCTAACATAGTTTAATATTTACCATATGCATCCATTAAAATTTAAAAGTACTTTAAATTTATAAAACCTGTTTCATTATCCCATGCAATTTGGGTTATAACTTATAAATACATTTTTGATCTGTAGAAGACAGTTTTATTATTATTTTTCTACTCTTAGGTTCATGAAGACAGAAAATGTTTCTTATCTGGTGAATCTGATTTGCTTCAATAAAATAATAAAATATAAAAATGCAGTAATTATGAATCAGGAAGTCCTATGAGTACAAGGATGTAATAACTTCCTAAGTTATTACCAAAAAGTATCACCAAGAATGACATAATTCAATTTGTCCCTTTGCCCTTTCTTCCTATATCGTCCAAGTAAAGTAAGATCACTCCAAATAGCACTGCAGATATAACAGGGTTTCTAAATAAAATGGCAAGTATTTATAGTACAGTATATTTTAATTTGTTTTCCTACTAATCAACATACAGCTTTGCAATCACACAGCTGTCTCAACTTAATCTTTCTATGTCATGCATTATTATGATTCTTTATACACATTTTAGGTTTTCTCTCACTCAGAATCAAAGTTAAATTTGAAAAAAGGTGCACGTAAATGACTCACGTAAGATATACAATGAAACAGGCACAGCTGATTACAGCGTGGAATTGCAGCTGAACGGTACAAAATTAGTGCAAACCTCGCACCATTTGAACCTTTAACAGTGAACTGTCCTTGCAACAGAACCTAAGGCGTTCCTGAGCTATGAAACCATTCAGTCAAATGTGGCAAACTAAACTGTGTCCATGCAGCAAAACCAGCTTTTATGCACTTAACATTTGGTTGTGGTGGTCCCCAAAACACATAGCAATGGGCAGTGACACACTTTTAGAGAATATCTAGAAAATTGTTTTGCTACAAGGGGGCTAGCACAGTCCCACAGAGCTCAGCCATTCACGACATAACTGCTAGAACAGTGCTGCTCAAACTGTGATGTTTTCTTTATTTTTATGAACTTTTTCTCCAGTTTTAGTAAAGTATGACTGACAAATGAAAATTGTGTAAATTTAACTTGTACAATGTGATGATCTGATGGATGTATACATTGTGAAATGATCACTGTAACTGAGTTAATTGGCACATTCATCGTATGACCTTTAGGCCTCTCTGCTCTGGAGGAGGCGGAGTCTGCAGATACAGGGAGGGGATGAGACCAAACCCTTCAAGCTTTGTTCATGCTCATACTGGCTGCAGTCGCAGCTGATTTTTGGTGCTGTCTGCGTTCAGGAAGATAAGCGGATAATAGAAAGAGATCTGGGACTGACAAGGACTGGAGCATGGCAAAGTCAGTGAGCACGTCCTCTCATCTTAGGGATGAGGAAGATGAGGTCAAAAATAAGTAGTTACTCACATAAGGAAACAGGGAAAACTTGATAAATTATCAGGTGAGGTGGTTTGATTCCACTCCCTTATGGTGTTTACCAAAGATACATGGTATTTCTTTGTTTTCTGCTTGACCTGGCATTATCTTAACGCTTTAGGAAAATTATAATTGGCCATGGGACCATGATATAATATTCTTTCTATGATCACACCAAAAACAAAGTCTTTTGATACTATGGTGATCTGAGCAGATCCTTGTACATCCTTCAGAGGACTACATTTCCAGTAAATTTTTACCTGTCTGATATTTAAGGACATAATATTGCTTTAAAAAGACAACTGAAACATTGTATAATTACTGTTGACATTCTCATTTGTATGCTTGCTTTAGCAGGCAAATGAATTGAAAGGGCTTTATCTGGAAATTCTCTCTCTTAGTCAACAACTTCAATTACAGCTTAGTTATTGGAGCCAGAGCTGAGCTGTATCCCACACACAAGTGGTTCAGGGTCCAGCCTGGGAATGTTAGACTTTTACAGATTTGGTACACAGAGTCATGACTTCATGTCTCCGACCTTCTCTTTTCTGGGACTCTGACCCTCCTCTTCGCAGCATCTGTGGCTGTCCCTCTCTCTCTCCTTCACTGAGCCAGGGTGATTGTGGATATTCTACCTGAATTTTAGCTGCTACCTGTGGAGCAAACCAGTGTGCCTTCAGGCCGAAAGCTGCTAAAGACAGGATATTGACCTTCTGCCATTCCGTTCTTGTGAATTTCCACCTTGTAGAATGCACCGGCTCTAATTCGCACCTTCACATTGTTCTTTTACCCTCCAGACTGCACAGTTACTATCTTCCTCTACAGTACTTTCCCTCATAGTTTTTAAAAGATTTAATATTTTTACTCTATATAGTTTTACATTTTATGATATGTACATATATCTAAATGGCTCCTGGATTTTTAGGGCTAGGAATTACATAAATTTATATATAATAACAAAATTAAAAGCATTCTCTGTTTTAGATTTTTGAAAATCAACATTATTTATTTGAGTAGTAAATGAAGCTATTTTAATTTTCTAGGCCTTTATGCATAAAATGTCATTATTTTTTATATGACACTTTTAAATAGCGGTAGGGCATATGCCACGTGGCAAACAATGACTCTGTCAAGCACAGTGCTTCAGTTCTAAACTATAGGAACACTTAGTGTAAAAATTACTCCAGCACCTCTCTATATGTCACATTCTCCTCTTCGAATCTCCATTCCGCCCCCTCAATGTCTTTGTAAAGTCACACTAAGTAAATTCCCTCGTGCCTGAGATACTGTTTGTCAAGCCTAGACTAACTCATATTTCATGTATTGATTTGAAATTCCTGACAAGAAGGAATTGAATGGGAATGTTGGCTCAAACTTAGTTCTATCAGTGTGAAAAATTGGCACTGTTATAAGACCTTCCTCTGATTAATTGATTTATCTCTCGTGAAAATGTATAAAATAGGGTGGTGATTCATTTACAACATTCAAGGCAGTACTATCTAAATACTTAAATTGTTATATGTAATGTCAGTAACAGAGAAAGAAGATGAAACATTAACATGCATATATGGTGTCATTTTTTTTTAATTTTCAAGGAGAAGTAAGGGTTAAATGCTGTGATGTTATCCATAGTCAGGGGCTCAGTACTACGCGATGATTACCGGAAGATGCAATCTCTAAGGACAGTTCACATTTACCCAGAAAGCGGATTTATGTTTGTGAACCTACAAATATTTAAATAAATTTACATATATAATATACATCTAGGAAGAGAAGAAAGTGTATGTTTTTACTATTAAAAACATACTCCATTGATTGGTTTGTATCCTGAAAAATAGAAAAATAGTAATATTGATTTAAGAAAATACCTTATCACTATTATGTATATTTAATTCCTTGTTAGAAAATTTGAAAACTAGCTTACTCTACTTTTGTACTTTGTGAATTTGTTGTGAATGTTTTCTTTATATATTTGACCTCGTGTGTTATTTTTTCAATTGCTTTGCAATATTTTTGTTAATCAGTTAAGAAGTAAATAGTATTGAGGTGTAAATGTGGTAGAATTAATTCCTCTCCCACATAAAAGATGATGCTTTCATGACATCTCTCCTCCACAAAGCCTTCCAGGAACGCATTTGATACTTCTAACTTGATACTATCATACTCAGCATCTGTATTCCAAACCAAAGCATGAGCAAAGAGACAAAGAGTTTGAAACTCAGATAGCCCCATTTGTTTCCAAAGGAAGGCTCCTAGCAGCCCCCAAAGATATGTTTCATGTTCTTTACCAAGTAAGACTTTACCTTTTTGACCTCTGAAACATATTCTGAAATGTAATTGTTACATCTGAAATGTAATTGTTACCAGTGGAGGAGCCCATCCCCTCCTCCAGCCCTTTTTGGTAGGCTGAAGCACCTGACACTCTGCAGAATTTGCCAAGATGCAAGGAGGACGGGGTGCCTCTCCGCGGGTGGGGCGCGGAGCCCACAGTTTCAGAGGACTGTGTGGCTGCAGAGGACCGTGTGGCTGCCAGGCTCAGAGGCGGTGGGAAACGTGGTGGACACGGCGAGCAGCAGAGTTCCGCTTCCCTGCCGTGGGAGCAGGGGTTGAGCCCGGCCGTCTGGGAGCCTTCTCTCAGAGATGGCACAGCTGCCTTGGTGCACCTAAGGCTGGGAGGGCAGCAAAGTTGGAATGCAGCAGAACTCCAGGGTTTTCCTTCCCAGCCGAGAAGGCAGCAAATGGAGGTTCTTACACTGAGCATGTGAAAAGCTTCCCCCTCTGGCATCAGGTGGGGGTTAGGACCGCGGGAGGTCATCTACATGCACCGTAGAAGTCAAAATGGTGCACGTCTGTCCACAGTCCCGCACAGATGAAGCCTCGGAGTAGCGACCGCCCTGGAAATCGCCAAACACGCCCCTCCAACAGCGGGCTGGAGAAGGTGGTCTTTTCAGCATTTCAAGTCCCGTCTGGTGGAAGCAGAAGAAGGGGCTGTGCTGAGGTCTTAGAAGGGATATTCTCAAGATGCAGGTGTGATTTCTCAACATAAGGTCACCTGAGAAAACAATCAAAAGCCAAAGGAGGAAGAGGACAAAATTGCTTCTTCTCAGGGACTGTTGACCTTCAGTGACGTGGCCATAGGTTGTTCCCAGGAGGAGCGCGCACTCCTAGACCCAGCTCAGCGAAAACTGTACATGCATGTGAAGTCGTAGAACTACAGGCGCCTGGTATTCCTGGGTCTCATGGTGTCTAAGCCAGGACTGGCCATGTGTTTTGGAGTCCTGGGATCTGAAAAGGGAGGTGCTGGACCAGAGAGGCCTGTGAGTCTGCCCTGAGGAATGAAGGAATTGGTTGAGAGGTGGACCCCTCTGAAGCGAGAAAGTTCGGCAAGTTGATTGGTCATTTTGGGAAAGTTCCTGGTCCATCTCACTCCCCAAACTAATATAATTCCAGTGGAACAAACACTCTCTCTTCCTCATGGCTTGCTGGCTTGTGACCTGTACTCCCAGGGTGAATTCACCCTTTTTCTCCACGGGCTGTGTGGCCTGTGGCCTCCAGGAGGGACCCCCACCCCCACCCCCGTTGCTGACCTGGTGATGCATGCCTCGGTGCATTTGTGCAGCCTCTCAATCAGGAGTACGTGACCTAGCGGCCCTAGCAGCACGTGGCCCATGTAGGGAGCCTGAATGGGCAGCAGCCGTGAACAAGCTAAGCTACAGGATGACTGCTTAGCAGTCGTCTAAAGGCGCCAAAGGATGGTACTTTAAAATGGAGCAGGAACCCTGGGCGCTGGCTTTTGTTTTGGTCTCTGCTGAGGGAGGTTGGACTTTGGGTGATGCAGAGATGGGTTTTGAGATGAGAAGTCTGCCATTCTCCCAGGTTACACAGTATGTGAATAAAACATCTTTCCTTTTTCACCAGCAACTGCCTCACTAGTTTGGCTTTTGTGGCAACTAGCAGACGAATCCCCATTTTTGTTCAGTAACATAATTACATACTTTTGCTACATTCCAAAACTTTAAAAATTCCACTTCAGGGTAGTACCACTACATTCCAAAGCTTAAAAATATAGCAATTTCATAATGGTGATATAAGTGAAAATGCATCTGAAACCTGGTGTTGTGAGGGTGGGAGGTGGTAGGGATTCATGTTTCAATAAATGGTCTCAACACCATGTAATAAACAATTCAACTAACTGGTCCTCAATGTCATTGTTTCTGTCCATATACATGAACGAATTGTCAGCTTTTCTTCTCCATTTGTGAGATCACAAAAATCCTTAGGGATATGACTGAGAAAACTTTAAATTTCCTGTTTTTAACACAAGTTGGAGAAATACATTAAGGCACTGTTGCAGTTCTTCTAGACTGAAGAGCTACGTCTGGCTCTCTTTCCCACTTCACACAGCTTAGCTCTTCTGTCTAAACAATATCATCAGAAAGGTTTATACAGCTTTCAGCAGATGGTAGCTGTAATAAAGACTCTGACTTTTTATTGTTGCTTTACTGCTGACAGCTTTAAATCTTACTCTCTCTTGCGTTTGCATCCCTCACTGGGGCGAGGTCATAGGAAAGCCAGGTGCTCCCTCCTTTGGTGTTGGTTGGAGATTCAAACCCCACAAACTCCTGTCCACCTGTGGGAACCCTCATCTTTGACCTCAGCCCCTCACCACAAAAATCCAGGGCAGCCTTCTTTCCTTTCTCTTTCAAGACATTTCTTACTTGAGAAGCTTATCCTGCTCTCCCCAACATCAATCATGTATGCAATACACCTTTACATACCTTCTGTGTGTACATGTGTATGTGTGCTCTTGTGTATATGTGCGTATGATCATCACAAAATCCAAGCCCAATTTTGGGCAGGATCCATTTGCCTCTCCAATTTGAACATGGCAAAAGCGTATCCCAGAGAGGGTCATGAAAACCAAATAATACGCTATGACATCTTCTCTCAGACGTGGCCTTCCAGTATTCCTGCCCCTTTATAACATTTGAACATTTTAAATATAGCTCACCGGTCCTCACTGCATCTTTGATGTTTCATTGTTATATTTACTCTCCATCTCATTGCTCAACCTGTTTCCCTTTTGACACTTCTTTCATGATCTTTGTGTTTTGGGCAGCTCAATACTATATTATTCGTTCTGCTTCAGGAAGCAGCATCCTCTGCCTTCAGACACACTTGTTCTGCAAAAGGACTTAATGTTTGAAACACACAGAGCCACAGAGAGCTCACACCATAGAGTCAAATGCCTTCCCTGATTAACTCTGTACATTTTTAGGTGACCACTCCTTGGGCGTAGAGAATTTTTCTCAGCAGAGTAGTCGAGAAAGGAGCCTTGACTTGGGTGATGAACACACAATACTGATGCACTGATGATGTGGTGTGGAACTATGCACCTGAAACCTGCATAGTTTTGTTAACCAGCATCACCCCAATACACTCAATCAGAATTTCCCATCAGAATGCTGCTCAACAGTTATCCAGTTTCATTTGTATTTTCAGCTTTGATATTGAATAAGTCTCCCAATGCATAGGATTTACCCTTTTAGATTGGGGTTTTTCTTCATCACATTCCTCTCTTCCTTTCATACATTAAACTTGCTTTCTTAAGATGTTGTTTGTGAAGCAGTTTTTAACAGAAGGCCAAAATGCCACCTTAATCTTTTGTTTACTGTTGTTTTAAGTCATCTTCACGTACACTCTCAGGCACAACCTAACCCTGCACACACGTGCAAGCACCCATCCGCACAGGGAAGTGCTGGACTGTGTCCCTGGAATCCTTGGTGGAACGTCCCTGCTCTGGTTAGCCTGTGCTGAGACAGGTGCCTGTGCAGAGGCACCTGTGTGTTCCTGGTGACAAGATGACACTCATTGCAGACAAACCGAGACCTATAACCTACAGGCCTTCCTGTAGAAGCTGCTGTTCTTGGACACGAGACTGTTTCACTAAGGCATGAGCTTTAGGTCAGGTTCCTTTTTCCATGTTTCGTGTTGACCTGTTCACATTTGGAGACTTAAGGTGGGACTCCTCTGGGGGAGTCCTAAGTGGAACTTCACACGGTGTGGAGAGGGCAAGCAAGGCCTGAGTGGGCCTCGTTAATTTGTGGAGACGGAACTCCTTTCAAACTTCCAAAGGAGACAGATAAAATCAGCAAGCACCAAGTAGAAGCCTTTATTTTAAAATCCTAGTGCAACATGCTATGAAATTCAGTCCATACTTTGATTTAGGAATGAGGAGTGACCATATCTTAAACTCTTTCTCTCTCTCTCTTATGTTCCATAACGTTCCAGAATTGGACAAAATGTTGAGGCTCAACCAGCACACCTGAGGTCCATTCACAGGACAAACACCTCACTGCACAGATAACACACCACTTTGTAACAGGGTTGATAGTGTTTTTACAGCAAGTGTTTCCTATGTTCTTCTGCTTCCTGAACTGCTCTGGAGAATACATGGGTTTGGGCAGACACAAAAAGATTTTATCATCTGCTACTTTGTTGAGGCTAAGAACCTAACAAAAACAAAGAAAGCATGAAAAGGAACTTGTTATTCAAAAGCATTGTGTGTTTGAATTTTGTAGCATGCTTTTTGCTCTTCTTGAAAATTATATACTGTCGGCTCTCTTGACTATACTCCGAATTTCTCCATGTAGGAAGAAAACAAACAAAATCCTTATGCAATTTGCTCTAGTACATCTGCTCTTTTTGGAAAAGACTTAGAAAAAAGTAAGAAGACCACGCACTCTTCTATGGCAAATCACATAATTCTGCCAGTGAATTATTTAGCTGCACTAAAGGAAGGCATATTTAAAATGACACAGCCATAAATATACCAGGACATCAATAATACAAATATATCCAACAAAATGTCAATAAACTTTACTTACCCAGTCTTTTTCTTGAAGCCTATCTAATGTGTGCCGTATCAGAAGTTCACATGAGGTATGAATCATGTTCTAAAGAATCTGCTTTGTTACGGGAAGCTTCAGTCAGATATATAGAGACACATTGCAAAGAGGTATGATGTATTAAAAGGCTAATGGCAAGAGATAAATGACAGATGGATTGAAGCTCTGTTAAAATCAAATAGGAATATTTTTAATGAAGTAGTTCATGAACTAGTAAATAAAACTGACTGTGGGTGAGATTATTCTGCTAATGAAAAATAAATATAACCTGATTTTAAAAAATTGAAAGGAAAGAAAGGAAATTGAATCCATCTGGAAACAATTTATAATATATGAAATCTGTTTTATGCCAACTTGGCCAAAATTGCCTTTGTCACTGGTCAAAGAAAAGGAAAAACTAAATTTTCTTGGTTTCTTAGTAAGTACATAAACTTTTTAATAAAATAATTTCAGATAATCATCCACTATTAATTCCAAAAAAAATGGAAAAAATATTGCTTTGGTACTGAATTCCAATACACAAATCAATGGGGAATAAAACACACTGATAACTTTGTACAAAATACAAGAAATCACAATCTTAATATTAAATAGGCAGTGTTATGATTTTTTAACAAATATAATGTTTGTCTAAATTTAATTTCATGGCAGTGTCTTATCCCCTTGTATAAATGAGGAGACTGAATTGAATTTATTTGAAGAGCTTTGTCTCATCTTAAGACTGTTGGCTCACTATAGAAATGATTCATGGATTGATTTCTGAAAGTTTTCTGAAAAATTTCCCAAGTTTACTTTACGGCATCAAAACACATTAACCTGTTGACAGTAAAGTTTGCAGCAGAAAACTTTAATTCTAGGCACATCTAACACTCAAAACACCACTCTGTGGAACTTTGATAGCAGTGACGCTTTAAAACAACTGAATTACCAAAAAATAGTATTTTAAATGAAACTATTATATACCAGCAAAATGAAATAGTACACACCTATTAAAATAGTTATGTATCTATATATTTACCAAATTAAAATTGATCTATGATAAGTGAAAAAAACAGTGATTTTTGGCCCAACACACATTAATATGTACATATTAATGTTAAAAATAATGGGCCCATCAGTAAATGGGTGGATCAAAAAACTGGTA
This sequence comes from Desmodus rotundus, assembly GCF_022682495.2. Lineage (NCBI taxonomy): Eukaryota > Metazoa > Chordata > Mammalia > Chiroptera > Phyllostomidae > Desmodus > Desmodus rotundus. Next base: position 186,135,303 of record NC_071387.1, on the reverse strand, counting down.
CATTCACCCAATAGAATGCTATGCAGCAGAAAGAAAGAAGGAGCTCCTACCCTTTGCATGGATGGACTTGGAGAGCATTATGCTAAGTGAATAATTGATGGTGAAAGACAAATACCATATGATCTCACCTCTAAGTGGAACCTAATCAACAAAAGAAATGAGCAAAATAGAAAGAGAAACATGGAAATAAAGAACAAACATAGTGACCAGAGGGGCGGAAACAGGGGTTAATGGGGAAAGAAGGGGAAGGGGCAAGTCAAGGAACATGTACAGAGGATCCATGGACACAGACAACGGGGTGAGGATTGCCTGTGGGAGCAGGGGGTGGGGGGGGCAGGGGAGAGCAATGGGGTAAAATGTGGGACAACCATAATTGAACAATAAAAGTAAATAAATAGATAAAATAAAAATAAAAATAATGGATTGTATTCTTCAGCAGACAAGTTGGATGAGAGCTGGGACTGTCTGTCCCATTCACTACTCTCTTCCTAGCAGTTCAGCTAACTAACGTGTGCCCAACCTATGCGTGCTGTAAATGAGGTCCATGCGTTCGTCTTTTTGTAATAATCTCCATCTGTCCTCTAGTCTCTCCTACTTCAGATCACGTTATTTGTACTACTTTGCTTGGGTTGCCTGAACAAAACAGCATAGACTGAGAGGCTTAAACAGCAAGAATTTATTTTCCCAAGATTCTGGAGCCTATATGTCCAAGATCAAGGTGCCAGCAAGTTTGGGTTCCCTGAAGTCTTTCTCCTTGGCTTTCAGGTAGCTGCCTTCTCCCTAGGTGTTCACACGTTCGCTCTGTGCACATACATTCCTGGTTTCTGTGTGTCCAAATTTCCTCTCTTTACAAGGGTGCTGGTCAGATTGGATTAGGACACATTGATGTAATTTAAATTTAATAATCTCTTCAAAGTACCTATGCTTTCAATCCAGTCAGATTCTAATATATGGGGAGTTAAGGTTTCAGTATATAAATTTTGGAGACCACAATGCAGCCCATAAGAGTGTTATATTGAAACATTAGGTGGCTAATTCTGTGATGAAATGAGGATCTTGTAAATGCAGTCTCTGAGCTAGCTTGTGATGTCAACCAAGTCTCATTGTCTCCTTGACTTTCCTCGTAGTCACTAACTCAGAGCACAACCTGTCTGAGTTGCTGTTTTTAGCCTTTCCTGTCCCATCTTCCAGGGTCAGCCTCTAGCCCCTGCTTTCATGCAAAGAGCTGGCCCTCCATACTTCCAGCATTTGGAGTGCTTCTGATTCTCACTACCTCTACATCACAGCAAAGACTTACATTCAAGGGAGGCCCCCCAAAACAGGAATTTATTTTTTAAAACATGTGTATTTATTCTTATATGTTTAAACTTCAGGCACTTTCAAAGTACTCTCCATTTGATGCAATACGCCTATTGAGATGTTTTTTTCCACTGCTCAAAACAGTTTTTGAACTCGTCAATTTTGATGTCTTTTAGTGCTTCTGCCATTTTTTGTTTCAATGCTTCCATATTGGGAAAACATTTCCCTTTGAGGACTCTCTTCATCTGGGGAAACAAACAAAACATGCTCAGAGCAATATCGGATGAATAGGGAGGGTGGGCACATGGGCCATGCCATTTTTTGGTCAAAAACTGCTGAACACTCAGCACGGTGTGGGTAGGTATGTTGTAAATCACCCATCATGAAATGGGCAGGCTCATTGAAAGAGTCTTAAAAAAAAATTCACTGAAGCCAAACAGCCTCTCACAACAATGCCAGGTGGCACACTGATACAGATGGGTTCCTAGAACACTTATCTATTGGGGGAAGCCTATACTGCAAGGGGCCCGCCATTCAGAAAATAATTTTCTTTTTTGGGGGGGTCCTCCTTCTTACATATGCTTGTTTCTAGTCCTTGAGCCTGATATGACCAAGATTTGAATGGAAACTGATTTCTTTATTGAATAATGAAAATGCTATTGTGTTTGTAACCAAAGTTATGCCTACTTAATTGCTGTCTTTTTTATAATTTATCTCCCATTTCTGTATGACTATAATGACTATGTCAAGAAGAAAAGAGCCCTGGCTGGTGTGGCTCAGTGGATTGAGTGCTGACCTGTGAACCAAAGGTCACTCATTTGATTCCCAGTCAGGGCACATGCCTGGTTGGAGGCCAGGTCCCCAGCTGGGGACTTGCAAGAGGCAACCACACCCTGATATTTCTTTCCCTCTCTTTCTCCCTCCATTTCTCTGAAAGTAAATAAATAAAATCTTTAAAAAAAAAAGAAAAGGACACTCAATTTCCAAACTCCTTTTGACGTAAATTCAGACATAGCTATTACTGTGACAGGTTACATTTAAAAAAAGAAAAAAAAAATATATATATAACCATTAAACTCTGCTCATCACTTCTCTATTCCCTCTGATTTCATATTAATGGGATGCCCAGTTCACAGCTAAAGTTAACTTTTCAGAATAAATAATAGTAATAATAGCAACATGAGATATTTAATGGAGTATACCTTATATGGGAAGTACTGTTCTGAGGCTCTTACAACCATCAATAAATTTTATGCTAACAAAAACTCTAAAATGTTAGTATTATTATATTCCTATTTAGTAATTGAGGAAGCTGAGGCAACGTTGATTTACCCACATTCAGAGAGCTAACAGAGGCAAAGCCAAGGCAAACTCAGTCTGCTCCTAGAACCCTGGCTGCCCTGCACTACTGCGCATTGCCTCGTTTTTTCTTTTCTCTCCTGCTGTGAGGAGTATCCTGACGCTCATGTGTTGGTCAGTAAGGTGTAGGCAAAGAAATAGTGTCAAACTCTGGAAGTTTTCCAAAGACAAAAGCAAGGAAGTACTTTTTTCCCTTTTTTCTTCATTTCTTCCTCCTCCGTGCTGGTTGGGATTATATTACAGAAGGTCCCGAAGCACCTACTGGGGCAGTGAGTTGACCTGGAGAATGGAGACCAACTTTGATGTGAACAACAGGTAGGAAGAGCCTGCGTCTCTGAGGATTTCTTGGAGAACAAACTCCGTAATGAGCTCTGACCTGCCAAACTCAAGACTTTTATGAGGAAAATAATAAGCATCTAATTTTTAAGTCACTGTTATTTGTTGGATGGAGATTCTTTGATACTGTTTGAGAAACATAATCTTTAATGATGAATATTAAGTTACAAAGTAAACAAATAAGCTTAATATCCTGAATGCATTTTAAACATGAAACATGTAGGGAGAATGCAAAGAGTTCACTTTAAGAATGTTACTTATCTGAGTATGAAATTATCTTATGATAGACTGCATAGAAGCTTGATTGAGAAATTACTGGGAAAAATCAGAAAATAGAACCATTTTTTTTCTGATTTAGGGAAGATATAATCATTGGGAGATTTTCACTGGAATCACCATGCCTCTTGATTTTTACTTAGTGCTCGCAGTTCAGTTGGAGGCACGTGACTGGAGAGCTGTGTGGGAGGCCTCCTACCACCTATGAAGGGAAACGACACTGCCCTGGGGACAAATCCAAACTCACATTCTAATTTCATCGTCACACACAACGGTGTACCAACAAATGCTGCTTTACATTCGCATAGCATAAACATGACCATTATAAAAGTAAACCAGAAAAACTAAAAACAGAGCTCAAAACTTCAGTTGATGAAATGGGTTTATATATAGTAATACATATGGTACAGTCAGTTTCAAAAAGCTATTAAAACAGAAAATCTAGCATAATCTCTAATGATATTCTTAAAATTAGAAAGTGTTGAATGTAAAATTAGACCTAGATCAATCAGAAATCTTAAGTCCATACTGTACTAAAATTTAAAAGATACAGGCAAACTTTAAGCTGAAGAAAAATATGATCTTAAGACCATCAGAGACAGATCTCCAAAACTGTCAATTTGTCCTCCCATCAATATGATTTTTAGTTAGACTTAACCCACAAAGTCCCATCATAGGTGGACGATAGTGGTCGCCCACAAAAATGTCGTGACATCATTTACTAGAATAGTGTCCGCTCTCTAGACAGTTATGCTCTCAAACCCATAAATTCCAGTTTTGTTTTCAATAAGAGGGGCAGGGAGACCAGGATCATCCTGCATGATGCCTTCACTTACCTTCCTGCCACTGAGAACCAATAGAATGTTGACCTGGGCAGAAATGTTACCATAGGTTGCAATCCTTTCTTCCCAGGAGTCCTCATTAGAGAGAATGGGAAAAGGTCCATTAATATTGTGTCTTGTTATTTTTCTATCATGTCAAAAACATAAATCAGATAAACTCAACTATTATAGGATTATATGCTATGAAAATATAAATGACCAATGCCCAGTGAAGAAAAAAACTTATAAATGTTGTGAATCAATGTCATTCTCTGCCATTGCAGGAAGTTTTCTAACGTACAAGGTAGGAATCTAACCAGCCCTGCAACCTCAGCTAATATACATTTTCTTTTCTTCCCTCATCTGACAATGGACAGATTAGATAAATTAGCTTTGAATTTTATGTTTAGCAGAGCTCTATAATTTCTTATAAAAATGGTCAAGTTTCTCTCTCCCATTTCATTAAACAAATCAGCTCTACTTTGACAAATTTTATTTTGGAGTTCTCAGGAAGATTATAAAGAGTGAAAAAAATTCAAAAGCAAAATAGAAAAGTAAACCAAAATGACTCAATAAAAAATTAACTCTCTTTTCAACTTAAAACACCTGTTATTTCTCAGAGTATATTTCACTCAAATTAATAATAAACAGGAAAATACAGTGAATTTCATTTATATATAACAAACTAAAACTTGATATTTTAATTTTTAAGAGTTAATGTCAATTATCTATTTAAAGTATTGATTTTTAACTGTTCTGTTTCTTAAAATATAAAATTATTTGAAACCACTGAAACTACATATCTATTACTATCTGTATTGATCTATCTGCCTATCCATTTCTTCCCAAATAAAAAAAGCATGGAATGACACAAGCATATTTTGTTAAGCTTGAGAGAGAGGCAACACATTTCAGTTGGGAATTTACATTACAATATAATAAAGATTATCATCAGTTTACATATCTACTTCAAATTGGCATAAAACTTCATAAATGGAAATGAAAGTCATGCAATAAAAGAGTTGCACTTCACCACAAAAACTGAAGCCGTTTCAAACTGCACAGTCACTACTAAAATTTTTATGTACAATGGAGCCTTCGTGTGCCTTCTGCTTCCTCTAGCACCATACACCTCTCAGCTGGTCCGATTGCCATTGCAATATTGCTATCACTGAGTCATATCACAGAGAGAAAGTACTTAATTAAGTATTCTTTTGGAAAATGTTTCATTGATCCTTTGTCTTGTAGTAATTGCAGTGAAGCCTAGAATACATTTTTCTTAATTGTTAGTTTTATGGTTTGTATTAAAGTAGACTTGAGATTGATTCCCAGATGCCGTTCAACACAGAGCAGGCCTCTTCAAATGCTGATTACACAAATGGAAATTTGAGCACTTCCATGACATACGCAGTTTACATAAAAATATCTCATGCATAACTCTTCTCCCATTGGGGACTTCATGTATCACTTTTTCAAAGTAAGTTTTGGCTCCCAGATTAAGTGATTCTGTGTTGGAGTTTAGGAGACTATGCTAACAGCTGAATCAACCACGAACTGTTCATTTTGAGGTTATCTAGATAGGAAAGCAAGAGAACTATGGTATAAAATAATTTTTATTGTGGTAACGACACTAAACATGAAATCTCACCTCTTAAGAGAATTTGGGGGGCACCATTCAGTATTGTAAATGGTAAGAACAACAGTGCACAGCAAGTCTCTAGAATCTATTCATCAAAGCTGGCACTCCATGCCTGTTGAATGGCAGGCACCTCCTCATTTCCCTCTCCCCGCCAGCCCCTACCAACCATTCTACTCTGCTTTTAGTTTGACTTTTGTGGATACTTCATGGTAGGGGAACCATACAGTATTTTTTCTTCTGTCACTGCGTTATTTCTCTTAGCATAATTTTCTCAAGGGTTGACCATATAAAAATAAATGGTTTATCCTCAGTGTTTATCCATATATATATAAATATATAGCATAAATATAAAGTGTAAAATAGGGAAACATGCTGAATTGCCTCTTTCACTAGTAACAAATGTAACTGGTTAAAAGTGTTTGAAAACACTTTGTAAGATTAGGAAGGTTAAGCAAACAAAAGGTGAAGTAGAAAATTTTTTAAAAAGTTTAATTTCTTCTTTTCTATCAGTGAAGAATTTCCATAAGCCTCAAGAATTTAAATATTTTTTTAGTAAAATTCTCTTGATGTTACAATGATCAACATATGTCTGGTTGACAATGTCTTGAGTCTGTCTTCATTTTGAGAGGTACAATTATGGGCGTAGGGTCAGCTGCCATTTTCTTTAGGAACATTTAAAGGCTTTCCACCCTCTTCAGCATTTCGTAGTTTCTTTAGAGATCCAGCTGTCAGCTTATTGTAGCATTCAAAAAGGCAGCATACTATTTTCTTCATTTTCAGGCATTAACACTGTGAACGTATTAAAATTGTAGGAATATTTGTATTCTGACTAATGTGAGCTACCTTTTAGAGTAAAATACATTTTGAATTTGAAAAGAAGTTAAGCAATTTTCTGATAAAATTAACCTAATCAGAGATTGAAATAATTCAAGCTTGGGTTTTATTTTTTTGAGAGGACCTTATCATATGTAGTTTATTATGATTTATAGAGTACAAACAGTGTTTTGGATGTCTCAAATAAAAGTCTGGATTATTTACCAATACAGACTCTTAAAAGGCTATACCACCAATTTTTGCTATTCCAGCTCCATTAGACTGCGAAAAGTTATTAGCTTTCCCCATACTTTGGGTTATAGCCTACACTCATTGCTACAGGCTAGCAAAAATGGCACAAAAGTACACTTACGGGTAAATTTCAATAAAGAGTATACATACCTATAGTAAAACCCATATTAGGAAACATAAAATAGCAACAAGTTATAATATTTCATGATGAGGCCTTGACCAAGCCAGCACCTAGAGCCACATGGAAGTGGCTTTAGTGAATCTAAGGTATAAAACTGGGGATATTAAATATATGTAACTCTTTCATATTGTCTGTGTAGGACCATTGAAAGGCAAGGAGAGTCAGATTGTCATTGAAAATCTGGCACGGTGAAAGGAAGGACATTTTGTTGTTGGCTTTGTTAATATTATTCATTTTATTTCAATGTGAAAAAGAGTTAACATTGTGATATCTCTAAAGAAGAAAGAGTAAAGGAGAGGTCAAAATATTAGAAAAGAGGAAACATGTTTTCATTGACCAAGATGGACATTCATCTTGTAAATTTGAGAAGAGATAAAATACTTCGAAACACTCAAGCAGTGTTAAAGCAACTTGGAGATTTTTGGAGTGTGTGAAAGACCCCAATAAATTATGGGGAGTCCCAAAGACATAATGAACTTCAAAGGTATCTGAAAATGCAATCTTCCCATGTTCCTGGAAGGTTAAGAAAACCAGAAATGCCAATGACCAGCTCTAATATTTAAAATGCTGTAAAGATTCAGACATAAAAAGTGTGGTTGTTTATTGGTTATATTTTTAACACATATATTCAAATTACTGTCATACATCCATGATGATGTTTGGTCGATGGCCACATATGTAATGGTGTTCCATAAGATCACAAGGCAGCTGAACTTCCTGAAATAAATGGAGAGATGTGTGGTTCGGGAGGAGCTTTTTTTTCCTGACAGAAGCAGTATCTGTGAAGCTTGGCCATAAATTTCTTCTTACTCACAACAGCTCAATTTTGAGTGCACACATATATCCCATCAGTCCACCAGTGAGCTGTTCCATCACAGAGGAGCCTGTCCCCACAGTGCGACATATTCGAAGGGCACGACAGTGCTCCCAGGTCTAGCTTGGTGGTCTTCAGAGCACATTGCTGTACATTCACTGTTGGGGACCTGAGATCTTGTACAGGACAAATGTCCACAGGAGCTCCCTTAACAAGCTTTAAGTGCTACTGCCACTTACGTAAAAGCTTTCTGTAGTAGTGTGGAGTTAGCCTGTGCTTGTGCTTTAAAAAATATCTTCAGGTTGTCATTATGTAAAGCATAGGTGGGTTTGATTTCCTCCATTAAGGCAATGCCCTGAGAGCCCTTGGGGCCAGGTGGGGTCAGTGAAACCAAAAACAAATTTCTAAGGTCCAAATGTTGGGTTCTCAGTTCTACACTCTTTCCATGTTAAACTCCCTCTTTATTTTTATGAATGCCATAATGTTTCTTAATCGGGAATCTGCTCCAACCTGCCATAGCCAAAACCAAATTGCTATGACAACCCCTTCTGTCTCATTCTCTCTCCATCTTGGCTTATTATTCCTCCTGATCCTCAGGCCACCTTCCACTCCCTCCTGACACTCACTATTATGGTGATTTATGTCTGACGCATCAGTCTCCCCCTTGATATTTTGATCAATCCAATCCTTGTCCCTGTTTGTGGAATAGCATTGACAGCTTTTATATTCTATTTCTGAACCTGTAAATGGAGGCGGGGTAGGGGCTTGTGGAACACTGTTTTCAAAGTCTACTGTAGTGCAGAGTAATGTCCAAGGCCTCCACATTATCACACCACTCGCTCGCTGACTCACACAGAGCAACAACCAGTCCTGCAAGCTCCATCCACGGTAAGTGCTCTACACAAGAGTACCATTTTAAATTTATTATAGTTTATTTTTATTGCACTTTTTCTATACTTAGATACAGCAATTCTTACCACTGTGTTACAATTACAGTATTCAGTACAGTACCATGCTGTACAGGTTTGTAGCCTAAGAGCAATGGGGTATCACCGATGGCCTAGGTGTGCAGCAGACTATACCATCGAGGTTTGTGCAGGTGTACTCCATGATGTTTGCACAATGCTGAAATCACTCAAAGATGCCTTCCTCAGAATGCGTCCCCTTCATTAAGTGACTCATGACTATCCTGACAAAAATCTCTCTGAACTAATATTACACTACTGTCTGAACTAGTAACACTAGAGACAAAGCATGTCTTTTCCTTCTCAAAATTCCAGACATGTTTAAGTCCCCAAGCTCATCACGGTTCCTACAATGCTCTCCTCCTTCTTTCTTCCTTTTCTCCTCTCTTCTTCCCCATCCTCCTTCTGCTATTCCTCCCCTCTTCTGACCTTCTTCCTTCTTCATCCTTCTCCTCCTGTTCTCTTTTCCCCTTTTCTTTTTTGTTCTTGTTCTTATTCCAAATACAAGATATTCTACACAGCTAAGCTTGTATATATCTTTTTCAATGACTTACTTTACAAGTCTTCTGACAGAGTTATTACATTATTAGTGATAGTAGTGGTGTTTTGTTTATTATGATTTTAATAATGCATTTACAATAATGTATTCTAAAAGTATATCGTGCATTTTAATTTGTGAAAGTAACCCATGAGCCCTTAAAAGGCATAAAGTGTATATTTTTAAGTTTCAAAAATATGCCTACTCCTTTTCAAAAGTCTGCCCATAAATTACTGTTTAAGAGATGTCTACATTTTCTCCCCTCCCCCCACCCCACCCCAGACAAACCCACCTCCCTCCCCTGCCTCCACCCTCCCCATTGGTTTTGTCCATGTGTCCTTTATAGTAGTTTCTGTAAACCCTTCTCCCCTCTGTCCCCTCCCCACTCTCCTCTGGCTATTGTTAGATTGTTCTTAACTTCAATGTCTCTGGTTATATTTTGTTTGCTTTTTTCTTTTGTTGATTAGGTTCCTGTTAAAGGTGAGATCATATGGTATTTTCCCTCACCACCTGGCTTATTTCACTTAGCATAATGCTCTCCAGTTCCATCCATGCTGTCGCAAAGGATGTAAGTTCCTTCTTTCTCTCTGCTGCGTAGAATTCCATTGTATAAATGTACCATAGATTTTGGATCCACTCATTTGCTGATGGGCACTTAGGTTGCTTCCAGCACTTGGCTATTGTAAATTGTGCTGCTATGAACATTGGGGTGCATAGGTTCTTTTGGATTGGTGTTTCAGTGTTCTTAGGGTATAATCCCAGCAGCGGAATTGCTGGGTCAAAAGGCAGTTCCATTTTTAGTTTTCTGAGGCAATAGACAACTGTAATTGAACAGCAATAAAAAAAAATAAAAGAATACTACATGGTGAAAAACAGAAAAAAAAAGAGATGTCTATTAAATAACAGAAATATTTTGTGAACATGGAAATGAAAAGTTTGAGTAGATATATTCTGTGCAAGGCATTGAATAAGACAGTGCTATTTATACTGGGTAGTACTCTTGAAAAACGAAAGCATTGTACGCACACTCAAATACCTAGAGACTACCTTCTTAGAGGCACTGACATGATCCTTCGGGATCAGAGGGGAAGGAGGGAATCTGAGGAAAAGTGCTAACATCTTGCCCCAAATGTCACATATAATCTTGCTCTTGTGTCCACATATGTTGAAAGATCTCTGAAGAGATGGACTAGACCTGATGTAGTTATTCATGCCCTAGATTTGCCAAACAATATTGGACACATAAATTAAATAACTGATGTTAACACTATTGATTTAAATTGTGTCACATTTATAACCATGGCTTCAGGAGAAAGTTAATATATTTTCTTAGTGTAGTACAGGACCAGTAATATTTGATTATTTGATTTTGAATTATATCACTAGAAATATCAGAATTCCCCATAGTGACTAAAGAAATAAGGACTTAATTATTCTACTGACAGGGGATTTTATAGAAGGTCAATGAATTAATCAGTCTATTTCTCTTTTCAACCATTCACAGTATGTGGTCCGGAATCTCATTATGTTGTTTTTTCATTCAACTCCATGTTTCATGCCCAAATTCAAAGACTGTGAGTGATAGGCAGAAAGGGCCTTTCTGTGGGCGGATCTTTTCTGAGAAAGCAAGTACCTGGGAACATACCACACAGTTATCATTGTCACAAAGGATAATATTTGTTTTTGTTTTGTTTTTGTCTTCCACAGGGCAGAAAGAGAGAAATGGCTATTAGACAACCAAATAATATTATCTGCCAAATGAGGCTGATTTGTTAAAGAATTGAAAAGGTTGAGAGTCAATACTGAAAAAATAATTTTCCCTTTGCAAGCCTTCTTTGCTAAGGTCTTTGCTATGTTATCTGATTTGGAATTCTGCTACTTAATAAGTTGCTTATAAGGATTGCTTTGATGCTTTGGCTGATACAGTATCTCCTGATTTCCTTCCTTGTTTCTAGCCATCTGAATATGTCTCAGCTTTGCTGGCCTCTGGATGGAGTGAAATTGAAGGTGGGTCCTTCATGCTGTTGTGCCCAAGAAGGCCGGAGAACCTGCTTTCTTACTCTGCTCTCCTGTACTTGGTAAAGAGAACTATTTCCCACCAAAGAATTCCCTCTTGGCACTGAGCAACACTGGGTTGAAGATGAGATGATACAGGCAAAGTGAAGCTCTTCTTTTTACCCTTTCATGTGGTTATTTTCAGGGTTTTTGTCCCATTGTGTGGCTGCAGTTTCTTAAGTGAACTGTCAGTCTCTCCCAGATGTGTTTTCTTGTGGATACTGTCTAATTACTGATATTTGTGGGAGGATAGCGGCTTATGACATCACCCTCTCCTTGATTCAAATAATTTGATGAAGGTCCAAATAAACTCAGCTGGCTCTTGTCAGACAATCTATTAACCTCCTTTTATGTTGCATATTAGAGTGATACAAGCTGCCCGTGCAAATAATAGGAAAAGGTTATCAGTGTGAAGTAGAAATGGCAACTCGGGCCACCCCATTTTTAAACTGATGACCTGAAGTGCACACACTGGTTGACAGACAATAAAACAAGCATTATGGTAAGAAGAACAAAATGATGAGTTACAAAAAAAGGCTTAGACCATAACAAAAAAAGACATTTGTCTCCCAATAATTGTAAATATGTTTTTGTCTTTATAGAGATTATGCTTTCAAGAAGTTGAATGTGTGCTTTTTATTTCTCTCCTGTGTAAGGAATGCATGTCAAATATCCTGATTCAATAGCTGCAGGACTCTACATAACATGCAGTGAAATTCTCTTATTTTTCCTGAATGGAGAATAATTAGAGCAGAGTGCATGAATCTATTGGTCTAGCCAAGAGATATTTTTACATGTTCTAGAGAATGCTAACAACTGAGTGAAGAAAATCAATAATTCTTGGTGTTTTTCTATAGTTTTATTCTACTTCCAAAGAAGTAATATTGACATAAAGGTAAGTATTTTATTGTGCAGAGTTTCAGAGGATCTATCTATAGATATGCACTTTATATATAAAATATAAATTAAATGAGTACAAACAGGTAATATTATCAACACTTCTAATGATGAGTAAACGGAAGCTCCGATGTTGATTGATTTATTCAATGTTAGGTAGCTCATTAGAGAGACAGAATTCGAATACTAAGACTCAGTGCATCGAACAACATACTGCTTGACGGAGAGAGATGAGGAGAGCCGAGTTGCAGTTAAGAATACTGTATTGTGCCCTTATAAATTTGGGAGCTGTTCTTGCCACAATAAAATAAATAAGCCATGCATCAAACATTTAAAAAGAAGAAGAATTTAGCTACATTAGCGCTGAAATCTCCATGTGTCACTGGGGTCATACAGTGACAGAACATACTTTTCTCACTCAAACATATGCAAAACTATTGTACATGGCACAGATGCTTACCAATATCCCTTCAATGAATGGTAACTAGCAATGAGTCACAGTAATTGTTGCATCCTTTGATACAACCATGTGCTTGCAAATATTCTCAGGAGAAACACTTTGACTAAGTTTTCTTTGTGGAGGCAGAAATTTGGGAACAGACATGTGCACCAAGAGGCAATATAATTCTCAAAATAAAACGTTGGCTCTAAGTGGTGCACTGGCCATGTTAACCTGAGCCAAATCCAGCTGTATCCATCACCAGTTTTTACTTCATTTGTTAACGGTTTTCCCGATCTGCCCAAATGCTGTCATGGCACTTAATAGCTATATAAAAAGGGGGGAGCAGTTATGAAATAGAACATGAGCCCACTTGCTTGTTAAAGTGCCAATAGAAATTTTACATGTTTTAAAAACCACAGATGCTGCATTTATTAGCCACACAACGGTGCCCTCGCAGAGTGATAGATGATTTCACGCCAATAAACAAGGCAGTGGCAGCGAGAAAATTACACACAAAGATTTTTGAGAAGCATTGGTTATCCTCCTGTGCCTGTGTGTTTTGAAACACCACCTTATTTCTTTAGGAGTTCCTACCAATAATTATTAAATTTATAGAATCCAGAGTCTATGAAATTTTCATTAACCTTTTTTCAAACACGAGACTTAGTAATACCCATCAGTCATGCATGTGGGTGCCCTGTGTTTTCTATAGAAAGAAAGTAAAATGAACAGAATAGATACCTCTACGCAGTGTATAACATGCTTCTGGATCTGCCTTAAGCACTTAATCAATAATCTCAGACGTGCCCTACGAATATAGCATATAAACTTGGCTACCCTGGGCCACAGTCTTGGACTTCATGGTCTCCCTCCTGTCTCACCACAGGACAGATAAGCATGCTGCGTGCAGCTGAGGGACTATTGGGCTGGTGGAGAGATTGAGCTTTAGTCCAAAAAATCTGAATTTTGCATTGGTTGTTAGTTTGCATATCCACAATAAAATAATAAAAGTGTAGGTTAATTTTCAAGGCAAGATGCCCAAGTCATTGTTACACAATGGCCAAATAGCAATCTATATACCATATTTTCAGACAATAAGATGCACTGGACCATAAGACACACCTAGGTTTTAGAGGAGGAAAATAGGGAAAAAAACTCCGCTTCACCGCTGCCCTCCCCCCACCGCCCAGTGAGCCAGGTAAGCTACATTTGGAATATAAGACACACCCCCATTTTCCTCCTAAATTTGAGGGGTGTGCCTTATACTCCAAAAATTACGGTATACACATATACATATATACATAGTACATGTATATTTAGAATTATGTTTTAATAAAACCCTTAATATTTAGATTAATATTTGATATTATATTACTTATAAGACATATTATATACTTATAATTTATTAAATATTATAATTGTTTGCACATATGATATATAATTTATAGGTTGATATGACTTAATTTGCACAAAAAAACTGTTTAAGCTGTAATTGAAATACCATGAAGTCACATTACAGACACATTTAGGCAAACCATTACATTGTTATTTTGAATAATTTTTAATTTGTTAAATATTTATAAAACATATATGATAATATCTACTTTATATATTTCTTCAAATGGTTAAATTAAACGTTATTATTAAAACACTAGAAACATATTTAACTGATATTATCTAGAAAGTCTGCTAAAATAATGCTTTGAGGATAGTTGTCCTTATAGTAACATATTAAATCATTTTATGAAAAATTTATTTCACAGAAAATAATAATTTTAAACAAATATATGTATGTATGAAGGAGACCCCCAAAACCCTGAAGTAATCTTCTGGAGGGCAGGCCTCTTGTAGTTCAGGCTTCCCCCGCTAGGTGCGTAGTCTAAGAACACATCTGTATTTCTGTTCTAGCTGGTGGTGGTGTGAGAGGCTGCATTTGGCTTCAGTGAATTATTTTGAAGGCTCTTTCAAAGTCCTTGCCCATTTCACGATGGGTGATTTACAAGCACACCCGCCCACACTGCACTGAGTGTTCAGCAGTTTTTGACTAAAAATGGCATGACCCCCATTCTCCACCCTCCCTATTCAGCCGATCTTGCCCTGAGTGACTTTTTTATTCCCTCAATAAAAAAAAGTTCTCAAAAGGAAATGTTTTGCTAATGGGGGAAGAGAAGAAACAAAAACAAGCAGAAGCACTGAAAGGCATCAGAATTTATGAGTTCAAAAATTGCTTTGAGCCATGGAAAAAAAACATCTTGATAGGTGTATTGCTCTTAAATGGAGAGTACTTTGGTGGTGATTTACACGATTTTTTATAAATAAATTTTGATTTGGGGGGGTCATCCTTCATACATACGTATATCTCTCTATAAAAAGGAGTGTCTTGTAACTTAACTTAGTATGTTATCCTGAAAAAGTTGGATAACTGCTGATGAATTGGAAAGATATCATCTTAGTCAAAAAATATACAAGAAAATGGATTCTATCCAATCTTTTCTCTCTCTCTCTCTTTTTTTTTTTTTTTTTTTTGCACGGTCAGGGACTATGGTCCATGGTGGATCCTAATTTGTTCATATACAAACCTAAAGTTTTGGCATATTCACTGATATTTTACCTAAGGATGTGGTCTTGCATGCACAAACCCACTAAATAAGATATTGCATTTAATAGATTTCATATAAGCATTTGATTAGGAGTCCATATTAACAACTTTATATTTCAGAAGGAATACAGGAAAGTATTACAGTCTTATAATTACACCGGTTTAATATTATATTCTCATGGCCACTCTTAGTAGTTTCTCTAGTGATTATTTTTGCTTAACAAATTATTTCCTTTCTGTTCAAATCATCTAGAAGATTATGTGTCAGCAACAGATAATTGTTCCCTGTCTCACTAAAGCTAATTTTTAAGCAAATTTACCACTAAATAGCCATTTATATTGAATTGAATTAAATGTAGATGCTGTCTCTTGGAAGAATGAATAAAATTCATATCCAAGCCCACACTCACAAGGAGAATTAGAGGGAGATCAACCATCCTTTCTCACTTAAAATAGAGTTTATCAGAACCCAAACTTCTTGGGCCAGAGGAGTTACTGACCCCAATGCCTGGCAGAGTAAACTTTAGAATCCATGAAATAATAAATTCTTATGGCTGAGGTTTTAGATTTTATAAACTTAAAATGACAGTCAATTTATACTCTCATTTATGAGTTGTATCTGACATTGAATATTTTACTCACTTTTAGTCAATGTTTAGTGTAGATTAAAAGAAAAAAGAAGGTTTTCTCATTCGCTGGAGGCTCTAGTTTTATATATTGCAAATCGAAGAGCACCCATAATGCCCATGCATGCATGTAAGAGAGGTTTCTCTGTTACAGACATTCTCATCCATACTTCCGGCAGATTCTGATTTCTTATTAGACCATAGCTCTACATAGAAAAACAACTACTTGTGAATTGTTAAAGTAGGCCAGGCTTAATATGCTTATTATACCAAAGCCATGAGAAATGAAGAAATGAAAATCAAAGCCAGTATTGAATGTGCTATTTTCACCTCTTAAAATACATCCTGGGTCTTGTCAAATAAGCCACATTGTAGTGGAGCATCTTTAAAAATAACGTGGCATTTATTCTGAGCAGCTCTTTGATGTAGTTTTAAGTTAAAGGGCATTCGAGGAAAAGAAAAAATGTTGTTACTTACCCTCTGTAACTTCCAGCCAGGGGGGTTCAAATGATAAATTATTTAAAAGATTAAAGAAGACACTGCAGGCTTTTCTTGCTTATTAAGGGTGAGCGATTTTCAAGCTCGGGGAAGTTAGATTTCAACGGATTCTTTCTTCTATAGAAGCTGATATTTGCAAGATCATGGCAATAAAAAATGTTAATTTTTTTCTATCATTCTCTAGAGAAGATAATGGTACTTCCTTATTCGCTTTTCCTTCCTCGTATTTTACTAAAGCAGAAGCTTGTTGTCCTCATATTGGCATGATAAGTTTTTGGGCAGCTAATACAAAGCAAGATCCACAATGATCAATTTCTTCCTGTAGTCCTATTAGGAAAGGAAAACACATAGACATGTATACTTTCAGAATAACAAATTATGAGAGCAATGATGAAAAATAGAATTTTGAAAATTATTTAGGAAATGAAGATAACTTAGAGAGCTACTAGATTTGCATAGCATGAGATGATAGAGTGTAATTATAGATTTATGTGTAAGTGAATTACAATGATCTTCAGACCTTTCTCAAATGGAGGGAAGAAACAAGTATTTCGGACAGGTTGTAAATTCAGTTTGGGCATATTTACATAACCAGGTACCTCTTTAGATAGAAGAGACCAAGAATATTTTCACTGTTTTTGCCAGAAACTCAGAAGATCCCAAGGGCTCTGTTTATGTTGTTTGAGATAAAAAATATTAGGCTCGGTTTCAATTCAAGTGCTCCCAAATCCCATTCAAAAGCCCAGGTCGGGATAATAATAACACTGCCTATGTGCCAATACCGTCCATGGTTCCGTTTGAGATCCTCTTTGCCCATTACAAGAAGACAGAAATTATGGGCCTATGGTTTCTCTCTAAAAAGTAAAAAAAGTAAGGGTCTCGTAGCGTTGGTGTCACTCACCTGTAGCAAGGTTCTGAGAGACTGGTTTTAAATGTGCTGCTTCAGAAATGGAGAGACCACTCAGCATACAAATTCAAGTACACTTCTATTACAGAGACACAGATTTATAACTTTATATTGGGACATTTAATCACTTTTTTTGAGTGAACAAAGAATGTGTTCAGAAAATGACAATTAACATAATAATAAAAAACACTGAGCATCAAATAGCTGGAATATGGCACTCTGCGTTCCCCATTTCTAAAAAATTGAGATGTTCTATCTGAAGCAAACTTTCCAGTCCATTCTGGTGGGAGGTGAGTTAAATGCACATGTCACTGTATCTTACTATGGGTTAATATCTGTAAATACACATAATTAGATCATGCAATCTGTTATTTTTGCTTGTGTTCATCTTTTGTTGGCTTATAGCCCCCACAGGGACAGTTGTCTGTGCACTAAGTCATATCCTTTTCACAAACTCAAAGAAATAATTTCTAAAATTCTATCCATCTTCTCCTGGTTTTCTGTTTTCTTGTGCTAGTCAGGTTTGCTGTGATATTTTTTAAAAAGCCCCCAAATCTCAGAGACTTATACAAGAGAATTATTTATTATTCACGGTCCATAGCAGCAGCTGTGCTTTGGCTGCTAAGGTTATGGTTCCCCTCAGCTTGGCTTGGCTCTTACCCATGTGGCTTCTCATGCTGACATGCAGGATGAAGTTACAGCCCCTCTCTGGGACAGGTCTGTTCTTGCGGGGAAGGAGAAATCACATGCAATTACACAGCATGCACTGTTTGGTCTGGGTTTTTTGCTCAGCAACATATTTTTGAGGTTAACCATATCATTGTATGCATCAATAGTTCATTTCTTTATATAAATAAGTAGTGTTTTACTTTAGAAATGTATCTAAATTTGTTTATCCATTTACTTGTTGATGAACAAGTGAGTCATTTCCAAATATTGGCATTGAGGAATAAACTTCCTATGAATATTCATGCAAATGAATTTGTATGAAATGAAGTTTTCTTTTCCCCTGGACAAATTCCTCAGACTAAAAATTCAGGGCAATGTAGAACGTTAATTTTTAACTTGGCAAAACATTGCAAAATTGTTTTATAGAGTTGAAACATTTTCTATTTCTACTAGGCACAGCTTCGCTATATATTTACCTATACTTGATATTACCAGTCTTTAATTTTAGTCATTATGTATGTGATGGCATGTGTTGATATACAATAGTTTTTATTTGCATTTCTTTAATAACTAATGAGGCCAAACGCTTGTTTGTATATTTATTGGCCATTCATAATAGTTCTTTACTGAAGACACTAATAAGATATTTTATCAATTTTTGCCTCTTATTTTTAATGATTTTAAAGATTCTTAATATAATTTATGTACAAGTCTCTGTCAGGTTTAAGTAATCTAAAAGTAGTTTCCCAGTTTGCGTATTATACATATTTTTAATATTCATTTTCTTAATAGTTTTTTAAAGAAGTTATTATGTTGATTTACTGATCAGCTTTTTATGGACTTAATCTCTTTATCTTCTATCCAGAAACATGCATTTGCCCAAAAGTAATGGAGATTTTCTCCTGCCTATTCCCCTAGGAGATTTATGCTTCAGTTTGGTTGTTCAGGTACATGATCCGTTCGAACTTAATCTGCATATATGGCCTGAGGTGACTTTTGGAGTTGATTCTTTCCACATCAATATTAGTAGTTCCTACAGAACTTGTGAAAATGAAGGCTATTATCCCCCTGAATTACCTTAGCACCTTTAGCAAAGGAACTGGTGAGAAAGAAAGAATGAATGAATGATAATTAAAACAAAATTTAATAAGGGTGCAAAGAAATGCATTAAAAATATCACAGAGAGAATTGAGTGGTCAGAAAGATTGTGGAGACAAAAATGGGGAGGTGAAATATTTATTTTTTCAGAATTTAAAATGATAACTTAAAAAGGTTATAAAGATCCCACTAAAAACGGATTAAATTATTTTTCCCTCTATAAAGTTGGTACTGATTCCCGGAAAGTTGCCTATTTAGCCCTGGCAACCTTACCCGAGAATTAATTGTTCATTGTAAAAAGGTAAGTGCAGCCATGCTGGCTGGTTTTCACCGCTGTTTTTTATTGACTCTGAACTTGGAACATCTGTTTGTAAAACAAAATTGGGAGATGACATAGCTCTAATGGAGGTGAGCAGAGCAGAGCTAACAATAAGGGTCGGATCGATGCACTCAGACAAGCTCTGCTTAAGGTAATGCAAAAGGTTCAATCAGAATTAATTCTTGCAGGATATTTAGTCCTGTCTAAATACTCATTCAGCCAGTAGGTGGACCCTAAAAGGCCCTTGAAATTAGGACTTATCAAAAATGTCCTTTAGCATATCTGGTCCATGACGAATGGTCCTTGGTGTTTGGTCCATGCTTAGAAAACACCTTGGGTTGAAATAGCTCATATTTCTTTACTTTCATAATTATTACATAAATATACCATCATGTTTTATTGGTCCCATAATTGTGCTGTGACTGTATTGCTAATAATAACCCCTCATGTCTGGGTAGCCTACCTGGTCACAGCACGTGATCAAGGACATTTTGGTGTGGGCAAAACGTCCCCACGGACATTTTGGACAGGACCAAATATTAAGGCCCTTTTGACATGTTACAGACGTCTCCATGAAAGTTTTGGACACAACCAAATATTTGTTAATCAAATAATGAGTATCAAAGATAGAAGTAAGGAATGTGAGAGGTTCACAAAAAACTCATATAGTCAATGGCATGGTGCTTACCAGAGGGGAAGGGGGGTATAGCAGGGTGTACCAGAAGGTATAGGGGGGATGAACGGCGATGGAAGGGGAGTTGATTAGTGTGGTGAACACACAATACAGTGTACAGATAACGTGTTGTAGAATCGTGCACCTGAAACCTGTGTAATTTTATTAACCAATGTCACCCTAATAAATTCAATTAAAAAGTTAAAAAAATCAAATCAAATAAAAAGTAAATGGTGCTGCCATATGATGAATTGCAACAAATTCAGGAAGACTTAGAGCTCCTTTTTTAGTTAAATCTATAACAGACCCTGCTTTATTCGGCACCCTGTGCCATGGGGGGAATCGGAGGGCCCATTATTGACTACGGAACTTCATAGCTTGTTGGGTTCAAAGCTCTGCATGAAATACACCTGAGATCCTTCAGTGCCTTAGTAATTGACTGTTAACACACAATCCGCAGATTTGATTATCTTCAATTCCACCCGAAGTTACATTTGAAAGTCTCTCATGAGAAAATAGCCTAATCTTTCATCATACTAAGATGTCTTTTACAGTTTTATGAGGTATGTACTTAAAATGGGTATTTCCTTCTCTTTTAACGGGGGGTGTGGAATTCCCTTCTGAATGAATATATTGCTATGCAGGTTCATGAAGAATGGCAACCTGTACATAATAGTCCGAACCTAGGGAGTGCCCTCCAAAAATAAATACCGTACTGCACGTAAAAACATGGAGCTCTTGTTATGTTTCACTCTCTCACAAGTATGACTATCTGACAGCATTTTAATCAATATAATTAAGAAATAAAGTATTAAAAATTTATCAAAATAATTCCTAATAACATGCTCTATTGTCAGAATGGTATTTTAATGTGATGGTTTTACCAGTGCCTCCAGGGACTGGAGGTGAACAGCCTATTGACTAAATAATAAAGGTGTAGATAATTGAACTGTAACTCATGAATCACATCTTTCACCAAGTTGAATGATACACTTACCATTTCTTAAAATGATATTTATTATATCTTGACTCCAGAATCATTAGTGGCTAGAGTGTTTCAGCATGTATTTTGTCAGCACTAGTCTCGTTGATAGAGACATAGCCTGAGAACTATATTTAAAGGTCAATCAATGTTCCCTTTACCAGTTTCAGATCTTTTTACTTTGTCATGTTAAATTACCTGGTAATATACTGTGCTCTCTTTCCATTTGGATTTCAGCTTAGTAATAATAAGACAATGGAATGCTGATGATTTGACATATTTTAACATTCTCCTGGCACATGTGTGTTTTATGGCAGTTTCTTTGGGAGGCAAGGAATAATAAAAGAAAGTATGAAGAATTCTACTTTATTTTGGTATAAGATTAGGGCAAACAGATACAAAGAAATTAAGCAACAATGGGCTAAGGTAGACACATTCTTATTTTCCCCAGAAAATATAAAATGAGGTGATATAATCTTGAAACACTCATGTGAGTTTTTATCAAAAGGTCCATGCACAATGCCATTTTCAGGTGGGGAACAGTTAAATTATTACTTGTTTGCATTTTTACCCCAAACCCTAAAATATTGGAGTAACCATGAGCATTGTAAAACCTTGTCTATATTGAATAAACTTACAGATTGATAATAAGGCTACTCTCTTAAAAAAATCTAAAATCCCTTTAATGAAGTGGATTTTTAGTTCTTATTAGAGAACACACCAAACTTTGGGAGATGTCACATAATTTTATAAATTCACCCTAAATTAAATTAAAGTTATAAAGCCATTACATTAATTTTCTTTATGTATTCATCTTTACATAAATTACTTACCTTAATGTAACAAGAAACTAAATGAAGATAAATATGCAAAAAGTAATTAATTAATTCTTGGTTACTTATAATGGTACTATGCACAAGGTATTATACTAGAGTCAGTATATAGTAAAAACAAATTTTCATTGAAAATAACCAGTCTACTTACTTTTAATTCATATTAAATTTATATCTCAATACTACCTATACATTTTCTGTTTAAAACTCCCAAATGTGCCCACATGCACCCTACATGCACACACACACAGACGCTCACAGAGGCATGGAGCTCTAACCCCCTGTACCAGTTCACTGGCACAGTCTTGCTTCAGCCTTCACAACTCAAGGAGCTGAGCCCTCCGACAGCAGCCAGGCTCTTCTCCAGCGCCACCCAGCGGGTACCGTTAAAGAATTCTCAAATGCAAGTGTCTATACTGGTTCTTCCTTCACAGCTTTACTGAGATATAGTGGACAAATAAAATTGTATATATTTAAAGTGTACAGTGCGATGTTTGGAAATAGGCACACGTTGTGAAATAACCACATCAGTCAAGTTAATTAAGGCGTCCATCACCTCATACAGTTACCGTGTGTATGTGTGTGTGGGGAAAACACTTAAGATCCATTTTGGTGTTTCTTTTTTGGTAAATTGGCTATTTCCTTTCTTAGCATCTATTGTGATATTTTTCTTCTGTATTGTTCTTATCAACATCCAAAAGAACATTACTTTCTTAATTTAAAATTTTAATGTTGATCATGTACTTAATTCTTTCTTTTTTTTTTTATAGTTTGTATGTGGACTTGGGTTGTCTACTTAGGCAACATTTTTTCTAACCCTAATTTTCTTGTCAAATTCCACTCTCCTTTGAAAACTCTAACATCTCTTACTGAATTGGCTGTCACGTCCTGCATGACAGTGGACAGAGATGGACAGTGTGTGCAGATGCTGTTTGTTCAAGGGTCTCGCAGGAATGACATGAAACATTCATCTAAGAGTTGAATCTTCTAAGGGTATTTGCTAAGGGTTGGGCATAGAAAATGGCGACTGGGTTAAGAATCTCAATTTATTTCCTGTTTGCAGACAAAAACTTGACCATGAATTAATATTTACTTTTTATAATTTTTTATGTGTACGGCGAAATAATAATGGTGGTATTTTTTCTCACTTAAAAAAACACATAAAACCCCCTCTGCTCCCCCCAGAAATCACCTCACTGTTGTCCATAACCATGAGGTTTTTGTCTTGTTTTTCTTTTTTTGCTCAATTCCTCAACTGCCAAACCCAGCCCATCATCACTACCCAACAGCTGTCAGATTTCTATCTATGAGTCTGGCTCTTGTTCATTTTGTTCATTAGATTCCACATATGAGTGAAATCATATAATACCTGTTTTTCTATAATTAGCTTATTTCACTTAGCATAATACTTTTCAGGTCTGTCCATGCTATTTCAA
Organism: Desmodus rotundus; assembly: GCF_022682495.2. Classification (NCBI taxonomy): domain Eukaryota; kingdom Metazoa; phylum Chordata; class Mammalia; order Chiroptera; family Phyllostomidae; genus Desmodus; species Desmodus rotundus. The sequence goes on along the minus strand of NC_071387.1, from coordinate 186,111,976 downwards.
AAGGTAAGATTTCCCTTTTTTGATGGCCAGGTAATATTCCATTGTGTAAATGTACCGCTGTTACTGATGAGCACTTGAGCTGCTTCCAAATCTTAGCTATTGTAAATTATGCTACAATGAATATAGGGTCCATGTATTCTTTCGACTTCATGTTTCAGGTTTATTTGGATAAATTCCTACAAGTGGAATCACTAAGTCATAAGGCAGTGATTCCATTTTTTTTGAGGTATCTCCATACTGCTCTCCACAGTGGCTGCACCAACCTGCATTCCCACCAACAGTGGACAAGGGTTCCTTTTTTCTCCACTTCTTAGGACATACAGATCATCAATAGACATATGAAAAGGTGCCTAGCTTCATTAATCATCAAAGAAATGCAAATTAAAACCACAACAAAATACTACCTCACGCCTGTCAGAATGCCTATTATCAATAAGTCAATAAATAAGTACTGGCGAGGATGTGAAGTATAGGTGAGTATAGGTAAAGTCTTTCCCTTCCGATGGTGGCTTGTTTTAGGAGTTTCTGTTTCCCTTTCACTTACTGCATTTTGAATAAGATAGGTATTCTGTTTGGTGTCCTCTCGGGTTTCTAAATCTGTAGTTTGGTGCCTGTCAATAATTGTGGGAATTTCTCAGTCATTATTTCCTCAAATATTTCTTTTGTTCTCTTTTCTCTTTCTTCTGCTATGTAGATTATTGTATATTAAATACTTTGCAATTGTTTCACAGTTCTTGAACATTTATTAAGCCTTCTTTTCTCTTTGTTTTTAAGGTTGGGGAGTTTCTATTGATATATTTTTTAATGTCACTTATTTTTTCCTCATCGACCAGTCTGCTCAATGAGTCCATGAAACATATTCATTTTTGTTGCAGGGCTTTTGTTTCTAACATTTAATTAGATTATTTTTAGAATTTCCATCTTTCCACTTATATTATACATTTGTTCTATCATGTTGCCCACTTTTTCCATTAGAGTGCTTAGCATATCAACTCTAGGTATTTAAATTTCTAGGCTTGCAACTCCAAAAGTTTTGACATATCTCAGTCTGGTTCTTCTGCTTGCACTGTGTGTTCAATATTTGTTTAATGTTTACCTTTTAACATACCTTGGAGCTTTTTTGTTGAAAGCCACACATGATGTATAGAGTAAAAGGAAGAGAGGAAAACAGACCTTTAGTGTGAAGTTTTATGTTTATCAAGCTAGGATTTAGGCAGTTTACATTGTTGTTGCACCTGAAGATGTCACAGGCTTTAATTATTTTTGTTCTCATAGTTGTGGCTCCTGATGCCTTGGGGGTTTTCCTGGAAACTCTCTCTGACAGAGGTCCAGAACCTTCCAGTTCTTTAGGGTGCAACACGGGATCTGTCCTCTGGTGTGGTGAAATGCAAGGGAGGGGAAATATTCCACAGCTGTGTGGATGGTTCTTAAATTTTCAGTGAGACCACTGGACTTTGATGTCCACAAGTATTTCTCAGGTTTTGTGTTTGTTTAGTTGTTTATTTGTTTTTTAACTCAGGCAAAAAGGCCCGTGGGAGCTGGAATTGGGTGCTTGACTCCCTCCACATCAGTTAGACTCTGTAAAACCCGTGTTATATTGGTGTAATAGTTTCCAACCAGGCCAGCTCTTGCCAAGGACAGCAGAGCGCTGAGCATATTTCTAAAGGGTTACTTCTCCTCTTGCTGGAAGCAGGATGGGATATTTCTGCGATCTTTAGAATCAGCAGCTGTTAGGGATGTGGGGGTTAAACTCATGAAAGTATGGGAATCTCCATAAGGTTGTTCCTCCAAAAGTTCCTAACCTCTCAAGCTTCTCCATGTTCCATCAAAAGCAATTAAACAAGTGACCTTTAAGTGTTCCTCCCTGATACTGGTCTAGTGATGGTTTTCGTTCCCAGAAAGTGAGGATTCTCTATATCTGCATGCATCTTCAGTCTTCAAGGTGGGGGTTTGTCCTATGGTATCAGTTCTCTGATGAGCTAAGAAGACTTGTTGATTTTTCATCTTTTAGATTTTTCCTTGTTGTGAGGATAGAAGTGATGACTTGTCATGTTGGATCAGATACAAGATATTAGTGATGGATATTTAAGGAAAGGACACATGGACAAAACCAAAGCGGGGGTAGGATCAAGGGTGGGAAGTAGGGATGGCTGGGGTGGGGGATGTGATGGGGGGAAAATGGAGACAACTGTACTTGAACAACAATAAAAAAGTTAAAAAAACAGTAAAAATAAAATGGCAAAAAAATATATTAGTGATGGATATTTAGGTACCAATTATGGCTGTTGTTACTAAGTCAGTAAAATTATGATTAACAAAATATTTATACTTATGGTGATAAATGAGGGGCGTCTACAACAATCTGATTTTTATAAATTATTTGAATAAATAGTGCTAACAGGAAAATTCATAAAATGATACACTTAGGATTCATGTTTAAATCTCTGAACATTATGGGACTTGTCTACTTCTTATTGTCAATTTATAAATTAATACCATTTGAGTCAGAAATGTAATCAGTGGTATATTTACATTTTAAAATATATTGATACTTTTTGTGACTTACTAATAGGCAATATTTTCCCTTATTTTAGAAAAAACAGGTTTATTTTCTAATTGCTTGCAACAGGAAATTATAAATATGTTAAATTCTACCAGTAATATCATGTTTTATAAAATTAATCTTGAACTATTGGCAATTTTATTTTTGAGGATAGCTTAATGTCTAAAAGCCCATAGTAATGTTGTATTCTTATGGAATTATTTGCTATCTCTGCTTTTGTTATTTTCACTTTTAGTTATTAAATTTCTTGTCATTTTATTTTAATTTTCACCTAAACTTTTAGTCAAAGTGTTTTAATATGAGTTTTTTTAAATTATAATTATATTTATTGATCTATTTTTAACATTACTTTTACAGTTTTCTTTTAGGTTTAAAAAATGTTTACTTTGATGTCATTTCAAACGTATAGGAAAGTTACAACAATAGCACCACATTTTTCTGTGTGTACATTTTACCCCCTTTTCCCAGCACCCGTATTGTACTATGTCTGCTGCAGCTTTTCAACTCTTGCCTGTCTCTCTCTCTCCCCCTCCTACTCTCTCTATTTTTCGAATCATTTTGCACCAAGTTTCAGACAGGATACCATCATTTTATATAGACTATCTTTTCAATTAGGTGTTTTGGATCAATCTTCCCAATTCAACTCAGGTATGTATTTTTTGCAGGAATATCAGAGAACAGATTCTGCATTTGTCTCAGTGCCTCACATCAGGGGACATATTGTATTATGTGCTCCATTAGTGCCAACTTGAACTTTAATCCCTGGGTTACAGAAGTGTCTGCCAGTTCTACCCATTGTAAATTACTATCCTCCCTTTGCAATTAGGAAGATGTTTGTGGGGAGGTGCTTTCATCTGATTCGCAGGATTCTTTTTCAGAATAAGCTGTCAGAGTGGTGAAGTATGGGGAATTTTGCTTTTATTTGTGTGGAAGGTGGGCTAAAAGAATAATTGTATATTCCTCTTTTTTCATAATCTTTTTCTTGCAGAAACCTAAATTCCCCATACTCCTTTTCTTTTCACTCTGTAGTTTCCCAAAGGTACTTCTTTGTTCTTATACTATTCTTCCCTGAAAAATCATCTCTGCTTTTTAAAGGAACTATGAAACCTATTTTATTCCTATAGTGTCTTTATGAAATTCATATTTTAGTGTACTTCCCAGAAGTCTAAAATGTCTCAGAGTCTTTCTGTGTGTGCGTTTTTAAGGGTAAATACTCTATTACATCACAGGAACTGTGCGGCTGGTGTGGTGAAATGGGGCGGGAGGGGGGGGGAAGGTTCCACAGCTGGGTGGCTGGTTCAGATTCTCTGCTTTTTCTTGTTTGTATATCTTAGTTTATGTTAACTAGCACCATGAAAACTACAGACCCATGCCCCTATATGTTTGTCTTTTTTATGGAATCTACAGTATCTATTTCCTTTTAAAATTACCCCAAAATGCTAATATGTTTTCAAGGCAACCAATTTATTATTTTTTCATACACCGATTAATTCATTTGCTTATTCTTATTCTTCCAATTGATTTCATATTCTTCTGATAAAACATGTTCTTTAATAATTCCTTTAATGGAATAACTATGAATGTGTGTAATCCCTGTGTCTCTATTGAGAATATTTTCATATTTTCTAGTGTTAATCCAATCACTGAATCAAGTATTTTTTCGTGCAATTCTGGCTTGAAGCTTTATCTTTGTATCTTACGTATATTCCTGTGGGTTTTTAGTCTCTTTCATTTGTCATCCTTCCCTACTCTTGGCTACTCCCGAGGTTTGGATTCACCGAGAGCCCCAAGGCCCCAGTTTAACGCCAGATCTGTGAGTTTCAGTTAATGACGTCTAAAATCTTCAGCTGTGTGCATTTGACTCCGTTTCTGAGAGTATGGCTGTTCTTTGCCTTCCGTCTTTCTTAAGCAACAGCCTTCATGCAGACATGTCCACCGCAGCAGAGGCAAACATCTTCGTCAACTTGTTTCACAAACAAGACAACCATCTCCTCCCACATTCACTTTGGCTGAAATCCCAGGTTCCACATCGAGCACATTTAGTATCAAACTTCTGAAGAAGGAAACACTCACCTTCCTTGGTTTCCTTACAGACCCGAAACCCGGAATATCTGCATCTCCAGACGGTCTTATATTTGTGTCTATCTGACCTGTTTCTGGTCTAAACGCCCATTTGCCTTGCTCAGGTGTGTCTCTGTCACCGCTAGGTAAGTTTGAACTGTTTATATCTACAGAGTAAGTATGTGTTCCAAATCATAGATGCATAAGCTTCCTTTTAAAAATGTTATACGTGGACCTTTGGATTTTTCTTCTAAAAACTGGAAACTTTCTTCCCAGAAAAAATTTCACAAAGATAAACACACAAACACACTTTCATTTAACATATAAGAATTCCCATAATATAAAAAAATACAAAAATTAACCAAAACAAGTAATAAGACATATAGCTACTATCAGTAGAACAATTATGGAGGAACCCGTGTTAGTCCATGATAATAAAAACACTATGATGTATACCAACCAATAATGGTAGAAGGTAAGAATAATAATTCCAGTCATAAATTTGAAAATTCCTTCTGTTCCTGCATTTTAGTTAAGTGTTTTACAATGCGTTAAGGAGACATGAATTAACTAGAATTTAGAAGTGCATTAAAATGAATAAAATAATTAATTTGTTAATATTATGAGTGTTGAATTTTATAGTGAAAGCCACATAAATGAAGTAAATATAAGGCAATGATGGATATAGAAAAATGACAAAAAAATTATACAGTAAAAGAAATATGAATATGCTACAATGTATGGTTTATATGAAAATCCTGTTTATATGATTCTAATCATGCACACATTTAATAATAAGAGCTAATTGTAAATCTCTATACAGAAAGACACAGAAATAACTTAATAATATATAATTATCTTAAGTAAAGGAACACATGTAACGGTGACTTGTGTATAAGTTTTAAATATTAATGTTCTCTAGTCAATAAATACTATGTAAATTTGAAAACTTATACACAAATTCTGGTATGAGCACACTACTTAGGAAATACAATTATATATACACATATACTATATACACACATATTATGTATATAAAACCATAACCACTACTAATCGGGTAAATTAAGAATAAGCAGAACTCTTTTTAATGATAAACTTGTAGCATTACTTGTTTCTTTACAATGTACAAAATGCTTGTGATAAAAAATAATGCTGAATAAAATAATTTATAGAAAACCTATTTTTAAAAATGTTGTATAAGTTAAATGATAAAGTCATCTACATGAAAAATGTTCTTTTTCATAATTATTTGTATAATGATTTCTGCCTCATATTTGCTTTTATCCTTCATTCCTACAGTGATTTTCAGTATAATATAGCATTGACTATGGATAAAATCTGTTCTAAAGGAGACATATAAAATATACAATAATATGAAACCAAAATTGGAAAGATCTTAAAGACTCAGACTCAGTTGTGTAACAGTGTTAGAAAACTTCTATTAAAAACAGAAGCCTAAGAAAAAGTATTCAAACATACTTTAAAGCTAAAATGTAAATTTAAAAGCTCAAGAAGTTAGAACATAGAAAAAGCACGTGTAAAAGCCATTTTACCCAAATATAGGTTTTAGCACTGCCACTTGATAAGTTAAAACATAGAGGGTACAATCACGAATGGTCTGAACCGTTCTTAGTTATGAAATGAGGTTCCCAGGACAGAGGAAATCTTGAAGCAATGGAGGGTGTGCTCGCTGTGTTCTCAATGACGGCAGACAAGGCCAGATTCAACAGCCAAAGCTGTGAAGGTAGCTGCTAATCTGAGCTAAAAAGCTGATTTGTGAGTCCTTCTGGCTGAGGGCAGTTGTAGACAGAGGCTCCTTTGAGAAACAGAGGTAAAGCAGTTTCCATTGTTTTCTAACATCTGGATGAGTAAACATACGAAGTTATGGAAAAAAACCAAGACATTATGAAATGATTGCAGATAGAGGGCCAGGTGAAATGCAAAAGGAAAGATGAATTCCCATTGAAAAGCAAAACAAGCCACATTTATGAATAAATTCCAATGAGCCTGAAAACAATCAAGCAGGAGGCAGAAATCTATAGCAGCGAAGCAGGATGTAACCATCAGGGAAATCACTGAGCTGGAGTAGCCCAGAGAAATCCAAACCGAAGACCAGAGTGTAGAACCTGAAGGCGCAGCTCCAGCTGCCAGAAACTGAAGTGTGATCGCAGCCATGGGGCAAAGTGGCATTTGAATAGCAAATGCGCTCAGGAAGGACAAAAACAAACACCTAAGCGCAGTAGTGACTGACTGTGTATGCGGGCGTATCAGGACCCTCCAAAAGCAGTAGGAGCCACAGATGCTAAAACAAAGGAACATAAAATTATAATGCACAAAATGTGAATGCAAAAAAACTTGCTTCACAGGGAAGAGTGAACCAGCTACAACACGATGTCTATAGAAGATTGGAAAGTCCTGTTTTCTTTCTATGTCCTTCACAATGTTTAGTAGACAAGGATGAAACCCAATAGATGGACAAAATTAATTAACATATTAGGCAAGTTGAATATTATTTTTGAAAATATGTGTGAAAAATTTATGCTTAAATGTATCACTTATAGGTGGACTATCTATTGTTACATTAATCTTCTAACTTATTTAAATGTCGATGTTAACTATACCACTATAATTTTTGAATTTTAGAGGACAGCATCAACCAGAAAGTCAGCTACATTTTGATTGGCTCTTAACAAATTAAGGACCACATATTCCTACATGAACATTTCTTTATTACTACAGGGATCTATGGCAAGTGATAGGCTATATAGCTATATATTAGTTTTATTTTGAGCAAAGTCAAACAAGGATGAGGCAAAGACCATTTGGTATTATGTAAACTAATTATAAATCCTTATTACATAGCTACTCCCCAGAGCCACACTCCAGCCATTCATTGTCCCTGGGTGTCACTGGCCGGTGGATGGAGGTTAGGGTTGTATTCTGTCAATTACATAATAACACAGTTATGTAACTCTCAGCAAAATTTCCAGACTGGGCCACGGTAGATACTTAGTTCACTGCATGAAAGGACAGATATTTTGGTTGACTGCTGCACTCTATGTTCCTTTAAAACCTCATTCTTTTCAAATATAAAGTTACATGAATTTACGTTCATGAGGAACAGAGAGAAAAAGAGACAGAGAGACAGACACTCAACAAAGAACAAAATGTACAATAGAAGTTGGAAAGTATGAAGGTTAGGAATAAAATGATAATCTGCCCACCCAATCCCTGTGCCATGACCCGCGGGACTGTTCCGGCTGGAAGGATCATCACTGGCAGTGCACACACAACACAATGTTTTGCCCCAATACAACATGATCGTACTTTTTATATATTAATCTTGTAAATCAAAAGTATGAATAAAGATTATGGGCTGTGTGAACTCAGGGACCTTTTCTTAAGTGTAGATCTTTTTGACAGGACAAATATCAAGGGCCGTTTGGCATGGACCAACCATCTCATGGGTATTTATATGAGACCAAACTTCAAGGACCTTTGCGCATGGTCCGCATGTCTCCAGGTATGTTTGAGTAGGACCAAGTATTCACTAGTCATATTCAGATATCATGACACAGTAAGTCCATTTCTGAATTTGTATCTTTTTAGAGAAGTGCTCACTCAGAGTCACAGTCTCGTATATGGGGTTAGTCACCTCATTAGTGAGTGTTCTAGCAGGCAGTTGGATTTAGCACAGTGACCAAAACTAGGGAAATAAATTAGTAAAGCCCCCTGGTATATCATGCACCAGAGGAAACCAAAGTCTGTAAGTACATAATCGTGAGCCTTTTTTAAAAACATACCATTTAGCGAAGCGTGTAGGACTTGGAATGACATTTGTATAATAATACCTTTTTAGTACATTACATTGTTTATATCCAATATATAACCTGTAATATTATTCAAATATACATGTGAATCCAAAGACATATGCATCAAATACTACAAATTAGTAGTTTTTGTTAAAAGGGGAAATAGTTGTGCAGAGGGATTTTGCAGGGAATGAAGTTGTAAGAATTGATTTAATAACCATGACAATTTCAGGTATGTAATGCTTTGTCATGTGGAGGAAAAGGGGCCACATGTGAAACCTGGCAGCCTTACAAACTCAGAGACTTAAAGTAACCACAGGATGGGCTGAAATTAAAACTTTCTAACTAAAGGCAGTTCGTGGCACGTAGTCATGTCCTAGGATGGAATGTTTCCCTAAGGAAAATGGAAGGCCTACTTTAATGGGTTTTCTAACAAAGTGGATCTAATTTTACTACTGTACAACTTTTGAGAGTTGTATTTATGCTACAGTAATATATAATTTTTCTTAAGATGGAAAACATTTTGCATTTTCCAAAATACACCATATTAAATATTTTGGGAGTTTTGTTTGTTTTAAAGATTATCTAGCAGAACAAGATTTCTTGCAACATATTTTGGAAAATTATGGTCTGTAAAAGTATGTTCAATGAATTTTGATGGTAGGTTTGTACCCCAGAATTTTAAGTGATGTGTTAATAAGTTGTAAGAAAAAATTATCAACCTAGAAAGGATCTTATTTATTAAAACAATGTATATGCTGAATTGGAGTGACCCTTGCTCCCCTATACATCTCAGTGACTCTGTTGTAGTGGCTGTTTCTATCATCACTGTGTAACAAACTTGTCACTTCAACTACTCTTTTCTATTTACATGCATCACTCAAATACCAGCAGTTAGTTATTTTGCTTTTATAGATTATATATCACAAAATTCTAGCATACTTCCTTTTACTACAGCATGAGCCATCTGTATTATTGTCTTATCCATATAAGACTGTTAATGAAATTAATAAACATTTAATTTAAAATAAATAAAATATAAAAACATAAATAAGAATTTAAAATTTATTAAAGACAACTTCAAATAACTTTTTATGTCATTATGCTATGTTTCACTTTATAAATAGTGCATTTTTTCTACTCTGCATCTGTTCATTCCTCAAGTTAGTATTGAAAATCACTCTGTTTTCAATCACATTTTTGAATTTCTATAACAATTTATATTTTTCATTATGTGGGATCCATTTTATTAAAATTGTTTATTTGGAAAGTTAATTTAATGAGTAATAAAAGTGATAAATAAGATGGCATTATTTTTATGTGATTACATTTAAGCATTATTTTATTTAAAACATTTTCATATAAATGAAAGTTATAGATTTTTTAAAAGACTTAGGAACACTTGACTATTCAGTAATTACCAAGAGTGATGTAGTTTTTAAGAGTTTTATCTTTGAACAAGCAAGCAAATTAATCTTCCATTTCTAAAGTCTTCATTTTATTTCTGTAGGAAAAAGAAAGAGCATATTTAGCAACATGGTCCAGAGCAGTCGTTATTGTTCAATCACTATCATTTTAAAGTATATTTTATTGATTATGCTGTTACAGTTGTCCCATTTTTCTTCTCGCCTTTATCCCCCTCCACCCTGCACCCCCCTCCCACCAGCATTCTGCCCCATTTTGTGGGAGGTTAAAGGATGTTCTGAGGAGCCGGAAAATTTTCCTCTGTATATCCAAAGTTTTGCAGGCTGCTGGGCTGGGAAACTGTGGCAGAGATGAGAGCTCTGCCCCCTGTGAGCTACAGGTGGTGGAGAAATCACTTAACATCTGTGAGTCTACTTAGCAGTAAAATGGGAAAATAGCAATGCACATGTCATAGAAGGCTGAGAATTAAAAGACACAAGGCAAGAACAACACTTTCCTCCCGGGTTGGTCTAATAAAGTTATTTGATATTTATATGATATAATACATGGTTATCTTTTAATTTTCCTTTAATAAATCATCAAGATTATCTATTGATGGTGTATAACTTTACATTAGAAAATAGTTTTATTGTATCTGGTAATCCACTTTTGGATAAAGGGGAAATAGAAAAATAAGAAAAGACTTGGAAAATAAATATATCATTAGTTTATAATTTCCCTTTGGTTTCTTCTTTGACCCATTGGTTGTTTAAAAGGGTGTTAATTTCCACATATTTATAAATTTTTCCAGGTTTCTTTCTTTTGTTGATTTCTAGTTTTATTTCATTGTGGTCATAAAATATATGACCACAAAATATATTCAAGCTTTTTAAATTTGTTAAGATTTTTTTTTATTGTTGTTCAAGCACAGTTGTCTCCAAGATTTGTTTTTTGACCTGACATGTGCCTATCCTGGAGGGTTCTTCTAAGTGCACTTGAGAAGAATGTATATCCTGCTGTTATTGAATGGAACGCTCTGGTAGCCTATTAGGTCTATATGAGCTGTAGTGTTGTTCAAATCTGCTGTTCCTTTCTTGACTTTCTGTTTGGATGTTTGCTCCATTATTAAAAGTAAGGTATTGAAGATTGAAGTCTCCTACTGTTATTCTATTCCTATCTATGTATTCTTTCAGATTCGTAATGTTCGCTTTATGTATTTACTTTTTTAAGGATTTTATTATTTTATTTTAGACAGAGAGGAAGGGAGGGCAAAAAGAGAGGGAGAAAAACACCAATGTGTGGTTGCCTCTCACACACCCTCTACTGTGGAACAGTTCTGGCCCAGAACCCAGGCATGTGCCCTAACTGGGAATCAAACTGGCAACCCTTTGGTTCACGGGTTGCACTCAATCCACTGAGCCACACCAGCCAGGGCTGCTTTATATATTTAGATGCTCTGATTTTGGAGAATATATATATAGTCTTTCCAGAATGTATCCAGCCATGTAATATTGAAAATAGAGACCTTTATTGAAGATACGAGATATAAGAATCATTCCATGTAGTACAATGATGCCTCAGTCCCCTTCCAAGTAGGCACCTTGGGACCTCACACAGTTCTCCCAATTGCCATATTTTCCTGAATCTCATGGATGGTCTGAAATCTCTTCCTTTTCAAAGGTGATTTTAGTTTGGGAAAAGCCAGAGGTCACAAGGTGCCAAATCTGGGCTTTGAGGGGCGGTGCTCAGTCACCTGGGTGATTTGATGTTTCACAAAAAAAACTCTGCACAAGACATGTTCATTCTTGTGATGAAGCTGCCAATCACCAGTTGCCCATAGCTGTGGCCTTCTGAATCATCCAAATAGTTTCCATGGAGGAATGTTCAAGCTTAATGAAAAATTTGATGCAGATGCATGCTCTACTTGCTCAGTCATTTTGAATGTGATAGCCACACAGTACACATGCTCACTCAACAGCATCCACTGCCCCCACTGACTAGTACAGTGAAGTCACCATTGTTCACACATGCACATTCCAGTCCACTCTCCTCAGCTGCCAGGTTACATCAATGTTGTGCAAACCATTCTTGTTATATTAACAATGGCTGGACATTTTTCAGACAACCTCCTATATATCAAGATTTTAAAACCTTCTGTGTGTCCTGATCCTTTTACAATTATATAATGGTTTTTGTCTCCTGTGATTATTTTTGAGTTAAGGTCTAGTTTCTCTGATGTTTTTGCAGGCATTCCTGTGCTCTTCTGGCTGCTATTTATGTGGAATATCTTTTCTCCATCCCATTCACTTTCAGCATATGAAAACATGCTTAACATAGACATTTAAAATTCTAGTCACTGTCTGAAGAGCTTGATTTCTTGTCAAAAACAACCTAACATCGCTGTCTTACAGCAGTTTAGCAGGAGGCCATCTATTCTTCTACGACTTATATGGGAAGAGAGATAATACTCAATAGAAAGACATGCCAATCTATAGCATGTCAAAAACATCACCAGAAACAGTGATATGTTTTGTCTTTAACATTGTTAGTTTTAACTATTCTTACAATTTTAGTTTGTATATCCTATTTCAAATGTGGGTTGTTTAATAGAAAAATTTTAATTTCATTTCCCTTTTCAATGATATTTTGGTTTTGTGAATTTTATCAATGTCTAATTTTAATGCATCGTTATTAGAGACATTTAAAACTATTATTAGTTTATGAAATTTACTGCTGGTCTATTAATCTCACGCAGGAGCAACTTTGTGAATGTTCATAGTGTACATGAAAAGAAGACATGTTCTGTATTACTGGGGTATCATTTGGCATATGGATGTTTTATTGACCTTATCAAAATATAGTTGTCTTCTATCTTTATTTATGTTATATTAATTGTATATGTGTGCTGACACTAGTGGCTTCATACCTTGTGTTTCAAAAATATTCTTATTAGTGTATTTTAATGTGTAGTTCCTTGAATCTACAGCAGTTATTGATTTTTAAAGTATCTGTGTTGCCTGGTATTTGTACATTCCTGTTTATAACTTGATTGGGAATTGTGTCTCTATAAAAAACAGATCTTTCCTTGACTCCCTCAATGATTTTTGTCTTGCATTTTATTTTGATATTACGATGACAAGTCCTACTATTATTTTGTTTTATTTTATTTTATATTATTTTCTGGCATGATATTGACTATGCTTTATTTTTAGTCCTTTGAATTATTTTATGTGCCTTATATACAACATATAATTAAGTTATGCTTTGTAAGTGAAATTGAAAATATATGCATTTCAAACAGTGGGTTAATATCACTTGCATTTGTAGATAAAATCAATCATTTGATGTCTGATTTGTCTTTTTATTCTCTATCTACAAGGGGGATCCCCCCCAAACTGGAATTATCTTCTGGGGAGCAGGCCATTTGTAGTATAGGTTTACCCCACTAGGTGAGTATTCTAGGAACCCATCTCTATCAGTGTACTAGCTGGTGTTGTTGTGAGAGGCTGCATTCAGCTTCAGTGAATTTTTTGAAGACTCTTTCAATATGTTTGTCCATTCTATGATGGGTGATTTATGACTGCACCTGCCCACCACACTGAGTGTTCAACAGTTTTTGACCAAAAATGGCATGGCCCACGTGCCTCACCAACCCTATTCACCCAATCTAGCCAAGAGTGACTTTTTTTGTCTTCCCTGATGAAAAAAGTCCTGAAAGGAAAATGTTTTGCTAATGTAGGAGAAGTGAAACAAAAAAAACAACAGAAGCACTAAAAAGCATCAAAATTGACAATTTCAAAACTGTTTTGAGCAGTGGGAAAAATGTCTCAATAGGTGTATTGCATCAAATGGAGAGTAGTTTGAAGGCGACTGAAGCTTAAACATGTAAGAATAAATACACATTTTTTTGTAAATAAATTCCTGGTTTTTTTGGGTCCCCCTTCATACTATGTTTGCTGTGGTTCTTTCCCTGTATAATGTGTTTTCCTTGCTCTTTATAAATTGGTTTGGAATTTAAAATGTTTATAGTTTTGTTCTAGTCATTAGCTTTGAGCTCGTACCTATTAGGTGCCTATTCTCCCTGTTTTATCACTTAAACTTTTATTACCACCGTGTTAGTGGTAAAAGTTTTGACTCTTATCTACTGTCTATACAATTAATATGTGTTTTTTATACCCCTCTTTGTTCTCCTCTCATTGTTTTTGTTGCATTATTTCTATTGTAACTCTACAAAAACACTTACACATTATTTTTTCCACCTTCTTTCCTCCTGTATTTGTCTTAGATCAGAAATGAAAGAACACTTAATGCTCACACTATACCCTTTACTCAAATCTTGTCCTTCAGGGTACTGAACTTCCTTCACTTCTTTCTTTTTTCTTTCAACATCTGATTTCAGAGCTCAGCCCCAGTTCCTTTATATCCTGGTGTCCGTTTATCAATGTTAAAAAGGGTGTCTGTTAAAAGGAAACTTTTTCTCATATAGGTTTTTTTTGTTGTGTTGATTTTACTGTTTTGTTTTGTTTTGATTCCCTAATTCTCCAGAAAGACTTAACAGTATGACCTCAAGTATTCTCTCTGCTAGAAATAGATATTTATTTTTCTACTTACCAGTCTATTAAAGATTATAAGATTCAAAACCCTCCATTTCTGCTGAAGGCATGGATGGCTCTTTGTGTAGATTAACACGATATATACAATGTGCTGAAATATTTGCTGAAATTTAGAGTTCTTCACCATTAGGTTGCCACCATTAATTTAGCAATATAACTATAACATCATCTCAGAAGTGGAGTGCATATTTTGTTTATGTCAGTTGTATTATTGTAACAAGCTAACTTTTTTGTTGTAGGTGTAGAGCTTTTTATGGCTTCCCCCAAAATCAACACTTCCCCTCCTCCCTTCTTCACTCCCAACAGAATTCTGGTTTATTTAGACATCCACTATTTTTCTCATGCACCACATGAGTTTTAAGATACAATGATTCCATGTTCATTTCCAGGACTGAGGTGTGATAAATTGCATCAGGGAAGTACAACAACCCTTGTTACAATATTAATCGAAAAGGCAGGTCATCCATTTAACACAGTGATACGTAAAGAGAGGAGAATTTGCATCTTCTGGGAGAGAAGTTTTTGTTTTTTAAAAAACAATTTCTGTGTGAATTTTAATAAATATTTTGCCCTTAAAATTACTGCATTAATCCCACCTCCACAAGGAAACCAGCCAACACTGTGCATAGAAAACTGGAGTTAAAAGGCTACCGGCTCACTTTTCAATCTTTCTGACACCTATTTTATATTAAAAAATTAATTTATATGAGCCAAGAATTATCATAGCTTTTTATAACAGTTTGAGTTGGCTTTTCTGTTACTTAATTCCAAAAAATCATATTAATACATCCCTTATATTAACTGTTTAAGTGTTTGTAAAACCATGCTTTATTACATTTAAATCCAAATGAAACCTACACTGAGAAGGCATTGGCACAGTCATTAAGTCACAAAATTATATCATTAAATGAGAGTTTAGAAAATTTTAAGACTTATTTGCACAATATCACAAGTAAATAGAAAATTAAGCTTTGCATGAGTAATGACAGGGATTGTGAGCTTGCTAGTTTATAAGGTAAACCTTCCATTCTTGTAGGAGCTTATTTTTAACCAACTACAATACATCAGAAGGATTTGGAATGATCCCAGTCAGTTAGTAGATTTCACCACTCTGAAAATAGAAGAAATTCAGATACGCTTCCTATTTTTTATGCGGAGAAGCTGTATTTCTCAAATAAAAGTTAATACTTTATCATACAATATTTTCTTACCAAAGTGAAATTTTTGTATCTATTTTAGTATTCCACCTCAAAAATCACAGTGGTAAGCATAGATCGCACGTGATATTTTTCAACATGTAATATAAATGACAAAGGGTTTTGTAAGCTCTTTGATAATTCTTGTTTTAGTGACTTTTTAAAACGTAGCCAGTAGACTATCTAACCCTGTCATGGTTTGAGTATTTTAAACACTTTGTGAATCCTGAGTCTGCTGTTTTAAAATAATTTCACAAATAGTGTTCATACATTTTTCAGTTTATATTATTCATACACAATATGAACAAGTTATTCATACACAGTACTGTTTTCATAATTTGCCTTTGTTTCTTTAATGCATCTTGCTTTCTCTATTAATAAACTATCTTTTAACAGTGGCAAAGTTCATCCTGGTAAGTCTTAATTATCTTAATGGGTAGATGAAATAAAGACTTTGGGATAATTTAATGTGCTTCCTATCTGAGGTGGTAATTTTATTTTTATTTTCTATCATGGTCCTGGAATATTTTGAAAGTAAAGTAGAAAGAAAAATAGAAAGTTCTCTATTTTCATCTGAAAGTTCAAGTGATAATCTAATGCAGATGTTTCTCTAATCAATTTTATTTGGAATAAAAAGACACATAACCTAACTCTTCTTAGAAATGGTGATTAAAAACTAGTGAAATTTGCAAGCCCTTATCATTCTCACTGTTTTATGACCTATAATGTTCAAAAAGTACTTTGATTTAGACACTGTGTTTGTCCTTATTATGTTTGCATAATGCTGTTACTGAGGCTTTGAAATACAAATAAACAGCTTATAAAGGGCAGAATTAAGACCTGAGTTTAGAGATATTTGCTCTTTCAGTCCATATTCTGAACCAATATTATATTCTGTTTTAGAAAATAAGAGAATTTTCTAGAGATATGTTCATATTCTTGTATAAGTCAAAAAGAAAATTTTCAAGTTCTACACACTTTCTCTCCCCTTCTTTAATGAATAAAAAAGAGAGATGAGTAAATTCACACATGTCAATAGATAATGAAAATCTCATGTGGATTTTCATGGAAGTTGAAAATAAAAATGTCAATATAAAATAGCCAACATAAATTTGAGAAAAAAGAAAATAGTGACTAACTATGCCTGAGATATCGCAATATCTGAAAACATATACGTACATTTGATATAGAGAATATATGAAATAGTTCTATTATCAAATGCCAAGTGGTTGACAATCATTGCTTCCATAGAAAGAAGTAGGAAAAATGTGAAGTCAAAGGGAATTTTGTCTTTATCTTCTTTGATTTTTTTAAATGATGACATATGCATTTTAATCATGTTACTAAATAGTGGAAAATGTTTAAAAAATCTGTGTGAGTACAGAGAATGGTCTGAACAATGCTTATCTTATAATAAGCAGTCAATTCCTTTCGATGATAGTTACTATGATTTCTGACGTATTAGTCTGAGCAGATTGATACTTAAGCTTGACTTGTTACTATGTGTTACTGGATCTTTCAATTTACTCTGTTTTTCTTCCCAGAATCAGCAGTCACCATTACTAATGCTTGCATTCTGGAACAGTATATTTTTTGCATGATATATTGAAAATCAAATAAACCCCTCCATATAATTCTTTTGTATATTTCCTTCTATAAAACAATTTAGAAATTTTCTTTAAATCATTTCAAGGTCAAAAGTAAAAACATCTTTACCTAGGCAAATAGAATTGCTGCTATGGTAAACTTCACCAGAAGAAACCACACAAAACTGAAAATCTTTTGACATGGGGAAGAATAATATTGAGGTTAAGACAGGGCTCAGGAAACTAGATTACTTTATCTGTACCTAGAACTGAATAAATTATTTCTGAGTGCAGAAAGTCATTGTGACCTGCTTCCAGAAAATTTAGACTGCAGGATGATTATTCATAAAAGTTTAGATCTCCTGCAGTCTGCATGTATCCTTAGAGCTTTGGCAGATTGCAGGGAACTACCATAGGAGTGGTGGGCCTTGTGAGAAGATGACTTGACCAACTACCGCCCCATGGTTTTTGTCGGTCTGGTGTTCCTGCTTTCTCTTTCCAATGCTCATCTTGACTGATCATGTCTCAACCATTGCCCCCTCCTTATACACCTTCTTTCAATGAATTATAATTTACATGAGATTTTGTGAGTCAAATATTTTATTTACCTGGCCTTTGGTAATTAGAATATATCATTACAATCTCAACTAACTTCTAGCATAGCAGCAATTATAAGATACTTTCTAAATTACTTAATTTTCTATCTCAAAATGAAAGCCAAGATTAGTTGAATAAGGAATTTCTCATTCCCCTAAATTTAAGATAGGTTCGGCCATGTCTTTATTTATTAATCTAAAATAGGCCATTGACCCACAGGCTCTGTCTTTGCTCTACATTCTTCATAGTCAGAAGAAAATATCATAGAGCTTTTTATTTCTAAACGGTCACCCACATTGTCACTGGCACTCAGGAGTCCAGATGTGTATAATGGCAGTAAATTTCTGTCAATATGTCACACACGGAGAAATAGAGAGGGAGGGAGGGAGAGGGAGACGGAGAGAGAAAGGGAGAGAGAGAGAGGAGAGGAAGAATGGAGGGAGAGAGATGCTTGACTAGATAAACCAAAATCAATAACAAATGTATCTCTGCATTTCTGTATTAATAAATTATAGGCCCTAGTGATATATTTGAAGCATTATGATTCTCACATCAATAATGGTTCTAACAAGTAACATATGGCATGTTTAAGAGACTTTGGGGAGG
This sequence comes from Desmodus rotundus, assembly GCF_022682495.2. NCBI lineage: Eukaryota > Metazoa > Chordata > Mammalia > Chiroptera > Phyllostomidae > Desmodus > Desmodus rotundus. The sequence continues at coordinate 186,093,535 of NC_071387.1, read as the reverse complement.
TTTTACAGAAGGACTGATTTTATAGATATAGGTGGGAAGTGGCGAACTCACACGGGATGTAGGGTACCCTGGGATGGAGAATTAGACTGTTCTTAATTCTATGTCGGTATGGTAAGACAAAGGCTGTGTTACCTGAACCCAGAAATGAAGGGGGCTGTGTAAAATAACAACTTACAGGGGGTAAGCTATTCTGCTACAGTCAGCCACAGGCAGGAAGGTGTTGCTGTGGAGGGAGAGCCAGGGCTACCGTCAATCACAGGGACCTAGCCTGCCTCCCTCCCTTCAGTCCCTGACAGTGTCCGCATTGCCCAAACACAGAAAGAAGGCAGGAGGCAGGGAACAGCCTTGATGTCATCAAAGCAGGTTAACTTCCTGGATGTCCAGAGCAGGACAAACTGGGGAGAGTCATCTGCAGAGACATGAGGCACACAATTTCAATGATAAGGAGAACTGACCTTAGCCTTCAAGATACAGAAATCTGGAAGGCAGTAGCCCTATTCTTTAAAGATAAGAAAACTCTTCTTTCTGACCTAGGCAAGTATCCAGAAAATTTACTTTCCTATTATTGAAAGCTCTTGGTTGGAAAATTAATCCACAAGTAAATGAATAAGTTGTTGAAAATAAATGAAAGACTAAATGAATAAAGCTTTGGAAAATTTGAGTGTGGGGCCTCGATTTCTCTGACATACACACTGACAGCCGTACATTACAAAGCCGTGGGGACCTGAAAACCAGGAGGCATTACAGAAATCAGGAGGCGCAATTACTGCTCAGAGTGAGGCCACAGTAACAGTGAAATCACTCATTATTGATATGACCTGGGAAATATTTTAATATAAATTCATGGCAAAATATTGGTTTATGGATTTAAAAATTAGTCTCTTCATGACTAGTTATTAGGGCTTGAGACCTAAATAAATTAATTATTTAAAAAATAAATTTAAAATGAACTGAAAAAAAGGAAATACTAGATTTAACTAAAAGGCACAGGTTACAATGGAGTAAGCCACAGGTGTCACCTGTCTTCATACTGTTCACTTTGAAAAGCTATCACACAGCCTTTACGTAGCAACCTAAACCTTGTCCCTATGTAACCCATCCCACCATTCTTTTAACAATGTTTCTGTAAATGATGACTTGTAAATTCAAACGTGGCTACCGGTTAAACAGCCTATTTGCTTGAGAATTCTAGGAACTGACTTTAAAAGATGCAGACTCTGACCTTCAGGCATTCAGCTGTGGGAGACCGGCTCTCCTTCAGCCTGTCATTTGAAAAGACTGCGGGTTTGCACATACTTCCCTCAGTGGAGAACTCTTGACCTCTTCCTTTTGATTCTTTTCTTTCAGTTTTTTCCCCCTCCTTCTCCCTCCTTACAAATTTCCCTGCCCATGTCCAGTTGTTAAGATGGATTTTGTGACAGAATTCCATCGTCTTTTCAGGCAGCTGGCTCTTGAATAAACCTACTTTCCTGCTGTCAGCCCATCTCTTGATCGCTGGCCTTTGAGTGGCAGGCAGTCATACCTGGGTTCAATATCACCTATACTTCTGGATTGCACAAAGGTTTGCAAGTATCAAACAGCTGGACATTTTAAGATTACACTATAATTGCATTATTAAAAACTCACATGTGTTCTTTTAAATCTGGTTTTTATAGAGGTTGGTTATTGGTCCTTTTTTGCTTTTAGGTTTCAAACATATTTCAAATTTAATATTAAAGTAAAATGATATCTTTATTTTCTTACACACATGGGGTTTTTCTAGGCCCATCCAGCAAAGGGTATGTTTCAAAATGTTTAACTTTGGATAAATAGATCATCACCCAATGTAGAATTAATAGACAGCAGTGAAATTATCTATACAAAAGTTTTTGATTCTGTCTAAACTATCTAGTCATCAATCAGGTTAAAAATTGTTTAGGCTCTGGTACACCTTTGTATGGATTTCCAAATGAGAGAAGGATTATACTAAAGAGAAGCTAGATAGTAGAATGCCAATCTAAGATAGAAACAGCAATTATAATAGCCTTTTGACACTTTTATCAATAGCTTGATAATGGGATTAAAAATGTTTTCAATAGGAACATAGGTATCACTAGTCTGGGAGGATTCCATACCATTTCTGGTTTCTAAGGGAACCTGCTGGTGGCATGCTCAGTCGCCTCAGTAAATGGGAGCAAGCTGGAAAGTTCAGTTCATAAGAGCCTCATACAGGAATAACTTAAACCCTTCCACCTTCCAATTCAGATCCCAGGTGAGATGCTGCAGTGCAGCAAGGAATCACGTTAACTTGGTGATTCTGATCATTTAGACACACAGCCAGAATTAAAGGCAAGGTCTGAGCATGTCAATGCATGTCATCTTATTGACAGTGCTTTGCAATAATCTTTCAATGTGGACATCATTATGTTTGTTATTAAAAGTCATAAGAATTGGGAGTATTGACAAGCAGAACATTGTTGGTGTAATACGTGCAAAAAAAAAAGAGCTAGGCTTTAAAGCTATGTAGTCAAGAAAAAGAGATGAAGAAATGAAACAGACTGAGCATGTGCGTGCTGTCATGCGCAGTGTGTATGAGACACTGAGTTTCATGAGCAGCGTGGCCACAGAAATAAATTTATGTCATTATCTGCACACAGCATTGAAGGTGGAGTGAGTGGCTAAATGGAAAGGAGTTGAGAAAATAAAAACGTCAGAGTGAAAGTTAAATCTGTCTTTGTCTTGCAAGGGAGAACCCAGGCAGTCTGATCAATGTCAAGAGGCTGGCTGGCCTCAGAGTGTAACAGTGGGGAATCGTAACCCACCCCCTCATTCCTTTGACATTGTTTCTGTAAAGTGCCAACTCTGATACGTGGCCTGCAGATAAACAGCATGTTTGTTTATGAATCCTAGGATCTACTTTGAAAAGATAGAGACTCTGACCTTCAGGTATCAGCTCCAGGAGATTGGCAGATCTTCATCCACGGATCCAGGATGATGTACAGCAGGTTTATGTGCAGCCAGGATGACTAAACCAGAACGACGTACACTGGACCATCACCTGCCCTATTAGAATGCACATAGAGAACTTTGCAACCCTCTCTCTTGATTTCTTTGTTCCGTTCCCCTCTCCCTCCTTATAAAAACCTCTGCTTCCAATGAAATGGGGAAATGACCTGTGAGATAACAGTCCCCCATTTCCCAGATGGCCAGCATCCAAATACCGCTTTCCTTTTCCACCAGCACCTCTCTCTTGATGTTGACTTTCAAAAGGTCAGACAGCTGGATCTGCATTCAGTTACAAATGGAACTTCACACAGGTTGGCTATGATTTTGTCATTACTTTAATTTCCCTCATATTTCCAGTGCTTCATTTCCAACATACATAGTAGGGTTTTTCTTTCCTACTCATGTCTTCATGTTGGCCATGTGTCTTACTTTGACCTAGGAAATGTAAGTGAAAATGAAATGTGCTACCTTTTCTTCAGAACTTAAAAAGCCAATGTGAGGTTTGCCACATCCTCCTCCCATTGCCATTGTGAGTGAGCAGAAGTTTGGTGGAAAGGAGTTTGCAGCAGCCTGGGCTCCTGGTCGACTATAGTAAGCAGCTCCCCCTCCAGCCCCGTGTTGGAAATGCAGCCTGAGTAAAAAGGAAGTTTTGGAGGTCATATCCTAGCCCTGTGTAATGGAGCCCATCACAACAGGCATGGAGTCTTCCCTCTTATGCACTACTACAGCCAGCAGGAAGCTACTGAAGAGTATGTACCACTAAGGAGAGGGAGCCAATAAAAACATGTGACCCCCCAAAACAGAAGAAAGACATGTGACCACCCCCCACCAAGACAGAAGATCCATCTGAAGACACGGCAGAGAAAGCCAGGTCCAGAGAGCATGTCATATTAAAATGGTGACATCCGTGCTGAGGGAGTTGCAGCAAATACCAAAACAAAACGAAACAGCGCTGACAGCTTAGTCAGGACGTTTAAACATTTGGACGGTAGTTTCTTGGTGATTGACAGAGATATCAGAGTGTTTTAGCAGCAGCTATATGTTAAAGTAAGAAAAGTTTTTTTTTTAACAGAGTCATTATTAATAAAAGGAAAACAAAAATTGTACAAGAAAGGAAAACATAGACCACTTGGCCCAGCTGTAGAGCATGATATTCAAAATGTTAATAAAATGCTAGTAATGTAAAATCAATTCTTGTTATAGAGCTGACTTTTTGTAGTTGAGGAAAATAGAGATGAGAATGGTTGTGTAAATGAGAGAAATCACTTAACCAATTTATTAAAAGCCAATGGATACATACTGTCTGAAATTAATAATGTAATAAAATATTATAAGCATTTTCCCTAAAATATAGGTGTCGAAGAAGTAAAAATGATTAATTTGGGGAAATAGACTGGGCCTTGGGAATGTGGCTTACAGCAAAGAAATGATATTTTTGAGATAATCCTTTTAATGGTATATTATTTCTTCTTTTTAATACAAGGTGCATATTTTGACAGAAATGTGAGTTTGACATTTAAATTGTTATTTGCATTTCTCCACTTTGTTCTGCCTGTAAATATGTTCCCTGCAAAAATTTGGCATCACCAAGCACACATCTGGAAGTTACATTTCTCAATCAGCTAAAAATAGGATGCAGGATGAGCCTGCAGTGTGTCAGCAGCTCTCTAAGGTGAGGGATTAGCATGCTCCTAAACACTCCCAGCTCAAACACACCTGAGCCACTTCCTCATCTCCTTTTCTGTCACTCTTCAGGTTGTTCAGGTGCTTATGTGTCACCTGGGTTATTATCCACTTCCAATTTCTAAGGTACACTCTGGGAAATGTATTTGGAAGAGCAGTATTTAAAGTCATTTATAATATATTCAAGTTTTAGTAAAATGTCGGTGCATAGATTTTTTAAATGTCTGACACTTGTCACCTTGGTCTATGGTAGAGAATCAAAATTACATCTTAAAGTCTTTTTTTTTTTTTGTCATTTTCGAGCATCACATTTCTCTTGCCAGTTGAACTGTTTACAATGCCAGATGTAGGGATGTTAATATTTAAAGGGCAAAAATACATTTTATAAATAGGCCCATACGAAACATTTTTAAAAGCTAACAAGGATTTACTCAGTTCCATATATAAATTTCTCTGTTATTGTCATTCTATGACTTTAGAAATTACTCACAGTCCTAAACACATGCAATGCCTTTATAGTATTGAAAATATACAAATAATAAGAACCATGCAACCACTGTTTTGCACTGTTCAAGTAAAGGACTTAGGAGTCCAGGAGAGGTAGTAACTGCTCCAAATCTGGTTGTCAATGGATGCTTCCAATAAAGCTAAGGGGGTACTGATGCTTTCAAAGCAGAGGTAATCACAGGTGCAAATCCATGGAGTGGTGAAAAGAGATGTCCTTGGAATTATATTCAGATAAAAGTGAAGGGTTCACTGAGATCCAACTAAGTGATATATGAGGTCACATGTCAGCGCATAAAGTTAAGCAAGGGACTACTATGTCTTGAACCCTTACTATGTGCAGATGTTGTCCAATGTGCTTTGTATGACAAGTCTTTGAATGGACCAGGGGATAATACTTTTTTAGCAAATGGAAATCAACAAAAACATTTGAGGAGACATGTGATATAATAGATTTATTTTAGGAAAAAGTATGCAAAGTACAGTGATGAGGAAAGAACAAATGTGTGGGATATTGGCAATAAGTGTCTCAAAGCAAGAAATGCAAATCACTGGTAATATAGTTTATGAAATTTACAGCACAATCCACAAAGGAAAGAATGCCTGCCAATAAAAAGGACATAAAGAAAGAATTAGATGGAAACTAAAACACCCTACAGTAAAAATCAAGGATAACTTTAAATGAATTTTTTATTTTGGTAATTGAGTTAAATTTCTGAACAAGAAAATATTCATCAAATATTTATGAATATCATATTTTAATTTATCTTTCAAAATGCTTTCAGTGGCTTTACATATTGTTTATTACTGACAGTAAAAGAGATTAGTATTCTGACAATCTAATCCTTATGCATCTTTATGTATAAGGAAATATTGTACTTAAAGAAAACTTTTAAAAACTTTGTTATTTTAAGGAATTTTTGCATTTATTTGCAAAGTGAAATATCTCTTTAATTATGTTCTATGGAAATATCAACTGTGCTATGTTTCTATAAATTTAAATTTGTAGGTCCTATAATGGGTATAATTTCTAAATAATGTTATTATTTTTGTTTAAGAAGTAAGTTGATTTTAAAGGAATTGAAATAATTTAAAATATTAAAATATATAACTATGGATTTATCCATGTAGTTCCCTTTTCCAAAACCTTTACTTATTTTGTAGAGACTTTGTGTTTCATTTAAAGTGTTGATATACAGCCTTATAGCCGGTATACAACCTTATATTGGTTATGTTAGTTGTAGGTGTACAATATAGTGCTTTGGCATTTTTATACCTGAAAATGTAATTCTAGTAACCACAATCATCTGCATTATTTAGACTTACCACAATATGATTGACTATATTCCCCTTCCCACTTTCACACATTCTCCCACGCCCTCCATTTTGGTAACCGTCCCTTCATCTCTGTTTCTATAACTCAGTTTTTGTTTTTCTTGTTTGTTTTATTTTGTTTTTAGATTACACATCTAAGTGAAACCATAGGGTATTTGTCTTTCTCTGTCTGACTTATTTTATAGCATCATACCCTCCAATCTATCTAGGTTGTGGCAAATAATATTTCATTCCTTTTTATTGCTGGGTAATATTCCATTATCTTGGCTATTGTAAATAATGCCACAGTGAATGTAAGGCTTCATTTACTTCTTTCATTTTTATGGTTTTGAGTCTAACATTTAAGTCTTTAATCCATTTTGATTTATTCTTGTGTCTGGTGTAAGAAGATGGTCCATCTTTTTGAGTAAGTGTTGTTGTTTTCTTTGGATAAATACCCAGAAGGAAATTTCTAGGGCATATGGCATATCTATTTCTAGTTTTTTGAAGAAATCCGTACTTTTTCCATATGGGCTGCATCGGTGTGAAGTCCCACCAACATGCAAAAGGGTTCCATTTTCTCCATTCCTCACCAACATGTTATGTCAACTTTTTGGTAATAGCCATTCCGACTGGTATGAGATGACATCTCATTGTTGTTTAAATTCGCAATTCCCTGATGATTGGTGATGCTGAGCATCTCTTCATAGGTCTGTTGGTCATCTGTATGTCCCCTTTGGAGAAGTGTCTTTTCATGTCCTCTGCCTACTTTTTCAATCAGACATTTTTCCGTTGTTGTTGTTGTTATTGAGCTGTATAACTTTCTTGTATATTTTGGACATCAACTCCTTATTGGATATCTCATTTGTGAATATATCCTCCCACTCAATCAGTTTCTTTTTTTTGATGAAGATTATCTTAACTGTGCAGAAGCTCCTGGTTTCATGTAGCCCCATTTGTTTATTTGTCTTTTGTTTCCCTTGCTCAAGGGGACAAGGCCAAAAAGGTATCTCTCAGACTGATGTCAGATAGTTTACTTTTTATGTTTTCTTTCTTTATTTTTGAAAAATCCCTATTCTTGTGGTGTCATTTGGTTTTAACACGAAGAGCCTCCTCAAACAAGCTCAGCTTTCCGGTACTGCAGGCCCACTGGTTATTGCTTCAGGTTTTATAAATCTGAAAATGTCTTTTAGTTGTCCTCATTTAAAAAAAAATTTGGATGTATAAGTCTAGGGTAGAAGATTTTCTTTTCTTTCAGTGGGTTAAAAACATTGCTATAAATTTATAGTTGCAGATAACTTTATGGCTGACAATTTCAAAAATCCAGAAATAAAAATACCTATTTTGTGAATTTGTCTAAATAATAAACAAAAATTCCCCCAAATTTTATATGAGCTTGTACATTAAATTCAAACACCATTAAAGACCACACGGAAGAGAATTAATTTTAAGTACATTACATTTTTGAGGAGATAGTAATATTTTGTTTCAGGTCTATTTCTGCAAGTGTAGTGATCTCCACCGAATGTTGTTAAACTTGACCCAGCTACTCTACTCTAGCTAGTGGAGATCTGAAAGTTTGCTGCCCTACATGGGCTATGGGAGTTGTTGGATTATAGTTGCTTCATAATTCTTTTTCAGGATTTTTTTAGTGTTCCCTTCTAGAATTTCACCTGATGCATGCCAAGAGCCCAAGGCCAAAGCTATGTGGTTTTTGGTACCCTTCTAAGTGTCTCTTTCTTCTCCCTCAACTTTGAGCTCTGTCTGCTCCACTGAACAAGATTGGCTGTTATTTGGGATCCTCCCAGGCGTTGGTATTCCCAGGGCTATAAACTCCGGTGTAGCGTGAAGCTCGCTGTGTCAGTTTCCCGTGCCTTAAGCATCATGGCCCTACAATGCCTCTTGTGTGATGTCAGAAACAAAGATTCCAATTTTTGTACAATTTTAGAATGTTCATAAGAAAAATGCGATTCTGAACACTTTTACACACACAGAGCCGGAAGCAAACTATGTCTACTTACCATTTTATGAGACACACTAGTAATACAATCATGTACAGCTCAAAGATAATCCTATGTTTATTCTACATTCTCCCCTTAGGCAAAAATAATAATAATACTGCAAATTACCATATAAAAGGAAAAATTGTGTATTGAATGCAGAAAAACACTTTCAACCACTGAATTAAAAAAATAACTATAATGAGGCATGGAAATAAATGATGCCTAAACAGACAGCCACACAAAACACACACAGTCCTTGGAACTAATATGCATAGAACCCAAAAAGTGTTTCAATCGGAGATGATGATTTATTACTGCATAAAATATTTGATAATTTCCATGCCTTTCCTCATGGTAAAATATCAATAGCTTATGTAAAATTTACTACATGGTAAAAAAGACAATATAAGGAAAAGATTTGAGGATTTTGAAGGAAGCAGATATATATTCAATAGTATATGACATTTTTAAAGAAGAATTTTTTTACATTGAAATATACAAAAGGAATTAAGATATTGTTTGTCTTTCCATTATGCATTAAACAGACTGTAAATCATAACATAAAGCATGTTTTGTCATATTATTTTTTGAGTTGGGGTGATGAACACACAATACAACATACAGCTGTATTATAGACTGTACCCATAAAACCTAGATAATTGTATTAACCAATGTCACCCCAATAAATTCAATAAAAAATAAATAAATAAGAAGTTCTTATGAATTTTTTATTGCCAGATAAAAATGTATAAATTAACCTGCATTTATACATATTAAACATTACTTATATATCTGATAAGGATCCAGTATCTAAACTATGTAAAGAACTCTTACAACTCAACAATAAAAATTCAAATACCCTAACTAAAAATCAGCAAAAAAATGATTAAGTACTAGTGACTAGTATATGATGTTGAAGTTTGTTAAAATGCTATAATAACTGACAAATAAGCTAAGCATAGGAATTGGTAACTGTATAAATTAAAAATATTTTTAAAAAATAAAAATGCCTTCCATAAGTGAAAACATTTTAAGGAGTAAAATATAAATTCCAAAACAAAAATTTCTAGGAATAAAATACAGATGAAGCTAAAGGAAATTAACACTTCTTTCCCTAGATATCCCTTGTAATTATCTGAAAATATCATGAAATATCAAGAATGTTATATCAAAATCATAAGCTCACAGGAAAACTTCCCCTTTCCTCTCTCCCTCTCTTCCCCTCTCTCCCTCTCTCTGTCTTCCTCAATCTGATTTGCTGTTTCTGCTGTGCTGTTTGTTGAGCAACATCTTTATTTCTTCCATTTCATCACACAACTGACTTTGTGTCTCTACTCAAATCAGCTCTAGGTTTAAACACATTACTCATCACTCAGAAACTGACTATTTAGGAGTGCCTGAGAACCGGACCTGACTTTTTTTCTTTCTCCTCATCAGATTTCTAACTAAATCAGTCCAGAATTCTGCCCTGGTTGATGTGGCTCAATTGGTTGGAGCATCATCCCACAGACCAGAAGGTCACAGATTCAAATCCTGATCAGAGCACATGCCTGGGTTGTGGGTTTTGTCCTCAGTTGGACCAATGATCAATGGTCCAACAGATCAATGATCATTATTTCTCTCACATTGTTGTTTCTCTCCCTCTCTATCTTCTTCTCTCTTCTACTATCTCTAAAAATCAATAAGCATGTCCTCAACTGAGGGTAAGAATCATAATAGTGAATAAAACTTTTAAAAAAATTCCTCTGGAATTCCCTTTTCACTCATATGAATTAATGAATTACCTCACTACCACCCACTGATATGAGAAGCAGTAATATTGCAGTTAAAATTAACTTTTTACTTTAAATTATGTATCATATATATATTTTTTGATTTAGTAGTGTTAAAAAAATAGCCATCAGGTTGATGCAAGTTAAAACCACAACGAGATATCACCTCACAATGGTCAGAATGGCCGTCATAACAAATCAGCAAACAAGGGCTGGTGAGGTCGTGGGGGAATGGGAACGCTCGTGCACCGTTGGTGGGATTGCAGGCCAGTGCAGCCACTGTGGGAACAGTAGGAAATTTCCTCAAAAAACTAAAAATGAAAGTGCCTTTTGACCTGGTGGTTCCACAGCTGGAGTTATACCCTAAGAATCCTAAAACGCCAATCCAAAAGAACCTATGAACCCCAATGTTCATAGCAGTACAATTTACTATAGCCAAGTGCTGGAAGCAACCTAAGTGCCCATCAGTAAATGAGTGGATCAAAAAACTGTGGTACATTCACACAATGGAATTCTATGCAGCAGAGAGAAAGAAGGAGCTCCTACCCTTTGTAGCAGCGTGGATGGAACTGGAGAGCATTATGCTAAGTGAAATAAGCCAGTCGGTGAGGGACAAATACCATATGATCTCACCTATAAGAGGAACCTAATGAACAGAACAACCAAATGAGAAAAGTAAAACCAGATGGTTCTATATATGGACTTTAGAACCACACTACTAAAATTGGAACCCAGCTTTGTCACGCACTATTTGATATTTGGATATGTACAAAGTTTGCCGTTATAACTATTTTTATTGTATTTTAAACTGGTCTCAAAAATACTACTTCCAGGTAGTTTCTGGTCACTCATGGTCTAATATAAGTATTAGAATATAATCTAATGTCAACAAGTCTCACTTTAATTAAGTAGTAGCAAAAATATTGAGTAAAATGTAACATTTAGTGAATGAAAAATGTTATAATTATACATTTTATTTTATATATTTTACACATTATAATTTTAAAAGAAGTAATTTCATATGAGATTCTAATCCCACACTGTCTATAAAACAATGTATTTTTTCTTGATAAATTATGTTCTCTTAAATATATTGTGTAGGATATATATTTATATTTATATATATTAAATATATTTCAATAGGATAAATGATCTATTTTTATCTATATTTACTATCTCTTTAGTGTTTTATTTTTCCTCATATGAAAAATCATTGTGTATATACATCCAATAACCAGTACTTTTGAATGTCTGACATTTTCACTCTTGGGATATTTTATTTAAATTATATGAATTTATAGAATAGAAAGATTTTTTAATTTCCTAATGCCCTTTTTTTGTTGCACAGTATCAGTGTTCACTGGGGGAAATTTTTTAGTTACCAAAGCTAAATTCTTGCCATTATTTTTGAAGTTCTAAAGAGTGAATCATTTTAGTTTATTGAAAAAATATTGCATTTAAATGTAACCTTAATTCTGAAGGACACGCTTGTCCGGCTAGGAAATAGGAAGCCGTATGCCTTTATGTTTGCAAGCAGACCCTGTCATTGTTACGATTACACTGCTGCATGAACTACATCCGACCCATGGTGGGTTTGGTGTAATTAGTTTGTAGCTGATTTACCATCAAAGTTTTGAAGAAAAAAATATCTTGTGGGAACATTGCTTGCCATCCTTTTGTAACCTAAGTTTCAGTAACACAAATCATTCTAATTCTTTGTTGCCCTTCCTGTATAATAGAATTTATATTCCTGCTCATAACCCTAGAAATGAAACTAGTTTGATGAATACTAAGAGTGTAAGGGAAGAGGAACTGGCTATAGAGCAAAACAAGATTTAACAAGTTGAAGATTTAGAAACATAAGGTTATAGAATCAACCATCAATTTGGTGTTAGATTACTATTACTTTGGTAACAGGATGAATATGTATGAGAATCTTTACTTAAAAAAAGAATAATTTAAATAGGCTTACACTATGGAGTAGCATTTCCCTGTTACATATACTAAAGTATTTCAAAATATACCCCCTAAATAAAAAGGTCCATTTCTTCTTTTCTCCTTTTGTCCTTCCTTTAGCTCTTTTCAGAGAACTTAACATTTTAATAGTACGTATTTATTGGTTTCTATAAAGAAGTTAGTTAGGTAGGATACGTAGCTGGTGGGGTAGAGAGTTAAAGTGACCTTCGGACATCTTCACACAGAATCTTCGGTCAGCCATAGGGAGATCACTGCTTTGATGCTTTAACCTGCACCTCAAACCCACTGCACTGTGTTGGGCAGATCAAATGACTACACGCAGGGTGGGGCAAAAGGAGGTTGAAGGCAAGAGTGAGTTTGCAAAACACTGTATACTCTGGTGTTATGATGTATCAATTGTTATTTTCCACATGTGCAACTGTAAATCTATCTTTGTCCCACCCTGTATATTAACTATAACTCATATTGCGTCATATTTTGAATTCCTAATTAAGGACTCTATTTTAAAACAATAAAACTATTATAAAGTAGCTCCCACTTGAATTTCAAAAAGTATTAGGGATGGAGCTGGAGAACATTATGCTAAGTGAAATAAGCCAAAAGTGGGAAGGGTCTTTAGCAACATCTATAAAGGACACATGTACAAAACCAAAGGGGGTAGGGTCAAGGGTGGGAAGTGGGGATGGCTGGGGAGCGGGGTGTGGTGGGGGAAAAATGGAGACAACTGTACTTGCACAACTATAAAAAATATAAATAAATATTTTTAAAGGGAAAAAAACCATTTGGGAGAGAAAACATTTTTAGAATCGTTGCAATGTTTACAGATTAACATAAATAGTTCTGAAAATCAAGGGTTAATATTAATGGAAATAATGTTCAGAGTTGACTGTAATAGCACTCAAATTATGCAGGGAAATACAATAAAAACATTTTAAAAAATCTTACTACAAACTTTGCTTCAGTATAAATTCCAAAAATGTTGTATGGATCGCTTGATGTGAAGCTCTGGGGAAATACGTGTTATTTATATGAAACTTGGATGGTTTTCTGCTTGAATTGTGCTTGAAGAAAAGCCAAGTACTTTAGAATTTTATATCAGAAAATAAAACTTTCCCACAACTCGGTAGTCACAGGTCTGTACTCTTCTCTCTTTTTGCCAAAGTTTCCTTTATTTACATAGTTTAAGCGGCACTGTTCTAATGTTCCATTTCAGCAAATGAGATATTCTTTTGAGGAGAGTAATTCACAAATTAATTTCCCTATAAATGAGTGAATATACTTATCTAAATTATACTTTATATTATTTAGTGAATATAATGAATTAAAATTGGTATGTATATAATTTTATTGAGTTATTTATATACTGCATTGAACTTGTACGGTGTGAGAAATGCTCTGTATCTCCAGCTGTGTTGTATACTTAAGATTCTTTTTTACTTTATGGCTACAATACCTCCACACAAGTTTCAGAAATGCAAGTGTAGTCAATTATGAAATATTTTGTTTCTATTTTGTAGCCTTTATTTTTAATATTTCTATCAATTTTTACTTATAAATAGATTCTTCTACTTTGTTTCTGTGTCACCTTGCTGTCACATTCATTGCACCTTTTTTCTATCCTGTTTTTCTTTGCAGGAGGCTGACATTTCCCCCCAAATATCCTGGCTCCTAGTCAGGTCCAGCCAGACTTCCCTTTGTTTCTTCCATAAACAAAGAGAAGATCAGACTGTGAGTAGCAACCTCACCAATAGCTGCCTGCCCAACTCCTCCTGGTAGCTCGTCCCTTATGGTCTCAGCTCCCACTGGGAAGCCCCACTGGAACCCCTTCTTTACCACAGCTCCAGTGTTCACATCTGGTTTCATCAAATACTAGGTTCTCCCCTCCAGTCCATTTTGTGGTTATTAATATCTGGATTGTTCCATTCTCCTCTGTGTGGCTTTTTAACTCTTCCATCACTTATTTAACTATCTGTCATATTAAATCTCATCTATTAGGTGACCCTGGCATGGATTTTGTTTTCTTGAATGGATACCATTTCTACAAATTAAAAAAATATATAATACAATAAAATTTTTAAACTTTATGTTTAGTTCCTCTTGTGATTCTAGTAGTACAGCTTAAGGTAGGTGTTTCAGGTTTTCCTCAGTATGATAAGCAACTGCATCCACGTCATTTATGTGAATGGCCATCTAGACCTTCTGTCGTGTGGGGGCATAATAATATATCATGATCCTACGTAGCCTCGAATTTATTCTTTGATCTCTCCCGAGTCTGTGGCCGGTTTTTCTATACTTTCACTGGTAAGACATCCTGTGATTTAATACAGCATTATATTACATTTTGACACCGTTTTTTATCAAATATTTCACAAAATATCTCACAAAATATTATCAAAACGAGTACTGACATTTAGTCCCTCATTACTTTTTCATGTGAATTTCAGGAATATCCTGTCAAGTATTGTTTTTGTGTGTGTGAAATTCTGCTTGTATAGCAAAATATTGATACCTTTCTTATACTTCATCTGCTATCCATGAATATTGTACATATTTACGTTTATTCAAGAATTTTATATAATTGAAAATGTTTTATTGTTACTCAACTCCATATATATGTATATATATTTAAATGGATTCATCTATACTTTTTATACTTTATTACAAGCAGATTGTGTGCTCAGGTTTATATGTGAAATCTATATATGAGCTATAGCTATCTCATGTTGATGTAGAATGCAGTAACCATACTCACTACAAATTGTTTGTCGATCTATATAGTCTTTAATATTTTCAGTGCACATCATATTATCTCTGAGGAAAATGATGTTATTTCTTTTCTCCAATCCCTACAATTTTTTTGTATATCTCTACAGTATGGCTTTGAATTAATCCAAATGTAATTTGCTAAAATGAAGCAATTATACAGGGCATATTTGTTTTGTTCTTAAAATTATTGGGAAGTTTCTCCAACCTGTTTATTAGTTTCTGGTAGATCTTTTTTTTTATCAGTTTAAGCAAGTTCAACCCTCTGCTTTTCTAGGAAAATTGTTTTTTATTGTTATTACTAAATAAATGTTGGCTTTAATTATTTTTACTTTATTGTGATAAAAAAATTATCCTATAATCCTTTTGAATAATATGTTACTGAATTTTTTGATTTTTAATTTTTTCTTTTCTTTTTTAAAATTTAATTAATTAATTTATTTTTATTCAGTTACAATTGTCTGCATTTTCTCCCCTTCCCTCCACCCCACCCCAGCCAGTCCCACCTCCTTCCCCCACCACCACCCTCCCCCTTGATTTTGTCCTTGTGTCCTTTATAGTAGCTCCTATAGACCCCTCTCCCCACTATCCCCTCCCCACCCCTCTGTGGCTATTGTTACAATGTTCTTAATTTCAATGTCTCTGGTTATATTTTGTTTGCTTTTTTCTTTTGTTGATTATGTTCCAGTTAAAGGTGAGATCATATGGTATTTGTCCCTCACCGCCTGGCTTATTTCACTTAGCATAATGCTCTCCAGTTCCATCCATGCCATTGCAAAGGGTATAAGCTCCTTCTTTCTCTCTGCTGCATAGAATTCCATTGTGTAAATGTACCATAATTTTTTGATTGGATTATAAGGTCATGCCTTTATGATATTTTATATATTTATTATATTTAAAGTTTTGAAACAGTGTAACCATTTGAAAGACTAAAACAAATTTAGAATATTCATGCTTATATAATATTATATAATTATCTAAAACTAAATTTCATCTGCAAAAACATGTATCATTTGAAAATAATATGTATATTTATTTAAATAAATCAGTACATCTGCACATATATACACAAACGTGCACTCCTTAGATCAAAGTTGTTACATGCTGTGTGTTTGTGTGTATGTGTGCGTGATTCTTGATCATGAAGCTGTGGATACAATTTTAATTAGGGTACTGGGGTTTTTATCTCTCAGTTTTTCTGATACCAAAACTCTATATTTGACTGTCAATATTGAATAATTGCTTAGCAGATTATTTAAGTAGCTGAGTAACAGCCTGAAGATACAAGTTTATTTTATATTATACTTTTTGGTAATTTTCTTTGGTATCTTTAATCAATATCTTTATAAGTGTTAGATAGTTTTACCTATGTGTCTAAATATGGGTTAAATTTTTTTCTTCGTATTCAGAATTCATTTGTTACTAGGATTCATGATTTTCCCTCCCACCTCCCACCTAAATAAATCTCTATAGTTATCTCTTCAAATTTTGATGCTTCACTATTTTTCTTAAGTCTCATTGTAAGAATCTTATTATATGCTTTTCAAGCTATTAAATGTATCTTCCATTTATCTTAATATTTTTATATATTTTAAAGTTTCTGATATCTGAACTGTGTTCTTTAAGAATTCTCAGAACCATTTTAACATTTTCTTATAATTTTTCCATACTCGAATTTACTTCATCTATAAATATTTTAATTGTAATAAATGTTTTTGTCTATATGGTTTATTTTATTTTTCCTATCTACCTGCTTTTTAAAAACTTCTACCCTTGTGGTTTCATATTTTCTTATTCTTTCATATAATGATATCTTCACATTTTTACTATTTGACTTTCTTAACTTTTTTTGTATTGATCATTTCATTTACAGACTAATTTTTAATGGAACTTTTTAGCTCTTGTGGGTCATTTAAGCCCTAATACTGTAATTATATAGAAAGAAAGAAATTTTTCTCTAAGTCAACAGGCAGCCATGCTTGAATCCCTAATGAAGTCATTCAGGAGGTAAACATACCTAGAAAAAGTACGTTTACTTTAAAAGTACCCTAGAAAGAGTTCGGGTAGCTGAAGACAGTTATTGATGCCTAGGATTGTGCCATCCTCAAAAATAAGGACAAAAGTTATGAACAAAGTCTGGTAAAATATTTAAATACACAAGAGTGAGCATAAAAGAAAAAAACTAAATATAATTTGGTACTTTGGATTATTTACTTCAGTAAAAGATGTAATTATGCCATGATCCTAAACATTTTAAGTATGTGCTCTTAGTAGAGAGTGTTTTCAAGTCATTATCCTGTTCTCATTCACATGTTTATTGTTTAAATATGCTGTTTGAGTGTTTGAAAGGATGCTATTATATATGATGGATGATGCCACTTTATGAAGGCTGGAAAGTTATTGAGATGCTATATTTTACATTCTACTTGATACATTTAAACAGATGATCTATGCAAAATCTAGTATAAGGCTAAGGGTAAAAAGAGACTACCAGCAAGAAATACCTTGTGTCAGCAGAAGGACATGCAAATCACTGGGTGGTAGCCACTTGAATGAAAGGGTGATGCAACTTCAAATCTATCTAAAGTTCGTAGTTAGTCATTTAGAAAATTGTCCACATGGAACTGACTTTACAGATCAGAATACTAGGTCTGTCCAGAATAAGTCCATCTATTGTTAATAAACAAGGATGGTTTGCGCAATGTCATGTATTATTACTCATCAATGTTACTCAATCGATGTAACCTGGCAGCCAAGGAGAGTGGACTGGATTGCACATGTATGAACAATGCAGACTTCACTGTATTAGTCAGGGGGGCAGTAGACAATGTTGAGAGAGCATGTGTACTGTGTGGCTGTTGCATTCAAAATGACTGAGTGAGTAGAGGAATGACTCTGCATCAAATTTTGTGTTAAGTTTGAACATTCCTCTGCAGAAATTATTTGGATGAGTCAGAAGGGCACAACTATGGACAACTGGTGACTGGCAGTTTCATTGCAACAATATGCCTACTCACTCATCATGTCTCCCACAGAGATTTTTAGTGAAACATCATATCAACCAGATGACTCAGCCCCCATACAGACCAGATTTGGCACCCTGCAACTTCTGGCTTTTCCCAAAATTAAAATCACCTTTGAAAGGGAAGAGATATCAGACCATTGATGAGATTCAGGTAAATAAAACATGGCAGCTGGTGGCGATTGGGAGAATTGTGTGAGGTCCCAAGGTGCCAACTTTGAAGGGGACTGAGGCATCATTGTCCTATGAACAATGTTTCTTGTATCCTGTATCTTCTTCAATAAATGTCTCTATTTTTCCTATTACGTGGCTGGATAGCTTCTGGACAGACCTAATATATATAGAAGGATAATAGAAACATAAAAATAACACAAAAGGAATAAATAGCTTCAAAAGAGGATACTGGATATTTAAACATGACATGTAGAGACTCATTGAACATGTATCAATATAAAGGAAATGCTTGTCAGTGAATTTTATCTGGATATTAACACTATTTAATAAAGTTCCTTTTCTTCTTTATTTTCGTGTTTGTTTACTTTAAGCATACACTATAACTAAGAGTAAAAAGACTAAATCCATACCATTGAAAAGGGAAAATGGCAATTTCAGTGCTGTCAATAAAGGTAAACTAAATTAGATTTAGAATAGGATTTGGTATTATAAAAAAAAGAAAGAATTTGATGCCAAAAATATAAAATATACACAGAAGGACTGGATGTCACCAGTCATTGATTCAAAAGACAACACTTCCCTCCAATCTCTATTCCAACCTCAAATTGACTTCCCCTGGCCACATGGAGTATTTCACAGCCATGGAAACCTACAGGATATCACAACAGAGACTAAGAAATAGCACATGATATGTGGGCTGAGTGACGGAGCCATATATGAAGTGTAAAGAGATTTTTGGTTTTGAAGACTGGAACAAAGTTAGTAAAGTTTTGAAGTGAAACTTTTGGGTGGGTAGAACCCTGGCAAAGGAGAAATAGCACGATCACTTTGGCGGTACGCAGATCCCATCTCTGGCCATGAAACCGTCAGACTGTGAGGAATTTTCCAACATGGCCAAGGTCTAAACAAGTGTGTTAAAGCACAGGCGATATATCCTCAGGTCAGCATTGTAAAAGGACATTTAGGTGAGAGCCGTTAACACATGGTCAAGCCATTATTTGTAATGATGCGTCATTACAAATGAATCTAAGTTGTCTAGTTACTGAACATAAAACAATCCTTCTTGGAGGTGAGGAAACATGCACTCAAGTTGGCATTTTTTATCTCACAGGGTAGTTGTAAGATGGAAGCGCCCAGAGGTGCTCAATAAATTTTAATTACTTTATTTGCTAAACCAAAACATCTCTTAAACAAAATATTAAAGACTCACACATTTTTTGTTAAAAATCTACATTTTATATTCGCTTATGAAAGCCTTCAATTTCTGTGGGGATGAGGAATTTCTTTTTTAAACTGGGTGGTTTTGCTGACTCGATATTGTGGCTTGGTATACACTGTGCTACGCACCCCTACTCCTCATGAGGAAAATCACGAGGCAACATCACTTAATTTTTATCAATATGATAGTTTTTAAGGTCAGCACAGCCCGTATGTTGAGCATAGCATTACAAAAGAAGATTGGTGGTGTTACATATATATTAAAGATATACACATAAATTTAGTACAATCGGAAATGTGAGTGAATAAGGAGTGCAGCACCGGGTAGTTCAAGCAAAAGATCCCGTGTGTCACTGATCCATTCTTTCACTTATTTTCTCACCTCGCAGTTTCGTACCTAGCGTGTCACTGTACTTCTTCCTTGAAATCTTGATATTATTCTCACATATGTTTGCAAGACTATTTTTGAAAATAAAATCACTTAAGAATTGAATAAGAAATGAAAACCAGAGAGAGTATTGTAAGAGCTTGCCCATTTTCTATTTAATATTCGCAATATCACAAACATTGACAAACACATTACAAAGTAAAATCACTCGCATTTTCTTAATTAGAGTTTGGCAATTTAGAAACAAGAATGAGCAGCAGGAGAATTCGATGATCAACTATTGATGCAGGCAACAAAATAATGTGTTGTTTTCAAGCAAATTTGAATTGCAGACAGGTATTGATAAGAGTCAGAATTAAGTATTATTTTCAAAATATCATCCTTAATTTCCTTATTGCTTGCTTAGAAAAAAATTCCATTGTATTTAACATGACATTGAATTACAAAGATAAGAGGCTGCTTAAAAAAGTAAAGATACAACAAATCACCTGTTATATTGACCTCTTATGCAGCTCAGTCCAATATTCACATCATATAATACAGCACAATAGGCCCTTGAATAACAGGTTTGCACTGCATGCTTACACTTATATGTGGGTTTTTTTCAATAAATACAGTAAATATTTTTCTCTTATGATTTTCTTTCTCCAGTTTATTTATTGAAAGAATACAGTATATAATACATAGAATATAAAAAATATGTATTAAATGACTGTTTAACAGTCGGCTATTGGCAGTTGAGTTTCGGGGAACTCAAATGCTCCACTTGCATTTTTGACTGTGTGGGGCAACCGCACCACTAAGCTCTGCATTGTTCAAGGGTCGGCTGTACATTTTACAAAGAGGTAATTTGTGTTTTATCATGAGACATGGTTCCCTTAATATTCTAATGAAATTTATTTAAAATTTTTAAGCTAATACAAGTGCTTATAGACAAATGTTATGAAATTGGATTCTTGAATTGGTTACATCATTTTTAATGGTCCAAATTTACCCTCCTAAGTGACTTAACTATAATTCTTATAGCTAAGATGAGATAATATCCCCCCCAGAATCATTTGCCATGAACTTGCTTAAGGAATAGAACTAGATCTAGATCATTCTCTGGTTTACTTAAAGAATTTGCCCTATGCCTAGCTTGGCCATTTCTTTGAAATCTCTCATTATTCATGAAAATGAGTTGTTATTTGTTTCAAATTTGGTTTAGGCTTTAAGTATACTAACACTCCATAAACTGGAAAAAAATCTTACAACGTTTTATTATACATTAAAATAAATGTAAAGGGGTAATTAAGGGTAAAAGGGGTGAGACATATAGTGACCAGAGATGATTTGACCTTGGGTGGTGGGCATACAGTGCAATAAACAGGTCATGTGCCATAGAAATGTACACCTATGTGACACATGAACAAATGTCATGCCAATAAATTTAATAAAAATGTAAAAAATACTAAATTATATGTATCCACTAGTTTACAAGGATTGAGAGTTAGAGTGTTTACATATGGCCATAATTTAAATGTTTACTTTTGTAATACTATCAAAGGTAGAGTTCTTAGCTAAATACTTGTTTCAAAGATTTTGAAGATTTTTTCAGATATTAATAACCAGCAGTTATGTAGTTATGAATTTACTCATTATAGTTTATGGAATGTAGGTTGGGTTCTATATCAACAGAGTTTCACATATAAAAAATTTAAAGTGTATGTGGATTAAAATTAATGTTGTATACATTGTAAGGAAGTTTGGAGTAAGTAATTTGAATTTGATTCACTTACCAATTACTAGAATTATTAAATTTGAGAACACTATAGACAGCTCAAGGAATCCATTCTCTAAACATTTTTTAAAATATCAATATTATAAAAATAATTAATTATAAAGACATACACTTGTGTGTTTAACTGCATGTTGGGAATATTCCAACTTTACAGACACAAACTCATTTCTGTCATCACCCTATAGTGTTTTTATTTTTCTTTGTTTGGATAATAAAAGAGAATATTCAATGCAATGACCAGATATTTAGGCTTATTATTTGAATTCTATATTTGTGGATGATAAACTGCAAGTTTGCTAACATGAGGTGCTATTTTAAAAGTTGTTAACTAATACAAAATACCACATTAATTTTTTTCCCAATGCCTCTCAGACCATCTTAGAAAAACTCAATTGTTAATTGTCACTTAATTCAAGTCCTCCCTAAAATTTTAATATAAACATTTTTTCAAAGTAAAACATTGTGTCACATTAAAAGCAAAAATTATTTAAGTATTTTAATATAAATAGATCAGTTTCTCTCAATTTGATATAACTAGCTATGTTTCATATAACTTACAAATATCATAGATTTTGAATAAAAATGTTTTAACTACATGTTTAAGTCCATATTATTTTTCTGAAGTCATTATGACCTGTCTGCAGTTATCACTATTAAATATAAGTTTCATTTAAATTATAAATTGACATTTGTGACAACATGGATGATCTTGAGAATACCTTACTAAGGAAAATAAGTCAGACAGAAAAAGTTAAGAACCATATGACTTCACTCACATGTGGGATATAAAACTGAAAGCGACAAATTAACAAACTAAAACTCACAGACACAGCCCTGGTTGGTGTGGCTCCATGGACTGAGTGCCGGCCTGCGAACCAAAGGATCACTGGTTCGATTCCTAATCAGGGCACATGCCTGGGTTGCAGGCCAGGTCCCCAGTAGGGGGCACAGCCACACATTAGTATTAGGGAGAAGCAGCCACACATTAATATTTCTGGCCCTCTCTTTCACCCTCCCTTCTCCTTTGTCTAAAAATAAATAAATAAAGTCTTTAAAAAAACCTCACAGACACAGACAATAGTATGGTGTTTACCAGAGAGAAGAATGTGTGTGGGGGAGTGCTACTCAAAGGTAAAGGAGTCAAGTACATAGTGACAGAAGGAGAGAGACTTGACCTTGGGTGGTAGACACACATTGCAGTACACAGATGGTGGAGTATAGAATTGTACACTTGAAACCTATCTAATTGTATTAACCAATGCCATCCCAGTGAATTTACTTTTTTAAAAAGGCAGTAAATACATGCTCTTAATTCTGTAATGGAGCTTTAAAAATTATTCTGATTCTTGCAACTTTTAGTCTTTTATACTCTGTAATAAAACTCTTTTGAAATTTTTAGTGATGACTTTCTTCTACTTTTTTTCCACTTTATCCTACCTTTGATTAAGAATTTTGCTCTCGTTACAATTTTTCTTCTTAGTACAACTCTTTTCCTTAAGAAATCTAGAACATAACACCTCCCCACCCCACCCCCACACTATTGGTTTATAGTTCAGAAAGAGAGTAAAGACACCTCAAAAATTCATGAAAAACAACAACAAAAAAACATTCTCCCAACAGATCCCTGAGGTTGTGAGGTTGGAAATGAATTTAAATAAAGATATACTCTGCAGTTCAGTGATTAAAGCTTAGTTTTCCTGGGGGAAGCAATTTATTGATGAATCTTACGGTCATATGCCTTCTCGCTCATACTTATGATGCTGATAAATCCTCCAATTTAACTGTTAGTGTTTTATAGCTCACTTTCTCAATACATTCGACTTTTGTCCTGTTTGCTCCATTTTTAAAACCATGGTATATTTAAGATATATTTAATAGCTAGACATTACCTAAAATAAATATAATTGAAATTGTGAGGATCCATCATTCTAGGCACTAAATAGGCAGAGAAGACACAAGGTCCATTAGATTACAAATAGTATCCCTCGAATTTTTCCCCTTCAAGTTCTCTAATTTATTTTAACAGAAAATTCAGTTATTGAATTGTTACACTGTCATAACCTGTATGGTTTTATAGGTAATTAGACTTCACATCACTTTCTACTTAATTCCTAGAAAATTATATTCTTGTGTAATTTTATCAACTGAAATTGTTAAATGGAGGTTAGTTTTCTGTGCACTTGAGCATTCCACTCTCCAGAAAATGGACTATGCATTATTCAATTCAAAATATGACCTCATCGTTGTCCACGTTGTTAAAATGTACTACCTTTGTTGTATGTAATAAAGGTAAACTGTGTTTTTAAAAATATTTTAAGTATCTGAACAATAATATATGTTCAATCATAACTTTTATTATGATATTTTGAAAGACATATGAGGGCACTGATGATTCTTTAATTTGTGTGTAATGATCTATATATAAATTTTAACATGATATTCTGTATCCCATAGGAAATTTATATCCATTCATCTCTTATTGATTTTTGTGTCATAGTCAGCTGTGTGTGATACATTGCCCAGAGAAATTACTTTTTTATTTTGGCATCTCTTTAATTCTTTGTTTATTCTTCATTGTTTCTGGAGTATTCTTGTTAAAAATACTTCCTCCTTTCCCCTAAATAATTAAAAGTTTTCTAGTGTTTTTACTTGTCAGACCATTCACCATATAATAGTTACTGTTTTAATGGTGGTTTAATTTTCATATGCTTGTTGCTCTCTGGGTTTAATTTACCATCAAAGTAAACTGGATTCTAGTTAGGTTAATACACCAGTTAGGAAGAATACGGCATACACTCAATACTTTCCCTCTGTCTCTCCCTCTTCCTGTTCAGCTCCCTCTCCCTTCCCCTCCCACTCCCCCCTCAATGAAAGCAAAGAATACAGCACAAATAATCAAATACTATAACTTCTTAAGCAAACAAACATATTTTTAATATTTGCTACTTGATGGTTAATGAGGTTTTTTAATTTGTTGTTCTTGTTTTCTCATTTTTTGTTGCTACTATGATAAATCCTATACTCACCTTCTCTTCACCTGAGGTTCCTAATGAAACCCACCTTAAAAATGATATTAAGATGAGAACAACTTGCTATTTAATCCATGGCTGGAAAATACACGAAATCCTCTCCTCCACTCTCATGCAGAAGTCTGATAAATGTCACAATGCAGAAAGTAGCATAGGTCTAAGTATTTGGCATTCATTTCTACCTTTGTCTCCCTCCAGACAAAATAACCAGTTTTGCTTAGCAAGTCTTGATCGGAGTTATTTACTCAATAGCAGGCTCAGGAAAATAGAAGAGAAAAAGTGACCTTTGGAACCAGGAAGTTTCACGTCCCTAATGTTATCTTACGAAATCACAGAATACTTTGTTAAAAGATCATCATCATAAAAGACAGCTATGAAAAAGCCAAGGGAACCGCGTACTTAGTCGGGAAACTGTGGATACTTTCCTTCTAAGAACAGGAACAAAACAAGGCTATTCATTCTTGCCAATTCTATTCAAAATTGTATTAGAAGTTCTATCTAGGGTAATTAGGTAACAAAATAAAAGACATGTGTATTGGAAAGGAAGAAGAAAAACTATTTGTATTCACAGATGACATGACTTAGTATATTAAAAAATCATACAGAATTTACTAAAGGCTATTACCACCAACAAGTTCAGCAAGACTACAAGGTGCAAGATGAATATAATATAATCCATTTTCTCTCTATACATTTGTAATAATCAATTCAAAAGTGAAATTACAATTCCATGTGAAATAGTATAAAATAATGAAATAATTAGGAAAAAAATTGAAAAAAATTATAAAACTTATAGTTTGAAAACTCTAAAGCATTATTTATAGAAAAATCTAAATAAATAGAAAAAGTAGTAGACATAATATTATAAAATGGGAATACACCACAAATTAATCTACAAATTCGATATAATCCCTATCAGAATTTCAACTTGTTTCTTTGTGGAAATTGAGAACTGATCTTAAAATTTACATAGAGCTATTAGAAAACTATCAAGAAGATGAAGAGGCAAACCACAGAATGAAAGGAAATATTCGAAAATCATAATCTTATAAGGAACTTGTATCTTAAATGCCTAAAGAATCCTTACAACTTAAAAATAAAAATATAAATATATGAGTTTTAAACAGAGGAAAGGATCTAGTTAGATAGAATAGCAAGATGTTCCACATTATTATTCATCAGGATAATACAAATCAAAGCCTCAATAATACAGCACTTCAGATCCATTTTGTGTATGTGTATAGGATGGTTTTGTATGGTGGCTATCATGAAATTATATCATTATAATTATAAAAACGAGATAACAACAAGTATTGGAAGCTTCATATAATGCTGGTGGGAGTGTAAAGTGGTGCAGTCGTGTGGGAAACATTGTGGCAGTTCCTCAGCTGCTTAAAGTTATTACAGGACATAGCAATTCCACCCTTCCGTATATTTCCAAAGGAAATGGAACTTAAATTCATGCAAAAACTTGTCCAGTATTTATATGTTTTGGACTATAACAAAATTTTTCATGAAAGTCAAAAGGTGGAAATAACTCTGTATCAGTTGATGAATAAACAAAATGTGATATATATCATTTGGCCGTGAAGAGGAATGACTTCCGGGTATATGCTACAATATAGATAAATGTTGCAAACCTTATGCTTCGTGCAAGTAACGAGCCACAAAAGACCACACATTGCATGTTCCATATTTATGAAAGGTCCAGAATAGGAAAATCTATGGCAATAGGAAGTGGTTGCTTTGGGCTAGGGGGCCCAGGGATTTGAAAAGGTGGCAGCTAAGAACACAGAGTTTCTTTATGAGGTGATAAAACTGTTCTAGTATTGGTGGTGGTGATGGTTTCACATCTCTGTGCATATACTAAAAAACATTGAATTATATACTTTGGGTGAATTGTATAGTATGTGAACCATATCTCCATAAAGCTGTTATTTAAGAAAAAGAAGTTATTACATAAATTGGGTTGTGCATGGATATATATTGAGCAGCTGAAAGCACTGAATTGCACAGCCCTGTGATTCAGTGAGACACGTTATTGAACAGATTTCAAATTCTTTGGAAACTATTATTATGAACATATAATTTTATCCCCTTATATTATTAAAGGGAAAATATCTAGTTTTAAAGCTCTGCAAGTACACATACTCCTCTAAACATTATCTGCAAAAGCTGCCAGTTGTTTGATGTCAAAGGTAAATCCAAAGCTCTAAATATAATATGCGCCCTGACCAGCATGGCTCAGTTAGTTGGAGCATCATCCAGTAGCCGAGGAGTTACAGGTTGGATTCCTGGTCAGGGCACAGGCCTAAACAGTGGGTCCGTCCTGGGTCTGGGTGTGTCTGATGTCCCGCCCAAGCACACACAGGAGGCAACCAATCAATGCTTCTTTCTCACATCAATGCTTCTCTCTCTCCCTTCCTCTCTCCTTTTCCCTCTCTCTTACAACAATAAAAAAAGTGCCCTAGGGTGAGGATATAAATGAACAAACAAACAAATAAATAATTTCCTTAATTCTTTCAATCAAAATTAAAAACAAAATTTCCAAAATGATTTTGTGTTCAAGGTTATGGTGTTAAACAGAGGTGTCTTCAAAAGAGGTAAAGAATGATTAATATGGGAACCTATTTGTTTGATTGGTCTAAATATTATCACAATATACAAAATACAAGCCCTAGTAAGAGTTGCATCAGCAGAAAGATCCTTCGCAAAATTGAAAATTATCAAAAATATTTGCGCCTTGCATTTTCAAAAAGTCAGGAGCATCATTTTATAATTTACACATTAAAAATTAAGTTGCTAAATATATAAATTTCAATTACCTAACAAATATATGGCCTGGCACAAATAACACCCCTTTTTATTAGAAAATCTTTTATTACAAAATCACAAGCATGTAATTCTGTAACATAACAATATCACACTCAAGCACACCATATGACATTTTAGGTGAAATGTTCAAGTTGAAACTATAAATTATTACACCCATATTATTACCCTGCCAACCACACTCAAGCAGGCCTTACTTCTGCTGGACCCTGTATATGTTCAGAAACACTAGCCAGAAAATGTTTAATCAATCAAGCTATAGCATTAATAATACATTATTATTTAGTGTATTATATAAAATCATGCATTTTTAAATTTTTGATTTTGTGTGGTTTGTCATATATCACTATTACACTATTTACTTTGTTACAAAATATTTTTAAAGAACCTAACCAACAAAATAAACAAGCAAGCAAAATGTAAACATGCTGACAGGCAACCAGAAGGGAGGTGGGAGGGGACAATGGGGAAAAGGGGAAGAGTTTTCAGGAACATCTGCATAGGACACATGGACAAAACCAAAGGGAGGTGGGATCAAGGGTGCGGAGCAGGGAGGGCTGGGGTGGTGGGGGAAGATGGGGTAAAATGGGGACAACTGTACTTGAACAAAAATTAAATTTAGAAACAAAAAGAAAATACTATATACTTAATGCCTTTAAGCACATTTTTTGATTCTTGAATAAAAAGATACTAACCTACGCTTTCTTTTAATGCTAGTTCTAACATGCCATGCAGTTAGATCAGAGAAAGTGAATGAAAAGCCTGTGCAATATTGGAAAACACGTCTTCCAATAGCTGATGAAAACTCTACATGATGATCCAGTTACAGCGTGGGTACCCATGACGAGGGTTTAATGACAGATTGAGAACTGAAGGTTGAAAGAACAATGAAAGGTTAAGAATTTTCATTAGATCAGACAATATAATGATTAAATGTGAAATATTGTGGTTTATAAACACAAATAAAAATATGTGCACCAGTCTTTTTTCATGTCTCTTAGTGTAACAGTAAACTAGTTGATTAGTAATTATTCTGGGCCTTTTGATGATAAATTTAAATGAAATATGAATTCACAAGAACATTTATCCAACGTCCATATGAAGTATTTGATTTTCAGTTTACTTCATCTAATATTTTTATTTCCCTATCTTCTTCTCAGAAGTATATTAGCAATAACTATCGCTGTTATGTAGAATTATATTAGTAATATAATAACAATTGGACAATTTAAAGTCTTAAATAAGCATGAGAAATATCTTTAAAACTTAGGTGTTATAAATCAATATGCACCATTAAAGAAGATTAGAAATTATTATAGTATTTTTTATCAAAATTGTATCTGGCATAGGGAAACCAAAAGACATTGAAATTTTTAGATGATTCCTATTTGTCATACAAATGCATGCACACAGACACACAAACAAAAAAGAACAAAACACCTTTACAGAATTAGAACAACTGGGCAGTAAAAGTACATAGAAATTTGCTGTTAATGGTTTGAAATTTCTTTGAGGACTCCAATTATAGGATTATCTGTAAAATTGGTTCATAGATCCTTTGTCATGGGTGGACTTTATCAACTCAATATTAGTTTTTATTAAAAATAATATGATTTATGAATGTTGGTTTGTTAAAATGTAAGTAGGAAATTTAAGTTTATGATGGCAGTTCCAAAATAATATTAGGGTATTATAACACTGTACCAATAATTATAATTATATAAATCCAGCTCTGTAGGAATAATTGTTTAAATTTAATAAATTGGATTAAAATATAAATATGCAAGCAATAATAACTGCATTATTAAATCAACTAATGCGAAGCAAATTAATTTGTATTTGTAATTTCAAATAATAAGAAAAGAATCGTATATAATCTAAGCCCCCAATCATCATTACTACTGACACCTCTGAATTAACAGGTTTATAAGAGTAAAGATTTCAGAATTTGAAGGAATGAAGTAATTACCTTTTTATAATGTAATTTAGGTAATTGGACAATCAGGCATGACATAATGGCAATATAAACATTAGCAATGTGCTAATATGAACGAAATTGAAACAATATTCATGATGTCCTATGCATTTCCTGATCTACTTCCATATGCTTTAATTTAATAGAACTTAAGAGAAATGCATTATAATTCATGAGTTTCTATCTTCAACAACAAATCAAATGAATCAAGAGTAAGCTACCTAGAGAAGACAACAATATAATAAAATTAAAAGGCAAAATTCAAATCTCTGCCTTTGAGAATAAAAACATAATATTATAAATTTTATGTAAAGTTTATTAATATATATTGGCTCATATTTTAGCATACATTAAAATACTGTGAAACAGGCAATTTTCACTATTTCAAGAGTGTAGGAAATGGTGAAGTAAGTATCCTGTATTCTGGCAGCTCAGTGACAGAGTCAGGAATTGAAACCAGAGGTTAACAACAACAAAACAAAATTGGTGGATTTAGCCACTGATGTGTACCACACTGTCCCTCAAAAAGAAGTATATCTTCAATGCCTTATGTGACAATAAACTTTAATTATAGTTATTAGGAAAAAACACAGAGTTCCCTTCACCTTTCAAATTAGATGCTTCTTTTTTAAATTAAAGAAGACATAACCATTCTCATTGTCTTGTGTAATAGACCAAGCCGCATCTCAATGACTGAAGTATGTTGAGACTGCAGCAGTATTAGGAAGTGGTTCTCTTGATTGAGATAATTATCTATTGTGTTATCTAATACACCCTTGAAACACCGCCCTAGTCTTTAAAACTTTTGGAGTGTCCTAATAATGAATATTCATTTGAAATAAAACTCATATTGAAGTTTGCTTTATGTATTGATTAAGACACAAGTGTCTGTATAAACTTTTAAGCAATTTCAAGTCTACTTTAAATTCATAATTAAAGACACTCAAATATAGACTAAAAAGCATAAGTTTAAATAGAAATTATGGAGTTAAATATTGTAAAAGTGTCAGCTACCTGTTACCTATTTTTATACAAGTCTTCAGTTACAAGAAAGTATTACTTGTTGGCATTATTAAAAGTGTTATTGTGTCCTTTATATTCTTCTGTAATATAATAGATATATGAATAATTGAAATATTATCTAATGTTTAAAAGAATATTAAAGCATTGGGGTCTCTCAAGATCAAATTAAAATAGGTTT
Source organism: Desmodus rotundus (assembly GCF_022682495.2). Classification (NCBI taxonomy): domain Eukaryota; kingdom Metazoa; phylum Chordata; class Mammalia; order Chiroptera; family Phyllostomidae; genus Desmodus; species Desmodus rotundus. Next base: position 186,062,915 of record NC_071387.1, on the reverse strand, counting down.
GAGAGGAAACTATCATTAATATTTAAGAACCCCCTCTTCTGTATTATGACAAAACAAAGCCGAGAAAATGAACGTAGCATGTGTGTATTTTTCATTTCCAGTCTAAAGGGTGACCTTGTAGATCTTGCAGGCGTGTTATAGTGCATCAGCTACACTCAATAATTTCTTTCTTAATATTTGTAGCTGGAATAACTTGATGAAAACATAAGGTTTATATGACCCACAGTTTTAAATAATTTAACTCATCTGGAAATATCTTCGTTAGACATCACATTGCCATATGTATCTTTCCTCCAACCGCTGAATTTATTATCATGTTGGGATTTGGTTGGTCATCAAAAGGACCAATAGGATTTTCTCCCCCCAAAATGTACATTATTCAAGTTCAATATTTGACACTAAATAATGGTTTGTTTAAAACAATTACAATAATAATAAAAACAATGTCATATAACACAATTTTAATTTCATTATTTGTCATGTAAACAAGTTAGATTAGATTAACATATACAACTGTAACATACTATTATTCCAAACTTTTGTCACATATTCTGAGATCACAAAAATACGTTTTATAGGATAGCATCTAAAAACTTTTTTTAAGTTAATGTTTCAACTTGAATCAACACATTTCTATTAGCTTCCCTCATAAGCACCTCCACTGATATTTTATTGTTACGGTTTTCTGCCTAGATAATTTATGTCACACATCCATCCCATTTTATTGCTTTACTTTATAGTCACAATTTTCCTAATTGTTGATTTTATCAGCTGCTTTATAAGGTCACATATTTATGTGTAATTTATTTACATAGACTTTTGAAAATACCCCGTGGAGGTTCCATTCTGACAGTTGCTTTTCCTTTTTTGTAATGCAATCACTTTAAGCTTTGATTGCCCAGGCATCCACTTCAGAGGCAAACATCTCAGATGTGGCTATCGCGCACACACAGACACTCACACACCAAATGCCAGTCATGGGACTAAAGAGCCAAGCTGTCCCTCACCTCTCCCCCCACCACTCCCAAACACACACCCTGTCCCCACCTCAGGACCCTTGGTTTTACAGATCTTGGTGGACTAGTCTAAATGACAATTTGGGGCCTGTTTTTTTTTTTTTTCCTTTTCTCTTCCCATGCTTTAAATTTCCAGTTTTTTAAAGAATAAACCAGGAACCCCCCCCCCCGAGTCAATAGAAGCAGAAACACCCACCACACTCTCCCATCCCCTAACTCTACCCCACGCTCCCAGGTGTGCCAGGCAACTTCCGGGTCTTGTCTGTAATAAACCTTGTCTCTTTCCTGTTTCCTGATGGTTATTGCTGAAGGTGCTTTATCTTTAGGGTGAGAACTTTGCTTGCCTACAACAACTTGTTTATAATAAAAGGCTTCTATCTGTATAAACTTGAGATTCTTAAAGCTGTTATGAAAGACAAAATCCTATTTAAGATATGATTCAAGTTGTAAGTTAACGGGGTTGTTTTGAGAGGTTACCTATGAAGAAGATCAAAAGGGAAATTCAGTACATTCAAGGGTGAAATGGTGGATAAAAAAGAAAAACGTTTGTGTGTTTCATGAATGTGATATTACAGATTACAGTTGCCCACCTCTTCTAATATGTACAAAAATGCCGACCTGTACAAATTGAAATATTTTGATGTAAAGTGGAAACAGTATAATCCATTATTGACCTTTGCAGTGCCTGCTCTTCCAATTATTTAGTACGTGTGGGTATGTTGCTGGTGGAAATAGGGCTCTTCCACTGAGTCAGGAGAAAAGGATTTCGGAAACCCACACATGAGAGGGTAAGGTTTAGTGGTAAGATTTACTGGAGCAACAACAAAGGACTGCTCCCAGCCTCCTGGTGTCTCACCCACGACCAGATGGCTCAGCTCCATCTTGCCGCGGGTAAGTCCAATCTCTGGGGCTGCAAGCCCACACTTGCCCCCAGCAAGCTGAGGATGACCAGGGCCCAGAGCACAGAACTCCTCTGTCTCATTTCCCCACCTGAACATGGGCCGTGGAGGCTGTGCTGGCACCGCAACCAGTGCTGCACTTGGGCTCACTCTGGGGCCTGCACTTGGGCCTGGGTAGCTGTCAGGCCCTCAGGGCTGCTGTGCAGAGACAATGCAGGGACAAATGAGTGAACACCTGCCACCCACACAGGCCTTTTAAAGCTTTGAATATATTACCTCAGGTTTGGGAGAGAGCAGGCTTTCTTTCAAACTAACCTATCTCTTTCCTAATCCTGCATGGGCTTGTGCTGTGTCCTCCTCCTATCCAATTGGGTTTTTTTTCTCAGGTTTGCCAGGCTAGACTCACCCATTTATGTCACCTTTTTGGCTTCTAATACCCATGCCTCAAAATTTTGCCTTGTCATCTGGCTTCTACTGGACATGCAATTATCTCTCCCTCTGCCACCTTGACTTCCACTGGGCATGTGCCCAGCAGAGGAATTTCCCCTTTGTTGTTGATTCCTCTCCCTGCAGTGTCTGGACGAGTGGACCAGGCTGAAAAGCTGACCCTTCCTCCCTCCCTACATGTGGGGAAGGAGGGATATTAAACCCCTTCGTGGGGATTTGACTAGCAGACTAACCCCTGGGGGGTCTGAAGCTGTAACTTCCACATTTAAGCCTGATTAAATGTAAATTCCAGACTCAATCGGGCCCAGCCAGTCTAGCTCTCTTCTCTTTTGTTAACTCCTAGCTGCCGACACTAATAGGTAGAGAGGAAGGATTAAAGACAAAGACAAGCTGAATGTTAGGGTCTCTTTACTTAGACCCTCTTCCACTAACTACTATTATAATTATATGTAAATAACTTCTAAACTTATTATATGAAGTCAAACTAGAATATAGGCAACAATAACTCGTGAAACATGGGGCCTACAGGGGGGAAATACACAGCTAAATAAAATAGTTACATAGATTATGAAAAAAAAATGAATAGGATGCTAATGTAACCGAACCCAGGTCCAGCTGCTTGCCACAACAAAAGCCAAACTCATGAGAAGGTGCTGATGAAAAGGAAAGAGGTTATTTCAGTGCCACTTCCCCGAGAAGACGGGGACTCTCATCCTAAAGGCCATCTTCACATCTCAGTGCAGGCTTTGTTTTTGTAGGAAGAAAGAGGGAAAGCAGAACGAAGAGCCTGGGGAGGCGGGCGATGGATGTGTGGGCACTGTCCTTGGCCAGCTGGTTTTTGTCAGCTGCATTTCTGTGTCTGGCCAGTCCGTGTCGGCCACAGCCTCGGCTGCTCCTCGGGGTGTCAGGCTGCTCCATAGGTTCACACAGAAACTGAATCTGATGGATTGTAAAGTATACTAAAAAACCTTTAACATACAAGCTCTAGTTTTTGACAGACAAATCAGGTTAGAATAACAACCTGGGTTTAACATTTACAAAGATTAATATGGGTAGCTTTATGTAAGTATAGTGTATTCATTCTTCATTACACTTACTTTGAAATGAAGAAAGAGAAGATGCTCTATAAAGCACATTTATGTTAAGACTGAAAATTAAGAAGAAACATCACTACAAAGATGAAAGATCTTGAATAATAAGGGCTTAACCCTGTTCAGAGAACATACAAGAGGCCACTGTGTCTACAATATTTCTCGTGAGGTGAGGCAAGTGGATAAAGAGGGGTGAGTTCAAATTCTGATCATTAATAGTGGATATAATTGATTGAGGAAATACAGAATTACATAGACTTGAGGTTTATCTTGGAGGGTATAGGTGAAATTTTAAGAAGAAAAGGGAATAAACAAAGGGCCGAGTCCAATAAGTATATATAGTTAAAGGACAAATACAGAAGCTGATAAGATTGAAGAGGAGAGAGAGCCTCATGAGGCAGAAGGAAAGTGTCATCTCAGGGAAGCCAGGAAGCATGTGGAGAGTGCATGCTCACCTCTGTCTAATGCCACTAATGAGGGACTAAGAAAATGAGGAGAGATACATGTCCATCAGAAACCTGATAAGGACAATTTGATTAAGTGACTAGGACATAAGTTCAATTGCAATGAGAGGAACAGAGACAAGGATGTGATGAAATGCAGGGATTATTATGAAATTATTTTTGAAGTTAGAGTATGAAAGAAAGTAGAAAAAATGAGTTAGAAATAACTTAAAAGCTGGATGTCATTAGATCTTAATATAATTTTTTATGAAAAAATAAAACTGTGTTACCTCTGATTTCCAACATTCTCAGGCCCTTTGTATTAATAAAAATACAAATTATTGGTAAATAAGTGTATTAATATTTTTCCTATTTACAGCCCACTGGAAAGCTCTCTTTAATTGCTAACTTGTATCTCATTTTCTAATGGGTTTATAATTTGTCCCCAAAGAATGACTTTATTTAGCATATATATAAAGAAATTTTAATCATCTATATCATGAAAAAAAATTGCAATTTCTATGAAAATCCTTAATCTTTAAGTAGGATTATTCTTACATAAAACTATGTAGAAGCTCAGGCTTTCCTTAGTGGTACACTCAGTATCCCTTCCCCTTTCAAAACATTGTGTTTCTTCTACTTGTTTCTCGCTTCCCATGAGACCATCCCTTTTCCTGCATCATAAATGTAACAACTTGTTGAAGTGGTATTCTCTCAAAGAAATAAAAATCCTGCCCTGGCTTGTGTGGCTCAGTGGATTGAGTGCTGGTCTGAGAACCAGAGGGTCACCACTTTGATTTCCAGTCAAGGCACGTGCTTGGGTTGCAGCCTAGGTCCCCAGTGGGGGCCATGTGAGAGGTAGCTACACACTGATGTTTCTCTCCCTCTCTTTCTCCCTCCCTTCCCTCCCTAAGAGTACTAAAGATTTTCCTCCTGAACTTCAGGGAAGCTGAAGCATTGATCCTATGGCTAGGTGTCTCAGCATCCCTACATTCCAGAGGCTCTGAAGTAGGAAGTCTTATGACTCATAGTCTAAGTATAAGGTGAAATGCATGAGGTGAGAGGCCATGACCACAGACTGACTTGCACAAAATTGTCCACTACAGCAATGGCTAAAATCAGACATGTTCTGAAAAGATGGGACATGCAGTGTTGGTCTTATCGGCATCACCCACCCCCTACCAAAGAGCAATGATATTATTATGCACTTATTTACAACAAAATATTTCTATATATTAATTATCCTCTTTTATACATCAATGTCAACTAAATTCTTCCAACTCTACACTGCCTTATGACGTTGCCCCCTTTCCTCTACTCAATAAATGACTTACCCACTCTAGAAAAGATGGTCTGTAGATACAAAATATATACTAGAATAAATACGTGGCAAAATGGGTTTTCTTATTGTTATTTTATGGTTGTTATTTATCTTTTCACTACAGGAGGAAGAGGAAGTGGAACCAAAGGGGTGAAAGGGAAGTGAGTGTAAGCATTTTAATCCATGAGAGAGAAAATGAAGAGCATTCCATCGTGGGTGCAAACAGGGCCGCCTGTCACTCCCAGAACATCTGATTCTGTGAGATGCTGGTATTGTCTCAAGTCTACCAAAATTCTCACATTCTTATCTCCAGGACATTTCTCTATGTGGCAACCTATTTTCTAACAAACGCTAGGTTGTTTATAAACACTATGACTCCCAGCAAAAAGATGGGTGTAGTTTTGACTCCTGTGAGAGTTATGATGCCAATATGGAAAAGCTGTGTTCATTAAATTAGTTGGAGCTGAAAGGTTAATAGTGACACTAGAGTTTATATTTGTTACAATTTGTAGAGTTATCATGAGTGTTTTACCCTGGGTTTCTCCGAAGCCAGATCCTGCAGTTTATGCTTATTTCTAGTATTTTATGGAGCTTAACCCAGGACAAGAAAAAGACAGGGAAAAAAGGGATTAAGACAAAGACAGAAAGCCAATGCAAGTTGTCATCACTTAGTGTCAATCACCATTGATTGCTTAATTTTTCAAGATCTTCTTCTAGAAGTCATGTAAATGATCGTCAATATAGCCTCTTGGAGATGGCAATAATAAATTCCTTATCCAGTCCTTTTTATCAAAGTCTCGCTTTAGTTCCCCTGAATTCATCATTGTCTGTAGAATTCAGTCAGTCCTGTGGCTTCTCCTGCCTGGGGCTCAACAGCTGAGTTGCAGCACACGAGGTAAAGTGTATGTACTATGAGTGTAAGTGTTGTCCCTGTGGGCGGCCAGCCATCCGAACATAAGGGGAGTGCCAAGTCTTCCTTCCTGAGCTGATCTCTCCCTCCATGCTCTCTGTTCCCTCTCTACCCCATTCTCAGCTGTTGTAAGAATGATGATGAGGACCGGAATCTACTTGTCTTTACCACAAGGGGTTTGGAAGGTCATACACACCTATCTGCTTAAATAGCACATTATTTAGGTCTTCACTGACCATCTCACTTAAAATTAAAACCTCCAATCACTCCCTTTGCCCCTTCTTTCTTTTTTCTGTGATAATATTGACTATCTTCTACCATATATTATATATTCAGCAAATCCTTTTTGAATTTATGTCTATCCTTTGAGGATGAGCTGTGTTAAGAAGGACTTCCTGTTTTCTTCTCTGCAGGATCCTTAGGATCTAGGGAAGTGTCTAAAGCATCGCAGGCATTCACCACATACATTTTAATAATTTAGCAATGTTTGAATGAATGTGCCTTCATAACTAGTTATCTTCTTGTCCAAATAATAAGGGAAAATGTCTAGATCCATTTTGCAACCAGTGTGTTATATATAAATTATTATTCCTATTAAACACCTTAAAATATAGCTTTGCATTCCATTTTATATTTGTATTTGCCGTAGTTCTTTAGCTATAATCCTGATGAAATGGATACTTTTCAACACTATATTTTTTAAGAGGGAATATTTTACTCCCCAAAGCCTTGGGTTTGTCAAAAATCTTCATTTTCTGTTCTACAGTAGAGGACATGCTAAATGGTCACAGAAGGTTGAGTTAAGTTTATTTCCTTTACAGACATCATACAGATTTCTCTGTTGTCACCTGTTATCTAAAGTTACTAAGAAATCTAAAGCCATCTTCTTATTTTCCTCCTTTAGCAACCTCCTATTTATTTTCCCTGGACGCTTGCAGGTTTTCTTCTTTTAACCCAGAGATCCATGAATTTACCAGAACGTGTGTCAGTCATTTCGATCCTCATTAATGTTTGTGGAGTCACTGAAATGCAGTGAGTGTTTTGGTCTAGTCAGTTTTTTATTCATTATAGGAAATGTTCTGTTATTTTTAAATATTTTCTGTATCGCTTTCTCTGAATACTTTCTGTATCAGTTTTCCTGATCTATACATCAATTTTCAAAAACATCAGTTATGTGCATTTTGTGTCTGCAGTGCTTTTATCCAGAAACGCTTGAAACCAATGTTTGCATACTTGCTTTCTCTCACCACTCTGTGGTATTCTCACATATCCCCCTTGTTGCTCCTGTTGCTGTTTTATCTGAAGAATCCTTTGTGCAAGATTTTTACTGTGGTCTCATTGCTTCCTTTTCTGCATTCTGCCAAGTCTGTCTTCAACTTATCTCAAGCGTCACTTGATTTCATACTGCTCATTTTTTTGTTCAATACTTTTAATGCTTTAAAACTGCACCATAAAATGTCTTCTCTTTCATAGAGTAAATTTTAAAAGTATCTTATCAGAAACTTTTTCCATGATAGGAAAGTTCTCCCAGCCTGTGTGTTCTCATCATCAGTATTATATGACCACTTACATTTGAGTCAGCTAATCCCATCTCTACCTTCCAATTCTCCTCTTCTCCCAACCACAACTAAAAAAATTTGTGACTAAGTTTTTAAATTATTATACAGTATGTATTTGATTTGGGGGTTTTCAGTTGATTGATAGTTACCAAACTATCCTGAGATTATTTGGGGAAATTCTGAAGAGAACCAATGAATATCATTTTTAAAGAAGCTTTAGCTCACTTTCTAAACCAAATTAATCCACCCATACCATCATCTCACATAAGAAATAAATGCTTACTTTTTATGCCTTCTGGTCAAAGTGCCTTTCTTCATATACTAATCTCCATGTAGGAAAAGATTATAGTGTAAATTCACATCAGTATATCTGGCATCTAGCACAATACATAACACTTGTTTTCAGTGGGAGAAAAATAATTGTTATGAAGAAAAAATAGCAAGTAATTGTATAGTACCTACTATGTTGACAGAAATTATTTTAAGTGCTTCATATTTTTCAGTTTATTTAATCCCCACAACAACCCAGGACGGTCAGCACTATTGCTGCCTCCACGCAACAGTCGAGGACACCGAGGCAAACCTGGGTATAGAACTTGCTTTGGATCCCAAAGCTTGTAAGTGGCAGATCTGTTTCAAACCCAGACCTCAGTACTGAATCTAAGACCTGATTGTTTAGCTACTTTGGTAAAATGTCCTTCAAGCATCAGAAAAAGAATCCTATTTGATAATTATTTGCCCAGTCTAAAAGTCATTTAGAGCACATTTGAAAATACCTAATTTTCTAATTTATATTTACCTAATTCCTTGCTTCACGAAAGTATAATAAGGTAATACCCTCTGGGGATTATTTCACTAGCATTTCATTTACTTTTCCCAGAATAGAGAGCAGCAAAACTTACTCATTTAGATAAGAGTTCAGAAGAAAGGAAATCTAAGTGGGAAACATTTCCTCAACAAAGCACCAGCTTCCGGAGGAAACTTTGGCAAAACACCAGGTCAGACTTGTGGAACAAGGAGTAATAAAAAATTCATTTCTTTCTCTCCTTGTTTTAAGCAAAAGAAATTCTATTTCTTGTTCTCTAAGGGATTCTCTCTTACCATGTCAGGAACTAAGTTTATTTCAGCTTCACACCGCAGCTTAGAAAAATCAGAGTCTAGCTGTTGCAAGAGATAAAAGAGAAGAGAGACAAAAACAGAGAGACAACTAGGAACATACAGACTTCTGTATTAACCGATGTGGAAAGAAGCTACTTGAATTATGTATGTATAATTATATATAGTAATATAATAAGTATATATGTATATTTACTATATGTATCCACACATATGTATGCAGGTATGTGTTTCTCATAATATAATAAGCATCCCCCAATCCATTAGCCACCTGTGTTCTGGGACGTGGACAATAGGAGACATCTGTCTATGCCCTCCTCACTCACCTGCTTCCTTTGCTGTCCCTTGCATGCAATTTTGGTTATCGTTTCCTCACTTGTTACTTGGTCACCTATGTGTGTACTACACCATCTGTATTTGTGTACTTTCACAATATATGCATACATCAAACGACCACATTTCAGACTTTGGATAGCTTACAGATCTTATCTGCCGCTTATACCTCAATAAGCTGAAAAAAAGCCAAATAATTTGTTTAAATTCTCCACTCTTGAGAAGGTGGAGCATACCGCTCTACTCCTTAATGTGGTCTTCACATAGTGACTTGCTTCTAAAGAGTACAGTAAGGAAAGAGGGAAAAAAAGAACAATTTTATACTGGAGAAAGCTAACAAACACCTTCTCAGCCAAGGACATTGATAATACGTGCCCTTGACGTGATGTCATGAAAATGGGCCTTTACGTTTTTGGTCTTCCTCCATGGAAACATATAAGCCGAATATATTATTCTGAGAAAAGTTGTCAGACATAGTCCAAGTTAGGGATATCTAAAAAATATCTAACCTGGATTCATCAAAAAAAAAATTGTCAAAACCAAGAGAAAGCTAAGGAAAAATGATGACCAATTGTGGTGTGGTATCTTGATGCCTGGAAACAGAAAATAGATACAAGGGAACAAGTGAAGAAATCTGAATAAAATACAAAATTTAATTAATAGTAATGTGTCAGTATAGGCTTATTAATTGTAATAAATGCACTATATATGAATAATAGAAGAAAATGGCTGTAATGTATATTAAACTTTCTGTATTATCCGCAAGTCTTTGAAAAACCTAAAATTTCTGTAAAATACAGTTTATTTTTAGAAAGAAAGGACCACTGTTATTATGTTGATTTTATAGAGAATATTAATATTAAAATATATTTTAATTACTGAAAAATATAATACCTCATTTAATCATTTCATGAAATGTACATTTGATTTCAATTGAAACTGAGTGATCAGGATATTTTTTCAGTATCTTTCTTTTTTTCACATTTTTTATTGTTGTTCAAGTAAAGTTGTCTCCATTTTCCCTCTACCACTACCCCCCCCCAGCCATCCCCATTTCCCACCCTTGATCCTACCCCCCTTTGGTTTTGTCCATGTGTCCTTTATACATGTCAGTATCTTTCTTGAAAATGTAAAGGCTAGAAATCTCTAGAAAAGTTGTTCTTTTTTTCTTAACCTTGTTGTTTTCAATAATAGATTTATGACTTGCCTGCCATGACTTTGAGACCATTTGGAAAAGCTCAGGCAAGTACATGAAGAAAGAAATGAAGACGAATCATGGCCAGTCCCACATACGTACTCAGCAATCACTGAGTGCTGGCCACATGCATCCTATCAAGCGGGGCCATGTCTGTAGGAGGGCACAGAATATTACTTTAAAGACACACTGGGTGACTTTTCCCAGGAAAATGTCTTTTGCTCATTTGGTTGCATTTTTGGAACTTAGGTAATTAAACATGGAACAGAAATACACTCACCTAGCTCTGAAAAGCCAACGTGCATGTTTGTTAAATGTGGGAGGTGAATTTAATGAGGCTTACTTCTAAACAAACGTATTTTCTATTAATTGATAGTCATAATATTATTAAACCTGTGGATTTATAAAAGGTCAATATCAAATAAATTTAACCATTCTATTGGATCCTGGGACACATTCTCTAAAATTATTGCTTTTACACTAAAGTATTAAGTAAAACACTAGCTCTAGACATTGTACAAATGTTATAAAACAACTAATGTTTATTGCCTTGTGAATATGAGCATGGTAATTTTTGAGTTGTATTTTGGTTGCTATATTGGTTACATTATAGATTATTTGAATGTATCAAATATGTATAATAAAAATAACTCATGTCTTATATCAAGCTATTGAAGGAAATATCTAAAAACTTGTAGCAATAACATGTATTTCAATTTTACTGGGAATAGCATAAGGAAGAGATATGGTAATAAATGTATTTTTAAAGCTGATTTAAGGGATAAATAATCTGTACTGACTAAAAGGAGAAAACTCTAGCAAAGGAAGGATATCTAGTTTTAAATATAGAAATCCGGCCTGGAAATAGTAAAAGCTAAAGGAAAGAACAAAAGATAACAACAGATTATGCCCGTGAATTAAACTCAAACCTGAAGTCAGCGATGATCCCTCCTGAAATCTATACAAAGACATTGGGAATCATTTAATGTTTTTTAACATTAAATGATTAATAGTGGTTAATAGTGGTTCCCACTATTTAAGCACCCCAGCCAACCAGACCCTGAAGCCTGCATGCAAATACTATATTGGCAACAGCTTATTTTTCAATGACATAGGTGTTATGGTTCTGCAAAAGCATAACTGAAATTTGGGAAAGTGTCACAAAAAAAAGTCATGAATCACCTCAAGTGATTCACTATTTTAACAGAAATTATTGGTTTCACACCAAGTGTCAGACACTTTAATCAGCGTTGATCAACAGACTGACCAGTCCCCTCCCTCACAGAGCAGATGATGCTGGGGAGAGAAGTAGATCCACAAAGAATAGCTATATGTACTAAAACACTCAACGAATGCTGTCACTTTGGAAGTCTATTACTGTGAGACCTCACCCTGTTTGGGGGACTTGCCAACAAGGGGCTTGCTGGAGGTAAGGTCATTAGCCTGAGACCTGAGAAACACATAGGAGTGAGTCACAGTTACTGAGATAAATAAGGGTCTTCTCAGTATTACTAGACAATTTTAATTTGGTCTAGTATCGTTTAACTACAGAGTCTAGGACTGTTAGTTACCTTCTGTGTCTCAGTTTCCTCAATCATGAACCAATATTATCTTTCTCATTTTTCCCTCAGAATTCATAAGATAAATAAAGCAATTCAAATGTTCATAGCACATCCATAACTATTCAATATTTCAATGTCATTATTATACTGAAGAAAAAAGAAATTTCTAAACACTTTTTAAACTGAGAAACATAGGGAAAATGAGTAGTTCATTTTAGCTGACCAGCTAAGAAATGATCATCCCTTAAATCATAGAAACATCAATAGAGATGGAGGGAAGGGGAGAATTGAGAGCTCTTTAGGGGGTGGAATCATGAGGACCTAATAAACAACATGGACCATAAACAGTTCCAAGTCTGCACAAGATAACTGGAGGAGCAAATTGTGAGTAGAAAGAGAGGATGAGTTGAATTTTGAAAACATTAACTTTAAGGGGCTTCCAAATCATCTATCTGTCTATCTATAATTCATTGATCATATAAATATTAGATTATGACAAAATAAATTAGTAGGGTAATTATTAACTCAAGATCATTAATAATAATCTTTAAGATAAGTGCAATTATACTTATCATCATTGTCATTGTTATAGACAACAGAACACTTAACTCTGAGTCAATCTTCTTAGCACTTACCGTATATCACTTTACCTAACCCTCGCAACAACCGATGAGAGACACTCTGTTATCAACCTCATTTTACAGATCAGGAAACTGGAGCACAGGAAGCTAAGACAGTTCACCCCAAGCAGGTAATATGTTGCAAAGCTCATATTCGAACTCAGGAGTCTGGCTGCATAAGTCATGCTCTCTATCATTTGACCAGTACGACGTCCGTGAGTGCACAGAGTGAGGGAAGGAAGAGGTAAGTCTGGTCTGACACACCTTAAAATTTCTCATATTCAATATTATGTTATTTACTTAGGTAGTTAGTGTATGTGAAAATCCATAAGGATCAATAAGATTTATGAAACTAATTCATTGTTTGAAGAAATTACTATTTCAAAAATAGCATAGTAAATAATAACAAATAGTTTTTAATGATTTACTTGTCCATTGCATGTCCCTGATCGTAACATATTACACTAAAATCCATTAACATATATTAACACACATATCTTTTTCACACCTACACACATGCACACACATGCACACAAACACACAGACACACATAGCAAATATTATGCAGATCTGTGTAAACTCATTTTGCCAACATATACTGCAAGTGTACTCTTAAATGATATATTCAGTATTATATTTTAATATAAGGGAGAGTAGGATAAAATGCTCAGATCAACATACAGTAAATGTTCTTTACTACTTATTAAGTTACGTGTGGAGCTTGCATTTTTAATCAAACTTTGGAGACATATTTAATATGTTTAAAGGAAAAAATAAGCAAGAAATATAAGATCAGCTGCTTAGACAAATATACAAAATTCATTGTTCTCTCACAAATTTTCCTACACATATGGCAATACACTTTTGTCAATAGATCATGTTTCTCTCATTGCATTTCCTAAAGCACAATATATTTTGTAGTTTTCTAACCATACTAATCAGCACAAACTTTACAAGTAATCTGGCCTCAGGTCTAATGGTTTGAAATATACAATTCCAGTCACCTAAATATCCGTCTTCCATCAGGATTTAAGCACCTTACATCCTCTCTGTTTGGAGCTGAAATGATGGAGATCTCTTCCTTTGTACCAATACAGTATGTTTTTGCAGCTTCTTATTTCCCTCTTTTTATTCTTAACGATGGGCTGTGCAGGAACTCCTAAGAAAGATACACTATTTTGTACGGGAAGAGGCCTGAGGATAAGCCTGATAAAGAACAAAATTGGAGATCAGTGGGATATGTTTCCCTTTAATGTCTTTCAGTCTGATACCCAGGTAGGCTCGAGCAGGCTTTTTGGCATTGTATTTTCTTTCTGAATTGCATTTTTTAATTCCCCAGGGACCCAAAGTATCACCATTAGCTTTAGTCACACAGAAGGATGATTTGCTCTTTTTTAAAAGTGATTTGCTTAAATTAAATTTTTTTGAACAACTACTGCTGCAGAACAACTACTGAAAACGATGCTTGAGGTTCAGAGAATTCTCAAGGGCCTAAAAAGTTAAGGCAATTCAAGGCCATAAATTCTCCACTTACCCTAAAGAAACGCCTTATAAAAATAATTTGTGATGCAAAAAAAAACCAGGAGAAAACTCCTTTTATCAATTTTTGGGGGGCAGAAAAGTTTAAATCTGTCGATATCAATGATATTTACTTACTCTTTGAACTTAGGGAAAATTTCTGAAATGGAATGCATGGCTTACCAAGTTCTAAGTGTTTTTTTTCTTCAAAGGTTATCCATAATTGCCTAGCATGAAGAAATAAATCTCATAACAAACAGAGCTGGTGTGTCAGTGTCATTTGCAATGAGAACTGTTTTTGCAATAGGTAAAGGGTCTACCTTGCTTGATATTTTATGTTCCTGCAGCTAAACCTCCAAAGGCTCTTTGCAAAGCTGAAAGGGCATGTTTACACGCTTATATCCAGGCAAGCACTGGGATATTATTGATCCCAAATTTCTACTTCAAATAGCATCATGACCTGCAAAGTTGTATCTAACTTTTAACACAGGGAGAATGGAAAGAATTAACAAAATTCCTTCATCCACCAATTATTTGGAAGGGAAGAGATTTCTTACTAAATTCAAGAATAAGAATTAGTTTACATCAATTTACTAAACAAACACTTAAGATTTTTAGAATATGTGCAATGCGTCAGTGTATATGTGAAACACTGTAAGCGCGTGACTTCAGATGAAAACTCCTACTGTCAAAAAGATCACCATCCAATAAGGCAAGCACTTGAATACAGAGCAAAACATGCCAGCTTTGCTGTTTTCCCAGAATGTTAAGAACCTCTTTATCTGGTAGGGACAGACAGGGAATTTCCATTGAAAACAGGAAACACTTGACTGGAACATTGATAACTGACATTTAAATGGAAATTCTATTCTCCATAGTCTAATTTGCATACAAATATTTCAATCAGTTTTTCAATCCAATAAAGGAGCTAACTGAGGAACAGCCTACACAGACATAGACCAGGTGAGTGCACTCAGTAGAGTGGAAGCAGTTGATACATAGCAGCTGCAGCTAGGTAGGGTGAAGGAGCGGAAAGAAGCCATAGGAATACGCAATAACGAGTACTCTGTCTGCAGGACATTCTTTTGTGTATGTTTGATTATTATGACAGCTTCTCTCCTTCACATTCTCTCCCACGTCCACCATTAAACTTTCAAGAAAAGGAGAGGGATCGAAGAGTGAATGGTAAGAGCAGTGAAACTTGCCTCTGTACCAGAAAGTTATGGGAGACTGGTGGAGGTATATCACAATCCTGTGAGAAGGAAGGAAACAGCAAGTCCAAAATAACTGTCATTCCCCTCCCATATTGGAGTATAAATAATGTCGTAGTCTGCCCAGGCTGCTATAACAAACTGCCACAGACTGGGTGACCTAAAGAACAAACACGTTCCTCCCAGCTCTGGAGTCTGGGAGTCCAAGATCAGGGCCCTGCAGGTTTGGTGTCTGGCGAGGGCCCACCTCTGGTTCATAAATGACCATTTTTTTGCTGTTTCCTCATATGACACAAGTAATGAAGGATCACTGCGGTCTTTTTTATAAGCTCACTATTCCCATTAATGAGGGCTTCACCCTCCCAAATGTCCTGTCTGCTAAACCATCACATTGAGGGTTAGGATTTTAACAGGTGATCTGGGAAAGTGTGGACACATTCAGTCCATAACAGATGATGAGATCTGGATGGTGACAAGATGACAGAGGTTCCAAGGAGGGCAGCCCAAGCTAGTGTCAAACAGAGATATGGCTCAGAGAAGCATCCAGCGAAATCACACCACCGACTGCAGAAATCATCCTACTATGGGAACAGAAAGCCTAGGCAGCTAACTAACTGGCTGATAACTCAGAGGAAGGAGGCTGCACACATCAAGGACCAGCATGGTCCCTGAAATGTCCCTCGCCTCAATAACAGATAAGGAATGTTATCTATTCACCTTCTTTTTTAAGAGACTAACTATAATAGGAAACTCTGAGACACTAAGAAATTAGGTAAATAGACTGGGTTAAATTGAATAACAAAGTATATACAATACTACAATAGATTCTGCTCTAGGATATCGACACACATAATTTACAGTTTTAAATGTCGTAAAACTGTGATAGTTACTATTCTAATTCCCTACTTTAAAAATGAAGCCACTGAGAAGCAAGGTTACATAACTGGGTTTAGTAGTCTGGAGTTCAACCCAAGCTCCAGAGCTCACATTCCAAACCACTGCACTACACTGCCTTTTCTGTGTGGCTCATCAGGAAAAGAATATCATTTTCAAATATCCTTTGAGTAACAGACATAAGTTTATATGTGGTACAATGACAAAATAAATTTGGAAAGTTACATTTTAAATAGAGCGAAACTGGTTTTTTATCTTCAGATGTATACAAAATCACCAGAATGCAGTTTGTGACTCTCTGTGAGCAGCATTGGGTATAAAATGGTTCAGACATCTTTCCAGTAGGTCGTCTTGTGAAATAGATTTTCTACTGAAAACGCATGAAGAGGTGAGGAATTTTAAAAGCCTAAGACCTCTATTTAATTCCTATGGCAAATTTTGACAGGACCGGTATGAGAAATAGCTGCTCCATCCATGATTTAGAATTTAACTTCATGACAAAAGGAAGAAATGTGCAAGGAGTGTAATGAAGCATAAAACACAGTCGGTGGTCATAATTCCTAAAGGGCAAGGAAATAGAACTGGAGAGGATTGGATCTGTATCAGTGTGATTTTCTAAAAGATAAAATTAGAAAAAATCTATTTACCATCATACCATTTTGAGGTGGTGTTTTTTAACTTTAGTAATTATCTCAAAATATATTTTTATATTAGAAAAATTCAAAGGAAAAATACCTATTTTTCCATGATTCTAGTAATATTTTTTCTTTCTTTTCTTTTCTTTTATTTATTTATTTTAGAGAGAAGGGAAGAGCAAGAGAGAGAAACATCAATGTGTGGTTGTCTCTCACATGGCCTACACTGGGGACCTGGCTTGCAACCTAGGCATGTGCCCTGACTGGGAATCGAACCAGCAACCCTTTGGTTTGCAGCCCATGCTTAATCCACTGAGCTATAGCAACCAGGGATCTAGCAATATTTTTGATGTATTAACTACTAATATTTTAATGGGATGAATATCTCATCCCAATGCACTTTCCTATGTACTTTTGCTGATTGAACCATATATTGGATACAATACAGATTGCATTATATTACACATATTTTATGATATCATTAAAACACATCACCATGCATAATATCTGTTTATGTGTCTGTGCTATAAGTTTACTAAAAATATTTCAAGTTCTACAACATTAGATCATATCAATAATTTGCTATGGAGAATAATATTGCAATGAATAGTGTTTTTTTAAAAGATGGGGGGGCATCAAGGAACACATATAAAGGACACATATGCAAAGCCCAAGAGGGTGGGTTTGAGGGTGGGAGGAGGGTGTGGGTGGGGCCGGGGGACATGATGGGGTCAAAATGGAGACAAATGTACTTCATAACATGAACAACAATAAAAAGATGGCTACATTTCAGATCACTTCTTTAGGTTAGACTACTGAACTTGGAAGTGATTGTCCATTAATTTATTCAACATATATTTATTAAACAATTAGCATGTACCAGGGATTGTTCTAGGAAAATGCAGCAATAAGCAATAAACACACGTAATGCATACACACACAACTCTTCTCATGAATTTTTGATGATCAGTAAAGTAACAAATGTAACATTATGTGTCAGATATGGAAACATATATTGATATGGGGAATTCTTCTTATATTGATTGGTGAGGAAAACTACTTCTAATTAGGGTTCTGTGAGTGATCTTCACACATTAAGTGAACTATCCACAGGGAAAGGAAATCTAGTAAACTCATTCCTTAAGAAATTCCAAAAGGCCACTCTGACTGGTGTGAGATGGTACCTCATTATGGTTCAAATTTGCATCTCTCTGATGGCTAGTGATGCTGAGCATCTTTTCATATGTCTCTGGGCCCTCTGTATGTCATCCTTGGAGAAGTGTCTGTTCAAGTCCTTTGCCCATTTTTTAATTGGGTTGTTTGTCTTCCTGGAGTGCAGTCGTGTGAGTTCTTTATATATTTTGGAGATCAGGCCCTTGTCTGAGGTGTCATTGGCAAATATGTTTTCCCACAAAAGGAACACGTTTTACTTTTCTGAGGCTGGAATTACCCTGATACAAAAATTGAGATGAATATGGTAAAAGA
This sequence comes from Desmodus rotundus, assembly GCF_022682495.2. Taxonomy (NCBI): domain Eukaryota; kingdom Metazoa; phylum Chordata; class Mammalia; order Chiroptera; family Phyllostomidae; genus Desmodus; species Desmodus rotundus. The sequence goes on along the minus strand of NC_071387.1, from coordinate 186,044,660 downwards.
AAATAAAACTACAGGCAAGTATTTGTCATAAATGTCAATGGAAAATGTCCTTAACAGAAATTAGCCAATAAAATCCAGCAACATGTACAAAGTATCGTGGCCAATTAGAGATTATGTCAAGAGTTCAAAGTCATCTGGCAAGAAAAACAAAATAAAAGTCACATATCACTGTAGAAAGAAATAAACTCTTTTTTTAAAAAAAAGATCATGAATAGGTATGCACAATATTTTGGGAAGTTTACAAACAAATGTGGTAGAATAAATGTAGGCTTTTAAGCAGTCCATAGAATACTGGATTGATAAACATTTTTAGAAACTGAAGGACAATAAGAAGATGGAAAAATACTATTTCCAATAATGCACAAATATAAAATACTGTGAGCAAATGTTGAACATTGAAAGTTTCAAAACTTAATTTTAACACAAAATCCAGTTTCTATTTCATATATAGAGTAATTCAGGTTTTCTATTTCTTCTTTCTTTATTTTATTTTATTTATTTATTTTTTAAATTTTTATTGTTATTCAATTACAGTTGTATGCCTTTTCTCCCCATCCCTCCACCCCACCCTATCTATTTCTTCTTCTGTCAGTTTCTGGAATTTTTCAAATGTCATCTAAGTATGGATATTCATTTCCTAATTACCAATATACATCCTTATTTTCCTATCAGAGTGTCCAACCTTTCGGCATCTCTGGGCCACACTGGAAGAAGAAGAGTTGTCTTGGGCCACACATTAAATACACAAACGCTAATGAAAACTTCCAGCCAAAAAAAATGCTTTTAAGTAAATTTACGATTTTGTGTTGGGCAGTGTTCACAGCCATCCTGGGCAGCATGCGGCCTATGGGCTTGGAGTTGGACAGCCCTGTATTCACTTTTTCCTTTCTGATATTAGTAATTTGGGTTTTCTATCTTTCTATGGATCCATCTTTCTAAAAGCTCTGGCAATATCAATGTTTCTCAAAAACTTATGGTAATTTAATTGATTTTGGGTTTTTTCTTTTTGTCCTCCTTTCTACTTATTTTGCTTGAACACATAGTATATTTCCCAATTACCCTCAATGTTATTTTTGCATTCATTTAGTTGCTTCCTATACAAAATGTAAGCATGCCGATGCTTACAGGCTTACACCACTTACAGGCATAGGCATCTCCGTGCCTATTCACAGTCTCTCTTCTCCTGGGTTAGGCACCCTGCGGCCACATGGGATTGAATCGGCATTGCCTGTAATGAAAGGAAACTGAATCCCTGCTATATTATCTGAAAGGAGGCTTCTGGGGAATGAATCAATTTCCAGCAGACTCTGACTTAATAAAAACTAAATCTTTACTATATCAAGTTCTTGATGTTTTGGTTTGCTTGCTATAGGACTGGTATTCATTTACTGTGAACATTGTAACACCAGTACACATGAACATACAAGTATTAAAAACCTATACAACAGAAGACAACAATGCTTATCACTCTGGAAGCAAACTGTGATTTGGTGGGAAGGGTGAAACTAAGTTAAGGGTGTTACCAATACTTTTATAAATCCCTGAAATAATTTCCATTGACAATATTTTATTGAATTTTTCATATCTCATAATTAAAAATCATTATACAAGCATACGTCATTTTATTGTGCTTTGTCTTATTGAGCTTCACATATGTTTTTTACAAATTGAAAACAAGACCCCTCCATCCGCAGAAAGATTAAGACTCGCTGAATTGTGATACCCACTTTATTGTGGTGGTCTGGAACTGAACGCCAGAAATTTCTGAGGTGTCTTATAATTGTGAGATGTTTGCTTTGCATCTAGAAAAACTAAAGTTAGTAAATAAAATTTTTGAGAAATAGGGAATAGAAAATAAGAAAACAATGAGCTAAGTTTTTCATAATTCATGTGATAGATGAAAAAATATTTTCTAAATTTCTTAAATCAAGGAATACAGGTTTTATTCATTCAACCAATGATATATGACCAATTACATTTTGCTCTTATAAGAAGAATAAATATAGCAGTGAACAAAACAGGCAATATCCATGATGTCATATAGTTTAAAATCTAATGAAAGAGACAAACATTAACCCAAAAACTGAACAGTTGAAGCACAATGATGATAATCTCTAAGAAGTAAATTATGCAAATTGATTCAGATTGGTTATGGTTTGTGTAGGATGATCAAAAATAGTCTTACTCAAAAAGTAACATTTGAACAGAGACCAGAATAATGATGCAAAAAAGCCATGTATGTATTTTGCCAAATAATATTTCATGAGAAAAAGCAGAAAATTCAAAAACCTGAGGTGAGGAAGACCATCCACACCTCAGGAAGGGTGAGTAAGGAAGACAGTAGTAGGTAGCTGAGACTCTAGGAATCACTCAGGATCAGGGAACAAAGGATCTCATAGAACTGGAAACATACCATGAGAGTTGAAAGACTATATTCAAAAGGACAATAGCCAGAGCATATATAAAGAGAGAACTTTGACCCACATCTGCACTAACCCACCCAGGAAACCAGCCCCTCCTCCACAATAAAGAACCAAGAAAGCCCATCTGCTGTAAATCTGACTTGCAGAAAGACAGATTGCTATCCCTAGTATTAATCCAGGAAGCTAAACAATAACTTTCACAACAATGGGCTGGAGGTGATTAGTAACAGACAGTATCCCTAATTTTTGTTCCTGTTTCCAGTTTAGGACAAGGTGGAAGAAGTCAAATGTGCCCCCCAAGCAGTCACACAGGACGCCCTGCTTCTACTTAGCCCTCCTCCAGCTCTCCCAGGCCAGCAACCTCCAACCATGGCAGCCCTGAGTCTTCCTTGTTTCCACTAGAAAATTCTCCACTCCTGCCTTTGAGTCTCTGCCAAAACGGGAGTGACAATGGCTGACTCTCTACCTATAGCCAGCTGGGAATAAGTAGCTTCTTCTTTTATCATTTGGTTGACCTTCATTCATTTCCACAAGGCATAAAGGTAAACAGTGTAGTAACTATAAACATATGCTGACCTTTTTTTAACCAGAAGAAAAACATGCACACACAAGGTAAGTGAAGAAAACATAGTTCATATAACCAAAAGGCAGAATGAAATGAAGGACTAAGACGTAAAACATAACATTAAACAAAAAATGACCTTAAGAATGCACCCTGCGGTAATTCTCAATATCTGAAATCTGCCTAGAAATTTCCAGGAATTTATCACTATTGACCCCAGCCTGCAGCAGCTCATCAAGTGTTGGAAAGGGCACATCATTTGCTGACTTTAACCTTTCAAAGAGGGGCAGTTTGATCAAAGTAACATTTAGGGTTTTGTTCCTTTGTTGGTGGTTGTTTTTTTTTTTCTCCTTGGTTAAATACCTAGTGGTGCCTGCTGAAACTTGAAATATTTTCCTCATTTATGTAACTAAAAATGTCCAACCAGTAAGGAAAGTCCTGAATAAATTCTTTCTTGTCAAATTGCTCTAATCCTGTCTTCTGTATTCTATCAGCCTCTCTCTTAGAAACAAAACAAGAAATAGTTAAACACAAAAGTATTTAAAATTCTGTCAGGCACTTAAAGCGGTTGGCTTCCCTTCTTTGCCCCAGATCTGGAGGAGTTAGCAGCATACTGATTTGTAAATTCACGACCTTTCCCTCTCTCCGAGGTCAGATATTTTAGGCGGTATAGCAGAGGCCAGTTCTTGCCTGTAGAAAAGTCCTGTCCTGTCACCTGTGAATACTTTCTTATCAACAAAGCAAGGCCTGACATATACGCAGGACTCAGAAGTGCTCGAACCCTCAAGCCATAAAATTTTTCTCCACTATAATCAAGCTTTTGCTTGGCAATGAAATTTTACTGACATTTGACATGTCCATAAGCTACCAAATCTTTCCTGATAAGCACAATTATTACTAATACTACCAATCACTTATAAACCCATATGCTTGTAAAGAAAATAAAAAAACATAACAACAGAAACAAAAATAGTCATGCAACATACTTGAAGAACTTGTTGTTTCTTTCCTTTTATTGCGACACTATTACAGATGTCCCTTTTCTCCCCCATCTTTTTCTCACCTCCGCCCGGCCCCCAAACTCACCTTCCCTCTGGCCACCCACGCTGTTGTCTGTGTCTATGGGTCATGCATATATGTTCTTTGACTAATCCCCTCACCTTCTTCCATCCAGTCCTTTTCTTCCCTCTCTCTGACACCTGTCAGTCTGTTCCCTGTATCCGAGACTATTACTTATCTACTGATGGGTGTTTGGGCTGTCTCCAGAGGTTGGTTATTGTAAATAACGCTGCAATGAACATATAGGTGCATATATCATTTTCAATTGGTGTTTTTAGGATTATTTCCAGAATTTGGATTGCAGTTTCATTTTTAATTTTTTGTGGAAGTTCCACACTTTTTTCTACAGTGGCTAGGCCAATCTTAATTCCCACCCACCCTTTTCATATGAATTACTTATTATGTCTACTATACTTTTCCCATGAAAATACAGAAGGTACACATTCACTGTTTTGTGCTTCTGACATTTATCAACATCAAAATTCCACATTTTGACATTTTTTGTCCCATGCTTTGTGTTAAAAGGGAAAGTGTGTATGTGTATTGTATGATATGTATTTGTATTGTACAACTGAAGCTGATATTTTTTAAAACAGATAGATGTTCCTAATCATAACCAGGGGATAGATTTTCCTTTTTTCCCAATTAATGGAATCCTTTCTAGTGAGAAGACAGACACCTGTCAAACTCATCTGCCTCGTTCCTACAACCTTTGCTTCTTATCTGGTTAAAATGGGGAGAACCTGACACTGTGGGGCCACCTTCATCAGGGTTGGAACTACCAAGTTAGAATGACCTTTCTGACTTGACTTCTGTTTATTTCTTCATTTCTCATATACTCTGCCATATTCCATCACACACACACATATCTCCCCTGTGTTCCGAAAGATATGAGCAGGCTACAGATATATTCAATAAGCTATGGGAAAGTTATGGTTTGTTCTTGACAAGCTCTAAGATCTAGAATGTGCTGGGAGGGTAGGAAAGAATGACCTCTTTTGGAACTTCAGTTTATCTTCAGACCCAGATACATCCTCCAAGAGAGTCCTCAGGAGGAGCCTATGGGATGGATGATGGAGTGATACTCTACCTCATTAATCAGATCACACCTGTGTTATTTTTCAAAGTGGCTAACAGTCCTAAGGGAAAAAGGCAAAGTGCTTTAACTCCTATCACTTCCACCATTTTTTAACACAAAATTAGTAATCGTGTATTTTTAAAGTGTTATTTGGCATGTATAGTTTAGTCTTTAAATATCAAACACAACTACCATAAGAACGTTTGAGAAAGGGTCAGTTAGTATTACGAAATGAGGAGGAAGTACTCCACAGATGGATCTGTGACCAATCCTTGTGGAAGCTCCCAGTGCAGTAAGTGTTTAAGGGTGACATGGGACAAGATATTTTATCCTTATTAACATGATTTCCTCATGACTTTATAAATTTTATTGTTAAAATCAATTATATTTGGCTTGGATTTTTATACCTTTACAGGAGCTAAGTTCTATAGAACTAAATTGTGCAGATCCCATCAGTAAATAAAGTCACAAGAATGAATAAAAACATGAGGGAAGCAGAAGCTTTTCTGTTACAACCCACATGTAAAATTCACATGGTACTGTTGACTATGGATAACTTAAGCCACAGAAAAGGAAACTGCAGATAAAGGGGGACTCCTGTGTGTATTTGGTTTGCAACTTTGCAACCCTTGCATTTAATCCTTGTTATGGCTCTTCAGCCATGTATGCCCCAGGGGAATGTCTGCCATAAAGGTAGAGTAATGGAGGTCAATCTAGGTATGTCTTAACATAAAAATTCAAAGTTTTCTTAACTAATCACTCTTCATGTATACTCTCTAGTGAAGTGATTTTCGATGAGTGAGCCTCAGGAATTTTTAAAATAGTCAATACCTGACTATTGAGTGATGGCACTGACCTTCTTTTCCTTACGTTGTCAACTAGAAAAATGACTCTTATGATGGCTGTCAGAGGGGAGGGGCATTGCTGTTATGGGGCTGGGTGGAAAAGGTAAAGGGATTAAACACACAAAAATCTGTGAGAGACAACAGTATGCTGATTACCAGAGGGAAGGGGGAGTGAGGGGAGGTAGGAGAGGGTTTAGGGAGAATAAATGGTGATGGAAGAAGATTTGACTTGGGGTGATGAACACACAATACAATATACAAATGATGTATTACAGAATTTTACACCCAAAACTTATACAATTTTATGAACAAATGAATCCCCAATAAATTCAATAAAAAAGACATAATGATAATAGCCAACACAACAATAGCTGTCCAGAGTGAATGAATCAATAGTACACCTATTTTTTGTCAGATTGGCCAAAAATGTAATATATTTTTGGTGTGCTGTAGACTTTTAGAAATTAATGTATGTGCTGCATGTGGTGAAAAAAGTTGAAAATTACTGCTCTGATGCAATCAGCAGTCAGCTTACCACACAGTAGTCAACCTTGTTTCCGTAGCCGCTAAGTGCCAGTTATATTTGTCTCCCAGTGACTTGCCCTTCACCTGCACTCCATCCCATACACATCCATGATAATGTGTGTAATTGTGACACAGCATTCTACGTCACATTTTATTAATTCCCAGTAGTAGTAAGCATGGAGGGTTTCTGAGGATTCATAAAATCAGCATCCTTATCTCATAATCTAATGTTGTAAGTTTTCCTCTTTGGGGCCATTGTAGTACCCGTTGCCATACATATATCTGCATGGCACTATTGCGTGGTTCAGTTGATAAGGCATCATGCTGCAAAGCAAAAGGTCGCCAATTCAATTCCAGTCAGGGCATGGGCCTGGGTTGCAAGTTCGGTCCCTAGTTGGGCCCATACAGGAGGCAACAAATTGATGTTTTTCACATCGATGTTTCCTCCCTCCCTTCCTTTCTCTGTAAAAATAAATAAGTAAAATAGTTTTTAAAAACTAGGAAAGGATTGTTTACATTATGGACAAGATTAAAGAATTTAAGAGGGAGTGGTATAGCTTCCTAAAACTAGCAAAAACTGGGGGTCATTAACACCCTCAGGACTGAAGGTGATTAGCAAGAGAGCAGTGCTCTTAGAAACCACTTACTGTTGTAATTCTGTGGCCTAGCAGAAGCTCGGGTCCTAAGTGGAGAAACACAGGCACTTTCAAACTGTAGACAAGCAAGGGAAAGGCGAGGAGTTATTATCTCAATGGTTTTTCTCTTCTTGCCATCCTATCTCATGCTGGGTCCCCTTTGGCACTACTCCACTGGAAACAAGAAGTTTAGATCCCCAGGTGGATGTCAGTGTCCCCAGGTAGTGAAGGACAGATGAAGTAGTGAGTGAACCTGGAGAGAGAGATAAACAAATCATATGTCCTGCCACCTTCCTATCTTAACATTTGTATCAACCATCTTTTCCCTCAATCTCAGTCATCTTTGCTTTAATTTATTCACTCTTATAGACTGTAATTTATCTTCTTTTCTTCCTGAGCTTCTACTTCCATCCTTCCTGTCTATTTTTTGCCTTTTTTCTTTCCTTTCTACTTCTCTTATTTCTATCTTCTATCAAAACATACTCACTCAATGTCTCAATTGGGTTGTAGTACAACAAGCACATGGTTCTAAGCACAAATTAATTGATCACCTGTGACATGGCTGACCAAAATTATGTGAAATTTAAAAATTTAATAACTATGTTATGACCACCTATTAGGCATTTGCAGAAGAGGTTATTATTTTTATCTCATAAATTTAAATAAAAGCAAGAGATCATACTGATTATATTGATATTTATATACAGCATTATAAATTGATATAAAATGACAAATTGATTCATGTATATACAGAATATATCTTCTAGATAACTAATTAAATACTATATGATCCCCTAAGTTATTAATTCCTTAAATTAAAAATCTAATCTTGTACTCTCTTTGTTAATTCAAATTCAGCACAATGCTGCCTCTTCACCAAATCTGTCACAGATTTGGGGAATTTAATAATCCACAGAAAATTGCCAGCAAGTTAAAAGACTATATAGCCTTGATTACCATATTGGATTTCTGCATTTTTATTGAATTTGTTGGGGTCAGACTGGTTAACAAAATTAAACGGGTTTCAGGTGCACAGTTCTACAGCACATCATCTATGTACATCGTAGTGTGTGTTCACCCCTCCAAGAATCTGTTTATCACCATGTATCCTGGCTTTACCCTCCTCTGCCCCGTCCACCCCTTCTCTCCCTGGCAATTAGCATGATTTCATCCATGTCTATGAGTTTTTTCTCTTTTTTTGTTTGGTCAGTCCCTCCACCCCATGCCGTCAAGCCCCCTCTACCCCTGCACCAACAGCTGTCCGTCTGCTCTCTGTCTGGGAGCCTGTCGCTACACTGCTTGTTAGTTCACTTGGTTCTTCATTAGGTTCTAATACTGGCTGGCTTCACTTGATTTTATTTGGAATTGAATCATATGAATCTGATTTTTATAATTTTGTGTTGTTGCTTTATGATCATGTGGTTGGAAACATGATAATTCTTAGTTTGAGTTTGCATTCTACATATCATCACTTAGAAATTTTTTAAAATAATGCATATTTATGGCATAACCACTGATAGAAAGTCTGCTTTATATGATAATTTTAGAACAATGTAAATCTGACAGGTTTTTGAAATTCATAGGAGAGATAAATTCCTCAGTAAGAAAAACCATATGAGCATCAGATATACTTCTTTTTATTTTCTGAAAAGATAATTTTTATTTTTCCTAGCTTGTGTTTTATTGAGTATATTTCTAAAAAATTGTTTTGAACAAAATACCATATTTTGCCATGTATAATGCACACCCTCGTTTTTGCACACATTATACACGGGATTATTATACCCATTATTATATCCATGGTATGTAATCATAACACCAGTGTGTAACGCACGTCCTTATTTTTCCCTCAAAAGTTTGGGCAAAAAGTGTGCATTATACATGGCAAAATACTAAATGGAGAGGCAGTGTTTAAAAGTAGGTTTTTACCTTCAAAAACAATTATCAGAGTAAAAATATGTAATTTTTCTAAAATGTAGCTCCATAAATTAGAAATGCAAGTGTGAAACATTTGTGGATTTAATAAATACATTTTAAAGAAATAATATTCTATTGTGTAAAAAAAACTAGAAAATATTTTATTTCAACACTAATCAGTGTATTGTTTCAACCTTTAATAAAGTTGGTGTGAATGATCATCAAAATTACTTTAAATAATTTTTATAAGAAAATACTTCTTATATACAAAAAGAGGATGTTATTATAATGATCATTATTATTACATGAAAACAAGATTTCTATAATTAGCCTGTACTTCTCTTTTGTCTCACCAAGTTGGAAAAAAATTTGATGGGTTTCTTCCCTTAAAACATAATGAACTAGATTTAAATAATAAGGAAAGTGTACTTCTAAGTCTAGATTACTTTATCTTGCAGAGATTACTGATATTCCAAAGTCAAATCTCTCAACAGGAACAGGGCTTCCGTTTTCTGTTGAAATCATTGCTAACAACCACAAAATCATGAAAAGTCTTACCATTCTCCAGAGCCTCTCTGAGAAATTTTATTATCAGGAAAAAAAAGCATACAGCTCATTCATAGACATCTTAAATACAATCTTTGTAGTAACATGTACAAAATATGTATAAGATAAGGTTGGAAGATACAGAAATATGAGACATATGAATATTAACAAAATATATAAGAAAATATGTGAAAAATGAATAAATAAAATCTTAAAAATAAAATAAAATAATAAAATTATAAATCATGTTTATTAAACATTAATATCCATCGAATAATTCAATAAGATGCATTTATATTATTCAAATATTACAAATCATATAATGAATCTATGACTTCTTAAAATGAAGGCTCTGTATACCAAAATCAACTCTAGTTGCTTGAAGACACCATAGTGAACAATTTTGGCCTTGTCTCCAATTTCATGGCACTTACATTCCCCTGTGTGGGGAGTGGAGGAGAACTAACGCAAGTTCACAGTACATACACGCTATCCCTGGGGTAGGATCGTGTCTGGTCCATGGACAGCAAGGTGGCCGGTGTAGCTGCAGTGATGTGGCGTGGACCAGTGGTGGATGTAAGGTCAAGGTCATGAGTCTGGAGCTTTGTTAGCAGTAAGGAGTTTTTACTTTACTTGGCTTGACATGCAAAGCTATTTGGGTGTTTTGAGCAGGAGAGTAACTATAAATAAGATTGTTATGATTATTTTATGGAGAATATATATGTGCTGGAGGATAGGAAGTGAAGGAGGCAAGTGTGGAAAGCGAGAGAGCGGTGAGGAGGCCATCGTAGTGACCCAAGCATAAGTGTGATTGGACAGCAATATACAGGTGGGTGTGGAAAGAAACAGACATGTGTCATAAGAAAGAGACAAGTCAAGAATGACTCCAAGATTTTTGGCCTGGGCAGTAGGTGGACTGCTTGATGATTAATCTTACGTTTGAACTCGGCTAGGTTATCATGTTTAGTAAAACACTGGCCTAGATGTTACTGTGAGGTATTCTTTAGATGACAATAAAATTTAAATTGGTAGACTTATTCAAGCAGAGTACCCTCCATAATGTGGGTGGGCCTCATCTAATAATCCAATCAGCTGAAATTCTTAAGAGCAAAGACTGGAGGAATTCTGCCTCAGGTCTGCAAGGGAGAAACCTACCCTCCAGTTCTGAAGAGACCCGGCACAATGGAAGTTGCCATTTACTGAGACAGAAACGACCCTGAGGGACAGGTTTCTGGAAGTAAGGATCAAGAGTTTGTTTTTATATGTGGTTAATAAAATCCAAAGATTACCACACAAAATAAAAATCATTTAAAAAAGAATACTGGGAAACCAACAGTCCCAATTTAATGGAAAAGTAAAATTTTACAATCTGTCTAGAATGAGGCTAGACTAAGTAATACTTACCAAGATTTAAAATATACTTTCCTTTTTACCTTTATGGTTATTTTCTTAAATTAAGCAAAAATGCAAATATAAGTGTTCATTTCAAAAATCACATATAGTAGCAATAGCTGAAAACTACTTACATATACATTATTAAGGTCCTTATTTAAAGAATTTATAGTTCATTCATATAACAGAATATTTATAAAGCCCTTCAAAAATTGAAGGGCTTTATATATTGTTAGATGAATATCATGTCTTCACTTATGCAAAATAAGTAGATATATGTCACCCTCATGCATCTATAAATGCATCTGAATTAGGTCCAAAATGTAACAAATAATTTTATGGCATTTAACTCTAGGAATTGAAATTAGAGTATGATTTAGGAGAGAACTACCACTGACTATTAAACCATTTATATGACTCTTGGAATTCTCACTAAGTATTGCCAATTTCCAAATTAATTAACACATAAATAGATTCAAAAATATTCATCGAATGACTTCTTTTAGGGTGACAAAGGAAACATAGTGTGAATTTGATGGACTAACTGTTGTTTTTGTGAAGCTAAGGATTTGGGGGAAAGACAGGTAAACTCAGAAACGGGAAACTGAAGGACGCAGTGGGAGAAAGCAATGATTCAGGGCTTGTATTGGCTTTGGAAAAAGCCCTGCAGTTAGGATAGCAGAATTTAGAATGTCAGAGGGATACAGACTAGTAGAAATCAAAACTCAGTTACTTTTTGGTATATTTTGTTACATTTTGTGAAAGATAACATCAGAGGAGAGATCTGAGATTGTAGTGATATTTTAAATCCATAGAGAAATTGGGCTACATCCCAGTAGGAAAACGTAAGAATTTGTATGAAGGACATTCATATGAATAGTGGTATTGATAAAGCTAAAAGATATGAAAATACATAGAAATATATTGGTCAGAGAAAGAATTTATATGTTCTGGAGTATTTTGGACTGTCAATGTGTTCTATCCAAATGTGGAAAAATGCTGATACACAAAAGTGAATTATTTGTTTTCATTTTAAGTCATCTTTCTTTTCTCTCAGTTACTGGGTTCTTTGCATTTTACAGGTGAATGGTATCAGTATCTTATAAGAGCAAGAATTTAGGACAATAAATTATTTATAATATAGCACATTTTAATAGCGATAAAAGCAACCAACTTTCCCTTCCTTCAAATTTAAAAACTTTAGTTCTCAGTACATTTGTAAATTGCTGGAGTCAAGGATTTATTCTGCTTACATGTTGATGGGACAAGGTAACAGGATTTTCCTCCCGTGAAAAAAGAAACGGGGCTTTGAAAATTGGGTAGAGTAGTAGTTAAAGATCACCATGTGATATGAAATGATAAAACTACTAGACACTACTTTTCAATAACATTTTCAGAAATAGTGAAAACATGATCCTTTAATTTCATTACACCCTCTCTCTTTCTCTTTCTATTGCTATTTTTATATTTATCACTTCCTATCTCTCACTCAGTAAGTCCCTAGAATTTAAAACCCCAAATGAAAAAGCTTATCTAGAGAGAAGCTAGCTTTAGGAGTTTCCTATCTAATCTAACCAAAACACTTCTGAAACTTCTTATTTCGGAAATACTTTTAAATGGTTTAGAAGACATTGGAGAACATTTACTTTTCCACTGAAAAATTAAGCTTACTTTCTGAACCAAGTTGTCGTCTCTAACAGGAAAGCTAATATAACTTATTAGAATTCTGATAAGGTTTATTATTTCTTGCCAAGTAATGACAAGCATCTGCCCTTACTAAGCAATACAAATAATTCAAATTGCATGACAAATATAAAAGCAAAAAAAAATGGAGGACCCCACTAAAATTGGCCTACAAGAGGTCAGGATTATCTTTCTCAAATTGATAGTCTAGGGGTGTTGGGATTGAGCAAAAAGGAAAAAGGACTCAAGGACACGGACAACAGCGTGGTGATTGCTGGGGGGAGAGGGCATAAGGGAACTGAATGGTAATGGGAAAAATTCAAAAAAACATAGAGTCTGAAGATGGGTTCTTTTCGAGCTGTTTCAGTTGCCCTTGTTGTCAGGACTGGCCAAGCTGTGAATCACCTGGACCTTCCTGTGCGGCCATTTAATAGTTGTCACCTTTTTAAGTCATCATATACTTGTTGAATAATGTAAGATGGTTGAGGGCAGATCTTTGGTTGCCACTCAGCACAATTTACTGCAGCCTTCAAAATGCAGTGTGGTATTGTTGTAGATCAGCAAAAATAATGAGCAGGTTATTTTCAGCAATGTGAATTTGGTCTTGTCCTTGAACAATGAGTCCACACACTGCTACGTGGTGGAAAAAAAAATATGCTGCTGCTATACTAACATATGTGTTCGCGACCATTAAACTGCTGCGTTAGCAATTCTCACCTCGGGGCAGGGACATTTGGCAGCGTCTCGGGCAACCTTTGGTTGTCACTGCTGGGGGGCAGATGCTAAGTGGAATCTGATGGGTAGAGACCAGGGATACTGCTAGACCTCATACAATGAGCAGGTCAGTCCATCGTAATAAGAATTATTTAGGCTAAAGTGTCGAGAAACTCTGAGAAACCTAAATTGCTGAGTTGCAGATACTTTAAAATCAGAGAATTCCATCTTCTCTTTCATTTCTGTAATGCAACCCAGAAACGCTGGTGTTTATACAATAAAATTAGAACTGTAGACAATAATTCTACTAAGGAATGTTTGCGGTGGATGGTGACTAAAGTAATTTATGTGGGAAGAGAAAGAGATGGAAGCTTTATAGTTTCCAAAATGGTCCCATTTAATCAAACAAACCTCCCAAAAGGCCCATGAAAATTATAGGTCAAGAATGACTTTGCTGACCAAATATATCAGCTTTAGAGAAGTTATTAAAAGGTTAGGAATTATTTTACTTTATGCTGAGGTTTGCAATAATAAACACTTCATTTCTCAGTCTGAAAGGGCAATGACTAGACTAGATGTTTCTATTACTGTCATCAAGACGAATGAAGGAAACCAACTACGGAAAAGAAGGTCAGTGGGGTTTCCTGACTAGTTTTAATGATCTCAATAGTTTTCCAATGTTCCCTTTTATCTTAACTTGTACTGAAGTCTCTGTATATTTTCCTTTACTGAGCTATTCTTTTCTAAAATATTCTCACCTGGTAATTCTAAATATTTTAAATTACTTCAAAGTAAATCACAAAATATGTTGTTATATCTGATATTGTTCTCACAAACAGCAACTTTCACATGTTTTGAATTTCACATAATGAAAAGGTTAAAATAGCCACTTGACTTTATAATATGGGTGGGATTTTTTAATATATAAGATACAGGAGTGCAGTTGGGTTTTAAACATACCAGCTCCCTTCCTGTTTACTTTTGCCAATTTCACTTTTTTCTAGTTTCCTCAAAAATGTATTCTTTTTTTATTCCCTTCTATTTTCCCCCACTTCTCTATTATTTCTTCCTTCTGTTCTTTAGTAAACGTTATTGACCAACCTAGACTATTTCCTAAGGTCATTCACTTTACGGTTCTCCACTGCCCTTCACAGCCAAACCTCTACTGGTGTGACAAAAGTCCACCAATTATGGTGGCATCAATGACAAATGGAATTTGTCTCCATCCTACCAATTTCTCTTAAAATTAGCTGCACACATGGATACATTCAGCTAAAGTATCATCTAATTTTTCTCAACAATAACAGCTGACTCTCAGAGTCAAATTGGCCAGGATGCCACAGTTTACTCTAGCTTTGCTATTGGCCACAATGTGGGTAGTTACAAGTCACTGGTCTGAGCACATCATGGAAATAGCCTAGTTCACTCTCTACAGAAGCACAAAGGGGAAAAGCACAGAATGGATTTATAATTTGGTGTACCTATATGAATGTGGAGGAGTTAAGGCTGTGAAACTGTCCATCACACAGCGTATAAAGAGTCTTTAATTCTTGCTAAAGAGAATGTGTTTTACCCCATAGACAAGGAGATATTAAGCAGGACAGTGAGGACACTACAGTTATATTCTAAGGCTGGTCTAGACATTGTTTGAAGGGAAGTTAATGTTTAGACTGAGGTAAAAATTAAGGAGACGAGGTAGTCGGCCAGGCATCATAGCTAACAACATCGTTAGGATGCAGTGTTCAAGAAATAGCTGGCAGATGCCTTACGACAAATTAGGCATAAGAATGAGGACAAGAGAAAAACTGTGAACCTAATCTGCTTCAGTCTTTGTCACCAAGGAGGTGGACATATCATTAACTGTGAATACCAACTGAGGCATGAGAATTAAGATAGCTCCGTCAAAACGGCCTCGCCACTAGTTCCATGAAACTCTTGGCCAGGTATATGCAGCTATAACCCATAAAATTTTCCATTGTTTGCTCAATAAATTTCAAAAAATTAATTTGGAATAACAATTTCTCATCTGAGCCAGCGGCTCTGTTTTTTGGACAATAAATTGGTCACATGGGCAAAGAGCGCTCTTATCAGGCAGCAGTTTATGTACCATGGCTCACTTCAACCACCTTCCCTTCATCTCTTCCCTTCAATCTCAAACAATCATGTCATTGACCTCGTCCAATCCCAATCAGTTTCCCGGCTTTCAATCAATAGCAACATCTTCCCCCAAGCTTTCCATTTTAGGATTGTATTAGAATTCTACTAATGTAATATTCTTCACCAGAGTATTAGTTCTAATAAACTTAGCTTTGCTTGGGCAAAGGCCTTCTTGGTGGGCAGAGTTAACAATGATCACAGAGAGAAGTGTGCTAATGCTGAACCTGATAAGTACAGGTTTGAACACATTGATTTTGAGGGCCCTATAAAATTTTCCAGCAGACATTCTCAGACACTATTTAGGAATACTGACCCTCTGCAAAGGAAATTTAACTTTATCAAAAATTCAGATAATAATCATTAATATTGACTGAGAAGTTACTGTCAGGATTTTTTTGCATGTATTAATATTCAGAACAACCCTCTGAGGCAGGTGTAATTACCCCTGCTTTATAAATGAGGAAAGGAGGCACAGAGGTTAAATGATTTGCCCAAGGACACAAAGCTAGTTTACACTTTCAACAACTCCACTACCTTTTTCTGAATGCTTTATTTTTTCTCTTTTAGTTCAAAATAATCTACTTTCAGACATATATCTATATGCATATAGATATATAGATTATATCATAGTATTAGTATTAGTACTAGTATCCCTAATGTTACCATTATAGTGTCTTTTATTTGTGTCTCATTTAAAAATCTCTGACATTTATTAAATGTCAAAGATATTTTTAAATCAATGTTAGTGATTGATTTACATGAATTTTTTCAATGCTGAAGATGCTTATAATTATTTTCACTGGTACAATTTTAAAAGATGTGTTTCACTGTCTTTTAAAAAACTTGCTTAAAATCTGTTTTTCTCAAATTTCATGAAGGGAAAAGAAGTGAATTGTTAATAGAACAACAACAGTTTACACAGATATAACCCGGCAGCCAACGAGAGTGGACTGAATCACGCAAGTATGAGCAATGACAACTTCACTGTACTCATCAGCGGGGGCCGTAGACGCCCTTGAGTGAGCATGTGTACTGTGCAGCTGTCACATTCAAAATGACTGAGTGAGTACAGAAATGAATCTGCATCAAATTTTGCATTAAGCTTGAACATTCCTCCATGGAAACTATTCAGATGATTCAGAAGGACGTAGCTCTGGGCAACTGATGATTGGCAGCTTCATCATGACAACACGCCTGCTCATGCATCACGTCTCATGCAGAGCTTTGTGGAGAAACATCGAATCACCCAGGTGACTCAGCTCCTCTACAGCCCATATTTGGTGCCCAGATTTAGTTCAGGCTTTTCCCAGAACTAAAATCGCCTTTGAAAGGGAAGAGATTGTAGACTGTCAATGAGATTCAGGAAAAAACAACAGGGCAACTGATGGTGATTGGGAGAACTGTGTGAGGTCTCAAGGTGCCTACTTTAAAGGGGACTGAGATGTCACTGTCCTATATACAATATTTTTGTGTTTTGTATCTTCTCCAATAAATGGCTCTATTTTGCATATTACATGGTTGGATACTTTCATATATCTGGGTGGGATTACTTGAGAATGTTACTTTCTACGTTAAAAGAAAAATTTATTTTTGATAATTTTATACAAAATTGTAATGCCCAAAGTTATTCCTGATTCTTTCATTCCCACTGACTGCATCTGCTTCCAAGATCTTCTATATTCTAGTCATTATAAAAAGCTACTCTTGTATTGGCATTAAGTTTGACGTTTGAATTTAACATGTCAATAAATTTGAGGGCAAGATCCTGTAAGCATCAACAGAACATGTCTTTCATCTTATTTAAAAGTAATGGGAACATTGTCATGTTGAGGTTTGTTAACATTTGGTAAAACAACAAGTAAGAAGCTTTAAGGGCAATAATACGTTGAAAGGTAATGTAACCATTGATAGTTACATCCCATGGCAATTGTTTGCATCCTCACTACACAATGCTCCCAAAAGTCAGTCATGCAAATATTTTTGTACTTATGAGAAAACTAAATGCCAGACAGTAAGCATATATGTATCATCTTTGAAAAGAAACAGATTAATTTCATCAATATACAATAATGAGGGAGTAACACACTAAAGCAATTGTCATTTTTCCAAACATAGTAAGTCAATAATTATTCTTATTAAAGTCCATCTTGCTATGCTTCTATGGAAATCAGTGTAATTATGTTGTCTTTTCCTTGACATAAACCTTTGCTACTTAATTCCATTTCCTTGAATCTGTATGGCTCCAAATTATCGTTCTTACCTGTTTGCTTGTTTGGGGTCATTGCATGATTATTTTCTTGATTTTAAAAAAGAATTAGACTAACAACATTCCAAAGCATTGCCTTTATAACAACTTTCCTAAAATGCTTCCCAAACGAAACATGTTTGAGAGTTTTATATTCACAACACCTACGCCCAGCTTCTGATGCCAGCGAACACCTCAGTGCTGGGACCACTCACAATTCTGGTGCTTGTTAATGTGCATTAGTATCCTTTTCATCTGCAGAGTTTTAGGCACTTTATAACTACCCCATAAGCCTCATGTCAGAGCCTCCCACTGAGATCAAGAGAGAGCTTAAGAATTATATCTACCAGCAATTGAGGGGCAGTTTAAGTGAGGGAAAATTAAATTGACAAGCTCTTGACAGAGTTAACACCCACTCCCTCTACCACCAGATTATTGATGTTCGTATCCACAGGGAGCCAGGAGTAGAATGAGAAACTGGTATGTTTAACAAGCTAGTGTTGTTCTAATTTAAGACATAGCCCTCAGTTAAATAGGGATTATGTTTCTGACCCTATGGTATTATTTGATCCACAGTGGCATATTTTATTGTAAAAATTTTTAAGTCAATATGATTTAATTCCATGGGGAGTCAAAAATATTTCATAGTCCTGGTCAGGTAGCTTAGTTGTTTAGAGTACTGCTTGGATATGCCAAAGTTACAGGTTCAATCCCCAGTCAGGGCACAAATAAGAATCAACCAATGAATGCATAAATAAATGGAATAACAAGTCAATCTCCCTCCATGTCTCTCTCTCTTCCTCTCTAAAATCAATAAATTTTTAGAAGAGCTTCATATATGAGATAAAATAATGTCAGCTTTTTAAAAGTTTATTTTGTTTATACTGAATATGGGACAATATAAACTAAATAAATGTAAAATAAAATCCCCCTAGATATAATCACCACTAATATATTTGTATGTTATATTATAGTTGCATCTACACACATTAATAATTTATATAATTTTAACATAAAATAATTTTTGTAATTTTGAGCCTGGTTTTCATCTCCCCTAATACACCAATGATAATATTAACAGTTTACTTCTTCATGTATTGAATCTCTTCTTTTTTTCTTTTTTATCTATCTTGGGATTCATCATATATTTATTATTGAAACCAACTTTTTAAAAAATTACCCTATATAGGCCAATAATGGCCCCTAAAGTCATAAGGTCCCAAATTCTGTAAATGTTTCCTTATTTGGGAAAAGGGTCCTTGCCCAGCAAAATTAACAGTTTTGAGATGGGGAACTTATCCTGCATTATCCAGACAGGTCCTAAGTGCACTGGCATGTTCTTACAACAGAAGAGTGGAGGGAGGTTTGATACACATAGAGGAAAAGGAGGTGTGAAGACGGAGGCAGAGATTAGAGCGATGCGGCTACAAGGCAAGAAATGCTGAAGCCGTTGGGACTTGGAGTAAGCAAGGAACAGCTTCCCCTTAGAACCACCAAAGGGATGGTGAACTTGCTAACTTGGTGAACTTGCTAACACCAAGATGTTAGCTCAGCAAAACTGATTTGGGACTTCTGAACTCTAAAACTGTAAGAGAATTAATTTGTGTTGTTTTAAGCCAAAAAGTTGTGATACTTTG
Organism: Desmodus rotundus; assembly: GCF_022682495.2. Taxonomy (NCBI): domain Eukaryota; kingdom Metazoa; phylum Chordata; class Mammalia; order Chiroptera; family Phyllostomidae; genus Desmodus; species Desmodus rotundus. Next base: position 186,025,242 of record NC_071387.1, on the reverse strand, counting down.
TTAGGGCAGACACAGAGAACTATTTTATACCTCTAATATTTTTCCTTTCTTCTTCCATTATCTGCACATTCAAAACCCAGACTTAAGTGACCCAGCCACCTGTATCTAATGGGCGGGCCCTTACCTAGCTGAATACTGCTGGAGAAATCTGTAGTAGTACTGATTGATGTCACTATGTTGTCCAACCACAATGAATCTTCGGCATTCCCTAGCCATGTCCTCACACTGCTCAGGAATCTTTCATCCTTAGCACTACCCTTGTACTACACTGCATTTTTTCGTGTTACAACACAGTCTGTTATTCAACTCTAAAGCCAAAATATTTGCAAATAAAAAATAGTGTGCAATTCTCAATTCCTCACGTATAATTCAATCCTCGTTATATGTCAATCTTACTTGTGTTTCTTCCATTTCATTGGAATTTCTATTGAAAATGGCAATTCAATGGCATCTACATTAAATCCAAATACAATTTAGAGCTTTCTTCTCAGTATGTGGAAATAATTTCTCATAAATTCCAAAAATTTGGTTTAAGTGTAGTTGAATCCAGACAATACATTATTCTGATTATCTTTTGTTTTTCAGAAAAATTAAGAAGATTAAATATATCAGTGCAATTGTTTTTGAAAATAATACACATTGTAGGCAAATTTTTCATTATTTGAAGAGTAAAGATGGGCAACAAACTCTATATCTATTGTGTACCAATTAAAAAAAACATGTAAGAGTAATCTATATGTATTAGTCTTGCATTGCCATCAAAGCTACTTCCTATTTCAGCCTTTTAACTAAAAGAGACAAAGCAAGTTCCTGTAATATTGAAACACATTTTTTAATAACTCAAGGGTTCATGCATTGTCTTAAACATTGAATTCCTAGAGTTTGTTTCAAGAAGTTTGATCACTAGAATATTAATTCAGCTGTGGGTTTTTGACTTAATGATATTGCCACCTAAATCACAGGAGGTAAAATTTTTACATACTATCCTTGCAATAATTTACCTGCAATCATGACTTGAGAGAGCTAAGTACACATAAGTCAACTCATACAAAAGATATAATAAAGACTCAAAATTAAAATATCTATATGATTATTTTAGGGGAAATTTATTATTTCATAAACTGATAAGTGAACCCATCACAGTATTTTAAAAGCACAGTGCACAAAATTCACATACTCTTTCTTGGTTAGTCTTGTCAAAAGGGCTAAAACCACCTGTAGAGTTCATGAAAAGCCATTATTTCAGAGCTTTCTATAGCAAGGGAGTCAGCTACCAATTATTTCCTTCAGAGATATTTGAAGGATTTGAAAGACGAGTGAATTTTTCAGATTAAAAGGAGAAAGTCTGAGACAAACTGATTTCTTTGTGTCTCTTTAGGGTAAAATAGTCTGTAACAGTTGGAAAAGAGGGAAGTTTCTTACTGACTTTCAAGTTCATTTGGCATATACTAGAGGTTCACTCTCTATGGCGCCTTCGTAGGGCTTTTTCAGTCTGCCTAGGGTAACCTGGGTTTCCTTGTTTGAAATGAAAATATCTGTGGTCCAAGTCTTGCATACACAGTTCTACACTCTGATATTCCATCTTATTTCCTCATTATTTTCAAGTCAATATAATTTATACTTTTCGTGTTTCTATTCTTTTCCCCAATTTCCAAGTTTACTTGGAGATATATCCTGTTTTTTTTTTCTTTCACTCTACAATTTCACACTTGCAGATTCTATTTATTGTCATTGCTCTAAATAACCCTTAAGTATCCACGTCTAACTAAGCACTTCTGCATGTCAGGTGCGTATATACCTACAGTTTAGCAATAGGTCAACACGCTCACTGGCTCCTTCTACAACCTCTCCCAGACGAGCTGAAGGCACTGCCACATTATAAAATAGTTTTAAATTCAGAGAAAAATGAGGTGATAGTACAAAAGTGTACTATATACACTCCTTCACACCCATCCCACATACTTCCTTATTATTAACATCTTGCATAATGCCATACATTTATTGCAATTGATGAGTCAATATTGATGTGCAATTGTTAACTAAAGCCTAACTTTGACATTAAGCTGTGCTCTTTTTTATAGTATACATAATGCTCTCTATTCACCATTATAGTACTATATTGAATAGTTTCACAAATGATTAAAGAACATATTTTACTTGTGAACTGTTAAAGAGGTTAAAACACATTTTATACTCATAAACAGTTACCATAGGGAAATAACACCTCAGTATATAATTGGCTCAGTTCTGAATATGGACAAGTGGGGTTTTATGGCTGAGGAGCAGAGTGGGGTCAGAGGATGGAAAACAATTGAGAGGAAGCATCAGAGGTAAGGAGGGATTTTGCCTAAGCAGACTTGACAATACAGGAACACCTTATTTTGTTGCACTTCACTTTATCGTGCTTCTCAGGTGCTGTGTGTTTACAAATTAAATGTTGCGGCCACACTGCTGAGAACAAGTATACAGCACCGTTTTTTCAACAGCATTTGCATGGACTTGGTTTATCTGGAACTATTTTTCCCAGAGAAACTTTAGCGCCTGCAAAATTCCCTGTTGGAATTGTTTAAAAGAGGATTTGCGAGACATTTAGAATTGGGAGGTGAAATGCTGATTGTCACGTGAATGCCACTGAAGTTTTGCTTGGTGGCAGATGCAGTGGTGCTAGCAGGTTGCCACGTGTTTTTGCTCTCCCTCACACCATGCCCAGTTTTTATTCCTGACTCTTGCCTATGCTGACTGACAGGGACGGTCGACCAATCACCAGGACTTTAGGGTACATGCACAGTGAGATTGGCCTGACAGTTACCTACTGACTTCGCAACCAGCAATCTTTATTCAGCTCCACTCTGGTGCCTCTACATCAATGGCTTCTCAATTGGACTGTTTTGTAACTTTTCTGAATTTCCAAGTCCTGCTGTTATTCTCTGCATCCTCAGACTCTCCAATAATTATGTGATTCATTAATATAATAAGCCCATTAGCACTTTTCTTAAAAAAAAAACTACATGTAACGATCTGTTAATCTGTTCAAAAATAGTGTCCTAGTTTTATAGTTGAGGAACATTTCCAATGAGCATCCATGTTTCTCAAACATTCATCTGATGCATATTAGATAAATAGAACTAAATAACTATGGTTGAACAAGAGAAGGTGGATGATAAATAATTTTAAGAGAGCTGAGTTATAGCTGCCTCTGCATACTCAGTCTTTTGGAATTGAACCAGAGTAATAAACAGATTATTGAAATAAATAAGTAATTCTAATTTAAAGTTATTGATTTTACAGAGAGGGATGAAGAGAGAGAGAGAGAAAGAAATCAACTTGTTGTTCTACTTGTTTATGCATTCATTGGTTGATTCTAGCATGTGCCCTGACTGGTGATTGAACCTACAACCTTGGCCTATTGGGATGGCGCTCTAACCAGCTGAGCTACTGGCCAGGGCAAAGTTGTTTTCTATTATTTATGCTGTATCAAATAAGGCCTATCAAACTGATTTAAATGTTAAAAAATCTGTAAAATATATTTTACCCCATGAAAAGTTCATTTTCATTATTTTTTCTCTTTATCACTCTGTTTCATCCAATTTTGGGTAATGTTTTTTGATATGGAGTGTTCATGTACAGAATCAGTTTGCTTTCAGTATCCTTATTGAAAACTCTATGTCAGATAAAACACGGGTAGTTTTTAACTTAATTTAATTCAAATGGCGGATGCTTAATTGCATTAGAGCCTCAAATTAATGGTTCCCTTGTACCCACTTTTTTTTATTTCAGTATGATTTTGCAGCTTCTTACAGCAAAAAGTGGTACTCATTCTCCCCACCAGTTATACTCTGGCTGACTTTTGTCTTCCTTCAGCCAAGAGAAAAATATGGAAATAACTGTTTGACGACTTGTTGCCTAGGACCATAAGGCCTTCTGTACTTCGTTTCAGTTTCTTGGAATTCTCCCTCCACCAGGAGAACCACACTGTGACAGTCTGCCGATGGGAACCTTGTGAAGCAAAAATTAAGTTTTCCCAGATGAGGCTGCACTAACTTGTTGTCTCCAACTGGCCCACCAGCCGGTCATAAACAATGAGCAAGACCAGTGGAGCTGACCCAGAAAGGCAGGACCTTACAATCACAGTTGCTGCTGTAAGCTTTTATGTTTTGTGGTTTGTTACGCAGCATAATTGGGGCAAGAGATGACTGATGTATTTATTAATGATATATTTTGTCATTAATAATAGTTGCTACCCTATATTGGTTACCCTCTATTGCTACCCAACTATTGAGGTATTTCATATGATTTATCATACTTACCAGAGATGAAAAGGGTGAATTTTAGAGAATCTGAGTAAATTGTCCTAGATTACCTACATATTAAGTGCTACCTCTGGAATCCAAATTCAAAATTCCAGTGCTCATTTCTCTTCTTCTGTACTGTTCTATCTCCTTATCGATAGAAAATAATTTGGAGCCCAGGGAACATTTGTAATGAAAACTATGTTATCCTTTCTCCTGATTATGCTTAGCTCTGATTAAAAACTTGTATCCACACACTCTTTTTTAGTGACAAGAAACTAGTAAGGAAGACAATCATTCAAAATAATACGGCTTTGTCAGAAAATTGCCAGAGAAAACTAGCAGATCCTATATACAAACTAGCTTACTTGAGTTCACAATTCTCTATTGTAAAAGAAGCAAACCAACACCCTTAACACTAAAATAATCACTCATTCAGTAAAATTCTCATGCTTTTTCTACTTTACCATATTAACATCCACTTAAATTAATGCATTTTTAAAAGTGGTCATTGCACTATTCCCTGTTACCTGAAGTTTATGTGGTATAACACTCTTATAAGGCACCTTAGAAAGTGAAAAATGCCTGGACTGTAGAAACATCCTTTGACAATTCGCATTTTTTGTGTATAATTTCTTCCGCTTACTTTGGGAACCTGGGAAGGCAATTAAGAAAAAAAGAAAATATCTCCTGCTTTCTTTTTATAGTTTCACAAAGGCAGAAGAAACTTTCTGGATTTCTCCAGCTCAGGGATCATTAAAAATGTGCCACTTTGATGTGAAAGTAGCAGATAAAGTTTCTCTAAGAATTGCTCACAGGTTTCAGGATATACCGAAAGAGAACAAACAGAAACAGATGAAGATGTTAGAATTCTCAAGTGGCTTTTGAGAGTTTAGAAAATGAGAATTTTCGATAAGGCAGAGTTCAAATTTTTTATCACCAAGCACAATAGCGGTGTAAAATTTTCCTTTATTGTTTCACTGATAAAATCACAAGAAGAGACACGTATTTTCCCAAAATAAGTGAAGATCATGAGAAAGACGTGAGCAAAAAATGGATTACTTATTGATGTATAAAGAGTAAAAGTATAAATAATTTGTTCTAGCTACTTACATAAATTTTATATCTTGAGCTAAAATCCTTATTCTATTTATTTCATTTTCCTTGCCAATATTGTGTTCTGGGAAGCACAGACCTTGATTTCATTTTACTTACAGTAATGGGAACTGAATGTGCTTCTTCGATTTCACTAGATATTGCAATAAAAAGAACTTTTACCTTTCTCACTATTTAAAGTGTCCATAGCTGCTTTCACTCTGCTTTTATTTTAGTTAAAAATAACTCTGGTACAAAAGATAGTTAAGTTTAGACTTTTTTTTTTAATTCTTCCAGTTAATTTTGGACTCTTACCTTTTTGATATGCTGCTTGAAGTATGAATGAAAATGGGCCATTATTTTTTCTGTATTTTGCAAACTGTGAGCCTTTTGATGAAATAAAATGCAGACATTATTAAAACGTCTTGCTTAAATATGTACCAGGGAGATAGTTCTACTGCAAAGTATTGGCAGTCATCATTGTTCCAAAAATTTAACATGTCTCGTCTAGTCATTGTAAGACATCATATTTTCCTCTGCTGACTGAGAGTTTGTTAGTTTCTGTAAAAACACTGGGACGTCTTCACTGCGCACATAGATTGGCGAACTGGCTCAAAGCGCAGCTCGACGTAACAGACTTTTGCAACTATTATTAGAATAAAATGGATTTTGATATTATATATGTCCTATTGTATTTCATTTCAAGACTGTGACATAATAATTTATAATAAAATGTAGAATTGTTTTTACTTTACTAGTAAAGCAAAAACAATAAGTATGTAGCTGGAAGGTAGTAATAGAACTTAGCGATTTATCAAACTAATAATGAGAAAAATGTCATAGATTTATAACTAATATTATACACACATATATGATATTTCAGTTGCAAGCTATGTTTATGGTAATTATTTTATTTTCTTTAAATATCATGAATTGCTAATCCATTATAGAAATAAATATAAAACTATCATATTATTTTTATAACAAAAATAATGAGAATAAAGGAAAGTGCTAGCAGAACTGAGTGCTCCAGAAAATAATTTTTGGAAAAAACTGCTAAATTTATAAGTAATATTTTTTTAAGTGCTCACTCATGTCTGATATAACCATTTTTAAAAATTTTAATTGACTATAAGTACACCAGATTGACTACAGTGAACCAACTTAAATATTATTTTTAATTGGTAGTTTTTGAAGTTACATGTACAAATATGGTATTTTAGTCATTATATTTACAAATTCAGAGCCCGTATCATTATTTCCAATGTCTGAAATGTGTTTGTAAAGATGGTCCAAAGTGCGCGGTTGATTAAAGGGGCCATTGTGATGTAACAAAAAGAGCCCTTTGAGGGTTGAAACAGTTTTGTTCTATTTTCATCCACTAACAACCTAGGAGACCTTGGGAAACTGAATGGAACTCATTCCGCAACTTTTTTCCTTTTCAGTACCGAGAGAAAATTTGGTTAAATTATTTCTAAGGCGTATTAAAATTTAGGCCTTGAAGCTGTGTAACCCTTTGTGCTTTATGAAAATGAAATGTACATTTCCCTGTGTGCTGGACTTTGGCTGTTTCAAAAGGAATGGGCCACATTAGCCTCTTTTTCTGCTGAACCCCCAGCGCCCAGCTCCATGCTTAATGCTGCTAGCTGAGCCTCCCAATGACAATTTGCTGAGCCAATGGACAAGTCAATAAATGAATGAATGTTTTCATCTGGTTACATTTTTCTTATGAAACTATCTGGAATGGTAGTTACTTTTCATAGTTTAATATTGCTCCAATTTTTGCTGGTATTGTCAGAATGCTTGCTGTGCAAGTGTAATGAATTAAAAAATTCACCATTTATTTAGGTTTCTTTGCTGATTTGATGGGGTAATCTTGACTGACCCGATAACCTGACATTTATTCAAAAGCTTTAAAATTCTAAGAAAAATGTATCCTTCCTAAAAAAAAAGACAATTATTTAAAATTACAGAAAATGGGGAACTTTTGTCCCTTGTAAAATGAATGAGAAAATTCAGAACAACGCTCCTGCTAAGAACCAGAGACAAAGTAAAAATTTCTCTAGGATCTTTCAAGGCTATAAAGCGCTATGAGGCCAAGACCTGGCAGCAGATGCAACTCCAAAAATTCACTTTCCCACTCTGAACTGCGTAGCTGAGACCCTATGAGTACGAGCAGCACGACTGAGGGCCTTGTAGGATTAGGAAGACACAGATGAAATTCAGAGCCAACCAAGTTGAGGCTCTATTAAACAGTCTGCACTTGAGGCAGGGGCCCTAAAATCTCCACCTCAGAAGTAAGGATGAGCTATGTCTCCTCCCAAACTCAAATCTCAGTTTCTGGAATTGGGGTTTCAGGCAATGCACTGCTAGTTGCCCTGAGAACTGCAAGACAGGAGCAAAGGGAAATCTCTAGAAGTTAATACTATTCTAGGCCTCCAAATAATTCTTAAAACAATTTAAACAAATGCAATACTTCTCAAGTAATAACAAAAGGCAGCAATTTCTTATTTGTTCTTGCAGGTCCCTCTATCTGATAACAATAGATTTCACTGTCTTTTAAATTCCTCACTGAGTATATATTTCTAAGTCTTATTTTTCTATCTATTCCTTTGTACATATTTTAATCAGAACCTAAATGAATCATACAAAATTCTGTGCTTGACAACACTAGAAATTTTCAAGAAATGTGTTGGAGCCACTCTTTAGTATATAAAGGAAAAGCAGTATCTTTCTCATATGATAGCATTTTTATTACAGCTGAAATAGAATAACATTGTCACTGAAAATATTGTTTTCTTCAATGAGTATTGGCCCATTAAAATAAATACAGTTGGTCCTGGCTGGTGTAGCTTAGTGGATTGAGCATGGGCTGTGAACCGAAGGGTCACCAGTTTGATTCCTAGTCAGGGCACATGCCTGGGTTGCGGGCCAGGTCCCCAGTGGGGACCACATGAGAGGCAGCCACACATTGATGTTTCTCTCCCTCTTTCTCCCTCCCTTCCCCTCTCTCTAAAAATAAATAAATAAAATCTTGTTAAAACATAAATTATTTTAAAAAAGAGAAGTGGAATTGCTGAATCATATGGTAATTCTACATAAAAATAAATAAATAAAATAAATACAGTTGGAGGCATTCTGCTCTACAGCTGAGTTGAGTTGTACATTTGAAACCTGTGTGGTTTTGTGAACAAGTGTCAGCCCAATAAAGTCAATTACACTAACAAACAAACAACACAAAACAATGTATGGATGTTTGGGGAAGAAAATTCTATGAATTTGAAAAAAGGTATGTGTCCCTCACATCTTAGTGTCACACTTGGGAGACTACTGTGTAGTGGAAGAACGCAGGCAGCGTGGACAATATGCTCGTCCTTTCACAAGCAGAAGTGTATTTGGCAGCCAGCATTAAAACATGTTTTTCTTTCTCTTTCAAAAGAATTTCTAAAATATTAAATGAACAGTCATTCCCATTTTAATTTGAAAAATTACATATAAACAGCAGATGCATTGATGTGATAGAAAATGTTGCAGGCATTAGTTTATCAGCACCCAAATAACCTCTTGAACTACAGTAATGGCCAACATCTGGCAGTAAAGTTTCTAATTTGGATCAGGTGGGAAAGGAAGGGAAGGAAGGTAAAGAGAAGGCCAGCAGATGGAAAGGAAGGAGAGACAAGGGTAAACTTGGGTGCAGGAATGGATGAGGACAACAGGTTGTGGCTCCCAAGGGCACCGAGAGGGAGGAGGGTTGTGGTCCAGGAAAAAGGGCTGAAGTTGATGAAAAACCTATGTTGCCTGAATAAGGTGGAGGCCTCATGACTTGCCGGTAAGATGAAAGTGCTGAAAACCCAGTTCACTTAGGCGTGAACTTCTGGATTACAGGGTTACAAGTACCTAAATATTCAATAGTTGGCACTTACTCTGTGCTGGGCACTGTTCGAAGTGCAAGTTCAGCCTAAGAGGTTGTGAAGACTGGACTCAGAAGAAAGGAGACAAAAGAGGAGTGACTGGTCACTGTAATCCAGCTGTTGATTTGCCAAGCCATTCACCTGGCATCCCAAATAAGGATGCCTTAGAAGGACCTTTCTCTAATTCACCTGAAATGGGCATATTCCTTTACTTTGTGCAAAGTTGCTCTACACCAGACATGACCCTACCTAGACATTTGATACATGTTAACTCATTTAATCTTCCCAACAGCAAAGATATGGCGAATAATACCGTATTAATAATAACTTGGCATCACACTCTATTAATGCAATAAAAATATCACAACTATTGACATATCAGTTAATTAGTAGTGTTCCCATTTTACAGATGGGAACATAACAATAAAATAAAATTTAATCAATTGCTTCTTCAATAATTCAGCTTATCCCACACAAAAGGATTAAACTTGACTTTGAAATAAAGGTTATCCCTGATAATTAATTGAAGATTTTCAGTCGGCTTTCACTCAAGTCAAAATGATTTTACTCTAGAACACAGTCAGTCATCAGTGGTGAAATTATAAAAACAACTTCAAAATCACAGCTCCCCAAGAAAAGAGAGACTTCTTGTCCAACCAGGTAGATTTTGGATCACTTCAGCTGATGACGATGCTGTGCTGTGAAGAATGACGACAGCCTCGCTTTTCCGGGAAACATCATCATATCACCCTGGTAGCAACTACACCTCCTGGTCACCGGGTTTAGGTAAGTTTCAGCAGTGAACTGTTTACATATGAAGTTAATGCCTGGCTCTTCATTACATTTGGCAAAGCAAGGTTTGTATTTTAGAGGCTTTTAATCTGGGCACAATTCCTGGAAGCAGATGTACCACATCTGTGTAGTAAAAAAGGCTTGGTTAAAAATTTACAAAAAGAAAATATAAGCTTTTTTCTGTATATGGTCTTTATAGATTTTACTTCTTTTTAGAGTTGTCACCATATCTGACAGTTCATCTGAGAATTACTGAGAAAACCTAGCTAGCTTGTGTAAGTAAGTGATACAGTTGCTCATCAGTTATGTCTCTTAGGAAATAAATGCATAACATCCACATTAAAATTAGTATCCAAAAATAAAATAATCATGTATTCGACAACTTCAGTATATGATTTCAAGAGTCTAAATGTAATATTTCTTTTTACAGGAAGCAGTTGAGGAGCCTGATGAGCCACTTATATTACATGTTTTCCCTGAATTTAATTGTTTATCACAACTGGCGTTAGTAGTTGCTACACACATGGATGTTTTTACAAGATGTAAAGTTGTTGTTTGCTTTGTTCTGTTTTATGAATTCATGACTGAACTTATTGAGTTTATTTTAACTACTTATAAATGTCATATGGACTAAATCTTAAATATGATTCCCCTCTTTAATTTTTAAATAACACTAAATTATTAATTTTTTGTCATTTTAAAGAACATCGTTATAAAAAGATGCAATTGTGTGGAACAGGTTTCTATCACTAAAGGTATTAAATTTCTCATTAAATAAATACCTACCCATGATGTGACTATACTCATATATCCAAATCTGTGTTAGTCTATGACATGCGTAGAGAAATACTGTAAAGGGATGTGAGAAACCTCACACTTCGTACCATGAGAGACCTATAAAAGCAAACACTGCTGAGAAGTTTCTGACATGTATAATTTTTTATAACTTTATCTTTTTAAAACTGTCAATACTTAGTTAAAATTTACCTACATCTTCTTAACAGAACGATTGTAATAAAGGCACAGGATAATAAAAGTCCCCTTACATTTCCTGGTCAGGCATGAGAAGTCCCTACCATTTATTTTATTCTAGCCTTTTGGCAAAACACAGGCAAATGTTTCCTCTCATTCTACCCAATAATAAAAATCTCCAGATAAATACATATAATTATATAAATTATTTTTTGGATTCATGCTTTAAAGAAATTCCTGGTGTAGAATATTATTTTAAAAGAAAATTGTTTTCGGATTACAATTAATTTTCATTAGTGAAATAGATTTAAAGACAACCCATGCCAAAACTGCTCCAGCTGTTTCCTGAAATAAACACAATAAAACCAATTGTGATGGGAGGGCCCTACTTCATTGGAAATCCAGGGAAGTCCCACGATGGCCAGAGTGTGTCTAAAATCTTATTTTCTACATTCACATGGGCCCCACTAAACAAATTTCAAAAACACAGAAAGTATATGAAGCGCATACTGATGAGACTGAAAGGGTTGGAGGCCTTTCCTGACAAAGTTCAAATCACCAATAGAGGATCAATTAGGTAGAGGAAGTTAATTGTACAACGTTATGGTTTCAAAAAATTATTTTTGTGTAAGAAGAGCTAATGTACCCGACATTTTACAACGGTAAATAACTCATCAAAAAAAGTAAGTAGTGCATATAGACTTAGAGAATTTTGCAAACATGCATTTGATCTGATCCATATTGTCTGTTCTTGAAGACCCCAGTATGGCCTGTGCACTTGAATTTAAAGGAATTACATAAAAGTTTCTCTTACCGTGGTATTGGTTCAAGAAAATCAATGCATGATTCTAAATTCACTTTATAGACTTAGAAGGAGATAGAATATGACTCTAAAAAACCCTCAAACCAAAAATGGGAACTATAAGAGATAAGAATACTTAAATTAAAATAAAAGGGATAAAAAGAAAGCAAAAAAAAAAAAGCCAGTCGTGAGAGTTACGTACAGGTTCTGGGCATCTCCACTAATGAAGCACAGATGCAAAGCTTAGTTTTGCTAAATATCCCTGAAGTAAACTCTGTTTCCCCGCTCAGGCTTTCTTTTCTTCACGTTTATGTTTATCTGTTCACTTTTTCGCCCTCCTTGGAATACAACTGGCTCAGAAATATAGTGAAGGGTACACTATCAGAGATACTGTGTATTCACAAACATGCACTTCCCTTCTAAAGTAGAAAGGACATTAAAACCTTGCTGACTTTGGCCACTGTCTCTGTGTCCAAGAACGTTTGCAATTCTGCCTACTGTGATGTCCACCAGGGAAAAACAGACTTTGCTTCTGGCATTTCGGGCAACCAAGAAAATACCAAATCTAATAGAAATCTCCCTAGAGTGTAATCAATCTTCATTCTCTCTTCACATGCCACTGTCAACGAAACCCCCAATTTCTCTTTCTCCTTTTCTCCCACTCACATTTTTCCCTGAAAAATTCAAAGAAACCTTGTTGGGAACTGCCCTGCCTGGTTTCAGAGGCTGTAACCCCCATGGTTAAGGCTGAGTCAGAGACCTTGGGACCATAAGCCACGAAGGAGACAAAGCTTATCTCCTTGGAAGGTGTGCCACCTCTGCCCACTTCACCCTGCTTGGCCCTGAGCTTGGCCAGTTAGCCAATGACGGGTAAGAATCCTCAAGGGAGGATCAACCTAAGACAGGCTCTGGTCACCAGGAATAAACGCGTAGGGGAAGACTAGGGGGGCTGTGGAAAAGGGGGTGATGAACCCTCACCCCTCGGCTTTGAAATAGCCTGAGTCCTCATTCTGTCTGCAAGAAGTCTCCTAATCTCTTGGCTGCCTTACTTCCCTTTCCTGACTTAAGCCTGAAGCAATAACAGGGGGCAGTGCAGTCCTGTGCTGGGAGGGGCGGATTCCCTGGGGAATCAGGCCTAACAAAAATACATACATTCCCGTGAAACCTACTTAATTTGTTCCCTCAGTTTAAAGGATAAGGGTCCAGACCTGAGAGGAGTCTGGCACCTAAAGTTTTATGGCCCTCTAACTAATTGGCTGTAACTCAGAATAAGCCCTCAAAGTTCTCTGTAAATCCTGTATTGTTTAACCCTTACTGGCTGACAATGATTGATGAGCTTTATCTGTATTCCTGGGTGAATGAACCTAATAAAAGCACATGGAGAGAAAGGCTCTGGGCCCTTCTCCTTTGAGAGATCGGCCACCTCTCCTCCCCAAGCAGATCATGTCTTGGTAGACTTATTCTTCATCCATGGCAGACGGGGGGGCTGTGTTAAAGCCCCCCGACAAAACCTTATGACTAAAAATATTCATTATTTATTCTAACTTCCTGGGAGAAAGTTGGCAGTTAAACAAAAAGGAAATCTAATCTCATTGCTAATAACTGAAAGTAGAGAATGAATGAATGTTTGCTCATCCTGAATGAATGTGTTTAATGAGCATATTCGGATTTGGAAAGATCAAGTTTTCCATATCTTAGTTTGTTAGGAAGGCATGGGAAATCGGCATGGGGAATGGCAAAGAAATTCTGATGAATGTGCATAGTGGCTTCATCAGAAAATTTGTATTTGAACAAAGACTTGAAGTAGGTGAAAACGTCATCCCTACATTATAACCTGAGGGACATATATTTCAGGCAGAGCAAACAAGCAGTGACAACTTTAATAAAGAGTTATGCCTTTTATTTTCTTCAAGGAACAGAAAGGAGACCAGTGTGTCTTCAGAAGACTTGGTGTGAAGGCAGGTTAGCAGAAAATGAGAACAGAGAGAAAATGTCGTGAGAGGGTTGAGGGGGAGTGAATTCTGTACGGTTCTACAGGCATATCATCGCAAACTCATCGCTTTTTATTTTGATGAATGAAGAGCCGTTGGAGTGCTTCAAGAAAACAACATGATCCAATCTGTGTTCAGAAAGAATCACTCTGGCATCCACGTTGAGAAACACTGTGGTGACAAAGGGGAGGACCAGAGAGGACAGTGCAGAGGCTATTTGAAAACCGGCTGCAGCGAGGACAATGGTACATTTCCAGTGACAACAAAGGAGGTGGTGAGAAGTGGCTGGGATATTTACGATGTTGTAATTGGAGACAAGATGTGTTACCTAACAGAATGTGCAAAGTGAGAAAGGGGAAAATTGACTGCCTGTGGGTTTCTGGTCTGGAGGTGCCAGCCACCGAGATGAGCAACAGTGCAGCTGGAGCAGGTTTGGAGTTGAGCTGGTCAGAGTATCAGTTTTGGAAATGGTAAATTTTATAGGCTAATTAGGAACAAAGATAGAAAGCTAGTAGGTACTTGCCTCTATTAGTCTGGAGTTGTTAAAGAGCCCTGGCTGAAGTAAAAGTTAAAAAGTCTTGGTGCTGGATAAGATCACCAAGAAAATAAGTGTAAAGAGAAGGCTAAGAGAGAACAGGTAGAACCTAAGTGCTTGGAAAGGAAAGAACATTCCAGAGAGACTGAGACTGAGGAGAAATGTGAGAGGGTGGTGGGAAGTCATGGGATAGGGTGTTCTGGGAGATCAGTGAAGGAATGGTGACAGAAGGACAATCAACTCTGCAGACAATGCCAGGTCCCGTAGGAGGAGAGCTTGAAAGTGACCACCGTAAAAACTTTCATTTTGAGCTGTATTAGTTTGAGCAGTAAGGAATTGCTGATAGTAAGTCTTTAGACTGATAAAAAGACAGTAATTTATGGTTCAATATGATATTTTATACTTCATCGATTTCCCAATAAAATATCTAAACCTGATAAAAATATGAGTACTTAACCACATGTCAGTGATCCAGGTATTATGAATTAAAACTGCAAGCTAAAGATTATTTTCACTTATGAATCTAAAATTATAAAAAAGATTTGCCTTTCCCTGGCCAGTGTGGCTCAGTTGGTTGGCATTGTTCCGCAAAGCAAAAGGTTGCAGGTTTGATTTCCTTTGATTGCAGGTCAGGGCACGTGCTCACATGTGGATTCGGTCCCCAGTTGGGGTGCGGGGCACATAGGAGAGGCAACCAATCAATGTTTCTCTCTCGCATCGATGCTTCTCTCCCTTTCTTTTTCCTTCCCTCCCCCTCTCTCTAAAAACATAAATAAATAGATAGATAACATTTAAAAGAAAAGATCTGCCTTAACCAACATTTGCAACAGCAATAATTATATTATTGGAGACTAAAAAAAAAACCCTAAGTGCGTGTGAGAAGGCTGTCAAAATCTAAATTCAGCACATGTCCTAACAGCAAAAAAGAATCCTATTATATTGGCTAATAAAAGCAAGAAATGCTAAACATATATAACACTATCCTACACACTGTTCAATTTTAAAGAGAAGTGTCTCTTATTTGTCCATTTCCAAGCATGTCTAGGGAAAACGCATTATGCTGATTGGGCTGAATGTAAGTTACGTGCTCTGTGCACATCTCAGGGGTAAAGGTAGACAAGCGAGACCATCCCATAGCTGACGAGAGCGTGGGGTTTTCACGGCACTGACAGCTGTCATCCAGAGCTCTCAGCCCCGAGTCCTCATGAAAATTAAACTTCTGCTGACCCATTCTGTGAGCACTTACAGCTAATACTCTGCCTTTCAAAATATTTTTCAATTAAACTGAGTTTATTGAAAATATTAACCGTGTAACAGATAAAAATGTCAGGGACGCTAATCTGCTCTCTCCTTTCTTTCAACGCATACTGCCTTTGTCTATATTATTGTTATCAATCATAAAAAATCCTCTGCTTTCACATATTTTTCGTAATCAGCTTATGTCATGCAGATTTAAAATAATTAGTGTATTTAAGATTTAAATGTGGCACACTTTGGCGTTAAACCCTTTAATTATTTCTGTCATCACAATGTTTAATATGATTATTATGGCCCAGAACAGAATATAACCCTGAATAGACAAAAAAATACTAATGTAGGATAATTGTCAAAAGTACCTAATCCAATGTTTATTTTCCAGCTTAACAAATAGTGTGTGTGTGCCTGTGTATACATGTGAGTTGAGTTAAAGATGGGACAAAAAGATAAAATGAGGCATAAAAAAGTCAGTATAATGACATAGGTCCTGAAAACCTTGATTAAGTTCAACTGTATCATCTTAATAATTCAATGTATTTTACATCTATATGAACATAGTGTCTTCAGTGGCAGAAGTAAGATGTTCTGGTACATAGGAAATAATTTATTATGAATCTAGTGTCTTCGGGGATCTGATAAGAGGGACAATTCATTTATTTTTATCATTCCCTAACATTTTCTAGAGCAAATTAGAATAAAGTTATTTCAAATACTAAGAAAGGTTAAGCTTTTTTTATATACTATTTAAATTCAGATTGTGAATTCAATTAATTCTACCTGCAGCATTAAATGATAAATAAGACCCTGACCCTCCACAGGAAACAATAAATAATATGTTCGAATGACTTCCTACATTATGTTTTGAAATGACAGAAATAAAACTAGAAATAAAAATACAGAGCACAATTTAAACTTGCTGTTTCTGAGACACGTGCTTTGTGAAATGCAGCCTTTTCTCTCCATCAGTGTTGTTTTTCGTCCCGTTATTATTCAGACTTGCACGCTCCAAAAAGAAAACATTCCATTTATGTGCACCTTCCTCCACATCATTAGTATAAGTTACAGTTTCAAGGAGTAATTTATAATATCTCTTTTACTTAAAAACTAATAACTTATTCTGAGTGGAGATGTTAAGACAATGTCTTTTATTCTTATACGGATTGTGAAGTTTTCCCTCCAAACTGTACTTAAAGAAAAAAAATGATTCTAGAGTTTTATATGGAAAGAGGACAGAGATATACCTAACACTTAAAGTTATTAAAATGTGTAGACAGGGAAGTTATATTATTACTAAGGTGAAAACCATATTTTAGCTTATTTTTAATTGTCATGACAATTGTGTCATTTATTTTGCATTCAAAAAATTAAAGTGCATTTAATTTAACAAATAAGAGTGTCAATATAATTTTGCTATTAAATTTCATTAATTTTGCTTTTGGATATATATTCTTCAAAGATTTCACTCCATATTTTATTTATAGGATTTAAGGTTTTATATCAGGGATGACCCAAAGAGTCAGGAATCTCAGAGATATTAGCAGAAAGAGAATAGGAAATAATGTATATGGTTCAAGGCAGTCAATTGCTGTCCCCAAACCAGAAGGTCTGGGAGTCTGCTGAGACAGCAACTGTGTGCCAGGGTGGAGCCCTCATTTTCTCAGTGGCCCAGAGGCCCTTAGCTCTACCCTTTGTACTGGGAGACCCCTGAGTCCAGAGACCTGCAGGGAAGCCTCAGCCCATCTGAGAACGCTGTGACGCTAGATTATTTCACAGGTAATTTCCTTCCTGTCCAATGACAGAAGAAAATAATATACATGCCATAACCTTCTCTTGTGTAGGCATGCTGTGATAAAACAAAAAACAACCTGTATTAGAGAAAAAATACTGCTTTTTATTTCTGTTTTTCTTTAATTCATGAATATATAATATAAATACAAATATATTATTGTAATAACACTAATTGGTTTTGAATATAAAGTACATGTTTATTGTAGATATATAAAAAGAGGAAAAAATTAAAATATAATATAATTTGACCATCCCTAAAATAACAAATGCTAATATTTGATATGTATTTAAAAATTTTTTAAAGACTTTGTTTATATATTTTTAGAGAGAGGGGAAAGGAAGGAGAAAGAGGGAGAGAAATGTCACTGTGTGGTTGCTCTCATGTGCCCCCCACTGGGGACCTGGCCTCCAACCCACGTGTCCTGACTGGGAATCGAACTGACAACCTATTGGTTTGCAGGCCCATGCTCAATCCACTGAGGTACACCAGCCAGGGCTTAATTTATTTATGAAAAATAACATACATATTTTTGAATCATAATTTATTTTAGTTTTCATGTCAAAGTTATTTGCAAACATTAATTTAAAAGCTATATGACATTTCTTTACCTTTATGCAGATTAACTTAATTGAACATTTACCAATTCTAGTTACATAAGGCTGTTTGAATGTTTTTAAGATTGTTTTATTTTTTAGTGTAATTTTTTAGGATTGGTTTGTTTTTGTTATAATAAAAAGAAACTGCCATAGTTATTAGAAAAAAAATTAGTCTTGGTTTTACCTCATTTCCTTATTTTATTATGGAAATATTATTATTACAGATTCTTTTTATAAATATTGGTAATTGGTTTTCAGAGAAGAAAAATATGACCTATTTATGTATGAACAACAAATAGCATTTTAAAGAAAACTTTTATACTGCATCTATTCTAATATCATGTTGATTATAGTATTCAGAAGGAAACTTATTTTTCTAAATTTTAAAGAATATATTGAGATATGTATATAGCTATACCTATATCTGTATCTTTGTATGTTGGAAACATGCCTTGTAAAACGTGTTCATTCATATATTTAGTTTTATTTTCTATGTTGATGACTAAAATTAAATGCGTTTCCTCAGTGAAATACTAGATGTCCATTTTTCACTCACGAAGAACATGACTTGATTAACAACAGTTAGAAATGCAGGCATAACATAGGTATGAAAAAGTGAAGTGATCGTCGTCCTTACATCATATGAGTGTGCTAGAGGAGGTAACTGAAGTGGAACCTGCACAGAGGTCAACAGGATTTGTGGGCAGCATGGTTTGGTGCTCCTGCGTACCGATGTATCTGTGATGGTTAATTTTAATTGTAATGTGCTAACCTCAGTGGACTAAGGATGCCCACGTAGATGGTAAAACATCATTTCTGGGTATGTTGATCTGGGTGTTTCTGGAAGAGATTAGCATTTGAATTGATAGACTGGACAAAGAAAATCACCCTCCCCCTTGTGGAATGGTACCATCCAATCTGCTGAGGATCTGACTGGAACAAAAAGGCAGAGGAAGGGTGAATTGACTTTCCCTGTTGAGCAGGGACATACAGCTTCTGCCCTGGGACATCAATGCCACTGATTCTGGGGTCTTTGTACTCAGGCAGGACATACAACATTGGCTCCCTGGTTCTCAGGCCTTAGGACTTGGACTGAATTTCATCGCTGGATTCCTTCGTTCTTCAGTTTGCAGACAGCAAACTATAGGACTTCTTGGACTACATAACTGATTGTGCAATAAATTTATATAAAAATTATAAATAGATGGATGGATGGATAAATAGCCAGACAGACAGATTAGGACCCAATGTGTTCTCTGCACAGTCTCATGGAGTGGAAGAAATCCTTAAAGTAAGCAGGGTTGGGGGTTGGTCACCAGATTAAAGCTAAATGAAATACATGAAATAACATGAAGTAACCTTCACAGAGCCCTAATAATATGCATTGTCTAAATTTTTCTGAGTCAGGACTGGACTACAAGTGCCCAAATGTCATTCAAGTGTGAATTTCTCTGATAAATGCACACAGGATTGTAAGTATTTATTTTCAAGTGCCATGTTTAAAAGTGCAGACTCGGAGGGATAGTGCCAGAAGCTGAATAGTGTTATCTCTAGGACAGAGGAAAATGTCTAGATTACCTAAGCATGAAAATAACACTACCCTTCAGCAGATTCTGTCCATGATGGTGGCCTGGATAATAAGATGAATTAGAATGGGATGCTAACATGTATGGCAGGGGGCCTTTGGGAAGCCTCTGTCCAGTCTTTGCAGGAGACTCATCTGAATTAAGAGGATGTCAACGCATTCTGACCCGCAGGACTGCGAGCAGAGAGCTTTGACTTCTCTTCAGCTGTCTGAGGGACTCTGCCTTTAAACAGTTCTCAGACTTCAGAGTCTGAAGAACGATTCACCTTTTATTAAGTTGTGATCCCTTCTGTATGCTTCCAGTAAGCACTGACAAGGGAGAGAGTCAGGTATGCAGAAAATTCAGGTAAAGAACGTTTTACAGGAAAATGTTCAGGACTGAAAATGTGTTGAAATTTCTAACAAATCTCCTGGTCCCCATTTAAGAGGCTTTTATAAATTATACCTGGGGAATAATTTAAAATATATTGATAGATAGATGTGGAGTTATGCAGTAACACAAAAATATTTAGTAAAATAAGCACCTGCAAAAGGCAGACCATTGATTCTAAATTGAGGTGAAAATGCTACAGAGATTCAGAGCAATAATGTGTTTTGGCTTTTACTCTCTGCTTTAGCAAGAATTACAAGAAAAGACAAACTCAGAAAAGAATGAATCTACTTGTATAAAGAAATGAAAGTCAACAAGGATAGTAATTTAGGGCTTTGAAGTGTTGGAAAAACTGATTGCCCTGATACTTCAAAAGTATGGAATGAGATACAAGCAGCTTTGAGTAATAAAGTCTTATTAATATTCATTCTATGACATATAGGAGCATGTCCTTCTCACCTAATGCCAGTATTTTTAGTAACCTTACGGTAGTGGCCATTAAGATGAGGGAAAAACTATTGGGTCAGGGAATACAAGAGATTAAAAATTTTAGTTCAATTATATTGTCCCTGCTTTAATATTGTGCTGAATTTAAAGGAGAAAGATGGGGGAGGACACATAATTTAAATATTTACTTTATAGGTCACTAAGCTTGAAATTCCATATCTGGGACTGATGGAGAGGACTTGCATCCTTCAAAGCCTTTGATTTGTGATGGGACATAGGAGCTAGGGACTGCTGCTGTCAGTAGACAGGACGAAATGGTATCCGTTACTGGACAGTGACTGTCACTGACGTCTGGTCAAACAAAGCTGTCCATCCTTCCTGTGCATACAGCTAGACTACATTGCTCAGCCGCATTTTCAGTTTTAATTGGTTAGATGATCGATTCCAGTCCAGTAAACAAAAAATGTAAAACATGTGAGTTCTTGACAGGCTTATTACACGAAAAGTTCTTGAATAATTCTCCATGTTTATTGCCCTTAGGGATAGATACAACTGCCAGTGTTACCGTGGCTCACACAATGACACTGGCAATTGTTTGACCTACCAAAATAGAAGTTTCATGTGGTTCAATCAAATCATATGGTGAAGTATGAATATAGAAGATATCTGATTTCCAAATTAACATTTGGAAGACATAACCCAACCACAAAGTCCCATACTGAACAGTGTTAAGAGCAAGAAAACATTTTTATTTTGTTCAGACACTGAGATGAGTGTTTTTTTGACTTTGATTCTCTACTCCACATTTCCGAAACACTGACTCTGGGTTCTTCACTATCACTCTTCTTCCTAAGCAAGAAGAGGTTTTTCTAATGACTATTTCATAGCATCTGTATGGTCTCAGAAGATTTTTCCAAGACAAGACAAAATGTGCAAGAGATGTATTAGGGAACAGGGTCTGAACAGGTGATGGGAGCCTTCAGAGAGCAATAAAAGTTCCCATCTGTGGGAAAAAGAAAGGGAAATGAGGAGACATGGGTGGGAAGAGTGTATGAATGCTGAACAATGGCAGGAAAGGTTTGCCAGGCATATGGGCAGAACGTGAGCCAAAGTTGCCCATAGGAGGAGACTATACCTCACTCACCCTCATGAGCCTGCTTTCGCACCAGGACAATGCTCTGGCACCACCTGGAGACTACGGTGCCCCCAGAAGAGGGGCATCAGCCTAAGCGCAGTGGTTGACTCAGAGAGGCAGCAGCTAGGGTTACGAACCCATTGGCCTTCTCAGAATGGGCAATTTGAGCAACTCATTTCCATGGCTGCCACAGCCCACCCCTTGTGAATCATTAGAACTTTGGCTGGTTTGCCTAGGAGACAAGAGGGCAGGAAGTGTAATGCTTGTTAAGGAAGAATGGAAACAACTAGAAAAAACATGCATCTTCCCTCCTCCTTCAGTCTACATGTTAATCTTAGATTTATTCCTAAACAAAAATAAAAATACTCAGATTTCATTTGCAGCTTGTTGTAGCTTTTTGTTAGGAGCACTGGCCACCTCAGGGAAATTTCCTTGAGACAAAGGAAATCCATCTGTGGGAACTAACAGATGGATTACACTTTTAATGAAGGTTACCTACTAGAAAATGAGAAACTGAGTCACGGTATCAAGATGAATACTTGCAGTCAGCTCCACTGCTTTGGAAAGCTCTTATCATCCTTCTGTTAAAATGAAAAAGTATCAGACATTATTATGAATATTGGACAGAAATAACATAATTAAGGTGTGCTTCTTTAAAATAAACTTTCGTGCTGTATTAGTTGAGCCTAAGTTAGTCAAAAGGAATACCCCAGGGCCGACCAGATGCAAAACAGATGTGAGTGTTGGGTAAAGAGGTCCCCAAAGCTTAAATAGAAGTAGTCACAACGATCTACCTATGTGACACAGAGTTTGGGTGGGCTAAATGAACGCTCCTTCTGTCTAGCCCCATACAGCGCCTATGCCGTTCAACTCTGGTAGTGTTTGCTGACTGGTACACTTGTGATTCCTCCATCTCTCTAACCTGACACGAGCTTCCTTCAGTAGAAAGACGACTAGGGGCAGGCCGAAAGTCACGATGTTGCAAAGAGGATGTAAAGGCTATATACTCTATCCTGTGTGCCAGGGAATCTTGCAGAACAATGAGAATCACACTAGTATGACACTGTTGCATACAAGCGTTTGACTCCCTATCCTGCCAATCCACATGGAGGGAAGGAGGACTTTGATTCACCTGATGGAATTTGGTCAGGATTAGCAGTTGGAAAGAGAAGTTCATGTGCTACCTTATAGGTAGGGTCCTATCAGCTTTAACATAAAGTTGTGGTTGCTTTTTCACCTGAAAGAAAAAGAAGGTTATGTACCAACCCCCTGCAATAAACACCTTATTCAATGTTTCCAATAATGCACAAAATGGTTGCAATAATTCCTCTCATCCTGATACAGCCCTGTGACGTTCTCTGATTAGTAGAATGTATGGAAAGTGACACTGTCGATTCAGGACCTCAACTTAAGAGGAGAACACTGTAGTGCAGTGTCTGCTCCGGAACCCTTTTCTTACTGAAAAATCTGTGTCTAAACTTTTCTTGAGATCATCTCCTTGATTTCTCCCCCTTATGCTTCACTCCCTCCCTCACAGACTCTCCTGAAGAGCCCTTCTTCATTAACTGTGTGCACGCAACTCCCTGCATCCCACTCTGCTTCTAGGGAGCCTGACCTTGATGACCTGAGTGGGGTCACAGGTTTGTATTCACGCCATGATTATTCCCTCTATGCTATCCTGGTCTTTTGAACTATGCAACAATGCAACTGTTAATACAATATTTACAAGGAAACACACATAAATGGAGATAGGACAAACAGAGAACAAATATAAAATTTGGGCACAGGTATACCATAAAAATTTTAACAAAGTATAATACTTGGTATGAGGTCAGTGTTTAAAGAATCCAAAGAAATAGCTTTCTCTTTAAAACAAGAAAAATGACAAATAGTATATCAACAATGCCCCAACTAGAATTATCTTGGATATAAGAGACAATACAAGAAAGGCAGCAAATGCCAATCAAACCTTATATTATTTTTAAACTTACCCATGGACATATATGAAAATATAGGAAGTAGTGTCCACAGAATAGAGACATAACTGCTTTCAGATATGACACTTTTTCATTTAAATAATCTATACCATATACCCCATGGTGTATATATGTGGCATATAGTTTAATCTTTCCCCTTGTTCTTGTTTACAAAACATAGGTTTCAAACACACTCTTTTACACCACAGCAAAATAATGTATTTTTTCTCTGAATACTTTACAAATATATATCATGATGTACCTTGTGTCTGGATCTTTCACCTCCATTTAACCCCACCTTAAAGCATAGTTTACATTCCTCAAATTATACTAATGGGTTTCTGTTTTCCCTTCTCACCATACCTGCACAATTTATAATTATAAAGTTCAAAACTGACAGACATAAAAAGAAAGTCCCTAACCCAAAATTAAAATTAGATGAGTGGTTTTACGTCAGCAAGCTAATTAGTGAAATGGCCAACTTCCTTTAGATATCAAAAAGTACAATGTCCAAAAAACTTACATTGTATTAGGACACAAATATCATCTTACCCAACACACAAAAAGTAATCATGTGTCTCATATATATATTATATATATATACATACATATACATATATAAAAATATGAACCTTTGGGATATTGAGGTAATTGATAATGAAGCAAACTTTGACATATTCCATCTGTCTAAACTTCTTTCCAATATTCTGTATAACTGAGTTTAGGTAAGAATTCTAACACTAAAGTTATTTGACTTTTCTCAAAAGGAATAATCTTGCCTCAAATGAGAGGGGAAATGCTAAAAGTTAGGACAAATTCAGTTTTGTTTAAATTTAAAGTGCTGCTTGTGGGATTCATAAGTACCCTCCTGAATAATGACTGAAGTGGTAGTGTTCCATTCCTCAGGACCCATTCCGTTTACTCACTTTTTGTGAACATACTTATGTACGAGAAACCTCCCCAGGTGCTGGCCATTTTCAGGCACTGGAGCATTATTTTGTTATCACTAAAATATCTTGAAAGAACCCTTAATTCTATACCAAATTATATCCTACAACTAATGTTTCTGTCTCCACATGATGATACATTAATCATATGAGGTTCGTTGCCTCCAATAGAGACATGACTCAAAAGTTTAATTATTAGAACAATTTAACCATTTTGGAGTCTTTGGGACCACACCTAAGGATGGGGGCTGGTTGTCAGGAGAACCAACAATGTGATTACAGGATTGGACGTTTCATTCCCAGCCCAGATCTCCCAGGAGGGGAAGCGGGTTAGAGGTTGAATCCATCTCCAGCGGGTAATCATTTCATCAACTATACTATGTAAGGAAGCCTCCATAAAAATGCACAAGGACTGGGTTTGGAAGGCTTCCACATTGGCCCACTCAGAGAAGCAGGGAAGCTCCACGCCCTTCCCTCTTGCCCCACTGCATCTCTTTTATCTGGATGTTTACATGTATCCTTTATCATATCTTTTTATAATCAACTGGTATCCAAGGATTGGGTTGTAGGAACCTCAAACTGTTGTAGCCTGTTGGTCAAAAGCACAAGTAACAACCTGGGCTTGAGACTAGCATCTGAATGTAGGGACCATGAACAATTGAGTAGGGCTTAACCCTTAACCTGTGGAATGTGATTTTATCTCCAAGTAGAGAGTGTCCAAACTTAGTTAAACTATAGGACACCCAGCTGGTGTCTGAGAACTATTTTCGGGTGGTGTGGCAAAGCCTCCTACTCCTGATCCCGCATATGCACATTGGAATTGGCTCCAGGAAACCAAAAGACATCATAACTGGAAATAAATGATTTTTGTATGACTTTAAAATGATTTCTTGTTTTAAAAAAAAAGCACTACTAATATTTCAAGTAGGTATATAAGTGTCCAACTTCAACTAATTCCTTTATTCCCTTAAAACACTTCCCCCAATCTTTAATTAATCTTAACAGATTCACATATAATAATAGCAAGAGGGTCTCACATTATCTATGAATTCCTTGTCCTCCTTCCTCTCTCAATACCAGCCTATAACGGCAAGTGTCTGGGACCCACAACAGCTGAGCCTGACCTTTCTCATCTGTGAGCACAAGTCTGGACAAAGCGAGCGCTCGGTAAATGTTAAGGTCTTTTCTCACCGGACAAAACCCAGCATACATGACCTGATTTTAACCTGAGGACCAACTTTTCATTTCTCATTCGATACACAGCTAAAACCAAGCCCCTCCTTCCAAAAATTGCCCATCCACTTCTAGTTTCTTATGCTTTAAGACAAAGGTTCTTCCTTGCGCTCCAGTCTGTGGCAGGCAGATGGCTGACATATGAGGCCAGTTCCAGGCATCACCTGTCTAGTGGTTGGGACCCAGAAAATCCACAGTCCCATATTTCCTTTTTCGCATGTTGTAATACTACTGAGGAACATTACACTCATCACTTTCCTAAACTGTAGACATTAATAAAAATCCTTAATTTCTAGGCGTTCTCCCTCTACTCACTTTACATCCACGTGTTCGGTTTTTCTGTTAGGCGACAAACATCCTGCTCTGATTCCAAGATACGATTAACCAGATCTGATCATATATTTCTATATTTAAATTAACTTTTGGAGAAACTAATTCTTTTTTTAAAAGTATTAGTGAGATAAAAATTCACCCATTAAAAGTCACAATTAAATCTTTAGCATATCCACAAGATTGTGCAAACATCGCCACAGTCAATGTTTTTACCACCTCAAAAAAATTTTTTGCATGCTTTTAGCTATCAAATCCTTATACCCCCAGACATGCCCAAGTCCATGACAGTCACAAATCCACTTTCTCAGAGCCATGGTTATATGAGATGTTAACACTAAGAAAATTTAGGTGAGGTGTACACAGAAAATCTCTTTACTATCTTTGCCACTTTTATGCAAATCTAACACTCTTCTACAATAAAAACAATTTAAAAATACCTATACATATGCTACAAAGCAATACACTCTCATTGTTAACTTCATATTGTGCTTGTGCAAAACAAGTCTCTATTATCTTACTGTATCCTCACAATCCAATAAAATTGATATTGTCTTCAGATGAAATTTAGGTCTAGCTATTAAGAGCATTTTCCAAATGTCCTCCCCAAGAACATGAGGACTTCACACCTTGGCTTCTGGCTCCACAGTCCATTCTTTCAACCACGGGTCTTTTCTATTTATTTTCTAAATGACAGGCGAGCAATTCTATATATGGAGGGACAGAAAATGTTGAAGTGTAAGATTACAATTTGAGCTGTTTTCTCAAACATGTGTTTAAAAGAATTAAAATTATTAGCTCAGAAGTGATTTTTCTCACCTAAAGATAAAGTGTAATGTAAAGTGTAAAGTGATTAGAAATGTTCCTTGTTGGTGGAACTAGGTCAGGTCAGGTCTGTGTGCCCATTGACATCACCTGGAAAAGGTGCATAAATTACAAAACTCTGGAACGTGTCTGAAAGATCTCAAATCTTGGCTCCCTTTTTGAATGTATGGTCTCGGGAAGTTCACTTACCATCTTTGTTTCTCAGAACCTTGATCTGCAGACCATAGCAC
The DNA here is from genome assembly GCF_022682495.2 of Desmodus rotundus. Lineage (NCBI taxonomy): Eukaryota > Metazoa > Chordata > Mammalia > Chiroptera > Phyllostomidae > Desmodus > Desmodus rotundus. Next base: position 185,998,135 of record NC_071387.1, on the reverse strand, counting down.
CTGTCTCAAATGCTTGTAGACCTATGTAGCACCGTGAGTGAGTGATGGGTGCTCTGAAACAATGGAGAGGAAGTAAGAGCCAGAGAGTGACCTGGGTCAGGACAGGGCAGCTGTTTCATCCAGGGTGGTCTGGGAAAGCCATACACACAAGAAACACATGAACAGAGACCTGGATCATGCAAGGAAGAGAGTCATGGGGCCTTCTTGAGAAAGGGTATTTTCTCACAGGAAAATTGTTCCAGGGAAGAGTACCCTTGAGAGTAAAGAGCTTGGAGATCAGATAGCACCAGGGGACAGAGAGGCCCAAACTGAGTTGCAAACCTAAACCACTCTGGACTGTTGTTCGAAGATTTCTTTGTTGTTTCCTGAGATACTTATCACCCACAGAAATGTCCTCTGCCATGAAGCCTCACAGCACGTATAGTCTGGACATGCCAAACAAATTAACATTAAACATATAGGACTCTGTGCGGACCCTGTAACTGTTAACCTTTCACCTGTAACTAGATTGTAAATTACCCCATAACTGTTAGAGTGTCTGTGTACGCCAAAAGTGTGTTTGTTGAATGTTTTTTTTAAAGATTTTATTTATAAGTTTTTAGAGAGAGGGGAAGGAGGGAAATAAACATCGATGTGAGAGAGAAACATCAATCCAGTGATTGGCTGCCTCTCACATGCCTCCAACTGGGGACTGGGCCGTAACCATGGCATGTGCCCTGACCAGGAATTGAACTGGTGATCCTTTGGTTTGCAGGATGACACCCAACCCACTGAGCCACACCACTCAGGGCTGTCAGATGTTTAATCACCTAAAGCATCCAGAAAATTATCACAATTATTTTATGTGATTTAAAAGTTCTGAAAGACACAGTGCCTTAGAGCAAAATCTATAACTTAGTTTATAATTCTTTTTATCACATGTGTTGTAAACTTAATATTTATTCATTGGAGTTAAAATTATATTAAATTTGTAATATGGCTTATGAGTTTGATCAGAATTGTGCATTCATTATCATACATTATGGTCTTATTTATAGTCATGAGTGATAGTCACAGGTCATTTTAATATCATTTGATTAACTGGTCAACATTCTTTTTGAGAAACCCAGTGGCTTCCCAAAGGTTATATAGTTAATTAGTGGTGGAGACTACAGTTGAACCAAGGTCATCAGGCCCTTGATTATTCCTCCCTAACTTTGTTATAAGCCAAAATGATTTAAAATATTGCACAGCAAGACAGGGTATGGAAATTTAAAGGAATATTATTTTGTTTCCTAAATAAGGGAATATCACAATTCTGGTCATTGAATTGGAGTCATGTCCCTAATAAATAAATGCTCTTAGAGATATATTTGCTGGACAGTAACAAAGATGACTTCTAGAAATTTATATTTCTAAAATAACAAAATAATACAAAATTGTAGCTTTCGGAGCAAGTAAATTTCTAGTAGCACCAGTTGTATGGACTCTGCTTTCGAGAACTGAAAGATTCATTCTAATACCTTGCCCACAAGTGACTAGAATTTCAATACGGTCATTTTCTAAACTTAATATTAAATATTAAAATTTAAAATTTATTTTTGGAGAAAAATCAAAGAGGATACAAGGCTGAGGAGTAAATGAGAATATGAAAAGAATTCTTGACTCCTGTACAAAACTAGAAGATGAATATCTGGAAGGTCAGGCATTATTTTAATATATAGATCGAGGAAATCATCATTTCCCTAATTACTAATCTGTGCATTTCTCCCTTCCCATTATCTGTAGTAAAAGGTGGATACAAGTATAGATTCTTTTAGTCTCTCAGAACTGTAGTTGGAGACTTTCTTGGCTACAGCAAGTGAATAAAGAGAGGAAATGTGAAATATGTTAAACATTACCAAAAAGCTCTGCGGGAGGCAGATCTGCTGCCAAAAGGCCATATAATGATTCCCAAAGACAAACAAAAGTTTATTCCTCTTCCATGGACTTATTCACATTCACTAGCCTGAGTATGGGAACACTTACAGCCTAGACTCACAGCTGATGTGTGGCGTTCATTGGTAGATTTCTGCCTTGTCTATCGAAGCTGCAAACTGGGAACATAGGATTTGTTTTATAGAAATGTGTGCTTTACAGCCATTCAGATTGTTGGCATCGTCAATGCAGCTGTTTAATATTCAACAGATGACATGCAATCCTGTCCACATGTGCTACATTTCCTTTAAAAACAGTGCATCATGCAGAGCAACATAAATAGAACCCAGGGCAAAACCACATGACTGAATCCCTTAATAATTAAACTAAATATCATATAACACAAATAAGGGCATATTGAATATTACATCTAGTTCAATGTTCAACATTTAGACATAAGCTCTGTGGCATTATATTATATCATAGAAATTTAGAGTTAGAAGAAATCTACAAAATAGCTAAGGTAACACAAATAAGATGATTTTCAAGTTAGGGAATTGAAATACGATTTGTGATTTTAGAGCAAATAACAATTCTTTCTAGTGGAAGTGCCAGCACCACAGTTCAGGAGAATCAGCCACTTTACTGCATTTGACGTACAAGACCAAAATTCTGAGAGCATTTCTTCAGACATGGTGCATGTATGTATATGTCTCAGTAAATTCCACATATAGTTTAGTTTTCTTTTTTATTTGTTTGTTGAATTTATTGGGGTGGCATTTGTTAATAAAATTGTATAGGTTTCAGGTGTACAATTCTATAACACATCATCTGTGTGTTGTATTTTGTATTTACCATCCCAAATCAAGCTTCTTTCCATCACCATTTATCTCCCCTTAACCTTTTTCAACCTTCCCTCAACCCACTCCCCCTCTGGTAATCACCATACTGTTGTCTGTGTCCATAAGGTTTTTGATTTTTTTCTTAATCCCTTCACCTTTTATACCAAACCAAGGCCCCCAACAGGGTTAGAAGGCCCCTGTCCCTTCTAACAATTGTCAGTCTGTTCTCTGTATGTGTGAGTCTGTTTCTATTTAGTTTGTTGTTTGGAAACCCATAATTTGTTATCTATTTTTATTCTGGGAAAATTTCAAACAAATATTCTAATATGCTTATATTTTTTAATCTAACATAAAAACAAAAGTTCTAGAAACTTATCGAATATTTATGAATGAAAATAGATATTGCATTTTCATCTGGACATTGTTTGTTGTATAATTTGTCAACAAGATTTTTAACAGTAGTCTTCTGCTGACTTTAAATGAAAGGTCTGCTAACTCTATTCACCAAAATATAATAATACATAGTAAGTTATTGAGCAATTTTCCTCTTCTAAAAGAAAAATCATATGTCATTATTTTAGATGAAAAATGAATTTCTAAGCAGTGGTCTAAGATCTAATGCTCATTAGTAATGGGTTTTCAACAACCTCTTTTCCACAAGCCATTATTTCTCAGGGAAGCTGATATTCTCAATGTCAGTAATACACAGTAGAAAACTTCTCTGGGTTTGTTAAAGGCTCTTCCTCTCAGCCTTTCCTTTAATAATGTCCCTCAACCCACAATACCAACTTTATTGATTCTGTCACTGTTATAACACATTGTGTCAAAAAATACTTAGCATTTTGCGAAAAGATTAAAAAGTTATTTTCATTGCCCACTTTCACACATGGAACCAAATGGATCGCCTTCATACCCACCCCACCACACACACACACACACACACACACATTATATATATATACACACATACACACACACACAATCAAGAAAGAGCATAATAGAGGTAACAAGATCAAACTGGAAGACTTGGTGAGTAATACTGCAAGCTTCCAGTGAACAGTAAATTTTAGTTACTCTTATGATCCTGACAAATGTTTCCATTCACAGTTTGAAGTCAAGAGTTGGTGATCCCCAAGACTAAATCCGACACGTGTGTAGAGGCCGCACCTCTAACCTGTACCCACAGCGCCGACACTGTTAACTGCTGCCCAGGATGCTCAGCATTCCTTTTCATAGTGATTCCAAAATTCCTGTTTGACTAGAAATCCTTTGTTATTTCACTCTTTCTTCAATGCCCTGTCCTGTACAAAACTTTCCTAATCATCCCCACCTTGATTTGTCTCTCCTATAAATGCATTCTCTAAGCACAGTGTTAGCAGGCTCCCTGCATAAATCCATTTTCATTCGAATACGGATATTTCTAACTTTACAAATTAAGAGTGTTAGGTGATGCTTTTCATCACTTATGTCCTCCAGCATGCCTTCCACTGTTCTGTGCACACAAGGGATGCTATTAAACATTTCTGATTAATTCACAGATATACAGTTTAAGTCCATATCAAAACTATGGTATATTTACACAATGGAATTCTATGCAGCAGAGAGAAAGAAGGATCTCCTACCCTTTGCAACAGCATGGATGAAACTGGAGAGCATTATGCTAAGTGAAATAAGCCAGGTGGTGAGGGACAAATGCCATATGATCTCACCTTTAACTGGAACATAATCAATAGAAGAAAAAACCAAACAAAATATAACCAGAGACATTGAAGTTAAGAACAATCTAAGAATAGCCAGAGCGGGGGGGGGGGGGGAGGGCGGGGACAGTGGGAAGAGGGGATTACAGGAACTACTATAAAGGACACATGGACAAAACCAAGGGGGAGGATGGAGGTGGGGGAGGGAGGTGGGTTCACCTGGGGTGGGGTGGAGGGATGGGGAGAAAAGGCATACATCTGTAATTGAATAACAATTTTAAAAAAAACCAGTTGTTGCATGTACAATTTGACCCGCTTCAGAACATGTAATTTGAACTTAGCCTTCTAAGCCTCGCTGCTGTTTCAATTATTATAAAATAGTTGATTTATAACAGTTGTGGCCACACTTACTGATTATGACTGAGATGTAATGTAGAAAAATATTTTCTTTGAAAAAACATAAAACTCTTATTGCCACTGTTAATTTTTAATCAGGAAAGAAGCCCCTTTGGGGCAGTAGAAAGCACTGCACTGGTTATGTACTTCATTATTGTTCTGGTACAGAGGGCAAGAGCTGGCTGCACTTTTAGAATCGTAAGAAGAAACAAATACATTGGAGCTTGAAGCAACAATGGTAATTTGGAATGAAATTAGAAGAATGTAATGGGAAAATATAAGCCTCTGGAAAACCATAATCCAAAGGTGAAACCTATTTTAAATTATTCCCAACAAATACTGGTTAAACGTATATTTTCTTATTAGAGGTCAGAAATCTCCATCGTCTGACAGTTATGAGGAGGAAGGGGAAAGTAATAGGTTCCCTGGTCCGTGCCTGTTCTTGTCCCCAGTGAAAAATCACCTGCGTCACAAATCAAGCTACCCAAACACTTCCTCTCAATTTCCCCTGTAGGTTTTCTTGTTAGAATAGTAAAAATGATCATTCCGTGGATAACCAACAGGAATGTTGTCAAACCACGAATGCTGCACTGCAAAGCAAAACAAACAAATATGATTTCATACTATCATTGAGATTAAATATGCAGCTTTCATGTATATGACTCTAAGCAAAAAAAGGCAAATTTTGTCATTTGAGAAGAAATGTAAAAAAGAGCAATGACAATACTACCTAGACCTGATCTTCTGGTACATAAAAATGATTGAATTGGAAGGAAATTTAGAGAGTATATTAGCTTGTCTCCAATACACTTTGAGAATTCTTACTTGACTACTGGGTAGCTAGTTTCTCTCTATTTTCAAAAGTGGGATACTCAAGGCCATTAATATTACTGCATATAATATGAGAATGAGTCACAATAGGTTTTTTATTATATAGCTGGCCTGTAAAAACACGTTAAACTATTACATTACCAAGTTTTGTAAATCTTACATTTAATTTTGACATAATTATCTAGTTTGGACCATTCCTATTTTAAAGATGAAAAATAGTTCATGGTCCACACCTTGAGTGGCATGAGATTAGAAATTATTATGAGAAAACTATGTTTTAACTTATTATTACTATTGTACATATTGATCTGCTGGGGGGGGGGGTCCTGCTTGTTTTGTTTGGCTGTGGTTTGTTTTTGGTAAGTGAATAGTACAACACATTTACTTTCCCAACGCCATTGGGAGTTCTTTGAGTGTTTTGAAGGAACCCAATTAGTGCTTTGATTAGGGCTGAAGGAGCCTTTCTCATGGATGGCGGAGAAGTGAAGAGAATGTGAGAAGGTAACAGTGGGGTCTGGCCAGATTGCTGAGGGGGCCAGGGGCAGGGTTGGGAGGTGGCAGAGAATGGAACCCCAATGTGACCTGAGAGGCTGCACTCTCCTTAAGGAGAGAGGGGTCAGGGGCAACTCAGAAGGCAGCAGATTGAAGCAGTAGCTGGCTGGTGCAAGAGCCTGCCATTCCCAGAGAAGGGAGGGAACCCTGAGAGGGGTTAGGAAGTGCCAAAGGCAGCCCAGGATTGAAACCTGAGCTGGGACTTGATAGGCTTTCATATTCACCGGGAAAAGTAAACAACGAACACTTGTGGGGGCCAAAAAGGTCACAACACTTCTGTAACAAGGTGACGCCCTACCCTAGGCTGAGACGCAGTACCCCTGTGTGGCTAGAAAACCCTCCTACCCGCTTCTGAATGACGGCATTAGGAGGAGGGGCAGAGACACAGTGCAGGCTGATGCACACGTTGGCCCAAATTCGCTGGGAATATGGACACTTCTACCTTGCGTGGGATTTTGGCAGGAACTTTCCAAACAGAGTGCACATGTAAGCTTGCTCTCCTCCTTACCCACAGCTAGCCAGTCTGGACCGGGCGAGTGTTCTGGGCCAGGATCCCTGGATACCATGTGGCCAGGAAGCAAGCCTTGGGTCCAGTCCTGCACAAAAAGTGGCAGCAGCTTGCGGTGCTGTGTGGCTGTGCTTGGCCAGGCGCTCGGATGCACTGTTGAGCCAATAGCCTGAGGGATGGGATGCAAGGGCTCCACCTGCCGGCAGTTGCTGGAGGAAAAGAGCAGCGCTGCAAGATGGTTGCCAGTGGCTCAGATTCCAAAAGATGCCTGAGGCCAAACTGTGTTGGGAACCAGCTAAGCCATCTGTATTTCCAAAAGGACAATATATTTTTAAATGGGAGAAGGGATTCCAGGTGCATCCTTGAACTGAGATGGCGAGGGGTGGAGAGGTTTTTTGTCTTAAAGGAAAAAGCTTTGAGGCAGAAACCCATTATTCTTCTTACATTTTATAGCCTTTAAATAAACAACTCCTTTCCTTTTGCACCAGACCTCTGCCTCTGGAATTTATGGGAAGCAGGCAGCAGGACTCCACGTGGCTGTCAATAACAAGAACTGTTGAAGAGGTGGAAGAGTCATGTGGGAAAATGAAGATGGAGATGCCATGTGACTCCTAGTTTTCAGGTCTGAGGCCCTATATCGATGATTTTACCAATTTGGGGGGTAGGGAGCACTGGAAGTAAAGTTGTTCGGGCAAAGTGAGGTATTTAGTGGTTTTCGGATCTTTTTGAATCTTAATCAATCTGGCAGGCTGTCCCTGGATGATTTGATGGGCAATATTCTTCTTAGATGAGCTACCCAGAGTGGACCATCATATAACAGCAGGTGCCTGGTACAGAGCGTTTCATAAATACCTGTAGCATGAGTCACGGAAAGATAAATAAAATGCACAAGTGGTGTGTCTTTTTAATTAAAGATGTTAAGTAAAATTTTTCAACTGAAATCACTTGTTCAAAACATATTATAAATCATGTATGCTATTCTGTTTTTTAAAAGTCACTGTTTACAGAGAAACACTGCTTAGAAGACACTTCATGGCTGTAGCTTCCATATTGCAAAGACGCCGCAGTTCTTTGTTGAGTTCTATTGAACTGATGTATTTCCTCATGTGTGTCGGAAGGATAGTATATTGCAAACGAGCACATCGACACTTTCTCTAAAGTTTTTCATTTCTGTTTGTTTTCTTGTAAAGGTTTCTTTAAAAAGGAATATAAATGAAAACTTACCAGTTTAATCTTATATAATAAAACTGAAGACAATAAGCGTGCGTTATTTCTTACTTTAATGTAAATATCTCTAAAATTTCTATTTCAAGAATTGATAAAGTCTACTTTTCAAAATTAAAAACGTGGCTGCTATAAAAATATAAACTAATGTGTCAAAATTTTTATTCAATTCATGAATAAATGAGAAAATCAGTCTAATGGTAGTTAGGCTCTTCGGTAAAAAGTGAATATATAATCAAGGAGGTCTACAATTAATTTACGAATTGAAACAAAACTGGCCAACATTCTACAGGCAGAACACTGTGATTTTTGGACCTACCTTTTTATAGATAGTAACTTATGAGTGAGTATAAAAATTCACAGTGCCTGAGCTCTAACTAATAAGTGAATAACAAAATAAAATACAGGTGCATTGTTTTGATAATAGGATGAGCTAATGAAATTAAGAGGACTTGTCACTATATCTTTCTCCATTTCCAAGGTTTGGTCAATTTTTATGAGTGGGTACCTAGTTTGCTCTAAGAAATTGAAAGGTTTCATTTACCAATTTAATGAAGTTTCATTCTATTCCTAAATAGCTAAGATTTTTTTAACATGAATTCATGAAATGTCATTTTTTAAATTATGGACCAATAGAGGTAATCATTTGGGTTTTTTTCCTTAGTTTGTTAATAGTGTGATTATCATTTTTACAGGGCTAAAATAAATCATAATAATTGTGATATTTCACTTTAGAAATACCTTACTTGGTTTGCTCATATATTATTTAGAATTTTTTTAAATATAAGCAAAAATGATGTCACCTCATAATTTTCATGTTAGTTGAATTTCATAGATAATTTATTGTTCATGCGATTACAGTTGTTCCCACTCTTTCTCCACTTTCCCACCTGCACCCAGCCCCACCCTCTTCCTTCCTGAGTCAACCCTTACATAATTGTCCATGTCCCTGTGTCGTGCATAAATGCTCTTTGATTGATCACTTCATCATCTTTCATCCAGCCCCCTCTTCCCTTTTGGAAACTGTAAGACTGTTTTATGTATTTATACTTCTCTTTCTATTCTGTTCCTTAGTTTATTATGTTCCTTAGATTCTAGATATAAGTAAGATGATATGGTATTTGCCTTTTACTGACTGGTTTATTTCCCTTGGCATAATATCTCCAGGTTTATCCATGCTGTCACAGAAGGTAAGAATTTCTCCTTTTTTACTGCTGCGCAGTATTCCATTGTGTAAATGTACCACAGCATTTTTACCCACTAGTGTACTGATGGGCCCTTAGGTGGTTTCCAAAGCTTGGCTATTGTAAACAGTGCTGCTATGGACATAGGGGTGCACATATTTTTTTTTATATTGGTATTTTGGGATTCTTAGGATTTAATCCCAGAAGTGGAAATACTGGGTCAAAGAGCATTTTATTTTTAATTTTTTTGAGGATACTCTATACTGTTTCACACAGTGGCTGCATCAGAGTGCATTCCCACCCACAGTGCAGGAGGGTTCCCTTTTCTCCGCATCCTCGCCAGCACTTGCTGTTTGTTGATTTATAGGTGGTAGCCATTCTGACAGGTGTGAGGTGATCTCATTGTTTTTCAATCTAGGAAATACACAAAGAACTAATACAAGTAAACACCAGGAAGACAAATAGCCCAACTAAGAAACAAAAGACCTGGACAAACACTTCACCGAAGAGGACTTGCAGACGGCTCATAGACGTAAGAAAAACTGTTCAGTGTCACCAATCATCAGAGAACTGCAAATTGAGGCCACAATGACTTATCACTTTATACTTGTCAGATGGCTACAATCAATAAATCCATAATACGGTGTCATATGAGGTCATCATTTTTAGAAAATGCTTGGGAGAATTACTGCTTTATCTAATTTCTAGAAGAGATTATTTTTTGGTGATATTTCATTCATTTTTTATTTTTGAAGTTTTGGTTAAAAATACCTCAGATTTTCTAGATCTTGTGCCTTGAAAGTAATGAAGCTTGAGTAGCAACCAAATTTATGTAATGTTTTGTGGTCTAATGTTTCATCTTAAGTCTGAATAATTTTTAATTATAATATTCTAGAAAATTTCCCATTTTTACAATTCAGTTTTTTACATATAATTGTTCATAGCATTATCTTAACTAGACGAATGTAGGTGTATATTTTTGTTTGTCTTGATTTCATTTTTCTCTTTGTCCTTCTATTTAGCTTGTATCACTTTCTTAAATGTTGATCTTTTGTGTTATTCTTTAAATGTTCATAGTTTTATTGCTTCTTGGCCTTTTGGCTAAGATCAAGTGCAGTATCTCTTCTTATCAGTTTAAATGTTCAGAGCTTTATAATGTATCTCAATTACTTTGCATTAATTTACTTCTTTCCATTTAAAAAATACTGGTTCTTTTTCAGTTCCCATATTTCCACTTTTTTTCTCTTTCATAGATATAATTTTTCTGATATTGTCCACCCAAAATCTCTTTAGTTATACTTGTAATATTTATTTCACAGCTATATTAAAATATGTATATTAAAACCTGTATATTAAAACTACAGTATCTGGAATTCTTGAAGATTGGTTTCTACTAATTTAATTTTTTTTGATAATTTGTTTCTATTTTCCAGTACACCTTATAATTTTTTACTATATGTTGGACCTTTTGTATAAAATGGAAGTGTAGGAGAGTTTCACTTCCAGGAAGATTAAATAGACATATATTTCCCTATTCATTCAAAAACAACGAAAAACCCTGGGTGTTTGTATAAAACAAACATAGGAAGACTCTCATCTGTTGGAGGGTTGGTCAGGAGGCAGACCTCTCATACCTTCCCAGCAGTAATGAGGAACAACACCCCCCAGGTGTAAACAGACATCCAACTCAGCCTCGCATTTATAACGCAGCACCCCTACCCTTTTCCCTGTGGGAGCAGTGTTAGAAAAATCAGCTAGTACGTTAGATTTAACAAGACCCCAAGTCTCACAACATAATACTCAAAATGTCCGGATCTCAGTTGAAAACCACTTGTCATACTACGCACCAGGGAGGTGGCAAACCAAATGCAAAGAGACAATCAATATAGGCCAACACCGAAGAATGACAGAGAGGGTAGAATTTTCTGAAAAAGACTTTAAAGTAACCATCATAAAAATGCTTCACAGTGCAACTGCAAACTCATTTGAAACAAATGAAATAGTCCAAATTCTCAATGAAGAGACAGAAAGTCAGAAAAAATGGAAGAATAAAAAAGTTAGTCAAATGGAAAATGTAGAACTTAAAAATAATACAAAATGAAAATAACTCAATGGACGAATTAAGAAACAAAAGTAAAAATAGAGAAAACAATCAGTGAACTGAAAGAAAGAGCAACAGATACTACTGAATGTGAACAGAGAGAGAAAAACAAACAAAAAGAACAGAACCAACAGGAACTGTGAGACAGACACACACAAAGCAAACAAGCAAACAAAAACTATCATTTATGTTCCCAGAGTTCTAAAGGAGAAGAAGAGGGCGTGGCTGAAAACAATGTTTAATAAGTGATGGCTGAAAACTTCCCGAGTTTCAAAGTTTTGCGAAACACAACAGACTCCAGAAGCTGAGCATACCTCAGTGAGAAAAAACTCAACAAATTCACACCGCAACAAAACACAGTCAAACTCCCATAAACCAGAGACAGAAAAGATTGAGAAGCAGCTGGATAAACTCCTTCCCAATGGCGGGAGAAGAATCCAAATGACAGGTTTCTCGTGAGAAACAATGGACACCAGAAGTAAGGGCAGAACATTTTTCAAGGTCTGCTAAAAAGGAACTGTTAACCCATGGTCTTATGCCCACAAATAATATCCTTTAAGAATAAAAGGGGAACAGCAGAATTTCCCTCTTCCTCATGACTGAATAGCATTCATTCATATATATAGTAAATGAATACTATTCATTATATATGTATATTGGATATTCATGGGATATACATATATATCACGTCTGCTTTATTCCTTCATTCATTGACAGACCAATAGGTCGTTCTTACATCTTGGGCATGTGAATAATGCTGCAATAAACGTGAGAATGCAGATAGCTCCTTGATATGCTGTTATTTGAATGTCATATGACTGAAATTTATAATTAAATAAAGCATGATTTATTAAAAATAAAAACATACCTTACATTAATTCTTGGTCAGAGATCAAAGAAAAGTTCCTCCTTCAAACCTGAAAATCAATTAATGTTGTTTTTTAAATTAAACACAACTTTACAGTTTTAAATGATAGAACAACTCAGTACCTACTTATCAAGCTTTTAAAAGTTTTCAATATCAGATGGCATCAAATAATTACACTACAGTTCCTCAAAATAGCCTTTTTAGCCATCTGCTGGTGAAATCATTTCAGCTGAATGTCTGTTTCAAATGTCCGTGTAGCCACGCACGACACTGCCTCACTGTCTGTCCCCTAGTGTTGAAATCTGTGGATACCCAAGCAAAGTGAACAGACCCTGGCTGTGGCTTTTACCTGTGCTTTCCTGTTTCTTACTTTTTATTTGAGGTAATTGGTAGAAATGATATGCATAGCTTCTTATGGCATAAACCTCAAAGCATATCACATGCACACACACACACACATAAAAAAATCACTGTGAGAATGACCAAGTCCTGTAGAAGCGTGCTCTCCTGTATCCACTTTATTTTCCTAGAGTTGAAACCAACACTACCAGGAAAAATAATTTCTGAAAAATACCACTAGTTTACAAGACAAGAGTGTATTGTCCAAGACTTTCAAGGCTTATGTGTAGATCTATAATTAATTTGTAGCTTGAAAGCGTCACTGACGCCACAGCTGTCACCGGCAATGTTCTGGCCCACCTGAACCAGTCGTGCTGCACTGGTTAGGATCACCAAATAAGCAGACTCCAAAGAAGGACTAGAGATGCAACACACTGAGAAATGGGTTTAGAAGGGACTTCAAATAGTTCCAGACCCGGATTGTGTTACATAGTTATTTGTTCTATGAAAATGTACCATTGATGAATGGTTAAATTGCCTCCAACATTTCTCTATTAGAGAGTTGTCAGATTAAGCAAAATTATAGGATGTCCAGTTAAATGAGAACTTCAGAGAAACAAGGAAGAAGTTTTTATATAACTATATATTAAGCATTATGTTTTTTTCCCTGAAATTACAAGTACCTTTGAATGCATGAAGGGTATTTTTTGGTAAGGAATAAATGTTACTAAGTACAGGCATAAGATTCTTCTAGAATCAAGCACAGGTTGGATTTTAAAGCATGATCAGAAATAAATTTTTTGAAGTCATCCCTCTATGTAATTTTAACTTTAATACATATGAATGTCTGTCATATGTCAAGGTAAAAATGCTGTGTAAGTAATAAATGCAGACATGTTATTTGGTACAGAATACACAATAATATATATGTATCAAAGAAAAGGCTAAGGCCATTTTTGTCTTTCACATTTAACCCAAGTTTCTAATTTCCTTCTTTGCATACTTATATGAGAATGAAAATTTAGTCATATGCTTTAGTTTCAGTAACTTGCAATAAAATATTTTTAAAGAGCTGGGACACTGACAGATGCCTGTCATGTAACAGGATAATTTGCCTACAGTTTCTGAAGCATTTCCTTTTGCATTGAAAATCGAAGTGCTTACAAACCAGGTTTGATATCATTTGAAATTAAGTTTCTAACTTTAGCTTTGAATCTTGAAAGATGCTTAAAGGTCTCAATGCTCAAGGAAAGTGAATTAAACATATTGGTAGGCGAGAACATTTGAAAACCCAGTAATACTTTAAGGAGGGCCATGGAGATTTATTTCAAAATGTATATGATAATTAGTCTGTATAGTATTGAAAACAAAAGGTTTACCAAAAGCTGACGGTATATCCATCATGTAGCTGGAACCAGTGATAGCAAGGCCCATGGTCTAGTTCTAAATAGTACTTGTTCTCATTTGTATATTTGATGGCATGACAAGTACTGAATATAATGTAATCTTTTTTTTTAGATCACTTGCCAAACTTTATTTTTTAATTTTTTAAAATTTATTTATTTATTTTTATCAGTTACAATTGTCTGCATTTTCTCCCCATCCCTCCACCCCACCCCAGTCAGTCCCACCTCCCTCCCCCACCTCTACCCTCCCCCTTGATTTTGTCCTTGTGTCCTTTATAGTAGCTCCTATAGACCCCTCTCCCCACTATCCCCTCCCCACTCCCCTCTGGCTATTGTTACAATGTTCCATATGATCTCACCTTTAACTGAAACATAATCAACAAAAGAAAAAAGCAAACAAAATATAACCAGAGGCATTGAAATTAAGAACATTGTAATGTAATCTTGATACTATAGATCCATGTGTTTAACTTCTCACTCTCAGACTCAAAGCAGTAAATATTTCCAAAGCTTGATGAAATTTTCAGTACACACTTATAGGGTGGCTAAAATCAGCAAGAATCATATGTATTTCTTTTGTGTATAGCATTGGGTGAAGTCATATTTCACATGTCCATCAAATTGCAAATTGCGAATTTTCTTGATCTGTAATAACAGTATATTTTGTTGAGGGCTTAATGTGCTTTCACGAATTAGGTTTTTATACATATACCTTGAAATCCACAAGAACAATGCCTGGGTTTTGTTCATGATTGTGGGTCCAAAGTCCATATACATTACCTTACAGGAATGAAAGAAATGGAATAAACTCAGTGAATTTAGGGTCATAAATTTCTATGTATTTATTCCATAATTCTAATCACTCCATTATTGTATTTGAATAGATGGCTTAGTGTGTAATAAGTATGTAATTTTGATTATAACATGTATGTATCATATCTAAATATATAATTATATTGCTATAAATGTCAAATTCTTATTTGGATTGTTTTTATATTTTACATTTTGAATAGTTTATTTTTACTGTGTTTTTCCTATTACCCTTTATCCCCTTTATACTCTCCTCCACCTCTACCACCCTCCCCCTCCTGCAGTTGTCGGAGATTCTTACTGTTTTGAGAACTTAACAATCAATGACTTCCTTATACAAGGTAATAATTTGTGTTTATACACATATATATGTATTATGTACCTATATGTATATACATATATATGCCCTCCTTTGCCTTATAGTCAGTCTAGTAGAGGTGACACATATTTGACAAGGAAATAAACTAATAATTATGAAATGTAAAGAAAGTGACTTAGATTTCAGAAGAACAAAAGAATAAGAACAGGAAGCTCCCTCAATACCAAAGGGAAGAGAGGACCCTGGTTTGTATTCAAGTTGTAGCAGCAAAAGGTGGTAATAAATGAAAAATTTCCAGATATAATTATCTTTGTTATCCTTAGAGAGATAATTACTATGCAATTATTTTATATAAAAATAGAAAAAGGCTTAGAACTGGCATATTGTCTTAATTTACACAAACTAGTTCAGTGAAGGGCTGTTTAAAGAGAGTTATTTTTATTCCAAAACTCTTAAATACTACAGAAAGGTTGAATAAGCATGTTTTCTATGGAACCAGATTAATTTGAACCCACTGAGAATAACTAAAAATTCACCTAGAATGCATCATTTAAGCACATCCAGAACAGTATCAGCTAACAGGAAAATGAATAAACTTATAACTATAGGAGGAATTTACTAATCAGAGTGAAGAAAAACACAGGAAAATAATCATGTGCCTGAACTTAATGATCTATTATTATATTTTTATCCATGGAATAAAAGCATGTCTGCAGAGCCAAATGTTTTATATTTATGAGAAATTTTTCACTCATCTGTCATAATATATGATGCTTGTAATGTAAATGTGTCATTTCTTCCGATAGTAATTTAGGGATCAAATTTGAAGTTGGCCGGCAGGGTGCTGGTAAAGGAGGGATTTTTTTCTGCAGTGGATTTATACTGTATATGGGATTACATTTTATTTAGCAGAACTGGGAATGATAAATCCTGGGTTATTCGTGTATTATGCACTTTGTATGAGATTGAGGAAAATGCTAATATTAGTGTAATTCAAGTTATGTTTTGTTTTTAACAGTTATAGATGAAAAGTCTCGATTGAATGTTTTCAAAACTATGAATTTTAATTTTTACTGCAGTGTTTAGATATATCATTAACTACATCTTAGGAATACTAAAAACTTTGTTACCTGAGTGTATGTTTTATAGAAAATATGGCTGTAGCAAACATCATCTTTCTTATTACATATAAAAATCTAGCCTTAAATAGCTAATACTCATGTTTTATATTACACATAATTTTATAAGGTTTACTTTTAAGTGATAAAGATATGTTTTTCTTGTTTCTGCTTGTAAAATTCTTTATTGGTTGCATACTTAATATATAAAATACTCATTGACTTTTATTGCTTACATAAAAATAGATTGTTTTCTTATACCACTTACACTAGATAATCTCACTAGATAAAGGCAGTACCGGATTGTTCAAATACAGCTCTTTGTAAACCAAACAATATTTTCCCCTTCTTCCACAAACCTTTGATAAATCAATATTTTTAATCAATAATCTAATAATTATTTGGATTTTTTGATAAAAGTATCTTGATGCATCAACATTTATCAATTAAATTTTTTAAATTGTAAAACATTAGTCAACCATATTTTATAGTTGCCACATTATTTTACATTAAAAATCATGACTTAGCTCTTTCTATTTGCAAAATAACCACCATTATTACATATGTAAATTGTGCCTAATATCCCTTATCTTCATAGTACCACTCTGAGTAATGCAGATTAAAAAAACACTGATTCCCAGAGCTGTTAAGAAGCAACTCGCCCTAGTTCACGCAACTAGTCTAGCCAGACAGAGAGTTGAACCAGGTTCTCTGCCTTCAAAGTCCAGGCTCCTTCCAATCACTCCATGGCTTCATCTGAGAAAAATAGCACATGTTGAATTTTCCAGAAAATCCTCTTATGTAATATCTAAAACATATTCTTTAAACAAATATACTTGCCTTCTCAACAGTTTAGGTATGATGATATTCAATATTTGGCAAACAGAGCTTCTCAGGTCTTTATAGCAATAATATTTAAAGTAATCTCTTTTTTTCAATACCGTAAGACTGAAATTTTCAGTGTCACCAAAGTAAAAGAAAATGATGTATAACGATTCTTGTTCTAAGAGTAAATGCATATTGATTTTTGAGGATTTAAACAAGTTTTTATTTTTTATTTTTTTCCATGAGTGTCAGACTCAGAGTACAGAAAGAAAGTTTGGGTTGACCTCGGTGAAGAGGAATTTTGAGGGGCAGAGGGTGAAGTCACCTCAGCAGGCGAGAACTGACTGAAATCCCTAACGAGGGATGTGTTGTATCTGAGCTGCGTCTACTTTTAGGTCCATTCCCAGTTATTTGTACGGGCTCTCTTCACTGTCGGGACATGGTACTAACATTCTTTTGCAAATGAAATCTAAATCTCTTTCACTGACAGGAAAATGAAAGTATTTCTCTGAAAACTTGCCTTGATTTGCTAGTAAAATGAGGGAGCTATGGAAGAGCTATGGAGGAGATTTCGATCGCTATCATTTTCACCTTTTATAGTGCTTCTTCTCCACTCACTCAGGAATCTTTCCTGTCCCCCTGAGGCAATTACCACTTCCGTGCTTTCAATGCTGGATTTAAGGCAATTACCCCAGAAATCTGCGCATTGGATAAATCTCCTACTTTGAATTCTAATTAATACCACATAGCAATCATATTCTCTAACTCCCTATTATTCTCTATTCCTAAAATAATTATTTTCAGGACTTATAGTAACATAAACTATAGGAACATACATTAATAATTCAAATTATATAATTTAAGTAATATATAGAGATATCTACACCACTCTATAAAGTCCAGTTTATCTTGTTCACTTAGTAGTAGTCAACAAACATTGTCAAATATGTTAAATGAATTAAAAAACTGAATAAACAAACATCACCATATCTTGCTTATTTTTCTGGGAATATATTTTCTCGGGTTCATTTATGACAGCTTTCTTCACTTGGGTCCCTAAAGTTCAAGTTCCTTTCATCCATGTCTACTCTGGACCACTGCCATGGTTTCCACATGAGTCTCAGAGGACATGTGGTCAGTTAGTTTACCACTTACCATAAAAGAAATCCCTTAAAAAAATCTATACCTGGTCATAGTTTTATTTTTTCTATGCTTTATTCTTCTAAGAATAATAGCCAAAACTTTGACAAAGTTTTCAAAGAGCTGTAAAATCCTGCCTTACGTTCCATTCCACCAAGCCTCTAGCAAATTCCTCTCTCTCACTCTCTCAGTGGAATTTAGCTATAATTATACTAGGTACATTAATTTTCCAGTTTATTATATGCTCTCTTACCTTTCTGCATTCACACATGGTTTTTCCTTGCCTATGATCGTCTTCCTCACTCCCTTTTCCTAATTTTCTCCTTTCTAACTTAGAGATAGATGTAAGTATAAGGTTCACTTCTTCTGAGGAATGGGAAGAGAGGAGATGAGCTAATTATTCTGACTAAATTCTAGATTTATGTTCCCAGATGTAGAGTCACACAAGGTTGTACCTTCCCTTCCATAACAATTCATTACTCTTACAAACATTTGCTTAATTTCCCTAGTCCATTTATTCTCCAGCACCTACCATTGTAGTATTTAGCAGAATATGGTAATTGATGACTTTTTCTAGAATGAGTAAGTGTGTATGAGGGATTAACAAAAATACTATTTAAATGCAGCTGAATTTTTAGTGCTCAGATGAATTCCTCATTGGCTTCTAGATCTTCCATCACTTCTCTCAAAATGATTTGTTTTATACTCACTTTGTTTCCAAAAAAGTAGTTTCTATTTTTCTAGTTATATCCTGCCTGAGATATTGTCAGCTTAATAAAAACTCAGGAAATTTGTCACTAATAGACTTCTTTTGCAGGAAGTCTTGAAAGAAGTTCTTCAGAAAGAAGTAAAATAATACAGTCAGAAATGAGAATCTGCATCTATAGTGTAAGAACGTTAGAAAAGGAACAAATTAGGTAAAAATAAAACCTTTCATTTTATTTTATTAACTGACCTATAGATAAGTGAATGACAGTTTTATTGTTACTATAAGTGGTTAACTAGCTATTAATAAAAGGAGCAAAAGAATAAGCCATTGAGCTTAATAAATTGGAGAGCAAAAACCAAGAAGTGATAGCTTCACACCCCAAGGGGTTACCGAATTTCTCTGCCAAGGAAATTAACACTCCTCTTTTCCTCCTTTCTAATACCAGATTGTTGTGGGGCACAGGGGAGATGCTTGACCAAAGAGGCCTGTCACTATACCCTGGGGAACAATGGATTGGTTAAGAGGTACAACTATCAAAAACCCACAAAAACTTGGGAAGTTGATTGTTCATTTTGGAAAAGCATGTGGTCTGTCCCAAAACCAAGTTAATATAACCCCAGGGGAACAAAGAAATCCTGTCTCTTGCTCACTCTTGACCTGCACTTGCCCAGTTAATTCATGTGCTCTTACCAGGTAGCATGTGACCATCTGGGTCTAGCAGCTACTGGGGCCTGCAGTAGATGTGGGGCTCCAATGGACTGAGCTGTAATATGAAGCAGAAATTCTGGACACTGGCTTTTATTCTGGCCTTGCAGAGGACATTGTTGGACATTTTCTATGGCAGAACAGACACAGATGGGACAATGGAAACCCAGGGGCAGCTTCCCACACAAACAAAAATTTTTCTAAAATTGGTAATTAATAATATTGATAAATATATTAATGAATTAAATTCATGCAGGAAAAGTAGAAGTAGATGATCTAAACAAACATATCTATTAAAAACTAAGTCAAAAATTAATAATGTTCTAAAACAGGAAACAGCAACCTGGGATGAGGACCTTTAAGGCATGAATGATGCTAATTTTTAACAATCTATTCAAGAAAGAAATAGAGAAATCACTTTTCAACTCATTGTATGATACCAACAATATGCTCATATCAGAAAAATACATTAAAATACAGAAAAACTACAGCACAATATCTCTCATGAACACAGATGCAAGAATCCTCAATGAAATGTTAGCAAACTGAATCCAAGACTGTTTGAAAATAATTATATGCCACAACCCAGTGGAATGTATTTCTGGGAGGTAAGCCTCATTTAACAGTAACAGTACACTAGTATTGGTTGTAGTATGCAAGGTCTATATAGAAAAGTCCATTGCTTTTTAAATATCAACAATGAACTTTTGGAATTTGAAATTAAAACCGCAGTGTCATCTGAATTAGCACTCAAAAAATATTTATGTGGAAATGTGAAAAAAATACATACAGGGTCTGTATGAAGAAAACACCAAAATTTTGGTAATGGAAGTTAAAGAAGATCTCAATAAGTAGAAAGATAGTCCACTCCTTGATAGGAAAAACGATGTTGTTAAGTTGCAGACCCACGCAACTTGACCTGTGACTCAGTGCACCCTAACTGACATCCCTGTAAGTTATTTTGTAGATAGCAATAAATGGGGTCCTGTGGGAAAGAAGCCAGAAATGAAACAATGCCAGTTCAGTGATTCAATTTATTTCAAGTCATAACCAGAATTAATAATAGGTAATTAATAATAGTTAAGTAAGAATTAATGATAGTTATTTTAAGAATTAATGGTATCTATTTTCTTTGGAAGGGGTGAAGTGGTGAAGACCCAGGGGGAGGTACTATGGTTTCCTTAGAGTGCTAAAATGGTCCATGTTATATCCTGTTCTTGGTTATGAGTGTGTTTGCATTGTGGTAATTCATTGAGCTGTTCAGTTAGGACTTTTCCCAGTTCTCTGTGTTTGTTAAACTTCAGGTTTAAAAACACAAGAAAAAAATAAAGAGAGAGGCAAGAGGAAGAGGGGTAAAAGGAGAGAGAGACAGAGGGAGAGAAAAACATCTGTTGTTCATAATCCCAGGAAATGCATTTGGAGGAAAGATTGTCTCTGATAGAAAATAGCCGTGTTATATTAACCTCTAGAAGGAAAAATAATCTGACTTAGTGGCATCTTTATAAGCAAAATCTTTAAGGCACTATTTCTAAACTAGACCTTTGGGGTATTGATATTTTCAGAATAAATGTAAATTTTTTGAGATTTGGGTTGGCTTCGAAAGCTTTATTATTATCAATTATTATTAATAATTATTAGTAGTAGTATTGTTATTATTCAAGCTGGCATATTAGAACATATACAAAAAACAATCTCTATATTTTGATATATGACAAGAGGTAAAATTATTTTTTTTAATGTGCTCTGGTTAAACACTTTCCACGAGACTACATATGCCAGTGATATTTAGTGTGTATATCTATATATAGATGTACCTGCCCCCTACCTGCCCTTTTACATATATCTCTCATTTGTTTAACAGAAGTTCCTATTAAAATTTACTATTTTGCCACGTCTCATATTTTGGATACATATTTTTTCTTTATTCTTCCCTTTTTTGGCAAATAATAAAATAGAAAAAAAGGCCAACTATCATAATTATTCATTGGACGTTAACAGATGAGGTTAACTGAGCCAAATGTACGGCCAGGTAAATTATTTAGGTTGACTGATCTAATTCTCAGGATGACCCTATACATTAAAATCATTATGCTAATTTTGCATACAATATCAAAAACCAGTAAATGTTAGAGCCAGAATTTCACAGGGCGGTGTGTACCCCAGGTCTGTGCTACTAAGTGAGATACTATTAGAATACCCCCCAAAAGGAAACTCCTCATCTCTCAACCCCTTTTGTCCACTTCCCTGCATGTAGTAATGTTTGTTTCTAGCACCCTGAACTATGGGAGGATGTGGTAAGCATATTTTCAGTTTATCACACGTGTAAGTGGATATGAGTATATGAGGCGCATGGAGTTAACCTCATCCCCTATTTCCACCAGGAACGAGCTTCCTTCAACTTTTTTGCATTTTAACTTGTCCCTTTGAACGTTTACTTCATGAAAGACTGATGTTTACAAGTGGAATCTCTTACTTCTTGACTCTTAATTTCCTTCCATTCACACAGAGAAGGGATGGGGCAGCACACTGGCAGATTTCAAGAACACGTGTAGAAGCAAATTTCTAGAGGGGCGTCCTTGGTGAGAGAGGTTCCTACTCTGACCAGCCACCCAATCTCACTCTCATTTTGAGTGTGCCAGCCAGCAAATCATGCAGTATCAACTTAACACCCTAAGAGAAAGCCACCTTGTCTTCATAGGCTTCCCTGAGGACATTCAGCCCACCTCCTTTCTGTGGCTGATGCCTGGCCACTTGGAGGGAAAGGAAAGCCTGGCCCTCATTACAGCTGCAGGACCTCCTCCACTGCACAGCTGGTCTGTCTGAGGCCGGAGTGCTGCAACTCCCAGGGCGGACCCCGCAGATGAACTGTCCGCACTGTCCATGATCGCGTCCCAATCTACTCTATACAGCTCTACCCACGGGGTGTCTCCCTTCCAGGATTTTCAAACTTTCTAATTTTCCTACTTTAAATGTTATGCCTTGCAAATAGACTATTGCACAGGTTGTTTGCTTGGTTGTTTGAACCTCTGAAATTATCTCCAATTCAACCTTATCATTATATTAATTTGCCTAATTGTATTTCCATTACTTAGTTTATGTTCTTAGTTATGCTTTCTAGTTTACCTTTTCCTCTTTTTTTATGATTTGAACAAGTTCTCTTTGTCTCACTTCATCTCACATTTGAACATATATTGTAGGCACAGTCAGGAGTAAACTGTGTCTGTATCTTATCTCTTAATAAGAAAAGAACCTTAGCATATTTTCACTATTTTCCCCTACCCCAATTCCCACCACTTCTCATTTTGAGATTACCTAGAATTCTCTAAATATAAAAAATATATATGGAAATGGTGATTTAGACATATATTTAAGTTTAATAGCATTACTATTGGTATTACTACTATAATAGTATTAATATTTCTTTAGTATTAAAATTTCATGAAAACTACTTATTCTTAAATAATTCTTTCAGAGAGATCCTTTAATTAGTAAGTGTTTATGAGCCTTTGAATATCAAAAAAATGTTTTTATTTGCCTTTTTCACAAGTTATAAAATGGTGGGGCAGAGAACTGTGGTTTCAAAATAATTTTCCCTCAAAATACTGATGCTGTTCCTTTGTCATCCCACATTCAATGTATCTAATGGAAAGTTCGTTAAGAATCCAATTCATATTCCTTTGTAGAGAATCTAGACCCCTTCATTCTGCTTTTCATCCTGTATATTATATTGTTTCAATTCTTCCTTTGTTGACAACAATGTTTTAAGTTTTGACATAATTTTTTTCAATTTTTATAACACTATTGTTGTGTGAATTAGATCATGACGAATGTGTCTAAACACATACATTTTCAGTCCCTAAATGTTTGGGGATTGCTCTGAGCAGTCCTGTGTTAATTATTTTCTTGCTAAATGTTTCTTGCTGTTTCCGGTTATGGCTTTTCTTCAAGTAATTAGCAAGGTTTGATTTTTTTTTAACTTTTCTTTTAATTTGACAATGTATTCATTTGTCTTTGAGTACAAATGTGATTGATTACAGGATCTTGTCTCCTGTAATTGAGTAGTTTGGGGGAGGCAGTGCTGCCAATTGGGGTGGGTTGGCATCTTCATCTCTGTTCCTCAGGGCTCCCTGTCTCCTTGAGGTGGGGTATCTTCCTGGGACACCCACTTGAATCTGCAGCCACTGGTAGGTGCTTTACTTGTTGTGAAAATACACCTACTAAATGCTGCTCCTTCAAGCAGTGTCGGGGTGTAGGCAGAAATAAACCTGTCTACTTCTGCAAATTCTCACTTTTGATTAGTGTCTGTAATGTTTGTTCCCTGGCTTCCCATTCCGGTTCATCTACCAAGTCTATGCTTAGAGCCATCCAAAACGTGTGCTACCTCCACAGCTTTACTTTGTGTTTTTTATATTACTTAGGGTTTTATCAGAGAAGCAGAACTATCAGTGACATGCAATAGGGCATTGATTGTGGTGATTCACCCTTACACACTGTGGTGGTGAGCCTGGGTCAGTGTGTAGGTCCAGAAAGGCAGCTGGATGCACAGCAGGGACCAGCAAAGACAAGTTCAAACCCATGAGGACAAACGGAAACTCTCAAGAACAAAGGAGAACCTATGTCAGCCCGGCAGTGCCTCCAACCTTGACAGTGCAAATGATCTGCAGAAAAAGCTGGCAACCCACACAAAAGTGCTTGGCTCAGGCTTCGGAGAACCTGAAGGCAGAGCACCTGGTCGGGCTTATGAGCCAGTAGATCACTGTGGATGTGTGTGACTAACGGCACCTCTGTGTCCCGCCGTGATCTTTACACCACAACGACTGCTCCTCCAGTTTGCCTTCCAATCTTGCGCAGCTTTCTCTAGTCCAGTGCATACAATAACGAGAATTCTGGGAAACAAAGCTAAGTTGGCACAGTCCTAGGCTACCACAGTCAACCGCTTCTCTTGGTATCTGTGTGCATCCCTTTCATGTACACTTAGTTTTCAAGTAAAAGAAAAAATCATACTTTCACCTGCAGTATTTCTGGTTTCCCTCATACAAGAAAACATTCTAACTGCTCCCCAAAAGGGACACAGAGTTCCATTGTCCACCTGTGGGTGAGGTTCACCCCACTTTTAGCTGAGTTATACCTCCTTAATATGCTGTTGCCTGAATACTAAGATATAAGATAACCTACTACTGCCACTTATATGTGAGGTGACAGATGTATGGGAGAAGGGGGAATGTGTTACCCATACACTAACACATTCATGCCACAATGAGGAACTATAACATAACTATTATAATCCTCATTTCCATAATGGTCACATGGATATGTCTTCTAGAACTTCGTTCTTTTATTGCCCATACCTTATTTTCTTCAGCACCTGCATCCTCTTGGTGGTTTTGGTTCTTTGTCTGATGAGGTGAACCAAATCTTCTTCATGTCTGAAGCTATTCATAGTCCAGCCCTGGCTCCTTTATTTTTCTGTAATTTTCCATCGAAGGGAGTATTAACAGGTGTCCTAGATGAAATCTTATATTCCAGACATATGCCTCCTACTGCCACTGTGTAATAGCAACCATATTTTTCTTTGATAAGATAGATTTATTTCTGAGGCCAATGCAGTGACCCCTTCATCCGCATGAGAAGGTGAAAAAGATCAAGTGTCAGTGTCATCCTCCATTTTTGTTAAAATAAACTTGTCATCTTGGATCCCATTACATTGTGAAAAAGTTGTAGAGATAGTCCAGAGAGTTCCTGTGTACCACACAGTTTTCCCTAGTGATAGCAGCTCACACTAGCATGGTGCATTTATCACAACTGATGGACCACTATTGATATATCACTATTAACAATTTGACTCAAATGGCCCTAGGTGTTCCCGCATGTCCTTTTCTCTCCAGGACCCCACCTGGGATATTACACTGCATTTACTTGTCATGTCCCCTTAGCTTCCCTTTGGCTGTGACAGTTTCCCAGACTCTGGGTTTTACTGACTTTGAGGAGTCATTTAATGGTTTGGAAAGTACTGGTCAGGTAGTAAGGAACTGGTCATGTCGCTTAATGTGTATTGGTCTGATGTTTTCATGTGATTAGACTGAAGTTACAGGTTTTCGTGAGAAAGACCATTTGGGTGGACAGACCTTCCGTTTTAATGGAAACAGTCCCCTGCTGGCATCATTCCCCCCTTGGGAATGAGGATGTAGACAGTACATGTTGTCCTTTAGACATCTGATTCTGAAAATTTTGTAGTCAGATACATTAACATAAGGTCCAATTCCCTGTAAGGAATCAACTCTCTTCAATTTGTGATGAAAATTCAACAATAAATATGTCCCTTGCTTACAAAGTATGTAAAATTTATTCTGCTGGACCAATCATCAAAAATCTAATCTGAAAACAAATTTTGTGCTCAGCTCATATTTGAAAGATGAACCTAATGAAAATAAACCTATAACCTATTTTTTAAAAAATGTGAATGAGGCCATGTTTTCAAGATTTGGGTGTATAGGAAAATTTCTTTGAACATTAAACTTGGTTAAAAGGTAAACCATCTTGATCTTGATAACTAATTTTATTTATACAAGGGAGAGCATTACATAGCCTCTCAAAGGTAAATTCTTTAGATCAGCACATGGTTACGGGTTGAATTGGGTCACACCACAAAGGTATGTTGAAATCCAAAGCCCCATTACCTCTGAATGTAAAGTTATTTGGAAATAGGGTCTTCCTAGAAGTAATCAAGTTTTGAAGAGGCCATTAATATGGGCCTTAATCCAATATGAATATTGTCCTTATGAAAAAAAATTGTGCAAAGAACAGCACTTGAGAGAATGATATGAAGATGTACAGGGAGAAGATAACCATTTGACTAAAGCGATACAGCTGCAAACCAAGAAATGCCAAGGAATGCTGGGAAACACCAAACGCTGGAGAGGCAAGGGAGGCTCTTCCCCTAGACCCCGCAGATGGAGCATGACCCCACTGACACCTGGAGTGTAGACTTCTGGCCTCCAGAACTACGGGACAGTAAATCTCTGTTTCTTCAAGTCACTGAGTGTGTTACTCTGTTATAGCAGCCCTACCAAACTAGGACATATATTTAAGTGGAAAATAAAAGTATCTATCTATCTATCTATATAATTTTGTAATATTATAAACATGTGTACACATACATGTAATTTACAACATGTTTTCTCTGTTAATCATTGCTTTTGCATCCTGATGTAAATGGCAATTCATAATTCGAAACATATCCAAACCAGTCCCTTAGCAGTCAAATACCCAAATCTGCTGTTGAGAAATTAAAGTTAAAACTTTCCTGCTTGATTGTATTTTGGATTTGAGTATTCATAATAGATATAAAAAATCAAAAACTGCAGTATATATTTATTGCAATATGTTTCGTGCTAAGACCCTGTACAGTATAGATGCTGCAGCTTATTTTATATGAATATAATAAAAATAATATTTGAAGTAAATAAACATTGACATATTCTCCTAAAAGATATGAGTAGAATATTCCCCAACTATATCTGTTTCAATTTTGTTAAGGTATATACAAAGAACTATTGAATCAAATGACAATGAAAATATATTCTATATGAGGACTGTCTGGAAAAAGTCCAGCCATTGTTAATACAACAAGAGTGGTTTGCATGACATTGATGTAACCTCGCAGCCAAGGAGAGTGGACTGAAATGTGCATGTGTGAATAATGAAGACCTCACTGTACCAGTCAGTGGGGGTGGTAGAGGCTGCTGAGTGAGCATGTGCACGGTGTGACTGTCGCACCAAAATGACTGAGCAAGTAGAACAACAAATCTACATCAAATTTCGCATTCAGCTTGAACATTCCTCCATGGAAAATATTCAGATGATTTAAAAGGTTTTCAAGTATGATGCAATGAGTACCGCACAAATAAAAGTGTGGCACAAATGCTTTCAAGACGGTTAAGAATCTGTTGAAAGTGATGCATGTTCTGGAAGGCCTGCAACAAACAGAACACCTGAGAATGTTGAAGGTGTACAGGCTGCAATCAGCAACAACCAGTGACTGACAGTGCGGGCACTAGAGTCTGATCTGGGGATTCCAGAAACTACTGTGTCTGAGATTTTGAGGCAGGCTCCTGGCATGAAACGTGTCATGGCAAAATTCCTTCTGTGGCCTCTGCTACCATAGCAGAAGGAACGTTGTGCTTCAGTTGCTAATGACTTGATTCAAGTCATTATCAATGAACCAGATTTCCTCGTGAAGGTCATAACTTTGAAGAGGACTGAGGCGTCATTGTCCTATGTACAATGTTTCTTTTATCTTGTATCTTCTTCAGTAACTGTCTCTATTTTTCATAGTATATGGTAGGATGCTTTCTGGACAGACCTTGTATATTTTACAAATTTTAAATTTTCACAAGGGGATCTTAATAATGTGTCATAGTTTGTTCATAGTCTTTATTTTTCCTTAGTAGTGCTATATAAAACAATGATGCAGCTCATAATTAACCATTTCTTAGTTTTAAAGGATGTAATATCAGTTACTAGGAGATCCCTTTAGAGTTAAGGGAGAAAACAATTATCAAAAACATCAAGAGGTCAGAATCTATTCTGACTTTAATTTTAGGCACTATTTAGTGACCAGCCCTTGTCATGATAAATGGAGAAATGTTTGCATTTATACATTTTTTTACTTTTCTTTACTTCAAAACTTTATATCATATTTACTTTCACTGTAGTATTAACATTTTATTATATAAAAATACATCTTATAATTATTTAACTTTTGTTCTCCATATAAAATGATGTAATGTGTTTCATTAGTCATTTTATTATTTTATTTATAACTCCGGTGTTCCTTATTAAACATCCTCTAGAATCTTGACAAAATCAGAGTATAACTTCTGACTTTAAATTTGAATAATATAAAACTCTTTGTCCATACTTTATTCATAAACTGGTACATGGATGTCTACTATTTTAGCACTAGAAGCTGTTTCGGAAAAACCTGAGGTCGCACTAAAATTTCCCTGAAGTTTTGGATTCTTTACAATCAAAACACGACACGGCTTCTTGTTGGCAGGTCTGGTTCAGAGCACGCAGTTTCCTGTCCCTCACATGACCACCCACACCTCCCGCCACATGATAGGACTTGATCTTCAGATTCAAATGTGTCCTGCTTCAGGAAGCTTTTCTTCCTTTATGAAATTGAATGTTTATTTCCTGACAGTTTTTAATGCTTAAGAGTTCAGTATCACCATTGTATCACTTTTATTCCTGTCTATAGCCACCGAGCTCTCCCCAATTATTTTATGCTCCTGTTCTTTCTACATCAATAGAATTTGATTTCCCTTGTTATCACATGTCCGACTCTGTCATCTGCCATGATTATGCCCTTATGCCGTTTCTAAAGTGTGTTCACTTTGTGACGGGTTTACTGCTCCTTTCCCTTTTAAGTCGGTGCTCAGTTTTTCTCTCCTTCTGTTGTCTTATAATATTTTTGAACTCTTACATCTGAATCACATCTCTCATGTTTTTTAGGAAAAAATATGTTGCTTATTATTTCATGAAAATTATGGAGCAACAAATCTCTGTAAGTCCTTATACCTGTCAGTAAAATTCCCCTCCTGGGAGTGTTTTCACTGGCCTTTTGCTTACACTGCTGTCCTCTCCATTCATTTTTTTTTGTTTTGGTTTGGGTTTTTTCAGAGCATCTATGTATTAGTACTATGCTATTTATTTTCTGACCCACATTTAACTTTGATTGGAACCGAGAACACATGGGGATGGTCCCGGAAAGTGAAACTGCACACTCCATCAATTTAAATTCTGCTTTGCTGTCCCCAACACCCTCAATAAAACTCTTTCCTCGAGTTTGCATCCCTTATGTTTAGTTGGGGACATTGAAGCAATTTGTTTTGCTCATTGCAAAATCCACTAAGTTGTAAGTTTTTTACTGCAGTATGCTGACCTGTTTCTACTTTAATTTATTTCTACTCTCAGTAGACATGGATGGCAGATTTTTCAAAAGGGAAGCAAGAGCCAGTCAGATATGCCTTCCCCTCACCCCCAGTTTTGGAAAAACTTAAACATTTATTTACATTTTAATATTTTGGAACTAAAAAATTAAGCTTTTAATAGAAGTTTACAGTTGAACCTTTTTACAACTTTATTGAGGTATAGTTGATATACAAAACTGCACATAATATACACACCTTTATGAGTCAGTCATGCATATATCCCATGATAGCACCACCACCCTCAAGGTAATAAGTACATTCATTTGCTCTGGAAGCTTGTTTGTGTGGTTTTTTGTCTGGGTCTGTGTTTGTTGAAAATATTTAATATGAGATCTTCCCCCTTACAAAATATTAAGTTCATATTACCATACTGTTATCTACCGGCACTCTGTTTTGTAGACCTCTAGAAAGTACTCCTTGTGAATAATGGTAACTTCATACTCATTGAACAACTGCCCACTTGACCCTGCTTGTACTCCCTAGTAACCACCAGTCTATTCTCTGCTTCTGTACGTTTGACTAATTCAGATTTTTCATGTAAGCAGAATCATGCGCTACTTGTCATTCTGTGACTAACTTTTTTTATACACCTTAATGTCTTCCACATCCATCATGTAGTCACAAGAGGCAGAATTTCTTTCTCTTTAAGGCTGAATTATATCCCATTGAATCCTTCTGTCAATGGACATTTAAGTTGTTGCTATACTTTGGCTGTCTTGAGGAGTGCTGTGATGGTGACCAAAGTTCTGCCACCCTGAACCTGCCTTTTGGGGATATTGTTTTAAGGTGTTTATTAAGAAATAAGACTCAGAGGGAAACTGTGACCCTCCCCTCTTTCCTTCTCAGGAGATTCAGACAGAGAAACCTGCTACAGAAAGAAATCTTAGCATGTCACTTTAGCCTAATTTGAGTTAAGTATGGTAAATAGAGGCCTCAGGCATGGGACTGTTATCTAAATATCCCCTGTGTCCCTCAGTTTCTGAGTCCCCTAACAGGATTTTCCTGCCATGCATTTCCCTTATTTAACTACTTGTGCATCACCCATTCTGTCTTCTGAAATCTAACAACCCTTTTTCCCTGTTTTCTCCTTTGTCCAGATATGTCTTATACACCTAATGTTGCTTCGCTGACTTTGGAACGTCTGCGCCTATGTGAATTCCCCATGTGCATATATTAAAACCTTGATTCCCTCCTGTTAATCTGTCTCTGTTAGTTCAATTAATACTCAGCCTCAAAAAATTTAGAAGGTGGGAGAAGAAGTATTGATCTTTTTAACCCCCACACCTGCAATGAACATGGGATGCAGATACTACTTCAACATAGAGAATTTTTTCCTGCAAGAGTGGGATTGCTGAATCACATGAAAGTTCTATTTTTAATTTTTTGAGAAACCTCCACATATTGTGCACAAGCAGTCACACCATTACATTTTCACTAACAGTGTACAAGGGGTCCAATTTCTCCACAACCTCATCGAAACTTGTTACCACTGGGCAAGTGGGAAAGTTATTCAGCATTCTGAAACAACCTTTTCTCACCATTAAGGAGGATAAATTAGCTTCCTTATCTTGCAGGTTTGCTGAGGATTAAATGAGGTATTGCACAGAAATCACATATTTCTGATGCCTAATAAGAACCACAAAATTGGGAAATAGACTTCCAGCCAAGATGGAGGTGAAGGTAGACATGCTTTACCTCCTCACACAACCAAAAGAAGGATAACAACCAATCTAAAAACAAAAGACAACCAGAACTTCCAGGAAGTCGAACTGCATGGAAGTCCAACAACCAAAGATTTAAAGAGGAAACATTTAGTCAAATGGGTAAAAAGAGTGGAGCCAGGGAGCCAGGGCAGAGAGGGCACAGTGTGGTGTGGAGAGGTGGCTGCAGCGAGGCAGCAGCTATGAGGCGGCAATGGTGGCAGCCAGCAGAACGGATGGTCCCACATTCATGTGAAGCAGATAAAAACTGGGAGGGACAACTGCAGAGTGAGTGATTCAAACCCCAGGCCACACCACACAGCCCAGGGTTCCAGTGTCAGGAAACTAAAGTCTCCTAACCTCTGGTTGTAAAACCCACTGGGGGTTGGGGTGGTGGAAGAAACTGCTGGTCTTTTAGGAGAGTCTATTTAAAGGACCCGCAGGGTCCTAGCACATATACAAACCCACCCACTCATGCAAAGAAGCACACACTACGCTAGCCGGGTGCTGGACTGCACTGCACTTTAATATGGAGCAGAAACTGGGTGGCCTGCATTCTGGTCATATGAAGACAAGACTGGACATTTTACTGGCAAGAAAGACTAAGATGAGACATTAGGAAGTTAAGAAGGGAATCCCCTTAATTTTCATCAATAAAATTTGTCACAGAACCCCATCCTCCAGTGTGGGTCTCAGGAAATTATTTCCTCGTGACACTGTAAGAACTCCACTTCCATCAATAACATTAATGCAAAAAAAATGTAGAAAGAATAAAATAAGCCATTCAGTTCATAAGTGGTGGTGTTACTTTACCTAATTCATAGTTCTTAGAAACCCTTGAACGTTACAAAGGTATTTTATAATTTGAAAAACAAAGTTATTGAACACAATGTTCTGCTTTTGATTTGTATTATATTCTAATTTTGGATTAGAAATAAATTATGAAACTATAATATCCAGAAATGGTATTATTCACGGCTTAAGATCAAATATGAACATTTCCTCCAACTTCACACCTCACTTACTTGTACCATTTATAGAGGTTGTCGATTTTGAGTTAACTAAGAGACAGACCACTGTTTTTTAAAACATTTCTTAAGCACAAACAAGTTACTTTCACATACATGGAAGCTAAGGAAAAATAAGTCAGCTGAAAACATCCCAGATTATTGGAGTTTTCAATACCTTTTGGAAGAGTTTAAACACTATTATGTTGTATAAAAATTGGTAGTAGAAAAATTAATTCAATAAATTACTTACAAATATTATACACAAAAATTGCTTAGCATATTTCCTAAGAGGTATGACTATTTATAAAACAACATTAAACAGTTTAAAGAAAACAGCTTGTGTGAGAACAAATATCAATTCACACTCTGGCACATTAATGATTCTTTGGGGAGAAGACTAGGGTTTTAAAACCAATTTTTTTTACTTTGTATTCAGTTCCTCCAGGGATCGATGACTTGCTTTGTCTAATGTTACCTTTTAACAGAGAATTAATAGTTTTCAAATGTCTCATTTTAAATATCTCTGGGAGTTATACAGTATCAGTGAGTTGATACAGATCCCTTTTCAATTCTAAAACATGAAGAAGTAATTTGGATATCTGTTGTGCAAAGTCTGTCCAGAAAGTGTCCCACCATGTATTATGAAAAATAGAGACAGTTGCTGAAGAAGATACAAGATAAAGGAAACATCGTGCATAGGAAAATAACTGCCTCGGTCCTCTTCAAAGTCATGACCTTAGTGAGGAAATCTGGTTCATCGGTAGTGATTTGAATCAAATCATTAGCAACTGAAGTACAACGTTCTTTCTCTCTGGTAGCAGAAGCCACAGAAGGAATTTTGCCATGACACCTTTTATGCCAAGATCCTGCTTCAAAATCTCAGACCCAGTAGTTTTTGGAATGCCCAGATCAGCCTCTAGTGCCCGGGCGCATTGTCAGTCACTGGTTGTCGTTGATTGCAGCCCGTACATGTTCATCATTCTCAGGTGTTCTTATTGCAGCCCTCCAGAATATAGAGCACTTTCAACAGGTTCTTGACTATCTTGGAAGCATTTGTTCCACTTTCATTTACACTGCATTCCTTGCATTGCCCTCGAAATCCTTCTGAATCATCTGAATAGTTTCTGTGGAATAATAATATGCACGCTTAACACAAAATTTAATGCAGATTCTTTGCTCTATTTGCTCAGTCATTTTGAATGTCACAACCACACAGTACACATGCTCACTCAATGGCACCTACTGCCTCCACTGACTAGTACAGTGAAGGCATCATTATTCACACATGCCCTTTTCAGTCCACACTCCTTGGCTGCCAGGTTACATCGATATCCCACAAATCGTTCCTGTTATATTAACAATGGCTGGATTTTTTCCAGATAGACCTCATATTTATTGCACATTATTTCAAAATAGTCTGTGATGAGTGTGAAGAACTCTGTGTGCAGGTCAGTGCTATACGGTTTCTGCCGGAGAATCTGGAAGGCTGAAACCAGTTGGAAGCCATTAGCCTGTCCACTAGAAGGATGAGGAACAAAATAGGCACAGATGGACCTGAAAAAGATGAAAGGGGGGAAAACTTTCTGCACACAAGTAATTTTTAGTATTATGATAATTCACCAAGTGCAAGAAATAAACATTAGAATAATCTCTATGTTTCATGTCTTAAATGCCAATACACCTGTTTCCCCCCAATTTTATCATCAGTCTAATAGCAGCCCTTTAATGTCATTAGTTTCTCCGAAGAGCCTGTGTCTCCGTCAAAGGCAGGAGACCTTGTCAGTTTGTGTAGGTTGTTTACTAATCAGCAGACATTTCAACAAACAGGAACAACTCAAGCTGAGGAAGCTGACACATTTTACGGATTAATTAAACTATAAAATAAAGGCTCTAATCCCATAATTTCAGGTTGGAGTGAATCATTACAAAATCAAACTAGTTTGAATTTTACTTGTATCTAAAGAGCAATTCGAGTGAGTGGCCATAAAAAGAAAGTATATTTAAATTTATGGGAGATATCATTTCAACTCAGGCAAAGGAATACTAACAATTTCACTTAATTTCCAGCTGTGTAAATGTTCTCCCACTAAAAGACACATAGGCCATTTAAAAAGCAGTGTACATTCAAAGAATGACACAAAATTGCATGAAGGCAGTATCTGTACTGCTCAGATACGCACCGTAATGTTCTTTTAGGACAATAAATTAAGAAGAAAATGGAAAATATATAGTTTTTAGTTGAAGAACAAAATAAGAGTAGGCTTATGGGAATAGCGAAAACCTTCCTTGGCGTATTAGCTAAGGTAAAATAAACAGCCAGTCCACTTGGCATCCGGAAGGCAGAATGGCCCTTCCTGTAGCCCTGCCCCGGGGCAGCGTGGCACTGCTCACCAAGAAGAGAGTGTCTCTGTGCCCAGGTGCTGACAGGCACAAAATTTAGCTTAGATGTGTCACACACCCCTCCTCCTCAAAGGGAAGAAGGCAACCCCTGGGGGAAGAGGAAAGGTTGATACTTTATTAGGAATTCAAACTACAGCACTAAGGGGAGTGGAAAGAGTGTGACCCTCTGAGTGAGGTGATGGAAATGGAAATAGTTAATCTAGAGCTAAAGAAATGTAACGTTATTTTTTTCAGTTTCATACTCTGTGGTTTAGAAAAGTATCCATTCAGCAGAGAGTAACTCACAACAATCACGGCACTGCCAAGGACCACAGCAGAACGGGTCTCTGCATGATACTGAAGATGTATGGATTAAAAGAATGAGGAAAGTGGTTATTTAAATACACAAAGCTTCTCTCACAGTCTTCTTCGTTTCACTTTGCTGTCCAAATCCATTTTAAGTAGAGAAATGGAAGAAAACTTTAAGTTGTCCCAGGGATCACAATAATTTTATATCCCACACATGTATTTCTGAATATTACAATGCACACATAAGCCATGCCGGTGACCAGAGGAACCGCACTGACGAGCTTCCCGAGGTGGAGAAGTAAGGATATTCATGAGACATTTGGCTTCTGCGCCACAGCGCCTGCGGAAGCGCCCACTGTGTGTCTTATATTCCACAGTGACATGCACACACTGTGCCTTCTCTCAAAGGACAAGGGGATGGCCTTTATGCACAGTCTTGTATGTATTTAAGTTGAATAAATAGTTTTAAATTATGTTCCGTGCCCTAGACCTTACATATTTTTTTAAATATTAGATATTTATAAGATTCCTTCTGTTCTGTTCCCAAAGTCCATACTTAAAATCTATGACCTTGGGAATCCTCAATAAATATTTATTAAGTGAATAAAAGGAGAAAAAAAAGACTTTAGTCGAATGCTGCAACTCAAAGCACACACTGAGATATTTTGAATCCCATGAA
The DNA here is from genome assembly GCF_022682495.2 of Desmodus rotundus. Classification (NCBI taxonomy): domain Eukaryota; kingdom Metazoa; phylum Chordata; class Mammalia; order Chiroptera; family Phyllostomidae; genus Desmodus; species Desmodus rotundus. Next base: position 185,962,593 of record NC_071387.1, on the reverse strand, counting down.
GAGTTTATAATAGGAATTCATAATCAAATCACATTATTAAGCGCCCAGGTGTGCAAGGCAGTGCGCTGGGCACCGAGCAGAGCATAATGAAATCAGTCTGAAATCAGTTCAGTGCTGTCCTGAAAAGAAAAATTATAATTTTAAGTAACATTTCCAGAAATATAATTCTTATAGCCCACCAAGCATATTCCTTGAAGAAGTAACATGGGTACTGTTAAGAACATAAAGACACAGCTTCTGACTCAAAGATACCTCTAAAATACAATATATATACTTCTAGGTGTGTACCCAGGGAGAACTCGATTTTATAACAGAGTGCTCCGGTGAACATAAAGTCGGTCTTAGGTTGTCTGTGGAAACGGTTGCTTTTATTGCCTTATTTAAAACTCAGTCAGAACAAGTGGCAAAAGCTCTAACTTGATTGCACAGTCTTCCTTACCCCCAGACGGCATCACTCATCAGGTTGAGAAGTGGGCTTCATATGCCTTCCCCTTAAATCTGGGTGCACTTATAACTACAGTGCACAAGCGACATTATGTGACTTCTGAGGGTCAGCCTAAAGGCTGATACAGCTTCTGCTGGCTTCTCTAGGAGGGTCCTACTTCAGACCAAGTCACCAGGCTGTGAGGAAGGCCAACCAGCCCACAGGCAAGCTCATAGAGGCCTCTGTGGAGAGGAGCTGTGTATAGCCGGCCTCGGCCATGGTTGATCTGGGAGTCCAATTCAACATTGAATTGCCAGCCATCCAGGAGGTGGCCCTTCCACCCACAGTAGAGCCACCCCAGGCAATGCCATAAAAGCAGAGAGAAGCTAGCTATGCTAAGTCCTGGTCGAATTGCAGATTCATAAGCAAAACAAATATTTTTTGTTTTAAGAAAAAGCTACTATCTTCAACCCTCTATCTTCTCGATTGTTGGTTTGCTAGGCAACAACAGGTACCTGGGCCACCAAGTTTATAGAGATAATGTGTGAGTATCAGTGTGTGCACATATGTGTTTGAGTGTGTGCGTGTAGATAGATATACATACACATATATATGGATATTATCTGTATGTTTTAATTATCTAGTATGTTAATTAAATAGACTGGAAAATAAAAACTGAGTTAAGAATACATAAATCTGCCCTGGCAGGTGTGGCTCAGTGGATTGAGTGCTGGCCTACAAACCAAAGAGTCACTGGTTTGATTCCCAGTCAGGGCACATACTTGGGTTGTGGGGCAGGTCCCCCTGGGGGGCCTGTGAGAGGCAACCACACATTGATGTTTCTCTCCCTCTCTTTCTCCTTCCCTTCCTCTCTCTCTAAAATTAAATAAATAAAACGTTTTTAAAAAGAATACATAAACCTCATGTGAGTGAGAGAGAAGGAAGCATGTAACACTTTAATGGAAAAGGATGTCACTGAACAGCTCATATTTAACTTAACACGGGGCTAAGTAGAAAGAGCCAGACAACCACAAAATTGCTACGAGCAATGGTCTCTCTATTTCTTCCCTGAATGTTGCATCTTCCCCCTCAGCCTTTACTAAAATCTCAGGTAGGATCCTCAAGATACTTCAAATGCCACCAGTACTTAATTGAGGAATTTTATTCCCACAAACTTCTCCATGAACGTAAAGCAATGAAATCAAAGATTTATATAAGCATGACTTAGAAAAAAATGACATAATTCATATTCTCAAAAATAGATTCTTATTGTGTCAGTGAAAAGACATTTGTATGCCTTAAAATGACTCAGTAATTTTCAAAAGGAAATATCACACAGTGTCACAGAAAATGCAGAAGTTTAATTTAGTTTCTAATAATATGAGTGTTAACTTCTAAACTTGGGGTATTATCCTTACTTTAAAAAAATGTAGGGTCCATGGGGCATAAAGACTAGATGCGTTTAATTAAAACAGAGAAGAAAACCAAATGCATTATCCCTGTATCTACATTAGTGTTTACCCCACAGGGAATCTTGATTTTATTTCACTTTACATTGTTTTCTTAATTTCACTTGCCTTCTCTAAGAGAAGTTAAATATTTCTATGAGTAAGCTCTTAAAATTTTCCAAAACCTTTATTAACATTTAAAGTGTTCGATTGCTCCTTAATATGCTGGACCAGCATAGTGCACCCGGAGCCATATAGGTACGGGTCGCTACCCAGCGTGTTCATTCCAGGGCGTCAGCACTCCAGAAGCAAAGATGAGAAAGCGTTTCTCATTTGGTAGCTACTGAATGATATTTAGCATCATGGACTGGTTTATGTGATTGCAGGTGAGGGCAGGAGAGTATAAAGGATGTGAGCAGCACCAGGCTTGAGGGGCATCATTAAAAAGGAAGTAAGTAAGGTCCTGCCTGACTGGTGCGGCTCAGTTGGTTGGGCACACACCGAAATGTTACCGGTTTGATTCTGGTCAGGTACATGCCTGGGTTGCTGGTTCCGTCCTCAGTCAGGGTGCATACAAGAGGCAACTGATTTATGTTTCTCTCTCACATCAGTGTTTCTCTTATTCTCTTTCTCCTTCCCTCCCCCTCTCTCTAAAAATAAATAAATAAAATCTTATATAAGAAAAAAAGAAAAAAACAAAGGGGAAGGCTACTATTTCTACATATTAGCTTAGCTGGGGAACACTAATCCCCCTTTCCAACTTTGCTGTTAGAGAGTGGCTATAGCTTACCTGTCTTGGAAAACCTTTGACCGGAAAATAAAAGTCACAGACACAGCAGAACTGCTGTTGTTGGTTATGTTACTCTCTCTCCTGATCTAAGCAATTCTCATTATAAAAACATTACAAAATGCGTATGAACAAAAATTAAACAAAGAAAAAGATTGTGGGATCCTGCTGTACAGACATCAGCACCGGTTTCCTTTTGGACTGTGTTCTTTCATGTTTTATGTAAACATGAGGTACACATGAAACAGAAATAACACACTTCATGTTATCTTACTTTTTCAACATAATAATAATTTACACTCTTTTTCTAGGTACTGGCATTATTTAAGTAAATAAGTTTTACCACACCATTATCAATAGTTGCAATAATATTTCTTTGAATCAAAGTGTCACAATTTATTTTTTTAATGATATTGGTCCTTGAAAGTTTTTATTACCCCAAGGTAAGACGGAAGCTGATTTAAGGCTCTGTGGAGAATCTATGGAGAACTTTGAGTCCTATGCTCTGACTGTGTAGGTCAAGCGTCCGTATCAGAGCAATCCGAACTTGGAGTACTGTGTGTCTGTGACCATGTCCTGGCTGTCCCACGAGAGTCTCAGAAGCCACACAACATTCATGATCCACCAAAGTAAAATTGTATGCAATTTTAATCCTTCTCCATGATACCTACAGATATCAGGCTCTTTAATTCTCCTTAGAACTGATCTTCTCTCATTTTTCAAATTGTTTTCACTGACTTCCTGTTATTTTTCTTTATCTAACATCTGTGTTCACTTTCTCGTTGGGGCACTGACTGTGGTGGGGAGGTACTTCTGATGGCTCTCTGCAGAGACCTCGCTGCTTTCCCATACAGCACACACCGAATAGTGCAGCTTGAGTGATGTGCGGGTCTCTCTCCAGATCAAATTTAAGTGAAACTGAGCTTCTAAATCCTTCTCCTCTAGATACTAACAGTGGGAGGCTGTGAAGTTAATATTAATGGCATGTTGGTTGCTAAACAAGACTCGTGCTTTACATTCTTCTTCACAGCCATGCTCTCTTCACGGCTGAATCTCTGGACACTAACACAGGTGGGAAAAGCTGGCTCCTGCCACAGTCAGACGGTGGAGAATGGCCCCCTGTGTGAACACCTGCCTCTAGAACATAGTTCTAGTCACGACAGTGTAAGACCACAGCGTATTTCTCTTCTAATGGATTTTTTGAAGGTCCCCGATAACTGTAACTCGAACACACTTCACGTACAACTTAAAACCTATCTGATATACACCAAGCACACTTTATTTTGCCTGTTGATTTTCACCTCTCTCTCCAGCTATAACTCAAGCACTTTGAGTTTAGGTACATTTTCTTATTTTTTTTCAGGGTCTAATATATAACCAAACACATAATAATAGTAAAAATTGTTGAATTTACTACCAAACTTAAATTACAAATCAAACAAGGCAAAGTGATTCTCACATTTGAACTTATTTATGTAAAATATTCTGAAGATAAAATAAATAATAAAAGGGGGTAATTTAACAGGTCAATTTTCTTGATCAGGTATATTTCTTAACACCGGGGTTGTAAAAATGTAAATTGTTCAAACACTGTAACTTACAACCTATAAGCTAAAGAAATACGAATGTAAATTTATTTATTTCATTTTAATCAAACTATTACTCTAACATATTTATAAGGTAGTGAATTCTTATTTTTGGACTTCAGAATATTTAAAATATTCTTTCTTTTGCTATTTAAATACCCCTTTGAAGATTATTTTTGTAAATGGCACAATTTTCATTCCTACTGCCCAAATTAACAGTATCTTAAAAAGTAAAAACAAGTGCATATTTTATTTAAACATTTTATTGGCAACGTCACTCAAAGCCCTGATTTAGCTAAGCTTTCTCGCTGTGATGCAACTGTTCTCCTGCCAAGACAGAAAAAAAAAGAAAGATTTTGCTAAAAATTTGCTCCCAGGTAGCCAAGATTCGAAATGAATACTTTCCCTTTCCCACTAGCCCAATTTGAAGTTTTCATGTTCTTTAAATTTTCCCATCGCTTTTCACAACTTTTTCACCAAAGCTGAATGACAGAATGCATCCATTTGGAACCGGTACAGATGAGTGGAACCAATGATTACAAGAAAGGAATTGCAGTTGGACTTGCTTTGCTCTCCCTAAATTTCTCAAAAGGAGCAAAGGAAACATGGGCAGGTGTTCTAACACCTTTTCTCTTTCCAGTGGAGAAGTGGACTGACAGCCAAAGCCAATGCTAATTGTCATCCACAAGTGGGCTGCCAATTTACATAGACCACGTCTTCGGGTTCTTGGGGCAGCTCATTAGGAAGCGAGCTCAGCAAGGGGGAGGCATTCAAATTTGTGTTGATTGAATAAACTTCAGGAGCAGAGCAGGGGAGGTTCATTAGCATAGTAGAAGAGAGCAATTGAATTGAATTAACCACTTAAGAACTGCTGGCCCTTTGAAATTACTTAATTCTTTTATCCCTACTCATCTCATCAGTTAAGTTACTATTGCCCATATATTTTAGTGAAAGTAAGTCAAATACTATTTATGAAGTGCTGAATACTTAAAGCCTGCCATTTGACTACATAGTATATGCTTAGTTTTTGTTATTTCATTATTGTCTCTAATTATTAAAGGTGTGCTCAGGCATGATGAGGTTTAAGCGATGTAAGTTAAAATAAATTAGAGATTGAATATGACTATCTCTGGAGATAGAGGAACCATAACTTGGGTACTTGATTCAATATTTGGTGAGATAATCTTTGGGATGTTTGAGAAGAGGTTTTCCCTGAGGTTATAGGAAGGAAACAGACTGTTTTCTCTTAGGGTCAGAGAATAGGTACCTTCCCTACAAAGTAAATGCAAGGGGAACTGTCATAAAGAATAACAGAGTAATTCCCCAGTGGATGAAATGTATTCCTTTTTAACTAAATAGGAAAATTTATATACAATTACTTCAAAACTCTGGAGCACTATACCAAAGTAAGGCATAAATTGTATTTATTTACTTAACTGGAGAAGGCATTAACACAGAATCTCAACAAGACTAACGCTAGGAATCTAACACGGAGGCAGAATAAGCTGTAAATCAAGAGGAGAGAACAGCAGAGGATTCCAAGCCCAGTTGGGCAAGGCCATGAGGCCCTCTAACAACTGGCAGGACTATGGGGCAGAGATCCAGAGTGAGAGCTGGCAGGGGAGATTTTACAGAGCTACACAATGAAACCTCAGTTAATGTGCAGTACAAGTGGCTTTGAAACAGGAGAACCTTATCAAAGAAAAGAAGACTAGTCACTGTCCGGCAGCAGGAAGTAAGATACTGGGGCAGCTCCAAGGGGACTGCAATTGTGAGTCCTGCGGGAGCAGCAGTGCAGTGATGCCAGGAACTAGAAAGCCGTGTTGGTGGTTTGGAAAAGTTGAATAATATGTAGTCCTCTAGTAGAATGAAGCCTACTGTCCAGGCAAGCAAAAAATTGTGTCCTTCATTCAACTGCAACAGAATTAATTCGTTCAAACACTACAACGTGGTTCAAAAGTAGGTTTCCAGTTGTGAGTATACAAAACACAAGTTTATTTTTGTATTATTATTTATTAATTATTGTATTATTTTGCATACGAAGAACTATAAACCCACTATTGCCCCACCCAGTATTTATTGAGTACCTAAGCAGCTTCTGAGGGTGCTAGGATACAACAGAACCAATAGTAAAACAGACTCTCCTTCTGCATACTTACCAGTTTGGGAAGAGAGTGATGACTAGCTAAGCAAATTCACATGCAACGTACAAGGTGTGTTACAAGTCCTGGTATGAAAAAACAGGTGGAGTGATTGGTGGGTTGATATTTTAAGGAGAATTGTCAGGGAAGCACATTCTGCTAAAGTGAATTTGAACAGAACCTTAAATGAAATAAATTAACTTCGAATTAAAGGCTGCACCCAAGGGATCCTGCTGATAACTAAAGATGAGAGGATAACCATAGCTGGCCTGGACAGTGGTAATGAAGGCCATGCTACCTGACGGCACAACAAAATTCTGGAAAATAACAAGTGGGACAAGCTCTAGGCTTTGTTCCACTATTTCTGTGACTTTTACTTAATCCATGAGTTTACATACAAATATACAGAGCCTTACACTCATTCGTCATATGGATACAATAATTTTTATTTGGATGTTAACACTCTATTTTATTGGTAAGCTTAAATATGTTTCTCTATTTTTTAAAGATTTAATAATCATGCTAAAATAGTTGCTAGATTTCTAAGTGTATTTTTGTTAGCTAAGCCCTGAAATAAATATAAATAATTTGTTCATAGGGCATTCTTATTTAGAAGTTTCTGATTACATTAACAGTTAAAGCTAAAATTTCCAAGGAGTTTTAATAATTTTCTACTTATCACTATGCATAGAATGTTTCTCAGTGAGGTTGCAATTGTACCTTATCTGTATGTGAGATGCAAGCACAAATTACTTTTTATTATTTACAGCAGTTAGAAAAGAAATAAATTTTATGGTGTTGTAATAAACTAAGATTAAAATAAAACATTAAATAAAGAATAAATTGATCCCTAGCAAGCTTCTGTTCCTCTAAATCATAAGGAGGCTATTCTAGTTGTGTAGACATACATATTCAATGACATCTCTAAAAACCATTTCAGAAAGAAATATGATGGGATTCAGAAATAGAATGCTCTGCCCGAATGTGATTTTAATTTATGGTATCTGATCATCTTTTTCTCCATATACATGCCGAGCCCAACTTGGAGTGAAAACTTCTATTTTATAGAGATTAGAATGACTAAATTATTTCCATCATCTAAATTCAGTATATACTTTGAATTTTATTATTTGGTAAAGTATAAATTTAAAATGGGCTGATTATTTTTAACCTTTATTTAAAAGGAAAAAAATATTTCCAAAAACCTGCGGAATACACACAACTTCATGATGATGAGAATACACTTTGTGAAATTGAAATTTGGCAGTAAAATAAAAAGAAATCTTCAGATATGTCACGAACGCCGTAATCTCAAGGAGGGAAGCAGACTCGTTGCACTCGCTGTTGTTTATACTTCGTGTGTTCCCCGCGGCCAACGCGTCCTGGCTCCGGAAAGACAAACAGACGACACCCAGCCAACAGGATCTACCCACACTGGGCATTTTTCACGTGACGGACAGTTTCAGCACTTCAATTGCAGTCTCAGTCATACTGTCTTTTAATAACAAAAGATAAATTACACCTATTAAAAGATAGTTTAATATCTTTTTAATTACATAATTATTTGGTTTCAGCAGTAAAATTTAAATAGACATGTGCCAAGGAAAAACGTTCTCCAATACTTCTTCCACACCTTCTGAACAAAATCTAGAAATCCACTTTAACAAGAAATCCATTACCTAGAATTGTCACTGTTGGTGGGGTGTTCTTATCGGATGTTACAAAATGAATGTGGGAGTAAGAGTTAATGGAACACTGCACCTCCCGATAGTAGAATACATTCAATTTTCAGATTTAGATGGTATGTTCACAAAGATAGACCACACGATGTGCCATAAAATAAGAATTTAAAAAATTATCAGAATTAAAATAGCATGCTTTCTGAAAAAAATTTTTTTAATATTTAGGAAAACCTCAAATAATTGGAAATCCAAAAGCACACTTCTAAATAGTGCACTGTGGTGGAGACATAGAGCAAAGGATTGGTCAGAAAATATTACAAATGGAATGACAATTCAAATTCAACATATAGAAAAATGTTGAATTCAGCTAAAACCGTGATTTTTAAGAAATAGATCATTTTAAATACTTATAATTGAATTGAAGTTCTAAAAGAGGTGATCTAAACTTCCATATTAAGAGCTAGGAAAACAAAAGCAAAATAAACTCAAATTAAGTAGAGAAAAAAAATAAAAGCAGAGATCAATAAGATTTTAAAAATACAGAAACTAAAAAATTAAAGAAAAAAGAGGTTCTTTGAAAAGATTGACAATATCTATAAAAGTCCTAGCTAACTAATCAAGAGAGAGAGAATAAGTTATAAATACAACACATGAAAGAGGAGGTTATCACCATAGACCTTACAGATAGGAAAAGGGTAACAAACAAGCTTGTGATACAAAGTTGATGAAGGAGCTGGGTGAAGTGTACAAACATGTATAAAAACACAGCTTATCAACCCTGATTGGTGTGGCCCAGTGGGCTGGGTGATGTCCCACAAACCACAAAGGTCACTGGTTTGATTCCCGGGCAGGGGTTGTTGGCCTGGTCCTTGTTTGACAGAGTGTGAGAGGCAATTGATTGTTGTTTCTCTCCCCCCACCTTTCTCTCCCTTCCTCTCTCTAAAAATAAATAAAATCTTTTAAAAAATCACAGCTTATCACAGCAGTCAGAAGTTGCAACAGAAAATCAGAATAACCCGACTCGTCTTTTAAATTGAATTTGATTGTTTCAAAAAATTCCCTACATATGAAACTACAGGAGCATCTCATTTGAATAGTGGATTCTGTAAACCAATTAAGGAAGAAATAAAACCAGTTTATAAAAACTTAATAGAAAGAGGAGGAAAACCTTTTCAATTAATTTTATGAATTTAATCTAAATCTAATACTATACATTTCAGAACAGAAAACCAGATACATTATTGAACAATTACAGATCAATATTCTTTATGAAATAAGATCATTGTCACATGGTGTTTATTCTTTTGCCCAAACACCCACTTTCTCTGTGTGGAAGTTGACCATATACTCTATTTCTTCTCTTAGTGTTCATAAAACTAGTTTCTTTAATTTTCTCTCTAAATCTGTAGCCATTAATTCTATTTTTTCTTTAACAATATAATTTACCATTCATCAGGAGTTCTTCATAAGCTATTTCATTTCTGTACATTTGTTTGCTAGGACTTCATGAATCTAATTTCCAACCCTCCAAATATAGCCTCCATAGTTATCACTCCATCTTAAACTATTCATGTATGCACCTTCCTACTCTCAATTTTCACACAGATGCCTCAGAAATCAATACATCCCAAATCAACCTAATGTTCTGTACCCACTATAATGCATTGTTGGTATATTACTTGAAAAAAATTAAAAATAAAAACAAATAGAATAGTTAACTTCATCAGTAGGGCTAACTATAGAGAGTAAGTAAATGAGGAGTCTTTGAGATGTAAGCAAACTCAAGGTTTTAATTACAGTTGGTGAGTAAGTAAGCAATCATCTTATAAGACAGCCTGAATTTGTAAGATACATTAGGAATGCATAGGAAGTTAGTGACCTCTGATACATGCTAAAGAAATATAAGATAAATGGGATAGATAATTTAAAAAAAACTGATGAGGCAACAAGAGTGTTGCTTATTGACAGAAAGGATAGGAAGACCAAATTATAAATTCTGGATCATGTCACTTCCAGAGAAGCAGCTATGTCATTCCCAAATCAGCCATCCCTTGGTGACACTTACTGCGGTCCTATTTTGGCCCCAGGTCCTGCCAAGAAACTCAGAAGACACTTAAAAATACTTATCAGGCTCATTGGGGAGCAATTGTGGTAAAGATGCATGGTCAATATAAAATAAGTTTGTTCTGGGTGTAATTTGTCTGCAAAACTTCTTTTTAAACCTTAATTCTGCTCCTTATAATCACACCACCAGTGGGGAATAACTGGTACACCTGAGAGTGACAGGGCCTGAGAACATCGCATCACATAGGACTCAGGTAACATGGTCTCTCCATTGCCTTGCACCTATTGTTAGGTTGTTAACTCACCCCACCCCCTTCTCTTCTTCTTGCTTTGTGTATTAGAAATGAATTAAATAAAGTGTGTATTGTTAGTATCTTAATGTAGTCCATTCTGTGACCTCTAGAATAGCTTGCTTAATAGCATACTTGAGAAGGTATTAAGTAATTTTCTATTCAAGACTCCCCTCGAAACTTCTCATAGTTTGTCTCTCTAAATGGCACCAACACTTATATAAACAAATCTCATATAGAAATATTTCCAACCAGGGATGTCATTGTTGAGTTCAGGGATTTGTCTTACTGTAGTTTGCCTTAATTCCTCCTTGGCATTATGAGTCAAGTCGCCTTTTAATTATCATACCCCAAATAATTTGTTAGCAATTATTTGAAAAAAAGTCTGTCTACTATAAAGTACACTGTATGTTCTATGAAGCGGGAACTAAGTCTGCATTCCCAACGTTGGATTTACAGCATCAGCAGAGTGCTCAGTTCTAATAGATGATATCTATATGTTGCTTTGCTAAATAAATTCTTTCTAGAGTTCCTTTCACACAGTAGGTATTTATACTGTTTCCAGAGATGAGTGCTCCAGAAATAATCTCTAAAGAGATACTGGAGTACGGTAGCATTTTGCCCTGAAAGAAACACATTGGCTCTGTGATAGGACACATTGATAATAGTAATAGAGGTTGAAGAACAGCTTATCTTTTGTTAAAAAATGAAGTCATCTCGTGCTGTGAAAATTCAGCATGCAAATGAATGTACCAGATTCACTGAAAGTTCAGTTTTTATCTACTTTGAATGTTAACACAGATGGTTGAGGGATTTTTAAAAATCTTCCCTTTTTTTCCTTTTCTGGGAAAAGAAGCTTAACAGTTACTAACAATTGATATTCCTTTACTACATTTTTCCCATAATATAACTGGTGAAATAGTTGAGTAATTTATGCTGTGTTTGTATATCGGATTAAGATGAGAGAAATTAGTAGTGCGAGGAAGTTTCCGTGGGAACACATGCTCTTCCATTTTGAATTAATCTTTTTTCTCTCTATGTATACCTCTAAAGAGAAATCCATTTCCACATTACAAACCTTGTGCCAGAATAATTTTCAAAATAAGACCTAATTTGATGCAAATGTGAGATATTTTCCAATGTCCTATAGGAACTTGATATTTGAAAAATGAAATAAAAGTATAGTAATCTAATAGTTAACCACAACCTTTGTTAAAATAAGTGCTATCATTTCATGTGTGTCCACATGCATATGTAATTTTGAATTTAAATTTAACTACAGATCATAAAATGTTAATTCATTATGATGTGTGAATGGTTCTATGTGAGTTTGGCATCTCCTTTTAATGCTGTTAAAATTCAGGTTTTTCCTTATATTTTTTTTTCCAAAGAAGCATGGCTTTCTGACTCCTTTTGCTCCTCCAAGAAGAATTTTCACAAATGTAATTTATTGGCCTCCATTCTTTTTTTTTGTAATCATGTATATTTCAAAATATTCAGTCACCTGACATTCTACTGAATTCCACCATAAAGTTTCCATCCAACTGCTGCAATTTTAACTCATCTATAACAACCAGCACCAGATTCAAGGCAACCAAAGTTAACCTCACCCTAAGCCATCTCTGCACCACTGTACAAATATTGCCGATTCACACTTCTAACTGTTCTATTACCCTGCTCAGAAATCTTATATTGCTCATTTCTTATTAAAGTTTTTTTTTTGTTTGGGTTTTGTTTTGTTTTGTTTTGTTTCACTTTCAAGGAATTCCACAAGTCATTCCTAAAAATTTCTTATTTGTTCTTACCCCTCCTTTTTCATGCCTTGCAGGTACTCTGCCTCCTAGCCAGAGAGCACGTGTGCCTTCTTCCTAGGCACCTCCAACAGTTTTTCGCAGATCCATGGCCTCACTCACCATTGCACAGGTTTGAACTGCCCTCTGAGTGTGCCTAAAACTTTGATATTTTATCTCCACTGCAGCATTAGATTAAATGCACTCTCTTGATCCTGAACATACGAGAAATGAGACAGAACTTTCTATAAGAGCCTGCAAACCTCGTGGGCTTCATGTATGCTTCTGACCCTACAGTGCCTTCCTAGTTTTTGCTTCTTTGATTTCCTTTGCTAGATTATAAAGCCCTGAGACTAGGGACCTTAGCTTATGAATTCTACACAACATTGAAAACCGTGGTAAGTAGCAGAACATCTTGCAAGCACTCAAATATTTATTTATTGAGTGAATGAATAATGCAACAAGTACATAAAAGGGGATACAACTGGAGAGTATTATGCTAAGTGAAATAAGTCAATCAGTGAAAGACAATTACCATAGGATCTCACTTATAAGAGGAATCTAATGAACAAAATAATGAGCAAGGTAGAATCAGAGGCGTGGAAACACAGAACAGACTGACAGTAGCCAGAGGAGAGGGAGGAGGGAGAGTGTGGTGGAAAGAAGGGGAAGGGATCAGTCAAAGAACACGTGTGAATGACCCACGGACAAGGACAGCAGTGTGGGGATTGACTGGGAGTTGGCGGGGGCTGGGTGGAAGAGGGCCAAGGGGGAAAAATAGGGACAGATCTAATAGAAGAGCAATAAAAAATTTTAAAAAGAGAAAAATAAAAAATAAAATGCATAATGATAAAAAAATAAAATAAAAGGTGAACCAAACAACTTAAGGACTATTTCACAAATGCATTAACCATCAAAGGGTTTACTATTTCTGTATCATAGATTCTGGAAAATATTAGTTAGCAATAGTTTCAAGTGAAGTTTAATAAGATAAATTCATTTAAAAAAATCTGTCTCTAGTTCATAGTACTTAAACACAATAATTTGTTTGAAGATGAAATACATACTTGTATACATGATTTAAAAATCCAAAAGATACAAAATAAACTGTACACTAAAATACAGTCATTCCTTTTTTATCTATGGGGGATTAGTTCCAAGACCCCCATGAATACCAAAATGCATAGATGCTTCAGGGCCTTATATAAGATGTCTTTTAGTATTTGCATATAGCCTATATTTGAATATAAGTTACAGAAAGGTATGACTACACCTCACTTTATTCCCATGGATGCAGCATAGTGATTTCATTTGACAAGTTCAAGTTTTGTTTTTTTGAAAATTCTGCGATTTTTAAATATTTCTGATCCATGGTTGGTTAAATGTGCAGATGTAGAACTGTATGTATAGAGAGCCAACTGTAGTTTCTGAGTCCTCTCTTCCAGTCCCTCATGCCATTCCAAAGAGGCAACCAACTTCACCAAGTCCATGTAGTTTTCCGAAGATACAACACAATTTTAGGTCCGTTTATTCATTTGCCATTTTACAGATGTTAGCATACTTATATAAAATATTCTACACACTATCTTCATTAGGTATAATGCTCCTTTAGATTATATTACAATCTATCACTACTTCATTAGACATTTATTGAAGGGCACGTATATATTTTTTCCCATTCTGTTGCTATTGCAAAAACTTGTTACAATGGATTATTTTGTACATATTTTTGCACATATCTATATTAAAAGTGGAACATAAACTCCTTAAATAGAAGTTACTGGATCAAATTGTTTATTGGGACTTATGCTTATAAATAATACCAAATTTTTGTGTATAGATGCCATACATTTATTTATTGCTGCATACCAAAAAATATATAATGCAAATGTATGAGATTGAAACAATGTGCATGTATTTTCTCACAGTTTCTTAAGGGACTGAAGTCCAGATATGGCTTACCCAAATTATTTATTACTGCAATCAGGTATCGATTAGGCTAGGGTCTCATCTGAATGCTCAACAAAATTCATTATCTTGTACCTTAGGGTAGAGGAACTCACTTTCTTGCAGACTGTTGGCTGAAGGCCACTCTTAGCTACTAGAGGTCAACCTCCTTTCTTTATGCCGAGGGTCCACCATTATGGCCACTTATATCATCAAAACCAGCAAGCCAGACAATCTCTCTGCAAAGTAGGCATTACATCTCTTATACTGCAATCATATACTTGTAATTATGTACATCCTGCCCCCTGTAGTGTGTTCTTTTGGCTAGAAAGAAGTTACAGGTGACACCCACACTTAAGAGGATTACTCATGGGTCTGATTACCTCAAGGCAAGAACCGAGGGACACCTCAGAGTCTGTCTGCCACCAATGGCCTATCAATTGAGAATCCCATCAAATGTGACAATGCCTGTTACTTTACAGCTTCCCCTACAAGTGTATTGTCAGGGTTTTTGCCTGGGCCAAATGGACAGCTAAAAGCAAATGATAGCTCATTATAGGTTTAATTATCATTTCTTTAATATAATGCAAGTTTTCACATCTTTTCATATATTTCACTGCAATAAATATTTCCCTCTTGTGGACTTCCTGTTCATGGATGCCCACTTTTCTATCTCAATTGATTTTCTTGGTATCCTTTTTATATTAATTTGTAGGAATCATTGGCATGGTTTTAAAAGACTATTTGTCTTTAATGTCACAAATATTTATCCTTGTCTGGTCATTTGTTTTTAGATTTTGAAGATTTTACTTCCCATGTATATTATTTTTCATTTAATATAATTCAGAAAGTTGAATAGTTTAAGTTTTGTTCCCTTATACAAAACTAAGTTCTGGGTGGATAAAACATTTAAATGTGAAAAAAATAATTACTAAAGAACATAAAAAACACCACAGAGGAGAATACTTAATTTATAATCTATTAGTAATAGAGTTTGTAAGCAAGCCTGTTTTCAAGAGTTCTGGGCTAAGTAAGGTGGGGAAATGAGTTCATGTTACATGCATGAGCTTGGTAGAGAGGCCTTCAGTCAGATCGACTGTTGGGATCTCCAGGAGAGAACCAGGCCCATTCCCCCAGACAGGACAGTCCCAACTGGGCTGAGCCCTCTCGCTACAAGTAGGAAGCATTTCAAGCCCTCCCTTTGAAGCCAAGAAGTACGAAGTCTGTATTCCAAAGTCATCCTCAATAAGGTCATCCTTATAGCTTAAAATTTCAACATCCACAACACTTAAACCTCATTTCCTTCTTTATTTTTCCTTTTTTTTCACTAAGATATGGTCTATTTAACTCGTCTTTTATGCGATGTCTCCCACTAAAAGTTAAACTCCAAGACAACAGGGATTTTCTCTGCTTTTGTCACCACTGATTCTCCAGAGTTAGTGCCATGACTGACAAGCAAAGCACAGTAAATGTGTACTTAAATCCACTCTCTGTAGTGAACAATTGAGTGGGTTAATAAAAGGAAAACAAAATAAAGTTAAGATGGGAAAGCTATTAAATGGAATTCACTCCAACTGTATCCGATCAAAATAGAAGGTCTACAATGAGCTACCCAAATTAAGCATGATCGATATATAAAGAAATGGTGGTAAGCAGTCACAAAACCTTATGATAGACACATGCCTGCATACAATATGCATACAATATGCATACAATACGCATATATGCACGTGCACTTATTTTTACAAGGAACACAGAATGTAAATGTAATCAATAATGAACGTTACCCCAAGAAGCAGAAGAAAACTCCATTAAGTAGTTTTTAAGTACAGCATAATAAAACTGTGAAGCAATAACTCCATAAATCAAGACCTTAAAATTATAAGACAGCAGAATATTAAAAAAAGGAAATTGTTTGCCAAGAAAAAGAGTTAATAATTTAAATTAAAATCCATAATATAAATTAAGAGCGATAAAGAGAAGACTATACAAATTTAAAAGGAACTTGAATCAACATAATAATAAATTATTTTGAATTCGTTTGACAGGTCTCCAAAGGGTTGTTAACAGCTAGTGGGTAATTTCTGCCTGAAACTTGCAGACATTTAGAACTTCACATATTTCACTGCTGCACATAATTCCTCCATGAGAATACGCAGACTACCTATTGGCATTTAACCCCTTTCTCCTTTCATATTATCTTGTTGTCTTGTTGTCTTATAAGAGGCTTATGTGAAACATTCAAGATGAACATTCTATACAATGTAAGTTAGTCGTTTTCCTTGGTTATTCAATGTAATTTTCATTTAAATATATTTTCTTTTAATTTGATTCTTCAAATTCACCTGGTATAAATCATAAGATATATTATAGAATTATCTAAAAGCCTCCTGTTAATTTAAATTATTTTTACAACTAGGCACTTTAAGAATGACTTACATGGTTTTTACATAGTTTCAACCATTGCAAAATCAGAATGTAAATCAGTATTGTACATTTAAAATAAATTAAAATTTTTAAATAAAACTTCAACACACCAAGGCATTCCAAGTCCACGGTAACCAGAGTAATAATGTCCTTGAACATGATGTTAATTTAACATGGTGTCCAAGTGGCCAAGGCCTGGATCACCATCTCCACACCGGTTCCCTACCTCCCCCCGCCAGCCTTCCAGATCCTCTGACAGGAGCAGTTCATGAACACCCCAGTCCTGTTTTCTTTAAGATGGGAGGAGACAGTGAGGCAGATGTGCCACATCATTCTATTTGGAAAAAGCACTAGCGTCCCAATATCAATAAGAAATTGCCTAGGACTAAGAAGTCACATGATTTTTAAGTATGTCCTGTCCTTCATTCATCAAAACATATTTAACAATTGACTTGAATTGAAGCAATAGTTTTGAAATTTTCTTAACAAATCTGCTAGAAGACAGCACAAGAATTTTTTTCTTATTTTGTTACCACAATATCCCCAAAACTTAAAACAGGGTCATGAATAAGCCGGCACTCAATATGTATTTTTCAAATACTACATTTCTGTTGTATGCATGTAAGACATTTGTTTATCTTCAACAAGTGTAAGAAAGACATAAAATCATTGGTGATTATTTCTGGTGGTAGGTATAAAGAAAAATTTAATTTTCTTTAGGTAAGCAGATGGGGACCTTCGCATCAATTTTAATAATCCACAATGTACATTTTTCATGACAATTTAATTTTAACTTTGAATTCCATTCCACATGCTAACTGGAAAATGATCTCTTCAATTCCAGGAAAACTCAGCAAATTATTTGTTTCAAAATTCATTTCAATATTGAAATTCTTTCAATTGAAGATTAAAAAAAAAAAACAAAAACCCTGTGAGTCCCTGCTCACATTCATCAGCTCATTGGCTGCAATGCCTGGACCCTGGACACTGTGGTTCTGCCTTCAGTTTCCCTCACCCACCTGGAACCCTAAGCCATTGCTACCATGTATCTCACATGTTCATAGTTACTCTACTTTCTGAACCAGGATGAGATGTGCAGCTTCTAGAAAATACCCATTGTAGCCTGCTGGTTATACCTGCAAAGATAGGCCCAAGACTAAGCACTCTTGTATTCTGCCAAAAGAATCTAACATTTCTGTATCCATTCACCCCATAAAGTTCTGTTCTGAGTGAGTTGCTTTTCAGAAACTTCCATCTGTAATGAAGTCTATTGCTGCTTTTTCCAATTCTCTATCCTTTGCCAGTCATTTAACTTTTTCTTATTGAGAGCTGTGCATCAGTCCTTCATAGCTGCATATTAGTCCCAAAGCTAGCGTGTTTGGTGCTAGTCTCTGAAGCGTGAGGCAAGCTGCCCAGGGGCTCACTTGAAATAATCCACATCCAAACTTCTACTCTTATTTATCTTTTATCTTTTTTATAATTGCATTTTTGTTTGAAAATCTCAATGTAAATAATATATTACTACAGAATATGCACATAATTTATAAACAAAGGTATCCCTACCTTAGCTCCAAAATAATAATGTTAGGCAGTCCAAAATATTACACTTGTGCTTTTGGGTACAGCATTTACATATCAAACCCTGTAGGGGAAATTCAAAGAGGAGTTTTCCAAAGTCAAAACGTTCTGTCCAGCAAGAGAAAGCTTTTTTCTTTAAGATCACTCTCTTCCCTGTGAATTTTAATAGCTTCTTTTACAATTCAAAGGCTATCATTTCATTTATTATTATGTCTGTGTTTTACCAAACTTTGAATAACGGTCTCTACATAAACTGTTGTTGTCATTTTAGTTCAGAAAATAATTATTTCAGCAGCTTTTGTCAATAATATACTTCCTAACTTATTTTGGGGTGAGGTTGCTTTTCCTCTGTAATTTTGAAAATTTTCAATGAGCCCTGGCTGCTGTGGCTCAGGGGATTGAGTGTCAGCCCATGAACCCAAAGATCGCCTGTTCGATTCCCAGTCAGGGCACATGCCCAGGTTGCTGGCCAGCTCCTCAGTAGGGGGCATGCAAGAGGCAACCACACATTGATGCTCCCTTCCTCTTTTTCTCCCTCCCTTCCCCTTTAAAAGTAAATAAATAAAATCTTTTTCTAAAAATTTCAGTGATAGAGAAGAGTTGGAAGAATAGTAAAATGATAACATTTACCTAGATTTACCTAATTATTAGAATTGCCAAATTTATGTTGTCTCTCTCTCATTCACAATTCTGAAACTTTAAAAATGTATTGCAGACCCTTTCATTTCACAAACAATATTTCAAGATGTGTCTAAAAAAAGAAGAACATCCTTTTACATAACCAAAATACAGTCATCGGGTGCAAGTAACTTAACATTGATACATTATCAAAACTTCCTCAGTTTTCTCAGGAATGTCCTTGATCATGACCTCATCTCATCCCAAGATTCAACTGCCACCTACTTCACACATTCTGCAGTTAGTTTCCACTCGTTCAATCTGACGATGAACACAGATTTGTATCAAAATGACTACTTCCAAAACAGTACCAAGAGCAAAGCAACTAAGAAAAATTCCCTATTACTTTGAAATTGTTTTCATGTTTAGACTATCTCCCACTGTGAACAATCAGAATACTGTGTTTAAAAGGTTCCAGGATGATACCTTGCCTTCTTTATTCAAATCTTTCTGAGTATATCTAAGTGCCATAATGCTCTCCTCAGCTTGATCACCCTTACTTAGTGCTTAACTTTAGAAAAATTGTAATTATAAATTCTTTCTCTTCCCCTTTGAGATGTAAACCTTCCACATCTCAAGACTGTCTTTCTCAGGGGCCCTTTGACATGTAATCATCAAGGAGATAGGGCTCCTACTTCCTTCTCTTCGGGCAGGTAAGGGCTCAACTTTCCAAGTTGCAAAGCTACCTCCTGTCAGGAAGATACAAGAGAGAAGAATTCGTTTTTCCTTTGGGAAGGCCGGTTAGTCAACACAGATGGCTATGAACCTAGCTGCATTTAACGCCTATCCTTCCGAATTCTGAATTTTTTCCTGAAATGAGAGTTACAACCCCGGCTTTATTATTATTCCCAGCTTCATTTTATTTTTTTTCCATTTCCTTAGTCTTTTTACCTTTTTAATTCTGTTCATTTTAGGGTTGTGTCATATATATCCTATTGGAGGTTGAATTTTGCAGGTTAATTTGAAATTTCTGTTTTTTAGTTCTTGAGTGAAACCCATCAGCATTTATTATATAGCTGATGTGACTGTTCTCACTCTATTGAGATATTTTTGTTCATGTGATTTTTTTCTCTATGCTGACTTGAATTTACTTATTTATTCTGCTTTCTACTGAGTCTTTCAGGATGTTCATATTTTGATCCAGAGATTTCTGTATATATACTAATATAATTACAATGGCTTCGGTTCTTTTTTCCTTATTTTGACATCTAATATTGTTTTGGTTTCATGTGATTTATTAACTCCCACTTAGTAACATTGCGACTGAATAATTTTATGTTAATTTTTCTTTTCATTTACTCTGCTTAGCAGTTTTTACATTGTAAGATTTCTGTGTTGTTATATATATTTTCTTTTCATGAGTGAAATGAATCCACATTTAATATGAGATTTACAATTATATACTCATATAGTCAATTCCCTCCATCAATTCTTTCTGAAATTATCCACTTTAATAATTGATTGGATAAACAAATCTCCTAATGAATTATTTCATATTTTTCCTAAATCCATATTTCCTGATTTTTGCATGTTGAAAAGTTTTCTAGCCTTGAATTTTTAAATACAGCTTGGCTGGGTGTAAAATCTCTCTCCACATTTTGTTTCATTCATTTTGTTAAAAATGCTGAAGTCTCTGATTTTTACATTTAAGTTCAGTGTCACCCAGATTTTCATTCTGTTGTAGCTGAATTGGTTGGTCTCTTTGCCTGAGTCCTGGAGTATTTTCATTTATTGTTAACGATTTTCAAAGCTCTAGGTCAATTTTTCCAGGTACACGGGGACACTTTTAAAAAATAAAGTCAGGTGTTCTTTTATTTCCAGAAATAATTGGATTATAGTATTAAACATTTTTATGTAGCATTATTTTTTCTTCAAAGTTTTTTTTTAAATATAACAGATTTTTGCCCTGTCTTCTACAGGTAGCACTTCTTTTCTGATCCACTTTAACTCTTTAAAGATTTTTGTTTCCTTTGTTATTATTTCAGAGCTTTTATGTCTTTCTGGTGAAATCTAATTTTCCTTTAGTAATTTTGTATTTTGTCCAAAATGATATTTTCTCCACTTTTTTATTCCACTATTAAAATAAATTTTTAATTATTTTGTCTGTTTATTGTATATATTGTATTTATTTATTTTTTTGTTCATTTGTTTTTTAGTTTTTTAACTTTTGAATAGAGAATTTTATCATGACTTCTTTATGCTCAGTGTTTGTGGAGGTTTTGTAATTAGTTCAGTCTTAATTCTCATACACTGTTGTCTTACTGCATATACCTTCTGCTATTTTCTACTGGCTTTGTAACACCTTGTTTTCCTAGGTCAGATCAAATGCTTCTGTGTAGATGAGGTGAAGGTTGGAGAAATTTCTTGCAAGCTAGATGTCCACTGATGAAGCCTTTGAGCTGTGGTTTTAGAAGGTTTTATGTGACATAGTATGTTCCACACATCATTTTGTTTAACTGTACAAGATGCAAAGCAGAAAAAGAGCACACACCCAAGTAGCAGCTTCATCAGAAGCTTGTGAAAAATATCAGCTGTAAGTTCAGACTGCATCCCTCACACAAGCACACAAAACAGTCCTTGGTCACAAGTGGTTTAGCCTTGTGACACAGCTACCAAGCTATCCACTAAGTCTCACAGTATTTCTTATATCTAGTTACAATGTCCTCGGTACCACATGAACCAGTTAACATAATTCAGCCACCTTACCTAAGTACATTCAGCAGGCAGGACTGCAAAAAGACAAAACCTAGAGTCACATATGTGCTCTGCCATAAATCTGGTGCCGGATTTACATAGTCAGCATTTTCCTAGAAACCTACAACTCTATAATCTAATTACAATAATAGAGGTTTAGCATGCTAAAATTAATTTCTGAGAATGCAAAACTATTGATTATTATTTCAAAATATTATCCAGCAGTCATTATGTTCCTCTGTTTTACTGCAACATTTAAAAATGAATGTGCATCTCATCTATAATTAAAATTAACTTTAATAAAAGTAAACTTATTCTCAATGTGGATGGCTATAAATCTATCACATTGTGATATTATTCGATAAGTAATATCATTTCTTGATATCTTCTACAATCTTTATGACTCTGATTAGATTATTTTACATCTTGCACCAGAATTTTAACTATATTACTTCTCAATATTTGCCTATGGTCAGAGAAGGCAGAGTATAAACATTTAACACAGTCCATTTACATGTAGAAAAGCCAATTTCTATGACACTGAACTCTGTGCAGACAAAGATTTTTGCATCTCTCAGATTTACTGTTGAAGCCTGATTCTCCAAGGCAGGTGACTGATGCATAGGCTTTGCTCACTGAATATTTTTTCATGTTAAATAAACATTTTAATATAATCACAGGGTATACAGTCAAAATGGATTTTTTAATCTCTTGGAAAGAGTCTGGATCTTGCCTACATCAATATACAGTCTCTGAGTTGGCTTAATAACTATGTTAGCTTTAAGGTATCCTTAGATGGTAACCCAAAGAAAATCTAACAACACAGAGCTGCATTGAAAAGAAACTGAGGGGAAGTTCAAATAGCTTACCTAGCGAATACTCCTGTAATTAATATCTGACCATTGAACTTAGACAATCTCCCTACCACCAATTAATAGTATAGTGCTAAAAACAACAAATTAATAGAAGAGTGAGTAATGACATGAATTGATGCAGGGACTTGTGCCTATAAATAGTATTTCTATGACCTAAGGGTTACACAATACATAAAGAGGCACGACACAGGTTACAGAAGACCTGACTGAAGCATTGGAGGAAAAATCTAAAAGGCCCCCTAACGTAACATTCCTGAGGGTCTGGCAGAATAGGAATCAAAATCCTTCCAACTGAAAAGTATACAAAAAGCTAAAATGAAATGCTGTGACCGTACTGGTATGAGGGGCTGCTGAAAATGTAGGAACAAGGCGCCTGTTACAGGCTTGTGCTCAGCGGGGGGTAGGAAATGTCTTCCAGGCATGCCGTGTGCTGCGGTCTTTGTTATGGCTTTGGATGACTTACACTGCTGACACAAATCGGTTAGATACATTTAACAGCCAAGAAAAGTGATAGTTCCTGAGAACAGCTATCGCAGCCAGGAAAATTCATTCCTTTTTCAGACACGTTGAAACACTCTCTCACCCAGAATCTCAGTCGTGTAATGCCCTTTTGTGCATTGTCAAGTTTAAGAGAGTAGCATTTTTCATACGGCATGAGACACATGAAAAAGGAAAACTATAGACATCTCTCGCTAAGCTGCTGGAGGAAAGGAGTATGCATTACAGGATGTGAAATGTAATAACAGAGTTGATATTTTGTTATTGATTTTTTGGCCTGATGATTATTAAGAACTGAAAAATTGTTTTTAATCACTAAATATACATGATATGTCAGTTTAGTCCATAAGCTCTCAAATAATTTAAATTAAAGAGGTAAAATTCACAATATATATCTGGTTGTATTTTTCATAGTTTGTCATTTTGTCTGTCTTGAAATGTTGTTTTTTTTTTTAATTAGGAAATTTTCAAGCCATGTAGTTATTTGTCTGTTGCAGACATTGGTGGGGATAGGGGCAGCTTGCTCCCAGAGCATTCCCGAGATGCCCCCTCACCCTCCTGTCCTTCCTGTCTGTCGTGCCTTCTCCCACCATTTGGTCCTCTGGGCTGCGGTCAGCACTGGGGATTGCAGGGGGCACACACAGAGCCTTAAACGGATGCTACCATTCAAAACAAATCTGAGCAAATGTATTGGTGTGGTGGTCATGGGAGGCTTGTCCCAGCATCCCTCGCTTGTCTTGGCGATCACTGCCTCCAAATAATGGTGGGCCATTTCATTAGTGTTCATAGGAAAGAAAGAAAACACTAAGAAAAAAATTAGATTGTTCGCACAAGTTATAAGATGTAGACAGAAACGGTAAAGGGTGCCGGGAAAGAGAAGCTGTCTGACAGAAGAAATTTACTTACTACTCTGAAATGCAGTTACTCGTGTACAAAAGGGGACTCGTAAAAGCACCAAAATCATGCTGACCATAGAGTTGTTGTGAGGATTATATACCGTAAAACATTGAAACAACTTATAGGAAAATTGGGCACATACACAGTGATCAATATGTTTTATCGATTACTAATTACAATTACAATGGTCCAAGAAGACACGTTCTCAGGTCCAGCATTTTTGCAGCAATATCTCCCATGAGCTTCCACAGAAAGTACCATCTACCTCCCATTTTGAATGTATTTCACCTCGTAATGGAAGTTGCTTTTGTCGCAATTTATTTAAAAGAATAAACACCAAACTCTGGTTGTTTAATCCAGGCCAACTCTCCCATGCAGTTGGATCGGGATGTTCTAGGTATTTTGCTTTAAGAATCCAGTGCCAGCTTTGCCAACACAAGCCTGGTACATATTTGAGGTTTTTCGCCAGAGTGAAAGATATTTCCTTCACTTCAATTTCTACAAAGGTGATGGAGTTGGCACTTCTCATAACTGCATACTGGGGGATAATCTCTCTGGTCACCATGTCTGCCCCTCTCAGCTTAGAAATCTGCTCCCTCCTCCCCTTCATGAATTCACATTATACAGATAGATTCTTAAGGGTTCTCTCCCGTACACAAAACCGGGCTAAAAACATGGCCCTTGGAAAGCTGACTTGTTTCTTGGAGAAGCGCCCTGTGTCTGCCTGGGGTGTGTGTGGAATCATGGAACAGTGTTAAGGGGATCTGGTTTTCTTCCTTCCAGCTTCAAATTTTTCTCAAAGTGTCAGAAGAAGAAGAAAATCACAAATTTATCTAAGATATTTGAAAAAAAACTGTAAAGGATAATATAACCATAATGATCCATTGAACTATATAACATTTCTCAGATTTATTTCCTTTTGTAAGCCCGTTATCCACTCCCAAGAACCTGGTGAGGAAAGTAGGATCTTATCACCGTTTTAGGTCTAGACACTTAAGTGAATTTTCCAATGTTATAGATACTCAACTCCGGCAGAAATTATTTGGTTATAAAATATTTTCCTTTAGGGTTATTAACCTACAAACTAATGAATTATTTATACATGTAAATGTATTATCATTTCTGTATTATGTGTTTCAGGTCTAATATATCAATATGTGCATAAAATAGCATCTTATTTGTGTTTTGTTTCCCTATGATAATTAAAACATTGGTGTTTATCATTTTTCATGTTACATTTTTGTACAATTTAACTTTTATTCCTGTGTATTACATTGAACTATGTGAAATTGTCAGTTGTGACCCTCCTTGATCAATATAAACAACAATTTTTATGATGAAAACTAATAGTAATATCAAGATTATATGCAATGTCCCCAAATTAGACATCTCAGCATAAGAAACTGCATATAGATGAGACTGTACAAGAATAGAGAATGGACAAAAAGAATTTCTCATTATCTTTTTGTATCTTTGCTCCTTACCCACTGCAGCCCTGTGTATTATTATGTGTAAACCAATTATGAAGTTTAAGGATAACATGAATCCTTCAACATATAATTAGTAAGGACCTAAATTTGCTGTATTATAGAATACTCACCAAAGAACAATAATGAGGCCCATTATATGCTAATTTATTATTTTGAACATGAAATATATCTTTGGCCTCTTGGGAAGTACATTGAAATATAGTTTCTAGACTGAAGTGTCAATTTCTTCAAGGAAAAATAACCAAGCACTAAAATTGGACATGCATTCTCAATAGTTTTGTATAGAGTTCAGCATGTCAAACTGTTTTTATGACTTAATGTTCAAAAATATAGGGGAGGTATAACAAAGACTACCTGATTACCACACTGGGTCTGGATGCAGGTAAACGTTAGGAGAAACATGTCCAACAGTGGTTGCCAGCTGCGTAGACAACGTGGAAAATGCCTGCTCCATGGGCCAACATAGGAGAGAAATTACGAGACCTGCTGAACAAGTAGCAAAACAGCAGCATGACTTTAGAATGCATCGGGTAAATATAAGCCCCCAAATAACGTTTGATCCTTTGCAGTGGTTAAGCCCTGACTGCAGAAAATGACTGACATAGTTGGAGTCAGTGAGAATAGGTTGCAATAGTAACTGAAACAATGAACAGAAACAGGCAAGGTGAATCCAGAGAAACAGCAAAGGGGAAAGATTGCCATTAGGTCTCCCATTTCCTCCAGTATTTCATTCCATAAATACTGTTTACAGACAGTCCTCAACTTGCTACATAACCTCTGCCTGAAAAATAGAGACACTGTCTTTTCCAGACAACAGCCCAAAAGGATCCTCGGCGGGTGGGTGGGGAAACACCGAAGCACTACCAACACTTGAAAGTACAGGAGCAATCATGTAATTCATTGAATTTAAGATGCCATATATTTTACACAGCATTATTATTTTGTGCAGCATTAAGAAGGAAAAAATCTAAGACACACTGTAACTCAATATTTCCTAATAATTTAGTTTTAATTTTGTTCTTATTAAGAGAGTAAATTTATAATTATTTAGACAAAGATTTTTATCACTTATCTATGCCATTCATGGATAAAACTTAAAATGTCAACTAAATCAGAGATTTATTTCAGTCCCCAAAAAGAAGAAATGCAAGTGAAAATATTCCTCCCCAATGAATATTTGTATCACTGAGAAATATTTGTCTACTGCTTGGTTTCTGTGCCATTTCTCTCTATGCATAATAACATTTTTTTAGTACCAAGTCATAGAGTAACTTTGAAATATATTTCGAAAGGCAATTACACTCACGGCATGCAGTTTATTTGACTTCACCTAAAGAGATGACAGTATGAACTGGAGACACGTTTATCATTGCACGTGCGTAAGCTACGGCAGCTACAAACAACAGCGACCTCTCTAATAACAGCAGTGAGCTATCTTCAGTCCTGAGAAAAACCCCAAGAACACAAATGTAAAAGTGGAGAAAAAATCTTAGGATAGATTAGAAAAAGGAATTTATAATGATAACCTCAAAATATATGTGTGCAGAAAGTTAAATAGTTCAGGGAATCTGAGAGATTTTTTATTTAGCGTGATTGTCATAAACGACTCTTGTTTTTACATGCTCTTTCATGCAAAAAGGCACATTTTCACTACGCCTAACAAGAGAGTTAAAATGAATAACATTGTCAAGTGGTGGTGAGTAGGTAGAGCAATAAAAACTCCCTGATAGATTTAGTAGAAGTGCAAAATAGTACTGCCAAGTTTGAAATCTTTTGAGGTTTTTCTAATAAATGAAACATTCTTAATATATGATCTAGCCATTTCACCCCTAAATAAATGAGTGTATCTATCTACCTAGATGTGTACTCAAATGGGTGTATCTATCTGCACAGGACGTGTACACCAATGGGTGTATCTATCTGCACAGGACGTGTGCACCAATGGGTGTATCTGTCTGCACAGGACGTGTGCACCAATGGGTGTATCTATCTGTACAGGACGTGTGCACCAGTGGGTGTATCTATCTGCACAGGACGTGTGCACCAATGGGTGTATCTATCTGCACAGGACGTGTGCACCAATGGATGTATCTATCTGCACAGGACGTGTGCACCAATGGGTGTATCTATCTGCACAGGACGTGTGCACCAATGGATGTATCTATCTGCACAGGACGTGTGCACCAATGGGTGTATCTATCTGTACAGGACGTGTACACCAATGGGTGTATCTATCTGCACAGGACGTGTGCACCAATGGGTGTATCTATCTGTACAGGACGTGTGCACAAAGGGGCGTATCCATCTACACAAGGGTGTGTACCCATAGCAGTAGTACCATTATCAGCCCAAAGCAAATGACTCAAACATCCATCAAGAGGTAAATGGAATACTTACATGGCAAGAACAGTTTAAGCACAAATAAATCTAATAAAAAATGGAACCAGGACATCAAATAGCAGTTCCTGTCAAGATCTGTGTGAATGTACATGTGTGTGTGTGTGTTGTATAGACTGGCCAGTACATGAGGGCCTCTGATGTGCTGCAAGATGTGTTTAATATCTTAACCTGGCTAGCAGTCAAACCTGTGTACATACATAAAAGCTTTGAGCTGTACACTTCAGGTTAGCATACGGAATATACTCCATCGCAGGTTTGTTATCACTTAATTTAAGAATATTTAAAATAATTTACTCAAATTGTCTAAAATGTTTTTTTTACATGACTCAATTCAACATAATTCATTTTTTACAGTTTCCATGTACATTTTAGTTACTTACTGTGAAAAGTAACTCTCTGAACAGACTTAGTCTGGCATAAGTGATTTACTCTTTAGTGGACATGAGTTAAAGCGCCTTGCTTTTTCCCCATCAGCAAGTTAGTATCATCAAATTAGCCACTGTTTTAGGGTCAGCGAACAGAAAAATGTATTTTGAGCATGAAACTGGCTGTAGTATTTGGGGTGTTGAAAGAAAATAACAGAACTATAGAAATATATTTAGGAAGTTGTTCATATAAAATATATGTTACCAGGACTAGCAACAGAAAAAGAGAGATTTATCGACCTCATACTATTCACTTTTGAGAAATTTAGTCTACTATTTTGAATATACTTGTTCATATATGTTATTTTAAAATAGGCTTTGTGGAATGATATAAAAACATAAGCAAAACATATTAGGTTAATTGCCTTATATGAGAAAATCAATTATGAAATTTCACCCTTCCCTCCCAAAACAGCAACCTTTTAAAAATGGTATGTAAATAGAGACAACTTGTACTGTGCTGGAATTTAGTTATTTCATATTAAACATTAAGTGTTCAGAAAATGTTTGTCTGCATATATCTTGCTGGTCGTGGGTCTAATTTCAAGTCGCTCTTCTTGGAGAAACATGTAAGAGGCAAAATTTATCCAGAGAGTAATCAAGGGATATGTAAAAATTTTGAAATGTGCAGATGCTTTGATTTCACAATATCATAATCAGAATATTTTCCTAAAGGCAAGTACTTTTAAGAACATGTGATTCAACTTAATTTAAAAAGGGAAAAATTCAAAATAGCCTAAGCATTCA
This sequence comes from Desmodus rotundus, assembly GCF_022682495.2. Taxonomy (NCBI): domain Eukaryota; kingdom Metazoa; phylum Chordata; class Mammalia; order Chiroptera; family Phyllostomidae; genus Desmodus; species Desmodus rotundus. The sequence continues at coordinate 185,933,725 of NC_071387.1, read as the reverse complement.
AGAGCTGGATGCTGGGTGAGAATTTAATGCTTCATCCAATGGAACATTTAGTAGCTGATGAAATTACAAGGTAAATGTGTGCTGACATTGAGAATTGCCTTTTATTAAAGGAAAAATATTAAATGCTAAAAATATATAGAAGAATGTCATATGTATTATGTACCTCATTACCAAAGTCTGAGAGGTGTATTTCAAAGGATGGCAGTTATCTTCAGAGGATAAACATCAACAATTCTTCAGTACTTCTTAAAGTATTAATTTAAGCAAAAAATAAATATACTCAGCAAAAACACAGATCACAGTTCTGTTTCTAAAATTGCAAGAGCGTGAACTGAAACTTAAAGATCATGTTCTAGTCCAATCACACAACACATAACTTGTCAATAGTTCCCAAATTGCGATATAATAAATTAACAATGAAACTGGTCCTGCTATACCATTTTTTTTCAATTTTCTCATGAAAGGATCTAATTTTCTCTTATGTGAAGAAGCATTATTTAAAGTAGCTTTGTAAAAATGTATTGTGAGAGTAATCACATGCTTTACATAATTCTGTTTCTCAAAAATTCTGTACTCATTAGATCAGTGAAGATGAAAAGTGAAATGACAATTGACCGCATAATTAAGAAATTAATAGCTCTAAAATAGAGTTTTTCATTCCTCTGTCTCTTGAATATTGATATTTCAAATCATCATATAAATCTCTATTTAAGAATTATTGTATTTTCTGACACCCATCTAGGGTATTCACTGTGTTGCAAATATTTATTACCTGTTTATCTTTTTATATTGCAGAGCTACACATTAATTAAAGGAAATGTCTTTCCATTTGAAATTGTGTAAGATACTGAAAATGTCAGAAAAAAATAATCCACACCCTGAAGGCAAAGAGCGTTTTAACTTATGTACCCATCGCTCGTTTTTTCAGCATCCCCTGAGATCCCAGTTGCCGGGGACAGCTGTTTGGGTTTGTATGTCACAGCATCTGACTTTGAAGGGAGTCAGTCTTGTATGAGATTTAGCAATTATCACCTGGAGCAAAACATCCTCGGAAGGCAAAGAGCAGAGTGCAGTGGAACCTCTGGGAAAGTTCCCGGAAATGGCTGAGGTCGGATGAAGGAGAGTCAGGGAAATTATTTGCTAAGGACAGTCAAACTGCTTTAAATACAGCCTCATAAAATACAGCCTCATTGTAATCACAATCATGATCACTCAAACAAACATATCCCTTCAGTTTATGACAAACCTTTTTAAATAATAAAGAATAAAATCACCTAAAAGTGCATGTATAGTCAAACAAAACAGGTTAGTAGTCTTTCAGAAGAGGGACTAACTAAAATTATATCCATTTGACCATGTTAACAAACCAGAAAGAAAGATCAAGAGAAGACTTTGAATGATTGGCAGGTAGGAGATATAAGAAGCGGTGCTGGAACCAATCCATAGCAGTGGGAATCTGCATTCAGGCACAGTGAAATGGTCTTAAATCCCTTCTCTTTTCACTTTATTTGGTGTATATGGGGGAATAATCACGTTGAATCTCATTTGAGATTGCCTCAGGAACTAAGATTTTTCTGAGCCTGTTGAGAAATAGGAGGGAAACTTTAAGGAGCCTGGGAAAGCAATTGAGACTAAAAGCAGCAGAATTAATATAAATTATGAACCTATCCTCTATTTCTATCATTTTTCTTAGAAGCCTAAGAAGAAATTCTTTAGTAAAAATAAGGAAAGAGGCTGAAGGCAAAAGAGGCATGAATATAACCCCAAATAAGAATGTTGGCAGTTGTAAATGAATGTAAATCTCTTAAAGATCATCACATAAAGAAATTTGTGAAAATGCAATTAAGGAAATTATTTAGAAAGATATCTTAAGTTCTAATGTTTGGATGTAACACATAATTGGATAGAAATAAAACATAGGCCAAGATTAATTGATCAATGTCTGTAGAGATTCTACCATACTCTACTGACAATAAGGCACATAAAGGAAACTTTAAGAACACATCAAATTCCTGGAATTTAACACATGCACTGAAGTTTCACGAGCATACAAGATGTATTTCAAATTTCTATTTCCTGCTTGAATCCGGAAGTTCTTATAGGTCACTCAGTCAAAGCACAGAGACAAAGTTTTAAACAGTCATTTTCAAACACTGAAATTTTGTGTTGAATCAATTTTATTTCTCTCTTAATAGCCCTTAATGAAGACCATCTGTCTTTTCTTCAGTCTAAACACTTCACACCTTGCTACTTAAGTGCATTATTCTCTAAAATTCACTGAATTTCTTCAAATAATCGCTGTCCTGGGGGACATAAGACGTCTGTCCAGTTCTTTAATGTGTACCTAAGTATACGTAGCAGCGACAATGGCGATAAACCATCCGTCCTGATCTAACATCTACATATTTGTTGTGTGATGAAAAGGTGATGATAAAAATGCAGTGGTGTTAGTAGATGCAAAGGGACAGTTATTTTGGAAGAGTGAAACTAATTTTTTCAGATGTGTATTTTCATTTTCTCATGGATCCATGTTCTCCTAGAGACATTTCAGCTTTATTGTCTCCATAGAAAAGGGCTGAGGATTACCATAGCAGAAAGAACGCGATATTTGGAAGTACCAAACATAAAGGAATGAGGAATAACGAAATTTCCTTTGATTTCTAAAGGAAAGGAAAAGAGAAAGGCAGGAAAGAGAAGTGGTCCATCATGTGTTCCTACATCCCTCTTTTGGATGAAATAGATTGTCTTGTGTAAAATTGCCTTGTGCTCTGGCTGTCTGCACATGGACTAAATGCATCCCAGTTTAAAAGACATATTGGGATTAGACAGTGAGATGGCCTGATTATCACCTCTGAACCCCTTGTGTCAGGGAAAAGGGATGCTGTTTCTTGAGAGGATACAGAAGAGGCTAGCAAGAGAGTCAGCATGCTTGCTCTATGTGCTTCAGAGTTTGCAGCACAAGTAACAGGGAGAGGGGGCCTGGGCAACAAGGAAGAAAGACTGCCTCAAGGAAAGGAAGCCACTATGAAGAGAGCTCAAGAAAATACACCTGAATGACTACCTGAGTCAGTGACCTGCGGTGACTTGGAGGGCAGCCTGAGCACCTGCCATGCCCACCCTCCCTTTCACCAAGCAGATAATATTTCTCAAACACACTTCTCCTTCTTGGGAAAGAAAGATGAGAACACTAAAACACTGAGCTTTTCACACATCTCCTTGGACATTTCTTTAGCATCTCCATTCCCCTCAACAAACACCTTTGCTGTTCCTTATATCAGTAACTAATCCAATCAAGCCCCAAACTGGAGTTATTTCTTGCTATTATCTTCTTCCTTGTTACCTGTATCTAATCTACCACCAGTGCCATTTGCTTTTACCAGGAAGTCACCTCACACTCATCAAGTTCACTCTATCTCAGCCCGAATCACCATTATCTTTCACCTGAAGTGATGCTTTAGCCTTCGAAGGAAGGACTTAGCGTGACTTCCATTGCAATCTGGATGATGATGTGGGGGATAAATGGAGACTGTGAAGCCAGACTGCCACACCTCTGCCTCTTAGTAATGGAGTCACTAGGCAAGTCACCAACTCTATGAGCCAGTTTTTCTACCAATAAAATGGAAAATGATAAGAGTAAATCCATATATACTTGAGGTAAGGATTAATAGTGCTCGTATGCGAAAACTGTCTAGAATTGTCCTGGTACATAGAAAGTACTGTAGAAGTGTCCTTCCTTCCTTCAATACTCCTTCCCTCCCTCCCTACTTCTCCCCACCTCCCTCATTGTTGTTCCCCTTCTTTCATCATCCCCCTTTTTCTCCATCTCATTCTCCTTCTTCTACTTCTCCTACCATGTCTTCTTCTCTAACCCTTCCTTCCTTCCTCCCTTTCTTTCTTTCTTCCTTCCTTCCTTCCATCTTCTTCACTTCCTTTTTCCCTTAAGTTCTAATTTCTTTCATGGGCTATTCCCAAGCTACTGTTCAGTTTACTATTATACCATGCTACCTCTCATCCACTCTTTTCTCCAGTCACTGGGAAGTTTTCATTCCCCTCAGCACCCCTTCTCTCTCAGTATCTGTTCACTGGCTGCTGTGTTTTCTGCCCAGAAGGATCAACCTCCACTATTGGCAGGACTTGTACTTATGTTTTTATTTGTACTTTAAATACAAAGGCCTCAAGGAAGCTATCTCAAACCAGTTAATCTAAACTAAATTTCCCCTGAGTACACCCATTGGTTTCATTTTTAAAAATAATTTATTTTGGAGTAATTTTAGATAATTTTAGAAAAGTACAGAGCATTCCTACATAAGTCTCACCTGATTTCCCCTATTATTAATATTTTAGAAACATGAACACAACTGTCCTTGAACAACAATAAAAAAAGAAAGAAACATGGTACATTTGTGAAAACTAATAAAATAATGCTGGTACATCATTGTTAATAACCTCTAGACTGTACTTGAATTGTATCAGTTTCTCTACTAATATTTATTTATTTTTCTGTACCGGGATCCAATTCAGATTACATTACACTTAGTCAGTGTGTCTCCTTAATCTTCTCAGTTCTCTGAAAGTTTTCCAATATTTTCTTCTTTTTCATTATTCGACAGTTTTGAGGATAGCTGGCGACATATTCTGTAGAGTGTCCCTTAATTTTTTTATTATTAAACTAGGGTTATAGATTTTTAGCAAGAAAACTGTACTAGTTTGAATAGTGTCCTGGCAAAATTCCTAACTGCTTGGGACATATGAATGGGACCCTATGAAGCAGGGTCTGGGCAGGTTCTCTGTGATCAATTGAAGATGAAGTCATACTAAATGAGGGTGAGCCCTAAAACAAACAACTGGTGTCTGTAAAAGTAGAGTGACACCTGGACATACGAACACCCCAGAAGGAGGAAGGCCATGCGATGATAGATGCAGAGTAAAGCAACCACAGGCTAGGAATGCCAAGGATTGTCAGCCACCACCACAGCTAAGAAGAGGCAAGAAAGCGTTCTCCCGTGATTTCCACAGGGAACATGACGCTGCCAATACCGTGACTTCAGACTTCTAGCCCTCAGAAATGTAAGAGAGTAAATTGTTTGTTACTTTAAGTCCTTAATTTGTGGTGATCTGTACCACGTTTCTCATTGATAAACGCATAGCAGTAGATTGCTAGTTACATGGCAGATGTGGTTTAATCATATAAAAACCTGGCAAACAGTTTTACAAAACGGCTGGATCATATTGCATTTCCACCAATAATGGGTGAGTCACAGCTCCTTCACGTCCATCGGTGGTGGCCAAGGCAGCGGTCTTATCCACAGGGGGTGGTCCAGTTGCAAGCTCGCTTTTGCTGTTGTTAGTAGGATCTGATTCCTTGAGAGGTCTGTTAAACTGAGGGCTTCAGTTTCTTACGGGATATTACCTGGACGCTGCCCTCAATTCCACGCCACGTACGTGTCTCCAAACCAGCAGCATGCTTAAACAAAGCTGGCGAGAGAGTCCGCCGGGAGGACAGAATGTGCTGTAATGTAATCATGGGAGAAACATTGCTCTAAAGCACCGTATCCCATTGCTTAGATGAAAGTTACACAAGGCCGAGGAGTTACACAGGGCATACACATTAGACGGTGAGGTGAGGATCACCGGGATCGCCTTAAAGGCTACCTATCACATTTTCTCCAGATACTTTGATCTTAGCCATTCTAATCAGGATAAAGTATTATGTTGTAGTTTTAATTATCATTTCCCTGAAGAATAATGAGTGTTTATTTATCATTTTTATATATTTTTGTGAATTTTATGGTCAAAGTTTAACTAAGTTTTTAAAATTGGGATTCTTTACTTGAGTTGTAAGAACTCTTTATATATCCTGGATACAGCTCTTTGTCAAACACAGGGCAGGGCAAAAGTACATTTACAAGTGTGTCCATTAAAAATACAATAAATAATAAATAACAATACAAGAATAAACTGTGTATTATGTACTCACAACTGTAAACCTACTTTTGACCAACCCTGTATTTGCCTAACAAATATTATATCCAAGTCTGTCACTTTGTTATTTATTTTCTTAACACTATCTCTTGAAGAACAGACGTTGTTCATTACGGTGAAGTCAAATTTATAATTTTTTTCTATTTAGCTTTTTATGTCTTGTCTGAGAAATCTTTGTCTACCTAAAATTTGTAAATATAATGTTCTATATGTTTTTAGAAATGTTATGCTTCTAGATATTATGTTTATATCTATGATCCTTCATAAATTAATTTTGCACATTATGAAATCAGAATAAAGTTTCATTTTTCATTTTTTTCCAAAAAGATTTCCAGTGTACCAACAGCAATTATTGAATACATTATATCTTTCTCCATTGATTTACCTTAGCATCTTCATTACACATCACTTAGTCTTATATGCGTGGATCAGTGTAGACTCTATTTTGTTTCATGGAGCCAATGCTACATTAGTCACTCTGACGTATAATAGATCTTACTGATGTCAAGACTAGTAAGGAAGTGTATGTCTTTCAATTCCCTTCCTTTTCAAAATTGTTTTGACTCTGCCAGGTACTTTGCATTTCACATAAAATTTTGAATCAATTTCTCAGCTTCTATCCAAAGAGTCTGTTGCAATTTAATTGGGGTTCCTTTGAATTTATTAGTAATATTTTAATACATAAAACAACTTTATGATTTTAGATTTACTTAATATTTCATAAATTATTTTAACATTTATCCTTGACAGAAAAAATATTTGGAAAATAGAAAATCCCTAAAATAAAGGTAAACATATAAAGAATCCCAAACAGTTATCAAAATATGATAAGCTTAATTAAATAATATGATGTCAGTACAAGACTAATAGATGTAATTAAATAATCAGAAATATACCTGCATAAAATTGCCATTCTTGATCTACAAAAATTAATTGTCAAATTAACAAAAGACCAAAAAAGGCATGGTTAATATTACTATTCTATTTCAAAGTACATAAATATTACAAAGTCTATATGATGTAAATATTTCTAAATGATAAACTGAGGAATATTTATTTAGTTTGTTCAGCAGTAAAAGTTTAAGTGTTCTTACAAGTCTGTATAAAAAAAGAAAAATTCCCAATAGAAATGTAGCCACAGAGCATGAACAAGTAATTCACTAAGAAAGAAATAGACTTGGCCAGTAAGTAGTCAACATACATTAATTTTATCAATAAGTCAATACACATATAAGCAATAATAAATATTTTGCTATCTAAGTGACCAGCAAGTAAGAAAAAATAAACTCTGTAATTCCAGGATTTGTTATTGCTTTTGAAAACCACTCCTCTAATAACTGGTGAACTGTGCAACCCTGGTGAGAGGCAATTCTACAATATGTATCAATGATTAAAATGTGCATATCATTTGCCCCAGCTGTTTCACTTCCATAAATACATCCTAAGGTGTAAATGGATAAGGAACATACATTTGTACATACATGTAAACACACATAAGGATTATCAGTGCAATCTTGCTTATAGTATATGTCAACATTCTAAATGTTCCCTCATAGAACATCAGTTAAATAAATTACATACATCCATATAAGACATGGATACATTGCCATTTTAAAATAGTTTGATTTTGTATGGTAATTGACATAATAAAGGACTATATGTTATGTTTAAATAAAAGGCTCTTGAGAAATCTATTTGACACGTATAATATGGTCCTTTTCACTTACAGTCACATTAATAGTTAGTTGTTTTATCCTGACTTGTGGAAGTTGGATTGATTGTTACCTCTTTCTAAAGTACATCAGTAGCTCAGAATTTTAAATGATTATTTATGATATAATAAGAGAACTGACAATGAATAATAAAGACAAATTTATAGAATAAACACACAGGAAATAGTAACATCTAATAAATACATGAAAAGATATTCAAACTCAGTAATTGCCAGGCAAGTGTATATTTTAACAAAATATGGTACATAATTTCCCCTCATCATTTGGCTACTTAATTTTTAATGTGATGAAACTCCATATGGAAAATGGTTATGAGAAGTGCACAATTTCATGAATTGCTGGCAAAGGGTTTAAATCGATACTAATTATCTCATTGGCAACTCCCTATCTCTAACAAAACAATTTTAACAGCTTGTCTGAGGTATAATTGATATATAAAGAACTGCAAATATTTTCTGTGTACATTATCATGAGTATAGACATAAGCAAGCACAAATGATCACAATAATCAAACTAATAAACGCATCCAACACCTCCCAAGGTTTCTTTGCATCCCTTCATGTGTGTATGTGTGTGCTACTTAAGAATACAACATGAGATTTACATGGACACATTGTGACGTGCACAGTTCCATATTGTTCACTATAGGCCCTTTGTTGTAGAGCATGGCACTAGAAATTATTCCTCTAGCCTAATTGAAACTTTATAGCCATTAAACAACAACTCATTACACACAAAAGTGTGCATATGATTTAATCTAGCAAGTCTTTTTCTAGGCATCTATACAAAACCACCACTTGCAATATGTACAAAGATATCTTATAGCTTCACCCTCTGTGGCATTATTTGTACCAGTAAAACTTTGGAGAAACATTAAATGACTACTCTGACAAGAGTTAAAGGGACTGTTATGTAAGTATATTCTGGTATAGGGCACAGTAGTTATAAAATAATTAATGCTATATAAACTGACAAGGAAATAGTTCTAAGATACATATTTACATAGAAAATTAAAATAAAGTAAGCACTTTCTTATTGTTATGTGATTACAAAATTAAATGTTTTAGTTTTTAATATTTAGGAAGAATACACAAAATTATTGTTGAATATTTAAATCTAAAGTAAGAAATGGGAAATAGAATCAGAGTATTTTTAAATATGTACTTCCTCTCTATTTTTGATGATTTCGCAAGAAAAATAAGGTCTTATCTAAAAATATGCCAAATATATAAAAAAGCTTAAAATGAATGTGGAACACAAAATTTCAGAAGGGCAGAAATCTTTCACTTTCTCTTTATAGGTCTATTTGGCTTCCTTTCCCAGAAGCAGAAGTGGTGACCCTTTGGTTCACAGGCCAGCACTCAATCCAGGGAGCCACACCAGCCAGGGCTCTTTATTGTTTTCTAATTTCTTCCTGTTTCGAGTTTATTTTGCTCCTCTCTTGCTAGTTTCTAAAGAAATAAGCTTAACTGATTGACTTAAAACTTTCTTGTTTTATATTCTGAGCATTATTGCAATAAATATCCTTTAATAGAGACTACTTTTGCATCATTTCACACATTTTGATAATTTTTTTCATTTAGTTCAAAATATTTTACAATTTTTGACTACCTAACTTTTTAACCCTAGTTATATATTTTTAAATTTTATTTCAAAGTAATTGGGGACTTCCCCTGAACACCTTTCTGCTATTGATTCTAATGCATTTTTTCTTGACTTTGAGCTTTAACTTATAAGAAGGACTAATTTTTTGAATTTTGATACCTTAAGAGACTTTAATTTTTATAACTGAATTTAAAATATTGGCATTTTAATTTCTTTGTTTTGGGTCTCTTAAATATTTATTTTATACTATTATCCTTCTATTATGGGTCTCTTATCCTTCTTAGACTCTGACTATATGTATGCTACACCAGTTTACATTGCCCACAGCTGCTGGATATTTTATTTTGTGTATTAGTTTTAAACTACCTGTTTTTTTGTATTTTAATTTGACTTTTTTATTGCTATATCTTCAAGTTTATAGATCCCTTACTTAACTACATAATTGTATACATTTTAGATGAATCCTTCAAAGTAATTTTTCATGTATGTTTCCAGCTCTTCCCTTTGTCACTTTCTTGTCATTTCCATTTCTCTGCTAAAATTCTCCATCTGTTCCTACCTATTGTATACATTCTCCACTAGGTCCTTAGCTTATAAATCAGAGTTATTTTCATTCCTGTCTGACAATTCTAACATCTGACTATCTCCCCACTATAGCCCTTAAAAATGTTATTTTTTTTCCTTTGCTTTTGTACCTTTTTTTTGATGTGTAAAAAGACTTTATGTAATTTTTGATGGATTTTCTTTTTTCCACTAATTAAACCCTTGCTTTAGCTGTGTTTACTAATTAAAGCCCTTGACTGTATAATTTCAAGGCAGCTTCCTTTCTGCTCATTAGTGGATGTACTAAGGCTGACACATGTTATTCACTGAAGAGCCACAGAGGAGGGCACTCAAATCTAGTGTCATCTAAAGTTCCTGGATGGCCTTGAGTATTTGATTAACACCCAGACAAGTCTCCTGACCTTGCCTAAGGTTGCACATGTCCTGTCTACCACTTTCTCATTTTATGCAAGGGCTTGCACATGTAATCTAGAGACTATGAAAATAACTCTCGGCTACATAAAAACAACTTATTTTAAACCATAAGTCACAAACTTCTGTAACCCAGCAAGTCATTTGTTTGATATTCTGCATAAAATCTGATATATAAATGAAAGAAACAAAACAAAATCGTGTGATATGACATAAAACATGAACACTTTGAATATTACATGTGTAGACATGGACCCTTTGCCTAACAAAGTATTTTTCTTACTTCAGATGATAATTTTATTTAAGATATCTTATCATTCTAATAACTAAAGGATAATGCAGTAACAGACATACTTTAGGGTAAACATTTTCTGTATAATTTTATCCTAGTAATCCCTTTTAAAAGGCTTTATTTTGTAGGAATTTTCACATCACCTATTTTGTGTAATTGTTATTAAAGTTTCTTAAGCTTGGGAAAATGATTGAGACATCCTTCTCATGATAAAGTTAATCCCTAGTATTCCCATTTTCTAGATCAAAATAAATTATGGAGGCATAAAACAATTTTAGTGTGCAAAGGTCATTCCCTTAAATGACCCTTATTCAAGTGTTTGTATGGTTGTTTTCATTATGCATTCAGTTATTATTTTAAATTAGGTAAATCCCTATTACTTGAAGGTAAGCACAGGAAGATACCCAAATTTAGGCATTAACACATACACACAAACACAAACTGTAATCTAAATAATCTAAGAGAGAATATACTCACGGTCATAACTATAGACACTCGAGTTAGTTTGAGTCCTGCCTTTACTACCATTGTCTTTAATCCATGGGTTCCTCCTCTGTAAAAGCAGGGTAATAATATCATGTGACTAAGAGATAGCATAATTAGATTACATGATTAATTTAAGTTGTTTGGAAATGCATTAATCTTTTACAGTCCCTGAAACCATCATAAATTATAGCTTTCCTAATTGTCATTACAATTATCAATTGGACTTCACATATATGGCAGCCACTATATGGCTCTCTGGATTGCAAAGCTGAACACTAATTTCCTCAGGTTGGTCAGTCTATTAGATAAAGTGGGTATGTGTAACTAACAGTAAAGAAGGACTAGGTAGTTCTTTCTTCTTGGAGAATGAGGCATACGAGCCATGGGAAGGTTTAGCAAGGATCCAAAGCTCAGTGGAGCAGATGAAATTGACTAAAGAGTGTTCTAACAGTTTAAGGGAAGGAAATTTCTTTCTGTGTTGATGATCTGCGTAAGAAAGGGTCCAGGGTTAGGACAAATCATGCTAGTTAATGAAGGACAAGAAGCATTTTGTGTGTGTAAAACAGCACTTATGTAAAAGAGTTGGTAATGTTAATATAAAAAACTGCTTATATGTATAAATCATGGTCTGTCCAGAAAGCATCTGGCCAGGTGGATATGGAAAATAGAGACATTTATTGAAGAAGGTACAAGATACAAGAAACATTGTTCATAGGACAATGATACCTCAGTCTCCTTCAAAGTAGGCACCTTGAGACCTCACACAGCTCTCCCAATCACCATCAGCTACCCCATTGTATTTTCCTGAAGCTCATCGATGATCTGAAAACTCTTCCCGTTCAAAGGTGATTTTAGTCCTGGGAAAAGCCAGAAGTTGCAGGGTGCTGAATCTGGGCTTTCGGGGGCTGAGTCACCTGGGTGATTTGATGTTTCATCAAAAGACTCTGCACAAGATGGGATGTACAAGTGGGTGTGTTGTCATGATGGAGCTACTAACTACCAGATGACCACGGCAGCGGCCTTCTGAATTATCTGAATACTTTCCATGGAGGAATATTCAAGCTTAATGCAAAATTTGGTGTAGATTCGTTGCTCTACTTGCTCAATCATTTTGCATAGGATGACACACAGTACACGTGCTCACTCAAAAGCATCTACCACCGCCATTGACTAATAAATAGAGTGAAGTCATCATTGTTCATTCATGCTCATTCCAGTCCACTCTCCTTGGCTGCCAGTTTACATCAATGTCGCACAAACCATTCTTGTTATATTAACAATGGCTGGACATTTTCCAAACAGACTTTCATATACATACATATATGTAGTATATGTTCTGTGTGTGTATATATATAATTTAAGGTTTCATCCCATCAGTTCAAGAGTTCTTTTGAGGAGGTTTCAGCAGGTTATTATAATGACCAGATTTGAATGCTAAAGGTAGCTTTGACAGTCAGCACTACGCCTCAAAAGTGGGAGGCATTTCGTTAGACAAAAGTTTGAAAAACTGTTACTATTCAGAGTTTTGCATAAGAATATCCTCTATCAGTGAGTGACAGTGGGTATGGAAAAAAGGAGTCTGAGCCAAGGGTTCGGGGTAAAAGAGCTTAAACTTCGTAAACAATTGGGTGTGGGGATGAGCAAATAGGATGTCTATGTTGACTGTAAATTTTCTCTGTGAAAGAATTGAGTGGAAGACTGTTCTAGTCACTAAATAAACATTATAATGGGCTAGAGGGGGACATTAAGAGCTTGCCTTACAAATGTAAATTTTAGGAAACTATGCCACTTCCTGGTAAAAATACTCAGTAAGCAGGAAAAAGTACAACATTCGAGATGAATATCTGTGCAGTTACCAACAATGTCTTTTGATGAACAGAAATATCTGCAAATAGAATAGACATAATCACAAAGAAATATTAAGATATAGATAATATGATTGGCTATGAAAAATATTATGAAAGATATTTTGACTCCAAAACACCTGTTTTTCATCAGATCACCAGTGCAAGCAAGGCTGAGTTTCCGGCTTCCTCTTGAGAGAGCAGATCAGAAATTAACAAGTGATCTGATTGTGTCTGTTGAGGTGTGAAGGGAAGTTTGATGGTGGAGTTTCTGGAAAAGCATTTCTTAATCTTAAGCAAGAGAAAGGAAGAAACAGTGTCTGGGAAGTGAGGTTTCAATCTACCGTAGCTCCCTTACTATTGGTTTGTGACTAAAGTCAGCAAGGAAAATTCCAGACTTAAAAATCAGAAGAAATCTGGTTCCACCACCAACACTGTAGTCACTGTGGATTTCCTTGAAGTGAGGTAGTAAGTGTTGCACCCACTGACGCAAGAAACAGATGTTCGGAGACTTTCAGGACGTTTACAGAGATGTTACTTTAATGGCCAACTCTTTTAACCTGCGCAGGGGCGGACTCTCGATGTGTCCCGGAGACACTTGCTCAGAAGAGCTGCAGATGAGAGCCGCGCCAAACGCTCACAGGCTAGCTCTTTTATACAGTGAGAAGCAAGCAAGCAAGTTACAAAAGCAGGAGTTGCTGTTATCTCTGCACAGCTCTGAGCTCTGGAGGAGTTTTGCTCTGGGTTCAGGAGGAACTATCTGTCTGTCTCCTGTTGATAAGCTTATTTCAGATGACGATTTGTTTCTCTTCCTTATCCATTCTAGTGACCTTCAAGAGGTTTTCTGCTTAGCAATGCTTATAATTGTCTAGCTCTCAACAGTAAGTATCCTTACTATGCAACTTATTTTGATTTGAGGCTTCTGTCACTTGAAATTGAAATCTTCGTCACTAATAGTAATAGTTGATTTTGTGTTAACATGACTAGATTGGGGGACAAAATAGTTGATCAAACACTTGTCTAAATGTTCTCATAAATATATGTTTTTAGATATGATTAATATTTATACTCAGTAGCTTTTTAATAAAGCACATTACCCTCCACAAAGTCTGTGGGCTTCAGCTCATCAACTGAAGGCCTTAGGAGCAGACATTGAGGTTTCTCAAAACAGGAATTCAGCATCCATGCTGCAAAGTAGACATTCTGCTGCCGTTTCCAGCCTTCAGACTCAGTACTACAGTATTAGCTCTTATCCGCATGTCCAACCTGACAGTTTGCCCTGAGAATTTTGATCTCTTCCTATCCACACAATCACAGGAGCCAGTTCCTTAAATCTCTTGATATGTGTGTATACTACTGGTTCTGTTTATCAGGAGAAAACTGACTAATACACTGATGTGGTAGCTCTACTTTATAGTTATTGATGTTATTTTCAAAGTATATATTTTAATGATAATTTATAGAAAATAAAAATAATTGCATAAGATAAATTTTCTTTATTTTTCTTTTATGAGAATAATCTATACTTGGCATATGTCTGGATATCTAACAGATTTAAATAATCTTGGTCTTAGGCTCATTTCTCAAATTTTTATTCATCTAAAACTAGTGTTTTCGAAAGTACTAAGGGAGCATTTTTATGATTATTTTTAACTTGAACTGAACACAGCTTATTTTCCTTGTTCTCTGGATCTGGGTAAATTTATCATTTATTCTTTTATAATGGCAGGATTATCTTACTTATTTTTGTTTTATACAGAGACATTTTCTCCCAGTAAGATTAAAACAATGTGAATGTGCATCAAATTATGAGATCATATAATTTCAAAATCACAAATAAACTTTTACTCTCTCCCGTTGTCAAGGAAACTACTTTGTGTGCCCTACAGTTGAGTTACTGAAACGGTAGGCTTTTCTAATGCAAATGATTATTCCTTTCTCACTTTGCTGCATTAAATTAATCATTGCCATTTATATTTGATGATGTGATTTTAAAGTGTTTGCCAATAAACACATAAAAAATGGAACATAAATCCAGCAGTTATTGCCACGAGACAGGCGTCATTTTACGGAAAATAATCCATTACCTATCAATTGAAAAATGTATGAAAATAGTTACATATTCTTGGTAAGAAGAATACTATAAATTTAAGTGAATATTGAAACACAGTGTGTAATGTGCTATATAATGTATGTATCAAAAAGGTAAAATCAATTTTGCCAAAAAGTGATGATATAAAAATTTGCCAGTAACTACAGAAGTTAAGCAATTTTACTCATTCAGCCACAGGAATCATAGAGATATTGTAAATTCCACATAAAACCAGATGTATCTTTCATTTGCCTGATTGATCTCAGTCTGAAATGCCATCAAATATGTATTGAATGGGATTAGTAACCAAAAGCCTCAAAAACGGTAAGGCTACGCTGCACACATTCTAAATATCCTCTATTAACTTTTCATGGACTTGTGAAGTTAAATAAAAATAGACTAGACAGATGTTATTTTTTAAATGAAAGCATATAGGTGTAATAGCTTATATATATAGATATATTTTAGCTTGAAACTTTGCTGGTGGCAAAAGTGACAAAATTGAAGCTGTCCTACTTCAGGCAGAACACGAGGAATCAGGGTCCTTGGAAAAAGACAATAATGCCGGGAAAAATAGAAGGCAGCAGGCAGGTAAAGAGGAAGACCGAATATGAGATGGACTGGGTCCATAGGAGGAGGCACAGGCATGAGTCTGCAGGAGCTGAGCAGGGGGCAGGTGAGGACAGGACAGTGTGGAGCATCACTCACGTTATAGTTGGCTCCATTCACAGCACTTAACAACAATAATATAGATGTAAGGGGAGCACATACTTAAAAGAAGTAGAAGGGTGCAAAATCTTGATTGCCTTTATCCTAATTTTTCAGCATTTTAATATCCTGGAAGTATATTTATTGACTAAATATATGTTCCTAGTCTAATGAGGCTGAATGGTAAAGTAATGGGAAACATACAGGTGTCTGCCTTCCTTGTGGAAACCCCACACTCGTGACTGGTGATCTGGGGCTGACTGAGAAACACGTACATGCAGGCATTGCAACTTTGTGATAAATAAATCATCAAAGACACAAATGAAGTGAAAATCAGGCAATTGATTGGGCAGTGAAGATCAAAAACTGGGTGTCCCCAAAATACTGCGAATAAAGATATGTGCCACTGGAGAGAAACGATGGCTCCAAGTTTATGTGCACAGCCACATGCTCACACCCACAAAGGCATGGACACATACACACTTTGATATTTTCCAGCGCTACTCAGCCATGTGTGTGTTGGGCTGTTAATAATTCATCTCTGTCTTGTCCTGTTCTCCATGTGAAATGCTCCAAATCAGACACAGATAGTCATGTACTTCAGAAAGGGACCGCATAGTTCCCCACACTCAACTTTTTATCCTGGATCAACCAAATAGAAGCCATGTCGAATGTTCTATGCATAAAGATTTGAAGTCTGTATGTCATAAGCAAGGTATGGAGGGGAAAATGCATTATCTCTGCTCACAAAGGAGAGAGAGGGAGCTGCTCTTTTCCCCTCCTAAAGGAGTCTCCTTGGAAATGTAATGCGGCTGGGTCTTTCCTCCAAGTCTTTCATATATGAACAAAACTCTCCAAGGGCTAGACAAATTATGTGTCTCCAGGCATAGATGGCTTCGATGTCCCTGTTGTTATTCCTCCTTGAAAGGTGGAGTTCTCACAATTTCTAGAGTTGTAAATTAATATTTTGTCAGGAGAAATAATTAATTTAAAACTTATTCTTAGCCCAGGAGACCAAGTTTCAGCAACATTAATTCAGAAAATCCTAACCATGTAGAAAAATAAATGAAGATAGTTTCTCTATGATACCACAACTATTAAAGAACATAGTTAATTTAACATGGTAATAACAATGGTGGAGAAAATTCATGGGGTGTTGTGGTAGAAATTAAATGGTCAAAAATAGTCTGAGGAGATAAATTTTAAACTAATACATGAAAGTGGAAAAGAGTACAATATGGGCATTTAGAGGTAATTAAAATGAGAGAATTTCCTGAGACTAGAAACATATAGTATACATGATAATAATAATAATAATAATAGTAATAAATAAAATTGTTGCAAATGAGGTAAGAGAAATATCTCATGTGGTTAAACAAGACACATTCTGCAAGGCCTTTCAGGCAATAAGATGTCATATTTTATTTTATGTACAATATATTTAATCTGTGTTGATTTTAGAAATTGCAATAACACTCCCCTTCATGTCAGCCAGCACTGTGCTTTGTCTGTGGTGTTATTTGGCAAAAATTCTTAACTTTGATATGGTCAAACTACTGGATGATTACCTTTGAATATACTGTTAATATATCTTCATAAAGAAGTTCTTCCCCATTTGACGTAATAAAGATTGTTTCCCATATAACTTTTTTAATATTGTATATATCCACATTTAAATTATTAATGACTTGGGATATATTTTTATATGTGGTATGAGATAGGCACATAGTTTTTCCTGTAGGTCTGCTGGTGGTAAGAATTTTTGCAAGGGAGCTGGAAAGAAAGAGTAAAGATGGGGTCACAATGCTTGAAAATGAGAAATAGAAAGTTTTGTTGTTATAGAAAATAATAAAAGGCAGGATATGTCCCGAGAATGAGTGACTGAGAGAGTGTGGAGGGTACATCATTGAAGGAACTATTTTGAAAGATTCATAAACTGAAACTACCAAGAACCAAGTCAGAAGTTTTGTCAGAGACGAAGTGAACCAGGTGATAAAATCTTCATCAAAAACAGCTGATTAGGAGATGAGTCCAACAAAGTGGGCGATTCGATGACAGAGCCAGCAAGTGAGGTGATAAGACTGTGATCCTTGAAGGAGAGTGTGAGTGGAGACTTTTCAGCAGCATGGAAAGTCCCATAGCTTTCTTATTCTTCCTGCCAATAATGTAAACTTGGGGAAACAGCTTACTTAGAATTCTTGAATCTAGAGTTCCCTCTCGAGACATGGTCCCTGCACCATCAACAACATCACAGCAAAACCTGGAATCATCTTAGAAATGCAAATTCTTGGTTTCAAACCAGGCCAACTAAATAAGAAGCCCTGGGGTGGGGCCCAGTCATCTGTCCTTGGAAGTACTCCAGGTGATACTGCTGTGCACGAAGCGTTGTTTGAGAACAGGTGTCTGAGATCAGGAGTTCTGAGAGCTATAGCTCTCTCCCACTGGATTGGTCCCCTGCAGCACAGTCTGACTCTAGTAGCGGAGCTCATATCCAAAACGCAGCATTTCCTCATTACTTAGTTTGTTATATAGTGTTTTAAAGAATTTCAATGATCTTGCCACAAGAGCAGTGGGCCAACATTCAGGAAACTCATGCAGAAGATAAAACACTGATGTTATTAAAATTATTAATTCTGCTGAATTTAATATCCTTAACAAAATGAAAATATATTTGTTGAAACAATGATATGTATACTCAAAAAATAAATTAATATTCTTTCAGATACATGGAGATTTGTAATTAAAAACTAAGTTCTATTTCTAGAATAATGAAACTGTGAATATATAATATCTTATAAAGGTTATTGAAGCTTAATAGGATTATTTTCATAACACTCAAGGAAATTTTTTAATAGAAAAGTATTTTCTTGAATGGTTGTATTCAATTTGGATAGCATACAAATTTTACACTGTACATTTGGTACTGAAAATATAGTCAATTACAGATGTTTAAGCCATCTGTTATAAAAGAAAAAAAATCCTTTCAAAACTGTGATTGAAAGGATAATTAACAAATGGATAAAATGGAAAGTCATTACTATTAATTTATGTTTAACTCTACATGAAGAATGGGCAAATTTCAGATCTCTTTAGTATCATTAAGACTTAAATAAAGAAAAATATCAATTTCTCATAAACTATTAGAAGACAGTCTCACTCAGTAAAAAAGCAGGTTATATTAATGAACTCATTTTTTCAACAGTTTCGTTCAACAACCCAGTCTGCTGCGTTAGCCCTAGGTTTCTGCAAAGCTAGAGTTTCTGAACCTCAGACACGAACATTCTAATAGTACACAGTGCCTAGAAAACACTCCTTCCATTCACCCATCCGTAAAAAGTAGTGTGAAATTTTCATAATTAGGATTTACGTGTTTGGGCTTTCAATACTTTTAGTCATTGAGATTTGCTGTTTTGCACTGTGATACTATGAGTTGCAATGAGAAATAGATACATGCTCCTCATTCGCAGTTGTAGCACAGATCTTCTGGAGCACCTAGAAAATCCGAGGTGTATTTGTTGTGTTAATGAGGTGACTTTTGGAATATACTTACGGATGGGGCCTGGTTGCTGAAGAACCAATCATGTGACAGGAGCTAGAGGTTGAATCAATTGCCAATGAACAATGATTTAAATGACATGGTTTATATAATGATGTTGCCTCTGTAAAATCCCCAAAAGATGGGTTTGAAGAGCTTCTGGGTTGGTAAACATGTGGAGGTTTGGGAAGAGTGGCTTGTTTACTCAGAAAAGTAGGGAACTCCAAGCCCTGTTTCCCCGTACCTTGCCCTATTCATCTCTTCTATCTGGCTGTTTCTGAGTATCATCCTATAATAATACACTGGTGATCTATTAAGTAAATGTTTCTCTGAGTTCCATGAGCAGCTCTAGCAAAGTCATCAAACTCAAGTAGAGAGTCACAGGAAACTTCGATTTCTAGCTAGTCATTCTAAAGCACAGGTGACAATCAGTACCTGTGATTGACAGATGAGATGGGAGGGTGCAAAGTTTTGTAGAGCTGAAGACTTAACCTGTGGGATCTGACTCTTATCTCCATATAAACAGTGTCAGAATTGTAGGAGAACCAGCTGGTATCTCAGAACATTGCTTGTTGGACATGCAGGGAAACTCCCTTCACCATTCCCCCCCCACACACAAGTTAAAACTGGGTTCATACTTCTGAAAGAGGACGTACCTAAGCTCTTTATTAACGATTAGTATCTCATAGTTTAGCAAAGATTCACAAGAATATGTAAAATGGGGAGTTTTTAGAAAACTGTACTAGGCATTGTAGCACTGCATTAAATGGCTCAATAGAAAGGGAAAATAAATATGCAAAGGTAAAAGTTTCTTTTGTCCTATGTTTGTACAAAGCCCACCCTGTTGAAATACATAGCAGAAAACAATGCAAATAAATGGTGTGTGCCTTTATAGTTTAAAGACCAACGACAGTCCTTGCCAACTTCAATTTAGCCAAAATTATATCTAAAGCTGAGTCCAATTTTCACCTACAAGAAGCATAAAGTTGGCTGAGATAATGGGTTTTAGTGTGAGAATTAAAATCTATTTATTACTGTAACAATCAGAAGAACATATTATATGAAAACATAGTTAATAGAATTTGATTAATAATACCACCAATTTCAATAGCTGGATATATAATAAATAGAAATTCCACTTAGGCGAAATAATCTTATAAATTCTTCATGGAACTAATATATTCTTACCAGGGTGAGCTAAGAACTTTGTAAGGAGAAACGGTGCGACAAGAATTGTAATTGTGTTAAATGTTAAGCCAAAACAAATAAAAATCTTTCTAATAAGGCTAAAAACAATATAAGGGGCTAGAAGACTGTTAAAGAACAAAATTCAACTACGTAACTGAAGGTGTAATTGCTTTTATTAAATAATTCGTAAATCAAGCTGCATCCCATCTAACAACTGGAAGAGCATCCAGAAAGGCTGTACAACATGGAAGGTGTTTATAGAAAGGAGAGTGGGGAAAGGGAGCTATTAACCAAAGATCAGAAAGGATTATTTTTAGACCAAAACATCTTGTAGGAGGAAGGAAATGGGCAAGGGTTTTTATCATGAGGAGTGCCTCCTCTTTCTAGGGGGTGGAGAAGGTCCAAGGGACAGATTACCTCATTGTGTTGATCAGAAAATTTCAGACTGGTTAATTAATGTTATATTTCTAGACAAGGCTGAAACAGCAATTATATCAGGTATTAAATCTATGTATGGTATCACAGGCATTAATGCAAATTAGGTCATTTGGGATCTGTGATTTTCTCTTTATCAAGACCATTTTAAAAATTCAGAAATATCATAAAATGTGATTAAGCCCATAATAGATAATAAATAGTTGAAATAATTAATTTATTTACTGGTTCACACTAACTAGAGACTTTACATGTGTTTGCTTACATTGGAGCCATTAATCAACATGCTTAGTGTCTGGATGCACGGCGTGAGTTACCGTGGTTACACACAGAACTCAGGACAGTCACTGTGATCCCTTAGACAATAAGCTGTGAATTACTGAGTTTCCCTCATGCTTCCAAGGCACATCATTTAAGTTTATTGATCCACAAGTTTCTCATTTAAAAAAATTAATAAAAACATCAAAATTTTCTTATGGTATTAAAGAAAATAATGAATTGAAAACATTTTTCTATTACATAAAGCACTAAATATATATATATATATAATATATATATATATATAAGAAATACTCATAACAATTTTAAATAAGGTGTGGAGAACATATTTAACTCCCCAAAATCAAACAGACTAAATCCAAATCTTTCAAACCCCCAGAAAACCATACAGAAAAAAATAAAGATGACCCACTCAATGAAACAAATGAAAATTTATTTTAATCAAGTCCAATAGCATAAGTAAGTGACAGAAAATATTCCAAACTTAAAGGGTAAATAGGAAATAAATACCCAAATCCAGCAAAGCCAGCTTCAAAGTCCATTCCCTGGCAAGTTAGTCAAGAACATACTTTGTAGAAAACAACAGAGGAGAAAGCCTTAGAAGTGATTAAACACATATAAATTCACTCTAAGAAATAGAAGACGCCATCATGCTTCCAGAAATCCATTCTGAGATCCAGTAGATCACAGTGAGTAATGTTGGTGGGTAAGGGCAGGACCTCACCAAGACCTTCTGAGCGTCCTTTTGATGACATCTTGAAGCACTTCCACCTGTATCTGACTCCATCCAACAGCCAACATTTGCACTGCTTTTTCAGAGGACCCCTGGCAGAGTTATGGGGCCCTGTGGAGGTGGCTTTATCCAGTGACTGCAGAGTGTGGAGTATGAAAGCCGAACATCATTGCTAATTTTCAGGACAATTCTTCGGACCTAGGGAACGTTGCTAATATCACGAGCTTGCAGATGGTGTAAGTCAAATGTCTTATAGAAAAAATAAAAAATAATGGGGTGTAGATGTACTAACACATCCAACCCACCTTCTCCAAAGAGCACAATCAATTTAACAAAAGTATACCTGATTACATCAATAATATTAGCAGATAGATTAAGGTGCCAGCCACTACTACAGAGAGCTGCTTCATCAAAATTTATGTTCCTTCACAAAGTGAATCTCATCCAAGATTTTCATAAGGAAGAATAGGAAGACCTGGCCATCTGCCCTAATTTGGGAAAATTTTGAAAGACCATTATGGCCCTGGATGGTGTGTCTTGGTTGGTTGGACCATGATCCTACACCAAAGGGTCGCTGGTTCAGTTCTCAAACAGGTCACCACATTCCTGCTTTGTGGGTTCAATCCCCAGTCTGGGTGCATATAGGAGACAACTGTTTGATGTTTCTCTCACACATCTCTCTCTCTCTCCCTCTCTCTCTCTCTGTCTCTCTCTGTCTCTCTCTCTCTGTCTCTCTCTCTCTGTCTCTCTCTCTGTCTCTCTCCCCCTTCCCTATCAATAAAAGAGAAAAAGAAAGGGAAGGGAAAGGAAGGGGAGGGGAAGGAAGGGAAGGAAAGACCATTATGCTTCAGATGTCCCATGAGGCAGCCAAATCTGTATCACAGCTCTATTTCTTCCTCTGCCATCCACTGCTGCTTCCTTCCACTACTTCCCACAAGTGTTGACCTTCAGGTCTCCCCCGAATAAATATTCTGAAGCTAAATTTATATCAAAGTCTGTTGTTGAGATACCCAACGTGTGACATAAACTAACCCAAATCCTCAGCATCCACTGCATACTACTATTACTGTTGATACTGAGAAAATTGATCTATACATTATTTTGTGAGAAGAAAAGAGAATACAATAAACAACATTTCAGCTGATAAATATTCTCCCCCATAAAACATGCATGAAACAGAAGAAAAATATAACAAAAAATCCATAAATATTTGCACATGATAATACCCCTGTGTCAGAACATAAAAACCTGAGAACAGAGAGAAGAAAAAGGAGGACATTCATTAAGAATTGTCTCTAATAAAGGAAGATTTCTAAATAACTCAAAATAATCTCAGAAATAAATATCAATTTAAAAAGGTCAATGAAGAAAGTCATGACAATAGACAAGACAATAAGAATAAAATAAAAACATTTAGAATAAGAAAATAAAGTGAAAATTAAAAAGAATCATTTATTGACATACAAGGTAAAAATAAAAGTCATATCATATGCATAGATTCCATACTGAATAAAAAACAGTGAAGCAGAATATATATATTTAAATCAATCTAAAAATAATTTTTCAGGAGTACATTAAGAATTGAATCTCCATACAGAAAGAGTTCGTGATCTATCTGGAAAAACTCACCTAGCATTGTCATTTTGGTGATATATCCTATTGTAGAAAAGTAATTAGATTTTTAACAAACCAACAAGCAAAAACAAAATAAACAAAAGGAAAAAAAACCTCAGAGTCTTCATAAAAATAATGCTAAGACATTTACAAAAAATAAAAATGAGAGGAAGGGGAGAAGGAAGAGAAAAAGAAAAGAAAATCAACTTGGCCTCAGAATTCTTGAGAGTAAACTAAAACACAAGAATTAAATGCAGAGTTTTAGAAGCAAAGTGAAATGGGTGAACCAAGGACTTTACATTCAACAAAACTGTCCTTCCAGTATCAAGGCCTCAGAAAAATTGTTTTCAATGTGCAAAGTCAGGGGACACCATAGTTGCTCACCCTTCTTTTAAAAATTACCCACAGAAAAGAATAAGCTTTGACACCGAAGGATTGGTGGGGGAAACTGGGAAAAGAACTGATAGAAAACAATGCATCAATCTAATTCTAGATCTAAGACTAAAGCAAGGGGGAGGGAACAGAATGAAAAAAATAACAATTAAGTACTCATGCCCCAGGTAAGAAGAAATGAAAGACGTGAGGATGAGGTTTAGAGAAAGTAGAAAGTAGGATAGTCTCATTGATTGTACCATAGCTAACAGGTTCAAGTCAAAAACTATGAGGTGAAACAGAAAAATCCAAAGAGCAATAAAACTAACCCAGAAAGCCTGACAATTATGGCATTATATAAGAGTTTAATATAAAGGTAACCACTAGCACAAAAACGTACAACCTTTCTGACTTAAAAAAAATAGAAAAAGATAAAAGGGAACAATAGGAGGGTAAATGAGTATATGCAGAACATGTTTTGTTTAATATACATACTGACTAGTTTGAATAAAGATATCAGTTATGTCAAAAAATGTAAATTGGCTTTAGTCACCTGTTAGAATGAGCGTGTTAGTATGCGCAGTGAAGATGAATTCTTATCTGGTCTATAAGACATCGTAGGACAATGTTACCAGGCTCTTTAATATTTTAAAAACCACCCAACACTAGAAAAAATTCATATATCATTAAATTTTCCAAAATAATAGTTGTAAAATTCTTCATTGGTTAGAAAAAAATATTTTGGAAAATAATTTGGAAACTCATTACACTGATGTCCCTTAAAGATAGTGGATTTATTCTTGTGTTTTCTCTTAAGAAAACACTACATTCTATAAGAAAACAATATTATCCCTACCCCATGTTTTTTAAAAAGTTAACTGAAAACACAGGTTCCTGTCAAAAAATAAGTATCTCTGGCAAAGAAAAACCCATGGCTTCACTAAAATGTTGATGGGATGTGGCAGTGGCACCCCTAGGGACTCAATTTTCCTCTCTTGCCAGTACTGTCTCCATGACAACTTCAATTAGATGTACTTGTCAGCTAATTGATCCTTTATTGGGCTTTAGCATCTTCTCCCATGTTCTTCTCTCAGAATATCACAACTGACCTTCACTCTGGAAAGGTAACTGCACTGGAAGGCCCAGACCCTGGCCAGTCTCCGGCCCAAAGCCCGGTGTACGGAATAACCACCCGGGTGCTGTCTCCCAGGCACAACTATCCACCGGAGTGTGGAACCATCTTTCATATATCCATTTTTGAATGAAGAATACAGTAAATGCTGCCAGAAAAAGTGCTCGGAAAAATCTATCAAATACATTTACTTAATTTTGTTGCATTTAAATACCCTCTTTGCTTCAATATCAATTTTTAAAATTATGAAAATTGCTACTGGAATGGCATTCCTTCTTTGTTTTTGAGCTTCTCTTTTCATATAATTTTTACTGAAATATTTTCTGAAATACTTTCAATTTCTTAATTATTACTACTTCTTAATGTGGACTATTTAAATATACATTTATTCGTTTGCTTTTATGGAAATATTAGTAACTATTTAAGTGTTATTTTTTTACACTAACCATTTGGTATAAATTATATTTTGTCCTACATCACCTTGCTAACATTAATTAAAGTTCCTGCTCAACTGTAAAGTCCAGGAGGCCGGGGGCCTTGTCTTCCTTAGTTACCACTGTGAGCCCGGCCGATGGCAGAGTGCAGGGTTCCCAGCTGCGGCAGGACAAGGGATGGCCCCTCCCCAAATGACCATGTCCTACTTTCCAGAACCTGTGAACATATCTTACGTGGCAAAAGGGAATTTGTATATCTGATTAATTGAAGATATGGAGGTGGAGAGATAACCCTGGATTATCCCACTAGACTCCACGTAAGCAGCAGGGTTTTTATAAGAGGAAGGTCAGAGTTAGCACTCTGAGGAGGCTATGCTGCTCCTTGTAAAGTGGAGGAAGGGGCCAGGAGGAATGCAGGTGGCCCCTGGAAGCTGGAAAAGACAGGAAATGGGTTCTCCCCTACAGCCTCCAGAATAAACCAGACCTACTATGAAGAGCAGGACCAATAAAATGACATTGATCTGATCAAGATAGCATAAGGTATATTTAAAAAGTGGAGTCACTCATATCAACCAAGATGGCTGCCAGTCAGCCATGACACTTTGGTTCAAGAGGGAAACTACCTAAGTCATGCTAGACACATCTGGCAAGAAGACATACCTAACATATCTGCACACATGACCAGAACAGCCATGTCTGCAGAATGGGACCATAGAAATTCCCCACTTGTCATCAGGAATGCCAAGACAATTATGAAGAGACCCAGAAGGGTAGAGTACACCACTTTTAAGACACAACTGAGGCAGGCTACAGGCCACTGCTGAGACAGCTGAGCTCCACACACCAGGGTGCTGCCCCATGCCACACTGATCTCCCTTTACATTGGCCACTGGAGGCTCTGCTGTGCTGAACTGAGGACGTCATCCACCCTGATGCCCGCCTGGCTCTGGAGGTCCTTCGTTGCAAGACTTACAACTCC
Source organism: Desmodus rotundus (assembly GCF_022682495.2). Taxonomy (NCBI): domain Eukaryota; kingdom Metazoa; phylum Chordata; class Mammalia; order Chiroptera; family Phyllostomidae; genus Desmodus; species Desmodus rotundus. The sequence continues at coordinate 185,907,307 of NC_071387.1, read as the reverse complement.
CTTGCTAAACACGCTGTCTCCCAGACCTACAGAGTGAGACCTTGGGACCTGGGTCCATTATTCCCCCATTGATTGCTATGTGTGTGTGTGTGTGTGTGTTATATTTTTCTTAGCTTGTTAGAGTGTGAGCAGGATATTAATGTATCTTGATGTTCTACTTTGAGTGACCCTGCATTCAATAAAAGCTGAGTGAATAGTGTAGTTCCTGTGTGTGACTCTTGTCTGTTCCTTGGTGCCAGACTGCTTAGCAGGCAGCTAGCCCAGCAGTTGCCTGGCTGACTTACAGGAAAGACTGTAACACGAAAACATGCTGGTGACAGTACCGACATACTGACTGTAGTATGGAGAGAGTGATATCAAATGTCTGATGTCCAGAACTCCAAGATAACAAATTTGTGTTGTTTTAAGATGGTAATTTCTTACAGTAGCAATAACTAATGCTTCAGTAAGTAATCTTCAGATTTTACTCTGAAAAACTCAGTTTTTAGTTTTTAAGGTAATTCTTCTTAGATGGCATGTAAATAGAATCAGGATCTAAAATATTTTTCTGACAATAAACACTATGCTATTTTTATTAGATTTGCTGAGTTATGACAGTCATTCCCACAAGACAGCTGCATGGAAACTGACTATGTGTTTGGTACTGAAATATTTTTCTGCGCTACTTTATTCATTTTAAGTAAAATAGAGGCTATAAATAAATAAATTTTATTATGTCTCAATGATTAATATGCATTTCCGGGGTGAATATGGTAGAATAAAAATGTTATCTGTGTAATATACTGGTACAACTTTTCAGTTTACTTGCTAATTTATGCAGAATGTTTTCAGATAAACCACTAAAATGATGGCATAAGTGTTAAAACTGACTTCATATATTAGTCATTTTGCAATAAGTTTCAGATCCTCTCTTTATATTTTAGTACAAATTCAACTGCTCTCAACAATTTCTACAATATAGGGCATCAATTTTTGTGTTTAACATTATAAATAATTGTATATGTTTCAAGATCCACATCATAAAATGCAAAGATTTCTAAAAATTTAGTTTATTGAAGTATAATTAATATTAAAAAACACACTTTTTGCAAGTGTGCTGTTTGCTGAGTTTTGGCAAATGCGCACTGTTCTAGATTCACTACCACAAGGAAAATGTAGAATATTTACATTTCTCCAAAGCTCTCTCGGGCTACTTTGCAAGAAAAAGGGTCCCACACCCAACCCCTGGCAACCTCTGATCTGTTTATTGTTACCCAAGTGTTAACTTTTATAGAATTTTATACAGATTGTGCCATGCTGTATCTGGTCTATTTCATTTAGCAAAGGGCTTCTGTGATTCTCCATGTTTTTGTGTGTTTCAGTAGCTTATTCTTTTTATTTCTAAGTTGAATTCCATGAATATGCCAGGATCTGTTTATCCATTCACTAGCGAATGGACATCTAGGTCCTCTGCGGTTTGGGATCACTATAAATAAAACTGCTATGAACGTTCAAACACCTGTGTCAGTGTGAGCACGTGTTTTCATTTCTCTTGGATAAACACCTCAGAGTAGAATAGATAGGTCACATAATAAGTATCTGCTTAACTCTATAATGAACTTTCACATCGTTTTTCGATTGACTTACCATTTTACATTTCAATCTATAATATATGAAAGTTATAGTTTCTCCCCATCTGTCAACACTGGAATTGTGAGGCTTTTTAATTTCAGCCATTCTCATGGGTGTGTCTTCATTTTCCTAATAAACAGCAAGCAATATGGAACATTTTTTTCATGGACATTTTTGATAAAATTTCAGTTGACTTTTTTCCTTGCTGTAAAAAAAAAATTTGTTTCCATTTGAAGCAAACATTGAACACTCATTTCAATATTTCTGATATATATCTTTTGAACTGGCTATAACATCTACCTGGTCCTTTCCTTGATGAATAAATAAAATAAAATCTTTACATGTGTTCATTTTTATATCTGTAAAGGCTCAGAATCTAACTTTAAAAAATATCTTTGATAATGGTCTAGGTATTATGAATATTAGATATAGAAACTCTGAAACCTATTATTATTCTCTAGAAGTAATGTTTCTTTAATTCTTTTTTTTTTTTTAGTGGACAATTTACTTGGTTCATTGCAAAATGGAAATTGTTTCTTGGACAGTAATTCCAGCAGCCTCAGTGCCGATCTGTTGTCTCTCAACTGCTCACTCAGGCATGGTTCAAGGATCAGCCAAAATGTGGTCAGACAGAAATCCGAGATCCCTTTTCTGGCTTTTTCAGTGAACTCACAAGCTGTTATCATGAGTATCTTACCCTGTCTTCAATATGCCTGAATTACTCGGACCTCCAAACATTCCAGCCTTCTTACCATCCCCTCTTTGGAGCTCCCTGCACATCCACTGCTCCTGGGCAAGAGACAATGAAGAACTGGCACTCCACACCTTCCCTCAGAATCAGTGTCGCACACCTGCCTGCGTCTGGTCGGTGCCCAGTGCCTTCGGACAGCTATTATATTAAGTTCAGATTTCATCATTGCTCTCTGGCAACATCAGTCCACTTGGACCTTAGTTTGGAAAGTGCCATTCCAAATGTACTTAGGCTTTGAACAAATGTATGTTTGCTATAAAATTGAACTCTGTGCTTAATAGTATATCAACATATTTAAGTCTATTATATGTGTCATAATATTGAGATACATGTACATATAATTGGAACATAAACATTGAATATGTGACATATTTTCCTCACATTATAGATGCAGTCTAATATTTGGATAACAGTGTCATTTTTATAATACAAAATTAAAATTTTAATATATTTTTAATTGATTGTAGTATAAATTATAGTGTCTCCAAAAATAAAATACATAAAAATTGGAATTTTTTGAAGCTGCCCTCTATTATGTCTTATTGAAAGAAAGAAGAAGAAAGAAAGAAAGGAAGATGAAGAAAAGGAGGCAGTGACAACAGTGATTAAAAATGGTTACAAATGAAAGCCTCACTATAAAAATAGAATCAAAGTTTCACAAGCTGCTTATCCATCTTCATGCACTTCTGTTATTACCCTTTTCAAAATGCTCATCATTACTGTGACTACATCTTTTATTACCCTCTCCTATAAAAGCTTTGTATTTGTCCCCTCGATGGGATGTTGCACTCATAACTCTCACACTCCTTATTTCCATGATGTAACAAAACACAGTCTGTTGCTATGGCAATGATCAGCATTTTGCAGCCTGAGCTACTGTGATTACAGGTCCCTAGTGCTAGACTCTTTTTCTTTCAATCAATTGCAGAGATGCCTTTTGTTCCTCCGTGCACTCCAAATTCGGTGCTTAATGTGATTTGATTAATGTTTCAAAGTTTAACCAGTGTAGTAATGTGTTAAGTGGTAGTACTTGATCTGCATTTTCTATAACTGCGTTGTTCAGCTTATATGAATATGTCACTGAATAATAGTAAATTAGGTGTATCTAAAATTAAAAAAAATATATTAACCAGTCTTGAAATAGGAAATAAGTGTATTTTACAATGTGTTTACATGAAATCTAGATGGTCAGACTCAAATCCTATACATATAAATTGAATTATAAGGGGAAATTTTTATTTTAATACTCAGGTCATGACCCAGACTTATTGTATGCTGGAGCGCAGACAGCCCATTCAAACCACATAAAGAAGTCTGCCCAAGCTGACACTACCAAAGTATTACCTTGTATTTATCAAATTTTAGCTAAACAAAGGCCTCTTCTCTTGGAGAGATATGTTTAAATTGGAAAATTTATATATATATGGAGAAATTTATAGATATATACATGTATGTATATATATACATTCACTCACAGACTAATTTAAACCTACAATTAATCATTTATATATATACGAATATATATTTGCAATTTTTCATTCCAGTTTAGACCACAACTTAAAGTCCAACTAGCAATGAATTTTTATTTCATAAAATAATGAAAATGCATGCCAGATTGTATAGAAAATAAATTATCATATAAGAAACATACTATGAATTTCCTAGTCAAAACTGATTTTTAAAATTTTCATATAATATTTAAATCAGTATTTTTGTAACAAGACAAATACCTTACAAACTGAAAATTTGGTTACCTTTCTTACATAAGTAAGATGTCTTATTTTCCTGATTTGAATAATAAATTAATAGCTACTGATATGAAACATCACCCAAGTACCTACAACTCTCCTACCTGTGATTCAATATTGGTTCCAATTAAATGTCAATTACCAATTTGGTTTGCCATTAAAAGACTTGGAGTTTATAATACTGAATCAAATTCTTTCTTTCCCCCCAAATTAAACTGCTATTTAAATTTCAGTAGATAAGAAAATAAATTCTGTAGACTCCCATCTGGCATTATGTACCTAAATGTCCTTTTATAATTATGAACATATAGACTAAATTAAATATCTTATAGAGTTTCAAAAATCATTATTATACATTAATCTGTACCCATTTATCAACCCCCAGATTTCTTCAGTATCAAACTCTATTTAGAATAGAATATGGCCCTGGCTGGCATGGCTCAGTGGATTGAGCGCCGCCCTGCAGACCAAAAGGTTGCCAGTTCAATTCCTGATCAGGGCACATGCCTGTGTTGTGGGTGAGGTCCCTGGTTGGGGGTGTGTGAGAGGCAACTGATTGATGTTTCTCTCACATATCAAGGTTTCTCTCCCTCTCTTTCTCCCTCCCTTCTCCTCTCTCTAAATGTAAATAAATAAAATCTTAAAAAAATAGAAAAGAATATAAATTTCATAGAGTGATAACATATTCATCTCTGACACTATGCTATCAAGTGACACAATTTTAAGTGAAATAATATTGGTTATTTACAGGTTTATGAATTTAAATTTATAATATATAATTGACATGCTTATCCCCTCCTTTTCAGGACTATTCTTAAACGTGAGCCACATCTAGTACCATATCTTATTCACCTCATGCATTTTACTCTCTCAAGTTGCCTTGTTCTCAAGATTCACTTTAACTCAGATTAATTTAAACAAACAATTCATAATTAATAATGTAAACGCATTGTGTTTATATTGTTTTAGGAAAAGCTGATTTTAACAGTTCAACGTGTCTGATTGAGACTGGTAGTTTCTGAGCCGGCAGGGGAAATAGGATAATTCCAAGGCAGCCACGTATACACTTTGAATAATAACCTATCTCTGGTAAGGCACACTCCAGAATTAACATTCTAAATATCAAAAGAATAGTCATAATTGTTGTATGCAATGTTGTTCATATTGCAAGATTTTACAAGACTTAAACAAAGATGGCAAAATATTTCTTATGCATGTACCTATAGGAATATATTTCAGAGAAAGACAGTATATATTTTAAAGCCATTATCAACTGACAATAATTCAGAGTAGTTTCAGATAACACGGATGAGATCTAAAGGAGGACATGCAACATCAGGTGGAACTTTATGACAAAGTTGTTTTAGATTGATACGAATGAATCAACATCAGGTGGAACTTTATGACGAAGTTGTTTTAGGTTGATACGAATGAATTTATACGAAGAATGAGAGCAGAGGCATCACAGGGAGCTGACATGAAGCACAGCTTGAAGTAAATGACCACCAGGAAAGGCAGCCAACTTAACGTGCCAACTGACTATATTAGTCGTACCAATATGATTTAAAATATCTATTCTGTTTGATGACTTCTTTTCCATTATCAGAAGAGCTAATCTGTAATTTAAAAAACATTTCTATAGAAAGCAGCTAGAGATTTTTAATAACTTTCTTTCATGTAAGAACAAATGATATATTTTAAAATTCATTGCCAATTTAAAGGTATTGTATTATTTATGTCAAATATCTAGTCTTGAATTTTTAAATTCCATTAAGCAAATTTCTAAAGTAAATGTTTAGCTTTCTTGTGACTGGTTTTACCTACTTCTTAAGTGACTGAATTTATGTATACGCTAAATATTAACAATACTTATTAGAAACACATAAGCCAATAAATTCTAGTCACTTATTTAAATAACTCTTAAGTTGCATATAAAAGATTGAATTTTTCTAGGGTTGTTCTAATTATTATTTTCACAGCAACTGAGTAATGATAGGTTTAGAATAGTTTGAGGGTAGAACTCTCCCCCCAAAAAATATTTTATGAAATTTATTCATAAAAAATTGTATTCATTCTTACCTGTTTAAACTTCATCCACCTTCAAAGCACTCTCCTTTTCATGCAATACACCTATCAAGACATTTTTTCCACGCTCAAAACTGTTTTTGAACTCATCAATATTGATGCCTTTCAGTACTTCTGCCATTTTTGTTTTACCTCTTCCATGTCAGCAAAATATTTCCCTTGAGGACATTTTTCATTCGGGAAAACACAACAAAAAAAAGTCACTCTGGGCAAAAGATGGTGAATAGGGAGGGCGGGTCACATGGGCCATCCTGCTTTTAGTCAAAAACTGCTGAACACTCAGTGCAGTGTGGGCAGGTGCGCTCAGAAATCCCTCATCGCTAAATAGGCAAACACACTGAAAGAGTCTTCAAAAAAAAAATCACAGAAGCCTAATGCAGCCTCTCAGAACAACACCAGCTGGTCCACTGATACAGATGGGCTCCTAGAACACGCACTTAAGGTGGGAAGACTGTGCTACAAGCAGGATGCCCTCCAGAAGATAATTTCTGTTTTGGGGGGATCCCCTCTCATATGAATTGACTCTACTTTGTTCTCCATTACCTTGAATAAAATTAATTTCCCATTTTAATTTTTCAGATATATTTGAGCCAATATGTTATCCGATTGATCTGCATCATTAGTTATTATGATACTTCTGTTACATAGATTCTTAAAACTGAGTTTGGAAAACACTGCAGTAGGATGAGGAAAGAAAATATTAGAACATCTGTTTATCTCATCCTCTAGAAATGTATCATCGTATATTTTACATATAAGTATAAATGTGTGTTATTGAAATCACATATGACTTAAAAATACACATAAAGAAGTTATAAATAGGTAAATTGTACATCTTAGTAAGGGTAGAAAATGTAATTAATAGAAAACACTTTCAAAGAGCTCATAGAATATCCTACGGTATAATTAATAAATGAATTAAGGGTTTTATGCTATATTATGTTTGCTTTTCAATTTCTAGAAATTTTTTCCATCTAGCAGATTTAATATTTGATAGAATAACACTAAACTTGGACAGAAAACTAAAAAAAAAATACATACAATCACCTATATATTTTTAAAATGGATCCTAAAATGTGAATAAAATAGTCTTGAGAGTATAACTTGAGAACATAATAATTCATTTAAATTTACATTATTTCAAATAAAGGAATAAAGAAAATATAGAGTATAATGTAAAAATTCCAGTTCATGGGAAGAAATGCTTCTTTTGGAAGTACATCTGAAAATAAATATCACTTGATAGGCAGATATTATTATTTAAACAGGAAATTTGACAAATAAGAAAATTGTGATTTTTACAGTACCTAATCTAATACTATCTAAAAGAATATTGCTACTTTCTGTCAAGATAGAGGCATAGGTAAACACAGCTCACCACATCACACAATCAGATCAAAATTACAACTAAACTGTAGAACAACCATCACAAAGAACAATCAGAAATTGAGTTGAATGGAAGTTCAGTAACTACAGAATTAAAGAAACCGCATCCATCCAGACTGGTAGACGGGGAGGAGACATGGAGATACAGAATGGGCTGGTCCCATACCCACATGTCATGGATAAAAATTCAGGAAGGATATCTTGGGAGCAAGGAGTCCAAGCCCCACACCAAGCCCTCCAATCCTGTGTTCTAGTGCCAGGAAGATAAGTCAGCATAACTTCTGGCTGCAAAAAACTACAAGGATTGAGTCAGTGACAAAAACTTCAGGAGTCCTAAGTAGTTGCTCTTAAGAGCCCACACGCAGACTTACTCAGACTCCCTTCCTCTGAGCTCCAGCACCGGAGTAGCAGTTTGAAAGGCACCAGTGGCATATGGGGAGGAACTGAAGTGTCTGGCATCAAGATGAGAACTGCAGGGCAGCTTTCTCCCAGATATAAAGGCAGGCAAAGGCCATTGTTTTTATCTTAACCCTCCTTCCAGAGAGCCACAGAGTTGGCAGGTGGGTGCGAATCTGAGATTCCATCAACCTAACACTGTTCACCTGGCCCTGGAGATCCACTGAGGCTCCACCCAACCCAATTTATGATCCCACCCAAACTGTTAACAGTGGCTTTTCCATCTGAAAGGTGGTCTTGGCCCTTGCTTCACAACTTCTTGAATTCTCTCGAATAAGCAACAGCCACCTCAGCAAGCACCCAGACCATATGAGGACCTCTTGCTAAGTGGCCCCAGGACTGGTACTAGCAGCAGCCAGCCTAGGTTCACAGCTTGGCTTCACCTGGGAACCTTGAAGCTCGGCACAAGTAGCAGCACTCTGAAGATTGCTTTGTAGCTCATGCAGGGTGGCCCTGAGCAGAACACAGGTGGGGGCTGACCTTGGTCTACACAACCCAGGAAACTCCAGAGCCTGTGTACCCAGTGGACAACTATAGACCACGTTGGAACACCACCACCCTGCTCTTACACAGCTGATTGTCACAGAAGGCAGAGGTTGGTGGACAGTGGCCACAGCCAGTTCTGCAGCTGACTGACCTGGGTAAATTCCTCCAAATGCCATGCCAACAGCAATCAAGGCTCAACTACAAAAGGAGGGTGTGATCAGCTCACATGGTGTACCTTGAGTGCCCAGGTTGAGTGACAGGGAAGGCTGTGCCACTAGACAGTAAAGGACACCTGTTACATTAGGCCATGCTAACAAGACAGAGAGTCATAGAAACTCTGCCTCACATAGAAACACACACAGGGAGGCTGCCAAAATGAGAAGTCAAAGAAACATGGCCCAAGTGAAAGAACAGATCAAAGTTCCAGAAAAAGAACAAAACAAAATGTAGATAAGCAATCTGTCAGATGCAGAGTTCAAAACACTGGTTATAAGAATGTTCAGGGAACTTAGTGAGGACCTCAATAGGAAAAAAAAAAAAAAGATCTAGTTGGAAACAAAGGATATGCTAGTTGAAATAAATAATAATTTACAGGGAAACAACAGTAGACTGGATGAAGCTGAGAATCAAATCAATGATTTGGAACAGAAGGAAACAGAAAACATCCAATCAGAACAGCCAGAAGAAAAAAGAGTCCAAAAAACCAAGGATAACATGTGGTGCCTCCAGGACAACTTTAAGCGCACCATCATCTGCATAATAGGAGTGTCAGAAGGAGAAGAGAAAGAGCAAGAAATTGGAAATCTATTCAATAAATAATGAAAGAAAACTTCCTTGATTTGGTGAAGGAAATAGACATGCAAGTCCAGGAAGCACAGAGAGTCCCAAACAAGGTGGACCCAAAGAGGCTCACACCAAGACACATCATAATTAAAATGCCAAAGTTTAAAATAAAGAGACAATCTTAAAAGCAGAAGGAGAAAAGCATTTAGTTACCTAAAGGGAAGTTCCCATAAAACTGTCAGCTGATTTCTCAAAAGAAATTTTGCATGCTGGAAGGGATTGGCAATAAATTCAAAGTCATGAAAAGTGGGGACCTGCAGCCAAGATTACTCCACCCAACAAAGTTATCCATTAGAATCAAAGGACTGATAAAGAGCTTCCAAGACAAGGAAAAACTAAAGAGTTCTATGGGGGGGTGGGGCTCTGCCCGCAGGGCCCCCCTGGCTGCCATGGATGAGAATAAGTCTACCAAGACAAGATCTGCTTGGGGAGGAAAGGTGGCCAATCTCTCAAAGGAAAAGGGCCAAGAGCCTTTTCCTCAATGAGCTTTTATTGGGTTCAATTTGCACAGGAATACAGGTAAAGTTCATCAATCATTGTCAGGCAGTAAGGATCAAACAATAGATAACAAACAAAGAACTCTGAGGGCTTATTCTGAGTCAAGGTCAGTTAGCAAAAGGGCTATAAGATTTTGGGGAACAAACTCATTTCAGGCTTGGACCCTTATCATTTAAATTGAGGGTTATTAGCAAAGCAGGTTTCACAGGATTTTATGCATTCTTTTTTAGGCCTGATCTCCCCTGCGAACCTGCCCTTTCCAGCACAGTGCCACACCCACCTCTGGCATTGTTTCAGGCTTAAATTGAGCACCAGAATTAAGGCAGCCAAGAGATTAGGAGACTTATTGCAGACAGAATGAGGACTCAGGCTATGTCAAAGCCGAGGGGTAAGGGTCCATCACCCCCTTTTTCTATAGCCCCTCAAGTCCTTCCCTGTGGGCCTCTTCATGACCATGCCTGTCTTAGGTCGTCCCTCCCTTGAGGAATCTTGGCTGGAATCTTACCTGGCCAAGCAGGGTAAAGTGGGCAGAGGTGGCACCCCTGCCAGGGAGATAAGCTTTGTCTCCTTAGTGACTTATGGTCCCAAGGTCTCTGACTCAGCCTTAACCATGGGGGGTTACAGCTTCTAAAACCAGGCAGGGCGGTTTCCAACAGGGTTCATCATCACCAAAGCATTATTATATGAAATGTTAAAGGAACTTATCTAAGAAAAAGAAGATCAAAACTATGAACAATAAAATGGCAGTAAATATATATCTATCAACAATTGAATCTAAAAAACCAAACTAAGTAAACAAGAACAGAGACAGAATCATGGACATGGAGAGTGTTTTGATGGTTGCCAAATGGGAGGGGACTTTGGGAGAACAGTTGAAAAGATTAGAGGATTAATAAGTATAGATTGGTAGTTACTGAATAGCCATGGGGATGTAAAGTACAGTATAGTAAATGAAAGGCCAAAGAAATTATATGCATGACCAGTGGACATAAACAAAGGTGTGGTGATTGCCTGAGGGAGTAGGAATGTGCTGGGTGGTCGGGGGTAAAAGGAGGAAATGAGAACAACTCTGAAAGCATAATCAATAAAATATAATTTGAAAATAAATGAATATTGCAACATGTCTTTAAAATTTTTAGTTTTTCTAATCACAATTTCTTATTGTTTTTGATTAGAGGTTATATTCATTATGCTAATACAAAATAACATACTAGCCAAGGAAAGTTACCTATTATGTAAAAAGAGTTTTTAATTTTCTTTATTTGATTTTGGCTGATCTGTTCCTTACACAATGAAACTTAACCTGATCTCCATAAAGCAGCTTTTCCTTTTGGGAATCTGAAGTACTCTGTTAAAGCTTGTGTTTCTGCACATATAACTAAAGGTATGATAACAACATCCTAATCACCTCACATTATGATGAAATTCCCACCTTAGCTGAGCATACTCTGGGACTATGGGGGATGGGCAGCTGTCATCTTCCCTTGGATCAAAAAGACTAATCCCAGCATTTATAAATCTATGCATAAATAGGAAATCTTTTATTTTCTTCCTCAGGAACATTATGGGCATAGTCACAAAGAAGTTTATGGGTAAATTTTACATAGTGTATGAGATATAATTACCAACATCACAGATTTCTGTATGGCATGGCATTTAAATGCAACATCAAATTGTAAGGTTAAATGTAATAGCATATTTGAATCAGTGCAGTTTTCTACTTATTTAATGTAAATTTTAATAACATGGAAACAGATGAATTCTTTTTGCAATTTTCATGCTTTAAACTTTCATCTTGCATAATATGGTATGTTGAGGATCTACAAGTAACTGAGCCACTTAGTTTATGTAACAGTGTGGCAGGTAAATGCTAAGATAGTTCCCGTGGTCCCCATCTCTTATATTCATGCCTTATATATTCACCTCGCTCTGACTGTGGACCGGGCATTTGTCTTACGCCTAACTGATACACTGTAGCAAAGGTACGGGATGCCACTTCCATGATTATGATACACAGGACTGTAACTTCTCTATTGCCATCCTCTTTCTGACTTAGATGTAACAAGTTTTCATGTTGGGAAGGCACATTTTTGTCAAAGAACTGAGAACATCCTCAGGCTAACAACCATCTAGAATCTCTGGCCCTCATTCCAACAGCCAGAAGGAAATGAAATCTACCAACAGCATGTGAATAAAGAAATAGACCCTGCCCCGATTCAGTCCTCCGATGATACTCCCAATCCTGGATGACACCTTTATAGCAGCCTCATGTGAGACCCAAACAGCGGATGAAGCTAAGCTCTGCCTGACTTTGAGCCATAAATGTGTACAACTTTAGGTAGCTAAGTTTGTGGTGATTTGTTATACAATACTAGATCACTAATACGAACTGAAAACTCGTTTTATGCTCATTATACTATTTATGTCACATCAGTGGCTGGAGAATGAATAGAGACTCACTGCAAGATTTCATGGAAAAGGAATTGTTACCAACCCACTAAAAGTCAAAGTCAACACTGTTTCGAGGCGCTAGCATGTTCGGTGTGTTTTCCTGCTCACCACACTGCCTAAGGTTGTCTTAAGGACTCCCTGGATTGAATTCTGAATATTTGTAGGAGTAGGCCAAATAACGTTATTTATAAACGATATAGAAAATAAACAAAGGTTCTAATCATACTGCCCATTATTCCACTGCTCACAATGAACTCTCTGACAATGAATGTGATATTATCTTATCAATATTTCTATTAACTGGATTAAATAATAGAATGCTTCAGGGGTTGAGTATGTGTTACCATTTGAAAACTGTTTTGAGATATATAAAGGAGTATTATCACTATGCATCAGTCAGAGAAAAGTCATGTGATGAGCTTAATCCAGTTTTCATTGGGATGTCCCAAATTTAGATGTCAGTTTTATAATACTTCCCTTTTTCTAACCCTAATTAGAATATGTGTTCATAATAAAAATCAAAGCAATTATTATTTCTATCTTTATGAAATTCTTTATGGAATATTATTTTTATAGGTCTCATAGAAATTTACCACCAATTGTACTGAATTGCAGGGTTAGTTTTCAAGAATTTTTATTTCATTTGGAAAGAGAAATATCCAATATGCCCTTTTATCAAGCAATATCTTTATCAACTGTTCAAACTTGGTTAAAAATAGAAAACAGCAGCCAAAATCATTCCACTTTGGTGATTGTAGAAAATAGCATGTTTAAATATATCTAAGAGGAAACAGAAGCAGTAATTTTATTTAAATGAAAGCCGGAAGTGAAGTGAGGACATTTTTATGAGGAACAAATATGCATGTGGCAGCTTCAAATGGTGAGAATGAAAATGCCACCCGTTTTCTAATGAGTTAATAGGCACAGCCAAGACTGGCCTGTTACTTCATGGGAAATAGCTAATGAGCTGTAGGGAAGTTGCCGAAAAGCAGGGTAGTCAGCACATTCCAGAAACCCACTTGAATTTTAAAAAGCATTATAAATAGCACATGGTTGCTTCACAGTCAACAAATTTTCTTTCCCCCTCGACATGTGGAATACATGGTTAATTTTTTAAATCTAGAGACAAAACAGTAATAAGAAAAGCTTCAAGTGTCATATTATATACATCACATTTGCACTTTCTTTACTTTCCTTAATTTGCACTACACTTAATATGAACTTTATAACTGGTTCCCCTTACAGAACTCCTTTGTGCATCCAAGCAGAATGGCACTTCTAAGAACCACTTCACTAACACCTGCAGAATCAGCACATGTTGGCTGGACCAGGTAAGTAACTTAGAAGATTGGAGATCATTATCTGGAGCACAAAAAGGAGTTACCCCATCAAACAGACAACTCCTGTAGACTTAAATTGTTTGTGGATATGTGAAAATAAATACTTAATATTACTTGATTATTCGGTTTTCAAAGTGGTATCCAACTGTTTACTTGGAACCTTCTATTTTTTAAATGTTGATGCCTACTTCAAACAATTTAAAATATGGGGGAAGCTTAGTAAAATATGTCTGCTTGCAGATCACCTGAATCAGTTTAGGGCGATATACGCTGCGATACTTCCTCAGAGACCCATTCACAACTCACTCCTTGTTCCCTAGCTGAGAGACTTTAAGTGAGATGCTCGTGACCAAAACTGGACCAGCCACAGTCTTTGCAGGGTAGCTGAAATACGCTAAGGGGAACTCAGGTAATCACTCTGGGGACAGATCATCTTGTAAAGCATCAACAAACATAGTAAGAAGATGCAAAAGCTCCAGGGAAGCCTTGATTTCTAACCCCCTTCAGCTTTTTAGGAGAGTTCCAGTAGTGCTGACAAATACCTTTTCACTGTTTTCTCCCCTCCGGTAGCCTGATTCGAGTTTTGTTGCTTTAATGGGAAAACAAAATAAAACACCACCTGCCACCTCCAACCAGAAGACCTTAATTGGGATGGAAATCAGTCTTTTTTTCCCATACAATCCCTTTTCTCTATTCAAGTGGTTTCCAACCAGGAGAAAGACGTGTTTCTACTGCTATTTGAATGAGGAGAGCAGTGTTTTGGTTGTGTGACTATGGGAGGCAAGTGTCACTGTTGTTTACTGTTTCAGTGGGTGGAGTTTGCAGAAGTCCCAGGATGGTAAACATCCTGCAATGAGAGGCACAGTTCTATGCATAAATTTTGTACTGCTTAAACACCAAAAGAAATATTGCTTTGTTCCTAGAAGATTCCAAGAGGAATGCAAGTATGTAGCTAATATCAATAAGGTTATTTCAAAATTCAAAATGTCAACTAGTGTCTTTTCATTCATCTTCACAAACTTTGTTTTTGTTCTTGAGTATGTACAAAGTGAAAGAAGATGTATTAAGTAGCCTGGAGTACTTTTTTTAAAAAGAAGAAAAAAGGAAACAGGAAAGACATGTAGTCTTAAGTATCTTAAACCCAGAGATCGTATTTTCTCAGTTATCTGTGTGCCAGCTTTTACAGAAAGCAATCTTCTATCGCCCATGTCTCTCTCTCTCGTGTGATCGCTAGAGAGAAACATGAAAATTTCTTCACTTCTCATTATTTATTTTGGAATTCCATACTAAAAGAAAATCAAAATTTCCCCCCAAATGGCGTGAACTTATTAAGGAGACAACTAACCATTTTTACTGCTACAATAAAGTCCACTCGAGAAAATACATATACATGCACTTGTAGAAATGAGGATGTATTCATTTTGGGGTTCAGAACTTGTTGGAAACCTTAATGAGTGTGCAAAATTTGTGAGAAGTATGTTGTATTTGGTAGCTGGCAGTGTGATAAAGCTGAGTAAAGCAAGAATTGTCTACATTTCCTTTAGCTTCATTTCATTTCCACTTCTTATTCTAATTAATCTGCTTTCTTCAAATCTTTCAACCTCCTCCAACTCCACTTGTCTTCACGGCAGATCTGGGGGACACATGTTTATCAAACACCTGCCACGTGCCCGAAGATACCTCTGGATTGCAAGGGCTGTTGGTCACAAGTAGAAGCATAGTGACCCAAAGACCCTGATAAGAGAATATTTTTAATGTGGTTGTAAAAAATATCTTAGGCTATCAACACTTGATGTCATGAACTATTTAATAATTCTGTGGTTTGCTACGATTCTATTGTAAATACTTGCATGTTTACATAATTACAACTTCTCTATAATGATAACCGCCCACAGCAGTCGTTTTCTCGAAGAAGTGTGTATCTCCCGTCTAAGTAACTAGCCTGCAATACTGTAGTTACTACATATGAAGCAATTCTAAGCTGTTGTTTTAATCAAGCTTCCTTCTGCATCACTGATTTCTATGATTTTGTACTGTATTTGGAGTAACTGTATCTCTCAGTAAAGGAAGGAAAGGAGGGAAGGAGGGAGGGAGGGAGGGAGGGAGGGAGGGAGGGAGGGAGGGAGGAAGGGAGGGAGGGAGGAAGCAGGGAAGGGAGGAAGTGGGGGAGAGAGGGAGGAAAGTTGATTGACTGCCCATTCTTTATCTAGTGAATTGATTAATGGGAGTCAATCTCAAAGACTGTGCCCAGGGCACTGACAACATCTCGTTTCTTAATTTTGAGAACTAGCACTGGCTGTGGTGAATGTATGGAGGGAAATTCTTTCATAACGACAGGATGATTTGTTGCTGAAGGTGGTGTCCAATTCTAAGCGGAAACCTGAGTCAAGCCCAGAACTGTGTAGAACAGTTTAAATGAGACTCCTACCCTCCTCACCAGAGTCACAAATGTGACACACCCATTTTGAATATGAGTTACCGTTTGTTACTGAAATATGACTCTAATGGAAGGCGCTAGTAGGAACTGAAAGCAGCATATGGTTTAGACACAGATAAAATTGGACCACTTTCGGGTTTTGTCAGTTACACTCTACAGAAAATCTCCTTAATGTTGCAGAGCTTCAGATTACTCATTTTTATAGATGCTAATGAATTTAATTTCTATCTTAAAGGACTGAAAAGTGCTTTGCCAAGTGCCTGACACATAATAGGTGCTCGAATACATTGCTTCCGTTCTCCTACTGGAACCAGAACAGACCCTGCCTATCCAAATCCTACACATTTTTTAAATTCAAAAAACATTTGTTGAGGACCTCGATGAGCAGTATTGTAGGAGATACAGGGATGAAATAGATAACAGCTCTGGCCTCCTGGGGCCTAACCAATCTGAGTCCAGACACCATCGCATACATAACTGAGCAGAATATGGTGAATACAGTGTTAAAGTTCAATTAACAGGCTGCCCCGGTGTGGTGGAGAGTGAGATTAATGTGAAGGAGAGAAACATCGATTAGGTGCTTCTCCCACATGCCCTAACTGTGCCTCAACCGGTGGTCGAACCCCACAACCCAGGCATGTGTCCTGACTGGGAATCAAACCCATAACCTTTTGCTTTGTGAGACAAGGGGGCCCAACCAACTGAGCCACCCCGGTCAGGGTGAACCCTATGTTTTGACAGAGCTCAAAAAATTTATTTCCTTCATTAATGAAGAATGGATAATAATAAACAGATTAGCCTTTATATATTATGTATAATTCAATAGTAACAAGTCACAAGCATTTAAAATAAATTAAGATAAAATTTAGCAGTTAATTTTTTGGAGCCTGACATTACATTGATAACTTAAAAATCAAGTATCACTTGATATTCCCTTGAAGATGAAATCCCTACTAACATTATAATTTTAAATAAATCTTCCCTCCATTTGGAATATCTTAAGCAGGATCTGAACTATAGGACTGGAATTCAGTTCGTATCTGCCCCACCAAATTTTCACATCTTTCCAAAAACATGGTAACTTATTCTCTTCCACTGATCAAAGGGTTTCCCACTGACAATTATACTATACATTTCATCATTTGCCCATTCATAGCACACTTTCCTGTATTTGTCTCTAACTGCATTCTTTAAAGACTTCAGTGACAGTAGAAATCACTGAGATGATGAAAAACTTCAAGTGTAAATTAGGTACATTGTTCATAATGAAAGTAAAGTATGAGAATTTATCCAGTGGACAGTGACAACATGCTAGCACTTATCAGGACAATTTTTAAAGTGTAAAAATATGGAGCGGCACATGTGATTCCCTCCTTCATGGCATCACATACAAAATGTAGAAAATAGCACTGTGCAGATGCTAGAGAAAAATTGGCACACAGTCTGTGCCCCGAGGAGTTTGTCTCGAGTACAGAATTCATTTTGTTTTGCGTACCTAAGTACAATAGACTTGGTATGTTTTGTTTGTTTGCTTGTTAGAGTTCCTTTTCTGTTTTTCCACACCTATTTAAATTATACAAATAAAATATCAAACAAATAGTTTAAATATTCAGAAACAAGGAAAGAATATCAAAAAAGCAAAACACATCATTGACCCCAATGACAAAAAAAGATAGAAGCCATAAAGTAAACTCCCTGTAATATTATATTTATCTCTGTATTTGTGAAATCATTTTTGTATCCAATAACATTAACCCAAGTTATTGCAAGATGTTTAAATATTTCTAAATGAAATCAGACCGATAAGTTTTACTTCAGGTCAACATTATTGCACCACCCGCCCTCTCTGTCTCCTGGCTTCACTTTGGTCGGCTCTACTATATGTATGGAAAACAGTGATCCTTATAGAATCCAAAATTGACCATTCACCTTCCCAGCTGACTATACTTTATGGTTTCCTGTCACTATCAAGATAAAATAAAATATTCTCAACATTTCATGCAAAACCTTTCCCCCCCCCCGTGACTACTATAGCTAAACTCATTTGTTCACTTGCACACCCTAAGCACTAGCTACATCTTATCTTCTTAACTCAAATTTATTCTCACCCATTGGCTTCTGTATATATACTTTGTATTAAGAAAGTATCTGTGATGTCTCTGTTGTTAAATTGTGTTATGTGTGTATTTTTTTTTTAATCACAAAGTCTGTTGGATATTGTCTCACTCATTTTCTTCCTCATGGAGATAATTACTTTTTCTTCTTAGATCTATCAATACAGATTATACCTTTGGATTCCCTAATATTGACAGCACCCTTTAATCCCTTGAATAAATCGCACTTAGTGACGTTGTCTTCATTTTAAATGAACTGTTGAGTTCTGCTTGCTGCTATTTTTACACAATATTTCTGAATTAATATGGATAAAGATAAGCTTATAGCTTTTTTCTTTAGTATAATTTTGTTGGATTTAAGGATCCAAGTTATTCTAGTTTCAAAATCAGGTTTAGATATTTTATTTCTTAGTCTATAATCTAAAACAACTGTGATCCTTGTTATATTTATTCCATGAATCTGTCTGCGCCTGCAATTTTTATGGAGGAGCTCGGTATCTACTTCCTCTCTTCACGCACTCACTTTTTTCTCTATTTCCTCCACGAAGGTAGTCTGCTTCTTTCTGGGGCTTAGATTTTAAATTTCCTTTACTTAGCTGTTGTTTTGACTATTTTCTTGGTTGTTTTCAAACAATTACCTTATGAATTTATTAATTTCGCTGCCTTTTTGAATATTGTCTAATTTGTTAAATGATTGAAATTTGCTTAGAGAGTAGAACTTAAATGTTCTCCTCTCAAAAAAAAGATAAATATGTGAGGTGACAGATATGTTAATGAGTTCAGTTGGGGGAAGCCTTTCACAGTGCATAGCATAGCAAACCATAATGTACACTTTAAATGTTTTACAATTTTATGTCTTAATTATACCTCATTAAAATTGTGAAAAATTCTTTTGTTTCTATAAATTCTTCTTGTTTATTTTCTTTTGGTTACTTTGGTACTCATTTTCTTGCATTTTGAGTTGAGCATGGTATTCAGTAATTTTTATGCATAAGATTTTTATTAACATAGGTATCTATTGCTACAAATTTTCTTAGAATATACATCATTGAAACATAATCACAGGAAAATGTTTTACTCCAGCATCACTGATTTGGAAGTTGTCATTCCACTATTTATATTGAAAAAAAACTTAAATTTTGTATATTGTTTCTTTTTAACCCAACCTGTTTGTTTATATAATACACTAATTTTTTAAGGGAAAAGTTGTTTCTATATTATTTTTATAGTAAATTATTATAAATGTGCCATGTGCCATTTAAAAAGTATATTCTATATTACTAGGGTTCCAATTGTATAATGTAAGTATAAATAATATATAAATACATATTATATATTAAAATATGTACTTTTCCCATTTCCTATGCTGCCATTGTGGCTCATGCCACATCACTCACCACCTGGATTACTGTAATTGTCTCCTGAAAGTTCTCCCTGCTCTTCCCTTATCCCCACCCACTGGTATTTTCTTAACGCACCAGCCTGAAAGACCCCTTTAAGATGTCACTGAAATGTGACCCTCAGTTTCCCTCAGAGTTTTTATTTGCTTTTTGGGGATGCCTCTGATTTCCTCCTGTAACCGCCCTCTTGCTCACACTCCTCCATCCATATTGAAGATGCCGTTTTTCATTTAAAACTTCCATCATGCCCCGCATTTAAAACCAGCTATTTTCACGAGACAGGAAAAGGTATATGTATAAAATTACATATAAGGAAACTACAGGAATAGCCTCTATACCCTAAAGGCCTTTAGGTGATGTTCAAAAGTTCACAGGGGCCTCAGGTTACAACCTATCAGCTGAGCCTCCCCCTGGAGCCCCTGAGGGCATCCAGCAGTGTCCTAAGATATTCAGTACCACAACTTCTTTTAAAAGAAAGCCATGTATGTTTTAAAATTAAAAAACAAACAAACAGCTATTTCTTTTACCTGAATTATTCTGCACCCAGGGAGCCATGTGGTTAACTCCTTCCTTTGTTTCCAGTGTTTTGTTGCAATGTTAGTTTCTCAGTGAGGTTTGTCCAGATCACTCTCCTTAAGTGTCCCATTCCACCTTCTGCCATTGCACTCACGCCCCATTTATGTTGCTCCACGTCTCCTTTCTTCAGTATCATTTCACCAAGTAACAGATGGTTTGCATATTTATTATGATTATTGTTCGTCATTGCTTCTGTTCACCCCCAGCCGCTAAAATTCATGCTCCTTTAGAGAAGGAATGTTTTTCCGCTCCGTTCACTGGTATTTCACAATCACCAGGACAGCACTGGTCCGTGACTGACACTTAGAAAAAATTACTGAGATACCAGAGTGCCAGGAAGTTTACATGCAAGTACACTATTAAATGCAAATACTGACTTAAAAGTAAGGCAACGATATTAATTGTTATAAGTAAATAAACAAGTATCAATGGGCCTTCTTGCATGAAGAGGAAAAGTAGTGTTTCTTAAATTTCCTACTTGATAAAACAGGAGTTACTTCCTCCACCATCCTCACTGGATAACAACAGATTAGGGAATATAATCAGTGTCCAATTTTCCTCCGTCAGGTGGACACCTGCCTCTGTCAGGCGCAATAAAGTGAGGCTGTAGACGATAATCCTTCCAAACACAGAGTATTTTTGCAGGTTTAAACATTTTGGTGGGACTGAAAATTCTATAGCCTGTCTCAGATGTTTGCAGTTTCTAACTGGTAAGCGATAATATAGTGCATGTCTTTAGAAAAAATAACTTGCAAATAACTTGTGAGCACTGAGTGAGCTTTCTAGTAATTAAAAATATATATATACAAGGAAGTCTAAATTTCAGAATAACTGGTTTCCAGAATAAAAGTGAACGCAGTATTTATAGTTTGAATTATTACATAGTCAACAATAACTTCATTTGGGTAAATGAGTTGATTTGAATGAAAAAGATGTTTCTGTCTTTGAAGGTAAGTCTCAAAATTTAGGGATTTGTGAAAGCTCTAATTTACAATGGCTTCAGGAAGTTTCCATAATTGATTGTTTATCTCAGATTTGGGGAAATATAAGCTCTTTTTTGCCTACAGTCAAAATGTGTGGTGAAGCACAGGGCCAGAGAGCAGATTCATTTCCTGGGACCTTGTAGTGGTCCTCCACTGTGGCATAGATTTCATTAAGTAATGAGTTTTCTAGTTCAGAACCATTGTCTTGACAATCTGTTCTGATGGGTTGGCCAAAAAGTTTTAGTTTTTAATTTTTTTCCCCCCTATGATGGCTCTAGTAGTGCTTAGTTGTCTTTAACTTCATTTGAAACAATTTTGTTAGGCTGTGGAAAGGTAAAAATAACAACTGAAACACAAGGAAAGATCTGTGCAGCGTATGGAGGAGGTGCTGTGACTGACAAAATATGTCAAAAGTGGTTTGCAAAGTTTCTTGGTACTACTGACATTTTGGCCAAATAATTCTTGGCTGGGGGGCTGTCTTATGTACTGGAAGATGTTTAGCAGCAACCCCTGGCCTCTACCCACTAGAAACCAATAGTGGGAGGTAGCTGACATACTCAAAATATCCAAATCAATAAAGTTATTGGTGAAAATGAAATATGTGTCTTCCATTTTATGGGAAAAAAGGTAAACAGATGATTTGGACAACCCAATATTTTGCCCATTTTATTTGAATTTGTGTCGCCCGTGATAGTGATTAATATATGATGTTTTGTGGTATGGGTAACAAAAGTAGAACTATAAAATTACTCAATCTAGATGCTTTTAAAACACCTAGAGTTATTCACTCACCAAGTTTTTCTGCAAAACATAACTTCATTGTCCTTTTGCTGTAATTATTCCAAGACTGGAAACCAGAATCTCCAAGTTCACTGATGTAACTGGCAAGAAATGGCATTGTCTACTTCCTGGGAGGCTGGATTCTGCAAACCCAGAGCAGTGGCACACCGTCTAAATAGGAGGAATCTGCAGACATGTTCTCCACGTATGAAATGAATGAGACATTCTCATCCGTTTCCTCATTTGTGGGACGCCATATCTAAACAAATGGCATTTTCTTATGTACATTGTAACTCTGGCATGGCCATGGCTGATGATTTAGTTGTTGTTTCCCTATGCAAATAAGCATTTTGCCATAAAATTAAAGGGTTCAAAAATCACTTAAATCAGCCCTGGCTGGTGTGGCTCAGTGGATTGAGCACCAGCCTGTGAAGCAAAGGGGCTCTGGTTCCTTTCCCAGTCAGGGCATGTGCCTGGGTTGTGGACCAGGTCCCCAGTAAGGGGTGCATGAGAGGCAACCACACATTGATGTTTCTCTCCCTCTCTTTCTCCCTCCCTTCCCCTCTCTCTAAAAATAAATAAATAACATCTTTTTAAAAATCACTTAAATCAATAGTAGACTATTTTTAGACAAGATTTATGAACATATATTTTCAAAAGAATTATCTTCTTTAGGTAGTCTTTGTTCACTTGTACTCCATATATATAATTTTCCATAAAGTATGTTTTCATGAATTCTGAGTTTAGAAAAGTCACCATTACAAATGAGTGTATCCCAATTTCCCCAAGTAAGTCCTTTGAAATTGGTGGCTAGATTAAAATTTTTTTTTCACAGCCCTACCTGAAAATAGAACATTAAAACAATATCAGCAGTATTTCAAGATAAGTAAGTGCAGTTAAACTTTCTTCTTTAGTTTCATCTTGACCTACATAATTCATGCCTTTTCTCCTGATCTTGAGTCAGCAGTTCATCTCAAGAAATCATCTACTTCAGCAATGAATATGTAAGTCGTGACTCAGTCCCCAGAGGGGAGCTATCTGCTTCGGGAGGCAGTCTCACGTGGTCCTGAGCCCGAGCTCACGCCCACGGCCCTATTGCCTGTGTCAGCCATCAACCTGCCACAGCCTTTCCCACCAATATTCTGCTCTCACTGTTGTTTCTCCCACCAGATTTAACTTCTGCTTTATAAGCTGTAGCAAGGGATTTTAAGCAATAAAAAGAGAATAATTCTGACAAACTGTTGAGATCATTTTGATCTTTGACAAGATCAAAATGGAGCAAAACAGAATACATTATTGTGGCCTGAAACACACCCAAACCACATAGTCAGTTAATGGTTACCCTGAGGACAAGAAGCTATTAAGACCAAGGAGGGCATTTGCAAATTTCCCAGACTTTCTAATCTATTTTATGAAGCATTCATAAAAGCATTTAAGACTGTGTGTTAAGATTTTCAACAATGAGAGGTGTATTTTATTTGGAGAAACCTAATTTTCTTAAAAATCAATTTGCTAACAAATACTATGCTAGAGTTTGCCCATGTATTATGATTAGAAAATATTTATATCAATTGTAAAGTAGAATATAGCTAAAACATTTATATTAAAACTGTGACCTTGATAAAATAAAGGTCATTGCTTTACTGAGCTAATTCAAAATATAGAAAAATAAATGTTTTTCATAGCTACTTACTCTAGCATCACTGCTTACTCATGAATGCCATGCCTCACAGTAACTAGTTCCTAGAGTTGGCGCTACCCAGCGGCCATTTCTAATTCAGGGACTTTAGGAAGGCACTATCAAACAGTTATCAGAGGAGCCTGACTGTTATATCAAAAGGTGTGTACAGTCATAGGTATCTCAGGAAATGAAAGAGTTACAGTCACATTTACATAAATTTATCTTTGATAAAATGTGGAACTTTCATTAAAAACAATTGAAGACCATAATAAGATTCAAACCAGAAGCACAATAAATTAACAGGTTCTCAGGAAGCAAGAGAGTTCTGCTAAAAACATCTGTGTTTTGGGAAGGCACACCAACATACACTCTTTCTGTATAGAAGTCTTTACTTGTAACTCAAGTTACTGCATGGCAGCTGAGAATTCTGATAGGATGATGTCACTTTCATTAAAAACCAGTTCGTACTATTGACCATGGCATATTTCAAAATGCACAGTTTTAAGATACTCTTGTTATTCAAACCTTCAGAAAACTTGTGTTATTTGTGACATATCAGAGTGCAAGACACTTTAGAATTTGTTTTCTGGGTTATATCATATTTTAATATAATCCAAGTGGCAAAGCTAAAAGGAAACATATTAATTTTGCTTTACCATTTTCATAATAATGTCAATAAAGAATAAAATTGAAATGTGATATAAATGTATAAATATTTACATGCTCTAATTCTAGAATAGTGTGCTATTTTAAAGTGTTTTCAGCACTATGAAAGATTAACATTTAAATTGATATTTAATGCTGAAATAGTACTCTCCATGAAAATACCTCATTTGAGTGACTAGAAGATGAACAAATAATGTTTATAAAAGATTTATTTTGCTTACAACTAGATTAGCTCATGCAGGAACACTGAGAAGTACTGGTAAGTAACTGTTCTACCTGTAGATAATAAATTTATTTTGTAATTAAAACAATAAACTGCATTTACCACAAGTTAAAATATAGACACAAAAGTGCAACGCAACCACACGTCTCAAGATAAATCTGGTGAATAACATCCTAAGTTACTAAAAATATTTTAAATTTTGGGACTCCCTAATGTTATTTATTCAGGTATTGCATCATATGCAAGCCCTCATATGGTCTCATAAATGTTGCCACACGTAGATGTCTTAAAGATAAGCAGCAAAGAAAAAGAAATTAACTGTGATGTCAGGAGCTGGCACACTGAGGCCTGCACCTGTTTTGGTACATTAACTATTATTGGAGCTCATCCATACTTACTCATTTATGCTTGCCGATGAATGCTTTTGTGTTACAATGGCAGATTTGAGTAGTTGTAATAGACACTGTATGGCTGAAAAACCTAAAATATTTACCATCTAGACCACTATAGGTAAAGCTTTCTGGTTCCTGTTCTATATTAATAACATTTTAAATCTGGTATATACAATAATATAGCTAATTGAGAAAGTTTTAGGAAAAACTCATCCTCAGCTAGTTATCTATCATCTATCTATCTATCTATCTATCTATCTATCTATATATCATCTATCTATTTTTTCCCTATATGAAGGCCAAACAGTAGTACTTTGTATACTGAAATTTATTTTACACATAAGCCAAATTCTTAATTTTCATATCAACTGTTGTTCTAAGTTATTTTGATTACATATAAAATTAGTATCTAACCCTCTAAATGATCTCCATATCTATGGTTCTGTTCTTGTTCTGCTTGTTTGTTTAGTTTGTGTTTTAGATTCAACTGTTGATAGTTACAAATGTATTGCCATTCTAATGTTCATAGGTTTGGTCTTCTTTTTCTTAAATAAGTCCTTTTAACATTTTCTGTAATAATGGCTTGATAGTGATGAACTTCTTTAGCTTTTACTTGTCTGGGCAGCACTTTATCTGCCTCTCAATTCTAAGTGATAGCTTTGCTGGGTAGAGCAATCTAGGTTGTAGGGTCCTTCTTTTTCATCACTTCGAATTCTCCTTGCCAGTCCCTTCTAGCTGCAAAGTTTCACTTGAGAAATCAACTGTCAGTCTTATGGGAACTCCTTTGGAGGGTTATCAATTGGAAAGGGGAAGGGGGAGAATGGTGGAAAAGGTGCAGTGATTAAGTGTAAATTGGTAAGTACAAAATAAGGAAATGTAAGGTACATTATAGGGAATGGAGAAGCCAAAGAACTTATATGTATGACCCGTGGACATGTACTAAGGGGGGGTGATTGCTGAAGGGGATGGGGGTTCTGGGTGGATGGAGGCTAAGGAGGCTAAATTACTATCATAATTTAGGCAACTATGATAGTAGCATAATCAATAAAATATATTTAAAAATGAAGTTAATGTCTAAATGTTAATATAGATGCATTAATTAGCTATTGCTGTGTAATGAATGACCTGAAAACTGAGTGGCATAAAACCATAATCATTGTCATTAATCATTAGTCTATGGATCACCTGACTGTGGTTTGTGTCAATTGGACCAAATCTGTGTCTCTCCTGTGAGACTGTTCATGCATTTTCAGGAAGGCTGCAGGTCACTGTGGGATGGTTGGGCAAAGGTAACTTCACCTGGACTGATTCCCCTGCATGTGGTCTCACTCCCTGTTGTGCTTCTCATTGTTTGGCAGGGATCAAATATACAGTAGAAACATGTAGAGCCTCTTGATACTTCAGTTCAGAGTTGAGGGAAAATTGAAGAATTGGAGAGCTTTTGCAATCAGTCCACCATAGATGTAAAAAATTACAACTGAATGATTTTTTGTAACAGCTTTTGGAGGGGGAGCAAAAAATGACTAAGTGCATGGGTACAAAGAGAATGGGGGAATAAGGGCCATGTTTGGAATCATCACTAAAGATGTTATATATTAGAAAATAATTAGTGGTACCACTTTCTTGTAATAAATATTTTAATTAAAAGATAATATTTGTATATTCAGAGGAAAGTTTAACTTACTTTAATTATAAAAAGTGAGGGGTTTTTTTTGAAGCACATAGTCAAAGCAGAAGCAAAAAAAATTAGACCCTGGACATCAGAAATAAGTAAATAAAGAAGTCATTCAGAAAGGTCATTTGGGGACCACAGTAACTTGTTAAATGAAGAGTTTTAAAAAGGAAACCATTGATGTTTATCTGTTCATCAGAGACATAACAATATGGCAGATACAATTCAGAAAACCAGGGACTAAAAATGAATAAAAATTAATATAAGAGAAACAACATATGACAAGATTTTTTTAAACACTCTAAAATTAACCAGGTATATTTCTTAATACAAGGTTTTATAGGTAGATAAAATACCTTACATTGAACATGATAAAAAAATTATTATTTATTAGGCCAAACAAGAAAGCTGGCATACTTACAAGAGAAATTCAGTTTATGAAGAAGAAATTAATTTAATTAAAATATCACTCACACAGTCTTTATGTTTTTGTATTACATAATTGAAAATACTAAAAAATTGGGAAAATTCTAATGTTGTGATGAAATGTAAGATACTTTAGTATTTCACATCTCTTAAAAGCTATGCTTTACTTTCTGGTATCTTTTAACTTGTTAGAGTTTCATCCAAACTTTTTGATTTCTCTAAATAAAAACATTATAATTAATTAAATTAATCAATTTAAATAATTGAATCACTTGGAGTTCTAATTACTTTGATTAAACCTTTAAATTATAAAGTTGATTTTCCATTATCTAATCAATTAATGCCATCTCTCTGCCAAAACAAGTAAATATGAATGGACATTTTACTTAGCTCATTTCCTTAAATATATTATCACAGGTTTATTAAATGAAAATTAGATATTTTTCTGAGAGAACAGAGTTATATTTAAAGTTTAAATTTTTAAGGAAAATAATTCACTCCTTTGGCCCTGATACATTTTTGCTAACTTTTGGAGATTCCATGTATAAACATATTAAAAGCTGAAATAAAAACAAATTCTGAGGTCAGTATTTACACAGTATCCTTTTACTTTAAATAAAACGATATTGAAACATACTGAAATAAGCCTTTTTCATTTACATTACATAATAATTGACTTATATACAACAATAAAATTTAGTAAATTTTATTTTACAAGATATATCCTAAAGACAATAGAATAACCTAATGTTATATATTTTTGAGGGATGAAAACAATGGAGAATTAATTATATCTTGGCCATGGCTGTATGTTTTTCTTTAAATTCATACTTAACAATACTAATAGTTTGAATAACTATTTTACATTGTACACAAACATATGTGTATACAATGTACAATACAGCATGTGATTTGGTATATACTTCCTCTAATAAAGTGTTTCTCAAAAGCAAATAAATGATCTATCCTAAAGAAATAAGGAAGTATTTCGATGCTATATGTCTTGATAAATGAGTAATGGGTTGATTAACAGATGGAATTGTGTAAGAGCTCTGATCTGACCTTTTAAGCAGGTATGATCAGTGTTCTATAAAATCAGTCACTGACAAGCAATAGAAAATAGAATTATTTTGAAGTCCATTACATTTTGTTTATTTTATTGGATTTTTTCCTTTCCCTTTCTTCAAAGGCAAAATTGAAAAGCTTTTTCCAACGTCAGCCAATATCAGACATTTTGCCAGACAGGCAAAGTGGAAGTAATATCATAAAGATTAATGACTAAATTTATTTTAGAACCTCTGCTTTTGTAGCTTTGGAAAGAAAGTGATTCATTGCTGAGAAATCAGGATAATGTAATAAAAAATCCCTGTGGTACCATTCTTGACCTTTAAAGCCAACCCACATTTGCAGAATGGAAAACTGAGTTGGACGCTGGTGTTCAAAATCTTTCCTAGTTATGCTTGGTGTTGTCCCAGCTAGACAGTGATCCTTACCAATATTTCAGAGTCTGATGGAGCAGGTGCCCTTTGTACCCAAAGGCCATATTAAGAACTGGAAAATAGAACAGCCTGACGGAAGTCATGTCCAGTAACACTAATCATAGCTACAAAAGAATGTAGAAAGTAATTTAAAAGGAATATGTTTGGGAAACATTTCAGAAAAGGTATTCTAATGTAGACTTAACTAAGAAGCTTCTAAAGCTATAATGTGTTTGTCAATATTTAATTACAAGAACAGAAAGGCATTCATGCTGATATATATTTAGGAGTTTATTTTGTTTAAATGCATAGATGGTCTCATGATATTTGTAGAACTAGAAGAACTGCACATCCGAGGTACATGAATCTGGAATTGGAAAGTTAGACACTGAAGCCACTGCCTCTCTTCATCTCCATCTCGCACTGCATTATCGAATGCACTCCCCTAGTTCTCTCCAATTGCTGATGAGCTGTGACTTTTCTGATCGCCAGTGGCTTCCACACACCATATCATTCACTCTGGTATTACATGCAAATGACCACTCAAGGTCAACACCTAGCATAATCTGTTTCTCCTTCTAACACTTATAGAATCAGAAAATTCACTCATTGTAGCATAAACATTAGGTTCCTTCTGCCAAAACTCCCATCCTCTTACAGTTTAAAGGAGTTAGATGAAGACACCCCAAAAAGCAGGAAAATATGGCTGGAACTTCACTTGGTTGCATAGTATTTACAAAGGGAGTATAGGCATGGAAGCAATTTGAGCTTCTCTACTGAAATTAAGTAGATTAAGGGTAGAAAAGTTCACCAATTTAAACCATTTGAGTGAATTTATTTACAACTAAATGAGGGCCTGTGTTGTGATCACCAAAGTAAAAGTCCTAATTCCCAAAATATGTATTGATGTACTATACCATACTGACTCTTTTTTCAGGGATTGCCAAAAAGCTCTGGAGCATAATGAGATATAAGGGATATAAACTAACCGGAATTAGAACATCAGATTACTCATGATAGTAGAGGAAAGAAGTATAAAGTTACAAAAAGAATTTAGACAGAAAAATGGCCAGAAAAAAATACAGCAAATACACCTTAAAATATGACATCATGGTTAAACTGTGACTTTGATATTAAGCAATTTTTTATACAAACATTCCTTTTCTAAATGTATTACTTCTATTTTTATTTTTGAGAGAGGGGAAGGGAGGGAGAAAGAGGAGAGAAACATCAATGTAAGAGAGAAACATCCATTGTCTGCCTTCTGCAAATGCACTGATCACAGACGGAGCACGTAGCCTGCATCCCAAGCATGTGCACTGACTGGGAATCGAACTGGCAACCTTTCCACTTGCAGGATGATGCCCAACCAACTGAGCCACACTGGCCAAGGTCAAAATTTCCTTTTTTATAACCTAAGAAAGTTGAAGTAGATTCATATGATGGTCATTTGTTGAGCACTAACTGGGCCAGAAAATATACCTAGAGCTAAAATTAGTAGTAGTAGTAGTAGTAGTAGTAGTAGTAGTAGTAGTAGTAATAAATTAATAAATAATACTCTACTTTTGGTGAAGAGAACTTACAATCTAGAGATAATATCTGTTCTACCTCTAAAATCCTGCCAACTTAAGTGTTTTGGGGACAACAGTGGTATTGAGGGACATATTGGTTATAATAACCCAGACCTGGGTTGCTCAGATCTGCTTGGTACAACCACTCTTTCACTATAAGATTTTGAAAACTATACACTCTAAATAATAATTTAATGAAAGCAAGTTATCACTTTCTATTAATGGAAGTAATGCTGCAATTCTAACGATAAACTCTGATTAAAGCTGAATTGTATAATGTGAAATATATTTATAGGTCTAAAATAATCTTTGTTTAATTTCTGAAACCCAAATCCAAATTGAGCCTCACTGCCATCTGGCCAAGAACATGTCATAAGAAATGAAAACAGTGAAGATCCCAGGTCATAAGTGAGTTTATTGACCCATCTTGACACTTGTCTGGTTGTGTTAGGTAGGAAAGAGAAGCCATAGGTATCCGCAAAACATATACTCTTTCTTTAAAAAAAAAAAAAAAAAGAATTGGAGGAAGGGAGGGAAAGAGGGAGGGAGAGAAGGAAGAGAAAAGAGAAAAAAGAAAAACAAAAGAAGGGAAAATGACCCTATCATTTTCTTAGAATCCAAAGTCAGATCAGCAAATACTTGGGAGAAAAAAAAAAAAAAACATGAGGAAGGCACAGTGAGATATGAAAAGATAACATTTCTTGAAAGGAAATTTCTGAATAGAAATCTGTGAATCCAAAATTGGAGTTTGAATGACTTACGGATTCACAGAATTTACCAGTTCTCATAAGAGAAGTCCATATTCCTGACTAGAGTCTACAAGGTCCTTCACCATCTACCATTACCCACTAACTTTCCAAATTTAACCTCGGCCCTTTCCTCTTGATGGCTAGTTATACTGATTTATTTACTGGTCCCCATGCAAAACATCCTCATTGTGACTTCCTTCCTATACTCCCTTCTGGATGATGAACTCCGCCTAGTCATCTCTCAGGCCATCCTGTCTATAGGAAACAGTCCCTAACTCCCACTGAAAAGCCTGAATTATCCTTCATCTGTGATTCTCATAGCCGGCTTTTACATAGACTTTAGTAAACAATGATGTATTTTTCCTTGTGTCTTTATGTCTCCCTGATAAACTGAATGCACCAAATGTAAGGTAGATGAAGCTTCATTTTTCTGCCCATGGAGTGTATTACTTTACAGGTGCTCAAAAATAAATAGGATATCAATATTCAGAAACAAAGAATAATACAAGATGCTTAAAAGGCATGGTATAATTTGAAAGTGACAACAAGAATCAACAATAAGTAAAATAGTAAAATAATGGTTTAATGCTTCTTCAGTATCAAAGGCAACTAACTGCCTGTTAAGAAATCCCTTTTCAACTCCTAAACAATTTATAATCATTTACATTAATAAGACATACAATACGTGTTAGGTTGATATCAAAAAGTGTCCCCCTTCTCCAACCTTCCTGTGCCATCTCACCTTTTGTGACATCATTTGGAATTCTTCCCTTGAATCTGGACTGACCCTGTGATCCACCTTAACCTTTGGATGCTGGTTCTGCTATTTCCCTTGGAGCCCCACTTACACAAAAAGCAAACTGGGGTTGACCTCCTGCAGCACGAGGGACCATGGGGAGCTGAGCACAGTCATGTGGGCTCAGCCTAGGCCTCCCAGACCAGCAAGATCCCAGAAATCCAACCACAGATGCATGAGAGCTCAGCCCAAGGTAAAATCATCACATCCATACAGACACATAGGAAATAATAACTTTTTATTGTTCAAAACCACTAACTATAGGGGGGTTATTATTTAGCTGACAGAAAACAACACACCAGTTTAAAAGAAAAAAATATCTCATTACGTTAGAATAGAAAGCAGACAAATGAAGATAAGATCAAACTTATAAATATTTATAATATTTCACAAAGAATAACATAAGTGCATCAGTACAAACCAGTATCTAAACTAGATTAAAAACCAAATTACAATTATTCTTTTTCATGGGACCATTTTTGTCCCATTATTTCATGAAAAAATTATCACTACCTTAAGGTTTTATATTCATATAAAAATAATTAAGTATAATAGACCATTATTCATAAGGACATCAACATTTATATCAATTCCTATTTTTATATTGCTCTTTGGCATCCAATATTTTTGTAAATTATATTTAGCCTCACAAAAGTGATTGGAAATAAGTTTTTCTTACTTGATTTCCCGGCTTTGCCGTTGCTAAAACTGAGCAACTGAAACATTAGCTTTGTTCTGCTATTTCATTCCATTTTTCCTATTTAATCTCTGGATGATGACTTACTTAGATCAATATCATGATTTATAGAGCTATTTCTTTATCCATATGAAGATTAATAATCTTTCTATTAAATTACCTCTGTCCATCAAAAAAGTCTTGGACAAATATGTTTATCTTGTACATAAATGTCACCATACATATAATTGAAAACATAGTTCCATTTGGATCATGCTTTTATCTCACAGACCAAAAAACGTCACATTTACCTTGTTTTGTATGGGGATTTTAATATCATTTGATCTTCTGCATGAGTCTTCTTATTTTTAAAATGAATCATGATGCATCTTTTCTCCTTTTTTCTAAAGAGTCAAGACAGTAATAAAAGGACCTTAGGAAAGTTTTTAAGATTAAAATTTTAAAGTCTAAGGACTTCAAACTAGATATTTGTGCTTAATAATACATGTGTAGTAGATAGTTTTTGGAAATTCAGAATGATGTATGAAAGAAAAATGCACAAAGGTAGAAAATTTTACTGTGCTGCACTGCATTTAAGTTCTTCTCAAGGCTTCAATCAGTGGATCATGGAACTTACTGCTGACAACGGTAATGACATCACTTATATGTGGAATCTAAAAGGGCCAAACTGATACAAACATAGAGTAGAGTGGTGGTTACCAAGGGCTGGGAGATGGGGGAAGTGGAGAGGTGTTGTTTAAGGGTACAAATTTGAAGCTCATAGATGAATAATTCTTGGAGATCTAATGCACAACTTGGTGATTGTAAGCAACAATACCGTTTTATAAACTTCAAAGTTGCTGAAAGACTAGATCTTCTCTTCCTTTTTTATTGACTTTATTGGGGTGACACTTTTCATAAAATTATATAGGTTTTAGGTGTGCAATCCTGTAATACTTCATCTGTATATTGTATTGTGTGTTCACCACCCAAGTCAAGTTTCCTTCTACCACCATTTATCCCTCTATAACCTCCTCCTCCTCCCCGACCCACCTTTGCTTCTGGTAATCACCATACTGTTGCCTGTGTCTATGAGTTTGTTCTCAGCATAACAAAGGAATTAAAATTATGTGGCACAACAGAGGTGTTAGCTAATGCTAAGGTGGTAATCATATTGCAATATACAAGTATATCAAATCAACACTTTGTACAACTTACAAAGTTTTATATGTCAATTTTATTCCAATTTTTAAAAAAACAAATTATCAGTCCAACTATAATCTCTTAAGTTTACAACCCAAATACCTAATTATCTACAAGAAATGTCACTTGAATACCAGGTGGATCAAACTAAGTGAACCCTCCCCATCCCTACAACCTAAATTCTATGAGTAAAATGATGATCTATCCCTTTGTTCAAAGCAGAAAGCTGGTCAGTGGCCGTGATTTTAATTTTTCATCAGAGCCTTCCCTCCTCTTCAACTGCCCGTTTTACCTCCTGCCACATCTACTTCTGAAACGTGTTTGCTTCACAACTCATTAATCTAATTTAGGCTAAAATTATACCACACCATGACTCAAGCCACAACTCGCATATTAGTCACTAGGCACTCATTACAACACAACTGAATGCAAGTTTCATCTACACACCAGTGGATGAAGGGTCTTCACATGGTCCACCTGGTGGCCTGTTTCAGGTCCCTATAAACTCAGCTCCTGGGACCAGGAGTGTTGAGCGGCTTCTAAGGTCTGTATTGTATATGTTGTTAGGAATCTTACAACTTTTATTTCCTCTTCCTGTAACACTCTCACATACTGATCCTGTCCTTGGGTAAATTTTACTTATTTTCAGGCATCATTTCCTCCATGAAGTCTTCCCTTGTCCACATGATTGGGTGTGGATTCTCCTGTTTTCCCAGAGCATCCTGTAATCAGCTCGTATCACATCCTCCACTGGATTGCTTCCTTACCCGTATCTCCAATTAAACTGTGAGATCTCAGAAACCACAGCCTCTTTTTCTCATTCAGTGCAGTAACAGCATAGCAATATCTCTGCTGTTCAGCCAAGTTCCAATAAAAAAATTTTATTTTTGAATAAATTAAATAATAGGTAAGTCAACTTGTAACAACTTAGATTGATAACCCTGATTTGTCTACTGATTATACACATTTCAACATGAATTGCTAAACCGAATATTTTTCTTAATAAACCTTACAATATTAAACATCCTGAATAAGCCAAGAAGGCAGATTGTTACAGCAGAAAGAGTGCTGAATTAAGTCAGGATAGAGGAGATTCAGCTTTGAAATATATTTATACCTGTGAAACCGTCACTAGTAAAAATAGGGAACATACTCAAAACTTAACAAATTGTACACTTGACATGGTGTGCTTTAATATATGTCATTTATACTTCAATAAAGAGTAGGGTTTTAAGAGTAGGGTTAAAATAGTCAAAGGAAAATAATACAAACTGAGTTCTGAATGGCCACACAGTGAGCAGTTGGAAATAAAATTCATATCACCCCTGAAAACACACTGCTAGAGTTATGTCAATCATCTTCCCCCAAAAGGGAACATGAATAAATATACTGCATAAGAAACTTATTGTAGCCACTTAGATAAAAACTGAGGAGATCCCTTGCTACATGCACCCATTTTGGGAAAACACCTATTGTTCTCTTCTGTGAGTGTTATTACTCGCTCGAGTTTCACTGACAGAATCACCCTGCTGAAATTCCGTTCCTCTCTAAATGCCGAAATCACTATGAGAACATGGCAGTGATTGACCGATCTAAACCTAAATAATGAAATTTTGTATTAATAATTAACCTCTTTCTGAGAAATCTATTCTTACTTAAACTTTCAGAGAAAAAGTAGTCATTGAGGGTAATCTCAAGATTATATTTCCTGTCAGCACCCGGAAAGCTGACTTATGGCCAACACTTATTTTCAGCTTGGGGGTTGAGATAATGGTTCATTTACAGATAAAAAGTTTGCAATGCTTCCCCATAAAGTTGCAGTATATAAGCTTTCAATAACTGGGCGATATTCCTCTATAGTAATAGAATAACTGCCTGAGGAAAAAACTTGCGTGAGTCATTGTTTTGAATCTTTCCTTCTCGCGAGCCCTGGGCCACATTTTCCAAGACTGAAAGGCATTCCAAGGGAGGAACATGCTGCTCTGCTGACTCGCTTGGTTCTCTATAAAAGTATGAAAATAAAAAAGTCATTTTCCTTTTTTTCTTTTCTGATTTTTGTTATTGCTTTGCCAGGTAGGAAAAAGAGATAAAAATAATTGTTTTCCTTTTCCCCGCTAGTCCAAAGAAGTGCATGGGGCATTCCATGAACAGTATTTATACCACGATTTTAATGAAATTACAGCCGTAGATCGGTGATTGTCAGTTCTCCTTTATACAGAGCAAGTATTATATTTATGGCCTTTAGTTATAACTTTATAACTATTATCTTTCAATTAAGGTATGGGCACAAAAAATGACACAGTGAGTTTAGCAGTATTTAGGAAGTTCAAAATGTGGTTTTTGTTAACTACCAGAAATGATCACTTGTAGTGTGATTACAACTCTTTCCATCCCACTCAAGAACAGGGAGACATTTTCGATTATCACAAGATTGTTTGCGTTTACTTAAGACAATTAGCTCAGACAATTTATGAACTCACACAATCTGCTTGCTTCTAATACGTACAAAACCAGTCTGTTTTAGTTCTAGTAGGGATTAAAATGATAACTCACATACAGCCAAATTATGTAGTACACCCTCACTAAATGCACTTTCCATTAATCCAGATTCCACTTGAAAAACAAAACTAACCAGACAACTAGTGGGGCATCTGTGTGTTTATCTCATGAATATGGCTCAGCCAATTTTTACAGTGTAAACAGACTCATGAAACCGGAAACCAGATCAAGAAACAGAACGTTATCATAATTCCAGACACACACCTGCATTTCCAGGCATTACTCCCACCCACAAGGCAACCACTATCCTAACTTCTAAGGCCCTACGTACCTTTTGTATGTTTTTGACCTTCTCATAAATGGAATCATATGATAGGTTCACTTTGGTGCTTAGTCTCTTTTGTTAAACAATAGGTTTAAAATATTTGCCTATCTTGGTGTATGTTGCAATACATTATCATTGCTAATTAGTATTTTAATTATACAGGCTTTAAAGAATTGAAAAATCTATATAGTTTTTATATAACAAATATATTTTGTTCTACATGGATATATTCTGTGACAATGTAAATGTATCTGCCAATTGGCCAGTTTATAAAATTTTTAAAAAATGAGTGATTTCATTTTCCAATATTTTAAAATATTGGCACTATTGTAAAACAGTGCCACTGCTTTCCTATAATGGTTTTCCTTTGCCTTTTGATCAGCTAGAGACAATTATAGAAAAAACATAGCACAAAATAAAAATAAAAAGAATAAGTTACCATCCCCACAGTAAATATTAAAATTGTTAAATCCAAAATAATTACAAATTAGTACAAATTACAATAAGTTCAAATTAGTAAATTGGTTTGCATTACATGTACATTCTTACATATAAGGAGATTTATATTTTACATTTACATGATACTGGAGAGATAATAAAGTTTTCTTACTTATATTTCATATAACAGAGAGCAGTTATGTGACTACCTCTCATATGTCTTGTACAGTACAAACTAAGGTGTAATATTCTGAAAAGCAAACATCAGCATCACAGTTATTGTCCTTTAGGAAAATAGCTTTTGGACCTTACTATGATGAAGGCAGTACTGGAAATGGAGAAGTAGGAGAAGCAAATAGTGAAATATGGAGAATGCAACACTCTTATTTTTATAATACCTTTAATTCCCTCATTTTGAAAGTGTTACTTTCACATTCTGACTTTTCATATCCTCTGCTCTTCCCTCATAATCTCACAAATATGGTTTTGAGGTTGAATGTGAACATGATATAGGAAGAAGGAAACCTATTAAGTTAGGCAACCATAGCAAACACCTTTCAGGAGAATCTCCAAACTCAAAGATAGAGTTCTTGAAGATAAATGTCTGTGGACTGTAAGTCTCTTATGGAATCTGCTCAGCTGGTGGTGGAGACCCGCCTCCACTTCTGGGAGGGCTAGTCCTGGCCCCATACAGACCCACAGAGGTGGGAGTTCTTCGAGGAGTGAGCTCTCAGCCCACATGGTAAGGATACCAATGCCTAAGAGTCTAGGAGTCTAGGGAGTCTAGGGACAGTGGTATGTTTCACTGATGGCAGAAGAAAACCCTGGGTCCCTCTACAGGCCATGCAAAATTTGTGAAAAGGACCAAAAGTGAGAAAGTCAGGACCAAAGTCCTAAAAAACATTATATAAGAACATAAGGAAACAATTTCAGTAACAGGGGCAAAAGTCATCCATTCACTGACTATTTCAAAAGCAGGGAACTTGAAAGAGGAGGTTAAAATTCTAACACTCAGCTACTGGCGGATGGATAGTCAAAGTTTCAGCTTTAGAAATTCCAATTTCAATCTAAATTATGCAGTGTATGGTCTAGGATTTCTCATTCTTCTGCTGACTTGGGATGCATTGGCCTTGGGCCTGCAGTTCTGCAGGAGCAAGCCTCAGGGGATTTGACAGCCAGCACGGGATGGATGCAAGCCTAATTTACATAACATCATTCAACTCTTGTGTCTCCACCTCCCTCCAAAAAATTGGGAGGTTGAGTAAGACCATCTCTATCTGTTTTCTTGGCCTGCAATCTTCAATTTTTTCATCTTTTAAACATTTTTTCACAATTGTTTTAGAGGTTAGCACTTCTTAAAGTCATTTCAACCATATTTGAAAATTCAGACTCACTGAAAAAGCAGAATTAATCTAGCAATAAAAATAGGCAGAGGTCAACAGTGCCTAAGGCCAAAGAAAAAGCAAATGAGGCTATGATGGGAAAATTATACCTGACCTCACCTTTCTATTTCCTTTGGCTTTGGTTTTCACTAGGCTGCTATATTTCTGTGGGAACCATTCATATTTGCTGTAGGTAAATACTTGTGTTCTGAATTTACTGAGACAGGGAGCAGAAGGCCAAGGTACAGGCCAAGGGTAACTAAAACATGGAAAGAACATTTGAGAATGAGGTATGTGAATGCAAACGTTGAGGATTAGACAAGTTTTATCTTGGGGAGTGGTAAGCATTTACAGAAAAATGTAACAGTCTTCCTTTTAAACAGATAGAATAAGAAAAAGGGCTGGCCTTGTTTTTCTTTTCTTTTTATGTTTTTTGGGGAAGTGGTTTCCCCCCATTTTCTCCATTTGTAAAGCTGTCCTGAGTTGCTATAAATAATTTCAAAAAAAGAAAAAAAGATCTTCAAAATTGTAATGCATTGCATGTATAATATTTGTTCTAGTCATATGGTTAACAAATTTTGAGGGGGAAACATAATTTATAATTAATATAAATTCAGTCTCTGGATTGAACTCTTAGAAAACAGGTACATAGTTTATCCATCCAGATGATACAACTTTTCCTCAAATATAAATGCTCAATCATATTTTCCATTTGCAAACCACCGTAATGGGTTTAACTGAACACAGATGTTCTTATGAAAAATAAACAAATAAAAAAATAAAAATCTATAAACTAAACATATTTTATTCACCTTCTTTTATAACAGATACATTGTTAGCACAGATCAAATAGCTAAGGACTGTTTTTTATAATAAACATGAAAAGTGCAAATTGTTAATTCACTTTCAATTTAATTTACTACTATATAGAATATATAACAATTTTTACTAAATTCCAGGTTATTTAAATCACAGAAATCTAAAACATTGTTTTTATTTAATAAGCTTTTAATATGAGTTTCTAATATACAGGAGATGTTCTTACAAACCTATACATAAGTATTTAACTTGATTGTTAACCTGCTAAAAGACTGTGTGTAAACTGAAGGGCTGTTGTTAAAGAAAAATAAAACTTTTTTTTTAATTTTAACTTTTTAAAATTGAATTTATTAGAGCGACATTTTTTAAACTTTTTGAATCTGTTTTGTTTAATGTGATAGTTTGAATCTTTTCTGAATGTGTTTTATGTAATGTGATAGTTTATAAAATGCTTTTTCAAAAGACAGGTATATTTTTAATGAAGAAGGTGGTAGAATGTACTTTAAAATCTCAATTGAAGTCAAACTAAACTATTAGAGTTTCCTGTCACTGAATAATTTAAATTATTTGGTTTTATGTTTTTATCTAACAAATGACTATAATAAGACCCAAAATATACAATTATCATCAAACCAAATAAAAGCAAATTTAAAATTATCAGTAGTTTGGTTGGTTAATCATGAATTTTAAGATTTCCTAGAAAATACCACACAGTATAAACTAACAGTATGCTGAATGGATTGCTTTGGTGCTGGCTGGTGTGGGGGTGGGGGATTATTTGTGTAAAGGTCAAATAAAGGCAACTGATTGAGGGCTTAGCTTGGTATATTGGTTGGTAGAAAATTAGAGTCACTTCTAACTCTTGAAGAGAGTTAGAAAAAAAAAATCAAACCTGTTCTTGAGCACAACATAAAGAATTTCAAAAACTGCAGATGTAAATACTATCAAATTAGGGTTTCTCTGTAGTATTTTTTATGGTTGATCATATTTTTCCTTATTTAAAAATAGTATGAGTGAACTGGTATTAATGTGACCATATAATATCATGAACTAGGAGGATTCTTTAGAGGGTGAAAAGGGAACTATTTCCGGTTATTCCAGGTGAAAAAAGTCTGTTTACCAGGACTATTTTGGATAAGTTAAATGTGTGGTCATGTGACTTAGAAAGGCTCTAGGAAACTTTTTAAAAGCAGCTTTCTTGCTTGTCTTTTTGAAGCCTTAAGTAACAATCACAATAATCACCATTATGACAATAAATAATACTGATGGAGTTGCTAAGTTGGCTGTAAACAGGTGTTGGTAACAGACATTAAAAACAGAACAGTGAGCCTGGTCTTTCTGGGTAAGATTGAGTATTTATACAGTCCTCAGGAGCCTCAAAGAAACTCCAAGCCTGCCTCACTAGAACCTTTGTTGGATCTGAACCAAAGTAGCCTGAGTGTCAGGTGCTCAGGCAAAGCTAGGACCCAAGAGTCAAGCAGTCAAAAGAATTGAGAGAATTGAATTGTAGCACAATGTCTCCTGACGTGGAATCATTCTCACCACAGAACCTCAGGCAACTGGGTTGAGAGACCAGAGAACTCACTGATCAAGGCCAAGTAACTAGGGCACAAGCCAATGTTGGAGCTGCTCAGTGCTCGGGCTCAAAACTAACACATGTGGGTTTCCTGAACGGGCTGCTAATTTGGTGTTATTTTTTTTTTATTATTGTGGCTAGATATATATATATGTCATGAGGTCTACTTTCTTAACAAATTTTTAAGTGTACAGTACAATATTGTCTACTATCAGTACAATGTTGCATGTAAGATTTCTGGAACTTGTTCTTGACTGAAACTCCCTATTCTCCCTCCAACAGCCCCCAACAAATACAATTCTTATTTTCTGTTTCTATGAGTTTGACTCCTTTAGATACATTATTTAAACCATTTTTTTGTTTTTTTCTTTTTTCTTTATTTATTTTTATTGTTGTTCAAGAACAGTTGTCTCTATTTCCTCTCACCCACCCCCCCAACCTCCCACTCCCACCTCCCACCCTCAATCCTACCCTCCTCTGGCTTTGTGTATGGGTCCTTTATACATGTTCCTTGATGACCCTTTCCCTTTTTTCCCTCATTATTGCCCTCCGCTCCATTCTGTCAGTTTGTTCCTTATTTCAGTGTCTCATTATATTTTGCTTGCTTGATTGTTTTGTTGATTAGGTTCCACTTGTAGGTGACATCATATGGTATTTGTCTGTCACTGCCTAGCTTACTTCACTCTGCATAATGCTCTCCAGATCCAGTATTTTTAAAATATTGTTTGCAGTCGTTTAGAAGGAAACTGAGTGGTGAATGGGGGGAACACAAAGAAACAGCAACCTCTTTGTTAATCTCCTGTAACAGACTGAATAACAACCTCCAAAGGTATTCAGGTCTTAAACCCAGGCCCCTGTGAATATGTTATTTCATATGGCAAAATGGGACTTTGTAGACCTGTCAGAGTTAAAGATTTAAGATTATCTGGACTTACTCAGGCAAGCTCAGTGTAATCACAGATAATAAATTTGTGCTGTTTCGTGTTACCAAGCTTGTGATTATCTATCCTATCAGGAACAGCAGCAAACTACATTCCCCCAGACATAGAGACTGGCCACAAAATTGAAAACCTCACTCCGCAATACAAATCCGTGGTTACCTGTATCCGACACTTTAAAGGGCAATATAGTGTCCTTCATTGTTACCTGAGAACGCTGATCTCACCAGGTGCATTCTGGTGAGACTAGGGACCTCTTCATGTTATTAAGGTAGACCTCTTTAAATTATGCAGACTTCCCATGAAGGGTGTGATGTCAAACATATTTTCTATGTCTCTCAATGTTTCCAGTCATATTTTAGAGCTCTAGTTATGATGTATGCCTCAAGAAACTAAACGAATAATATATCCTGCCTGGGTATTTTGCTCCCCCCACCCCAATTTGTAATATATGCTCTGAAGCAGAGGCTGATTTGCCCAAAAATCAAGTATAGAGGTTCTTCTTTATTGTTACCTCCTCCTCTCCTAAATAAGGGAATTACTGCAGAGGTCAACAGACAGGGTTAAAACAGAACTAGAGAAGAACTCAAATATCTCCTTCCCAAGGAGGGTGACACCAATCACACTATTTATAAATTGTACCTCTTGTGCCTCTTGACTTGTCTTATTTTTTATTTCCTTTAGTTCATATCCATTATGATTCACTATGTTTTTTCTTTTCTTTTTTTTTGCATATTGTGTATTTTCTACCCTCCCATGCTAGAATGCAATGCACTGCATCAAGATGTTTTCTTGGGTCAGTGGCATTCCCAAAACCTATACAAGCTGAATGAATGTGAGTGGTTTAATTAAAGTAGAAATTGTGGAGTCTGGCTCAGGATAAGCAGCCTGTACAATGACTATTCTGCTTTAGAATAATCTGGATCCAATACTGAAGGTAAGTCAGGATAGTTAACCCTTTGGGGTGAGGGTTGGGGTGAGGCTACATTGTCCTTGGTGGATTGTTTTAGGGAGCCTACTATGAAGCTGTTTAATCTTGTTGCCTGGCAAATAAAGAGTTCAAACACATCTGAAGACCATGATAAGTATGTCAGAAGTAAATCTCTTCCCTCTGCAAAGTCTATGCTTGCTCACAATACAGCCTGACGTTTACTTATGAAGGCTATACCTGCCTTGGTAGTGCATGAGGCCCTAGGCCATTGCATGATTAGTCAAAGAAGGGGATGTAGCTCAAGGATGTCCTGAAATGAATGCTGTCACAACAGAGGAAATCTATACTCAGTGGTGACTGGCCAACCCATTTCTAAGAAAGGTTGGATAGCAAACAAATGGAGGAAAAAATGATGCATTAAGTGGAGAAGTAGCAAAAGGACACCCATGGACAAAGCAGAAAGTAGGATCAGGAAAAAGATAAGATTCACTTAATAGGTAAGAGTCACTTAATGGATGACAAAAGCTATCAAAGGAGAAATTGGAGAATAATGTTAGCATGAAGTTGAAACTCTAGAACAGTGAGTAAGAAAGCCTTGCAGCTGGAGGTGTAGCTTCTAGAGCTGTCATCGTGTTACCAGGGTTGTTGTCAGACTATTGTCAGCTACTGTATCTTGGCTGATGGGGCTGTGTTCCGTAAGGCTCTCCTGTGAGGCTGTCGAGATGGATTCCTGTCTTTATTACCTTTATTCTCACTAACAAGCACGCAGTTTAGAACCCAAACCCAAGTTCTATTTCTAGCCTCCATTGAATCATATGGTGGAAATGTAAACTAGGGTAATTTCTGATCCTCACTCCCATTCTTTCTCTGGAGTTGCACCAAATTTTAAGCAGCACATATGGCAAACTTTGGGCAACACTGCATGCAATTGTGAATGATACCAGTAAAGGGGTGGGTGGGAGTGCCTTTTCAGCACTCACAACTGTCCACCCAATCTCAGTTCTGTCAAATCAGGCCTCAGGTACAGAAAGCCACCAACAAGTGCTCTCTAAAATATACTCTCTCCCGCAGACAGGTGTCCCTAACCCCCTTCTTCTTTGACATCAGGGTTTTCAAAGAAAAGGCTATTAAGAATCAGCTCTAAATTCTGCAGTGGCCTGTCTTCCCTGAGGTGGAAGTCAAAAACTCCAGCTGCCTGAAGGAGGAAAAGACACTGGGATGTGATAATACCAAAAGAGAAAGCTTGATTAATATTTCAAGATAATATGCTGAAATATTCACATTAATTATAGAAAACTAGGTAACCTAAATACTGTGAACCTTAGTAGAAATTTTAGTGCATGCAGTAAATTTTTCTAAGGAAAAATTTATATCTATATACTATCTATATACTTTTTATAGATAGATGTTCAGTTTTCCGCATAAGGCTCCTAAAATTGTTTCATCAATTATACATGCATTTTAAACCTGAAAAAGTGGACTCATATGTATTTG
The DNA here is from genome assembly GCF_022682495.2 of Desmodus rotundus. Classification (NCBI taxonomy): domain Eukaryota; kingdom Metazoa; phylum Chordata; class Mammalia; order Chiroptera; family Phyllostomidae; genus Desmodus; species Desmodus rotundus. The sequence continues at coordinate 185,863,427 of NC_071387.1, read as the reverse complement.
GCACCAAAAGAAATAAAGTATAACAAGGTTATATATAACAATGTAATAATTTGGTATTCTCTTACATATGCAAACTGTTACAATAAGTTGCACTAGCTAGAGAAATCTCACATTCCAGAGTCTGAGAAATAATTATAATAACTACCATCAAATATTATCATTGTACCTTGGCAATTATGAAGAACTCCTTGGTATATTGCTGCACTCAAATTTTATGGGAGAAATTTACTGTAAACTTTAAGTGAACCAATTTTAAAGCAATGAATTATTTTACTTGTTTTCTTAAAATGAAGGATATGCATGGGAGTACATGGGTTGCCCCAGTGCTCACTGTAGTGGTAACTTTATAAGCTAAATTATTACAGTAATTTCATAGTTAAAGAGATTTACCCTTCACCTTGAGAGATTTATTTGCCATACTAACATCAGATCCTGCCTCGGTTCTGTTCCAGGAGTCCTACATTTCAGTTTGTGGACTGTTTAGTGATCTTTGGTTGCTCACGCACATGAGCTGGAGGACTATTATTGCACATAAAGGATCCATTTTTATCATTGTCCACTATGATTGGTTTTTCTAGTAATTACTTCTATTAAAAGCAGAGATTTCATATCGTCTTTTCTATTCCCTTTTTATAACATGCCTGCAGCATTACTTACTCCATATTCCAAGAAGACATTCAGTTTTCCCAAGGGTTTCTCTGTTTCTTCCCACTTACATTGCAACCATACTGAGGATTTCAGCAATTCATCAAGAATCTGATACCCTGCCAATCTGTCAGCAAAGGCAGCTATGTTTTAATCAACAAAGTTTAAAGGAAAAGAAGGGAGAGACAGAGACAGAGAGACATACAGACAGAGAGACAGGCAGAGAGAGAAGTCATTTTTAAAACACAATTTCTTTCAGTCACTCCATAATTGCAGGTTATACAAGAAATACTTTAGTAACTAAAATGATGATATTGAAATAAATGGAGTTGCAATTTGTACATTAAGGATCTTCAGTGTTAATATCAATGAAAGGAATTAATTTTGTATTTATGACCACAAAATATGGCTACATAGAAGGTATATTTATGGTGTAACTGTTTCTCTAAGATCAAAAAGTTATCTAGCTTATTAAATTAAATGAATAAATATAATGCATATTTCCACTATATTTCCATTATAACTATAGTTATAATGGAGAAGGAAAAGAAAGATAATAAAATAAAGAAAGAAATAATAGTATCTTACTTTCTTCCATACCAACTTTTGTTTCCTTATGCTAGATTTTTTATTGTTTTGAATTATTTTCTTTTTTATTATGTTTACCTTAATATTAAATTTGCTTCTGTAAAGTTCCTGTTGCTCTTCTCTTTTTTTCTGTGTGCATGTGTCCATGAATATGAGCTCGGTGTGCGTGTGTGCATGTGGGTGTGTTTTTCTGTGTGTTGGGGGACAGAAGGAGAGCTGGAGAGAGACACGCAGAGAGAGACAGAGAGAGAAAGTTTGATTTTACCTAGATATTGAATGCTCATTCCCAATGGGGCCAGTACCATGAAAAAATCCTTCATGTCTCATGATTTGAGAGCAGATTTGAAAGTGACAAGAGCACAAGAATATTTTCATGGTCCACAAAAATGAGTATTTTTATTTATTGTCCATAAAAATTTTATATTATGAATTACCATTTTATTCAGTCTACTTTAGTACACTATAATGTACATCATGTGCACTGGTGTCTCTCCTAACAGATCCTCAAAAAGCTATTATTTGGTGAGAGCAGCAGATGGACAAAATAACTATATTTCCAAGAACTTGACATTGGCCACGAGAGTAGGAGATGACATAATTTCTGCAACGGGTGTGAGTGCAGCAATGATAACATGCATAGGAGTCAATATGAGCATGGAATAGGTTTGGTGAATTGAGAAGTATGTGAATTTAATGTTGGTCTTGGTTAGTTGCTTTCATTTGCTAAATGGCCAAGTAGGAATATCAGAGAAACAAGCACCTGCGTGTGAGTGGGGCCAGATGAAATGCTTTACTGGAAATCTGTCCTATTTGCAGTCTTCTAGCAGTAATAGAAGTCGACAAGCTCATACAGGTGTGGCTGTCCATGAAATGGCTTTCCATGGACTTACTATTGAGGTAAGTCATTTGTTTTAATGTATCAATACATTTCTTTGATTCTAAGATTCATCTTTTTTCTCATTTTTGATGTCTTCAAAATTATCATAAGATTTGTACACATACAAATAAATGTATGTGTATATACATATAGTTCATCATATTTTTGTCACTGTAAAGTCAAGGAAATATAGTTATATGTTTCATATTTCACATTTACATAACTTTTAATCCTCATTAAAAAATATAACATCCCAAACTAAACATCTAGAAATAAATTTTTAACATGGCAAAGGCCTTCCCACTATCTATACATTATGACAGGTAGAATTCAAATATTTCAAGCAAAGGGTAGAAATTTTAGGAGTGAACAGGTTGACGCCCATATCCTTTCTCCTTAGAGACTCAAGGCTGTTAGATATGTCCCTAATTGAAATAGTTCCAGGAAAGATCAATAGACTGGGAATTCATTATAAGTCGTTTTGTGAGGGTGAGAATGCTGGAGGAAAAAGGAAACTTTTTTTTGCACTTAAATTTCTAGCTTTGGTAACTGGGTGAATGATGTCATTAAATGATACAGAGACAGACAAAGAAGCCCAATAAAAAATTGGGGTGGGAGAGTAAAAATTGGGGTAAATCAACCTGAAATTCTTTAATTCAAATAGACGATGAAAGTTGATCATGTCTGGAAGACTTCTGTGGATTTAGATCTAGAATGTCAGCTGGTGTCGTTCCTACTGTGTATTTCTGAAGGTGTGCAGTGAGAGTTCACGAATGCTTTGGAACACATGTAGGACGTATTTGTATACATGTCCTTCAGTGCTAGAGCTATGAATACATTTGTATCAATGCAATCCTGTCCTAAAGTCTAGATCTGTGCTGTTCAATAGTGACAGCTTTCTTATTCTTCACGTTCTAGATGTGTGTCTCCAATCTGATAAGGTTGTCCTGTAATTAGAAAAGCTGGCCCATTTGCATTTCGTTAATTTCTTATTTGAATGTGAATTCACCTCCCATTCTTAGTGTTGCCTTCTCTCCTTTACTCTGATCTTTTTAATACTCTTCTTGGTTTATTTTTTATTATTCCATTTAACTCTTCGATTAGCTTTGTTGATTTACAAACTGTATATGGTTACAAGGTCTTTTACTATGGTTTTTAGTGACTTCCCAGAAATTATAACTTATATCCTTGACTTAGCAAGGTTCACTACTTTTCCTGCTTCCTGTAGCGGGCACTGATCTTTCGCCATTTAACTTCATTTGTTGTCCTCCTGACTTACATTCTGCCTTTGTGATGTGTTTCAATTCTATTTCACCAGCACAAGTCATTATTAACATAGTGCTTAACAGAAAATATTCATTCATATTCATAAATATATTGTACCATTTCCAATGTTCCTCTTTCAAACTTGCATCTTCAATCTTTCATCCAGAATTATTGTCCTTCCACCTTAAAAAAATACAGATCTTTAATATACTTCTGCTAGTGACAAATACTCTTCAGTTTTATTTTTCAAAAATGTAATTTTTTTCAATATTCATTTTTTGAATATTTCGGTGGGTTTGGAATCCCAAGTTGGCAGATGCCCGCTTTCCCCCTTGAAAGGTGCCCTCGTGTTGCCGACCTGCCTCCTGTGCTGTGGGGAGTCAGCTGCCGCCTTTTTGTTCGTCCTCTGGAGGCGCTGTGTCTTTTGTCCGGGTTTTTTTTTAAACATTTTTTAAAAAGCAAACATGTCTTAAAAATCTTAAGTGTATGCTTTCTAGTTAATAGTCAATTTGGGGAGAGTAGTACAAAAGTTTTTAGTAATTCTTGTCATTCTATCCTATTTTCAATAAATTAGAGATTAACCCCCAAATTATGATACAATGACAAATTAAAAAAAAAAAAAAAAAAAAAAAAAACCTTGACCCAACAGGCTGATTCCTAACAACATTTTAATTCACTGTTGTTCTCTGGCCAGCAGGTTCTATGTTTTTCAATTCCTCTTTATTGTATTTATGAAATGAGAGCAGAGCCTTGTATTATTCATAACAATTATTATCCCGAGTCAACTCTTCTTGCAAGTGAAATGTATTAAAGATTTCCTCAAATAAAAGCAGCCAGATAAAGTAAAATGAATGCTTTTCCATGTGTTTGTTACATTCCGGTCATTTTTGATAATTTATTTTAATTTAATATGAAGTATGCTCCTATGTCCTCTAGGTAACTACAGTGGAAGTCTCTGATTACAAAACAATGCATGTATGAAACATATGAATTACTGAAGAATATTTGTCACCAACAATCTGAGAAGGAAGGGGTGGGACACTGAGAGTGTTGATGCTTCAATGTTGCTACGTACCCTCAGCTCCCCGGTGTGGTGCCAGGGAGCACTCTGAGCCCACGGTAGCGCATTAGCTCCTCCTCAACGTATAAAAGTTCTGAGAATTTCACCATAAGCTTTAGCTTCTCTGATACAAAGGACATGTGAGAGCCAGGTTAAATTGTCACTGTACCGTGGAGTCTCCTCAACATGTGTCTCACTTAATGCAGAGAGAAGATATTTATTAAGGTAATTTATTAACACATCTATATATGTTGGTCAAATATAAAGAAAATGGGGGAGGATTGAATGTGGGAGAGGGGAGGTGGGCAAGGCAGGGGGAGTAATGGGGAAAATGGGGACAACTGTAACAACAACAATGTCAAAAAAGAATGACAATGTTAAAACACAAAAAATAATAATAATTTTAGAGCACAGGACTACAGAATTTGCTCTAATGCAAATTTTAAAGCTCCACCATTTACTATGGTTCTATTCATGCTTGACTTTCCCCCATAATGAATAATAGGTCCAATAATTGAATATTAAACTAATATACAAGAATAATATCATTATATACTTAATATCTATGTATCGTACATGTAAATTAGTTTTCTTTTAAATTCTTAGCTTCTCTGAGTCTCTTGATGTCTCCCATTGCCAGCTTTACAACAACTTCCAGAATTCTCCTGAGTGATTATTATCTAAAACATTTATTTCATGACAATAACTGGAATTATCATATTCGGCACATCAATTTCCAGCTGAGAGATGTCTACACTGATTTTCTTGTTTTTCTTTTTCTAAATGACAATCTTTCTTACAATTTCTGTCAGTTCAAGGTCATTTTTGAAAATGATATAATTTGAATGGTTTTTCCAATCTGTTCCTAGTTAACCACACATACTGTAGCTTCTTCACAGATATTCTAGTTATCATTGGGTTAGAACCAAATGTAGGGACACATGTTTAGTAGAGTAAGGATTTAGGGAAGACTCTTTCTAGAGTCCTTAAGTAGTCCTTACAGGTAAGCATAAAACATAACCTTCATTTCCCAAACTGTTTTTGTAGCAAAAGGCTTTCTTAATAGAAAATATTAAATGTAGACTTTTGGAGTACAATTTATTTATTATTTTCAAATAACCTAATTTTTCTTCTTATCTATGTGTGGTTTTTAGATTTTGTGTACTTGATTCAATTACTGAAATTATATTAATCTAAATAACTTTTTCATGGTTGAGCATCAGGTTAGAGGCATGAACTATCTCGTGACTTTAAGGTTTGTCACTAAAAATTCCCAGCAATAGTAATGTTACATAGAAAGGCAAAGGAGATCTCTGACATCCACGTTTTTCAAAGACCAGAGTCATATGACTAATTAACATTTAACTCACAAGGATATTGGTACTTAAGTTATGTTCAAAAAATTGATCAGGAAATGATGAATCAGATTAAAAAACCTAAGTGTGTTTGCAGTCTCTATTAAGCAATTATTGAATATTTCATCTAAATGTTAAGGGCTTTTCTGTATAATGATTACAAAGTCAGAAAGGTTACTAGTAAACTCTAAGATCTAAAGAACAATTCCATTAAAGGAAGAAAGATTACCCAGAATTCATAGATACCTCAACTGGGATTTCGTTGAATTAGGAAACAGTATCACCTTCAGCCTCTACCCAGCAGATTCCACTAGCGCCCCTTCTGCAGTTGTGATGAACAAAATTCTCCAGTCATTTGCAAATGCCTCCCAGTGGGCAACATTCTGGGGAAACATTGTTTCTAGATAATAAAAGTCTAGGAAAGTTTCCTAAATTCCTAGCATGTGCTCCAGTTCCATTTGTTAACTTATCTAGTAGTAAGATATTTGACATTGTGTATTTTTAACCTCTGCCTACACTTGCATTTTAAAAGAGGGAATGTATCTAGTGTATTGAGTGTGGAACAGTAAAATTGTTCCAGTCCTTTCTGCCTGTACCAATTCCTGCTCCGACAACTATCACCTACCCGGAACATCAATCAATCCTTCTCCCGTGGCCCTCTGTTTATCACCATATCCAGGTTTCACTTATTCTGCACATTTCCGAGGCACTCTCCATTTACTGCAATAACTCACCTCCTCGAACACTTTGTATTCGCTGTGCCACGTTAAGGACTATCTGCTACACTCAGAGTGCTTTCTCCTTGTCGTGTCCTCCCTAAGCCCTAAATTTATAACCCTCGGGCACAATTCATTCTAAACTATGAACAAATGCACTGTTATCTCAGCCAGACTGTAATTTATTTGAGAACAGCTGCCATTCAGTATTCAATAATATGTCCTTTGATGCATATCACATATATTAGGAAATTATGTCTTTAATAAAGAAATTAAAGAAATGCATTTTACAGAGTGTAATAAAACCCCTTAATGATTTTGTGCTTTCCCATTACTTCATAAATTACAGTTCTAACCTCACTTCTGCTCCAGTTCAAAAATGCTCACCCTCAGTGCTGTCCCTGCAATTTCACAAGGGAATACCTTCTTCCTGGGTGATGCACCCTGGGGCTGGGACTCCTGGCTTGGTTGGCACATTGGGTGGTAGATTGCAGCTCCCACTGACCACATGGGGTTGCCAGGACCTTTGTGGAGGATAGAAACTGAAGAGCCACAAACAAGCTTTTACACCCTTATATAATAGCCAAGGAGAATCCTATCTTGTCATATTTGCCACTCCATCATTACCATTTTGTGGAAACTGTGCTATTTGAATGAGGGTGTATACCATTTACATCCTTTTAAATAGTCCACTTAAGTGAGATAAAGTCCCCAGTTATAAACATTACATCATCTTAATGACTAAAAGAGATTTAAATTTTGGATTAGTTATTAAATAAAAGTTCTTCATTATCCTAAGAAGTGTATGTGATAGTATATCAAAACACTTTATAACTAGGTTATCGAAGCATGTTAGGCCAAGATCTGATCTGTAAGTGGATTCAAAACCATCTCAAACACACTTTCTACCATCGCTTTATTTATTCTTGGACAAGACAAAAGAGGCTGTAATCCTCTGGCAATTCTATTAGGTTAGGAAGGATAAATGCCTTTCAGAGAACTTCCACGTTGGGGAACCGCCAGGCTGCTTCCACATGCCACCTTTCCGGGCTCCGGCTCCATGAGGACAGAAGCGTCTCAGTTCAGGGCATTGCCCTAAGTGTCTCTCCATTTTGCTGTTGGTCAGTATCTGTTAATGCCCTTATAATAAATCATTAATCTAGTGAAAAAAGAAAGAACAAATGTATAACATGCATCATGTATAATGCTCACATGGACTTAAAATCTGCATTTTAAGACAAAATGGAAAATCAAAATGAAAGAAATTTTGAATAAATATGATGCCACTTTCTATTTTTAGAAGTGGCAGTAAATCAATTGGCTTGATTGTAGCAGAATTTTGTGATGCTCAACACGCAACACTCTCACTGGTGTTAAAGGTGTTCCCATTGTGATGTACTTCAGGTAGTCAGAATTGCCAGCTCTAAAGATATCACTAGTTCAATGGTGAAAAGCAGTGCTTCAAAGGGACACCCATTGTGACCATGTATCTTTCAGTGCAGGTTTGTATTTACTTCGAGTATAAAACATCTGCTGAAATCTGGCTCTTTCAAATGGCTCTTCTGAGCACTTGCCGGTATCTGCTAAAGCCTGCCCTGTGTGACTACAGTGAGTAACAGCCCCTTAATGCGAAAGTGTTCCTCTGACTAGAAAAATGGTTGGACTAGTTGCTAATTTAAGAATGTATAATTTCCTACATTTGAACAACTTAATAATTTAAAAATTTTTTTCTAATTACAATGACTTGTTAAGTAACTGGCACTTCCCTTGAATTGGTGGCTCTGATGAAGAATTCTCAGTCATACTCAGGCACTTCAGGGTGTCAGTAAAGAACAACGCTAGTGGCAAAGGAGAGTGGCATTAGCAGGCAGCCCAGTCACTTCCTATAGTCATCTAGACTGGATCATGTACGAATAACAAATGCCTCCTTACCTTTTCAATTTAGGAGCTGACCAGCCTATCTATGACTCTTTTTGGGGGTACTAGTCCTCCCACATGTCTTTATGTGGTCAGAGATTCCTAATTATAGGAAGCAAGGGGCAGAGCGTAAAAGTAGAGAAGAGGGTCCACAGACCACCAATGCCCTCCTCCAGCTGCATCTACATAAACTCTACATACCTCTCAAGGAAAGGTCTACCCTCTACTACAGTAATCCCATCAGATTCTTAAGAATTTTATTTTGTCCATGAACTTCATCTAAATTCTTTGTTTTTCAAGGTAAAGTGAATGAAGACAATTTCTTAATTTCTTGGATAGTAAAAGAAGAGACTGTCTAAAATATATATACAATAGTGGACTGGAATGTGCACGTGTGAACAATGACAACTTCACTGTACTAGTCAGTGGGAGTGGTAGACACCGTTGAGTGAGCTTCTGTACCGTGCAGCCATGGCATTCAAAATGACTGAGTAGAGCTATGAATCTGCATCAAATTTTGCTTTAAGCTTGCACGTTCCTTCTCAGAAACTATTTGGATGATCCAGAAGGCTGCAGCTATGGGCGACTGGTAGCTTCATTACAACAATATGCCCACTCATGCATCACATCTCTTGCAGAATTTTTTGGCAAAACATCAAATCACCCAGATGACTCAGTCTTTCTATAGCCCAGATTGGTGCCCTGCGACTTCTGGCTTTTCCCCAAAACTAAAACCACCTTTGAAAGGGAAGAGATTTCATATCATCGATGAGCTTTAGGAAAATATGATGGGGCAGATGATAGCAATTGGGAGAACTGTGTGAGGTTCCCAAGGTGCCTACTTTGAAGGGGACTGAGTCGTCATTGTCTTATGTACAATGTTTCTTGTACCTTGTATGTTCTTCATTAAACGTCTTTATTTTTCATATGACATGGCTGGAATCCTTCTGGACCATCTATATATGTACAGAAAGCTTTTCAACAGTTGGGCCAGTATTTTTTAATAGCTCAGCACTAATTTGTTATATGTGCTATATATCAAAGTTATATATTCTTACATTATTGTCTGTGCAGCAGTATTATCAGTTTGCCATACATTACCTTGGACATACATTACCTTGGACATGTTTAAAGAGGTTAAGAAAGTACTTTAAATGTACACAGAAACATTAAATTGCCTCAAATATAACTCTGAAAAAAACAACTCCAAATTCTCTGACCAAAATTAACTGTGCTAATCTAGCTTTGCAGGCGGATGACTTGGTAGTGGAACACTAGTATTAACAGATGCAACCTCCTCGAGGAATGAATAATTTACAATACTTACTAAAGGTGAAAATGCAGTCACCATGAGACTAAGCAACTTAATGGTGTGACTAGAGAAATGCTTGCACAGTTGCCTAAGGAGACCATCCACACATCTTCACTGTGCACTGGTTTTTTATAGCAAAGCAGGGAGCCTGCATAGTTTCTTCTCGGGTATTAGAGTTGCTATAAATATTTCTGAGCAATGAAGTATTCTATGGCTGCAAAAAGAAATAAAATGGACCTATATGTACTTACATGGATAAAAAACTAAAGTGTGAAGTTCAAATGTTGCAAAAGGATATGTACATTATCATACTTTTTATGTAAGTTTTAAAAGCACAGAACAATACTATGAACTGTTAATAGTAATAGCAATTACAAAATGGTGTCAAGGAATTACTGGCACCATTTTCTGGTGGTAATTACCGCTAAGGAAGAAAGGAAGGCATGGGGGTACTTTATGTATGCTATACGAAATGTGCCAAAGAAGCCACAATAATGACTTCTCATGGGGAAAATTATGAGTGAACTCTATGTCCTTCCTTACAATTTTCTGGAAGTGTTTTTGGCATTTTAATGATAAATAATTATAATAATTAATAAAAGTATTGGCTAAAAATCATTTGCATTATTTTTATTAGATCATAACTATAGCCATCCCTTACTATACTCAAATTATTTTATTATGGTGTTTTAAAAATGAAACACATATACTTAGAAATATATGTATTGGCACCAATATACAAAATGCTATTAATGTTTGCATTTGTCACTAAGTGTTCAGAAGCTATGCATTGATGAGTTATTGTTATCACATATTCACTTGTTTCTGTTCATCTCTGCTAACTCTTCAGAAATTGCCATGAAGAGTGGTTATCTTAGCATTAGTCAACTATGAGCTTCAAATCTGCAATATATCATTATATTACAGTTTAGAAAATCAAAGCAAGAAGTTGAGATGTGCCCAAAGTCAAGTCAAGAATAACAAGTCAAGTTTTAATATCTTGTGCATTTAGAAAGGTGTGGCCAGGGTAGACACACCTGGTTCCCTAGCATGGCTCTGGCCCTCGGCCCTTGTGAGACTGCAAAGACTGAGAGTCTTGGCCATGTGCAGGTTCCTCCACGGAGGTTCAGGCTGCATCTCTGCACTGTCTGCGTGTTTCCTATAATTTTTTTCTCACTTAATTCCTTAGCAATTCTGAGAGGATATCTTATCACCACCACTTGATACCCAGGGAAACATATGCTCACCAGGCTAAGGTCCCCAAGTTGCAAAGTGTCCCGGTAACCCTTCAACCACATTTTATGACCCTCTGCCTTCCATTCTTATAATCAAGACATTCAGTCTATTGAATGCATTGGCATATGTAAGTTTTGTGTAGAAACAACAAAAGGAGTTTTCAAAAATAAGAACTTTAAAGCATACAATAATTACAGCTTATCAATAGTAATAAGCTACTAAGTCAAATATAATCTAATAATACCCAGAGAAAATCAGCCGAATCCCAGGCAAAGCAGACTGACTGCAGTTAGAATGCAGTCTTCTTCACTTCTCTCCCGTAGGAGCCCTGAAAGTAAAAGCAATGTTTTCATGTCTTGATCATTCACTTACTACCATCTGATTTGTCTTTCCCACTTCCTCATCATTTTCCCTCTCTAGGTTCCGCCCCCCCCCCATGAATGTTTCTTTGGAGATGTGGCTGGCGGAAGGATTACAGTTAGAAAATAAAAAACTCTAAGTAACTACAAACTGTTTTTCATGGCTCATAAAGCTGGCTCTGCGTCATGCAAATAAAAGAATCCAAGTGCACGTGCACGCAAGGACTGAGGCCCTGAGTGTTGGGGCTGTTTCAAGGACGTGACCTGTAACTATGCTGAACAGCAAACACTAGGGGGAACCCAAATGACTGTGTTAAGTTTCGTAATGAATGAATGTGATCTGAAGGTTTTCTTTGCAGAAATATGTGCCCTTAACACTTGGGAAGTGATACGCCTTCCAAAATCACCACAGCTCATTTCATGTCTGTGTTTCAAGAACTCTTTACTTTGTGTTTTGCCTCCCAGAATCTTTGAATTTTTAAAAATGAGACCAATATGTCTCTGTGGAATAGATCTTCATTCTTTAAATATTTTTTGATAATTTCTAAGCAACAAATTTTGCTCTAGGGTAGACCTAGTGATGAATTTCATGTTCCGGAGAATATTGCTAATTTAAGATCTCTGCACACCGAAGTTATTTATTGACTTTATTTAACCCTTAGGATCCAATTTAAAATGAAATCTTCACTTCTAATAAAGGTATGGAAAGAATTTTGGAATAAAGAGAATATGATAGAACATATCCAAATATTATTTCATTTTTAATTTCTCATTTCTTTCTTATTTCTCTCATCTAGTATTCCTTTTGTTTTGGGTAGGAATGGGCCCAAGTCCCATTTTAAGGGTCTTGGAAAAATTAGAATTACTATAGGGGACTCATCCCATTCCTGAGTTTCAATTCTGATTTCTCTGGGCTTCAGTAATTCTCAAAATGATGATACATTTAAGAAAAGTCAGCACATTTGGGGAACTTGGAACTGAAGTTATTTCTAGGACAGGAGACGAGTCCTTGTTGATCTCTCTTCATAATGAAATTTATTATTTGAGTGTGGAATCAACATTTTTTTGCACAATTCATTTTATTTATGCTGATTTAACAAGGACTATATAGGCACTGTTCTAAGTGCTTTATGTGTAACAACAAGCTTGCTTGTCACTTTTTGAGGTAGGCACTAATATATCCCCATTTTACAGATTAAAAACGTGAGGAGCAGAAAGATGGGGTCTTTAACCACCAGGTCACAAAACTAGTTAGAATAAAACCAGGCATTCTGCCCTTAGAATGTGTTCCCATGACCACTTGCAGTGCTAAGACAGACATAGAATCTTATGGAGCTTCTGATGCACAACGGTGTCTATCGTGTTGGGATGATTGTTGGAATGAGAACAATAAAGTACACTCTATGTTTAACATTTTTAAAATTTTACTTAATGTTGTCCCATTTATAAAAGGGATAGCTTCTCATCTACTAAGTATGCATTGTCGCCTGCCCTTCGGTCTTTTTGTATTATAACATCGTCAATCCTCTCATCCTTTGTCATGATCAGAGCTTGGGGAAAATGACACCTGTTCTTCTACAATGTGCTCAGAATTATGACTCCCTTTGCATTTATTTCCGCTATCCAGGATTACTTCTATTCATTTTACTTTTTTGCTCTCCAAGTCTCCCTCCATCTATCATGGCTTTCTCTGGCTTAAAGACAACTTTAAATATCAATGCTTGGTTCCTTCTCACTTCAGAATGATTGATTTTTCCTGACAAAAGCTGATAACCCATCTAGTCTCACCTTCTATTGCTATTTTTAGTGCCAATCCTAGTGAAGACAACAAGCTATATGAAAAAGACTTATCTTTGAGACCCTTCACCCTGACCGAAACCCCAATTCCCCAGGAAACACAATACTCTAAATATGGCCTTCTTTCTCCTGATCATCCCGTCTTATCTGTTGTCTGACCTTGTCTGGCCCATTCTTTTTCCAGCATGATCTCAAACTCATCCAAGAAACTAATTTCATGAATGTGTAAACACTGGTAAAACTTAACACCCCTTCCAATCCAAGTAGAGCCTTCCTTCCTTTTCTCTGAATAATTTCATAAATATCCAAAGTGAGAGAATTCTGATCCACTTTGAGGCATTGTCCCCATCTTTTGATGTATATTTAGTTACTAATCCATAAAAATGTACATTTAAAATCTCTCTGTATCCTATTTCCAGATTTTATTGTGTCTCTCCTGAAATATTGTAATGGTTAACTGACTTGTCTTAACCACACCATTTAATATTTTAACAAATATTTTCAATACCTCCTCATGCATGTATCCAAACACAGTTGTGGTAAAACAAAGTCAAATTATACATTGTTTCTCCCCTCTACCAAGCTTGATGGCCTGATTATGTGTGTGTGTGTGCACTCCCCCTTCAACACGGCAGCCACATTAACCTTCCTGAAGCATAGAATTGATTATTATATCCCCCTGCCTAAAATGTTAACCCCCACATATACCATCAACTAATCCTTGGCAGCACTGCCAAGAATACACAATAAGGAAAAGGATAGCCCATTCAATAAATAGTGTTGGGAAAACTGAACAGCCATATACAAAAGAATGAAATTCGACCCTTGGCTTATACCTAACACAGCAATCAACTCAAAATGGATCAAAGACTTAAATGTAAGACCTGAAAGCATAAAACTTCTACAAGAAAACACAAGGGGAAAAACTCTGTGACACTGGACTTTATAATGATTTTTTTGGATTTGACACCAAAAGCTCAAGTCACACAAAAATAAATAAATAAATGAGGGGGACTATGTTTAACTAAAATGTTTTTCTGCAAAGCAAAGGAAATAATCAACAGAGTGAAAAGGCAATCTCTAAAACTGGAGAAAACACAACTATATTCCTGATTAGGGATTAATATCCAAAATATATAAGAAACTCATACAACTCAAGAGCAAGCAAAAAAAAAAACACCACCCTTATTTAAATGATATGAATAGGCATTTTTACAAAAAATACAAATAATAAATAGGTATATGAAAAAGTGTTCAACAGCACTAATCATCAGGGAAATACAAATCAAAACCATAATGAGATATCACCTCATGCTTGTTAGAATGGCTCATGCCCAAACGTCAAAAACTAAGTGTTGACGTTGTGGAGAAAAGGAAACGCTTCTATGCCGTTGGCGCGATGCTCTTTTAACTTTTCAGGAGACCTGATTGCACTGGGGACGATGAAAATGCAGGGGCAGCACGACTAGCTGACGTAGTAAAGGGCTCACCTTCAATTGCTCTTTGTCTAATGTTTTCAGGTGATGCTTTGTGGCAAAACTGTCAGTGGCCTAAATTTTCAGGTTTCCTTAATTACTGATACTGAATTCCCTATAAAGTCTCTTCTCTCTTTCTTTTCACACTTCCTGGCCCTCTACCACACTCATCTTTTAAAATTCTGTACAAATGTTGCCTTGCATTATGTGTATCCCAAGAAAAAAACTACTTTGACTTAAAGTGCTCATGTAATCACAAACAAAATCCAATAGTTCTCCCTACGATAAAATGCTGGTCAAATTTCCTGTCATGTATGTGTGGATATGAGGCCAGTTTTACATACATCCTTTTATAGACAATCAAACCATCTGTACCTCCCATGCCTTACATGTACACACATCTGCGCATGCAGATACATAAACTACACACATGTACACACAGGAAACTTAGTTGGATTTTACTGAGGAACTAAAAACACTAAGGATTGAGTAACACAAGCCAGGTGACTTACCGTTTGTCTCCCATTGTTGGGTTGTCGGTGGGCAAATCACAAGGATCTCTATAACCCCATGAAGACATTCATGTGTCATTAAGAGTGTATTTTTCTAAACTATTGTAATTGCAAGTCATTTATGCAGACAACTCCATTTAGTAAGCTTTACCGGTTTTTGTGGTACTTTTAAAAATCATGAACTGTCTTTGAGAATAACCGGGTATATGTATAATTATAAAGAAAGACACTGTAACCCATATTTCTGAGAATAACAGGCCAGTTGTAATTTTTGGTTGTGGAACCAAATGAG
This sequence comes from Desmodus rotundus, assembly GCF_022682495.2. Classification (NCBI taxonomy): domain Eukaryota; kingdom Metazoa; phylum Chordata; class Mammalia; order Chiroptera; family Phyllostomidae; genus Desmodus; species Desmodus rotundus. The sequence goes on along the minus strand of NC_071387.1, from coordinate 185,848,020 downwards.
TAGTTACTTGCCAATTCAAACCAGCCTAAGTGTCCGGCTCTAGGGTTTAGAGATAATCGCAGAGAGAGATTTTTCTCATTAATTTGACAGAATCTTTGCAAATAAGAGGGATAATACAGCCCAATCTTCCCACTTTATTGGGAAAAACTGTGGCTCAGAGACTCAGGTGACTCAGTTCAACCGGAACTAAATCTAGGCTTTCTGATGTTCTTCCCATGGCTAGTCAGTGATGTTTAGAAGACAAGGTTAACTATATATTTAGACTGATTCATATGCATTTCTATGCTCTGCATAATTATTAAATAATTTTGTGAATGTTTCAGATGTGCATACACTGAGTTTTCTATAAGTGTGACCAGAGATTTGCTCTGTCATCTGCTACCAAAATAGTATATGACTTGTATTTTTCTCAACTTTGTAAAATTTATCCAATCAAATATGGATAGTGGAATGTCAATCAGATTGTACAGCAGAGACACCTCCTCTCTGAATTTTTAAATATTATCTCTGCAAAGCAGAAGATGTTTTATTTTTATGAAGCCAAATGTCTTGGTTATAAATATATTTCTAAAATAATTTTAACTTTACCTACTTACTTAAAAAACAAGTTGTGCTTAAAATTTAGTGAGTCATTTGCCTTGCAGGTAGAAAAAATAATGTTGGTGATTACTTTGTGAAAATTACAAAGCAATAAACCCAAGTTTAAAAAATCTGAGTGTACTAAACAAAGAAACACAAAACCACAAATTAATTATCAAAATAAGTGAAGTGTAGACATATGATTAGAGAAAAGTGTTTCATACACGTGTGATCCAGTTTCATTGCTTTAGAATATTATGTAAACTTTTAACAGGGGAAAGTTTTAAATGATATTATACTAGTTTTATATAGATGCTTTAAGAGATTTCCATAAACTTGGTGGCTTAAAACACACAAATTTATTGTGTTACACTTCCCAAGGCCAGAAGTCTGGAATCGGTTGCACTGAGTTAAAGTCAAGGTCTTAACAAAGCTCGTTTTGTCTAGAGGCTCCAGATCAGAACCTGGAGCTTGTTTCTTTCATTTCCAGAGTCGCCCATGTTCCTGGGCTTCTGGCTGCATCCCTACCATCTCTGTGTCCGTAGTCACATGGTCTTCTACTCTGTTGTATTCAGCTCTTCCCCTGGTTCGCTCTTTTAAGCACACTTCTGATTGCATTTAGAATCTACTTGGATAATCCAGGATAATCTTCTCATTTTAAGACACTTTATCACACCTGCAAAGTTCCTCTGTGGTACAGGGTAACAGGTGTCAGAGATTAGCGTACGGATATCTTTGGGGTTATTATTTAGTCTACCACAGAAATACTGGGATTAGCCTTGATAAACAGGTTAACAAATGCAGTTAGAATTGCCTGAAGTCTCTAGACTAGCAGAACATTAAACCTCTCTGTCACCATCAGCCCCAGTAGAATTGGCAATGTTGGAAAGTCTTTCCTCAGGTTATGTCAGTAATTTATTGAATCTGTACCATGACTAGAAACAAGTTTTGTTCAGAAAATGGATTATTTCTCTGTGGAAATCTTTTTTCTAGACAAGCCCTCGAGAGGGAATTTAAACTACATTGATCCTTGAAGCTCTTCATTAGTGAATTCATTATTGGCATGTAGCCATCCCCTTATTGAGAAAATAAGCCCTAAATGTTGGACAAAAAGTAGCCAAATAATAACAAAGACTGAGAGATAAACTAGGCTTTGGATAAATAGATCAATGGTGGATGCCTGATAACTTAGCTTTATTTTAATTAAAGCATCGCCTAATTATGTTTATTGCATATATATGTGTATGTATACTATAAAGTGAAGCAAGTATTTGAATATTTGGAAAAATTCTATAGCACATTAAGCTTTTTGATAAATATAAATGATTATTTCAAGAGGAAAATAGTTGTTTTATTAATAATAGTTTTTGCTAAATTGGCTACATCTCCTCACTTTCTCATGTAAGCAGTTTTAGCAAGGAACATTAAACTTTTCCCCAATAGATGAGGTGCACATTTACAGATGCAAACTCAGGATAAAGTAGTTTTTGAAGCTATCTATGCAGCCACCCTGCGTAGCACCTGCGAAACAACTGCATGTGGTAGAACTGGGGCTGACCAACTAAACACCCATGGATGTTTGAAAGGAGAAAGAGGAAGAAAGCCAACAGGAGGAAGAGAAGAATGGGAGAAGGAAAGGAAGGAAAAGGGAAAGGAAGGGAAGGGAAGGGAAGGAATGCTCATGATTATGAAATTAAATTGAAACCCTCCAAAAACAGAATCATCTGACTCATTCCAAAAAATGGCATCTTTAATGACTTTAGGCAGCCAAATCTCCAAAGAAGAATGGCTTTTTCCTTTTTCTATAAGGATGGGAGACGACACTCCCTACTGATTAAGTAGAGGCCTGATTCACATTTATCCATATGCCATGTTAATTTGGGGCGTGAATCCATTCAAAATGTTCAGGTGAATCATTTCTGTTCATTTCCTATAAGAAACATATGCTCTATCAACACTTATATAACAGACATATCTTTCAATGATATAGTCAAAAGTAAAAATAGAACACTTTCAATCACTTAAAAGTAAAAAAGTTTTTAAGGAGTAATAAATACAGTTTTTTCAGTTAACATTTTCCTCATGCACATCACTTTATCAAAATTTGTAGGCATCACATTAATTTAGAGACAAAAAAAGCCCCGGAAGCCCCGAGAAACAGCATGCTGTGTGCGTGGTGGTGCGTCTTTCTGCTGGTAGTCCTACAGCGGGGGCACTGTTCTGTACGCCCTGGTCTAGGAGGGCTACTTTTGAGCATGCCAGGAACCGCTGAACAGTTCTTATGCTGGAGGAGAGGACACAGAGGCTTCCTGTCCTAGAAATGCCAACACTTCTTTTACTCATTTAGTATTTGTAACACTCATGTAAGATTTTCTTTTGAAAAAATTAGGAAACATACTATGAAGCACAAAAAGGAGAAAATCTTAAGTACTAACAATCCTAAATTTATATTTGTACACATTTTGTCATATTATAATTTTTTAAATCCTCATTTGGAGATGTTTTTATTGATTGGAGAGAGAGAGAGGGAGGGTACAAGGGGAGGGGGAGAGAGAGAGAGAGAGAGAGAGAAATGATGTGAAAGGAAAACATCACTCAGTTGTCTCCAATATGAGCCCTGACTGGGGATCAAACCCTCAACCTAAGTGTGTGGCCTGACTAGAAATTAAATCTGAAATCTTTTGGTGTACAGGGTGATGCTTCAACCAACTGAGCCATTCAGCCAGGGCTGTCATGTTATAATTTTAAAGAAAAATGCCCTTTTACAGGTTTTTATAGAAAATACTATGAAGTTGAAGTCATTTGCTCCCCGTTATCAGTTTCGTTTTGCTTCCCACTCTGCAGATACAAATTCCAGTCTGAGTTTATATGCTTACACATACAGAAATACAAATATTTTTTTAAATTATCATTGTTTTTGTCTCTACATTATATAAATGCTATCCCACTATTTGCATCACTATGCAACATACATGTTTTTACTAAATGTAGCTCTGCACTATGACTTGGAATATATATATACACACACACACATATGTGTGTGGGTACATATAAGTATACATGTGTATACGTATACATATATATACGTATATATAGTATGCACATATATATACACATATACATATATATTCATTTACATTATTTTCTGCCCAGTCTTCCCTCATATTAATATAGTGCCATTTACATATGTAAATGATATCTCTGTCCTTTTCCATAAGAATGGCCATTTAGTCTGTTTCTACATTTTGTTGTTAATATAATTTTATGATTAATGCCATACACAGAAGTTATGTTTGATTTAGTTCAAAGATATCTAAATTTTTCTTTGAAGTTTATGCTTTATATGTTGTTTTTAGGTTATCTTTTTCAGCCTTGAGATTAAAATAATACATTCTCTTGTGTTTTGTGTGAGATATTTCAAATGGTAGATGTTGTTTCCATTCGAACTTTTGTGTGTACATGGGGAAGGTAGAAATCTGGTTGAATATTTCTGATGTGCACAGCAAATTATTCCAATAGCAAATGTTGAGCAGCTGATTGCTCTACTCTATACTGATCTGTAAAACTACCTCTGTCATATTTATAGTTCACATGCACACATAGATTTTTGTCTAGTTTACATGTGGTTGATACCTTTGTCTATTTCTTTCTGACACAACTCAGATTCAGCACTTACAGCTTTACAATATGCCTTGAAATTGGAAATGACAACCTCCGCTGTCGCTACAAACCCGTATTCTTGACAATTTCGAAAGAATTTTAGAATCAGTTTTTCGAGTTCCACAAAATCCTATTGCGAATTGTCTAAAAATTGCATTTAATGAATATAATCATTTATAAAGAATTTACATCTCTATAACGGTGCATCTTCCCGGCGTGTTTAAAGCCTCCAGGAACATCACCTATTTTAAGCATAAAGCACGTTTCCAAATGTTTTACGCACACACAGTGAGAGCACACTCAGCTTTTGTTGGTCTTGAGGCTTAAAGAGAAACACACCATTGCATGTTACAATGGTTATTTCTGGAGAGAAAACATTAATAATTTTTGTTTGTTATCCTGTATCCACATATTTATTGAAGTCACTAATTGTTATTATTTTGTAGATTTTCTTGATTTTTAAATCACCTATAATTTCATTTTAATATTTTACCTGTTATTTCTTCTAACTTTAGTATATTGTTAATATTTTAATAGTGTTAAATAATAGCTTAATATCTATTAATATAAAATGAAAATATTATTAAATATTAGATAAGCATAATTTCCTGTTTCTAACCTTAATGAAAATGTTTGTATTTTTCAGCACATTTATTAACAACTGTTTTAGAAAAATAAATTATTTTATGACGCTCAATTTTATCCTATAGGACAGAGTCATCTTGAGAATATAACAACAATATTCTTTTTAAATTATCAGAAATTTTATATTTCATCCTTACTTTGAATATATACATACATGCTGTAATAAGAAACTTGTATCACACACTTTAAGTAACAAATGGCTTAATCAAAAATTCTAACTATTTTACATTTTTCTATTTATTTTATAGATGTGATCTAAAATAAAATGTTAATGCTACTCAAAAATGCATGCCTATATCCATTTAGTACATTTCATTGATTTAGTTCAATTGTACCTTTTCTCGAAGGTGTTATGCCTTAAGGTTTGTTCCAGATCATGTAAGACTCAATGTGCAAACAAATATACTGCCTGTCTAATATTTTGTGCTAAAATGACATGCTTTTCCAGATGGACTAATTATAGAACAACAGTGATAACCTAATAGATAAAAGAGCCTTTGGGGTCATAAAATCTTTTGCTATCAAGCCTCTCATTTCAATGCTTCAAGAATGAAAGTATGATAATCTTTGAATTCTGATTATTTTTTCCATAAGTACAGTACATAAGCAATTTGCTCAAATATGCTAACAGAGAATTGCACTTTTAAAGCACAATGTGTAAGGAGTTCATAACAGTGACATACATTTCAATGTTAACCAGTGAAGGAGTGGCCAAGATGCATTTTATTTTGTGTTATAAACATCAGTGTCTTAAATAAGCAAAAGTGCTTTGGGGATGCTTCACTGGTCTTGAGGAAATCGTCCACTGTGCTGCATCAATTGATCTCTGGGGCATAAAACTCTATTCTCAATTCTCTTTTGAATATAAATATGATGATATTGGCCAAAGCAAAATTTCTATGTAAGTAAATGTAGATTATAATTCACTCCCAAGATTTTTAAATAGTGGCATTAAGGTGGAAATGAATAGCATGCTAAAAAGGGTTTTCGGCTCTTACATGGGAAGCTGTGCAAATTAATTGTCAGAACAAATTACACAATTATTTCAATTTATGTTTAGCAAAAAATTTATGTCTAGCGAAAAATTTATGTTGAAATAACAAAGTTTAAATTCCATTGGTTTGTCCAAATCTGTTTTGCCATCTTTATCTCCTTTTCCTTTTATGTATGTTAGCAAAATTACAATCAATTAAAATATTAATCATTCTTGGACAATTCCCAGTAAATTCCTGTCTGTGTTTATTTGCTGGCATTCTTCCCTCCACCAAAAATAATTTTCTCTTTCCCAGTGTTTGCCAGACAGGATTCACCCAAATGTCATGTCACCCTCTGCTAATGTATTGCATTTATGAATATTTATAAATCAATTTTACCAGAGTTACTTACTTGTAAAGTACTGGAAGTAAACTTTCAGTAAATAGTATATATATTTTAAATTGTATTTTAGGAAGTATTAATGTGAATTCAGAGTTTTTCCCCCAGGATACTCAGGTTTCCCTTACATCTCAGGGGAAGCCCTTACATCTTTTGACCCTTGTCTTCTCACTGTCTGTACCCCCCCGGGTTTTCACTGACTCCGAAGTGGCCCATCACCTGGCCATTCCTGACACTTGCCAGGAGCCCTCCATCCATATGTTTGTCTGGCTGTTGCAGAGTTTCACCCGATGTTCCACTGGCAACACTACCTTAATTAGGCTAACTCTGTGTTCCCTACTCTTCTGCCATGTTTTATCTGCTGTCGGTGGTACCGCTATATTTTTAGTAACCAAAGCCAAAAACTGGGAATTCATTCTGAAGCCTTCACGTTCCCAACCTCCTTGGTTCACTGAACCACCAGAGCCTCTGCATTTTCCTTCTTGTCTAGTTATCTCAGATCTGTTTTTTAACTCATTAGCACTGTTGCCATCGCTTAACTCAGAACAACAGTATGTGTTTTTCATGGGACCACGGTGGTGTTTCACCTCGTTTTAACTTCACTCTACACCAGTTCACACACAAACTGCTTTCAGTTCAACCCATCTCTAAGATGCCAATCTGTCAGTTGAGAGACGAGCTTCAAACTATTAACTTTCTATTGTCTCCAGAAAAGATCGAACCTCTAACTATTATGCAAGGCTCTTTACAATCTGACTTCTCACTTTTGCTAAATGCTTTCACATACACTCACACGTAATCAGTATTTTTTTTCAACATTTTAAAATACAAGTTGGTAGAAGTTACACTGTAGGATGAAAGTCATGTTCCCATTCAGGGGTATGAAGAAAAGACCATCAGTGTTGCTGATTAGGGACAATTCCTCATCTGCTAAATGGCACAAAGAAGCATAGTCAATAAGGTTGGATACTTCATCAACAATTACCAACTGTAACCATGATTTTTGGATAAGTACATGATCCTCTACGCTTCTTAAATAGTGAGATAGAGGGATCACCTTTTACAAACTAAGCAAATGGCTGAAATCCCAATGGTTTCACACCTGCCGCCACTACTCAGCATTGCAGCCTGGAAAACTTTCCAGCACGTGAAACCTGTCAAGAGACCCGGTACTAGAACAATCTCATTAATGATCTCATTTAAGTTCTGCTTTTGTTCAGGGTAGCTGGAAGAGTAAGGCACTGGTGTAATTTACTTGACACTTGCACAAATGTACTTAGACTGGATATAAAGTAAGAAATGTGGGGCAACTGCTGCAATGCTGTTCCTTTGGGGTTAGTTAATTTTAATACACTCTTGCTGACAATATTTAGATAAAGCAACGTATTGAGGTCAGTTCTCTCTTCCCAGTATACACAGCAGGATTTATATTTCTAATCTCTGTAATACCAGGCTGTACAACCACATAACCCCCAATCTACATACCAAAAAGGATGTAGAAGAGAGAAAGGGGTGTTCTTGCAATGTTAAGATAATGCAGAAAATATATTTGCGCTCCTCCTGTCTCAAAACAATGAAAACTATGAGGGAACGAAAAACAGGGAAACTTCTAATCAAAACTACAGTATTTATGCAGAGGAACTGCCAAGGATGTTGAATATACAGGTGAGGGGTAGAGGACAAAAGAGAGGATCCCTGGCCTACAGAATCCAGTAAAATCTCAGAGAAGAAAGCTCCCCAGTAGGTGGCCTTCTCCTCATCTTAAGGACAAAAGCAAAAAAACCTGTTGTTTGAAACAAGATCTGGGTAGAGAGAATGCTATGTGAACTACCCAGAACCACGTTGGACAGCATGGTATATTCGGGGAGGTACACAGGAGCCTGGAAATCTCTGGGCGAGCCAACTTTGCAAAACACAAGGCAAGGAAGCCCCCAGGTGGTGGTGCACAGCACTGCATCGCTAATCTCGGTCAGCTGAAATTTATCAAAGCTCACTTCTTTGTTCACTCAATTCATACTTATGTGAATGTGCATTACGTGCTAAGTATTCATGTTTTAGGTGACATGAATGAACACAGCAGAAAAAAATCTCTGTCTCTACGATCTCTCCATCCGTCTCTCTCCTACCCCCCACACAAGCTCACACATGCACACATTCCCACATTATACTGGGTTTTAACTGAAGGCTGGGGATCTTCCTGCAGGCATTCCTGAACATTATTATTTTTTAGATATATGTTCAAATAAGAACTCCTCTTATTCAAATACAAATAATTACACAGAAAATAGACTTGAAGCTTTTCAATATCCTGTAAGAAAAAATACAAGCAGAAAATGAGCAGATAGTGAGCAGAAAATACAAAAATCAAGGCACCTTTTAAGGAAAAAGTATATGTTGCCATTGAGTCAAACACACTCATTAAATCAAATCCTCACAGAGTCAAAAGCAATAAAAATGGCCTCTGTAAACAGAGCTCAAAATAAAGACTTAAGTAGGAAATTAGAAAACAGCATGAAAAGATTTTAAAAATAAGCAGGCAGAACTCATGAAAGAAGTCTAATTAAAATATAAGACCATCGGAAAGCTTCTAGCCACACTGGAAGCAGTGACAAGGAGAACGGGTATTTCATCTGAAAAAAGACCCAAAGGAGAATAGGAAAGTACATGAAATGCACAGAAAGGCACAAATAAAAGAGATTTAATAGATGCTTAACTGATAACCTTAATGATTACAAAATAAATGAGACCAAAAGATATAGCTCAAAGAAACTTGTTTACAATAAAAGAAGTCTCAACCCAACAAACTGAAAGATGCTCCAATCTCTCGCACAACTGATGCAAGTTATCTGTACTGACTCATGTCTTATGACAGTTCCCAGATGTCAAAAGTAAGATAAAAATCATTATGAACCTCAAAGCAATAATATGAAAACAAAAAAAGTTAAATATTCTTCAGAAGGATAAAAATGAGACTGAATCCAAGCTTCTACGAGGCATCATGCATCAGTTCAAAACAGTAGAATATTACCCACAATGACTTTAGTGAATGCGTGTTCCATGGATTTTCTCTATTTTTAAATAAGAGCTAGAAAACATATTTAGCAAAAGGCAGATATTTCCAGGGTTCTATCAACTCAGAAATTGTGGCTACCATGGGTAATTTTGGAAAAAAAAAAAAACCCATTAAGGACAACATTTCCCAAATAAGGAATAAGTAGAAATGTGCTTTCATTAACTGACAGCAAATCAGATCCACTTAGGTGTAACACTGAAGTGTCACTAGGACAATTATGAATGGAAGATGGAAAGCAGATGTTATAAACCACAACAATTTGAATACAATAACATAACTCAAAGAGTTTTAGAAGAAAGAAGAATAAAGAAAAATGTGAGAAAGTGAGCATTCAAGACTGTGATTTCTAGTGTGAGAACAAAAACAAAACCAAATAAGCCAACTAAAAGGAACCTATGATGAGCTTCTGCGGCTCAGCTAATGAAATCATTCTCCACCTTGGCCTTTATTCCAGAAATTTTCAGAGATTTTGTTATTAATAAAAGAACATGCAAACACATAAAGTGGGCTAAAGATAGTTTTTTCAATAAATGGTGTTGGGAAAATTGAATAGATGCGTGCAAAAAAATAGTGAAACTAGACCACCTTCCTATGCCACACACAAGAATAAATTCAAAAGAGATTAAAGACTTATATGGTAAACTCAAAACTACAAAAATCCTAGAAAAAATAGGCAGTAAAATGTGGGACATTGCTACTAGCAATAGTTTTTCTGATGTGCCTCTTTGGGCAAAAGAAACAAAACATAAAATAAACAAATGGGACTACTTCAAACTAAAAGTCTTGCACGGCAAAGGAATCCATCAACAAAATGAAAAGACAATCCATTGAACGGTAGAACATATTTACTGATACATCTGGTAAGGGGTTAATACCCAAAATTTCAAAAGAACTTATAAAACTCAACACCAAAAAAGCAAACAATCTAATTTTTTAAAAAAGGGCAGAGGACTTGAATAGACACTTCTCCAAAGAGGACATACAGATGGCCAACAGACGTATGAAATGATGTTCAATGTCACTAATCATCAGAGAGATGCATCATAGATTAGTTTTGCCAGTTCTGGAGCTGTAATATAAATGCAACCTGATACAATATATCTTTCTGTGTAAGATTTTTTATTTTCAGCAAAATTTCCACAGATCCAGCCACATTGTAGCGTGTGTTAGAAATTCATTCTTTAGTGCGGCAGAATAGGGCTCTGTTGTGTAAACACACCACAGCTTACTTATCCATCCTCCTGTGAATGTTTCTGGTTTTGTTTATCATGAGCAGGGTTTCTACAAACCCTGTGCAAAATGTTTTTGTGAATAGGTGTTTTAGTTTCTCTTAGGTAAAAATCTGGAAAAGTAGGTGCATATTTTTTTATTTACAAGAAACTCCCAATATGTTCCAAAGTGATTGTATCATTTTTCTATATTATTTTATTTGTGTCAATGATTGTATCATTTTATAAACTAGTTTATAAATTTTTTTAAATTTTTGTATTCTAGCCTTGTATCCTGAAATTTCATAAATAAACTTACTAGTTCTAACAATTATTTTGCAGGTTCCTTAGCAATTTCTACATGAACAATTGTGTCATATGCAAATAACCAGTTTTACTTTTTCCTTTTCACACATCCTAACGTTTATTTTTTTACATGTGGTAATGGCTAAGCCCCAATGCAATAGTGGTCATACATAGTAAGAGGGAGCACCTGTCTTATTTCTGACCCTAAGAGCAAATATTCCACCATTGTTAATCATGCTAGATATTGGGATTTTTTTATGATGCCCTTTATTATATTGAGAAAGTTGTCCTCTTTTCCCTAGTTTACTGATAATTTTACTATTATGAATAAGTATGAAGGTTTTTTTCAAAAGCTTTTATACATTTATGGAAATGATTTTATGGTTTCTCTCCTTTATTCTCCTAACAAGGTGAATTGTACTGACTTTCACATGATAAATCAAATGTGTATTCCCGTGATAAACAATACTTACTTGATCATGTTATTAACATTTTTACATATTGCTGTGTTCAGTTTGCTAATATTATGTTCATTAATTTTAATCTATCATTTGCTTTCTCCTTATCTATTATTTAGTTTCCCCTTTAACCCTTTCAGCTTTGCCATACATTGTTGAAAACTTTGTTATTAGATGCTCCCACATCTATGATTGCAATTGACAGTTGACCCTTCACCCCTATACATCTTTCTGTTTTGCTCATTTACATAAATAGCCACCTTCTATGTGCCAGGAGCTGTGTTTATTGCTGAAATCCAAAACAAACAAAAAATGTTCAGACTCAGACTTTTTCTTAAATAATTCACAATATGATTGTGGAGGAAAACAGCCAAAGCAACCATTGAAATTTGGTGTAATAAGTCCTATATTTTAAATTATACATTACATAATATGCGAGCACAAGGAAAAATGCATCTTTCCAGAGGAATTGGCACTTGAACAACCGGTAAGTTTCATCCAGGAGCAGGTGTGCACAGTAACGCTTTTAAGGACATGTCACTGAGTCACTGTCCCTGATGAGAATAACTACATAGATTTTGAGTAAAGATGATATAATCCACTTCGCTTATGTTAAAAGATTACTGTACTGTCTTAAATTCTTGTTTGGACGCGATGTACTTACCGAACTACATTGTGGGGGTGCTCCACCCGCAGGGCTCCCCCCCCCCAGCAGCCATGGATGAGAATAAGTCTACCAAGACATGATCTGCTTGGGGAGGAAAGGTGGCCAATCTCTCGAAGGAAAAGGGCCAAGAGCCTTTTCCTCAATGGGCTTTTATTGGGTTCAATTTGCACAGGAATACGGGTAAAGCTCATCGATCATTGTCAGGCAGTAAGGATCAAATAATAGATAACAAACAAAGAACTCTGAGGGCTTATTCTGAGTCAGGGTCAGTTAGCTAAAGGGCTATAAGACTTTGGGAAACAAACTCATTTCATGCTTGGACCATTATCAGAAAATTGAGGACATTCTTAGCAAAGCAGGTTTCACAGGGTTTTATGCATTCTTTCTTAGGCCTGATCGCCCCAGGGAATCCGCCCTTTCTAGCACAGGACTGCACCACCTTCTGGCATTGTTTCAGGCTTAAGTCAGGCAGCGGAAGTAAGGCAGCCAAGAGATTAGGAGACTTCTTGCAGACAGAATGAGGACTCAGGCTATGTCAAAGCTGAAGGGTGAGGGTCCATCACCCCCTTTTTCTATAGCCCCCCAAGTCCTTCCCTGTGGGCCTCTTCATGACCATGCCTGTCTTAGGTCATCCCTCCTTTGGTGAATCTTATCCGTCATTGGCTAACCAGTCAGGCTCAGGGCCAAGCAGGGTAAAGTAAAGTGGGCAGAGCCAGCGCCCCTGCCAGGGAGATAAGCTTTGTCTCCTTAGTGGCTTATGGTCCCAAGGTCTCTGACTCAGCCCTACCCATGGTGGGTTACAGTTTCTGAAACCAGGCAGGGCAGTTCCCAACATTACATCATTCTTTCAAAAGATTTTTATGTGCTTCTAGCCACATTATGCAGTTAATTGATACTACATAAAGTAATTCCAAACACGGTTTCCCTTCTTTAGGCTAGAATCTTCTGACTGAATTAATACTCATAGGCATTTGGCAGAAGGGAATTCTGATTTAGTTACTGGGTTGTGGTAATCTTGTAAGTTTGCCAGTGCAGTGACTACCTCCAAGACTTACTCTCTGAATGGGTAGTAGATAGAGATGTTTTCACCAAGCAGCAGAAAGGCTATCCTAGGCCCACAGATACCACTGTAGCTTATCAGGTAAATGAAATGTTGGATGAAAGAGTCTCTCTCACAATTGATAAAAAATAATACAAGCTAATTTCCATACTGAGAATCCAAGAGAGATTGTGTCTACCTTCTCATGTGGGCTTGAATTTATGTGTAACCAATTGCAGAAGTATATTGCAAGTTTCACTGCTTGAAGAAGAAGCTGATGAGTATCATGTTGAAAATTTGTGTCTCTCTGCAGGCAGTGATAAACTACTCAGAAATATAATGAGTCTGCCACCCAAAATCATCTATCACCTGTCTTATCATTAAGATAACTTAAATTCCATAATTGTTAAATTGCATAACCACTTCTCAATGCATAATTATTAAATGCAGTTAAGCATTGGATGGGTGGTGTCCGGACCATCAGTTTCAGGCATTTCAATGCCTTAAAGATGAAGCCAATGGCTGTGTCACACAAGAAGCTGCATGGTTCTGCAAAAAATTAGTAAATTAAACAGGAAGCTTGATATCTATGGGTAATGGATTGCATGGTTTTCCGTGAGCTCCAAACTGGTACATTTTGGGAAATTCACACATCACTTTCTCCCTCGATGACCATTAAGATGCACTGAAATAATCATCCTACAAGTCCCTGGAAAACCACGGCTTTTGTCTGCATGAAAATTTACATAAACTTATCTTTTGAAAGTTAAGAGGTACTAATAAAATATGAAACCTATACATCTTTGACATTTTAGGAATTACATCAATATGATTATTAAAATAGATTTGTGATAATACTGTGTTCAAAATATATACTGTGTCATAAAATAAGTGGTTTACCTAAAATTATGTGGCCCATTTCCTTTTATCATGAGATCACAGACGGCCCAAGACGTTAAAAATATATTAAGACCTGACAGTTGATAGATATTACTTTGCAGGACATCTTTAAGTTCTTACATTTCTAATCTAGACTGTCATTTTTACTCACTTTTCATGTTTTCTTAGGAAAAAAATTTCATCTTGATTTATTCTGCCTAATATATAACCCTAACTGAATTTGTATGAGGTTTCTTCCAAACTTCCATTGGTGCAGTGGATGATCAGCTGGTTTTTTGTCTAATAAATTTTTCTATTGGTTCATACACAATAATTGGGTTGTAGAGTTTGCCATTTGGTAAAATACTGAAACATAACATCCTGTATAATAATTTGGTGGAGTTTGGGGGGGGGGTTAAATTAAATACATCAATTAAGGAATGCTGTAAAATTAATGTGCTTCCTCAGTATTATGTGAAACTTCCTACACACCAGTAGATAACATCTGGATACATCAACCCTAATTAAGCAAACACAGCAGGAAAAGATGGAAAAGGTCTCTTTATCGCTACCCATCTGACACCTGCATATTCCTCATTAAACCATACAAACCAATGAGAAGCAGGTTCTAGCACTACTAAAACCTACCTCTCCCTTTTACTGCTAAACCTAGGACAAGTCAGTGAAATGAAAAATCAAATCTGTATTTAGATGTAGACTCTCAATTACCTTGTTTTACTTTTAAAAGTTAGTGCTGTTTTCTAACTTTTAATGCACAAAAATATACCACATTTTGCACATTTATTGTATTATATAACTGTTGCATTCAGTATATAATCCTTAACTTAAATGTACATTATATATCCTAGGCTTTGAGTTTTAATAAAACTGGAAATAAGTCAAACTATTTTTCCCTTTAGGGATGTGTTATCTCTTCCTCAAGAAAAACAATCCAAACAGGGCCCACATAACTCTGTACTTGAGAAATATTTCTGGAAAAAAGAAAAGATATTATACTACAAATAAGGTTTGGTAAACCCTAAATTCTTTTCTCTGTCTCTATGGTCACGCTTCATACAAATATTTTACTGTCTCTGAGAATTGCTGCAGAGAAGACTCCTGTTTTCCTTGACAACAGAATTTGTTTCCGCACTGAATATTTATTAGAATAAACTTCTGTGCAACCTATCCTAGTATATTCACTAACGTTAGTTTAATTTAGCATTCACAAAGAATCTCAGGTCGGAAAGCTAAATAGCCCCTCCTGGGATACCAAGACCTTGTCCATTTGAAGGGTCAGATGGCATGCCCACGGCCATGTGCCCCCATCTGGCGACTGAAACTGGCATGAAAGGTCTGAATCAGGTCATGACTTTTAACCCCTAGCCCCTTTCCTCTCTCACCTAAAAAGTAAAAATTAAAAGTTTGAAAGTATCCTTTATTTACATGTAATGCTAAGTGTTTTTTCTAAATAGTTAACAGGGCCAAGTAGAATAGCAAGTCTCTCGGGACTACTAGAAGGTCATCATTTCCACAGGTAGGCTGGGTTGAAAACCAGCAAAGGTCCCTTTCAGAGCTGCACGTCTGGTTCGACAGAAGGAGGAATGACTGCCTTTGTCATTTTTAACGGTCACACTGTCCTTTGAATGCTGTCGTCGGAGCACTTCCTTGGACGGAGCATGCAGCTCAAAATTAACATCCGACATGATGTTATGTTTTTTATTGATGATATTCTCCATGTGATAATCCTATTGAGTATAACACACAGACCTTAAGTGTACCATTTAATCAGTTTTGACAAAATAATGCAGTCATATAAACTATGCTCCTATTAAGGTAAAAAATTATTTGGGCCTGTGCCAGGGATCCCCAAGCCCAACGCCCCAGGTTAGTGATTTGCCTGGAGGATCCCAGGACCCAGCACACAGTCACACACACAGCAGTAACTTATTACAGCACAAGGACACAAGGCAAAATCAGCAAAGGGAAACGGTGCATGGACCAATGTCAGGCAGAAACCAGACTCAAGCTTCCAAGAGTCCCCAGTGAGTGCAGTCTTACAGGGTGAGATTCTTTCCGCCAGCAGCAAGTCGTGAGGACAGGTGCGGAATGCCGCCTGCCGAGGAGGCTCATGGGAGACTCGTGGTTTGTATATATCAGTGTTGTCCCCGTAGACACAATCTGCCCAACACGTATGACATGTTTAGACTCTGAGAAAGAAAGCAGGCGTTCAGCATAAATCCATTATTTGCAAATCCAGTTTAGGCCACAGAACCATCCTGTTAGAGAATAGTGGGAACCCTCAGGAAATACAAGTTTCCACAAGTAGGCCAAGGCTGCAGGCCGTACTTGCTGAAGATCAGACAATATCTAAGGAGAGGAATGACTTCTCAATATTTCAGTAACTAAAAAGTACTCAATTTAAATAAACCGTTTTGGCAGGTCGTGAAGCGTATGTGTTAAAAGGCAACATTTCCTACGTGTGGCACATGTGACCTGTACTTGCCTCCCTGCAAAGTTTCCGTGTATACTTCAGGTTGGGTGGGTTTTTTCTGCGTCTATTTCTTAAGAAGAATCATATATTTTGTGCTTTGTTTGATCTTTACATTTTACACACTGAATCACAGAAAGTTTTACCAAGATTGATAGTTAGCAATGGAGCTGGGGTGTGGAATCCGGTGGGCTGTGTCTAGAGTTCTTTCTCTTCAAGACTGCAGGGTACCATTGAGGAAAACTCTCTGTGAATCTTGATGAAGATATATTTATATATCAATCTCTGAATGCTGTTTGCTGCTTGACCCTCTGAGACTAGAGCTGAAGGCAAATGAATATGAAATCACACCCATTAGGACACTTTGGAGGTGGTTAATTAGAAAGCATCCCAAGGCAGGTGAGTTTATCAAGTTGTCAGAGTAGTTGAAGGAAACAACGGAAGGATCAGCAGACAACACCTCCACGAGCCCCACACACGGGGAAGCAATCAGCAGCGCAGAAGCCCAGTTGTGTGGGGCCAGTCAGACCAGGCCAGGTCTCCTTGAGCTCTCCTACTTCTCATTAGTTGTAGGATATGTCTTTGAATGACATGTATATGAAGTAGAAGGATCATTTTCATCATATCTGTTATTATAAAGTATTTGACATTGAGCAAGATAGTGCAGGTGTTCTCACCTATAATTGATGATGAAGAAACTGAGGCTCACTCACTTGTCAAGTTTATAAATCCCAGCCACAGAGCTCACACTCAGCTCTTTGAATAATGCACCCAGTTCACAGAGCACACTACTCAGTTCCAGTGAAATGGGTTTTTTCTTACCCTTCACCGAATTGCTCTTGTTTGATAAATTCTGGAAACACAGACAGCTAATCCTTAATGTAGAATTAATTCATTATTAAGATGTCTGTGCTGCCACATTTAATTAACTTCATGTGAGAGCAGGAAGGAATGGTAAAATCTTAAGAGTGCTGATACTTTTAATTTTTAACATAGCTGGTACTTTTTAGGGCCTTAAATTGATTCCCCACAAGATGCAGTATCTTGATATCAAGAGTTAACATTGAGATTGTGAGGAAATTAAAACAGTTTAGGTAACCCAGAATCTAAAATCTGGATTCTTTTTTATGATATCTGTTCTTGGTTTTCATTTCCTAGGAAATAGAATATAACCCCAGTAGTTTCTGTCAATTATACATATATACATACTTGTTGTTAATGTATTCGATTGAATATGTATATTCTATATATGAGCTTATGTGCACTGTGAAACCTACTGTGTCCCCAGCCCGGCTCACCAAACCTGTTCAGTCCCAGCCCTCAGCATCTCGTCTAGTGGAATTAGTTACGTTATTCCCCTGAAGTGAGTGAACAGCTCCCTATTCTGAGGAGTTTTCTCTCCCTCTCACGTGAGACACTACACACTCATCATCTGCAGAACTTGGCCAAGGATGACTGGCGCAGACTACAAACATCTGCCCACCTTGCACCAACCAAGGGAGGATAAAGAATGCTTCAGCCCAGTTGGTGCTTCAGAGCTCCGTGGGATTAGAGAGAAGCCAGTGCCCAGCTGAGACCACATTCTTGCCAAGCTCGCCCTGCTGAGCTGTTGTACTGACCTCGTCTCCCCTGTGAGAGCACTCCGTCAATACAGAACTTCGAACAGAATCCGCATCTCAAGCTCTATTTCTAGGGAAGCTGGAGTAGAACCGCATTCAGGAAGGATCTTGGTGGTGGAAGAAAGCTTCTTCCAGGGGATCACCAGGAGAGCAATCCTTGTACCCACGCTTGGGAGATTTTGGGTGTGGCGAGGTTTATCCGGGTAGAAATAGAAGCTGTCCCCTGGGTTTCCAATTTCCCATCTCCTTTCATCCCCTCATGGGAAAGGCCCAACTAAGTCCTCTGGGAGGCCAAACCAAAGGCCAGCGTCCAGAGTTTCTGCTTCCTCTTAAAGCTCAGTCTTTAGGGCCCCATGGTCTGGTGAGGGCTCTGGTAGCTGCTAGGCCTACTTGGCCATGGGCAAGAGAACAGAAAGGGCACTTGGGCAAGGTGATATCAGGGAGGGTGTGTGTGTGTGTATGTGGGAGAGAGAGAGAGAGAGAGAGAGAGAGAGCACTAGAGCTCTCACTTCTTTGTTCCCCAGGGGTTATATTAGCTTGGGTTTGGCATAGGCCAGGTACTTTTTCAAAAGAACCAATCCACTTTCCAAGCTTTCACAGGCTTTGAATAGGCCCACCCTCTAGTTAGACTGACAGGCTTCTTTGGTTAAGTGATGCGGATCCCGGCCTGCGGCTCCTGTGTTGTGGCGGCAATAGACAAATACACATGGACTAAAGAAATCCTGTGGAGAAAAAGGGACACATGGCCACTCTCTAAGTGAGGGAGGGCCCAAGAGAGAGCTGACCCCTGCCTGGACAAGCTTTTATTGCTTTTCTGGGCACATTACATCAAGGATGGTCCTCATTTACTATGCACAGCTTCACTGTAAGTGATTACCTTGTACAGACGACAAAGGACAGAATACTGCTAATTACTTCAAAGAGAAGGATGTTACAGCTCAAGGGGAAAAGTGGTTGAACTGGTTACACTCCATACTTGAGAAGTGTAACTCAGATTTTAGGAAGTTAAAGATACTCAGTAAACATTTGCTGCCTCAATCCAGGGTGAGGGAGTTTTAGCAAAAGCAAGTCTCATAGTAGCCTAGGTACAATGCAGGCCTGATTTCCCATGGGAGAACCTGTCTGTGGGCATGGGTCCTGCCTGTCGAACCTCACTCCCCACTGGCTTTTCCAAGTGGGGGCTGGGCCACATTTCCCATGCATGGAACAGTTCCCTATAGTGAAGCACCTCCCCTGCACCATTTTGACTTCTATTGCACATGTGTTGTTTGCCCTTGAGCCTCCCCTCGGCAATCTGGTACCAAACTGGGGAAAGGAGGGCCATTAATTCTCTTGGTGGAGCCAGGCTGGGATTCACTGGGGTGTGAAGCTACAGCTTTCTGGTGAAACAAACAGGCTTATGCTCCCCAGTTTATTAAAGTCCAGGTCTAATTCCCTTTGCTTCCTTTTTCTTATTAATAATTACCTAACTGCGACAGTAAATTGGTGAGCGAATGGCTGCAGTGGTTTCGCCAAGTGAGCCCTGTTCATGAAGGCGGTGGACTTGGAGCCTCAAGATGTGGTTCCTCCAAAGCAAAAGAAAGTTTGGAGCATAGAATAAACTGGTTCAACTCAAGTTTTTTGTAAGTCTCAAAAAAGCAACACTAATTTTTGAAAAGTAAAAAATTAGGAGAGGAAGAAAAGAAATGGATTTCCTAGTTAAATATTCTGGATGAACATTACATAATCTCCCTGCGAAAATGCATAAAGGTTATTGCAGCACATTAAAAGAGTAAACATTTTGAAGGCTCCTATAAAACATCCACACACTAATTCCTGGAGTTTCTGATTAGCCTATACTAGACAGCAAGGGGAAATTGGAGTTGAAGATGGAACTCGATTTGCTAATCAGCAGATCAGGAAATAGAGAGATTATACTGGATTACTCAGTTGGGCTGAGAATAATTACCAGGGTCCTTTAAAGCTGAAGAGAAAAACAGAAGACGTGTTTAAAGTCAATAAAAGATTCTTTGCCTGCTACCCTGACTTTAAAACTGCAGGAAGGGACCAAGGGCCCTGGAATACAGGTGGGATGCAGGGAAGCTGGCAATCCCAGTGAAGTCTCCCTGGGAGCCTCCAGAAGGCCCACAGCCCCACTGACACCTTTGTTTTAGCCCAATGGGAGACCCATGCTGGACCTCTGACCTCCAGGAAGGTAAGATAACAAACTCATATTGTTTTAAAACACTTTCACAGTGATTTCCTCAGCAGCAATATATATGAAACTAATACATGCAGTCAATAAGCTGGTTCACTTTTATTGAACTTGATGTTCACCAAATAAATGGCAAGAATCATATTTTCCTTAACCTATTAACATTATTTGTTAAATGCATATTTAATAAATCTAAACATCATTATCATTACACCTAAATTAAACCTGAATTTCTAAATTCTGAAAAGATACTTTTTACAAAATAATTTTTTCTATTTCTGTAAACTGTCTACAAATCATATCATGGGGAACGGGTAACATTATGATTAAATATTTAAAGGTACATTAAATATTTAAAGGTACATATTAAAGGAGCAAATCTTCATTTAGTGTAAATAATGAAAATGTATTTTTGTGTAATTCATGTAGCATGTGGATCTGAAATCCACATTTTAGAATGAATACTTATTCAGAAAAATGATAGAAAACAATCTTCTTCTCCATGTGAAACACAGCGAGGACCTTTAAAAAGGCAGTGTCATTTCTATTTGCTTTTGAAGCTTTTTATGTGAAGGAAAGTCTACACGGCTATTTTCCCAAACATTCACTATATTTCCACAAAAGTTTCAAATCAGATTGCATAAACTCTGTGTTCTATAGTGTTTACCCCTCCAGAAACTGTTTATAACCATTCCCCGGCCTTGAAAATACACACAAAAATAATTTTCCTTAATCTTCAATCCCCACCTTTTCTCTATCACCACTGACATTCTTGAAAAAGTGTTTATTATTCCTTAACCAGCTTCTCTGTAATCTGATTTTTATTCACCCTCCCTTTTGCCACCGCTTCCACCATTATCACCAGTGATCAAGACTTCACATAATAAACATCCATGTAGCTTTTGACACTATCAACATAGTTGCAGGTGGATTGGGGAGACGTGTTGTAGTTTGTGAAAAATAACGTAGGTGGAACTACTTTAAAATGGAGGGGAAGCAGCCATTCCTGGGGAGATGCCTTGCATGTCCCGTTTTGTGACTCTATGAACTGGGCCAAGGCACCGACATTCCAAGGAGCCAGCAAGAACAAGAATTTTCTGTCAAAGGGACTGAAAAAACTTAACTTTTACCCAGTGACCACTTCTTCTGATCAACCGATGAAGAACAAATCTAGTTCTGCTTGTTAGCACCAAGGAAGTCAACAACCTACCTCATCTTTCTCATTGTATCCCCGTAAAAGCTCTGATTTCCTCTCCTGTAATTGAGGCATTATTTGGGTTTCTAACTAAATCTGTATACTCAGAATCACAATTCTTTGATCCCAAATAAACATTTTTGCCTCTTGGACTGGTTCTTGTTTGTTTGTTTGTTTGTTTGTTTTTTAGGTTGACAAGGTGTAGCCCGTTGTATGTGCAGAGGTTTTGAGTGGCATGCAGTGGTGTGAAGACTAACATGTTCAGGAGGGCATTTCCAGGTGGCGGAGCTGTGCTGGAATCGCAGAATACTCTGATGGACTCTGTGTCCAGAGACCTGAAGAATGCTTGTCAACAGCTGAACTTGGTGTGGTTTCAGGCAAACGATTATACATAGGGTATTGCATCTCTTATGTAATTGTTTGAGAAATTACTTTCACTTGTAAAAATTGTGGGACTCTATAGTGATTACTTTATTTTGGATCTGTGCTCAAGTATGTTTGTGTTTCAGTTTGTGTGGAAAAATTATATAGTAAGATGCATAATTCCCAAATTCTTCCCATAACTCAATAGCACACATGATTGTGTCAGCCATTCTTTAAGACTACATCAAGTACTTGGGTGCTCAGTGAGATGACTCAATTTGTGAAATAATACAGTAAGTAGAAAGGGCAGCTAGTTCGAAGGCAGAAATGCTATGATTTCATAAAATCCACTGATCTCTGGGTTTTATAATTGTATGTCCTCTAAATAAGTAAGAAGTTGCAGAATAGCCAATTAGAGCACATTTATACTTGCCCAATTTTCTTTTCATTTAAAATGAAACTGTTTCTTCATTCCATCTATTATTCTTTTAATCAATTTTTCTCGGTTAAGTAGCCAAATAATAACCTGCATGAAATTTATACTTTAGAAAACTTTAAACCTACCTCCAATTTCATGAGTAAAGCCAAATGCTTAAAAGTATCAAAACTGTTGGTGTCATATTATGGATGCTCTTCCAAAAGACTGAGACACAGTCGGCTGAGTTATTTGTCAGTTTCTTGCCCAAAGTTAAAAGCCACATCTTTGGCTCACCTTTTCCCACTGACATTCTCATAAACAAGCTGGAAGTGAGAATGCCCAAGCAGTCACTCTCTATTGCCAACTGCTTTATTAGTGTTTTAATCAGAGTACTTGTTTTTCAAGTAAGAAAGTCAGTTTAGTTTAGTTTAGTGTAAAATAACATTATTGACAAAAACATTATTGAATACTTGCACTTATTTCCAGAAAAAAAATAAATTAGATTCTAATTTTAGCATGTAAACGTTTTGAAGTTTATGAATATTTTAATTTCATAAATGGACACATGAAGTTAGATGTGTTTCAAACATATTGAAATGTTTCCTTTTTTGGTGAAGATTTGATAAACTGAAACAATAATTCTATTTTCTATGGTTTGAATGATAAAACACCTAGTAGGAAAAGCTGAATGAAAATGTGAGATGTCTAAGTCAATAAAAAGTTATTTAATAATAGTAAAGTTGTAAATATTAGTACTTTTCTAAGTTACAGTGTTGCTTTTTATTATTTTTGTTAAGTAGTGACTATTTGATTCGACATCCTTCCACTTGGTAATGCTACTTATCAAAATTTATATAACTTTTGTCTCCAAAAAATCAATTTAAAAAAGAAATTGTAGCCCTGGCTGGTGTGGCTCAGTGGATTGAGCACCAGCCTGGAAACCAAAGGGTCACTGGTTCGATTCCCAGTCAAGGCACATGCCTGGGTTGCAGGCCAGGTCCCCAGTAGGGACACATGAGAAGCAACCGCACATTGATGTTTCTCTCCCTCTCTCTCACCCACCCTTCCCCTCTGTCTAAAAATAAATAAATAAAATATTTTTAAAAAGAAATTGTAAAGCAGAAGAAATATTCAAGTCATACCAAAAGAAAATGAGATTCCAAACATAAGTTGGAAAGTACAAAAGTTTATAACTGAAGGATTCCTTTAAAAAATGTGACACTGTTTTTTCGCAAGTTACTGAACTTTGCAATTGTATTCCTGCTGAGTAGAAGGTAAATTGACCTAAATTTCATAGGCTCTCCAATTTTGTGTAGTAGAGAAAGGCTTGGAAAAATAAAGTTAGAGAATCAGCATTCAGTTACTGGGGGAAACATGCCTTTGATTGCTGTATTTGATTTATTAATATTGATTTTTGTAACAACTTCACAAAGCCACATATTTATTTCCAAAGTCAAAATAAATTATTCTTTTTTGGGGGGGAGGGGAATTTTATTTTAAGTTTTACAGATGAATTAGTATCAAGAAAATAGTGAGCTAACAGTTTATGAAATCTACAATGTTAGGCCCTAGAGAAAATAAAAGAATAATTTTCTATCAAGAAACATATAGATTAAAGCTGTGAAGACTGAGAGTGTGGAACAGCATAGATACCTGTGTCCAGAGAAAGAGCCTGCTGGACTTTTCCGAGTAGATGGGGACACTGACGTCGGACGAGTGCTGGGGAACCACACAGGCCTGCACCCAGTTTTACATCCACCCCAGCTTCCTACAAGCCGCCTGCTCTCCTTTTGTCAGGCTCCACACTCTTTCCTTCAAAAATCTCATATGCCGAACCTAAAATTCAAACCCACTTGCAGTATCTAGGCTTCAGAACAATGTGTAAATGTAAAACATGTGAGAAAAAAAGACTATACTTTCAGAGATCATTTCTATAGTTCGTTAAAACATGTGAGAAAAAAAAGGAAAAAAATAAAGAAATTACACCTTTCCCTCTTCTTCCCAATAGCCAAAGTATCTTCCTTCTGGGAGATTCCTTTCTGGCTTTAAGTTGCAAACAGGTTGAAAACACCATCAAGTTGACTTGTTACTTCCTGTGAGTAAACATCACCTCCCGGCCTTCCAGCCCTCAGTGCAGTTCCCTGGCCTTCGCTGGCTGACCAGTTGTCATCCTGTGGACTTACATAATCCACCAGCGTTTCCGCCAAAGTTTCAATATGTCGGGTCTAGGATGATAACTGCAATTCACCAAGAATCACAATAAGAAGCAAGGAGAAAGGAATGGAAAAGAAAAGGAAATGTTGGAAATGTGAAGGGAAGAGGTGACTGGGGAGGGTTCTTGGGGCAGACTCTCACTGCAGAAAGGTGGGGCTTGGGGGTCTGCAGTCCAGACTCAGAGCTAAGCCGTCCCTGTGCTATGAGCCCCAGCAGCAAAACTTTGTCACTCGCCATGGCAGCCGACATCGACCCCTCTCGGGAAACGGACACCTGTGTGCTGGTGTGCGACAAAGCAGTCTCCTCCCTCAGGTTCCTCTAAGTATATATAATGAAACGTTAGGTTCTTCGTTCTTAGAAATCTTTTATTTTTTAGAATTGGTAAAGTTTGCATTTGATATAGGTAAGTTTAATACTTTTTAAAAGAAACTCAAGTTGGTAATCATTACTATTTGAATAAATATAATTTAATATACTTTCATATGAGGTTTTTAAACAGTGATGACCTTAAAATGTTCTTTAGTATCTGTTCAAGTCCAGGTTGAACATTACTTCAGTTTAATTGTACTTTGTAAGTTTATAGGATAGGTTTTGCTCAAGTGTTGCTTAGCAGTGAACAACAAGTAGTCGGTCCTCCCAGATTTTCCTTTAACACTGTCTGCAATTTCAGTCACAATGGGGGTCGGTGAGACTTCAATAGCGAGAGTTCTGAAATCCTGAGGCACGCTGAACAGAACACTGACATGGCAATAAAAAGTCAGAGGCTTAAAAAACTACGATGCAACTGTCACTAATCAGAAGCTTAAGTGATGTCATTAAAATCTTGGGATACATTCTTCCTAATTTATGTCTAGTTAATAATGCAATAAGCTGTAATTCATACCAGATAGGTATATCTGCCACAAACAAGTGCCTAGTGAGCCGATTAATGCTGAATTCCCGCTATGGGTAAGCCAGTGTGCTGTACCAGTAGTGATAGTTATGTTGTTATTATAGATAATACAATAGATATCATTTGATAATTGCTAGTCTAAGTTCTTGATGTATAAATTCAAAATAATACTATAAAGTAGGCAATATTAATGTACCCCCTCTTTTCAGATGAAAACCAAAGTTTAGGAAGTTTAATTTGCTTGTCTGAAGTTACATAGTTATTATGTTTGCCAGGATTGGATTCGACAGTGTCTGGCTTCTGAGTCCAAGCTACGAGATGATGCTCTAGTTGGCGGTACCCTAACATACCACATATCACTGTGCCTTCACTGTTTATTTTTGTGTTAAAAATTGAATCAGTTCTGCAATCCTTTATTCATCTAGCAAATTAAAATACAAATTATAATTTTGGAAGAGATTGCTTTGATGGTATCTATTAATAATGATATTTTCCTTCTGAGAAGAATTGATGTGATTAATTTTAAGAATTTTGGATAATAATTATTCACATAAATATAATTTAAAATTAGAGAGCCAGATCTCATAGATTACAAGTTTATTCATGAGATTTTTTTGTTAGTACTGAATCAGTACTCCTTTTCTCACGTAAATCAGCATAAATCAATTGTAGATATTCTCTTATTCAAGAATTTTACTGATTATTTCTTATGTACTAAGATAATTTCTAGGAATATCCAGCTGGATTGGACAATGAATCTTTAAATATATAGACGGAGAGTAAAGGACTTACTGAGAATTTAGGGGGAAAGATAAATACATCAGTGCATGGTATTCATATATTGCTGGCCATAAAAAATAGACAAACATATTTGAGCTAGTTTTCACATTCATTTCTCAATAACAACAGAAAGCCCTGTGATGAGAATTCAAAATAGACAGGTTGAAAGGATTGTCTCCCAGTCCTCCAGCAGGTGATACTTTCACGTCTTCTGACAACACAACTGTAGTTGTCTCAAAAGGTGCTCCTCTTCCTAGTTATTTATAACGATCCCTGTAAGATGAAAGACTTCCTTCAAAAACTGCAAAATGAATATTTTTTATCAAATATTAACTGCCAAGTATATTGATCTCTAACATAAAGTAACTTCACTTCTATAACTTTCCTCACAGCATTTTGTTCCCGTTTGTTGGTTGGTGAGTATTTTTCTTACCACTACTATGAAGAGTTTGAACTAAAAGAGTGGACCGAAAAAAAATCCATGCGCAAAGTATTCATTGCAGCTAACTCTGCTGTTTAAAAATAAATAAGATTTTTAAAACATGCCTTAGTGCCTGTGAATTCTTATCATGTGCCCCCAACTACCGAAAAAAAAAAAGGCGGGGGCAGCATAGGGTGCGAGAACTGCTTTTGGGCTGGGGCAAATGACTTCCAAGTTACTTTTACTTGAATAATTTACTTTTCTTCTAATTTAAGCATAGCAAAATCAATATTTCTTCATCTTCACTTTGGAGTATACCAGTTCCTAGAGCTGTCTCAAATAGTTTTAAAAACAGAAAGCGGGGGGGTGGGGTGGGGAAGAACATTGGAGAAAATCTATGTAAAACTACACAGCATATGTTTGATTTGATGGTGCTAACACAAGGTAAATCTCTCAATGAGGCTTTTCACACTCATAACTTATGTTACAGGGAGTCAAAAATATAGTAGAACAATTACCGAAGTGAATTAAAATTGCTTATTGTAACTACTAGGAAGAAAATGTTCCTGTGTCAAAAATGTTCATAAAACGGGGGTATGGCTATTCTGGGTGTTTGGGAAGGATGCCTCTCTGAACAGGATATTAGATGGGGCAGTGGAAGGATCAGGTCACTGATTTGCTTTTTTACCCTCTCACTGATAGTAACACTCTGGACATCTGTACACCTTTCCCTGGATATGTCAATCACTGCTGCACACAGTGTGCCAATGGGTAGAATTTCAGGGTTTGAGGCTACACATATTTTCACATTTACTAATTTTTGACAAATTATTTTCCAAAGTGTATACAAATTCACATTAACGATTCCACAGTGCAATTTACATTTCCACAATCATTCCCATCGTCCCACATCTTCATGAATTCTTGATGTTGAATTTTTGATATTTTGCCAATAAGATAAACATGAAATGATATTTCCTTATGGCCGCACCTCCCTGAGTACATGTGCAGTTAAGAACCTTTCATGTATTTATTGGCTCTTAAATTCCTTGTTCATTTTTGTCTCCTCTTTTCCTATTGAGTTATCTGCATATTTTTATTTACTATATATTTAATCCTTCTATGAATATTGTTTATCATGTTGATGTTTTTCAGTGACAGCTCTGGTTCCCAAATGTTTAGTTACACATTTACTTAAATATGCTATAGGTGTATTATTGTTTCAGAATTTCTATTTCCATATCATTAACAATAAAAATTTGACCAAGAAAATTGCAAAGTTTTATGTTTGCATTTCTTTCTGTCTTTAGAGTATTTTACTTTGACAGTGTATATGACTGAAGCCATAGACTAGTCAAAAGTTACTCAGATTAGTTCTATATGTCTTTTTTAAACATCTTTATTGAGAGATAATTTATGTACCACAAAATTTCTTCATTTTATATGTCCAACTCAATAAGTTTTATTAAATTACAGAATTACATAACTATCAGCACAATCCAATTATGGAATATTTTCATTCTTCTAAAAATAAACTTCTTGAGTATTTGCATCCATCTCCATTCCCAACCCCAACCCTAGAAAACCGCAAATCTACTTTCTGTCTCTATTCTTATTCTGAACTAGAACAAAGGTCAACTCTATGAAGAAAAATATTAATTAATATTAATATTTTGAATGCATGACATCAAAATACGACATCAAAGAAAATAATTTATTATAAACACAATTATCAAATCATTAAGAAATTATGATACAGTGAAGTATGTACTTTATTATAATGTATTACATAACAAAATTTAATATTCGCTATAATAACTACTATAATTTTAAAGTAGTGATGAGCATTAATGATTATTTGAGTATTATATCATGTATGATATAAAAGAAAGATCATTTCTACTGGTAATAAAAATCTCATAATTCTTATGATGGCTTTCTACTTGCAATAATAAATGCAGGAAATTTTAAATTTCAGGAAAGGACATGTGTATTTTATACCCATGTTTTATGTAGATCCCCCAAGTTGTCATCATGGCAACCCTGTGGACCTTAATCAAAGAATTTCTGTTTTAGAGAAATGTAAGACAATTGGATAGGATCCAGTCTTTGAATGTAACTCTGTGTGTGTGCACACACGTGTGCACATAATATGTCATGCACAATTGATACCAAGACTAAGGACACATGGAGGCAAAATCCTGAAGGGTCAGATGCCAACAAGGGGAATTCAAGACTTTAAACAAAAGGTTATAGAAAACCATTATAAACTATTGGGTGTAGTAGTATCATGATAGTTTATTTTTAGAAAGTTCTCTAGTGATAGGATAAGTGTTCAAAACTCCAAGAAAGATCAGTAGATAGTTTTTTCTCCAAGTAAAAATTTAAAGCATTTTCACCACACCCCTACCAGTCACATGACTTTTAAAAGAAACTGATGCACTTCCAGTCAAGATGGCAGCATAGGTAAACATGTCTCTCTCCTTCATACAACCACATCAAAATCACTAACACACAGAACAACCATCATTCAGAATTTTCAGAAATTGAGTTGAACGGAAGTCTGACAACTACAAAATTGAGGTGGATAGAAAGCTGACTACTATGGAATTAAAGAAACCACATCCATCCAGACTGGTAGGAGGGCCAGAGATGCAGAACAGGCTAGTCCCTCACATGTGGTGGATCAAAAGTCAGGAGGGATATTTGGGGAATAAGGAATCCCAGCCCTACATTAGGCATCCCTAGCCCAGGGTTCAAGTGCCAGGAAGATAAGTCCCCACAACTTCTGGTGATAAAAACCTGTGGGGATTGAGCCAGTGGAAGAAACTGCTGAAACCCCAAGTAGTTCCTCTTAAAGAATGCACACATGGGCTCACATACTCAGACACTCCCTCCAAGCTCCAGCACTGGGATAGCAGCTTACAAGTCACCAGTGGTATACAGGGAAAAACAAAAGTGTCTGTCATCAAGAGGAGCCCAAGCTATTGTCCTTTTTCTAAACCCTCTGTCCACAGAGCCAGCAAGTCGGTGCCTTGTCTGAGACTCCATGAACCTGGCTAACACTGTTTGACCCGCCTTGGAGATCCCCAGAGACTCTGCCCCACCCAATTTAGGGACCCACCCAAGCTACTTTTCCATATGAATGGCTGGTCTTGACTCCTGCTTCACAACTTCTAAATCCTATCAAACAAGCAACAGCTAGCATTAGTGAGCCCCAGGCCTGGCACTAGCAGCAGCCAGCTTAAATTCACAGTTTAGCTTTGCTTGGATATCTCCAAGTACATGTAGCAGTCATCTCAGATTGCTTTATAGCTCAGGCAGGGTGACCTGGGCAAAACTCAGGTGGGGTCTGACCTTGGCCTGCACCGTACCCAGGAAACTGCAAGGACAGCACAACCAGTAGACAGCTACAGACCACATCAGAGCACCACCACCCTGCCCCTGCATAGCTGATCCTCCATGGAGGGTGGAGGTTGGAAGTCAGAGAGCATAGCCAATCCTTGCAGCTAACTGGCCTGGGTAAATACCTCCTATTGATCTGTCAACAGCAACCAAGGCTCAACCTCAAAAAGAGGGTGTACTCAGCCCACTCAAAGGTCACACTCAAAGACCCAGCTTGGGTGATAGGGGAGGCTGTGCCACTGGACCCTACAGGACACCTACTATATTAGGACTGGCTACCAAGACATGGAGTCAAAGCAGCTCTACCTAGTACATAGAAACAAACACAGGGAGGCTACCAAAATGAGGAGACAAAGAAACATGGCCCAAGTGAAAGAACAAATCAAAACTACAGAGTAAGAGCTAAAAAAAAATGGAGATAATCTATCAGATGCAGAGTTCAAAACACTGGTTATAAGAATGTTCAGGGAACTTAGTGAGGACCTCAACAGCCAAAAAAAAAAAAAAAAAATCCAATCAGAAATGAAGGATACATCAATTGAAATAAAGAACAATTTACAAGGAAACAACAATAGAGTGGATGAAGCTGAGAATCAAACCAATGTTTTGGAACATAAAGAAACAAAAAACAACTAATCAGAACAACAAGAAGAAAAAAGAATCCAAAAAAATGAGGATAGTTTAAGAAGCCTCTGGGACAATGTCAAAAGATTCAACATTTGCATCGTAGGGATGCCAGAAGGAGAAGAGAAAGAACAAGAAATTGGAAATCTATTTGAAAAAATAATGAAAGAAAACTTCCCTAATTTGGTGAAGGAAATAGACGTGCAAGTCCAGGAAGCACAGAGAGTCCCAAACAAAGTGAATATGAAGAGGCCCACTCCTAGACACATCATAATTAAAATGCCAAAGGGTGAAGATAAAGAGAGAATCTCAAAAGCAGCAAGAGAAAAGTTAGTTACCTACAGGGGAGTTCCCATAAGACTTTCAGCTGATTTCTCAAAAGAAACTTTGTAGTCTAGAAAAGATTAGCAAGAAATATTCAAAGTCATGAAAAGGAGGTACCTACAGCCAAGATTACTCTACTCAGCAAAGATACCATTTAGAATTGAAGGGTAGATAAAGAGCTTCCAAGATAAGAAAAAACTGAAGGAGGTCATCATCACCAAACCATTATTATATGAAATGTTAAAGGGACTTATTGAAGAAAAAGAAGATCTAAACTATGAACAATAAAATGACAAAAATACATATCTATCAATAATTGAATCCAAAAAACAAACTAAGCAAACAAGAACAGAAACAGAATTATTGATATGGAGAACGTTTTGATGGTTGTCAGATTGGAGAGGTATGGTGGAGAGTGTGTGAAGAGGTGAGGAGATTAAGAAACATAAATTGGCAGTTATAGAATAGCCATGGGGATTTTACATTGTACAGTGGAAGCAGTGGAGTAGCCAAAGAACTTACAAGCATGAGCCATGGACATGACCATGGATATGAGCCATGAACATGAGCCATGGACATGACCATGGACATGACCCATAGTCATGAACAATGGTGGGGGATTGCCTGAGGGAGTGAGGGATGCTGGGTGGAGGGGGTACAAGGAGGAAAATTTAGGACAATTGTAATAGTATAGTCAATAAAATATAATTAAAAATGAAAGGAAAAAAAGGAACATACAATTATTAGTTCCATCTTTTTGGAAGTACAGATTTAGCTCTTCTTATGACAGAACTTTTTTGGATTGATATATTTCAAAAAATTCCTAGTAAAATATTTGTGCAGGGAAAAATTTTCACTGAAAGCCACCTATGAGCTTCCACTTTCAGGTTAGAGAATTCATTTACTCAAAAAGAAAGTCAACAAAAACTATTTTCAGTGAAGAATATTGACCATGCTCTCAGAGACTCCCTTGCTCTCAGCTGGAGATGTCTAGGCTGTATCCTCAGTTTTCACAAGAATGTATTGATTCTATGTTAGTTCATCTAATTTTTAAAAACATGTTGAGTACGCATTAAGTACCATAGATTATCATTACAGGCCTCTATATGTTACAGAACTGACTGGCATTTTGTATCTTCTGGAAGTGTGGAGACAAGCATATACGAGGGGAGACCAATGAGAAAAACTGGAATTTATTTATAAAAAAGTGTGTCTTTATTCTTACATGTTTAAGCTTCAGTCACATTCAAAGCACCCTCCATTTTATGCAATACATCTTTTTAAACAGTTTTTTTCACTGCTCAAAACAGTTTTTGAACTCATGGATTTTGATCCCTTTTAGTGGTTCTGCTGTTTTATACTTCACCTCTTCCAAGTCAGCAAAACATTTCCCTTTGAGGACTTTTTTCATCTGGGTGAACAAAAACAAAAAGTTGCTGAGGGTGAGATCGGGTGAATAGGGAGGGTGGAGCACAAGAGTCACGCTGTTTTTGGTCAAACACTGCTGACCACTCAGTGCAGTGTGGGCAGGTGTGCTTATAAATCACCCATCATGAAATGGGCAAACACATTGAAATAGTCTTCAAAAAAAATGTACTAAAGTTGAGTGCAGCCTCTCACAACAACACCAGCTGGTATACTGATATGGATAGGTTCTTAGAACACTCACCTAGTGAGGGAAGCCTGTACCTACAAGGGGCCAACCCTCCAGAAGACAATTCTAGATTTTTTGGGTCCCCCATCATATTAATATGATAAGTAAGATTAATAAAAACATGAACTTTGTTAGATTTGTAG
The DNA here is from genome assembly GCF_022682495.2 of Desmodus rotundus. NCBI lineage: Eukaryota > Metazoa > Chordata > Mammalia > Chiroptera > Phyllostomidae > Desmodus > Desmodus rotundus. The sequence continues at coordinate 185,815,395 of NC_071387.1, read as the reverse complement.
ATCATGGAAACTATGTAGAAAAAATATTTTGCATGTTACATGCCAGCTTTCAATGTTCTGACATAAAATGCTGATCATATCTTCTTCCAATTTGTTCCAAATCATGTTTTTAACTTACTGATAAAACTAGTCATATTTTTCAATAGTCAATATTACTTACAGTTTATGTTTATGAGCACACTGGTATTGATATTGAGCATTTGTTTTTTGGATTAAAATGTAATTAACATAATTAAGCATGGTATTAATTTCTAAAACCTCTGCTCTACATTGAAAAAGAATAAGGAGAAAAAGAGTTGAAATATACTTCACAGGTCCTCAATGATATATTACAGAAAGTATGCCAAAAGCAACCAACATTCTATGATTATCCAAATATAAACTGATCATAAATAGAACTGAAGTTATGAACAAAATAGTTATAAATAAATGATATTATTATTCTCTTACTGCCTCCTGAGCACCAGCTCAAATAAAATTTCTTGAAATTAATGCCAAGCTGGCTTTAATTTAATCATTGCTTCCCTAGTTTATAATACAAGTTGCTAGTTATCTTTCATATGTTTAAGCCCCCAAAGGATCTAAGGATCTCACACTCAAACCACAGAGCATATTCCTCCAAAATGAGAATATAAAGAAGTAAAAATGTCTATACAAAGGTGTCAGTGATTCTCATATTTTATGATAATATTCCTCAGCCTTTACCACTTAAAAAATGCCAGGGTAGTTAAATTTGAATTTTCTTAAGTATATTATCTACCAAGCTACTCTTAAGTAATTAGAAATCCATTAATAACATCAGATTTTTCTTTTCCCAGTAGAGGGCAGTGCTACATATGGAAACCAATATATTACTAAGTTCTTCCAGAGTTTGTGAATGAATGACCCCATTAACTCTTGTGCCTGGAATAACTTCCTGAAACATATAATGAAATACAAAGGAATTCAGTGGCAATAGTAATATGAAGAATTAAACTGTGCTTATAGCTAAGAATGACTACAGAACTGGGCAGCATTGATCTAATTGTTTAATATGAGGTCTAGAGGCATTTTCAAATAATGGGTCAAATAGACATGGACATGAGAGCCATAAACCGGACAGTTTTTCAAAATTAATATTCAGAAGTACTAGAAAATATGTAAATTATCTTTGTTTCCCGGCTGCTTACTAGAATTAAGATGGGCAAAGTCCTTGAAGACTAATGTTCTGAATGATATCATAATTTGGTACAATGTCAATTCTAGCTATTGAAATTTTTACTCCATATGGACCTCTACAAAGAGTGACTAGTTTTTTCAAATCAAATATCCCAAATTCATGATCCAATTTTGCTTCATTATATAGCTTATGAAGACTTCATCATCCTAACACCCAAAACTGAATATTTCCTTAAAAACCTCCTCCTCAGAGATACGGAAATGAAAACAAAAACATCCTTTGGCACTTTACTTGAAAAATCCAGGAGTTGCAATCTGTGAGTCTGACCCTCAGGGGGAAAAACTATTGTAGTTTCATTTATTTTTGCTCACTATAAATTTAAAACAAACTCCTAAAAATTGCTATGCTGATTTGTTCAATTATATAACTTTGATACATCTTGAGTATGATGTTTACCTTCAAACATTTTCATGGTATTTCTTTATTGAAATCATTCTTTTACATTTTATTTTATTTTATTTGTAAACATTATTCTGGATGTTTAGTCCTTAGGCTGACCTCTTTTCAGACTTTAAGAAGAAGGAATATTATCTTCTTTATCTTATAAAACGCTTAGAAATATTTGATGATGATGATGACCATGGCTTCCATGGGATTTCTTCTCTAGTCCATCATTTAAATCACAACTAAGAAGAATCCCTAAAAATGTATTTAAATAAACACGAGTGTGAGTTAGACATTTCCAGTTAACTTACGTTGCAGCACCTAAGCCAACACCGCCATGTGCTGTCTCTCCTACTAAAATGTTCTGCCACGAGGAGAGGAAACTGGTAATTACTTTAAAGACTTTATTTACTTTTAGAGACAGGGGAATGGAAGGAGAAAGAGAGGAAGAGAAACACTGATGTGTGAGAGAGTCATCTATTGGTTGCTTCTTCACTGGTTGCTTCTGAAGTGGGGACCTGGCCTGTAACACAGGCATATGCCCTGACTGAGAGTGGAACTGGTGACCTCTTGGTTTGTGGGATGATGCCCGACCTACTGCACAATACCAATCAGGGGAAGAAATTGCTAATTTGACAGAAAATTTTTATTCAAAATAGCTACTTAAAAAGAAGATATTGTCTACCAAATTCTACAGGAACCAACTATAAATTATTTTATATTTAATCATTTGACCTGAAAAATAAGAACCCAAACTTTTCTGCTATTATAAAATTTATTAATATAACTATCAAATGAGGAGAAAGGAAGCTAACGTGAATGAAGGAAAACTGTCAGGACACAGTAAAATGCTCTTAGTGTAGTTGTAAGCTCTGCTACTTAGCCGAGTTAACCTTGGTTTTGACATCAGTTAATTGGTGACAGCATCACTTGCCTTGGAACATGGATGCTAGCATTGCAGGCAAGGTATACAGAGCACCTGTCTTACTGGCTACGCTGTGTTTTTTGCTTAGTAAATGCTTATGACTCTTATTAGCTCTGAAAATCACTTTTTGTTTGATGTTGGCCAATTGTTGACTTCCTTAAATCTCTTCTGCATCCCGCAAATTGGAATTATAATACCCACCTATCTTACCAAGAGTGTTGTTAATTTGAAAACAGATAATAAGTAAGTGTGAAAACACTTTGCAAGTGATAAAGTGCTGCGTAAATATTAGGATATATAATTAATTGGGAATATATACAGGAATTAAACTGGTATAACAAAAATCTCTTTTGTATACTCCATCATCTAGGGAAATTATTTAGAAAGATTATTTTCAATGAAAAGTTTACATTGGCTTGTAGAAAGCAGATTAGTATTTACAGCACCATTATTATAATTTCTGTTTGTTTTGTGGAAATCATATTTATGTGTTTCAGACTTTTGCCTGAATACTGATTGATTGATTTAGTGGGTCAGAACTAACCATATTGTTGATGTGCTTAAAATACAAGACTCCCAAGCTTCAGACTTTCCTAAAACCTCTCAAACAAGCAGCGTACCACTTGCTAAGTTTCCCCAGGCCCAGCACTGGCAGTAGCCTGCCTTGGTTCACCACGTGGCCTCTCTTGGGCCCCTCTAAGCCCAGCACAAGTGGAAGCAATCTGCAGATGGCTTAATAGCTTATTCTGTGTGACCCTGGAGAAAATCAGGCAGTGCTGACCCTGGACGTGCCAATAGCAATCAAGGCTCAATTATAACTGGAGGGTGTATACAGCCCACATGGTGGATACACCTAGAGCCCCCCACCCTTGGGTAATAGGGGAGGCTGTGCCACTGGATCTTACAGGACACCTACCATATTAGGTGACTCTACCACGCCAGGGAGTTGCGGCAGTTCTACCTAATACATAGAAACAAACACAGGGAGGCTGCCAAAATGAGGTGACAAAGAGGCATGGCCCAAACAAAAGAACAGATCAAAACTCCAGAAAAAGAACTAAACAAAATGGAGACAAGGAATATACTAGATGCATAGTTCAAAACACTGATTATAAGAATGCTCAAGGAACTTAGTGAGGGTCCCAGTAGCATAAAAAAGATCCAGTCAGAAGTGAAGGACACACTGTTTAAAATAAAGAACAATTGTCAGGTAATCAACAGTAGAGTGGATGAAGCTGAGAATCAAATCAGTGATTTGGAACATAAGGGAACAAAAACAACCATTCAGAACAGCAAGAAGAAAAAGGAATCCAAAAAAGAAAGAGAATAGATTAAGGACCCTCTGGACAACTTCAAACATTCCACCATTCACATCATGGTGGGGCCAAAAGAAGAAGAGAAAAGCAAGACATTGGAAACTCATTTGAAAAAAATAATGACAGAAAACTTCCCTAATTTGGTGAAAGAAATAGACATACAAGTCCAGGAAGCACATAAAGTCTCAAACAAGATGAACCCAAAGAGGCCCACACTAAGACACATCATAATTAAAATGCCAAAGGTTAAAGACAAAGAGAAAATTTTAAAAGCGGCAAGAGAAAAGCCATTAGTTATATACAAGGGAGATCCCATAAAACTGTCAGCTGATTTCCCAAAAGAAATTTTGCTGGCTAGAAGGGATTGTCAAGAAATACTTAAAGTGATGAAAACAAGGACCTACAACCAAGATTACTCTACCCAGAAAAGCTATCACTTAAAATTGAAAGACAAAGATCTTCTCAGACAAGAAAAAACTAAAGGAGTTCATCAACACCAAACCAGCATTATATGAAATGTTAAATGGTCTTCTTTAAGAAGAAGAAAAAGATAAAAAAATATGAACAATAAAATGTCGATAAATACATATGTATCAAAAATTGAATATAAAAAACAAACAAGCAGAACAAAAACATAATCATAGATACAAAGAATGTTTTGATGGTTGCCAGATGGGAGGGGGGTGAGAGGGATGAGTGAAAAAAGTGAAGGGATTAAGAAGTACCAATTGGTAGCTACAGAACAGTCACGGGGATGTCAAGTACAGCATAAGGAATAGAGTAGCCAAAAAACAATATGCCTGACCCATGGACATGGACAACAGTGTGGGGATTGCCTGAGGGAGTGGGGGGTATGCTGGGTGGAGGGGTCCAAGGGGAAAAATTGGTACAACCCTAATAACATAAATAATATAATATAATCTTTAAAAAGGTACATTCACAATTAACCTTTTAATATAAATTTTAGTAAGCACATGTAAATGGGCCAGTTCCATATTTTTACTCAAGAAAAGTTTTGTTAGGGACATTTTACTGATAAGAGAACCCTGGTCTATATTACAAGGATTTTATATTCAGGATTACTGTACATGTCTGTTATGTGGGAGTTCCTTAAGGAACTAAAGACACAGATGCCTTCATATCTGAAGAAAGCCATGCAAATGGGAAAAAACATTTATCAACCAGGTCGGCTCCTTTCAGATGGGCTGTCAAACCTGAGACCCTTACTGCAGGAGTACCTGTCTGTGAACGTGTATTGTACGACTGTTATGTCTATCACCATGTCTTTCCCGCTAGAAGGGAAAAGACTAGAACTGTTTTTTACCACATGAAAAGCAGAGCTAGTGTCTGTTTTCTCATTATTTTGCCTAGAGATCTCTGCACAGTGCTATAGTCAGAGTTGATGCCTGGTAAATATTGCTGGGTAAATAAAGGAGAGAGTTTAAAGAAATTGAAGCAGAGAAGCAGGCATTCCCTTTTACAAGACTTTTGGACTATTGCATCTCATTTTAAAAAGCAAAAGATATTATGGGACTGCTTTACAGTTAGAAAGTAGGAAACAGGTAGGTAAATTGCAAAGTAACGGGGTACTTGAAAACACCTCTTGGATGCTCCTTGAAAAGTGAGAGGGAATTTTGGAATACCAAAGGCTTCATACATATTAGAGAAGATGATAGCAGATGGTGATCATTTTTAAAAAGGTGATAATATGCCCTGGCCAGTGTGGCTCAGTTGGTCAGAGCATCATCTTGTAACCAAAATTTGCAGGTTTGATCCCAAGTCTGGGCATGGACGTGTGCGATCCCCAGTCTGACACATACAATCCCGTGTGGGCACGTAGGGGAGGCAAGCAATCCGTGCTTTTCTGTCACATCAATGTTTCTCTCTCTACCTTCCTTTCTCTCTAAAAGCAATGAAAAAAAATGTGCTCGAGTGATTAAAAAAAAAATACTATAATGCTTGCTAGAGGATCCTTGCCACTGTGAAATCATGAATATTTCCTTATACGGCTAATTTGGTGCTTGTTTAATGTTTGTTTAGTCAATTGAAAATAATATCGTGATTACACCTGAATAAGATAGAACAAAAAATGATAGAATAGAATTCATGGAATGTCAGCTAGTTCAACGTCTACTTGTTTACGATAAGGGAACTCTGAGACAGAGAACACTGCGTTTTCTTCCAGGTGACTAAACAAGCACTTTCAGGACAGAAGGGGGACTAGACAAAGGTCAACTTCTCTTCACCAGACTTTACAAAGGCTTATCAACAATTTGCATTTGTAATATATTTTTCAGCGAATGTTAAAGGAATGAAAAGTAAATTGGCCTTGTTCTACAAAAACTGCTTCTACTAATTAAATCATAATTAGTTAAAACCATATAATTCTATTTTATTTGGATATGATATGCCTTTATTCTTCAGAAGCAGAAAGAGTGTTTCTATAGTTATGCTTACATTTTTCATTTGGTAGGTATCCAAGTACAGCTCTTTGCAAGTTATCTATCCTATAAACTAAAAATAATGTCTGGGTGTTTGTTTCAGAATGGAAGCGATTCTAGACTAATGTGATACATGGCACTCCCCCAGTTGCACCCGTAATGATTCCGTTCTGGTTATCGAATCAGCTCCGAGACTCGATGCAGTCCAAAGTCTGTCTTAATGCACTTCGTATTTGTGACATTCAGAATTTCAGAAATGGAAATCCATTTGCTTCTATGTGTTTTAATTCATAGGCATAATAGTAAAATCTAACTCATTTATTTCATTTTATTTGTTTGAACAACCATTGAATAGTCAACACCCAGGTGCAAAATATTAAAATAGGAGCCATGGAGAAAAGAATAAATAAATAAATATATATATATACATATATATATGTGTGATATACTCCTGATATAGAAATCGTCTTATAGTCCAGTAAAGGAGGATGCCAAGGTATACATTTTTCCCATTTAAAAAATTTATTTATATCCTCTTGAAACCCACATAGATATTGTTGCTATGCACAGTAAGAGTAGAAAATCATTATTACTCAGCTTAGAATTCAATAACAGTACAACTACATTAGTAATGGTCACAATTAAATTATTTCTTTTCAATATTTTTCTACTACAATCATGTCATCAATTAGAACCACAGAAATAGTTTTTATATGATAAAAATTACATTCTAAAAAAATATCAAAAAGAACAGTAAAAAATGTTTCAAAATTCCATTCTCAGAGACATCCTTTTAAACATTGTTTTTTCCAAACACATTTTCCACGATTTTAAATAAATCTCTCCAGCCAGCCCAGAACTATTTCATTATCTGCAAGAGGAATAAGCATTATTAAAACACCCTGAAATATACCATGCCATGTGTCAAAGCTTTGGGCAAAATATTGTTACTCACATTACTAAATCCATGGGGCAATAGTGGGAAATGGTGTTGAGTAATCACTGGGAGTGATGAAGAGCTCTACAATCATTTGCTGATTGTGACAGAGGCTTTGTCCAAAAAGAAAAATACTTTACTTTTGGTTAGAGATGGGTTGGCATGAACCCAGCTCTAAACTAGCAACCCCATGGGTATTCATTAATTTTAATTGAATGAATTGAATGTCCAGTCTAGACACAATTTTTCAAATCCAATTAATAAGGTACTTAGGGTGTTGGCAAAATTCACTGCAAGGGTTCTAGCTATAATTTTAAGGTTTTGGAAGACGGGCAAGATGCCTGGGAATTATACAGGCGTCAACACAGTAATCTAGTTGAGGGCGGGGAGATGATGCCGTATGTACTAGGAAGCTTAGTGTATTTATAGGCTTATGCTCAAGAAATTTAAATTAATATGTCAGTTTTAAGACACCTAGATGAGAGCAGGTACTAGGGAACAAAAAAAACTGCCTAAGAAAGAAAGCTATGCCTGATTTATTTTATTTCTCACTGTGAATTAGAACTAAAATTAACATCTCGGGCTGGGAACAACTTTTATTTTTTCAAATATTATCTGACTCGTTAAGACTATTCATTTTTGCTTTGGCAAAATTTTAATATTTTATCACCTAAATTGACATTACTTATGTTTAGTAGTCACTTTCCAGGCTACATTTTCCTGAAAGATTGATTTTATACACTGTGGCATGCGTATTTATAACTTGGACCATCCTACGTGCCAACGTTACATGTTATGCTAACCAAAATAAATACATTTGCATTGATCCTCACAATGTTCTTGAATGCAGAGCAGTGCTGGCTTTGCTAAGCCCATTTTAAGGAAGAGAAGATTCTCTGGGTTGGAATGGTGCAGCTAAGATGAAGCTAGCTGAAGGCTGGGCGGGGGTAGGGAGGAGCAGGCAGCCACAGTTCCGGAAGAGTCAGAGCTAAGTGTTACAGGTGAGGTGTTGATCCAGAGCAAGCAATGGGGGGTTGGCTAGAGAGAAGCTGGAAAGACAGAGAAAGACGATGTATAATGAGAAGGTTGATGCACTGTGTCAAGTCCAATAGGCAACAAGAAGCAGCAAAGGGCAGAAGGAGCCCAGCTGCTGCGACTGGCGGCAGGTCAAGATGCCGTGTGCATAATAAGTCAAAGTGGACATACGGGACTCGAGTGGAGAGTGGTATGGGACAAAGGCTGTGAATAATGAGACGGTACAAAATAATTGTTTCATGTTGTCCTGGCCCTAGGCTTTAGGGATCTATGTAATGATCTACGAGACCCTCAGAGGACATAGAAAGTGAGGCCAGCAAAAGTGAAAATGTTGATTTTTTAACTTATGAATTTATGTATATTACATTAATATATATTACTGTATGTTGTTGTAATAACATTTCATATACGTACATAGGGAGATATACAGACACAGAGACACAGACATAAAGACAAAGAAAGAGACGGAGACAGAGCCTGCTGGGCACACAGTAATTCTGATCACCTAAAATTAAAGCCTACATTTCGAGTGTGTATGTCAGAGAGTGAATCTAATTACGATCCCTTTAAAAATCAAAGCAAGGCAGTATGTAATGAGCTCAGTCCTCCCACTTAACTAGCCTAACCAGAACAGGGGAGCGTGTTAGGAGGAGACCAGGCAGCTCCCAGGCTCAGCGGGAGAGAGGCAGCCCAGCCTCTGAAAGGGACTGAGCGCAGAGTCTGGCACTCTTTCCGATTTTCCTCCTCCCAGCTCAGCTCACCTTAGCTTTATTTATTTAATCTTCTTCATCAGGGCTTGCTTCACCGCCCCCCCCCCCCCCAGCGCCCCGCCCTATGGAATAGAGAACAAATGCTTTCTCCACTGCCACACTAGGAGATGCAGACAAAGTGAACGCCTGAGGAAAACATTTTGCTTCCAGCCAGCGCTGCCCAGGGCTGGGTTCAGGGCCGAAAACTCCTGCCTGTGGTCTCTGCGATGTTGGAGGAGGAGAGATTTTAATAAATAAATACCAAACACATAATTTAAAAATTATGTTTTTATACAGATATCACATGTTGTGAACTTTGCTCAGAAGTCTGATATGTCAGGATTACAAAGTCACACGCAGAAATCGAGGGGTCAAAGGCTGCTCGGAAACTTACGGTACCCAGGGTTGGGGAAGGGACTTTGTCAACTGGCACACTAGGAGGGACACAGCTCCAAAGTTGCGGGATCCCTAAAACTCTGGATGTCTTTCTCTGGGAAGTCCTTGTTTTCCCTTTCTCCTGAGCGTCGACATCTGGTTTCTGATGTTTATGGAAGGACTATGGGCTAAACATCTTTATTCCCATTTCTCCTCCAGGTACTTGTGTTATAACTGCCTCTCGTATCTGGCAATTGCCAGTCTGGGGCGTTCTGGGGTGCCAGAGGGGTCACCACTGGTGTTAGCTCCTGCCCTGCTCCACACCCAGGTTTCTCCACCGCGCTCTGACAGTGACCACTCGTGGGCACACTTTCCTCTGCGAGGTTGGCGTCGCTTTCTCTTCCGGGGATGTTCCACTCCTCTGCCCTTTCTCACCATCGCGCGTTGACACCTAGTTTACACCTTGACTGTCATTTTCCCGGTATTTCAGGGGGAGTTCGAGGGTCCCAGAACCAAACTCCATGGGGAGATTCACTAGAGGCACTCACGGGATTGCTGTGCCTTGTATTCGTGGCTGTGGGTTACTGCAGGAAGAATATATGACGGAATCAGCGAAGGGGGAGAAAAGCCTGTTGGAAGAGGCCATCAAGAAGACAGAGGACCCGCGAGCCTGACCCCGGAAATCACAGGCTCCCCGCTCTCACCATTGTTCTTACAAGGCGTGTCAGGGCCCTTTTCAAGGTCGCTGCCTCAAGAAAGCAATGCATTTGGACGCCACTTGGACAACAGACACGAGTGAACCGAGTGAAAGCCTCTGCATAAACTTTTAAGATTCTGGTTGTTGGACGCAGAGATCAACACGTCTTGCGGTTGCCCAAGATTAGCCTCATGACGACAGCTTGGGCTGCTGCTCTTTAGGGAACTAGGGGTGAGGGTCGGGGTTCTTTCTGGACAGCGTTGAACTCTGGCCTGCGCCTGGGAACCACAGCATGGGAGGCAGCCTAGGAGATAGCACAGGAGTGGGTGGCGCCAGGGTACCCTTCTCTTCTGCAGACTCCCTAGTAAAGGAGCCTACTTAAACCTGCCCCCTACCAATCCTGAGTGCTCTGCCTCTTTCTGCAGTCCCTCCTTGCCCTCCACATGCAAGGGCAGTTTCAGATTTCACCCAGGACGTTCCCGAGGGTCGCTAACCAACAGAAGCCTCAGACAGAGGCTGCAAAAATGCACGCACAGGATCCCTGTTCTCTCCCCTCCAGCATGCAAAGTACCACACCAAGCGTGTTTTCTCCACGGCGAAAATGCAACAATATCTTTGCATTGTTTCTGTCCAGAGAAGCCAGTTCAAGAATCAGAGAGCTGAGATACTTAGCGGGAGCTGCTCACCTAGGCACCCTCTGCCCACCACGTGAGTGCCATAAATCACGTTGTTTGGACAAACAGACCAGGCACAGCAAAGCAAACCTATCAGTGAGGATGGGAGAGACCATTCTGAGGAACAAGTTCCCGGAGGCCAACCAGAGGGCAACCCTGCAAACAGGCCCTTTTAAAGTTCAATCCTGCTCTGTTAACTCTTTCCTGTACAGGTGATGAAAGGAGGTAAATAAACTAAAAATCGGTAACAAACTAAAAATCCTTTTGATCTAGGCAGCTACTCAAAAGGGAGGTTTACACTGCAATAAATTTATGCTAAAACCCATGATTCAGGTAATAAGTAATACTGGAAGTCAGAGAAGTCAGTAATTATTTTTTCCTTGGCCAGCTGAGTTAAATCTCAGGTTTTTATTTGGATTTTGAAGCATGAGTGGAGGGTAAATGAATTTAGAAAAGCATAAAACAGCATGAACTAGCGTGTGATTTTCTGCACAAATGTACAAATGTACAGTATAGGGCAAAAATGAAAGTCATTCATTACTCCAGAAATGGGATCACATTAGGAACCATATGGAGGCAAGAATTTATAGGTACCATAGTGGACAATGCTGAGCAATCAATGTTGGCATTCTGCAATAAGCCAAGAGACGTATGAAGGCTTTTTTCAGGAGAGGGACATAATGCAATTGATACTATGGACAGAGAAGCATCTATGGCTGGACTCCAGGATGGTTCTTCGGTGATTCCGGTTCTTCGATAATGAACATGTGCAGTCACCTGAGCTAAGGCTCTTAAGAATTAAAGGTAAAACATTATGCTAACTTCAATGCTAGAGGGAAAGTATGTTGGGGGGAGGGAAGGAAGTGATTGAGGGCAAATAAGAGAGTTTGGAGGGACGAATATCAGAGAAAGGGCCAAATTTTGGTTCTGAGTTTCCTGACTGCACAATAAAAGAGCACTGCAGGTGGTTATTTGTTTAATTCTCGGAGTCACTGAACAGAAAATATCCTCAAGCATCAAAACTCTCCCTGGAGTTATCCGTGACATAATACCCTGGCGGGGGTCACAGGTGGGAGGGCAATGAGGTGCATGCAGAGCATTCAGGATATTCTCACACAGTGCTCTTTGCTGCAGCAGCCCTTCATGGGAGTCCTTGGAAAGCCACCCGAAGCAACTGCAGGTCTGCAAGTACCCAGGACCCAGCGTTTCCCAGATGCCATGCTCAGGTGGTATGACCTAGTCAATGAAGAAATCTCAAAGGATGGGGAGTCAGCTTGGTCTTCCAGATCATCCGTAATTACAATGTCTTCCAAGTCATCCTGTACTGCTAGACAGCAACAGTCCCAGGCTGTGTTCTTTGGTGACGAATTAGACTGTGAGTTAAATCTGCCCACTTATGATTAACTTTACATAATTTTACATGATTTTTATATTAAAATATCTTTTTAAAGTTGTGTCCAAGATAGTATGATTACTTCCCTTGAAAGTGGATCTATACTGTCTCTACCAAGGTTACCAATTACTCTGAACCCATCTTCTTCTAGGTGTATCTCTATCCTTGCTATGGGGTTCTAACCACAGAGTAGTCTCTGGCCAAGACTCTAGATCTAACTACTAACCTCAGAGCAGAAAATGCAGGGTACCGAAGAACTAGCTACACAAAATCACGGGCAAACCCAGATTGTGGTAAAATGTATAGCTCAAACAATCTGATTTCTTCTAACCAATAAACTTCAGGGTAAGTAAAATTGAAAAGGTAAAAATTGAAAAAGGTAAAACAAAACTTTTATTTGCAGATAAAATGACTCCCTACATAGGAAATCCATGAGAATCTACCAAGTATTATGAACAATGGAAGCTAGATATAATCAATAGAAGAGTGGTATTTCTCTACAAAGTAATGAACAGAGAGCCTAATCAAAAAATGCCCTCTTATCATAGCAACAAAAAATATAGTGTTCTTAGGAAGAAATCAAGTGGAAGTTGGCTAAGGATTCTTTAAAGTAACTTTAAAAAGACCAAAGAAAGAGAAGTTCTTTAGATCAGAGGTTAGATTCAAATTTTTAACATAAAATTCAAAATGTATTAACCATCAACCACTCTGATCTGTGGATTGAAAATAATTTTGACTTAAGTCTAAAATTGGAAGAGAGAGTCCTAAAATGAGTATGAATTTTCAAAAGCTCACAAATGGCCTAGAAACTTCTAAGGGAAGCAAACTAGGTGGATTTGCCTGTCAAGTGCTATAATACATTACAAATCTGTGGGCTAAGGGTAAACAAATAATAACATGGAGAACAGAAAGAAAACGTGCAGTGTGGAGACTGTAAGAGAGATCAAGCATTGCAGACGCACATGGTGTGAGAGGCCACACAAGAAACAGTGCTGAGATGATTTGCCCTCCACAGAGAATAAAAATCCACGCGGAACCCTTTCCCATTCCACTCACAGAAATTAAAACCTGTTGGATTAGACTCAAGTGTTAGAAGCCAAAACGTAGATTTTAATAGGAATGAATGTTGGAAAATGTTCTATTTCCATGAGTTAGGTTAAGATATTTTTTAATGATACTGGAAAGCAATAACTATAAAGTAAAATAATAATGTATTTTGACTTCATTAATCTTTAAAAAGTCTTTGTTCAACTTAGAACACTGAAGAAGAAAAGTAAATAGACAACCCATACTGTAGGAAATGACATTGTCAACACAAATAACTGATTAAGATCAGTATCCAGAATGTATAAAAATCTTGCAAATCATTAAGAAAAACACAAATATGGAAAAAATAGTAAAATGCATACACACACTACTCCCAAAAGCAAAAACAAAGTTTATTCCCAGTAAATATATAAAAAGATTTCTTTCTGCTTTGGAACATTATCCCATACACCAAAAGGATGAGGAGAAATCAAAATGATCAGACATTGCTGATGGGAACATAAAATGGTGAAGTTGCCTTGGGAAACACTTTGGTAGTTTCTCAAAATGTTAAAGATGGAGTTATATGACCCAACAATCTCATTCCCAGGTATACACCCAAGAGAATTTATTGCCTATGTTCATGTAAAAACATGCATACAGTTGTTCATATATCATTGTACAACACACACACACATAAAATTGAAAAACCCAAATGCCCATGAACCGACAAGTTGGTGAACAAAATACCGTGTACCCACACACTGGAGTACTAATTGGCAATAACAAAATCAGGAACTTACACAAATACAACACAGATGAACCTTAAACACATTGTGCTCTGTGAAAGAAGCCGGTCACAACAGACCACATCTGGTACGGTTCCTTCTACATGGCATGCCCACAGATGGCCAACTTTTAGGGGCAGAAGACACATCAGTGGTTCTGAGGGACTAGGGGGAGTGGGAGAGGGAGAGTGGCTACCAGGGAGTAGCAAAGTGATTTGGGGGTGTTGAGAATGTTCCAAAATCAGAGAGTAGAGATAATCGCACATGTCTGTGCATATATAACCCCTCCACCCCATCAAATTGTACATTTTAAAAGGCTGCTTTTATGGTATGTGTGGTATATCCAAAAAAACTACCATTTTTTTTTAAATCAGTAAAATCTGCCAGTGACATCAGGGTTACTTTTCATTTAAAATCCTTTTTAAGAGTAAATAAAGATTCTTAATGCAATGCTATATAAATTTTTCAAAGGCAATTTGAAGTTATGTTAATTTCTAAGAAACTAGAATAAAAAGTGTATTAATGCTGCTGAATTTTTAGGCCCAGCGTGGAGCTTCTGTACCTTTTCATTTATTGAACTGTCCATTTTAGAATTAGCACTATATGAACTGAGATAAATTGTCTATTTTTTAAGATGAATGAATCAAGATTAAGTGAAAGAAATTGGAATTTTAAATCATGTCCAAACTCTAAATTATAAAATGATGATATTACTCATTTTGAAGAAATATCATTTTATTTTCCTCTCATGTATTCCACTCTTAGATTACTGATAAGGCTAACAAATCAGGGAAAAATACTGACTATATATCTCAACAGGGAGAAAAAGGAGAGAGTATTCTATGCCCATTATAAACTGCTAATTATAACACAGTCATCCTTTATAATCATGCAAATTGTAGTTTTGTTTATTAAAATTGGACAGATTCTGCTCGGTGTGATTTATTACAATTTTTTACACAAGGATGATTTGCTCACTGAACTTTTTTCTTTAGCTAGCATAAGGTAGAAGTTTAAAATAGATTTCCACTTCATCTTTTTAAGTTGTAAATAAAATTCAACACAGTATAACTATACTGCTGGAACTAAACAAATAAAACATTAAATAGGCTGGGAGTGTCTTTGGAATTGGGATGACTTATCAATATGCTTAGAGATAACTGGGAAGTATTGAACACAAGCATATGATATAAAAACCATGGGATACACAGCTACGGAAAATGAAACCTCTGTGAAGGCTCTCCATGTATAAGTGCCCTTCTGAAGCCACAGGCTTCACAGTTGTTTCATTTTTGTATATAGTTAAATAAATTTAGCAATGATCTCTCCATATATTTTTTGACTGCATTTCTAGAAAAATAACTTCTAATCGGTGGGTGTTTCAATTACCAAATTTTTTTTGTTATTGTGGTTAATGTTGCTTTCTACATTTTCATTTATTTGCTTCTGTTTGTTGTACCATGAAAGGTCCATTGATAGTCTGTTTTATTATGTTGTAAAGCATCTACTTAATGCATAGCTTATATTTGACTAGTATCTTGGCTTGGATAATAATAAATATCTCCATCTTTATTTTGTCTTAGCTGAATAAAAAATTGGGGGATTATAATTTTCCCCTGAGAATTTTAAACATTACTCCATTATTTTTTCTCACCTGAAATTGCTGAGTGGAAATCATTTTATGATGAAAAACAAAAAAACACCAAAAACAAAAATATTTTCTAGAACCAAGGAAACTTTCTTACCGATGAAAAATATTACAGCACATATGATACTTAATGATAGCAAAGAGCAAGGAGACTAACAACAAATTTAATAAAAGGTGTGCTAGAACTCTATGGAGAAAGTTGTAAAACTTTATTAAGTGACATTAAAGAAAGCCTAAATAAACTGAAAGCTAATTTCGCAAACTCATTCCATTCTTTGCATAAAACAAGGAGTGACTTGGAATCCCAAATGCTCCGGCTGATTCTTATTCTGGGACATTTTGCTCAGCTGGTGCTGAAGAGATGTCTATTCCAGGATGAAAGAGATTAGCATAAGGAGTTTGAAAGAAGGTACAGTGTCAGTCAAGATGCATAGTATAATTTTTAAAAATTAACTATAAACTTAATTAGCAAAACACAAACCCTACCCTCTTCTAGATGACTTAGAGAGCCTTACACCTAACACCTCCATCTCCTCCATGCAGGCTGGGTTATGACTTGGGCAGCTTGTAAACATGTCAATTTCTGCAACAGTAACCAAGTTCTGTTATGCTTCACCAGGACAGGGTCCACTGAGGGCAAGACGACTTTTCTATTTGCCTAGCAAAAATAGGTGCTAAAAAGATCGGGGAAAAAAAGTCCTGGATTTTATCCCTATCTTCACTACATATGTGAGTTAAATACCAAACATTGCAAATTAAAATGTTCTCCCTTATAAGATGGGGTCACCGATTAGGCTGTTCCTACACAGCAGCATTGGTTAAAGAGTGAGCTGTACACTGCAAGTCACTGCCCACAGGCAGAGGCAGGGCATTATCAATTGTAACCTTCGTACTTTATTTATTTTACAACTTTATTAGTGTTGGTTTTATATTTATGAACGATAGATACTCCAAGTGATTAAAACTTACACAAAGATTTTACTAGTTTGTTTTACAAAGGATTCTTTAAATGCTAATTACCTCTAAACTTTTTAAAATGTCATATATATTTGTTATTAAATGCCGGTCCAGCCGATTGCCACAACAGAAGCCTGACTCGTGAGACCGGTGCTGGTGAGAAGGAAATAGGATTACTCAAATGCTGGCCACCTGAGAAGATGGGAGACTCTCATCCCAAAGACCATCTCCCCATCTCAGTGTAGGCAGAGGTTTCTGCAAAGATGAAGAGGGAAATCATGGGAGGGGGCTGAGAATTCTCTGGTGAGGGGAGTACATGCAAGCCAATACAGTCTGTTCGGATAACTGGTTGAAAGTCATGAGAAGTCCTGGAACTGGAATGTCTGAATGTTGGAGTCTGTATCTTCTGAAGTTAGTCCTCAGGAGCCTAAAACCTACATGCTATTTATCTACAAGCTGTATATTAGTCAGAGTCAGCATTTACACAATGTCAAAACAATCATGGGGTGGGTTACAATTCCCGACTCTTATATTTTCTCATTCCTTTATATTGTGATTTCCCAAGCGTGGCACATACATTTAAAAAGTTATGCAGTCAGTGACATGGCAGAAAATATCCTGAGACACAGCTCAGGGGATGGACAATATCGAGACATACTGGACAATATCACAACATACCAGACACTATTGCAACTGGCAGCTGCAGGACAGACAATGTCACCATACGCCAGACAATAGCCAGATAGCAAGCAGAACACAGTACAAAAAGAGAAGGAAATGTTGGATACCAGTGCACGACACTAACACAGCACAATCAGGGAGTCAGGCAGAAGCAACACTTTCTCAAAGAATGGAATTAGGCATTTATATTCAATCAGAATATTTTAAGTTTTAAAAATCTAGCATTAGGAAGGGAATTGGAAAGAGAGAATGGGAATAGAGGCTAAGCTTATCTACATTCACCATAAAAACACTGGAAGTTAAACCTGCCAACATAGCTCAGCAAATGTTGAGAACAAATACAAAGACAGTCAGGTTTAGGTGTTGATGTCACAACAGATTAAACAATTTTTAAAGGGACCTCAATTCCACCAGGACAGTCTCTCAAAGCCTGGGTTCATGACAGACAGCTGTGAGGCAGCCAATACCGTGACACCCAACTGCACGGCCGTGCCCATGAGAGGCAATAATAATAAGGGGGAAAATACTCAAATATAATCTTGAATGGAAAGAGCCTCATTGTTTTTTAATTCAATATTTATTTATTTATTTATGTTATATCAATGCATAGAAAAAATGTTTGTAAGGAAACCCCCAAAAAACATTATGCAGTCATAAATTCAGTAAAAGTTAAAAAATAAATTAGGAAAAGATAGAACAGCAGGAGTGAAGGATCATTGATTAAATGGTATAAATAATTTGAGTTTTGGCCCTTGGATGGTGTGACTCAGTGGATTGAGTGCCGACCTGTGAACCAAAGGGTCGTTGGTTCCATTCCCAGTCAGGTCACATGCCTGGGTTGCAACATGCCTGGGATCCCCAACAGGGAGCACATGAGAGGCAACCACACATTGATGTTCCCCTCTTTTTCTCCCTCCCTTTTCCTTTCTCTAAAAATAAATAAATAAAATATTTTTTAAAACTCTGAGTTTTGCCATCTGTATTTAGTACTGCATAAATTATTATATAAAGAATCAGATATTTGTGTTGGTTCCAAGTCTTGATATTTCACTGCTACAAAGGAACTTAGAGCACATTCTAGAAGAAAGTAACATCTTTATTTTCATAACCAGTGACTAAAATACGGCATCCTTCAATTACAAATATGGTCAACAAACCACAGTGGTATTAGTAGTATTTGTGACTGTCACAGGTAAAAATAGAAATCACAGGTATTTTTATACCCTACTATGGACTGCAGACATCCCAAAATATTTTGAAATTACAAAAGTTATTAGACACAATTGCTAGGCCTTGATATTTTATATGTTAATAATGAAGCACACATATTACTAAATAGGAAACTGTTAAATAATAGTTTGACATCACTGGTATTTATAATGCTCATTTTGTAACCTTATGTACACTATGAATTTTATTACATTGTTTTGAGAAAAGTCCATAGGTTTCATAAACTTCTCAATGGAGCCTATTTTTTTTAATGATTAAGAGACCCTCCTTAAAAAACATACAATTGTATGCCCCATTCTCTATAGCCTTTCTACTCTAAGGGGTCACCAGCAGCATCCACATCATCTGGGAGCTTAGAAATGTAGAACCTCCATCCCCACTCCAAAACTACTGATTCAGAATCTGCATATCAACAATATCCTTTGGTGATTTTTCAGCATTCTGTTATATCAACATATTTACTATAGTAGGACCCTGCTTTAGTACCTATACACTTTCTGTGACACTACCTAAACCTTAGGCAGTTCACCAGCATCAGCAGAAAGCAAAGAAAAAGAGGAGGGAAGGAAGGAAGGAAGGAAAGAAGGAAGGAAGGAAAGAAGGAAGGAAGGAAGAAGGAAGGAAGGAAGGAAGGGAGGGAGGGGGGAAGGAGGGAGGGAAGGAAGGAAGGAAAGAGAAAGAAAGAAAGAAGGAAGGAAGGAAGGAAGGAAGGAAGGAAGGAAGGAAGGAAGGAAGGAAGGAAGAAAGAGAAAGAAAGAAAGAAAAAAGAAAAGGAAGGAAGGAAGAATTCATTCTGTTGCCAATAAAATGAACTTTCTGGGTTTAATTAGAAACAGACAATACTTATCTAAAATGATTATTTATTACATTAAGTCCATGGAGGAAATATCCTCATGTTTCAAAAGACATGACTCTAGAATTATCTAAAAATACACACATCTTTATTCATTTTAGTTTCATTTTGGACTTTAAAAATATGGCAAGTCCTGTCCAGAAAAAGTCCAGCCATTGTTAATATAACAAGAACAATTTGGGCAACATCCATGTGACCTGGCTGCCAAGAAGAGTGGGTTGGAATACGTATGCAAGAACAATGACGACTTCTTTGTACTACTCAGTGGGGATGGTAGACAGTGGGGGCTGAGTGAGCATGTGCACTCTGTAGCCATCACATTCAAAATAACTAAGCAAGTAGAGCAATGAATCTGCATCAAATTTTGCATTAAGCTTGAACATTCCTCCATGAAAGTCTTCAGATGATTCAGAAGGCTGCAGTTATGGGTAACTGGTGACTGGCAGCTTCCTCACAGCGTCGTGCCTGCTCACTCATCACATCTCATGCAGAGTTTTTGGGTGAAACATCAAATCACCCAGGTGCCTCAGCCCCACTACAGCCCAGATTGGTGCCCCTGTAACTTCTTGCTTTTCCCAAATTAAAATCACCTTTAAAAGTAAGAGATTTTGGACCATTGATGAGATTTGGGAAATTTCCACGGGGCAGCTGATGGCAATTGGAAAAACTCTGTGAGGTTCCAAGGTGCCTATTTCGAAGGGGACTGAGGTGTCACTGTCCTATGTACAATGTTTCTTATATCTTGTGTCTTCTTCAATAAATGTCTCTATTTTTCATATTACATGGCTGGATACCTTCTGGAGAGGTCGGTGTCTATCTTGAACACAGGAAGAAGGAGAAAGAAACAAGTCATTAGGGAACACTGAGTGTGCTTGATTAGCAATAGCATCTATATTTAAGGCTTGTGGAATGAGGAACAAGAGAGGAAAGGGATGACTAAAGGAAAACACACTGGCATATTAGTGCCCTCATTTACCATCCAGTTTTGACATTTACACAAATATTTTAATATATGCATTACTTTAAAGTGTCCTCAGATGTAGTGGTAATACTTACATTGATTTTTTAAAGAACTCTAAAATGATGGTGAACTTTCAGAATTCCAAGTTCTCAAAGTAAATGATGTAATATCTTTCTCTGAAAATTTTGACTCAGTAATTTCCTGCCAAAAACCTTTTTCAGTAGTACTGCCTTCCAAGTATAAATAAAATGATTAAGCACAGAATACCTTCAAAATATAAGATAAAGCAACAACATGCTTATGCAATGACCCTTTCTGCTATAAAATTAAATGTGCATTTTTATTATTCCCTTCAGCAAGATTTATTGACTACAATGTCAAAATTCTGAGCAGCTCATTAAGAAATGAGTGCGTGAGCAAACACTAATGCTGCAACTTCCACTTTTTAAATCCCATTGATTAAAGTTTAAGAAGCTATTTTAGCCAGCTATTTTTTAATAAAGCACACACATGCCTCCTTACAGTAGATTTTTTTCTAACTGCAAATGTAGTGCAGGAAAGAGTATACTTTAAAAAGAACATTTTTCCTAAGAGGGCCATACTTTATCATATCAGAAACTAACATGAACTTTTTCTTCATAAGAAAAAACTGAAAAAAATATAGGTGAAAAGATGAAAGATACTCATTTGCAAAAAGAATTGAATATTCATCACCAACTTTACTATCAGATGAACACCTGCATAAATAAACATAGAGTGAATTCAATTCTGGAATTTAATTCCAGTTTTTCCAGGGGACAGAATTCAAGATTCAGTGTCACAGGTAATGGGCTTGCATCAAACGCAGGTCACTTGGAAACTCAGCACTGATACCAAAACCACTGATCTTTGGGAAGCAATAGCTACCCAGCTGTAAAGAGTGTCTACAACAGGGGCCCCTTTCCCCATTATTGTATGCCCTCAGGCCTGGAAACATTCTAGTGTAATCCATCCTCTTGAACTTCTTTCTCAATCCCTGCTCTTATCTTCAAAGCACACAATTTTTTTAACCTTATTCCCTTTAATAGTCAATCATTTTGCTATAATTTGTTGAATGGTTACTGTTTTCAAGGTTTTAAAACTTATCGGGACACAAAAGTAACATTGATGCTCTGGTGGGACATGCTGATGTGCCATCCAGACTTCCTGTCAAGGAAAGACTTTTTCTTACGGGTGGTGTTGAACAAAGAGGTGCTGAGAGCCACTTCAAAGATCGCCTCAGCTACAGAGAGTCACCCATCCCAAGAGTCCAGCCTTGGTGTACTTGTCTTTATTCAACGACTTATGTGGCTGGGCTAGAAAGACTTCACCATTACAGCCAACGTGGAACAACTCCTCGGGGAAGTCTAGCCCCAAAGCACCTGTGGGAGTGCCCACGATGACAGTGTCCACTGCACCTTCACCTCTCCCACTGCCCAACCTTGCTTCCTGCCCTGCCATACGTGATTTTAAACCAATGCTAACTTACTTTGTCTGAGAACCTGCTTTCTGGGGAAACCCACCTGAGACACTGCTGCTTTAGAAAACCAACGAGGGAAGAATGGTCTTTGTTCCTTTTCTTTCCCCATTCCTTCTCTGATTAAATCCTCTCTGTCTATTAATCTACCATTTTAGATACATTCCAGTTAGCTGTCAATTTAGTTGATGATTAAGCACCTCCCCAAAGTATATTTTAATGAGGAGCTTTTTGAAGATAATATTGCCTTGACAACCCAAAGGAATGGAGCACAAAGTGATAGAAAAAAGGTAGGGGTTAACACTTTAATCCAGTCAACTTCTTAGCATCAAGTCAATTATATCAGTAAGGAAAAATTGGCTTATGTTCTACAAAATCCAATGCTCACTTCTCTGACCTCAAAATTAACTCCTGTGGAACCAAACAAAAGAACAGTAATGGAGCACAAAGCAGTATACAAAAGCAATCTTTGAGGACCATTTGAGAAACTACTTGTATTCCTTAAGTGTTGTAGGGGAATCACACCAAAACTCAGTCATTCTAAAATATCTCATCACCTTTGCCTCTCCCTAAAACACACTTAATAGGACACACTTATGTTCTATTGCCTGCTTGGAAATGTTAATGGATCACAGATGCTGGAATGCTTTCTGACTTTCCACAGTTGTCATCAGGAATGACCGGAAATGCAGACCAAGGGAGCAAATTACACACTGCCTGTACCAAATGCCATTTGGATGCCTTACATAAGTCATACAAAAATTATTTACAGAAATGATTTTGGACTTGCTTAAGAGCTTTCCAATATTTCTAATATGTCTAAATTTTCCTTAGATTCATGAACATGCAAACAGATCTGTTTAAAATTCAGTCCTGGGTAACTGAATCAACTATAGAAAGCAAACTGATCCTAAACTACTGTTTTGCTTTGCTTTTTCATTTACAACATCAAGGCTGTAGTAGTGGAGGGAAGTCTGATTGACTTCTGGCAAATCTCGTTCCTCCTGTGAACTAGAACACCCTTCTCCTGAACACTTTCTTTTTCTTTCATCCTTTTACTTTTCCTTCTATTTTTTCCACTTTGTCCTTCACTTCCTACTAGGCAGAGGTGCCAGGGAGTGTGTGTGTAAAGGAGCAGTAAAAGACTTTTTTCCATAACCCAGTTGTATTTTCATACCTGTGGACAAAAGGCATGCCTGTCTTTCTTTCAAGCCCCAATTAACACACATGTAGTACGTTCCTAATTCAATTAAGCAGTGTACAGGTAAGTCCTTAGTACAACTACAATCCCCAAAGATTAGCCTCTCTGAAATGGGCTTCGCAGTCAAGGTCTCTTGCACATTACTTTAAACAGACTATTGAAATATATAAAGAACTGTAACCAGTAAAGATATTTGCAGTTATTTGTAAGCAATGGTATCACAATAGTGGAAAAGAACAAATCACCCACTATTAAGGTTAACTTACAGTATACTGGGTAGTGTTTGTAGCCTCTCTATAACCTGTTATAAAATTCAAATATAGCAAATTCACAGAAACGTTTTGGATACTATCTGATATCAGAATTATGCATATTATTTTTAAGGGACATAAGTAGTTTTATTTCTTGCTAATATAAAGAGAAAATAACAAAATTGTATTTTTCATTTCTTGAAAATTTACTATAATATTTAGTAATGAATTTAAATAATTGTTGGATATTTAATAATCTGTACAAAAGCAACAGTAGAATCCTTTATATATTTATGTATGTACTTATGTACAGTTTATATATCCATCTTATTTAAGTAATCAAGTTTAAATACCATAGATGTTTAGAACTTGATCTGTAACTTCAAAACTGGTATCTATCCAGTTATTTTTACTTCTACTGAAGTCATTTACTTTAATGTAGAGTCAGTCCCAATAGTTTATGTTATAAACTATTATTGGAATGTGCATCTTTTTTCATAAAAATTTACTCTTGGGAATAATCAGTATGTTAGACACTACTGAATACTATAATAAAAGAAGCTAGAAGGCCAAGTATTTTATATATAAATTCTCCATGGGACCTTAAAAGTATATCTTCCATGTCATCATTTTTTTCTTGCAGGATCTAATATTTTCATCAGTACAATTTAAAAATTTTAAATGCACTGAATGAGCTCTAAGTTCCCTTGCTTACTTTTAAAAATGTCATTATCCCAGTGCATTTATCTTAATCTTTTAGATTTTAAATATGCATTGTTTCTCAGACCCATAAATAACATATGTAAAATAGAGCAGTTTGTATTCAGTATGTTACATGATAAATGTATATATTTAAAATTTTCAGTGAAAAGCACCCAGGTTACAAGGAATAAAATGTTTTTTATACGGTAAAAATAGTTATGTTTCTTTTGTTTTTATATTATAAAGAATTTATGATAAGTCAATATAAATTCATTACATTTAAGCATTTAATTTTTCATTTGATATTTGTTAAAGCTCTGAGTTTTTTATACTAACAAGTGAGTCAATAGATTTCTAATAAATTTCTAAGTCTCATAATTTTGAAAAAATAAGCTGTATCTATATACACACACATATTTGCATGTGCATGTGTGTATATATATATGCGTGTGTGTATATATGCTGAAGGCACTTAACTTTCATGAATATATTCAACGATTTCTAACTTACCATATCCGTCATCTGTTAGCATAATAAAGCTATGAAAACCACCAAAACCTCTAGAACTTAATATTATAATACTGTTCTCCTTTATGAAGCCTGACGGGGTTTGGGCGATTTGGGATGGGCTCCCCGGAGCTTGACTCTAGCTCCAGCCTTTGGATGCCCCATGTGTCTTTCATCATCTCAGGGCCAGTGGACAAGCTGGAGCATGATTTTGGTATGACTTTGGCAAAAGTGCAGGGAAGCAGCCCAGTGCACAAAGCACATTTCAAGTTTTGGCAAGTTTTTGTTGTTGTAATGTTTTTTAACATTCAATTAGCCAAAGAAAGTCTTAAGTGGGGAATTATAGTACACCCACCTCTAATCAGAGGAACAGCAAAGTCATGTGGAAAAAGATAAAGGAAAGAATAAAGTACTGCGGGCAGCAGTTCAGCCTCCCAGCCATCTCCGAAAGTTGTGATAAAGTCTGGAGATAGCTCAGCCTTCAGTGTCCTGACAGTAACACTAACGGCCGCTGTCTTCAGAAAAGAAAACCAGCTTCAGAGGCTGAGGTGTTCTGTTACTGCCCTTATGGCTTTCCATGGTACCATCATGAATGAAAATTAAAACAACTCCACTCTAGAAATTCCTCTGATATATTTCCATTTCAAATTCTATTTCTTCCCCATCCCTTAAATTTTACTCTCTACATGATGTATCTAAGCCAGCATGTTCCTTAGAACTTGTGTTCAAATTTATAACAACTTCCTTTTTTAGTGTTTTATCTTGGAATGCAAGAACATACTATCTATAAAATTGAAAATGTAATTAAAATAATGTTGCCTATTTGTAATTATTTTTGGCCTCTAACCACTCATTCATTATATTCATTCAGGATACTATTTTTCTTTTCTAAATATCCTTTGTCTTTTCCTTGTATCTTTTATATATACTTTAATCAGGTATATTTAAGGCCAGGACTCATTATTATGTTATCATATCACATAATTTGGATTATTAATATTTTTTTCAATCTCATTGCCTCCTCATGTGCAATTTATAAGTGAAAATTAAACATCCATTTAGTGTGGAAAGACTATGCACTTGACCTTAGTTCAACAAATATATTTTTAAAATATGTTTAGTTTCACAAACTTTTAAAAATATATATTTTATTGATTATGCTATTACAGTTGTCCCATTTTTTCTCCCCCTTATTCCACTCTGACCTGCAACCCCCTTCAATGAGCATCCCCCCTTAGAAACTTTTAACTTGAAATAAATTTAAAAGTACAAAAAACTGTGAAGATAGTACAGAGATTCCCTACATACTCTACTCATATTCCACTCTTGTAACAACTTACCTTCATGATATTATACAATTATTAAAATTAATAAATAAACATTGATCTGTTAACTAAGATCTGTGGGATCCTTATTCAGATTCCCCCAGATTTTTCACAAATGTCCTTCTTCTGTTTCAGAATTCATGGCTGGATGTCACACTGTATTTAGTTGTCATTCTTCTTGGTCTTCTCCAATGTGTGGCAGTTGCTGCCACAGTCCTTGATCTTATCAATTGATTCTCATTGTCTGGAATCTCAAACTAAATTCTACTGTGTGGTTTTCATACTTTTGGATTTAGAACATCGCTATTGGATAAAAACTCCATATAGATAATCATTCAACCATTTCTTCCATCCAGTAAGAGTTATTTTTCATATCTGAGCTTTTCTTTGAGTTGCAATGTTTACTCACTGACTCAAGAATATGCAAAATTGGTCCCTTGGAGTATCATACTTGTCTTTTAACAGCCATCCTATTTCCATTTCCCAAGTCAGCCCAGCAACTAAAAGAAAAGAAAAGAAAAAAAAAAGAAAGAAAGTATGTTTCCCCTACAGAACAAGAATACAGTGTCTTTTGATAAATCCCAGAACTTTTTATAATTTTTAATCCCAGAAAGTTTTATTTAATTGCTCACCTCTTCCTGCCCTGTATTCTGAGTTGCCAAAGTACCTACCTTCTTCTCCAAAGGATGTCCTACTGCTAAAGTATGCTGATAATGATCATTTGTCTTTCAACTATCCATTGGCCATTGTCCTCATCATATTAACAGTGGGAAAAATTTTCTCCATAAAAGTATTTTCTTCTTTTTTGTATTTTGACATATATCATGAGTAAAGTTATTGTGATGACTGGATTTAGATAAACTAGTAGAAATTTTGCTTTACTTGTAACTTATGAACCATTATGGAATTTTAACTATACAGCATTATTCAGTTTCTAATTTAATTAAACTAGGAACCATATTCATCTTCAGTTTATTTTAAAACATCATTTATTTATATCTTTACCTTAGAGTTTTCTTTTTAAGTTTTCCTTTCCATATTATTTTTCCATAAAGGTCACTATGTTCTTAAAAACTTGCATACACATCACTGTGATTTTATTTTTCCATACAAATAGCAGAAGGTCTGAACCATGATGTCCATATATTTGCTCTTGCTGCCTGTCGCCTCTCTGCTATTTTCCAAGGCTTACGAGGAGCTGCCCCCCTACAGCTGCACTACCAAGCTTGTCATGTGCCATTTTCAGTTGCCTTTCACAATGCAGCACCGTATTCTGTTTTAACACTTAACTGTTAAAACATTATGCAAATAAGCAGTTTCCTCCAACATAAAATTCTCGCTTCCACATCCAGTTTGAATCAGCAGTGTCAGGCATGGGGGTCAATGCTTGGTCTACATAAGAAGAGAGAGGGAAATGAATGTGAAAATCAAACATTCTGTATTGAGCCATAGATTAAGACAATCATAAGAACTATATTTGCATCCTAAAGCATACATGGCAAAATATAATTATGTTACTCTTTCCAAGATTGCCCTTTTCATAGTCACTTTCCAGTACAGTTCTGATTTATTTGCAAAAGGGAAGATTTGGACCTATGATGTGATAGTAATTGAAAAATGTTATTTTGCTTCTCAGGATCCTCAAAGCCTATATAATTTGTGCATGTAATTAAATAAGTCTATAATCATTATTAAGTTATCTTCCTTTCAAAGCTTTAAATACTTATATATTATTATGCTTGGGGAGAAGACGGAAAGTCATTTGCAAAAACATTTTAAGACAGATAAAATAAATCAGCTTGCCTCTGTAACACCAGCATGTTTTCCTGGAAATTTCTCCCCAAACTTCTTCTCGTAATCATCTAGGATTTCATGACTCATTATAAGCATCAACATCCTCCCTGACATGTGTCACCAAATATTTTGGATCATCCCCATATCTAAAATCATCATCAATAATTAACATCAATGTTTCATTGATCTTACATGAAACCATGGGGAAAGTACAAGTACTGTAATAAAATAAGAACAAAGGGAAGAAGCCATCATACAGTCATCAGATTAGGAAATTTAAAATGATGTCCAACTCTAATGGTTTAAAAATCCTAGGAATATTATATCTCTAAACTTCTGAGACTAAGAAGGAACACTCAGAAGAGTGCCACAGTCCAATAAAACCTTGAGACACTGACTGTTCCCAGAAAGAGCACCAGTCAGTGATCTCACTGTCCAGGAGACAATGATACAGAAGTGACCCATAATGGATGGCTTTGAGACATTAGTAGAGTCCATTGGCAACACTTTAAGCATGTATATCAAGCATGCTTTAAGCATGAGACAGAATAGTACCAGACACAAGAAAGAGAAAAATAGCCTCTGGAGAAATATAAAAATATGAAAAGGGACTTGCGGTCAAGATGGAGGTATAGATAGACATGCTTCACCTCTTCACACAACCACGAGAAGAAATAAAACTAACCTCAAAACAATAACCCCCAGAAATGCCAGAAAATCAAACTGTATGGAAGTCTGACAACCAAGGATTTAAAGAAGTCACATTCATCCAGACAGGTAGGAGGGATGGAGACCTGGAGTCAGGGCAGAGAGACAAGGAAACCTGATGTGGCACAGAGAGGTGGTGGCAGTGTTGGCGGTGCAATGGGCAGTCTCACATGCTCATGTGGTGGAAAAAAGTTGGGAGGGATACCTTGGGAGGGAGTAATCCCAGCCCTAGACCAGACCACCCAGCCTAGGGTTCCAGAGCCAAGAAGATAAAGCTCCATAAATTCTGGCTGTAAAAACCAGTGAGGGTTGGGGCAGTAGAAGAAACTACCTGTGTCTTGGGAGAGTCTGTTTAAAGAGTCAGCAGGGACTTAGAACATATGCAGACCCACCTACTCTGGCATTTACCACCAGGGCAACAGATGGAAAGGCACCAGTTACATACAGGAAGTGGGTGAAGTGACTGGAGATTGGGCAAGTGCCAGGTAAACCTCCAGAAGCCAGGCAGCATTACTGTCCCCTCTCCAAGCCCTCCCCCAACAAAGAGCCACAAAATGGGTTATTCCACCCTGAAGAATACCCCACACAATTTTCAGGTGCCTTTTCTAATACAGTGGGTCAAAGCAGCTCTACCTAATATACAGAAACAAACACAGGGAGGCTGCCAAATTGAGGAGACAAAAAAATATGGCCCAAATGAAAGAACAGAAAAAAAAAAAAACACCAGAAAAAGAACTAAATGAAGCAGAGGTAGTTAGCTCATCAGATGCAGAATTCAAAACACTGGTGATCAGAATGCTCAGAGAACTCATTGAGTACAGCAAAATCATAAGGGAAGAAATGAAAGCTACCCTAAACGAAATAAAGAAAAAAACAGAGGGAACCAACAGTGAAGGTAAGGAAGCTGGGATTCAAATCAATGATTTGGAACATAAGGAAGAAATAAACATTCAACCAGAACAGAATGAAGAAACAAGAGTTCAAAAAGAAAATGATGAGAGTATAAGAAGACTCTGGGACATCTCTAAAAGTGCCAAATTCTGAATCATAGTGATGTCAAAAGAAGAAGAGGAAGAGCAAGAAATTGAAAACTTATCTGAGAAAATAATAACAGGAAACTTCCCTAATTTGGTGAAGGAAATACACATACAAGTCTAGGAAGCACAGAGTCTCAAACAAGTTGGACCCAAAGAGGACCACATCAGGACACATCATAGTTAAAATGCCAAATGTTACAGATAGATAATCTTAAAAGCAGCAAGAGAAAAACAGAGGGTTACCTACAACGGAATTCCCATAAGACTGATTTCTCAAAAGAAACTTTGCAGGAAAGAAGGGACTGGCAAGAAGTATTCAAAGTGATGAAAAGCAAGGACTTATAACCTAGATTACTCTATCCAACAAAGCTATCATTTAGAATGGAAGGGCAGATAAAGTATTTCCCAGACAAGGTAAAGCTAGAGTTCATCATCACCAAGCCATTATTACATGAAATGTTAAAGGGACTTATTTAAGAAAAAGAAGAACAAACTGTGAACATTAAGATGACAATAATCTCACATCTATAAACAAGGTGACAATAATCTCACAACAATCTAAAAAAATAAAAATAAAAAATAAAACAAAATTAAGCAGACAAGAATTAATGCATCTATTAATTAATTCTAATTAATAGACAGAGTGATGATAAGCATAGTACAGGAAATGGAGAAGCAAAAGATCTTATGTGCACAACCCCCGGACGTGAACTAAGGGGGATTGATGGAGGAAAGGGAGGTACCAGGTAGAGGGGGGCAAAGGGGGAAAATTGGGACAACTCTCATAGCATAATCAATAGAATATACTTACCATCATCAATGATAGTAAGGATGATTAAAGCTATCCTAGTGTGAAAAAAATGAAATAAAATATACTTACAAATAATAAAAGAAAACAGCAATTCAGAAAATGTATAAAAAGGAAGGGGGGTTTGTTGGGAGTTTGTAAAAAATGAATAGAGCAATGAAGTTAACCAATACCACAGAAAGACAGCTAATTTTGATATATTGTATTTTGTCCAGCAAAGGAAGTTGGCTTACTGGAGAAGAGATGAAAATGGCCTTGGGGAGTGGTAGAAGCAAAGAAGCAGGGAAAGAAAATATGCTGTGTATAGTCTTGTAGTTTGGAATCTGAGTTTAATTTTTAAAAAGTCAGGTTTCATAAGATATAGATGGACAGAAGAAAATAAAATAAAATTTTCTAGCATACAATTGAGTATATCTGAAACTCTGCTACTCTAGTATTTTATTAAATCCAATTTCAAGTTAGATATTTAATTCTAGATTTAGTACACAATATAAAATTTTAAAGCAAAACGAATTTAGGAAATGTATGTAAAGACACTGTGTAGTTATTCTTATTAATTTAATGCTGATGAACCTGAAGAGAAATTCATGAGTGAATCATCCACTCACTTTAGTTGAGTATTGATAAGAAATTAAATGTCTAGGTTTTCTTAATAGATAATAATAATCTTTTATGTTCATATTGCTAACTGTCAATCCCTAAAGTACAGTAGGTATGCGTACCTCTTCTTTACGATTCTTCCATCCCTACCCCTTTACTTGTCCCCACATTCCACATCCACACTAAACATAATAAAACACAGTTCCTTACTTTTTCTTCTTTGCTGACAACTACATTTCCATTCCAGTTACATTTTGTATTTGAGGTTTGGAGCATCCAGATCTTTCCTGATGTTCTGCATTCACAATAATGGCCAGACACTGTGTAGGCGACTACATAATAAAAATTTAGTTCAATTCAGATAGTGAGACAGGGACCAGTATTCCTATATCATCAGCTACCATGTAAAAAGAATCTCCTCCAAAATAATTTTTAATGATCATTGTCCATGTGAATTTTGAGTCGTTATACAAATTCTTATTCAGTGTTCCATAATATTGTAAGTCAAACATCACAAGCCACATTTGTCCTTAATGATACATCATGAATATTATTTCCTTTTGTAGTAATTTTGTGTTACCACCTATGTAAGTTATCTACTGCTGCACAACAAATTATTACCATAAACCTTAGCAGCTGAAAATAACAAGTATGTATTATACCGTATGTTCTGTGCGTCAGGAATCTGGACATGGATTATCAGAGCACCCCTGGTTCAGGTTCCTTCACAGACTGCAGTCAAGGTGTCAGCCCGGGCTGCCGTCTCATCAGAAGGCTCAACGGGGGGAGGATCCACTTCCAAGCTCAGGCACATGAACAGGGGCAAGATTCAATTTCTTTTGGGTTCAGGACTAAGTGTCCTAGTTTGTACTGGCTGTTGATTGGAGGTTTTCCTCCTTGTCTGTGGTACACTGCACAGCGAAACTCACAACATGCCAGCTGCCTTCCATCACAGTGAGTAATTAAATGAACATGAGGCAGTGTGCAGGGTATGTCTTTATCTCCTAGTCCCAGAAGAAACACTCCAGCCATTTTTTCCATATTCTAATTCTTAGAAGTGAGTCAAGAGGTGCAGTTCACACTTGAGGTAAGAAGATTACAGGAGGGCATGAGAATTAGATGATGCGGACCTTGGACCAGTCTCAGGGGCTGCCTACCACCACAACTTGTTTAACCACCCGTTTCCCAAATCCAGTGGCAGGCAAACACTGAAACGACCCAATGCCTCTGGCCCCTGGACCCTCCTCCCTTCTGAGTGTGGGGGGAACCTGTGAATGTGGTGAAATACCAATGCAGTGATTATGCTACTTTATATGAAAGAGTTGACCTTAAGAAAGGGAGATTCCCAGCACGGGCCTATCTGTATCACACGAGCCTTTTCTCAGCAAAACATTTTCTGCATTTGGTGGCAGTAGAGGAAGTCGGAGAGAGTAGACCTTTGAGAAGGGTTCAAAGCAAAGGGGATTATTTATTATTGACTTTGAAGATGAAGGGGCCACATGAAAAGAGACAGAGAGCAGCCCCCAAGGCCTGGGAGGAACCCCAGGCTCACAGCCAGCAAGAGAGCAGGGATCACCGTCTTAGAGCCACAAGGAAATGAATTCTTTCAACAACAAGAAAGAGCTTTGAAGCAGATACTTCCCCAGAGGCTCCAGATGAAAACTTAACTCAGCCAATGCTTTGATTTCAACCTTGAGATACCCGCAGCAGAGAACCAACTCACATCATGCCAGACTTCTGACTTACAGAATGGGAGATGATAAATGGGTGTTGCTTTAAGCCACTTGGTTTGTGGCAATTTACTATGCAGCAACAAAAAAGAATATACCCAAGTAACCAATGTTAATCTGCGGAGGCAAATCCTCCCTAGAGATTCTTTAGTGTTAAGACCATTTTATACAAACAGAAGCATTTGTGTAGCAGTTTTGTGTTTTCGGATTTTTAAAGCTATACAGTACAGACATGCATAGATGTATATTTACACATACAAGAATCAATGAATGTATATGCACATATACAATATATTAAATACCTTACATAGATAAATATATATTTAATTTTAAGTTAATCTCTGAGGATCGCTTCCTTATCTATTGTAGCCAGGCCATTCCCTCAAGTTTGTAGCTAGTAATCTAAATCAGTACATCTTTAGTTTCATGGGTGGTTGTCAGCAAGCTCAAAAATATTTTTATATTCATACTAAAACTGTAGTTATTTGCTTCACGCTCATGCTTTCACAAGTACATAGTAGAGTTTTCCAGGAGCTATATAAGGTGTGATATCACAACAGATTGGATGTAGAAGCGGCTAGGACAATTCAGGCACCTTCCATTAACAAGGACACTAGAGAGGTTTTCAAAGTGAAAACAATGCCACTACTCCACTGATACGTGTCATTCTGGAGAGCGTCATGTTTTACAAAAATATCATTCATCTTAACAGGTAGTGGATTAACTAACATTATTGTAAAATGAATTAATGCATAGTGATTTCATATTTTCTTGATATTAATTGTCCGTATGGTAAATATTGATAGGTAAGAGCTTTTTAAGTAAAAGCTCTTGTGGTTCTCAATAATTTTTAAAAGTATAAAGTAACCTGAGACGAAATACTCGGAAACTCCTGATCTAAACCTTTCCTTTCTGTTGATGCTTTAATAGTTTACCTAGAGGATGAATTACACTTTAGAGTGGGGTAGGGGGAGTGTTTGTTGATTTAGTGACTGTGAAGTCCTACTTTTTGTTTCAAAGAATTTTAGCAAAATGTAGAACCTAAAATACACATACCTTTGATGCACTAGATCAAAGTCTAAAGAAAGGAAGTTGTGATAGAAGAAGGGAAAATAATTAGTAGCTCTGTTAATCAGAAAGGCTGATCCTTTTGTAATACAACAAAACAGAAACAAAATATCCATGCATTAACACATGAAAGGTGTAGGTATCATTCATTCTGCAAGTCCACAATGAGGTGGAGGAGGGAGGACTTGACTTCACAGGGATCAAAGAAGCATTTAAAACTATTCAGAATATTAGACAATTTGTTTAGAAATGTATGAGGTCAAATGAGAAAAAAAAGGCGCTAACACTCATTATTTAAGACAATGTTCAAATACACCATGTTAGTGTTCTGATGAAAACTACATCACTTTACAGGGAGACAATCAGGAAAATCATACAAAAGACTTTAAGGGGTTTTTTTTGTAAATACAATTTAAGGTGGAAGTCTACATTATCAACTGCTTTCTTTCTCTTTGTATGTATCCATGCTTGTCTCTAATATCAGTTAAATTTGAAGAGATATATATTTTAGATAGTAGATTTGGGATGTTGCTCAAAAATAACAGCTTTACAGCATTGCATTGACAAGTGATTAAATTTAAAATGTGCGCTGAAGTTTCAAACTAGCAGTTGCTGCCTAGCAGACTTTTTTAAGCCAATAAAGCACAAGAAAACTTTACAGATGACAAATCTAAAAGTTCTTAACTTTTTCAGTCAAGGAACATGTATAAAGGACCCATGGACAAAGCCAAAGGGGAGAAGGATTGAGGGTGGGAGGCGGGGATGGGTGGGATGGGGGGAAGTGGTGGCAGGAAAATGGAGACAACTGTACTTGAACAATAATAAAATTTTTTTAATAAATAAATATAAAATAAAAGTTCTTTTTCATTTAACAGTCTATTGTGGATGCAAGGGAAAATGCATGACATATTTTTGAATAGTTGCAAGTCTTTCAGAACATGGAATTTTCAATTATTTTTAATCTCCAATTCCACTTGTTAATTTCCTGGTTTTATTAATTTTACGATGGTTAGGTAAGATTCTAACAATTAGGAAAGCTAGGTGAAGACTATAAGGGAAGGCTCTGTATTATTTTTAAATTTTTTTATAAGTCTGAAATTATTTCAAATGAATAGTTTACAATGTAATTTCTCTTAGAACTAGGTAAGAAAAAGCAGAGATAAAAATAAAATGAAAACAAATGAACATTTAAAATATAATGAAATGGATTATTCAGATCAGTGGAAGAAATTAGTTCATGGGGTTTAGAAAATGCACTTGCTGTTTAGAAAGCAAAAAAGGATTGGTTACTACATGATTTAAACTTACAAAAATAACTATAATTACAACAAGTATTTAAAATGAGAGGTAGTCAAGGTCTTTCTAAGCAGGAAATTTAAAATGAAAACAGAGACTATGGAAAACAAGTAAGAATTCCATTGAGGCTATTAGAAAAAACAAATAAAGTAGGACAATAGAAGATAAATATAAGGTCAACAGCTGTGAATAGGTATATTGAAAAGAATAAACATGGCAAATAAATTTATGAAATGACATCCAAATTCAATCCTAGCTAATAAATACAAAGTAAAATAATATTTACAGGCTAACTTTAGGAATTAAATTGGCCAAGATTAAAAAAGATGTATAATGAGACTATTCCTTATATGACTGATGGATTTGTCAACAGGAATGACCACTTTGGAGGGCAGTTTTGGAGCATCGAGCAGAATTTTAATGCACATAATCTTTCTTTTAATAGTTTCCTTGCCAGAAATTTACAATATTTTCTGCTCCAGACAGGACCCTAAGGATGTTTATTTCCTGGTAGCAGAAACTCCATGAGCAAAGAATTGTCTATTTATTCCCTGCTAAAATCCTAGAACCAGTGTTCAATGTTTTTATGGAATCAATGAAATGATGAACAAATCAATTAATCAAATGTAGCATGTTTGAATAGCAAAAGCTCAAACAAATGCCTATTAGATAACCTATAGTACCTTGTATAGTATCATGTATCAATTCTGGTTATTTTTTAAGGAGAAAGATCTATGCATCTTTAAATGCAGAATAATCTATTAACTACTAAAAAGCTTCACTCAATAGTGTGCCATCAATAGCACAGTTTTTTGTCTTTGCATTGTCCCTTCAACTAAAGAAGCTGGGCTCTTTCTTCCCCAACTTGAATAAGTCTTCATAACTTTCCAGTCATTCACAAATAATAAAAAGGCCACAGGTCATTTTCAGACAAGTGACACTGTTATTTCTGAATTAAAATCCCCAGTCTAAAGTCTTACTGAGCTCATCCTACAGTTTTCTGTCTGCAACTCCTTCTTCCTCCCAGCCTTGGGAGCATGTGTGGGAGGGCAGGAGTGCAGGAGAGGGAGCAAGTGTGGTCATTCTTTTCATCACAAAGCTTGAGCATTTCTCTCTCCTCTTTACTGTCTTACAGTGCTTGTGACTGCCACGTGGAGGGTGTGCAAGGAGGGAGGGAGGAGAGGTGAAGGTCAGATGCAGACACAAGCCCAGGCTGTGCCCTCTGACCCTGGCAGAGGCTCCTGCTGAGGTCCTTCTCTCTTGTCTTCTCAGGGCCTCTCTTGTACTCCAAATGGCCCTGGACCCACTGCCCCTCAGAAGGCTGCCCTGTCCCCCAATCAGTGGGTCACCCCTGAGACAGTATTTCTATCCCCAGCCCCACCTGAGGGTCCAAAAAGGCCATTACTCATCCCTGTTTAGCAAAGAGACTAATGAGATGCCTTATAGAAATAAACTTTCATATCCAGAGTAAAGGGCAAGAATGAAGTTTATTTGGGGCATTTTAAAGTATATGACAATAAAAGTGACATAAGACTTGATGTGTGCTACTGGAATATATGGAGATAAATTCTTTTAAAGCTATTTTTCTTCTTTCAGCCTCAGTCCAGTTCAAACACTTGTTAAACGTAATGTGTTTAGCCTGTGTTGATAGTTGTAAAGGCATTTGGACACTAATCCATTTAATAATTTAAAAACTGGAGAAATGCAAGTAAAAGTACTTTTACCTGTCAATTTATTAATTATTAATTCTAAAACATAGGCTTTTTAAATAATATGCATCATGCTCTATATAACTTAACATTTTATGTATGGTATTTTGATAAGGGTTTTATAAAAATAAAGAGCACTTTTTATAACATTAAACATTGAAACTTGGCATTGTGCCCAGTGGATATTGCTACAGAAGGAAATGTAGGATGGTATGTGTTTTTAAAAATCTATTTTCAGCAACACTGAAATAATAAATAAAAAGAAGTGTCTGAAACTCTTCCTTCTTGTGGACAATCCCAGACTAGACATCAACTCTCTGTTCAACGAGCTACAAGGGCATAGACTAAGTACATTTTTGATTTATAGACTGCCCTAGCAACATAGGGGCACAGATTCAATTAATTAATATAAATAAATGATCAATTTAAGAGCATAAGCATGCACATACCTTGGTAAAATATTTAGCAAAAGCGTCAAAATATAAAACAACAAAAATATAAGCAATAGACAGATACTCTAAATTAATTTGTAATATTTTTCTGTAATTTCCAAAGTGTATGCAATGAGTATCTATCAAAATATTTTGTTCTATGGATAACATTTGCAAAGATTATCCCTAATAGAGAAGGGATAATGAGGTGACCACGAAATATTACTAGATGAAAACAGTAAAGTTATTTCAAAGTATTTTCCTCATGTTGTGTCACTATTGATCCAAAACTAACTTTTAATTTAATAGACTCTAGAGTCTCAATGAAAAAAATGCTTCTTACATGAACGTATGTAGAACTCCTATTTCTAGCAGTGTGGCAGGTGACACACTCAGGACACCCTTTCCTAAAATGCTGGATGATATATTCAAACATGATTTTAACTCCCGAGGTAAAGAATAACTATCTGCAGAGG
This sequence comes from Desmodus rotundus, assembly GCF_022682495.2. Classification (NCBI taxonomy): domain Eukaryota; kingdom Metazoa; phylum Chordata; class Mammalia; order Chiroptera; family Phyllostomidae; genus Desmodus; species Desmodus rotundus. Next base: position 185,777,968 of record NC_071387.1, on the reverse strand, counting down.
TAGAATAACTATCACGTACCCAAATTCACACGAAACTGGAAACAAGATGTGGAAACCTGAGAGTGATGTTACTGCTGCCTCTGTGACTTTAAAATTGAAGGGCTGAAATTTGAGTCACCTGAGAAGGTAGGCAACAATGGCTATGCAAAATGAGGGCTTGGAACTGTAACCCCACATAGTTAGTTTTCTTAAGGAACTCTCTCTTCTGTGAAAGGGTGGGCTTTAGGGAGGAAATGAAGTTACCTTTCCAGAAAGAGAGATAAGACATTTTCCAGGCTCTAGGAAGAAAAAGAAACCAGTCTTCTGTGAGACCACCTCTCCACAGCACACCCTCTCACATCAATTTGCATAACCTGACACAGGTGAGCAGTGCTCCTGAGTGCTTTGAATGCCAAGCACATCCTCCTTGGACGAACACAGTCAAGTTTGTTCACACAGGATTCCCAGAGCCGAGCCCCACTGAATTTAAGATCACAGAAATAAATAAAAAAACAAACTAAAATAAACCATTAAGGAGAATCCACAGAAACAATAAAGAATAGAATCAGACACCCCCCCATTCAAACTTCAGATGATGAAATTTTCAGATGACAAACTGTAAATATGGAAAATGTTTTCCAAAATTCAGAAAGAATGTGAAAAGAATAATATATTAGTGGAGTGGTGGCAACTGAGCTAATGTATGCTGTGATACTTGAATTATCCCAGCATCAAATCTAAAGTTCAAAGTTTTATCCAAATATCATCTAAATCAGGTATAAATGAGACTCAAGGTATGATTCATCCTTAAGCAAAGTTTCTCTCCAGCTGTGAATCTGTAAAACCAGCTATGTGCTGGTTTTACAAGCTATGTGCTTCCAAAAATATAACGGTGGAACGGGAATAAGAGAGATAGCCCCTCCCCCAAAGGGAGAAATATGAAAGAAGGAAAGGATGATGGGTACAAGGCAAGTCCAACACCTGGCAAAGTGAATTCCATTAGATCTTAAAGGCTCAACATTAAATCTCTTTGGTTCAATGCTCTTCCCTCCAGGCCCACGGGGTGGCAGCATCTCCCCCTAGCTCTGGAGGGTTGCCCTGTCCTTAAGCTCCAGGTGCCATCCCTGTGTCTCATTGAGGGCCTTGCCCCTGAGCTCTGGGTGGGGACACCCTGGCCCATCAAAACCTCAGACCAGCAAGGCAGCCATACACTTTGAAACTAAGAAGGAACCATCCGTGGCTCTGGGCCTGTGCTGGGAAAGGTCTGATGATCTGTCAATCCACTTTGGGATCACTCTTGGATTTTCTTGAGGCAGTTCACAGCCAAGCAGATCCGTGGTCCTGTCTCCCAGAATCCGAAAAGTCCAACATGCCTGTTTTCACTTTCCCCCATGTTTTCTGTTCACTTTTGTTCATAGTGATAGTGTCTCTGTTGGTATAATGACATCTGTAATTCTGGCATTTGCTGACAACAACATAAATATAAAGGGAAATAAAAATTTAGAAGAAATATTTTTTTAAAATTTAAAGTACCTATTATCACAACTCCTATTCAGCACTGTTCTTAAGATTTTCAGAAGTGATTTTAGAAAGAAAAAAATACAAGTGGAAAATAAACCTGAAGTACCAATTTACCATAATTTGTGAATGCTGTCTACAGAAAATGCAAGAATGACTAAAAACAATTTAAATTAATAACATAATCAAGGTTGTCAATTAAAAGATGAGTATATTAACAGTAATAAAGATTCATAACCTGGAAGAAAAATTAGAAAAGTATCAAAAATATCAAAATATAATTTTAGAATGCCACTTAAAATAGCAATAGAATGTAAAATACCGAGGAACAAACATACTAAAGGTTTGCATGAATTTTATGAAAATTAATTAAATTTTATGAGAGACCTACAGCCAACATCATACTCAATGGACAAAAACTTAGAGCTTTCCCACTAAGATCAGGAACAAGATAAGGATGCCCTCTCTCACCAATCCCATTCAACATAGTATTGGAAGTCCTAGCCACAGCAATCAGACAAGAAAAAGAAATAAAAGGCATCCAAACTGGAAAGGAGGAAATGAAACTGTCACTGTTTGCAGATGACATGATAGTGTACATCGAAAATCCTATAGACTCCACCAAAAACTACTAGAACTAATAAATGAATTTGGCAAAACAGCAGGATACAAAGTCAATACTCATAAATCAAAGGCATTCCTGTATACCAACAATGAAACTGCAGAAACAGAAATCAGGAAAAAAATCCCATTTGATATAGCAACAAGAAAAATAAAGTACCTAGGAATAAACCTAGCCAAGGAGGTGAAAGACCTGTACTCAGAAAACTACACAACACTGAAGAAAGAAATTAAGGAAGACACAAACAAGTGGAAGCATGTACCATGTTCATGGATTGGAAGAATTAACATCATCAAAATGGCCTTACTACCCGAAGTGATTTATAGATTCAATGCAATCCCTATTAAAGTACCCATGAGATATTTCACAGATATAGAACAAACATTTCAGAAATTTATATGGAACCATAAATGATCCCAAATAGCTGCAGCAATTTTGAGAAAGAAGAACAAAGCAGGAGGGATCACAATCCTGATATCAAAGTGTATTACAAGGCCACTGTAATCAAAACAGCCTGGTACTGGCATAAAAACAGGCACAGAGACCAATGGAACAGAACAGAGAGCCCAGAAATAAACCCAAGTCTCTACCATCAATTAATATTTGACAAAGGAGGCAGGAGCATAAAATGGAGCAAAAATAACCTCTTCAACAAATGGTGTTGGGAGATCTGGACAGTTATGTGCAAAAAAATGAAACTTGATCACCAACTTACGCCATACACAAAAATAAATTCAAGGTGGATAAAAGACTTAAATATAAGTTGTAACACCATAAAAGTCCTAGAGGAAAACATTGGCAGGAGAATCTCAGATATTCCACACAGCAACATCCTCACAGACATGTCCCTTAAAGCAAGGGGCATAAAGGAAAGAATAAACAAATGGGACCTCATCAAAATAAAAAGCTTCTGCATGGCTGAAGAAAATAGCATTAAAATGAAAAGAGAACCAACTGTATGGGAAAACATATTTGCTAATGATACCTCAGACAAGGGCCTGATCTCCAAAATATATAAAGAACTCACATGACTCCACTCCAGGAAGACAAACAACCCAATTAAAAAATGGGCAAAGGACTTGAACAGACACTTCTCCAAGGAAGACATACAGAGGGCCCAGAGACATATGAAAAGATGCTCAGCATCACTAGCCATCAGAGAGATACAAATTAAAACCACAATGAGATACCACCTCACGCCAGTCAGAGTGGTCAACATAAACAAATCAACAAACAACAAGTGTTGGAGAGGATGTGGGGAAAAGGGAACCCTAGTGCACTGTTGATGGGAATGCAGACTGGGGCAGCCACTGTGGAACACAGTATGGAATTTCCTCAGAAAACTAAAAATGGAACTGCCTTTTGACCCAGCAATTCCACTGCTGGGATTATACCCTAAGAACCCTGATATGCCAATCCAAATGAACCTGTGCATCCCAATGTTCATAGCAGCACAATTTACAATAGCCAAGTGCTGGAAGCAACTTAAGTGCCTGTCAGTAAATGAGTGGATCAAAAAACTATGGTACATTTACACAATGGAATTCTATGCAGCAGAGAGAAAGGAGCTCCTACCCTTCATGACAGCATGGATGGAACTGGAGAGCATTACACTAAGTGACATAAGCCAGGCGGTGAAAGACAAATAGTATCAGAAACAGTATTAATGCTCATCAGCAGGCAAGTAGGTTATAAATTGTGATATATTCTTGCAAAATAATAATATACACTGAAAATTACTGCATTTTGGCCACATGCATTCACAATACTGAATATAACTTCAGAAGAATATAAGTTGGAATACAGAAAAAAGTTTGCAAAGCTTTAAAATATGCAAAAATAAACATATTGTTTACGTGAAAAATTAATGCCCTATGTAGGAAATGTTTCTCTGCAGGGAGAGAGAGGGGCTTCAACTGTGCTTTAATGTTCAGTTCTCAAGTGGAGGCTAAATTTCAAACGGTAATGCAAAATGGGTAAATATATTATAACCTACATAAACTTTAAATTTATTTTCCCCTTCCCTCAAAATATTTAAAATACATGCAAGAATTTAAAACTATTTGAAATAGATAACCATGAGTTGCCACTTTATCTTCAGATACGAAAATGTTTTAGAAGTCACCATTATAGCTATTATAACTATTATTTTTTCTAATAAAGAAACAATAATATCCTGTCTTTTTTCTGTGGATACTCGGTCTTTGGAATAAATTCTTTCACTGCAAACAGCATTAAACATTACTAAAATGAAGCTCTACTCAATATGCCAGGAAAGCAAATAAAATAAACTGTGATTTTGACAACTGTAAAACAAGAATTAATAATTATAAATTAGTATTACTTTGTGTGCAAAATGATATAATTGGTTGTAATTTTTATTAAATTTATATTAATATTTATGAATTATATAAATATTATCTATGCACTTATCTACAATTGGAGTTTAAAGTAACATATGAGAGAATAAACTGAAAGATATTAATTAAATGATATAATATTCCATTGAACATTCACTCATGGTTTTTAGCTAAACATAGTAAATATAAATCTGATTTTCTAAAATCAATAAAATAATGAACTATATTCCCAATTAGTAGTAATTCAGCAATATAACTGAATGCAAATTGGTAAATTATTGACTTTGTTTTTAAATATGTATGTGAGTTTTCTTAGTAATAGAGATGTGAAAGTCAATTTACAGTATAGGTTAGAGCTCTTATGGATTTACTGTTACATTCTATTTTATTACATTTATTCTGAACTTCAAATATTTTGAAAGTACTTAAACAATTTTGATAATATATGTTCACTTTTATCTTTTGTCATAAAATATGTGTAATCCCAAATTTATTCATGTAAAGTTTACCATATCCCTTCTTAAAAACGTTAATTAATCAAGTTTTTAAATTATCTTTAAAATGGGATAAATAGTATCCAACAGGATATTTCCTAATCGCTCAATATTTACTAAGCATGTTATATAACTTCTAATACATAAAAAGTATTTGTTGTGTAAATTACTTTTAGACTGTTAATTTTTTAGACCTGTATTGCCTAGCATACAACTGTGACCTCTTCAAGAAATGTTAAGAACTTCCAATTAATTTTGTAAGTAAAGAAATAAATGTTCTCTCTTCTCTCTGAAACAAAAGAAAGCAGTAAAGAGCCTGCAAAATACAAGAGGAAGAGGAAAGCCTATAGTCAATGTAACTAGGAAACACTATTAATTTTTAATTTTGAAGAAGTCCTCCCAGTGCCCAGTGGGAATAGGGTAAGTGAGCACACACAAGAACATGGTGACCTCCTCACCTCTCAATTACTGTGTCACTTCAGGCTGTGGAACAAAGCCCGTGGACAGGCGGTCTCTGTAGTAGCTTAATGACTCTATGCAGAAGCTGGGGAATGAAGAATTGCATGAGAAACAAACTAATATTGCCCTTTTACAAAAAAAGAAAAAAGAAAGAAAAGTCCATTGACGTAGGCATGTAAGAGGGAAGCTTGGTTTCTGTGGCTCCCTCAACTCACACACACACACACAGACACACACACACACTTATTGTATTGCACAGTGAGCCAAAAAACACCTCATTTTTTCTGGACTACATTCATATCTGCTAATGTAAGTCATCATATTAACACATTAAATAGAAAAACTTATGAAAATAATAATAATAAAACCTTCAAAAGGGGTGGGAAAATGACTTGGAACTGTTCACACATTCATGATAAGTTGCAAATGAAGACACTAGGAATGCTCCTTACAGTACATTCATTAAAAATCTACAGCCAACACCATACTAAATGGGAAAACAGTAGAAGCACTTAGTTTAAAGCCAGGAGCCAAACACAGGTGACCGCTCTGGCCAATAGTAACAACATAAAAATATGATGAAGACTGTCCTGTACAGCAAAATAATGAAATATTTGAGATTGGAAGGAAAAGTTAAACTATTATTGTTACAAAAATATATTTAGGAGAGTATTAGATACAAACTGTATTAGGAGATCATTAGAGAAAAAACTCATCATATATTTCAACAATGTTGTTGGTTGCAAGATCCATATGTAAAAATAGGCAGCTTTTTATGAAACGACTGTAACAATTAGAACATATATTAAATAAAATAAAAATCACATTTCAGTAGCAAAATAATACAGAATGTACCTAGGTGTAAATCTTAACAAATGATGTATAAAGATGTCTATAACATCAAAATTTATACTATTCTGTGTACTCAGAATTAATAAATGTGTGTTTAAAACCCACACTGCACAACTTGAGCTAGTTTTGAAGTATCTACTGATGCTAATATCTAAATATTATAAGATTGGAAATGATGGTACTCCCAAGATAGTAAATTAAATAATGTATTGCCTAATATATATTTAATATGTGATTTATATAAAACATGTTATTTAACTTAGAATTGGCATTGATAAAGAACTTTAAAAGCAGCCCAAAGACTCTACAAAATATTTTCTAACTGTCAATACCACTTTAGCTCCAGGCTCACATTCCTGAATATTCCCAGATCAGACTGACAACTCCTGTGATATTGGCTTTATCTCCAGCATGTAAGTGGAGCTTCCACTATTCTGTGTTCACCACCCCAAATCAAGTCTCCGTCCACCACCATTTATCCCCCCTATACTCTCCTCCACTTCTCTCCACCTCCCTCTCCCCAACAATCACCGCACTGGGGTCCATGTCCATGAGTATTTTCTATTTCTTTTCTTTTTTGATCAATAACTCCACCACCCTACCCAGCACCCACACTCCCCGACATCTGCCAGCCTGCTCTCTCTGAGTCTGTCACTATTTTCCTTGTTAGTTCAGTTTGTTCATTAGTTTCCACATATGAGTAAAATCATAGGGTATTTGTCTTTCTCTGACTGGTGTATTCCACTTAGCATAATGCTCTCTAAGTCCATCCATGCTGTTGTAAAGGGTAAGATTTCTTTCTTTGTTAATGCCGGGTAGTATTCTATTGTGTAAATGTACCACAGTTTTTTTATCTACTCATCTACTGAGGGACACCTGGGCTGCTTCCAAATCTTGAACATTATAAATAATGCTGCAATGAACATAGGCGTACATATATTCTTTCTGACTATTGTTTCAAATGTCTTTGGGTAAATTCCCAGTAGTGGAATCGCTGAGTCATAAGGCAGATCCATTTTTAATTTTTTGAGGTATCTCCATACTGCTTTCCACCATGTCTGCACCAGTTTGCATTCCCACCAACAGTAGCGCATGAGGGTTCCCTTTTCTCCATGTCTTCACCAACACTTATGTGTGTGTCTGCATGTGTTTTTGCAAAGATCCAAAACCGTTGATTGCCCCTAGGTCATTTGGCAGTTTGGCTACTGCTCACAACCTTCTCTCTGAACCATTTTCTCCAAGTGGAGTCCCCACTTAATGAGCAAAACTGCCCAAGTACTAAATACTTAGGCTTAGAAGACCATTTGCAGGAAAAATATATAAAGAAAGGTTTAACCATTGGATTAAAAGCACAGAGTTCAAAGGTCCCTTTTTAAAGGGACAATACTTCAAATGAGTAATATGTCTCCAGGTCAATAAATATTTCTGCAGTGTTTCCTGTTGAAAGGATATAAGAAATTCTATACCTCTGCACAGCATAACCTTTGTAAATACATTATTTGAAAGTCACCATTGAGTACTTGCTTTGGCAGCACATACGCTAAAATTGAAACAATACAGAGATTAGCATGGCCCCTGCACAAGGATGACATGCAAATTCATGAAGCGTTCCATGTTTTTTAGACAAAAAAACTGTGGTACATCTATGCAATGGAATATCACACAGCAGAAAGAAAAAAGGAATTCCTACCATTAGAGACAGCATGGATGGAACTGGAGACTATTATACCAAGCAAAATAAGCAAGTTGGTAAAAAACAAATACAAGAGGAATCTAATGAACAAAATAGACAAATGAGAAAAATAGATCCAAAGGCATAGAATCATTGAACAGACTGAAAGCTGTAAGAGGGGTGGGGGGAAATGGGGTCAGATTGAAAGAATGTGAAGGGATTAGTCAAAGAAGATATATGAAGGACCTACGGACATGGAAAATGATGAGGGGACTGATTATGGAAGTGGGGGGGGCAGGCTGGTGGAGAAAGACAAAGGGGGAAAGAGTGAGACAACTGTAACAGAATAAACAAAAAATATTTTTAAAAAGTCACCATTGATTTTTAAATTTAATTTCTTGTATATTTATTTGTTCACATTTCACTGAATCAAGTTGTGCTCATTTGTAAAATAATATTTTTCTGCAATAAAAACTCATGCACCTGGATACAGAACTGTGATATTCTTAGGTCCAAATCAACGGGGACTAAAAAAAAATTATTATGAGATTAAAGTATCTAAAAGAAAGTCAATCGCAGGATTGCCACCCGTATTTATTTTGCCATCCAATCATCCCCTCTTGCTGATTGAGATGTTTAAAGTGCTGAATTCAGCTAACAGAGAGCTTTGGAGGTGATGAAAGAAAAGGTAAAATCCAATGAGACTCTTTCATCAACAGGCCTTGTTGAGATCTTCTAACCATTCACTTAGGGTCTCTCTCCTAAGAAAATTGTTCCTCAGCTGCTCTTTCTACTGTCCCTCGCAAAATTTCTTAGCCAAATTAGCTAAAGAGAAATGGATATTCTAGTTAAATGACTAATAGAAAACAGTAAGGGACAATAAAAATGGAAATAAATGAACTATAAAGAAAAAAAAGTAATATGCATGTACTTTTAGACCAGTGATGCCTCTAGTTTTTAATAGTCCATTAAATGTTTTAATGAAAATCCAGGAGCTCATTTATTGGAAGTGAGTTGATACAGCTTTACATACTTATAATTCTATCAAATACAAAATTAATGGTTTCAGACTAAAATATAATGTAAACTGGAGTACAGGTATGAAGATGTACAAATGCGTACATGAATTTATATACTTGACTACTAAAACAGTTTTCCACACTAAAGGAGCATGGGAATTTAACCTGTGTCAAGGCAGAACAGTTTCAAATTATCCCACACAGTTCTGAAAGCCTTGGAAAAGAATATTCATTGATAGTTAGAGTAATAGACTTGTTTCTGGAAGAGAACAAATTCACTCTTCACCATTACCGCATTAATTTTTCTGAACAAACAGTTCTGTCAAGGAATGAGAGGACCCTAAAAAAACTCTTTCAAAAAATGGTGGAGTGAATGGTGAATATTCAGGAAAGAGATTCAATGACTGACTTTTATATTTACATAAATTACATTTCAAGACTCCTTTGTCATCTTCCCTGGTGGCACCTTAATGTGTTTTCAGCCTAAGTGATACAATGCCAGTGCGTAAAGTTCATTAGTCTCAAATGTTCTTGCTCAAAATTTACAAATGACATAATAGCATCACTAATTTTACATGTTCAGCTTACTTAATCATGTGAATATTATTTCTGAAACCATGGAAATTAAAACTTCATAAATAATTTACTTTTTTTTCTTTACAGATAACCTGAAATAACAGTGACAACTAAGTGTACATAAAATATTCATACTTTAAAAAATAATTCTAGTCAATTTACATTTACTCAGTTAGTTTATACTCCTCTGATCTTTAATTTAGAGACCATGTTGGATTTCAAGAGTAGAAATAAATAAGCAGGGTACTCTCGTGGTGAGATGGTACCCACAGTATATTCCATTCCATTTGGTATGTGTGATTTTAAATGACAGCAGAAAGAAAATATTCTGAAACATTTTAATGAATTATAAATGTTAGAATTCAAAACATTCATATCCCAGAATCTAATAATGGGGACTCTCAAATATAGCACAACCTACCTAGAGGAGCTGGCCACAGCGTGCTAACTTCAAAATGATACGAAACACATTCAAAGGAAAGCTTATGGGTTTCTAGACTATGAATTAAAAACTACTGCAATCAGATGGGAAATATATTACAAGGTGATGGAAAATCACACCTATGGTGATTCTGAAGAAAATGAATCTTGGGGAGATGCTTTAATGTTCAGGCTTAAAGAATATTTTGAAGATTCTTCAATGACTTTTCACATGAAAAATGTGAAGGGAAACTTTGAGTCACACTGTCTTAAAAACGTGTTGGTTTGTCTTAATCATCTCTATATCATTTCATGGGTCACTCATTAATCCTTTCATGTGCAGAATTATAGTAAAATAAACCTAGAATTAAAAAAATACTAAAGCTGTTACATTCTTCCTAAAGACCTTAATTATTAAACATGACATTTGATTACATGGCCAGATTAAAATAGTATCATAACCTAAAGACGGGTATTATTATTTTGCATAACAACAGTATAGAGGCCCGTACAGAAGTAAACAAATATATGATTCTGCCGGATGAGCAGAGATGGAAATTGAGAGATTATAATCAGAAATTAAATTCCACAGAGAGAGGGTTATTCATATATTTTCAAATTTGGAGTAATGATATATCACGTTTTGAAAATGTGAAAGAGAAAGATGCTTTTATTAAATTGACATCTTTACAATAGTAATGTTATAAATTATGTTTGCTAAAGGAGAGGGGGCAGGAGGATGGGAATTTAAAAAAGAAAAACTACATCAAAATACCACTTCCCATCTACCACCAAATTTCCAAAAGTCTGACAACATATTCTATGGGCAATGCTCTAGGGAAGCAGGTACATTTATACAGTACTGGTTTGAGTAAAATATGCTACACATAAAAAATAATAATAAAATACATTTTAAAAGTCCAGCTATAAAAATTATTCAGCAGAAGACCTATAAAACGTGCCAAGTGGATAACTTAAAATTTTGCCATGGTGGCAAGCTCTCTGGGACAAAGAGACACGCTGCCCCAAGCTTAATTACCACTGCTGGTGTTCAGATCCTACAACAACCCTTCCTTCTTGCCTGCGCTGCCTGATTCTTTTAGGTAGGCAGTCTCTACGTGACAGGCTGGTGTCTATGAACATTTAGAGTTCCTTTTCCAACTCACACACAGGAATCAATACCTGGAAACACAGAAAGGACCGCCTGCTTTAGCCTTCCAAAACTTATGCTGCTTCAGTGATTACAAGTTAATTGATCTTTTCTCATCTGTGAAAAACCAGCCTAAATCCATGGTGTTCTCTAAGGAAGCCAAGAGGAAAAGTGATCTTCTCTCTTCAGAAGTACATAGTTTAAGACAATCTTTTGAAAAAGGTTTTAGGTGTAAAAGTCCCCATCTTTTCAAGTATACAGTTAATTTTCTCAGTAATTTTATTTAAATCAGAACTTTAGAAGTATTCTCCTCACAAGGTACTTTTAAAGTGAATCTTCTAAGAAAAATTTTCTGGGGGAGGCCTATTCACAAGAATACATACGACTTAGATTTTTAATGTGTTCTTTCATGTCCCTTTTGTGGAATGAGATGAAATCGAGATGGTAGAGAGTTGTTCTACTACTGAGTTTGGATGTGAGATTTATGTATTTGTTTTCTTGCTTTGAGCAGTAGAAATAGAGGAAAAGCTATCAAAAACTTCTTTGTGCGTGATTTCACGTGAGAGAGTTTAATCTGAGTACCAGATAGCATCAGGCTTCCAAGCATCTGACATTTCTGCCCCAGGGCTGTTTTTAAGCAATTCCCCCCTTTTCTTACAATAGAATTTGGCATATAGCTGTCCATGTCCTCTTAGTAAAAGAGGGAGAGGAATAAATGGAAAACCATGCTCCCACCTAATTCAGTGTCAAAGGTGAAATCAACAAGACAAATCAAATTCTGAATTCCACATAGACAAAATTGACATATTTCACATGTAAATTTTGTGTTACTTGGAATCCCATACTTTATGAAATTTATATACATCACAAAAATCATGGATTAAGATTGAATTTTCTGTGAATTGTCTAAACCCTGATATTTCCCTTTGTATAAACATGTGGATATTATCAGTATTGGAACTTTTCCTTTAATAATATCATGGGGAAAATAACATTAATTCCATGATCTCTGTTAAGAAGAAATAACTCAATGGAACTCCACCCAGAGCCACATGTGAAAGACATGAATAACTTCAGAAATGACATCAACTGAAATGTTTCTAGTGATTTAAATATGATCCTTAAACAGAAAATGTTGTTTATAGCCAAAGACAAAAATGCCTCTGATATTTGTTTAAAAATATGTTTTACTTGTTTATATCAGTAGCAGATTGAGGGTTTCTAAGAAATTCCCTTTTAGCTAACGGTGTAACTTAGTTAAATTATTTGCTATTGGCTTTGCTTTTTTTGTCAAAGCATATGCATACCCAAACACCATACTTGACGATTTGTGGATTGAAATGCTGCCCTAAAACTATTATCTTATTGTTAGGAAAAGTGAAGCATAAATACACCAAATGACCTGAATTTGTACTAACAGACTGAAATATAATAATGTTTCTGGTATAATGTTCACTTTATTGTTCAATGGGAATGGCTGTTACCAATGAAATTCTTGCTATTTAGGTATCAGTTGATAAGTATTCATGAGAATAATCATAATAATTTGTTTTATGCTATTCTCTTTTCATGTTTGTTTTGCTTCAAAGTGCTTCACAAACATTCTCGAAATGAAAATGTAGATTGTCTAATGTCAGAGATAGAAAATATATAACAGGAAGAAATTTCATAAAAGAGTCAACAGGAAAGATTCAAGTAAGAATTATAACTTAGATCTCTTGAAAAGAAATTTAATTCACAACTACTTATAAGATGGTGTCACTGCCTATAAAGTTATTTTTTTGTTTAACATCTTCACAGTGCAAGAACTTCATTTACCAGATTTGCTTTGAATAGATTGTGCCACTGTTTGTTAAGGTTGTATACAGTAATAGATGCACAGCCCATGGAGGTAAACATTGTTTCTGTCTCATTAATTTATTTGATAATTCATGTTATGCAAACCAGCCTATGTAACCTTTCTTTAAATTAAAATTTTAAGCCCACCAAAAACACTGACCCCTTTCATGAATATTAACATAACAGTAATAGAATTAATGGAATTGTTTCATGATATTATCAGAGCATTCATAAAGTAGCATATATGACAAGAGGTTACAAGGATTAAAAATAATAATTGGCAATCTGTTCAAAACCATACTTAGCTTCCCAGATGTAATACTGCAATATCCCTGACTCCAGTTCCTAAAGGGATTAGGACACATTTACAGCAATTAAAAACACTTCCTGTTAGCTCATAAAAGGGTGAAAATCTATTTTCACAATCAACTGCAATTATTGGTCCATTATCCACTTTCCCTCCAAGGATTGTATGTAACCTTGGACCTCCTTAAACACAGGCATTCCCAACACTTCAGCCTTAAGGGAATAGCCATCAAAATGCAAAGACTACTTCCTAATGGCCAATCATGACATAAAGATAGAGCATTAAAGACAGGTTGCCTCAGAATGTTCAAGTAAGTATGTAAAACTAATAAAAACAATTCTGAAAATACACACCATAAAATACATGAGCAAACATTGTTAATATAACAAGAATGATTTGTGTGACATCCACATAACCTGGCAGCAAAGGAGAGCAAACTGGAATGCACATGTATGAACAATGACCACTTCACTGTACTAGTCAGTAGGGGCAGTAGATACTGTTGAGTGAATATGTGTACTGTGTGGCCGTCACATTCAAAATAAGTGAGTAGACCAATGAATATGCATCAAATTTTGCATTAAGCTTGAATACTCCTCTGCAGGAACTATTTGGATGATTCAGAAGGCTAAAGCTATGGGTAACTGGTGATTGGCAGTTTCATCACCGCACAACGCCTACTCATGCATCACGTCTTGTGCAGAGATTTTTGGCGAAACATCAAATCACCCAAGTGACTCAGCCTCCTTACAGCCCAGATTTGGTACCCTGTGACTTCTGGCTTTTCCCAAAATCAAAATCACCTTTGAAAGGGAAGAGATTTCAGCCTGTCAGTGAGGTTTAAGAAATTACAATGGGCCAGCTGATGGTGTTTGGGAGAACTGTGTGAGGTCCCAAGGTGCCTACTTTGAAGGAGACTGAGGTGTCATTGTCCCGTGTACAATGTTTCTTGTATCTTCTTCAGTAGATGTCTCTATTTTTGAGATTACATGGCTGGATACCTTCTGGTCAGACCTTGTATACTTATTATATAAATAGTATTTGGAAAAATTTGAGAAAAATCACAAGAATTAAGGTTTGGCATTGTGTACACAGAAAACGTAGGGAGTGCCTATCATGTGAAAGCACTGCTGGTTGTCGGTGCTGCGGTCTTCTCAAAGTTCAAAGCAGAATCCCACCTGCCAAGAGATTTAGTGAGGTGGTCCAACAGGTAATCACTTCAAGGTGAGATGTGTTTAACGTCCTATAAGTGGGGCACACCATGCTGGAGAGTTATAGCCACTTGAATCACTCCTGGCTGGAGTAACCAGGGAACATTTAATAAAAAGGGGAACATTTCATCTGATTTTTATCCTTCCAGGGGAATCTTCAAGTTATCTGGGTAAGTTAAATTTATATCAATGCATTTTCTGATCCAGGGCAGGGTGGAAAGGCATCCCTAAGATCTGTGAGCCTCTCTGTTTCAGGCTGGTAAGAAAAGTAGAGAGACACTAATCTTAGGAAGCATGCAGAGCTACAATTCTCAAGCCAAAAGGTGGTCAGTACATGGAATTTTTTAGTTTCGACAGAAGCCAAAGATTGCTCTGTTCCCCTGACATGCTGTACCATTTGACCTTCCTTGGGACCAAGTGACAATAACTTGAAGTTCAGTGGCTTACCTCTAGGAAAGGGGACTACATTCTCATAAAAGAAAGGAGCCACCTGAGTAAATGCTTCCCAAGTTCCTGTGAGTCATAGCCATTTCCACATTTCCTGGAATGTGATTCCACTGGTTAAAAATTCCCAAGATGTGAAAACAATCCGAGATATCATAGCTATGCATTTTGTTTTTACCCAAGAACTTCCTCTCCAGATATTGATCCACTGGCTTCTCATCTCTCCCTTGAGCCAGCTTAGTTAAACATCATTATAGGGCACAGTAGCAGTGGTTTCCAGCACACAAGGGAAGGCGAGTGTTTTTAGGAAGGCTAAAAATTCTTACTTTCATGGTAATATTAAGCTTACCCATTCATTTTATGAAGAAATATTCTGGTTAATCAAGCTTTAGTTAAAGAACCCTTTGGAACATTTCCTTCTTACTAAATTAAAGAAGAGAAAAGATGAGGCCAATCTTGCATATGTATTTTGTTTATGTCAAAGTAAAATACAGATTTCATCAGAAAGACTCTAAAGTGATCACTTAAAAGCTCCTCCTTACCAAACCTTCTACAGCAAACAAGTTTTTACTCTATTCTGAACTCAGTTCAGGAAGAAACACGTTTTACATCTGCTTTATTCTGTCTTCACCACTGCATGTTCAAGTTATTTTTTCACAACTTTAAGTACTAATGTTTCTCACATTTCTTGCGAAATATTTAAATTTGAATCACATGTTCAAATTATTGCACCACTTACATTATAATTTATTCAAACTATTAGTACCCAGGATTCCCTATTATCTGTCTAGATTAAGATGCCCACTATAACTGATGTCAAAAACTTCTCTGAATGCTGTTTTTTCTTATTTCTGTATAGAAAAATCCTGTAGTTCATTAAAAATTCATCTAAAATCCAAATTCTGTTCAACATCTTTGTTATAGAAATTAACCACTATGATATTAGAGCATGTAATTTTGCCACAATTGTAACATTTGTCAGAGTTTGCATTTTGTTACTGTCATTGCATTTTTTATGATTTCTACATAAATATTTGTTTATTGACTCAAGTATTCAAAGTCTGTTGGTTAAATGATGCCATCAAGTATTCTAAATTTTGCAAAGAAGAAAAAGATGAGTCAGACATGGGTATGCCACCCTTTCTGTTCATCATGAAAGATAGGACAGTTACATAGATATCTTTGCTGCGGAACTAAAAATACAAAGCAACATGAGAGGCGCAGATTTAGAGTAACAGTAGCTCATAAATAGGAAAAGGAGAGCATCAAAATAAGATGATGAAGAATGCAGTGGAGCACATGTCTGGGAATTTGGGGCTTTACTTTGTGAAATAAAAGGACTAAGTCAAGTTTTTCAACAGGAAAGTTAAGTGGTCAGGCATAGCCGTCTGAGAATGGCTGGGTTGTGGAAGGGAACTTGTGAGAAACTTAATGAGAACCTAGGTTAGGGACGCTCCCTGGAAGTAAAGAGGAAGAAACAGATCTCAGATGTATTTTAAAGGTAGATTTAGCTACACCTGGGTACTGATTGTTGGTGAGGTATTGGAGGCAGGGATAGCAATCCTGGTATCTTCAGGTCTTTTGGGGCTGGACACCAGAAAGATCTGCAAGAAAGGAAAGTCTCTCCGAAGTCAATACTGTGTGTCCCTGCCATCCAGGAGTTCTTCTAGGGTGTCCGTAACCTGTGTAAAGTCCCCGGTAAGAATCTACATAAAAAGGGTAGGTGGTGTTTTGGGCCCACTTTGTCTTTCTTTCTATGCATTTTCCTAGAAGTTTAAGGACAAATATTTTTTGTTTTGTGCAGAAAAACAAAAAAAAAGACACCTGTCTGGAAAAGATGGCAATTTCAGATAGTTCACTCAAAAATGAAGGTTAGTAAGTCATACATCTAAATTTTAGTAGAAATGCATATATTTCCACCACAAAATATGAGCAGGAATTTAAAATTTAGAGCTATGTGAAATAATGATATAAAAGAACTTCTAAGGAAATGCATGGAAAGAAAGACAAAATGGGCCAAAAACACCTATCTTTTTTATGTAGATTCTTACAAGGGAATTTACAAAGGTTATGGGTACCCGAGAATGAACTCCCGGACGGCAGGGACACACAGTATTGACTTCTGAGAGACTTTTATAGGGAGACTTTCAGAACATATTTATGATATTTAGTCATTTCATACTCTACGCCAAGGATTTTATGTAGGGGCTAATTAAGAGGAGTGGATTATGTGATCAGAAGTTTCTACACCAATTATTTTCTTGTTTCTTTGCAACAAACCTTTTTTTTGTCACAACGTAATATCTTGTTAGGAACATTGTTCATAATAATAATTAAGAAACTATATATGTGTGGTCTGTCCAGAAAACATCCAACCATTTACCATGAAAAATAGAAACATTTATTGAAGATATAAGATACGAGAAACACTGTACAAAGGACAATGACACCTCAGTCCCCTTCAAAGCAGGCACCTTGGGACCTCACACAGTTCTCCCAAACACCATCAGCTGGCCCATTGTAATTTCTTAAACCTCATTGACAGGCTGAAATCTCTTCCCTTTCAAAGGTGATTTTGATTTGGGGAAAAGCCAGAAGTCACAAGATGCCAAATCTGGACTGTAGGGGGTGCTGAGTCATCTGGGTAATTTGATGTTTTGCCAAAAATCTCTGCACAAGACATGGTGCATGAGCAGGTACATTGTTGTGATGAAACTGCCAATCACCAGTTACCCATAGCTTTAGCCTTCTGAATCATCCAAATAGTTTCTGCAGAGGAGTGTTTAAATTAACACAAAATTCATTGCTCCACTTGCCCAGTTATTTTGAATGTGATGGCCACACAGTACACATGCTCACTCAACAGCGTCTACCACCCCCACTGACTAGTACAGTGATGTCATCATTGTTCATGCATATGCATTCCAGTCCACTCTCTTGGGCTTCCAGGTTACACGGTTGTTGCATAAACTGTTCTCATTATATTAACAATGGTTGGACTTCTGGACAGACCTTGTATACAAATAGACAATGGCCAGACCACATATGACAACAGAACTCTGAGTCACAACCTCTTCGGCAGCCATCTTAGGAAACGAAATACCAACTTCTGCAGCAGAGATCCTGAAAGATGAGGACTTGGTCAATGCCTGCTGGCTTTCCTGATCTTTTCCCTGCTCCCTTTTCAAAACCCACTAGACAAAGCCACATATGTTCCCCAGACCAATCATATGAAATGCCTCATTTCTACTCAACCTGCCTCCAGCTTCCCCAGTCCATGACCCTCTCTTTCTCACACTAAACCTTTTCCACCCCACAGACTGCCTTTGAGTCTGCCATGGGCGGGTGATGGTGGCTGACTCCCCTCACTTCAGCAAACTCTGAATGAATAGCTCTTGTTCTCCTCCTCTGGGTGGGCTTCGTTTATCTCCAGAGTTGTCCTTGAGAAGCGATCTACTCATCCTTGGATCCGAGTCTCCGCACATGTACAGGAACCTGGAACCTCCCGTGCCTTGCTGCTCACGGCTGTCAAGGCTGCATCCACCTGCTATGTCAGCACCAGGTTGGAAATCTTCTCCTTGTGTCGGGCTCCTCAACTAATCTCAGGATGTTTGTAAATACTGTAACAGAAGACATCCTGAAATAAAGATTTTCCTGCCAGAAAAAACAACAAGACTGAAGATATTAATTTGTTCAATCAAGGCCCTCAACAAACTTGTTATCCCTCAAATTCTGCTAGCCTAACCCAAATATCATGCTGTCACAAATTCCTCTGGAGCCACTTACTCCTTGTAGTAAAGAGTGTCTTTTCAGTGTGCCTGTAGGTCAGGACAATCAGGACCTTTCTGCCTTCACCTCGGTGAGAACAACGATATACCTAGAAATTATGTCCCAGGGGTTTACTGCACCCCTCCTATTTTTTCCAGGCCCTCAGTCGAGACTTAAAAGATCTAAATTTTCTTTGTGAGTCTGTTCTGATACAGTATGTGGCTGATCTCCTATTGTGTTGAGAGAACAAGGAAGCCTGTAGAAGGAATTACATTTACTTGCTCTCAGCTTTAGAAGAAGACATAAAGTTATGAAAGCTAAATTGCAATTGACCCCAACAGTCCATTATTTAGGACGTGACGTACCTATGAAGTAAACTACTTCTCTCTCGACAGACTAACGACTACCCACACTTGTCCTGGGACTCCTACAAAACCACTGTGAGAGGATTTCTAAATGTAACTGGGTGTTGCAGACGGAGACTGCACTGCCCCTTTGTGAAATGACAGAGTCCTCAGTAAGAGACGCTCTGCTTTGGGAATGCCACAGCCAGGTCTTCTGGAACCTGAAGAAGTTTCTGCAGATGCTTTCTTAACTACAAAATGCTTTTTTGTCTATTTGAGTATAAGCTATATGGACAAATCCTTTTCCCTTTTGATGGTTTTCGAGAACCATCAAAAACCCATTGCTTTTGTACAATTCTATAATGTGTCCAATGTCACCCCAATAAATTTAATATAGATATTTTTAAATCACTACTATAGCCTCATGTTCGACCCACTTGCAAAGGCTTATCCCTTTTGTGTTAGAGAAATAACTACCAATGGAAATATGCCAATACCTCTGCTGAAGGAGCTCTAGGCTGCACACTTGATCTCCTGGTTCTCAGTCAGAACACACAACACTTCTCAGCCAGCTAATTACCTCTATGAGATAATTAAAGGTAATTATTTCCTCTTCCTTCCTCTCACATTGCTGTTCACAGCTACCACACCCTAAGTCCTGCTACCCTCAAGCTCCCGTCTGAAGAAGGGGACCTCAGGATTATCTTACACCCGTGAGAGAAATTTTAGTACTTCACTCAGATGTACAAAAGACCCCCAATGGAGAACTCTGTCCTAATACTCTTTGTTCATGATCAGACCTCAAAAGAGAAACCGAAGTTTATTGAGGAGGTTTACGTTATCACTAATTTAGCTCTTGAGAATCCAGGGCTCGATCTTAAGTAAAATCAGCCCAGATGGCCTAAACTTACTGGACTTGCTGGAGTTTTTCAATTGGCCAAAGTCCAGAGATCGCAGACGCAAGCTGGTAGCTGGTAGGCTTTTGGAGAAACACATGACTTTGGGACGCTTTGGAAACAAAGAGGTTTCTCATTAGCTAAAACCCCCATAGAAAATAAAAATGAATTGCAAGTTAGGGAATTTTTAGATGTACTTTTACTTCTAAACAGAAAGCTTAGGTTTAGGCCCATGTAAAGAGATAATACGGCAACTAAAAAAATTACCTATCAGATAATTATGCCAAACAAATAGTCTTACCAAAAGTTACGGTCCTATTTAAACCTGAAAAGAATGAATCTCTGGAGGCCATTCAAAGGGGCCATTAAAAAATACAATCTTCATCTTTGATTTTAAAAAGGAAGAATTGAAACATTCTGCTTATACCTTTCACTCAGAAAATCTTTAGCACTCCCGACATTGACTCTTGCTGGTACCAGGTGATTTCAAATGGGTGTTCACTGTATCTCTCATCATGGTATGGACAAATGGCTTACCTTCCTAAATCAAAATGAGTGGGGAAACTTTACAAAGGCAGCAGAGGTAATTTTCCTGGTCTGCGTCAAATGTCAACAACGCAACTGTTGCCAAAGTTTACGCATAGCCATGAACCAAAGATTCAAGTTCTCTTTGAGTACCTTCAGATAGGTTTTTACTCCGGTTTCATTCTCCCTGGGACTTGAAAGTGTTTCAGTAATTACATATTTATTTTGGGGATGGATTGAAGTATTTCATTTTTGAAGGTCTACTGCAATTACAGTTATTGTAAAGTTACACAATTTGTTTCCAACCCGGGGAATAGCAACTCTTATATCAAGTTATTGAAACACAGTTTCTGGGACTCACTGTAAAAGAACACTGCAAGACAAAAACTACACTGCCCCTATTACCTACAATCTTCTGGAAAGACTGAAAGAACCAGTGACACCCTTACATTACAATTAGAAAAATGTTCAGAAACCCTTAAACCCTTAAGCTCCATTGTCCAGAGGAATACACAAGAGTCTTTATGGCCATGTGGTTGACTCGCTTGGAGCTGTATCAGTATCTCTCTTTGAACTGGAGACTGGAAGACTTGTGTCCTTAGGGATTTCACCTCTTTACCAGACTCTTCCCTGCTGTATAAAGACATGAATTTGTTACCAGGAATTCTAAACCATAATCAGTCCAGTCATTAACAGGTTAAGGTCACCTTTCCATAACATTTCCTAAACAGTCTCTTTATAATCCTCAACTAGGAGATTTCATGTATTAAAAAGGACATCAGAGAAAAAACTGCTATTGAACTTCATTGAAAGGGACCTTTGAACACCTTCAGATGGATTTTATCCCCATCCATTCTCCTGGAGATTTGAATGTGTTTTAGTTATTGTATCTTAGCAGATATAAACTGTTAACAGCAAGTTCAACAGTGAAGTGCCAGAGAGTCAGTCTTAGGTTCACATTTCACAATTAAAGAATCAGTTCAGTATTCTACATAATTTGAGGACTATTCCAGTTGGAGATCCACACAAGATTCTCAGGATTCACTACCTTCAATCTTACCGACTGCCGATGACCAGCCCCCAAGAAAAATTACCTCTGGGACATTCTGATCTCGTCAAATGAGACTGCAAGTAATTTTACCTGATGGCAATTGCACTTGCATCTCCATGGGGGGGGAAAGACCTTAAATTCATCTAAACCAGAAAATGAGTGAATTTGTAATCTATTTATTAGACTTTAGGTAATCCTAAATTTAAATTCAACAACCTTCACAGGAATGTGAGCTAATTACTTGCCATCCAGAGGACACTAATAGAGACCCAAATATGTAATCCAACCAATGCAAGACATTGGTTCTGACCTTGTGTCATAACCATCTTTTTCTTGGATCTTCATGTGCCCCTGCCACGTACTACTTCTGTTCTTTGTCTCAAACTAAAAGCTCCTGAACTTGAGAATGGTATTTTGAGACTTGCCTATACGCAGAGACACACATCCCACAAATAACCAGAGCTTGGGATTCCAACTCAGACATGAGCTCCAAAATAAGGCTATTCTTAGGCACTCTACCTAGGAAACACACTGAGTCATTAGTTACACAAACAATCGGAAGAGTGTTTCTGATTGTGTGTGTGGGAGGGGGAATGATACAAAAAAAAAAAAACACTACAAGAAACTTATTACCAACTCTGGCAAAGGTTGTTAATGAGAACACTTTTGCCTTGGGTGGAATATAAATCAGTCTCAACTTGTTGACAAAAGTCATGATGGACAATCACCTTGCTCTACCTTCCGTATTGGCTGGTCAGGGTGGTGTCTGTGCCATTGCTAGCACTCGTGTTGCATTTGGGTCAATGAAACAGGCGAGGTGTAGCAGGCTATACGCCACCCTAAGGAAAGAGCTATTTGGCTCCCTAAGGTTGATCCTCATGCTTTATGGGATTTGTTCTCTTGGCCTGGGTTGGGCAATTGTGGCTTCTGGTTCCCAAGATTCTTACAATGAATGTTATTTGTTCGTATTTTTGTCATAGCGATTATGATGTTAGTTTGTTACATCTTTTCCCCAGAATCTCAAATTCCTCTGTACAGTTGTTTCTTACCATGTGATCACCAAAATACTACAACAACAAAAAGTCAAAGACATTTCAAAATAAAGTTGACTAAGGAGAGAAATGGACAACCTCCAAGCGGTAAGGATCTCAATCTTTAGCCTTCCCTGAATTGGCCAGCTGCTCACAAACAAGAGAGTAACCAAAGGGGGAGATTGAGATTTGAATGTACACATGGATATGTAAATACACAAACAGACAATGTCTAGACTATATGTAACAATAGAAGTCTGACCCACAACCTCTGCAGCTACCAGCCCAGGAAGCTAAACCACAGACTGCGAAGCCGAATAGTCAGGACTTGTTCGGTAACTGCCGGCTTCCCTATATGCGGACTCCATTTCTAACTCAAGACCAATTACTTCTAGCTAGTTCCCTTCCAGCTTCAGCAATTAGAATATACCTGAAGCCTCCCCCTCTTTTATTATAGCCTCCCCACTCCCCTTTCTGGCTTTAAATCTGCCAAATGCAGAGCATACATCACGGGCCAGCCATATTGTACGCTCTGAGTAAGCCCAGGCCCTCTGAGAAGCAGGTGCTAAAATGAGATCAGCCATAAAAGGAATTTACTGAGGGAAACACCTATTCAGAAAAATGGGAAGAGAAGTGGAGAAAGCTGGGAGCACGCTCAGATAGTAGTAATGGTCTGGCTCCTGGGATAGAGAAAAGGAAGGGAGGGAGGAAGAAAAGGAAGGAGGAAGAGTGAATTTGGACTATAGCAATGAGAAGTTCTAAGAAAATGTAAAGACAAGGTGAGTTCTCACGTCTTGAAGCAATGACCTGTCACGCTCAGCCACTGGCCAGAAAGACCCCACCTGTGGGAAGTGTGGCCTTAGAGTGAATGCATTGTGGATTTCAGAGTAGGCAGCTTTGGCCTTACCCAGTTACGCTCCACAAAGCAGAAAATCCAAGAGGTGTGTTGTGGGTTGAATGGTGTCTCCCCACAGTTCATGTTGCAATCCCAACCCCAGTACCTTAGAATGTAATGTAAGATGTTAATCTAATTATTATCTGTAGATAGGGCCCTGGAAGACCTGACTAAACGAGGCCATTGGGAATGGGCCCTAACCTCATGTACCTTTATTCTAATAAAAGGGGGCACCGAGGATGCACGTGCACAGAGAAGTGGCCGTGTCAGGACGGAGGGAGGAAGTAGTCATTTGGGAAGGCGAGGAGAGAGGCCTTAGGAGAAATGAAATTTTCTAGCACTAGGATCTTAGAATTCCAGCCTTCATAATTGTAAGAAGTAAATTTTTGATGTTCACCCCCGCCTCCCAGTCTGGGGTATCCCGTTATGGCAGCTCTAGCAAACAAGTTAATACAAGAAACATTTTCAGCGTTGTCATAAACACTATAAAATGTGTGTGTTTGTGTTGTGCATTGATTCATCTCATCGTTATGACACCCTATGAGGCATCACTTATGCTCCATTTGCATTAGAGCTCTGTATCACAGCATGCTCCTTCCTTATAGTTTATGTTTCTATATAATTAACTCCAGGTATTTCTCCTTTGGCTGCAATTTTTTTTGAAAGCATTTAGGATAGAGACAACAGGTGAATGCTTTTTTAAAAATATTTTTTAATTCTTTAGCGATGTGAAAAATTTGTAGTTTTAAAACAAGATTATTTGATTTAGCAATCCAGTTTGGTTTAATTCCGTGCTAATCTGTGTACCCATGAAGGTATCAATGTACACTAGTTCAGTGCGTCACTGTGCTCACTACTGGAGCCTTCATTCCGCTTTGGTTCCTAACATTTTTTAGTAAACAAAGGATATAAAAGTTATAATTTTATATAACATGGTAATAAATGTTTATTTTTCATATTTCACTAAATTTATTATGTTAAATTTGTATGGTTTGTATATAATATCATATAATATAAAATTAATCCCTTAATTTCCTTTGCTTCAGTGATGTTTCTCCGATTAGGAAATGAAAACAGCTAGTGGCTTGATCTCGATGTACTTCTCCAAAACTTCCTGTGATTGTGGATCTTGGGCTTTCATAAAATGATATCACATGCACGAAAGGCCATGTTCTAGAGTTCAGGACCCCAGTGATCTCTCACTACCTACCTTCTTTCTTTGGGCAAATTCCTTCTTTTCCTAAGCCTCTTTTAAAAATTTTCCAATCTGTAAAATGAAGATGTTGGGGTAAATAGCTCTTTAAGACACCACAAGTCATGGATCTAAGAAGAACAACCCCGCCCCCATCCTATGCTACCAGCACATTTTCTTACACACTTGCTATCACTTGGTAACTTCTCTTCCCACTGCTCGTCCATTAGTTAGAATTCTGCAGCTCACATAGCCTTCTTGATTTAAGCAGGAAAATATGACAATCTACACTAAGGATTTCTAAAGAGCCTCCATCAGCACAGGGAGCTCATAAAAAGTAAAGAATAAAAAATGATTAGATATGAAAGATACACTGGAGTCAGACACATTTCTGCCCAGTAAACCTGGCATAATAATATTTGAAAACTGTTGTACTTATACTAACAAATTAATTTTAAATATGGATTTATAACATAATTAGCATGTTAATATTGAAATTTTATTTGTTAAATAAGCTTGAGTCTTGATAGTTATCCATTGTGCATTATGTAATTGTAAATTTTTCCATTTATTCATTGTTCACTGGCATTAAAGATTTCAAAATCTTTTATGAAAGATACTGTGTCCTTTAGTATAAATTTTCAATTATTGTGAATACTTTTACCAATTTATATTGAAATCAAATTTCATATGAAAAAATCAATTTCATAACTATCATAGCTTTATAAGGCTTGGTTGAGTATTCATGTTAATAAGAAAAGTTTGTGTGAACTATTTCCTTTGCTTCCAGTAATCACATTTGCTGTAGAATTGAGAGCAGAAGTATGACACTAACTCATTTATAATTTGTTCTAAGTGGTCCTTTTGATTATGTTGCTTTTTGTGGCAATTTATACTAATAAATCAATTCTGAAAGTCAACAGTTCTATTTTTTACTGGATGGATTTTTTCAATCTAACCCAGAAGTATATTTTAGTCTATTTTAAAAGTATTCCCTCACTTAATATTTTTTTAAATTACTAAATGTGATCTAACTTAACTTTCATTTAATATCAAGATCTAGTTCAAATATATGAACTTAAAATATGATTTTTCAGATTCCCACAAAGTTCTGAATACTTTGAAATCCTTACTCCCAAGCCAATTTATATGGAAAGGCAATGGAAGCCAATAAACACAGTAGGATCTGGTAAATAATTCCTCGTTAATGATGGTAATAACATTATTGATGCCTTTTAAAACCACTTAAAGGGGACTTAGCATAAAGCACTATGCAAATCACCCCACTGTCACTATATCCTCACAGTGTGATGCGATAGGGTCGATACCATTGTCACCCTTAGTGGGAAAAGGAGGAAACTGAGGTCCAGCAAGATTTCTGTTGAGTAGGTTATCAGGCAGCTGTTCTACATATTTGAGCTGATTCCAGCCTGGATAATGAGAATTAAGAGCGATACTCACTATATCTATTGTGAAGCACATTTATCTTTGTAATTCAATTTGAGCCTCACACACACACACACACACACACACACACACCATAAATTAGATGAGGTATTATAAACATTAAAGAGGTTAGATTCAGTTTCAGTAAGTTTGTCACCACAGGTGACAAAACTCATGCAGAAGTTCATGCAAAATTAGACTGTCATCTCTTTGCAGACTAGTTCATTTTGGGTTTAAAAGAAAATATCTTGATGAAATGGGATTAAGAATATTGGTATTTATATACTTTTTACCACTTACTTAGCTCTAATGACCCTGGGGCTTCAACTTTTTCTGAAATTCATTCAATTTCATCATTATTTAAAAAAAACACTGAAATAGATCATTTATAAAGTTACTTCCCAGTAGCAAACTCTATTTGTATGAAAACTTGTAAAATACTTATATAAATGTTATCAAACTCACAAGATAATTTCTGATTATGTTACACTGAATGAGGACAATAATTTTATTCCTTAACTATAGAGTAGTAATGCATCTAATTTGATTTACACAGGACCTGCTACATATAAAACTAAAAGAACATAATTTACTGTATTTTTCAGACTATAAGATGCACTTTCCCCCCCAAATTTGGGAGGAAAATGGGGGGGTGCATCTTATAGCCTGAATGTAGCTTAGCTGGCTCACCGGGGGTGGGGGGCAGTGGTGGAGTGGGTTTTTTTTCTTATTTTCCTCCTCTAAAACCTAGGTATGTCTTATGGTACATCTTACGGTCTTCTAGTCTGAAAAATATGGTAATTGAAATATTAACTTCCTATAAGTGTATTACAATGCTTTCAATTTCAACATAAAATCTCCCAATGTGGGAATGGAGTTTTGCTTTTGATTATAAATTGCCCATTTGACCTCCCAATGTCCAAGAGAACCATTAACTGTAATGAAAAATGTCTTGTGGAAATAACTTTGAAATAATAGTTGTGTAAAAACCACAATCATTCCCAAGTTTATTACTCAACTTGTTTAGGGACCACCTTTCACTCTCCTTCTCAGGGCCCTGTATTAAACACCCCCAGCTGCCTCCTCCTCAGGACATGGCAGCTCAGCATGGATCAAGGCTGCACTCAGGAGAATCTGGATCCCTAACTGTCACTGTTCCCTGGGAAGAAGATGCTCATTGGAGAATGGAAGGGAAGGGGTCATTTATGAGAATCATTGTTATCTGGGCCATAGATACCAATTCTGTTTTAATACAGACCTGTTGAAATGTACTGTTGCAGCCCTGGTGTTATAATTAAAAACAAACAAACAAACAAACAGCTTTTGATGGGCAATTATGTTGCTTCCATATCTTGGCGATTGTAAATAATGCTGCAATAAACTTAGGGGTGCATATATTCTTTCAAATTAGTGGTTTGGGTTTCTTCATATCTATACCCAGAAGTGAAATCACTGGAACATAAAAAAGCAGTGATACATATATACAATGGAATACTATGTGGCCATAAAAAATGAAATCTTATGTGTTGTGACAGCATGGGTGGATTTAGAGGGTGTTATGCTAAGTGAAATAAGTCAGCCAAGAAATGACAAATTCCATATGATTTTATTCTTATGTGGAATCTAAAGAACAAAATTGAAATGGCCTCAGACACAGACAGCAGACTGATGGCCGCCACAAGGGAGATGGTTGGGGGGCCTGGGTGAAAAAGGTGAAGGAATTAAGAAGAACAGATTAGTAGTTACAAAACAGTTATGGAGGACAGCATAGGAAACATAGTCAATAATATTGTAATAACTATGTATGGTGCCAGGTGCGTCCTGGAAATATCGGAGGGAGTACCTTGTAAAGTACAGGGTTGTTTAACCACTATGCTGTACACCTGAAATCAATACAAAATAATATTGATTGTAAACTCTAAATAAAAATAAAGTATTTAAAAAGAACAAAAAAGTTAAAAATAAAAATATATATCTTAAACAGATTTATTGAGATATAATTGACAAACCATAAAATACAATCATTTAAAGTATATGGCTCAATGGTTTCAACGTTCAGAGAATTTCATCACCTCAAAAAAGATCCCTTTGCCACCACTGCCCCCCACCCCCGGCCCCTGCCCTTTCCTGCACCCAAGCTCCCGGCCTTAAGCAATGAATAGTCTACTTACTGGCTCAATAGAATCGCCTGTTTGCCCCACTTCAAATAAATGGACTTTTGTGTCTGGATTGTTTCACTTATCAGGTCTTCATAATTCATCTTTGGTATAATACATGTCAGTACCTTATTTCTTTATTGCTGGACAATATTCTATTACGTACATATCCAGCATTTTGTCAGCCGATAGACTTTGGGTTGTTTCCACTTCGTAGCTATTATGAGTAATGCCACTATAAACATTTGTATGCAGGTTTGCTTTTTGATACTCAAGATTTGGTCCTCTTATCTAGAGTTCTAGGCCTGTGGGTTGAATTGCTAGATCATATGGAAACTCTGCTACCACATGTTACACACAAGGAATGTGTGAGTATGTCTGTGCATGTGTGTGTTCTGCATGTTTGGGGGTGGCGCCCTATGGATGTGATAGGTTGGTTGTTTCATGAGATGAAAGGAAAAAAAGAGAAATTACTTAATGGAAATTAAATATAAACATAGCCTTATACTTCAACAACAAACGTGTTTATTTTGTGTTTCCTTACCCACACAATAGGCATATAGACATAGCATTTATAGATTGTGATATTTTTAAAAATATTGGTAAAAGCACAATTTGTAACTTTACTCTGTTATCCAAAGAATATCTCAACCCCAAACTCTACTTATTACTATTCTAATGAAAATACCTGCTGTGTGACATTGAAATCTTCCGCGTTCTCTTATATTATATGAGATTTTGAAATTAAACAACAATTACACCATTGTTTTCTTCAGACAGCTGGCAATCCATTCCCACTTACACGCTTCATTGGATAAGAAAGACCAGCCTGCCAATTGACTGCAGAATGAGCTGGAGGAACATCAGGTTCCAACAGCTCTAGAGTGGGCATGATGAAGCAGAGCTGGAGGGGTGGAGCACACACCTTAGGGTCAGTTTACCCATCATGGCTTGCCAAACTGAGGGGGAGATGTACCTGGAGAATGGAAAGTGGTTAGAAGACCTTTAAGGAGTTAATAAGGTGAGTTATTATGTTAATAAATTCACCATTTTAGATAGCAGATCAGTAAACAAATTGTATAACAATGCCATTCAATGTGAATTTCCAGCAACCATAGCCAGGCTTTCAAAAGATAAGCTTCTGTGTTAAATCCCTTCACTTGCCTGTTAGTTGAAAATGCAGATCCAAGTCAGTGATGGTTTTAATTTCACTTCCTCTCTCCTATGGTGTGCTGCAAAACCCTATTTCTCATCACCATTCACTTTAACTCTACTTTCCTGTGTCAACCTCCAATTCATATTTTTATAGCTGTTGTTACACATATATGAATGGAATTCATGAGTTGTAAGTATGAGAACATTCTGCTTGGAAGAAAAACTGAATAGCCTGCAAAGACACCTGTATCAGTCACCCTGGGATGCCATAACAATACCACAGGCTGGATGGCTTAAGCAAAAACTCTTCTTTTTCCATAGTTCTGGAGACTGGAAGTCCCAGATTATGGTCCAGAGAAGTCTGTTTCTCGGGAGAGCTCTCTACCCGACTTAACCTTCTTTCAGAGAGTTTGTATGGCCTTTTTTTCTGTTCACGTGCAGGTATGTATGTACAAGAGGATAAAGAGGGAGAGAGAAAGGAAGAGAGAGAGAAGTAAAGAGAAAGTCCTCTGGTTTCTTCCTTTCATCTTATAAGGTCACCAATCCCATCAGATCAGGGCCCTATTCTTCTGACTTCATTTAACTTTAACTCCCTAAAGTCCCATGTACAAATAGTAGCACATGGAGATAGGGACTTCAATATATGAATTAGGAGGGAACACAATTCATTCCTATCAAAACCAAAGTTGGGAGTAATTATACATAATGGATTTTCAACTTTATTAATCACACAATATCAGGCCTATACACACTAGCACCCAAACATTCTAACTATGTGCTGGTTATCTAAGTAATGAGACTTTCATGCATGCTGATACATTATTATTCATTCACCAGCTTCAGTATTCCAGGGTAATCTATTTCAATTTATAAAACCAGGATTTTGTTCATAGTTTAATCAAAATAAAATAAACTGATTTCTATCAGATAAGAGAGAACTGAAAAATAAATATTTTGTGTATTTATTCTGGTGTGGTGGAGTTCTACACCAGATATGCTTGAGTAGGTTCAAGAGGGAGAATATTGGGACTACATCAAACCAAAAAGCTTCTAAATCACAAATGGACCCAGCCACAAAATGAAAAGTCAACCTAAAGAGTGAGAGGAAATCTTTGAAAACCATACTGGTTTGTGTGTCTTGTAGAAAACATTACATTTGTGGAGATAAATCATGTCTGATTTGGAGAAAACATCTACTCAATCGCTGCTGGATTCGCAAGACAAACCACCTCTGATGAAACTGCCACCAATACTCAGAAACAGCTGTGTGGTCATGTGCTTCCCTTTTATCAACAAATTTAAACCACTTACTATTAACAGAACTTCAGTGGTATTCTGGTTTTTAAAGATGAGGTTGATGTATCAAATTTCAGGCTGCAATTTACAATCTTAACAGCAAATCATTAGTGTTTGTACAGAGATCTTCTGCTGTTATCAGCACATTAAAAAACTTTGCATATTCTCTTTGACTGGCGACAGATAATGTTATTCAACAAGTGCCTTCTATTATTTAGTGGTGGGTCTAGCATGTAATAGGGTATATATCAGTATCAGTGTTGTATTTCTAAAGTATACTTGAATTCACCTACAAGTTTTTACTTGGAAATAAATTACAATTAAAACATAAACTTGTGTCTGAGGTTTCATCCTAACTCTTGGGACTTTGGACAAATAATTTATCCTCTTCAAGCTTCAGATAGAAAATAAGGAAGATTACTCAGTTGATTTACATCATCTTTTTTTAATACTTTTAAATTTTATTCCCGTTCAAGTACAATTTTCTGCCTTTTCCTCCCACCTCTCCCCGACCCCAACCCCAGCCATCCCCACCTCCCTCCCCTGATTCCACCCATGCTTGGTTTTGTCCATGTGTCCTTTATAGTTGTTCCTGAAAACACTTCACCCTTTTAGATAAAACATTCTATGCTTACCAAGTGAATTTTAAAAAAATATTTTTTTTCGGGCCACAAACACTTTGATTAGACTCATTTTTTTAAAAAGAAAGTTTTCTGTTAAATGGCATTGCTGAAAAAAATAATACTTTAATTCAACCTCCTTCCCTTTCAAAAAAGAATCATAAACAATAACTCACCACATAACACGTATTTTGAATTTATGAAAATGACAGGCTAACACGAAAAAGTCATGATCAGCCAGAAACACACTTGCCGTGTCTGTATCTTGCTGTCTTGTGATATAAACAGGAACTGAATGGGGTGAGGCTCACATGAGCCCCCAGTTATCAGCTTTGAATAAGAAGCTTGGAGTACAAAATCTTTGGCAACTTCAAACATATTTATATATCTTTACACAGAATTTTCCCAAATGCAGGGAGGAAAAGGATGACTCAGTGTGTTATGGAGGTACTGTCAAGATTCTGAGAAAGGAGGTTAAAACAGTCAGGCGCATAACGAAGGTGCGCTGACACGGGTCCCTTCATTCCTGTGGCACAGTGGATTTCCAAGATGGCCATACCAATACTTTATCCCATCCCCCACCTCTTCTTACTGTGGACAGGCATTCCTTCCACATACAGGTTCCATCCATTTCCTCCCACTGAAACCGAAGGGGCTTCTGACTCCCCAGACCAATGGGGTACAGCCGAAATGATGCCATTTACCTTCTGAGGCAAGGTCATTCATGAAGCCCAGGTTCCTGGCCCTGGCCGGGTAGCTCAGTTAGTTAGAGCTTTGTCCGGATATGCCAAGGTTGCAGGTTCGTTCCAGGTCAGGGCACACTCAAGATGCAAGCAATGAATGCATAAATAAGGGAAACAACAAATTTGTGTTTCTCTTTCTCTTCTTTCTCCTTTCCTTGCTTTCTCTAAAAATCAATAAATAAAAATTTAAAAAATAAAATAAAATCAAGAAGTAAAAAAAAATGTTTTTAAAATAGTACAGTTTCCCTGGTTCTCTCACATGCGCACCCTTTCTCTCTCATTCTCCCGTGTTCTCACCCTCACTCTACCCGAGGAACAGCCACTGCCGTGTGATGAAGCCCTTTCTACATACACAGAAACCAGTTGGATGTGTCCTAGCTGACCGTGCCAGCCGAGGTTTCAGCCAACAGCCAGCATCACACACAATGCCTGGATGAATAAGCCTCCAATTGTCCAGCCCCCAGCCTCAGGCCTGGAGCAGAGACCAGGCGTCCTCCCTGAGGCCCCTTCAGTTCCTCACCTGCTGACACTGTGACAGGTCAATAAAGGATTAGTGTTTTTAGCCAAAGAATGTTGTGACAATTTGCTATACAGAAAAGGGCATCTTCACTGATGGAACTTTTAAAATGGACAATTCCCCACCCTAAACACCACTCCTACTTATGTTGACTGCCTGGAATTAAATCCAATTTCAGTTCGCAAGCATAGACTAGGGTACACCCCACACACTGTGATCAGATCAAACTCTGAGATGACGATTGATATAATAAATGTCCTGATAGCTCTGATAGTGGGCAAAGCAACCATGGGCTCATTATAGTGAGACAGCTAAAGTCATAATACATGTCTTAGATTTGTTGTCAAATGCCAGGTGAAAACATCTATTTTCTGAAAATGGTAGCACTTAATTTAAATTATATTGATACAAAGTAATAAGCCCATTATAGTTATTAATGTGAATAAATGTAATATAAATGCTTCATTGCTTGCACTTTTTGCCATTCTCACTGGCCCTCTTCAGCCACTACTGTGGTAGCAGCCTGTGATCACACATCACATAGTTGCCCACCAGGGGTCCACTTCATGGAAAAGGAGGCACAGGAAGAGGCCCGTTTTCATGGAATCAACTAGTCTTATCACATTCCTCCCTATTCAGGGGTGGTAGGTCAGAGAGAGTGACAGGAATGTCTTGGTAGGAGCACAGCTGGAGTGCCAGCTCAGAGGTGACATGTTCTCAAGACACCAGTCTACACTCGGAGTCAAAGGCCTTTATATATTTCTGTGTCCCTGAGAGGAACACATGGGTCAGGAACCAATGGGTAAAAACAGAATGGTCCCACTTTACAAAGTGAGCTCTCTGCCCCTGTGGTGCTGGGTGTCTGAAGGTTTAGAAGCTCCTGTCCCCAAAAGAAGAACACTTGTACCTGGGGACACAGCCAGTCATCCCTGTGCCCTGGCTCTTTGGGCAAGAAGAGAAGTGTATTTGTTTCCTAGGTTTGCCATAACAAATTACCACATGGGGAGGGGGTGACAAACAGCAGAAATGTGTCCTCTCACAGTTCTGGAGTCTAGAAGCCTGAAACCAGAGTTCTGTCCCTCACTGGAGCTTTGTGCCCCCTGAGGCTGCAAGGAACAACCTCTCCTGGCCTCTTCCTCGCTTTGGATGGCTCCATGCAGCCTCTGGCTGGTAGCTGTGTTGCTCCAGTCTCTGCCTCCCTCCCCCTATGGCCTTCTCCTTGTTCCTGTCTGTGTGTCCTTTCCTCTTCTTTACAAGGGTATCAATCATTGAATTTAGGGTCCACCCTAGCCCAGTATAACCTCCTCTTACCTTTTGCTTCCATCTGCAAAGACTCGGTTTCCAAATAAGGTTACATCCTGAGGATCTAGGTGGGCATGAATATTGCATTTGGGGACACTATTCAACCCACTATGAGGAGTCACTATCCCGGCAGGGGTCACTGACTTTCATCATTAGGAGGTTAGTGAATATGTTACACAATGGGAATTGGGAGGAACATAAAAAATATTAGGAAATCCATAAATACAGAAACTGTGATTTTATTAATACATTGTGAATATTGATATTTTCTCAGATATATTTAACTCTGTTTTTTTCTATTGACATAAAATTTACATTCAGTAAAATTAGTTTGGAGTTTACAGGTATGTGAGTTTTGACAAAATCATTGGAAAAATTTGCAGCTCAAAGGAAAATTTAAATTCTATTACATAAGATTATATAAGAAAAACACCACTTTGTCCTTCAAAATAATCTTTGCCAATCATGTAGTCTTCACTCTAGCTACACATAGTATTTCAAGGCAGGAGAATCATATTTCATATTGGCAAAGCTTGCAAAAGCAATTCTCCAAATTACAGAGAATTGGTGTTAGAAACTGCATCCACAAATGGGGTCAAGATCATAGTTCTACAAGTGTTAGTAGTTTATCCTCTTACTTCAGCACAGCTGTGTTTCAGTGCCATAAATACATTCCCTCTGCTCACAAATGAAAGCTTTGTCAACAAGTTGTATGACCCCAATATCTTCAAAATAATGTGAACATCCTCTGGCACTGGCCATATTAGTGATGTGCTCATAGTCATCAATGGAACCTTAAAACCAGCCCCTTCCGGTGCAAAGCACAGGAACCAATATACCTACAAGTTAGTTGATAAGCTGCCAAGGTTCTCTATAGCAGAATTATTGATCATTCATAGTATGATAATTATTTATAGGTGCAGATATGAATAAGGTATGAAGAGTGATGTTTCTTTAAAACAATTCTGTAGGAAAAAAAAGTGTGAATAGAGTTAGTGGTTACTAGAGTATGTCTAAGGGTTTTTTCTGTTTTGTTTCATTGTGTTTTTTAACTCTGAAAATCCCAGAGTTTATTTTTTCAAGTCCAAAAGAGAAATGAAAACAGTAACAACAGGTCATGTTTCAAAGTCCCTCTCACCACGGACTTGATAGGCACATACCACCTGTGTGCCTGGTTACCCGGAGTACGGAACCCCTCACTCCCAGCATGCAGTGCGATACACACATTCCTGATGTTCGTTTCCTTCACTCAACAAGTAAAGACACTTTTTGAGATTCTAGGAACACAAACACAAATGCATGGGGCGTAATGTTAAAAATCTAAAGTATACATATAATATATATAGTTAGTTGGAATTTTTAATTTGTTAAAATGCAGGATTTTACTGAAGACACCAAGAAACACTTTGCTAAAGGGGGGAAAAAAAATAGAACTCTGGCCTGGATCTGAAAGAAGCATAGGGGTTGGTTTAGGCAACCACATCGGATGGAAGAGACACTAAGGTGAGGAAATAAATTCTATACAAAGAGAAATGATGAAAAAGAGCGCAGAAAATTGTGACCCCATAGTGCAAAATCTAATAGGAAAATCGTATGCAGAACATCATATATCATGGTAAAATTTTCCAAGTATTAACATTCAGTGCAATGAGATAAAAAAAAAGGATATAAGATTTCAAAAAGGACGACACCAAACACCAATTATTTGTTCACAATATAATTGTCTATCTAGAGAGTCAAAGGGAAAATCCACAAGTTATTAGAAGTGCTGAGAGAATCTAGCTAGGCCGCTGCCTCGTGCTGACTCTGTGTGATCCGTGGTGCTGGGTAAGCTTCCCTCTCCTAAATCTAATCCTCCCTCTGTTCACTATTTCCTGTTCTCACCACATTATCTGGCCGCTAAAACTTAATTTTCACGTATGGATTTTTATTTGCATATCCTCTTTACTCTAACTTTCTGTATATCAGGTGACCATTTGTCAGATTTACGGCTCCATTTTTCTCTTAGACAGAAGTGAAGTTATCACGCCCTAACTTGTAAAGACATGTGTGCCATTTATTTGACTTCCCTAACAATGTATACCTTGTTTCTTACGTCAGATACCTTTAATAGAGTTCCCCCTCGGGACTACGGCTCTGCAAATTCTACATTTCACCGCAGCTGGGGGAGGAGATATCCCAGTGAAGATTCAACTTCACAGAACTGAAGCAGGTGTCCACTCCTCAGTGGGCAGCACTGCCCCACGTCCAACAGGGTCTGTTCTAATCTCGTGGGTTTATCAGAATTTTCCAACCAGGTGAATGACACATTAAAACCTTTCAATATTTAAGAATAATCAATAACCTAGTATAGAAAACTATACTCATTCTCCATCATGCAGAGATGTTCTGTCTTGTTTTGGGAGTCCCCAACTGCTTCCTATGCATGAGGTTCAGAAGCCTCATCTCTTTCTTTAGGGTTTAGTGATCAACATGAGAGAAAACAATTAAATTTGTGTACAACATATTTTCGTGTACACTGTCCTTGTGTACGGGGGCTGTCATAACAAAGTACCGCGGGCTAGGGGCCTAAACAACACAAGAAACATATTTTCTCACAGTTCTCGAGGCTGGAAATCAGGGATCAAGATGTCAGCAGTGTGGTATTCTTCTGAGTCCTCTCTTCTCAGCTGGAGACAGCCATTTTCTCCCTCTATCTTCTGGTGGTCTTTCCCCTGTGTGTCTGCGTCTTAATCTCCTCTTCTTGTAAGGACACTAGTCCAACGGGACTGGGGCTCAGCCCAATGACCTCATTTTAACTTTAATTACCTCTCTAAAGACCCTATCTCCAAATGCACTCCCTGGGGGTTTGAACTCCAACATATGAATGAGGGAAACGCAGTTCAGTCCATAACACACACCAAGTAAACATCCCCCGAATATCTTGTATTGTTGACTGATTCCTACACACTCTGCAGACTCGAGGTTCTGGTCTACCGCATGTTTCCCAGTATGTTTTGTTCACGATCTCTGGAAAAGGACCAACAATGATTACAGATCTTACGGTGCCCAAGGTATGACCAATACATGGTAACTATTTTGTGTTCAGGATGGTTCTCAGTGACCCTTCAGCACTCCCATCCAATTTGGTAAATTGAATTTGGCTTCAAATTTCAAAGGTTGACACTTTGGGGGCTTTTAATTCAGATGAATCACCATATGAATGTGGTATGTTTTTATATCTATATGGATTTATCATGACAAGAAACACGAGGTCTGGGTGATAAAGCAAAGCAATCAGGGCAGGTTCCCCACGCCCCGATTCTCCCTGGGGCAATGAAATATTGGCTGATATCTCCTGCACATGCAGGAGAGTAACCTCAAAGTTCTGAAACTCAGAACATACCTAGGGTGGCCGTTCTATCACATCCCCTCTCCAGAGATTATATTAAGGCAGAGAGAGAGGGACTTTGGCTCTGGGCTGTAAACAAATTGCCTCTAGGGAGAGGAGCAGAAGGTCTCTAACCTGGACTGTAATCTAAGAGTTCCAGGAGAGTACAGAATCTCTACCTTCCCAGGAATGCTTTCTATTCAAGCAACCTTTAACCCAGGGTGCCAATAACTTTTGCCCAGAAAGCTCCTATTATGCTTAGTCATGCCATGGAGAATTCTTACCCAACCCAAAATGCCTTCCCATATGACCACCAGCCACTGACATGGTTGGGAACATTGCCAGGTTTTGAAGCAGCATCACCTTACTGAGCCCAAGGATGATCTCAGCATCTCTGTCAGCACTTCTACTTTTGCCCACATTTAGTCGGTTTATATTACATTGTTTCCCGACAGAAGGAAAAGTCGGGGGCTCCAACTTAGTGCTACAGTACAAGCAGCGGAACTAACATAGCTACTGTCTTAGTCAGGACGGGCTACTGTCACAAATTACTGTAGACCAGGTGGCTTAAAAAACAAACATGTATTTCTCCCAGCTCTGGAGGCTAGATGTCCAAGATCAGGGTGCCAGCATGGTTGTGTTCTTGGTGAGGACCTTCTTCCTGGTTTATAGGTGGCGGTCTTCACACTGTGTCCTTGCAATGCAGAAAGAGAAAGCAAGCTGTCAGTCCTCTTCTTATGAAGCTCTGATTCCACTCAGGAATCACTCAGGAGGACGCCACTCTCAAGACTCGATGATGTCCCAAAGGCCCCTTTCCCTGATACCACCCCATTGGGATTAGTGTTTCAACAAGATTTTTTTCCCGCCTCCTCTAGCTGCAGGAAATTTTTCACCGCAGTTGACTATGGGTAACTAAACCCACAGAAACTAAAACTGCAGGTAAAGGGACACTTCTGTACTTGACATATAACATTGTGGAAGTTTGAAGTTCAACATATGAATTGGGGGAGACAGAAATATGGAATCCATTGCAGCCGGGATGCTTCCATTAGTAGCACACTTTGAAGACTCCATGGAGCACAGTTCGTTTTCACTGGGGGTTTCTGAATCTGACCCTTCTAACAACCTCCTCCTCCCTACGTAGCACTCTCATCCACATCGCCGTCATCTCTGGCTTGGTCTGAAACAAGAGCGTCCTGCTGTCATTTGTGCCTCCCCCATACCAATTCTCCACACAGCGACCAGAATTCTGCATTTAACTTTTAAATCAGATCATGTCTTCCCCCCGTCCAGACGCTCCAGTGGCTTCCCACCACACTTAAAATGCAAAGGCCGGCCCCGGCTGGCGTGGCTCAGTGGATCAAGTGCCATCCTGTGAAGCAAAGTGTCGCTGGTTCTATTCCCAGTCAGGGCGCATGCCTGGGTTGTGGGCCAGGTCCCCAGGAGGGGGCACGTGAGAGACAACCATACACTGATGTTTGAAAAAAAAAAAAAGAAGAAAAAAGAAACAAATAAAAACACAAAGGCTTTCCATGACCTAAATGCTCTTCATGGCCTTGCCTCTAGCCACCACAGTGGCTTCCTTGCCATTTTCTATACTTGCGAAGAACCCTTTTCCTTAAGGCTTTTACTGTTGCTGCGCACTCTGCCTCTAGGAAGACACTCAGCTCCTAGATACCCATAAAGCTTTTTTTCTCAGTGTATACTGATCTGCATTCAAATGTCACCTACTTAAAGAATTGTCACCTGAACACTCTTTCAAAAGTGGCACTCTTTAAAACTTTAGCACTATTTTTTTCCTCAGAGATTATACCATTTACAAACTGATGGCTTAATATAGAAAAATGAGATTTGCTGTTTACTGTCTTTGTTTCCCTCAAAAATATCAGTTCTATGAAGAAAGTAGAACTGCTTTTCCCTTAGTACCTTGAACATGGCCTGCCACTGAATTGGCTTTTAGCCAACATTTGGTGAACACATGAGTGAATGAAGGAATGAATGAATTAGCAGGCCAAGGGAATGAAATTAAAGGGGGGCTGGCTAAATGAACTAAACCCTAAATTACCATTATAGGTAGGTAGCTAATCTGGATAAGCTAAGAATTAATAGTAGATAAACTTATTTAGAAAAACAGAGGTAAGTACAGTAACAAGAAAAATGAGGGAACTTAGTGTTTAGTGTGCTAAGCAAATTCACTTAACATTTAAAATCCAGTCTAAAATGCATTTTAATAAATTGGGGAAACCAAATTTATGACATTATATCTGGAAATACATGTAACATGTTTCTAAGTAGAAGGCATTTGAATTATCTATTGTTATTTTTGGCTGAGAAGTAGAACAGATTTAGCTTTAAATAAAGCCGATTGAGTTAAGCACAACTTGGTCACATATTCTTGATTTAGGGCAACAACTACTGCAAATTTATTTATTGAAGTTGAAATTAAATTTTTGTAAGACTTTAGTATATTGGTATTTAGATAATGTAGACAAATGAGATTAATTTATCCTTAGCAGGGAACAATGATAAGTCATACGGAAAGAGAGAGAACTATGAAACTTGGATTTAAGGATGTGTGTCAACCTGAAAATAGGTCTCTTAAAAACTGGAAGTACAAATTCATGAATTATAATCGTAAGACTCAAACTAGTGAAAAATAATTTAGGACAGTTCAACTGTGTGAAGTCAAAAGTCCTAGGGAAGGACCAAGAGTTGTGAGAGGGTGACAATTAATGGGAAGGAAAGAGACAGGAGGGCTTGAATTTTAGGTGGCTGCTGAGGGTGGCAGTGTAGAGAGTCACAACTCAAGTGACTCTGCACAGGGCTCCAGGTGGTGTCAGCGGTCCAATAGGCATAGCAGACTCTAAGTGGTGCTTCATTTTCATGTCCAACGATAGAAGGATGAAGATGCTGTTAGGGCAGGTAGGGGATTAGATTAGCTGGGGTCACCAATGCTTGCCTCTGAGTAGAATTAGCAGCAACCTGCAATAGTCAGGAAATCCAATCTTCCCATGAAGGCATTAGAAGGAAATTTCCCCACATAGATCCAATGAAGAGAGAAGCAGTCGGTTCCATGAACACGAAACTTCCCACCAACTGCGAGCAGCCAGTGAGGGGATCGCTGCCCAGAGTCGCTGGCTCCCAGGCTCAACCAGCTCTTGCCGTTCTGTTCACCTAAGGAAGAACATGATGTTTCTCTCCACTGAATTTTATTGTGTTAATGGTAGACCACTGTGCTAATTTCCTGAAGTATGTTTTAAGGCTTTAAGTTGTCTTTCAGTTCTTTGACTTCCTCTTCCTGCATGTCCCACCTGATATCAGGCTTCCTGATGTTGCCCTTAGTTGTGATTACCGGACAGTACGACACTGAGAGGCCTCTTCGTGCGTATGTCTATCCCTTAAATAACCCTAGAAATCCATTTCACAGAATTATCCTGCTCTGTATTTTCCACTCATTTTCTTGTCTGAAAGTTCTTGCAAAATATTTTTTTTATATTTTCTGTGAAATAAAGATAGACGAGCCTAAGGAAGTCTCCTAAACTCTACCCGTGCAGGCCCTGTGTTACAAAAGGAGACAGGAATCCTGACAGTGTGTGTGCATGGGTGTGTAGCTTGAAAGCAAGACATTTGAGTAACCCCTACAGATAAGATAAACTCTCGCTTGGGAATGTCTGAGACCAGGGTCACTTAATAGGGAGCAAGAGGCTCTGTAATGACACCTGAGACTATCAGGATATCGAAGTGCATTAACATTTATATTATTTCTCTGAGTTATCACAGGAAGGTTCAACTGTATTTCCCATGCTCTGCTTAATAAACAGAAAATGGGTCCTTCATAAACGTTTTACATAAAGTAGAGAAAAGTTCAAATGTTTTTCTAAATC
Source organism: Desmodus rotundus (assembly GCF_022682495.2). Classification (NCBI taxonomy): domain Eukaryota; kingdom Metazoa; phylum Chordata; class Mammalia; order Chiroptera; family Phyllostomidae; genus Desmodus; species Desmodus rotundus. The sequence continues at coordinate 185,736,855 of NC_071387.1, read as the reverse complement.
TTGACATACATTGCAAAATAACCACTAAAACTGTTATGATGCTGTGTATTTTATTAGCATCTCTCCATTCCAACCAACTGAATATTATAAGTAAAACAGACAGCAGATTTGATAGGGGAATATTGGCTTTCCAAAGCTGTTCAAATTGTTATATTTATTATTACTAAACATATTTCTATGATTAAATTTTTCATATTTTATGTGTTTTTACATATTTATATTTATGTATTATAAATATTCCATAACCACTGCACAATCAGTAATTTTAATATTGAATCAACATATAGCTTATTTATAAGTAAAAAGAATAAAATAGCAAACTCTATTTATCCACCACTCAGCTTTGGAATGGAGACCTTAAAAGCATCATGGAAGCTCCCTGGGTAAACCAGTAGTCCCCAACTGGGACACTAACTCCTCTGGTACATACCAACTTTCCTAGGGCACATTTCAGTTTAAGAAAGCCACTTAACACATGATCAAGTCTCATGTGCTTTTCCTCTAAAATTTATATCCCCCATGACATACACATCTGTGATAGCAGAGATTCCTTCCTTACTCCCCTTTCAAAATTTCTTCCTTTAACAACCTTATTAAAGAAAAACACACAACTCATACAACCCTAAATTTTCTATCATGAAGAAATGTCTCTCCTTATCTCAGTAAATTCTCTTCGTTGTGAAGTTTATTTTGTCTGACATTAATATGGACACTCTAGCATTCTTTTGCTTATTTTTGCCTGGTAGACCTTTTCCATTCTTTACTTTCAGGATAGGCGTGTCTTTGTATTTAGCCTCTAGTAGGCATCACACAGTGTGATCTTCCATGTTATTTACACTGTCAATATCTGCCTTTTAAACATTTCAACTATTAACATTTAACGTTTTTATTAATAAGAGGATTTAGATCTACCAATTTATTCAATGGTTCTGTTTGTCCCTTCTTTTTAGTCCCTTTGTTTTGCCTTGCCTGCCTCGGTTTGCATTACAGTACCTGAATATTTTTAATATTCCAATTTAATTGGTGTACTGTTTTTCTAACAATATCTCATTGTATTATTTTTATTATATGTTGCTAGAGGAAACAATGCACCACTTCAATAAAGCTATAGCAGACTTTCAACTATATAAGTCTCTTTACCTTACCTCCAACTCATACGTTACAGTTGCTAAATGCATTGTATCTATGTGTTTGGGAAACCACACCAAAAAATGTTAAATTTTTATTTTAACAGCCATAAATAGTGTAACCATATTTAAGAGAGTAATAGAATATTTTATATTTATCTAGATATTCACTGTTTCTGTTGCTCTTCCTTACTTCCAAAAGTTCCAAGTTTTCCTCTGGTATCATTTCCGAACACCTGCAGAACTTTTAGCTTTTCTATTACAGCAAGACTGCTAGCAACGAATTCTACTTGTTTTCTTCATTTGAGGATGTCTTTATTTCATCATCATGACTCAAGGATATTTTTTATGGGTTTCAAATTCTTGATTAATATTTGTTTCTATATTTTAAAGATTTTGTTACATTGTTTTATGCTTTCATAAATTTTTCTGAGAAATCTGCGATTTTCCCCAGTTGCTCTTTTCCTCTGTGGAATGTGTTTTACTCTCTCTGCTTTTAAGATTTCTTCAATCTTTACTTTTCAACAAATTTATTGTCTTCTTTCTTCTTTTGTTGTGTGCATATGTTTGCTTTTTTCTTTCCATACCAATGTGTTTTTGTAATGTATTCTGAAAATTGTAAATAACATCTTGAAGAGCCACTGGGCTCTGTTATTTATCCTCAGAAATATTGAGCTTTATGTTAGGAAATAGTAAAGTACCAATGGAATACATTGAGCTTCTAGGCCCTGATTTTAGACTTTTTTCAAAGCAGTCTAGTATAGTTGTGTTCCCCTCATACCTCTATGTTGCAGCCCTCAAGCCTAAGGTGCATCTAGCTTCACTTTTTGTATCAGTTTGTTAGGACTGCCACAACAAAATCACACATACCAGTTGGTTTAAACAAAAGAAATTCATTTTCTCCCAGTCCTGGAGGCTGGATGTCCAAGATCAGAGTGTCAGCAGGGTAGGTTTCTCTGAGGTTTCTGTCCTTGGCGTGCAGACTGCCGCCTACTTGTTGCGTCCTTACACGGCCTTTTTGCTGTGTGTGCACATTCACAGTGTCTCTTCCTCTTCTTATTCTTCTTATAAGGACACCTGTTCTATTTCATTAGAACTCAACCTCTGACCTCTATGACCATTTAACCTTAACTGCCTCTTTGAAGGCCCTAACTTTAAATACAATCACACTGGCAGTTGAGGTTTCGAGTACTAATTAACTGAGCCCACACTCTCTTATCAAATGGCCTTTCTGATATGTCAGCTCAATTTTTGACTTCTTTATAAAGGTTCTCCTTTCTGGTTGGGCCTGGCAACAAGTCTCCATAGCACTGAAGGAGTTACAGAATCTCTGCTCAGCTCATGGCTTCCCAGCGGTTGCTCTCTACTAGCTCCTCGAAGACTTAGTCCACTCTCATGAATCCAGGGTTTGGTCAAGAGGCCCAAGGGGGACCTCTGTGGAAACTTCTGGATTTTCCTCTCCGTGACTTTTCCTTCTCCAATTCTCTTTCTCCTAAACCACAGGCACCTTAGGACCCCACATTCTAATCTCTGCCTTCTCTGCCCAGTGAAACCACTTCCCTTGCTTGCATTCTACACAGATGCACCACATCCCAGAAGTTCTTCCCGGGAAGAAAGCCCATATAAAAGTAGGGCATCCTTTGCATGCCTCCTCTCTCTCAAGGATAGCAGCCTCACATTGCCTGCAGCTTATTGCAGGTATATATTTTGCACTTGACAGAATAGATTTTATAGATACTATTTTAGTTGCATCTAACAGGTTTTGATACATGTACATTGTTTATCTTTTATATGAAAATAATTTAGCTTTCTTAGGCAGATTTATATTGAAGTAGTATAGGTCAAGTTCACAACAAGAATATTTTTTAAAAATTTTGTCTCCTTGGTAACTAATTTCTGACTGAATTCTGCTATTGTTTGAGAATATACTCTGAATGATTCTATTCACTTTAAATTTGTAATATGGTTGATTTTGTCAAATGTTACATGTTTACTTGATAATAACTTTTATACAATGGGTTAAATAAAATTTATTATTGAAATTAATTTCAGTTATTATAGTTCTAAGTTCTCAAATTCCCAGTGGATTCTTTCTCATAGATTCCAGTTCTATGGTGAATTTCTTCATGTTTTCTTTTCCTCTCTCATTTCCTACATTCCTATTTTCCTTTGAACATATTAATCATTGTTATTTTAAATATCTTATCTGCTAATTCTAATATCTGGGTCACATATGGTTGTAATTCTATTACATATTTGTTGATTGGTTATGGGTCATTTGCTCCTTTTCTTGCATAATAAATGTTACTGAATGCTGGAGACTTTATATTAAATAATTGGGGAGGTTTGCCTGAAAGGGTTCACTCTCTCTTCTGTCAGATAGATAGATGCCCGTGTTCACCTCCAATCCAATCAGGGACCTCGCTGAGTTGAGCTGGGGCTATGTTCTGTTAAATGTCCATCCACCTGTTTCCCCTGGCTCTCAGACAGCAGTCTCCCAGGGATTTCAACCAAGAATCCGGTGTGTTTCCCAAGGTCACTACCCAAGGTCAGGAAAGTCTTGAATGTAAAGGCTTTTCTTTTTTTCACAGCAAGACTGTTAAAATTATATTCTGCCTTTTGCTTAACTTTTTAGCCCTGTACAGCTTCAGAAATTAACAAGTTTGTGAAGGAAAAAACAGTTATTTTTCAGCCTCAGTCTGTTTCTCTCTTCTTACTGGGATCTTGGTCAGGTTGTAATTTGAAGCCGTGTGAAACCAGCAAAACCTTTCCTGCCGCCTGTCTCCGACAGTGGCCCACTGCTCAGAGGGTTTCAGACTCAGTCTCTTTCATTGTGCCTAGCACAGGCAACAGTTCCCGGGGGGAAAGCGGACACAGAGCATCAGTTCAAACTCCACGTCCTCCTCTTTTGGAATCTTGGCTCATCTGGCTCGTCTGTGCTTCTGCAGGTGCTGATGTTTTAGAGAAATATCTTTGATTTTTGTGCAAGAATTCTAATTAATTTAGAAATATTGTGCTGCCACAAGTTATTCCATTTTATTCAGCAATAGAACTTTTCCATTGGGGTATTTATTGTTTCCAACAACTTGAGAAAACAATCTTAATTGAAACTTTATTATCATGGGACAAATCATGTCATCATAACCAAATGTATAAATAGAAAATTGGCTACACAAAGAGTAATCTAACCTTAGAATAGAAAAGTCCAATTATAAAAAAACTAAATGGGAAAATTACAGAAATAGAATTTTAACTTAATGAGAAGATGCACATTTGTGGACTACAATTAATCCAAACTGTTTCAGTTCTGGGTCATGAGATTATAATTTTCCTCACAGTTTTCTGAATTTTCAAATTTATTTATGATTGAGAATTTCTTACTCTTATAAACAAAAGTAAATGTTCCACAAAACACTTATGCAAACTTAATGTTCTATCATTTGGAAATTTCTTCTAGATATTCTTACCCCTGACAATTCTGCAAGAAATATAAAATCTAACTAGCCATGTGCATATTCCATGTACATATACAGAAAAAAATCTTAAAGGATATGGAAACTATTTGATAACATTCTTATCAACAGATAAAATAAAGTGATACATTGCATGGAACAGCCAATTAAAGTGCATAAAGATACATATCACCCTGAAGTATAATAAATAGGGAGGCCAGTTGTCTCTGGTATGGATGTTATGCATTTTTAAATTCCTAAAATTTAAGTGAAAGCAATAAACTCAACCTGTTTACAAAATGACGATCAGTGTAAACTCTCCTCATTAGTCTGCAAGATATAATTATCTGAAAATGGCAGAAATTCAGTTGGTGCTTATTAGTAAACAATGAACATGAAAAGTATTGCTTAACAAGGTGACATTGTCTCTGTTTGGATGACTGAGATACCTGCAATCAGGCAACAAGTGTGTGTTGGTATCATGGCTAAACCAGCAGAATTAAAAGGCTATTTTAATGTCATCACTAGTATTAGATGTAATATTTTAGTCGCTCGCCAAGGACCAGGCATAGTGCCATTTGTTGTCCACAGTGTGACCCATTCACTCAACTCACGCAACAATCTAAGATGCAAGACTCTGCTTATTGTATAGGTAATCAAATGGAAGGTTAATGAGTAACTTGATTTTGGAATGTGCACTGTTTTCTGGAAAACATGAAAGAGACCAGTCGCTTAATTTACTGGTCAGTGACAACAATCTCTTGCCATTCACTTTGTTAATTTCTAATACATGTGATTTCAGACTGTATTTATTTAACTGAAAAACATCTTTAGAAATGTACATGTAAAACATATCACAAAAGAAACTGATACAACTAAAATAAGCAGAGGAGAGAGATTACAGTATGTATATATAAGAGATTACATTTGGCTGCATATAACAATAAACAACTACCATGGCTTCACCAAATAAAGGTTAATTTTTCTCCAATAATAAAAAGCTCAGGGGGCAAAACTCCTAAACTGGCATTGTGGCTCCACAAAAATTTCAGAATCTTGGGCTCCTCCTATCTTAGGCTCAGCCACTTTTGGTCTATGGCCCTCATTTGCATAGACAATGTACAGTTACTATGTGGCAGGGCCAAGTCCAGCCTTCAGTCTGCATTGCAGACTGTCGGAAGAGTGAAGGAACAAGCAATGGAGGAGGCTCCCCTTTCACGCGAACAAACAGCTCGTGAACATTCATGAGACACTCAAGTTGGTGTCACTGATTGATTGATTATACATAGCAGCAAGACAGGCTGGGGAGTGTTGTCTTACAGGTCGTCAGAGGCCTTTCTGAACAAAATTCGGGTCCTGCACAAAGGCAGATGGGAGGACAGACATTGGGAAGGCAACCAGCAGAGACTTGGGACTAATCAGTGTTCTGGCTTAATCAGAAGAATGAATTGAAAAAGTGGAGGATAAATGAATCCAAAAGGCCAAATCTAAATTCTAAAGCAAATAACACAATGAGATGGTGATATGAACAAATATTTAGGATTCTTAATGAGAGACTGTGAGACTGAGGAAAAATCACCCTTATAGATTACTCAATTTTGAGGCCAGCACATGGGATTAATCAATTTTTATTTTTTACAGACTACCTGATCAGTGGTGAGATCAAGACTTATTAATGAGCCTACAATTTGTTCCCAGAGCTAGACTATATATGATCATACCAGATGATATTAATTTTCTTAAATGAATCATTTAGGTATTTAATTCGCAAACCTATTGAAACCCAATGCCTCATTTTCATAACAAATACTGTGTAATGCTTACTCTGCTATTCTGAAAAGAAATTCATAGACATTAACTGTTTTGTTAAGGACCTACACAACACCTCAACATAAATCTAGAAAAGAAATAAACAGAGAGACACCTAAAATACTAGGTTTTCTTTTGTGTAAATGCCGGGTCACAACCAGGCTAGCAGAGCTAACCAATCCATACGTGCTTGTCCCTGTGCACCTTACCGGCCCGACAGGAACAGCTGTAAACCAGACTGATACAGAAGTGTTCTTTGGGTGACTTGTACACTATTGCCAAGGTTGCTGTTAATATTACGAACAAAGCTAGGGCAATTCTGAACCAACCAATGGTAATTTTTTTCTGTAATTTTTGTCTTAGTGTCATTGAACCTCTAAGCCTAAATGAACCTCAGCAAAAACTCCCTGTTGCACACTCTTTGAATTTCATTTTATGCAGTTTCTCCTTCCTATTCTTTTCTGTAGACATCAAGCCAGTCAATTTCAGGAGCCAATTCCTTCATCCTCTAGAAACCTACTAAATCTATAAGCATGGCTGATGAATCATAGCACAGCTTATTTCTCCTTCTGCCAATGCCTGTTACCAAGATTCTGTGCCAAACTTCACACTCCATTATTTAATGCCTTCTTTATATGTGTATGCAATTCATCAATGCCTGTTGACCTAGACTTCTGACCTACTCTCCAATTCTGGTCAATAATGCTGAACCTTCTCTATGCCTGGCCAGTCTACACCGATTTTAGACATTTTAATACAGATTGTGACTTCTGATTCACAGATAGAGTCCTTCACTTAGATATGCCACTGCTCTCTGATTCCTCTATTGAGTCCTCTTCTGGCCCCACTGCATCTCCAAGAACCCCAGCCACTAGCAAACACACTCTCTCTATATCCCTCTTCCTTGCTTTGCTTCAGTGCTGTAGGTCCTGTTTTCTCACCATGCTGCCTCTGTCCTGGCATAAAAAACAAAAGCCCTTGGAGAAAATAAAAACATCAAGAAAACATGGAAGAAAAAGAATTGAATAGAAGAATTATCAACATCCCATAGGACATAGACAGAAAGAAATGAAGGTATCTGAGTGTGATTACCTTCTCAGTGGTTTTCCTTTTCTTCCATCACCCAAGAACCCCAACTTATCACTAAACTCCACAAGGATAGGGATTTTGCCTTGCCTATTGTTTTCTCTTGGTTCTCCAAAGTTTGGCTGGTGTCTGAACCACTGTAGAAGTTCAATAAACATTTGCCAGTGAATGAATGAATGAGTAAATGAATAATACCATCATCTGAGTAGTAACTGTACTGAAAGCTAGTTTGTGTGAAAGTGTGAAGTTTTTAATCAAATAGTAAAATCACCCACACATTGATTTTAACTAACATGGCTAATTCAAATTAGTTAACTACATGGAAACAAATGTAACCTGTAACAACCTGTTAAAATGTGAACAGAGTAACATTTGAGAATGTTATTCTGATATAAACACTTTGAAAACAGATTAACATTCTCTAGTAACAAATGCATATCTTTTATGACAAGTAACTGTGTTATTAGCTCCTCACTATATATGTATATACCTATATAGTTATTGACACTACTGGGATCCTATTGCAGAGATTTTGATTTAAAATTTAAATTGTATATTCTTAGGGCCTGTCATTACTCTCCTTATGATCACTGCACTTCATCTCCCAACATGAGAAATTTCTGTTTATCAATGGGCAATTCACATTAAACATTACAGAAATATTACCTTCTACTTCGACCTCAACAGCAAGATGAGGAACTATATTTAAATTGCCTTGAGTTGAACAGAGGTTCACTCTCCTAAAATTGGCTTATTTTAACTATAAAACATGATACATAAATTTGTAAAGTATTTTAATTATTGGGTTTTATTCATAAAATTCAATAAAACTGCTATATAAAAATATATTTGCTTCAAATTTTGCAAAGTGGTTTGAAAAGTCAAGAGATATAGGACGTAGTATTTAGATGTGATTTCTGTATCACATAGTTGTGATGATACATAAACAGAAGAAACAATAAATATTTTTTAACTAGCATCGAGTGCTATAATTTGGACATAATAAGCGAGTAATTTGCTGGCCTTCTAGTGAACTAGGGAATTCAGAACAGTCCTCTTTGCAGGAACGATCAGAAGCACGAGGCAAAAGGTGGCAGCAGTGAGTTGTTCCCAAATCGAACAGCACACATGATCTTTTCACTTCAATTTTTTAATATTATCCAGTTGTGCATTTAATATCTTAAGTTACAAATTATTTTAGAAGAATAGAAGTCACACATGTCCCAGCGAAATCAGGCACAGAGCAAATTGAATCACAGTAGTCCAGGGTATCACTGATTGATTTGCTTAAACACCGGCCCTGCCCACCCTCTGAAGAAGGCTGTAGAGACTGCCTGCGGGTCATTTCCAATTATTGCAATAACAAAATAAGGTGTGTTGTTGCTCATGTCAAACACGACTCTAAATAACTTTAGAAAACAATGTTCTTAGATCTACGTAGACATAAAAGACATGTTCGGCAGATAGCCTCTCTGCACCTATTTCAAATGTAATCCAAGTGTAACTGATGTGTGCAATCCCCCCTTCCTTGTACATGACTTCTTGAGTTAAAAAATACAAAGAGGAGTACAGATATTTTTTAAAATCTGAGCAAAGCTAAGGTGGGAACAGACTGAACACTTTAAAATGTAATGGGCCTAATGGATACTGTGTTGCTAATTCCTCTTGCACCACGTACTCCACGGTAATTGAACTGCCTTTCTGACAACTGAAATGGCAAATATAATTCAACATGTGCTGAAAAATGGCTGTGCAGTGTCTTCCCTCGCAGGAATCAGAGTTATTTCAATATGGAGCTGACTTTCGAACTCGGAGCTAGGCTGGAGAACTACCTTTGGAGGCGAGGCCAAGCCTGTTGTACACATCCAGCGCTGGGGCAGAAGGATTAAAGATAGACATTTGCACCGCTCTCAGAAGTCCTTGCTTTTACCTATTTAACCTGTATAAAATTTGCCCCATTTGCTCTTGCTTCAGACTATATTCTACTTACTCCAAAGTACAATAAATAATAGCCCTGAATAAATATTCAAATCACATGACTTTGTCGAATAATGTCTTCTGACACAAAAGAGAAGCACTTTGTTGCGGAGACTCATCAGCCCCCAAACCCCTCTGGTACAGTTTCCTGTGCTCTGTCATGCTTATCTAGGGGGTCAGAATCCAGCTCTGGAGAGGGGTGGAGTGGAGAGATCACAACCCCAGACTGCGGGGGCGGGGGGGGGGGGGGGGGCGGAGAGATGGATCTACAGGATGGGGGATAGTGAGTGGTGGCCTAATTGGGAGAGTCACCTGCCTTGGCTTCTGGGCAGGCTGTACTCTGCTTGGGCGAAGGGGCACGTTGAAGGCCCAGAGGACTTCCTTGTCACATTGCACGGGTCTCGTTTTCTAACAGCCTTTCAGTGTTTACTACGGTGATTCTACGTGCTGAATTTTAGCAAGAGAGGTATAGAGAAGTGCGGATGGAGTCAACGAGCTCTGAAAACATGAGATGATAGAGAAAACCAATCTGAAAATGAAGAAAACAGTGCAGGGTGTACAGAAAGCCTATGGGAAAGGAACAGGTGAGGCTTTCCATTTTAGCCTGAGAGGGGAAAGAGCAGGAGGAAGGGAAGGTGGCCGAGGTGCTGAAGTAGCAAGAAGGAAGAGCGGGAGCAAGAGGAGGAGAACCCTATCTTAGTAATGCATTCCAGCTCCAGACTAGACAAGGGTCTTTCTTGAAGAAAGTTTAATCCATTCCAGATTGAAAACCAGAAGGATTTTGTCTGGGGAAGAAAGTCTTTCCACCTGCAAGAACGTGTTTAATCTCAGCACTGGAGGTGACGAACATTGGAAGGGAGCTGTAGGGAAGATTGCAGACGGGTGTCCCGCCTCCTTTGCTCTAGAACCCTAGGATCCGAGCGCATCCACCTCCACCCAGACGCATTCGCACTCAGCCTGCCCCTTCCCCCGCCCGCAGTGTACATACAAGCTATTCTAGAACCCCCTCCGCCCTCACCCCTTTGTTTGCCGGGTGACAGCTGCCCCACACAGTAAACTGTCAGCATCTGGCCCGTGAACGAAGGAACCGGCCCTTTGAGAACCGGTTCAGACTGGGGTTGCAGGCCTTCCCCGGGTCCCTTCCAGCTCTCTCGCCAGGTTCCCGAGCATTCTCCCATCTCAGGGCGAGGGTGTGCGTTCGTAAGGATGCTCGGCCCTCTCCCAACCCGCGTCCTCCTCCCCTCTCTCTGCTGTAGCTGCTGCCACGAAAACCAGGAGAAGTGGAACGCGCACGGCGAAGCGCGGCGCTCTCGCGGCGGCACTGGGCATGCTCGGCGCCCGGGGCAGGTTTGGGCGGCGGGGCGGACGCTTCCTCACTTGCCGGGCGCCCGAGTCGGCCGCCGAGGCTTAGGTGGAGGTGGAGGCTGCCGCGCCGCGGCAGGAGCCTCTCCCTCGGCGGAGGCAGCGGCGGCGGCACAGGTGGCGCGGGCCGCGGGCTGGGCGCAGGGAGGGAGCGCTCGGCGCCGGGCGCCGCGGCGGCCCCAGGCTCGCGCCCGCGGCGGCGGCCAGCCGACTGGAGCGGCGGGCGCGGCGGTGGCGGCGGCTTTCCCAGCCCGGTCGGCGGCAGCGGTACCCGGAGCCTAGAGGAGCCCGCAGGAGCCTCCAGCCCTCGGAGCCCGTGGAGCCCGCGGAGCCCGCGGAGCCGGGCAGGGGGCGCTGCGGTCGCCGCGTTCTGAAGGGCTGCCGGGCCGGGCGCTGCGCACTCGCGTGGGGAGCCGCCTCTCCCCCGCGGCGCTCGCCCCTGTTCCCCGCCAGCATCACTTGTCCCGCGGCAGCGCTCAGACAACAAAAGCGGAAGATGCTGCAGTTGGGCAAGGTCAGGACCTTGCTCTGAAGCCGGGCGGCGGCGCTCACGCCTTTCCCCGGACTGAGAAACTGTCGCTGGTGGCGGGTGCATGTTCTCGAGGAAGCAGTCGGGCGCCGCGCCGTTCGGTGAGTTGCCTGCGCGGGGCTGCTGGGGCCAGGCGCATCCTTCGTCCTCCTCGCCGCCGGTGGGGGTTGGTCCTCGACTCCCGGCCGGCTGGCGGTGGCAGCGGCAGCTGCGTGGTCCTGCCAGCCCGGGGAGGACCGCGATTGCTCTGGGTCCCCTCTCGGAGACAGCTCTGCCTAGAATGGGGGCCAGGGTTAGTGTCTTTCTTGGAGCGGTTAGCAAGTGGCTTCTCTGCGTGCTCCCCCTCCCTGCCACTCTTCTCCCCCAGAGGAGGCGTATATAGGGCAACACCAACAATACTGCTCCCCGCCGCCCTCAAGAACATACCCGTTGCATATATGACGTCCCTAATATAGAGGATAAGACGGGGTGGGGGTGGGGAAGACTTCCCTCCGGTCTTTTGCCCTTATGTTCAATGTCATTACGATGTTTGGCTGGAACAAAATGGAAATACTTAGTCATTTGCGTCCATGGCCATTCCTTCGGTCTTCTGCTGCTTGCCAGACCCACAGCCCCTTGGTCTATATTTAGCGGTTTCAGAGCAAGCATTTTCAGCTCGATTCACAGGTTTCGGGGGCTTCTGCGTCCTGACAATAGAGAGCGAAGCTCTGGAAAGCGCCGCCTGAAACCCAGGTTTGGAAAGGTGTGGATGTGTACGGGAGGTTGCGATGCGATATTTGGGTGACTGGTAATTAATGGTAAAAGCAAGCTGCTTTTATTTTTTTGCCGACCTTCCTCTTATTCTGGTGGGTAATGTGTTTCCATCGATTGCTACTCAGCTGCTTGGAGCCACTACGTTCTGAATTAAGTCATTAGAGGTGGTGCAGCCTTCCTGGTCTGCACGGTAGGAAACAGTCTCTGGGGTTGGTGTGTGTGTGTGTGTGTGTGTGTGTGTGTGTGGTGTTCCCACAAAGAACAGTTACTTCCCAAATGCCTAAAGTTGTGTCTCGCTGTAAATGTGGGAGTAGTGAAGGGTGTGGAAAAAGAGAAAAAGAGGAGCAGGTTGTGGTTCCAAGGTGTTTTTTCCCCCGTTGCGTACTTCAGTTGAACTGATCTGGTTTGCTTTGGCCCTGAAAGGTGTTATTAACATGCATGCCTAATGTTATCAAGTAAATATGCTGGTTTAAGAAGAGGAAGACATTATACTCGTAATAGTGGGCCTGACACGCAGAGATTTTCACTTTTACGAACTATGTGACAGATATTCAAAACGCTGGGAATTTTCTGCAGCGACTTCCATGGAAATAGGGAGGTGCTGAAACTACCCTAAGAGTTACCTCATTGTGCATCCCTACATCAGTACCTTAGGCCACTGCTGGTAATTCAGTTCATCTCTTTGGTGTTAGTAATTCTCCTACAGGATTAAACGGCTTTGGAGCTGTACCACTAATATAATCCCATGAAGTATTTGATATAACTGGTATCGAATTACAGGGATGAAACTGTGCATGATTCTGGGCACCACTCTAGGGGAAGTATGCCAGATAGGGGCGGGCATCCTCACATATGGACTAGCTGCTTTCAAGTGCTGTAAAATCTCTTTGCCACATGCAGAATCCATTTTCACTGTTTTGGGGGAGAATGTTAAGAGACATCCTTACTGGTCTATGGTTACAAGATCTCAGGGCTTGAATGAAGATGATTACATTGAGAGTCGGATGTTGCCATTTGGGAGGCCTTTAATTATACAGCTAAGAAGTCTGCGCATTACTGAAAGACTAGGAAGGTCTCTCCAGCTTGAGCGAAGTGAGCGTGTGACCAGGTTTATCAATATCCCTTTAGTTTCACCTTCTTCACATCCAGAGAACTTCCAAGAGCACTTTGAACATGCTGTTTTGCTCATTGCGTGGTTTCAACATAAAATTTCTTTAAAAAACAAGCAATATATGATGTAGACATTCATTGTTCTCTTCTTTTTAGTCTACTGTTAGATTTAAACATGATTCTTAAAGGACTAGTAGATACTGTTCTCTGCCTATGTGTGCAGACAGAGAGCAGCTGAGAGGCATGGGGAAAACTGCATGTGCTGTGTATGTGAGTTTTATTTTATGTTGTGGGTTGAAAATGATAGCACCTGATTGAATGGCAGTTGCAGTGACTACATGAGGTTGTTGCTTTAATGAAATTGTCATAGTCTTGGGGAAAGGAGTTATTTAATTTGGTGTATGTTTGTATACTTGTACAACCTAATCTTTATAGATGTCACTAGTGTTTCCATCGTTTGTAATAAAAGTCATGCACTGTCAAATTACAGTATTTCCATCAACCTCACATCTTTCATAGGCCAACTCCTTCTCCCAGTGAAATGATTCATTAGAGAGAAAAATGAAATGCAAATGATATTAGGTGGAAAATGCAATTTTTAGTTTTGTTAAAGAGTTTCTAAGGATAATATCACTTTCACGATGACCTTTACAATTAAAAATGAAGTTATAATATTGTCCAATTTAACACTACTTTTAACATGTAATTGAATATGCAGTGCTCTTCCTGAGAATGTCGTAGAACTTGCTAGTTACCGTTGTGCTTTGTCAGAGTTGTCTTTTGTGTGTATGCCTTGATGTGGAATTGGTGATGAGTTCTCCAGAGTAGTTTCATCAGTTCGTCCTTATGTAAGAAACATTAAAGTCAGGTTTAAAATAATGTAGTATATTTATTGGTCCACAAAGTCAGGTAAATACTTTGTATGAACCCTATGTGTGATTGCAACAAGCCTGTTGCACTACATTAGGAACTGTTGTGAAGTATTCTTTTTCTTTCCTTTTTCTGACCATTTACCAGAAGCAGGTAAGGAGCACCTGTTTATGGTCGTTTCTCTGTGAACATTGTTCTCCCTCTTCCAGTGGGGAATGGGTGTTGCTAGTATCACTTTTCCTAAAAATTTCCATTTTTTTAAATAAAGATTTTTACTTTTAAAATAAAATGGTTGAGCATTCTTAAACTCAAACACTGTAATTCAGAGGATGAACAAACACCATGAGAAAACAAATATTTTTAAATCCAGTACTTTCGTGGGAGATTTGGTATAGTGGGTCTTTGCTGGCTGATTTACGATTCAGAAACACACTTTCAAACCACCTTTTTCCAGTTGGTTTCTGCCATCCATGGTGAAGGTGTCCTCAGGGCCACAGTTCTTTTCGTGGCTTTGTGATAAGTGTCATGTGGATGTGGGTGAAAAGTTGATTTGAGTGGGAATAGTTCATGATACTTGTTGCTGGCTTCAAGTTTATCTGGGTATGTGCCAAAGCAACAGCTTTTTATATTAATGGAAAATATTAAACATGTCATAGATAAATAGTTTCTATCACATTGTCTGCCAGTCTAGCTTACTGATTAAATAAACTGCCTGGTTGGGTTTAGTGAATCCAATTATATTCACAAACAGCACCTTCAACACAGGAAACTCACAGAAGTATTTTATCCTACTATGCTTTTAGTCCATGAATAATGGTAAGACTCATAACAAAACTGTGCAGTTGTGACACCTCCAGGTATTTATCTTTTGATCACATAGTGGTTAAATGTAATTTCAGGCTCCATATCGTGGTTAATTGATTTGCAGGAAATTTCTTAGCTATATTAGGATATTGGAGTTATATTCTGTATCAATTAGTTTCTGACAAATTGGAAAGAATGGCTAAATAAGTGAAACAGCGCATTCCAGACACTTCTCATGTTAGACGAATATTCACCTGTATCCCTTGGCAAGATTTTTGAAAAGTTATCTGTAAAGGGAATTATGTATATTGAAACTTATTATTCCATTATTGTTATTTCAAATTACAAATACATGTCTAGAGAAAAAGTTGAGCTGTGCCCTCAAGTAAATATATATACGTAATATTGTGAGATATATATATATATAATATATAATATTGGAATATATATTAATGTGGTGCTGTTTTCTATTCTGCTTTCAGTAGGTATTCATGTGGAGAGAGTACTGGCTTTGGATGGATCCTAACTCTGCCTCTTCTTAACTCAGTCCTTGGCCATTTATGTGATCCTCAGATTTTAGCTCAGTATTTTAGTTATAAAATGGGTACAATAAGACAAAATATCTCAAAAGATAGGTTTCACATAAAGTAGGTGAGTATATAAGAGGCTTGTAAATTGTAAACATTTGTAGAAATACAAGAGGTATAGCTATATCTTCAGATGGATACTATGCTTCATTTATGTACAATAAAAACATGTTATACAGGCCACCTCCCTCTACCAAAGGCTATTAAATGGTTATGTTCTCACCTATAATGTAATATTGTGATACTCACCTTGTAATATTACTTTATTATGCAGATTTACATATAAAATATGTCAAATTTTCTACTCTGCAACATGACAGTCCTTTATATATACATATAGTATTAAGCTAAAAGAGAAGTAAAATTTATCTCCTAAAGAGAAACTATAACCTTATTGGCAGAAATGGCAGGACTTTGATACTCTTAATAGTGTTGTATTATTACCTGATTAAAATTAAATTTTCCACAGTTAATATCAAAGAATATTATATATAATTTAATAAGCATAACTCCTGGTGGGGTCCAGTGTTAAATGTCTGCTCTGTTTAGAACTACAGAGCGTCACAATATCGTGACAAAAAAAGAATCCATAAACAGCTAAACGTGTTACATAAGTAAAAGGCCCACAGCATCCCACCCTGCTCCACTCCACCTCCTATTAAAGTCAAGTTCTTGAAAAAGAAGTAAAAGTATGTCCATTGGTACCTTTTGAAAATAAATGGTCATTTTCACATGTTATTTCATTTTTAGTAGCTTCAGTGAAGTAACCAACTTATACGGGTATGATTACTCCCAGCTCCTGCAAAGTACGGCTCTTAACTTCAGTAACCCGATTTAATTATAATAACGCCGGGATGTATCTCAGGATTTGTTACAGAATGTGACCTGTGTGACAGGAGACTAATTTATCTTCAGTCAGAAAAACATTTTGACAATAAATATGGTTATTTATATTCAAATTTATGTGTTGTTGTGGGAGTCACTGCCAATTATAAGTTACCAGAGTAAAATACATGTTATAATAAAAGACCTTTCTATTTTTTTGGATGAAATAAGCAAGTGAGCCAATTATGTTTGGTTAAATAAATGTATCAAAATTTCTACAAGTTTTGAGTGATACAGGAACAGGTAAATGGGTTGGTTATCTTATAGCATTAGATTATGGAAATAGTTTGTTCTGTCATTTAAATTGGTAAATACACTTGTCCTGCGTAAGTAAGGGTTTATCATTAATGATAATGATAAAGCATAATATTAAAGTTTTATCATTATTAACAGTTTTGCTTAATGTGGTTATTTTGACTCCCCTTAGAAATTGGATCCAATAGGCACATATTAAAAAAATTCATTTGCTATACAGGTTTTATATAATTTATTCTTTTAGTTTAGGAGCCTCTCCATGATCTTATCATACTGACTAATCTTTTCTCATTTAAATATGAAACAAGATAAATGACAGAAAGGTACATATTTATCTTAAATTACAAAATGTGCAGAAATATGGAGCGTTTTGTATCTTTAAGGATATTGATAAATATCACCTTCACCAGCACTTCTAGGTTTTGAGTAAGTTGGAATATTGGAAGAAAAAATATAGAGAGTAGCCACCAGAGGTGAAATGTTAGTTTTGATTAGATATAGTTTGGTATGATGCCAAGTGACATCCCAGGACCTCGGCCTTCCTCCCTGCTCACAGGGACAGAGCTGCCTCTGAGCCCTAGAGCCCAAGCCTTGCTCTCTCTAAGCAGGGAGATCTCCAGGGGAGGAAGGTAGAGCAAGCCAGCCTGCTGCCTTTATTCTTCAGAGGCAGGGAAAGTGAAAGGCTGGAGAAAGGCCAGACGTGTTCCATTCATTAAGTACCCTTCACCTGGAAGGAAGCATCACAAGTAGGGAAGAAGTGTTCCTCGATGACATGGTTTATAAAGAATCCAAGTTGAAGAATTCGGGATATAATAGCTTTCACAGTATTTTGCCTAGTACTTGAGCTTTTTAAATATTTCATGGTATTTTGACACTGTATCAGGAATTATCAGGGGAGTGTCTAACGTCCCGGCTGATTTATAGGGAGTATGGTCCATGAAATTCAGCAGATTTATGAATTGCTACCTTTACAATAACTCACTCAGTATTTCTTCCTTACGCCCCGTGTTAGATTTTGACTGCCAGTAGTTGGATGGCTTTGGAAGTGATGAGAATTAGGCACAGAAAGGACAGAGTCAAAATCTGACTTCCCAAACCATACATAAATGATGATCCACTATAGCTTTCGTCCATGGCACTTTCTGTGTCAGTGTTGATAATTAGAGTTTGGCTGTTGCTTAATGTTTTAACTTTTAATAGGAGCAATCATGGGCACTGTCAATAAAGAAGAAAAAAATGAATTTCCAAATAGACCCAATGTTTTATTTGACTCTAAGCATGACTACTCAACCTAAAAAAAAAGCTCACTTCTTAAAATAAATTTTATTCTTCTCTTTCAAATATTTTATTTGGGCTTTCAAACATTAGAGTAACATAGCAGTTATTACCTTCAGTAACACAGAATAATTTAATTTCCAGGAAGAGCAATGTCTTTGGCAGCAAACCAAGTCTTGCAAATAGAAAAGAGCCAGAATGCAGTCTCTCATCTCTAACACGGTGCTCACTGGTGCTGAGCATGGTCTTTTTGGAGTCCCTGGATGAGGAAGCGGAGGAGTTGTCCAGAAATCATGTCAGACTTACCCAGGACTTGCAAGGTGGTGCAGGAAGCCAGGGGCATGTGGAGTGTAAATGAGATGGTGTGGCTTGAGTTGTGTTTGAGAGAATAGCGTGAAATCCACAGTAGGTGCCTAGATACGTCGTGGCACCTCGGTCAAAAGGGGTGCTATATGTGACTATGAATTATCTTTTCAAAGTATAACTTATATGAGAAGTATTCATGGTACTGAAGGTGAAGAAGAAAGTCAGGCAAACAACTATTGACTATGACACCCAGATTACATGCCACACATGTGCCCACACAAACACAAAAGCATAGCAGTTATGGCCGGGTTTCAACTGTGTTGTTCTTTTTATACAATCTTTTCATCAGATGCATCATTGTTTGACATATGTTGCAAAGGAAAAGCATGTCTTTAAATGTTTACAAGTAGTATGTATTTGCTTTGGGATACATCTCATACATCAGCTAGACGCCTAACTGAAGATGAACAGGGGTCGTTCTTCATGAAGCGCATCTTCTGCACGCTCTAATGAGCGCCATGCCTAGGTTGTCTTTTTAAATTTAAGCTGTATTGAGTAGGTTTAGCAAGCTGGTATCTTCTCGAGAACTCCTCAGCACATTAATGAATATTCTTTTTCAAAAAATGTTTTTCTGTTTTCAGAAGGAATGCGTGGTCATTAACATTTTGAAAATGTAGAAATGATAAAAAAAAAAAAGTTAAAGTTCATGCATGAGCTCAAGCCCCAGAAATGACTCAATTTTTATCAGAAATTCTAACTCATCTATATTTTTTTAATTTAGGAGATATCTCATATTCTGTTTTGTTACTTTTTAATATATAGGGAGGCTTTTAATTGGTATTCATTTTTAGTGTCTGGTTTTTATTCTTTTTGTAACATCATTTACTTAAATAAGTTGCTATTTTTGGATACTGATGGCATTTTCTTTCCTTTGGCAGTATATATGATGCTGTGATTAAAGCTAAATAGTTTTCATTATTTCTCTAGATTAATTCCAAGAACGTGATGTTTTCAAGGCTGTTAGTATTGTTGTCAAGTTGTCCTTAAGAAATATAAATGTAATTTACATTTGTATTTCTTTTGGCAAAGCTGGAGTATGCCAGTTTCCCCGTGGTGTTGGCAACTCTGGGTACTAAAAACAAACAAACAACAAATTCTAATTAGATGAGGGTGGTTCTATTTTCCTATGATTTAATTTGCTTTTCTTTGACTATGAATGAAATTAAATGTTATATAAGTTTATGACGCATTCCCAAATCTTTTGTGAATTGTTTGAACATTTCTCAAGTGGTTTATTTGCCTTAGTATCGATTTGTATTATTTGTCTATAGTAATTACATTAGCCTTTGTCTTATGTTTTATCAGTTTATTTCTCATTTTATTCTTATTTTAAGAATAATTCTAAAGCTTGTAGTATACCTTCTCCCTAGGAGTATTCTTTGAGGGAGTATTCTGTAGCTCCCTGATTTTGTGTGTTTCGGTAGCAAATATAGCAGTGCAGCCAATGGCGGGGGAAATAGCTTAATAGTTGTATCACAACTTGATTGAATCATGTCACAACGTTCCCGTATTTTTTTAGCAAGTGGTTAAATTACTACTGTCATTGTTGGTAGAGAGGAAGTAATAATTCCCGTGTCTTCAGGTTGTTGGGAAGGCAAATGAAAGAACTGTGGACTTAAAATACATAGCAGAGAACCTAGTATATTAGTGAACCTCAAACAACTTAGCTGTTTGTACGGTTAAATAAACAAGATGATATACCTTTTTCTCTAATTCCGGCTTTTGCTTTCTCCACATAAAGCGTAATTACGCACCTGCACAGGCTCAGGGACCTCCGTGTGAAAGGAAGGTGTTCGCAGCAGTCTGGGGCTCACAGGTGGAAGCTCTCCGCGTGCATTAGAGTCACTTTGCCGCGAGTCCTCTGGTAGTGCCTTCTCTGTGTGTTTCAGATTCTTGGAGAACAGTAAGTCAGAGGGCTTTTCTTAAGCAGATACATAATTTCCAGTATCATATGCATAGGCCTTTATGGACATATATATCATGTATCCAATGTACCTAGTCACATAGGACCATGCTTCTCCCAACCCCCACCCCTATCCCATATTGGTAATCTGTCTCTTTTTTCCATTGCTCCTAAAATCCTAGGACAGTAATTAGCACATGAAGTAATTAGCTGATCATTGTGAGCTCTGTGTGCACTGTTGTTTTCATTGTCCGAAAGGTTCACGAGGTAAGACTCGCTTGTTTACTTTCGGCTGCTTTTGGGTCGGTTGGAGGGAAGATGGGATTAGGATTCTGAGTTCTGGGATTAACATCATGCTTGGTGCTAGCTTTCTCTTGTCACCTCGCATATGTGCCTACATTTCTTCTGTTTATTGGGATCAAAATTCCCATTTCTGTGTGTGTAAATGTGATGTGATAATTCATATGAAAATGCTTTGGAGGGCATAATCATGATGACTATTTAAATATGAAATACATTCCTTGGAATTTATGATGCGTACCAGAAATAAGGTATTTTTTTTCCTGTGAGCGGGAGTCAAATATTTTTTTGCCTGTAGAATTAAACCTCTGACCTCCATTATGAAATGGTTTTAAAATACCCTGTGGTTGTAAAGATATGTTATTGGGTATTGCCTATAGGAAGAATTCTCCTTTATCCATCAGTAGAAGTAATTCCTGTTATTTCTTTATACCACTTCAAAAATTATGTCATACCAAATAGGCTCCAAAAAGTTCTGTTTTTTTTTTCCTTTTCACACAGATATTTCCTGCTTAAAAGGAGAGTGGAATGTAGCCCCATTGTTCCTCAGTGATTGAAGTCTGTACAAATGTCCCCAGAATATTATTTCCTCTCCTGGTGGGCTGCTGAGTCTGGCGCCTGGAAGGCTTTATCAGAACAGTTTTAGAAGTGTGAACTGAAGCTGGCTTCCATTTTTTGAGCATATTTCCTTAAATACTTTGAACAGAATTTCAGAGGACTCTGATCACTCTGACTATAGCCTGCCAATGGAAAGAAATCACGTGTAAGTCATGAAAAGATAACGCTTCAATTTGGTTCCCCTCTCAAAACTTTTGAAGGAAGTACAAAATGGGGGTTAGTATACCTCGTTGAGCATGTTTCTTAATGAGTAGCAAAGTTTCAGGTGCTCAAGAGGAGATGCTAATCATGATTTTGCACTCTGCTAAGAGCGGTTTCAGGTATGGCTCTTTTTTTCTTATAATCTAAAGTCTTCCTGGAGCTGAGGGCAGGTCGCATGACAAATTGTATAGTGAGTCCATATGTCTTTTCAGCAGTTGTGAAGATTCATGGGGTACCCTTAGCCTGTACATGTGCACCCTAGAAAGAAAAAGAGGGTGAGAGGAGAGGAGCAAGGGAATGGCTGGGAGAAACTGACACTTGCTTGAGTGACAGGTAACATCCCTTCTTCGTCTGCAAATGCAGACTCTGGGCAAAGAAGAGTGTGTTCTGCTGAGTCTGATAGAGGGGGTGGGAGTTTGGTTAACACCTAGTGAAAAGTGTGGAAATTTTAAGTGAGAAGAAGCAGGTAGCTTGAATTAGTTTTGGCAACAAAACTTTTTTTTTAATGGTCTGGTTGATTGCTCATTGATTAATCCATTCATTCGATAAACTGGGCTGAAGATATGTTTTGAAGAAGCAGTAAGTTATAAATAGTAGCAAACCACATGCTACTCCAGAGCTAGAAAATCTGTCCCTATCCCAGTGGTTTATACATTTCTTCTAGTTGAAGGGTAACTAGCTACTTCTGTCCTTTTCAAACTAGGATTTCAGACTTAGGTGGCCCTTTCCCATCACAGGTCTGAAATTGTTTCCTTTCTTCTACGTGTCGGTTCTAGTAAAATGAATTAATTGCTACCAGGGCTCAAGTTCTTTTAGTACCATAACTACTTTACATTTACATGGTGTAATAACATGAGTGCGTGTGGCTTCTTCCTGGTGGCCTGACAGCTTATGCATTTTACAATGGTGCAGTTACACCTACAGAAAGGCAGGTGACGCAGAGTCACAAGTGGGAGAGCAGGGTGACAGCCCAATAAGGTGCTATCTGGGGTTGAGCAGGGTATGGGAGGAAATGTGAGCAAAGTTATTCCTTTGAGTTGTATGGCATGTTAGTCACCGCAAGCACTTTCTCCTATTTTATCTTTTGAAAGTGAGGATCGGAATTGGGAAAGCAACACAACAGATTTTTGAACCCATAGTAGCATTTTTCATGTGTGGTTATTCTGAGAAACTCGGTAGGTGATGTCATGTGAGTTTAAAGGAAAATGGGGGCAGACTCATAGATGGAGAGCAGATGACAGCTAGCAGGGTGAGTGAGGGGGTGGAAGGATTGAGCAAAAAGGAAAAAGGACTCATGGACATGGACAACAGTGTGGTGATTGCTGGGGGAAGGGGGGCACAATGGGACTAAACGGTAATGGGAAAAATACAATAAAGATTTTTAAAAAATGCATGCTGTTTGTCACAGTTATTTATCATTCCAACTGATTGAGATGTGACAGGTCCAGGATTTGGTGGCTAGATGAGTTTTCCAGTTCTGACCCAAAGAAGATGCTCTTGAATGCAGCTATTTGCACAGTTGCTGTCAATGTCCTTTGTGTGTGGAGTGAATTGCCTTGTAATCTTTAAGGGGAAATTCTATTTCTTATTTATACCTTACTAGTTTTCAATTAGTATGCCGATGATTTATGTTAAATAGCTACCCATGTACTATAGGAGTAATTTCAAATTTCCTGCTGAGTAGTTTCAGTAAGTTGAGCATTGTTACTTATAAGTTCCCTTCTAATGTATCTTCAAAACTAGATATTGCTGGGCATTTGGCAAAGGTAGGGCTGCTCGTATATCCACTACAAGACACTGAGAAAGCAGGTGGGTTATCCCTGTACATGCACGCGGTACTCAACACTTTGCAGTGATTCTCTTGAAATGGAAAAGTTGGCCATCATCATATCAAGAAGCTAAGCTGCCTGTGCATGCCAAGCTAAACATACAGATGCAGTGTGACATTTAGGTGTTGTGATGTGCAGATGTGTGGTGTTATGCAGAATATCATTATGTCAGAAGAATTTGGGAGGCTGTTTTTGGTTCACCAGGAAAAGATGATAGAACCTTTTGACAGCAGGTCTAGAGACTGCTCTGTAGCACTGAGTGGATAACTGACGACCATGTTGAGTGGCATAAATACTACCTCAATCCAAATCAAAGAATATGCCACGTGCCCCTCAGTCACAGAAGGTAGGGGAAAACTGCCCAATGGCTTGACTGTTGTAATGGTGCGACCTGACTTTGCAAGGCCTTCATGGAATGAAAACAGTGTTAGAGACTGTCTTAGCTCAGGTTGCCATAACTAAATATCACAGGCTTGGTGCTTAGACAACAGACTTTTATTTCTAGCAGTTCTGGAGGCGGGGAAGTTCAAGATCAAGGTATCAAGGTACCTGCTGATTAATTTGGTTCCTGGGGAGAGCCCTTTTTGCTGGCTTGCAGATAGCTGCCCTCTTTTTATGTGTTCATCTGTTCTTTCCTCGGTGCATGCCTCTCTCCCTCCCCGCTCATTAGACCACCAAGACCCTCCTGAAGGCCTCGGCTCCTGACATGATCTAACTCTAATTACCTCCACGGGCCCTATCTCCTCTCTGAAGCTTGGTCATTAAAATGGATTTAAAATTCATCCTATACTGATGTAGCATAAATAGGAACTCACAAGCATTGATGCATGCCTGGCTTCTAAATGGATGCCCATGTAGGATAAATTTTTAATATGTAGTAATCATTGAATCATATCACAGAATATGTGGAAATGGGAAGAATGAAGACAGATAACCTGTCACTGATTGAATGTCAGAGATCAATCAGTATGATTAGTTAATAAGCTGGTAGGTTATCATGTGCAGATCTAATAGAATGCCTCACCTTGCAAGTCAGCTGTTGCATGATTTCCTAGCATCCTCAAGTATAGCAGGTTGCTTTTCAAAGGCAGTTGTCTCGTAGTACATGAAATACAAACATGCCAGGAATTTTGCTGCAGGAGGATGTTAAACTTACTTTTAGAGTAAAAAATGGAGCTGTACAAAGTTTATGTTTTCATGGAACAATAATTGTCATCTTAAAGAAAAGTAATGGACTATAAAGCATAGGGAAATGTTGATTTAAATGAGAACTTTACATATTTTTTTTATCAAGACATCCTCTTAAGCGAAAGCATTGTTAAGTATAGGGAAAATTATGAAAAATATCATATGTAATTCTCAGAAGTAGATTTATTTTCTCAAGGTGAATTCATATTTTCCATTATAGTTATAAGGATGTTAAGTACAGCATAGGGAATATAGTCATTAATATCTAATAATTGCATGAGGGGTGACCCCAAAAAACCAGAATTATATTCTGAATGTTGGGCCCCTTGTAGTACAGGCTTCCCTCCACTAGGTGAGTGTTCTAAGAACCCATATGTATTAGTGTACCAGCTGGCATTGTTGTGAGAGGCTGAGTTCGGCTTCAGTGAATTTTTTTGAAGACTATTTCAATATGTTTGCCTATTTCACTATGGGTGATTTACCAGCACACCTGCCCACATCCCAATGAATGTTCAGCACTTTTTAACCAAAAATAGCACGATCCCCATCCCCACCTTCCCTATTCGCCCAGTCTTACCCTTTTATTTGTTTCTCCTGATGAAAAAATCCTTAAAGGCAAACATTTTGCTGACACAGAAGAGGTGAAACAAACAACATCAGAAGCACTTAAAAGGCATCAAAATCGATGAGTTCAAAAACTCTTGTGAGCAGAGGAGAAAATGTCTCAATAGGTATATTGCATCAAATGGAGAATACTTTGAAGGTGACTGAAGTTTAAGCATGTCAGAATAAAAACACAAATTTTTTATAAATACTAGGTTTTTTGGGTCTCCCCTCATATGGTGTCAGAGGGCTATGGGATTTATCAGGATGATCACTTAGTAAGTTATAATGTCTAATCACTGGGATGTACACCTGAAACTAATATAATATTTTATATTAACTAAAATTGAAAATAAAAATGATTTAAATAAAACAATACATAAATAAATTAATGATGTCATCTATGATTTGGCATTTTGCCAACTGAAAAAATTTATTTGAAATGACTGCAAAATTATTGAAATGGCACACTTGGCAAAATAACTTGAATGATATATGCTGGAAATTTTGTTATCTGTTTTACAAAGAGTAAATATTAATGTATCAGGGATATGGACTATTTTTAATGGCAATATAAATAAAATATCAGAAGCCAACTTATGTGACTTCAAGTATGTATTTTAGTAATTGCATGTTTACTTCTTTTTCATCTCATATAGGAAGTGTCAGTTAATGTTATCAGAAAAAGAATTTTTATAAACTTTCATTTCATGTTTAGATGCTGCTATCACAAAAATCACTCTTCCCTTTTTATAATCCTCTTTGATTTAAATTAGCTGTGCCGTTAGTCAAATTATGTCTTTGGAATAGAAAGCCTCCATAAAGAAAGTTCTTGAAGTTATTTAAGTAGTGTCAATAGATTGGGGAGGTTCCTCTTAATCTAACAAGAGTATGTTAAGTTGATTCCTTTGATGTTTAATTTGTTGCTATTTCTGCAAGCAACAATTTAGATTAAACTGTTTCTTTCTTGGAGCACTGCATTGGCTATGTATTTCCGCATCTTTACCTTTGCATCTGTCTGTAAATCCTGTGTTAATTTGACACACAGTTTAGTCTTGGAGAGCAGTTAGGAGGTTTGTAACTGAAAGTGTGTCATCTGTGCACATGCCCAGGTGCTGGTCCCCTCATGAGCTCAGTGGAAAGTGGCGTCCTGGCCTCTTCTCACAACACTCAGCTGCACGGTTGACATTCAGCATGATGTCTAATAACCGGAGCTTTCAGCTCTGAGCCTTGCACAAAGAAGGAAATAGGACCTGCACCTGATTGTTTACCAAGGATAGTACATGCCTTGAAAAGTCTTTTATTTACCAGTCATTCTGGGAAATTGAAAAGTACAAATCTGGGCCTACAGAGCTATGTTGCTGAGAGCGTTGGTTAGAACCACTTGAAATTGCTAACACGCAGCTTCCTTTGACCTACAAAAATGGCAATTTAAACCTAATCATTAATCTCATTAATTGAGGAGCTAATTAACAATTGCAAAATTACATTTATACTTTCCCCCTGAAATTCACCATTTAATGGGTTAATAACAAATAAGAGATTCAAATTCTCTTGTGTTTCAAGTACTGTGGGAGATGTGCCAACTCTTGGGTCATGAGGGAAATCATTGATTGGACCAAAGTTGGCAAGGCTGGAAAGAATTAACTTAAGTCCCTGAGAAATTTAAAGATCAGCTGGTATGTTGGCCCTAGGGCAGTGGGAAGCAGGCTGTTACTCTGTGCATCTGATATAAGATGTTTGTAATAAGGGAAATTGGGTGTGGAGTATATGGGAATTCTCTGTAACATTTTTGCAATTTTTCTGTAAATGTAAAGCTATCCTAAAAGATAAAAGTTATTTTTCAAATTTAATTTTAACACTAGATGTTGTTTAAATGTTTGCTCAAAGTTTTCAAAGACCTCAGTAAAGGAGAGGACATTTAAGTTTGATTTTAGTAGGCTCCAACTGTTATTAAATTGATTTGTTAATAAATAGCAAATTGGAATTAATTTTTTTTATCATTCATTTCCTGGATTTATGGTTAAGGTAAGGGAAGGGAGAATAATTTCTCAAAGTTACAAAATAAAGCAGTAAAAAAGAAAATCCACTTTTGTTTTTGTCTCATGATGGCTTACAATGATATAATGTGTATAATTTAAAATCTGCAAATTTCTCACTGAATGCATTTTGTTTAGTATGTTGCTTTAGAGAAGAAAAGGACATTGGTGTCATCTGTTTTGAAAATATTTTTAAAAAGATTTTGTTTACTTATTTTTAGAGAGAGGAGAAGGGAAGGAGAAAGAAAGGGAGAAAAACATCAGTGTGTGGTTGCCTCTTGAGTGCCCCCGACTGAGGACCTGGCCTGCAACCCAGGCATGTGCCCTGACTGGGAATCGAACCAACAACCCTTTTGTTCACAGTCCTGCTCTTAATCCACTGAACTACACAAGCCAGGGCAAGTTTTGAAAATATTTTACCAAATAAGTAGGAATCTTTACCTTCTTCCATTTATAAGACCAAAAAAATGTAATTAGTTTTTATTTTATGAATCATCTTGCTTATAACTTTTAACACCTAGCTACTAGCCAGCTTATACAACCTGTACTATCTTCAAGGTATACCCATCATTGCTAGATTTAGCAAGTGAATTTATATGACACCTAGTTAAATTTGAATTGCAGATAAACAATAGGTTTTAGGGGGTTTTTTCCCAGTTTATGTCCCAAATATTACATGGGACACATTTATATTTAAAAAATATTCTTTTTCTGCAATTCAGATTCTATTGGACGTACTCAGGCAGAGTCTCTTGGATACTGTGGGCCCTGCAGTTTTCTCACTTTAGTGATAATGACGATAATAATTGTTGACCTTTTGTCATAGACTGTCACACGTGTTTACCTGTGGTAGAAGACCTTCTTGGTGTGCTAATTCTTCAACATTGCTATCTTAAATGCCTCTTTGTTGCACTAAGTCTTCCAGTCTTATACTTGGCCCAAAGTGAGCTCTTGTAGATTATTTTCTATTTACTATGAATAATTTCATATATTGCCTTTTATATGAATCATCTGCTAATTTGTCAGACTGTGACCTTGAAGAGATAATGTCATAATTCTCTACGTACCTCATACAAACACGCATAATGTCTCAAACAAGGAGGTTGTGTATTCATTAGGATAAGCTAGGTTATGCTGCTTTAACAAACAGCCCCCAAATTTCAGCAGTTGTTGCATTTCTGTTGCTATGATCTTGTCTCTTCTATCTTAAGTCCTTCCTTTATTTCACTGTTCCTAACTTTAATCAATGTATTCTCAAAATTAAACAAACAAAAAGGGGGGGGGGTAGAAGTTGGTACATCTTCAGCATGGGTTGGCAGAAAGTGGGAATAGAGCCTGGATGATCCTACTCACTCTGGGACCCAGGCTAATGTCCCCTACATCTTAGTGCATTCTTCCATGATCACTGAGGTAGAGAAAGGAAAGTGGAGAGTTGGTCGTCTGTCACTCAATCCTATTCCATCAGACAGAATTATGTGTTGATGCTCAACTTCCAACGGGGAGGGAAGCCCAGTCCTCCTGTATGCCCAGAGGATGGGGAGAATGGCATACTGGTGAGCACCCCTAAACACATCATAGAAAAATATGTTGGTGGAATCTTTGAATGAGAGTTAGAGAGCTTACATATATACTTTAACTTTAGGGGTTAGTCTTCGTAACTTTAGGAGTCTTGGTGAGCCTATAGTTTTTATTAGTAAAACAAAACATACCTAGGATTCTGGTACATAAGATAAAAACTGAGGAGTTTTTGTAAACACAGGAAGAAATAAATATCAAAGTCTCATTAATGGCACTGAATGAGGTGTGAGCTATGATCAGGAATAAATATTATGCTAACATGCTCGAATAAAATGGTGACGCACTCCAAAGGTGCCTTGCTGTTTTTCAATATTTCCATGAAAACTAACTTTACCAGAAATTCTGTTTCCAGAGGTTGAGATCACATTTTTCTGTTTATATATATACACACATGCATATGCATGCACATATATCATTTTTTAAATAAACTCGAAGACCTGATTGTATTTCATTTTTATAGAAGCAGGACATTATATCCAGATACTTGCCAATTTTAAATGTCTCTCTTTTGCATCTCAGTCATTTCCTTGTTCCTCCTGATGTGTCTGTCCCGAGGACCTCAGATCTGGGGTGTTGTGGTCAGATTGGGCTGCTCCACTTGGCATCTGCCTCTCCATCCCCCTTCATGCGGGCACCGTCTCCATGGAAACCACAGGCTGCTCTGCAGGCAGCTCTGCTGCGCCAGGCGGCTGGAGCTGGCACAGGCAATCAAAGAGCAAGGAAGCCTTGAAGAGCCCTGGAAAAAGCTTCCAGTGTAATTGCCGAGACAGAAATGAAAAATGTTATTAATTTGAGACATCCAAGCTAGCAGTGAAACTCCCTGGAGGCTGCATCTCCCCTTGCACCTTGTAGGTGTGGTCCTCCCACATCCATGTGCTGCCTGCTCCCTTGGGCCCCTGTGGTCTCCTGGGGTGTAGGGAAAGTAGGGGAGGGCAGTGTGGAGGCTGGGCAGGAGGGAGTCTCTGTGCTGTGCAGCTGCTGACATGTGGGAACCTGCCATGGCGCTTAGGAAATAATATCTGAAAAAACATAGACACTGAATATTGTAGTTAGTGAACCTTAAGCTACACACTTCAGCTCAGGGTTCTGGAAATAACTTCCAGTCACTTTCGCAGGTGCACAGCCTTAGCGGAGTTTTCTGATGTGATTGTACCTAATTTGAGATCTGGGTCATAGAACACTGCCAAACATTTGCTTCCCCCATGTTCTCTGAGCACCGACCTACCCTGAAGATGGGAATAAACACAAGTACAAAGGCTGTTTGTTCCTTGGGCTCCTCTGAACCCTGCCTAACTGGGACCTGACCTTCTCCCTGGGGAGCCTGTCCCAGAGACAAGTGAGTGAACTTCTAGAAGAAATGACACCTATCGGTGAGGAGAGAGAGCAAAGAAGGCAGAGAAGAACTTTAGGGAACACAACCGAGGGAAATGTGCAATATTTATAATAGAGTTTTTATAACTCTCTTATACCATGTTGGTTAAGACAAACTAATGTAGTTTTTCAAGTATAAAATGAAAAGCAATTCAGAAAAGATACAATCACAACTCTGAGTATGTTTCTGATTACTTCCAAAATTTCTGTTAATTTTATGTCCCACTCTCTCAGTGTATATAAAATCAAGCTATCATGTAAAGCAGTTTTTAGAAGAAAAAAGCTTTAATAGAATCTTTGTGCGTATCTTTTCTTATACACAATAATTATCTGTTTGATTCTGCCATATAGAAAGTCTCAAAATTTTGCACACTGCTCTTTGATGCTTACATATTTTAGTTGTTAGGTGGATTTATATATAGTTTTATAGAAGTTGATGTTTATAATTTGAAACTGTATTCTTTCTTTCTTTTGCTTTCTTTAGCACTTCTTCACAAATCAAATAAGCATTAGTCCTTTACATTTTGATTCTCTTATGTCTTTGAATTAAAGATCAGTGATAATTTTCAACATAATATGATTATGATAACAATTATTTTTATTGAGAGTGAGGAATTTCTTTTTTCAGTCATATTTTCCAGCTATGATTTGTGCAGTAAGTAATATGAAATATAAACTTCTCAATAATAGATTTCTTAAACATTGGGGAATGTTTTCAAGCCTACTCAATTAATAGAGTTAAAAATTACTTCCTTAACTTTTGAAAAATACTTCTTTTGCAAATTAAATACAGATAATTTCTTATATGCTTTATTTATGAGGATAATCCAAAATTGCTTTTAAAAGTAACTTCGAGACATTATAAAGAATTTTATAAGTGTTTATCACTGAATACTAATTAAAATAGCAAATGGAAAAACTCAAAGAATATAGCTAGTGCAGTACGTAGAGACTGTTATTTAGCATTTAATTCATATATTGCAAAAGAGGAATAATTGATCATTTATAAGCTTGTGTTCATCTCAAGAAATCAGAAAAAAAGAGCAATGGAGTGAAAGGAAAGGAAGCAGATAAATGCCAGCTGTTACAAATATGCATTAAAAGGCATTTCTGAGAATCCAAACATGATTCAGTAATACAGTTTTTTTCATAGTCACAGATGACCTCAGCATTTAAGCAGAGGGGATTTAATGTAGGAGATTGGTTATATAGTTGAAAGAAAAGCTGAGAATTCAAACAAGAGAGCAGAGAAATAACTCAGGGACAACAAAGACTTAGGTGGCCCCAAAATGTCAATAGCGCTGAGACTGAGAAATAATTGCTTCAAGAGGTAAGGGAAGGAAGTGTCGCCAGAATCCCAGCTCTGGATTTTCCAGAGGGAGAGGCCCATCCAGCAGGATGTAGAGCCATGGAGAGGATGCAGCAGCTGTCAGAGGGGCCATGGGAGGTGAGAGAATGGGGGAGGAGTACTCTGCAGTCTCCTATCCAGCCTGCTGCCAGGGCCGCCTCCTGTTGGCCAGACTCAGCTGGAAGCTTGCTGCTACAGATGCACAGAAAACTGCCTGCAAGGCATCCTCATGATGCAGGGCAGAGCTGGGAAGGTAGAGGGAGTATCCGAGGACACAAGGAAGGGAGCAGCCAACAGTTATTGTAATTCCCCAAAGTAATAGATCAAGGAGAGAAACCAGTGGTCATTTCAATCAGCATTTAAAACATTTT
Source organism: Desmodus rotundus (assembly GCF_022682495.2). Lineage (NCBI taxonomy): Eukaryota > Metazoa > Chordata > Mammalia > Chiroptera > Phyllostomidae > Desmodus > Desmodus rotundus. The sequence goes on along the minus strand of NC_071387.1, from coordinate 185,705,259 downwards.
AGTAAATTTTAATACTATGTCATAGTTAGTACTTATGGTAAACTAGGAAATTCAAGGGTATATTCTTAACCTAAGTAATACTCTCTAGGTTTATAGTGCCATTTTGATCATGAAAACAAAGGAATATGTGTTTTCATTGCTTCTTTGTCCTCAGCCATCACAATAAGACAAGAAAAAAGAGAAAAAGCAAAATGTTGGGAAAAAAGAAAAATGTTTAAAAAATATCTGCAGATCACATGAGTGTTTACGTACAAATCCTAAAGAAATTTTAGGATTAACTATCTAAACTATGAAGAGAATTCAGCATGTTTTCTGGATCAAATATTAGAATGTTCAATGTGACTTATTTCTTCCATGCTTGATTTATAGTGACAATCCAAATTACTTTAAAAAGATAACTTAGAGACATCATAACTTTAGAAAGTATTCATAATTTAAAGCCAACTAAAATGGCAGGTTTTTAAGATAATGTTTTATGCAAGTCACTCTCTCGGACTTTTTTTCTCAGTTTCACTTCCTATGTACAATTACCTTATTATTTTATTTAAGTATTTATATCCTTTTAAATTATGCGTACTTATGTGTTGAGAGTCAGTTTGTTGAAGGCATGTGATATTAATTTTAGTTCTGTGATTGTATTAAATGTGTAGACTTACAGAAAGAGAATTCTTCTCTGTGAAATTCATTTGTGACCCAAGTTACCTTGTTGAAAGATTATACATACAATTTCTAACATATATATAACATATATAATTACAATCATAAACATGACATAGCTTTTTTCATTTTTTCAAGAGAATAGAACTGACCATTTAGCTCTGCCAGCACTTAAGGAGATGCTATATTTTTAGTTGCATCCAATCTTTCTTAATTATTTCACAACGGAGAGGTAACTTACATGCAATATGTTTATTTTGATCTTAAATATATGATTAGGTGGTAAACTCACAGTAAATAAAAATTTCCTTGTGACCTAATTCACCTTGAAAGATAAAAATATAGCAGCTAGTGAGAATAAACCTTAGCCCTCCCAATGCAAGTCCCCCTCTATGCTCTGGTTGTGGGAGCAGGTGTACCGTAATTCACTGTCTGCTGGCTGTCTTGTTTGGTTTGGAAAAGATGATCATGGTTTAGAGTGACTTTCCATTTTAAAGTCTCAATTAAGGTCATTTCAGGTACCATCATGATATTCATTAACTTTTAAATACTTGTGCAGGTAGGCTCTGCCCTACACATTATAACATTTTGGAACTACCTTTTGCTTTGTTTGTTGGCTTGTTTTTTTTGTTTGTTATTCCATAGAAGTTTTGGACGGATGGGCAAGAGACCATTGAATAATTATTGAGGGATGAATAGATTTTCTGCAGGAAATATCTAGAAATTATCAAATAAAATCATGCTAGTTCTTTACCCAGCCCCTCTAAAAAATGTTTAGTCATTTCTCCTTCCCAATAATACAACAGGAAAATTTCCAGTGAAAACTCCTACTACTGCAGTTGACTTTTATTCTTATCTGATCTCAAGTCTCAGAACTTGTGAAGACTTGTGTCATTTTAAATGATTAAGACATTAACTACATCAGAAGGAAGAACCGAATATTTCATGGGGATCATTCAGAAACACAAGTTGAGCCTCTAGAATGTGCAAGAAAGTCCGTCTTTGGTACCAGTTTATGAGAACTTGGTAAATTGTCAGTTCAGTTTCTATAGATTTCACAAACTTCTTTTTAAAAATACAGATTGTCATACATCAGATAGTTCTAAAAGAAGTTACATGGTAAAAGAAAGTAGGCAATCCATGAAATAAGCCTTCACTGAATGCCTTTTGTAGATTCGCTTCAAAGTAACATGGAGAATGAGCTATTTCATATTTTTAATGTAGATCACCAGTCATGAAACCAACACCACAATCAAATGACTAACTTAGTCTAGTCCTATTACTTTATAGTGACCCATTCACTCTACTTGTGGCTGCTAGGAGAAGAAAGACTATTATTTCATCATAAACTTTAGAAATACTGCATTGACTTTGATAAGCTTAGTTAATTATTTCAAATTAGAGTGGGCTTACCACTGCTAATGTGTTTCATGAAATATCAATATTTTGATATGAAGTGAATAACATTTTTAATGTTAAAATATTTCCTCCCCCAAGGCTCATATATATTTTTGGCAAGAACACTTTGAATGTGATATTGAGTGTTCAGATTCTAACTACTTAACATTTCCATTTTGCTACTGGCCTTACATAATATGTCGACACTTGGGCTTCACATTGAACTTTTCTGAGCCTCAGATTTCATCTCTGAAATGGCGGAGTTGACCGCCTCTAAGGTTTAGTACTACCTGCAGTCTGATGAGAGCCAATTTTCTGGCTCATGGAGGACCATCTTCTTGCTGTGTCCTCATGTGGCAGAAGGGGTGAGAGAGCTCTCTGGAGTCTCCTTTATAAACCCATTTCATGAGGGCTCCACACTCATCAAATAATCACCTCCCAAAGGCCCAACCTCAAAACACCATGACATTGGGGGTTAAGATTTCAACATATGCATTTTGGGGGACACAGACAGTTGGTCCGTGTTGGTGGCTTAGAGGGAAGCCTCATTCCTGAGTCTCCACCAAAGGTATGTTGTGTAAATCAATGTGACAAACTTAGGTCTTGATGAGTCACTAGTGAATTCAACCTCATATCTGCCTTGGAATTTGTGGAAGTTTCCCTCCTGGCACTGACCCCAGCAGGTCCTGGCACCCGTTCCCCAGTACTGGATGCTGCAGAGGGGTAGATAGCAACAGGGAGGGAAAGGCATTCTCTGCTCCTCAGAGAGATGTAGAGATGACAGGTTTTCTTATTCTGCCTTGTCAAAGCCAGCTGAACACTTGATGCGTTTTTAACACGTCCTTTTTATAGGAAATTGAGCTGAGGGAACTTTTAGTTTATTATCAAGTTTAATTCAGGGAACTTTGCAAAAGCATGTTCATGATGAGCAGATCTGGGCCTCCAGTATTTTTGCTTGCACAGCCGGGGCATGAGTATCACTGCCTCTCCATGGTAATGGCCAGACTGACCACCAAGCAGGGCCAGCTACCACGTGGAGCAGGGTTTCTCCACCTCTGCACCGTTGGGCTTATGGACCAGATGACTCTTCCTTGTGGGGAGCCTTCCTTCTGGCCCTCTCACGGAGGCCACTTTCATGGGTGCAGGGGACTCCAGTGTGACAGTCCCTCTGTGTGTGAGCACTTGCCCCGTGGTTCTCATGCCCCAGCAAGGTCTCCCAAACATTGTAAGTGCGGGCATCTTGATATTTTCATCCTAATATCGATTAGCGGCTATGTGACTGTGAAGATCAGAGCCAGTCTCCATCCGGGGATTCTGTGCGTGCTGCCCCAGTTCTGCACAGTTGGTTTCACCTGGCTGATTAAGGATGGCACTGAGATGCTGCATATGGTACCAACTCCTCGGTGATGGTTGCAGAACAGACTCTGCTGGGAGTTAAATGAGGAAATGAGGAAAACTTTGAGACGTCCAGCACTGCTTGGATTTTACTTCTAAGTTTTTAATATGTTCTTGCAATTTATGAATAGATCATTTTCTGAAGTCACGACATAAGTTGGCATTGCTCTGATCCTGTGAAAGTTCCCGCCTTGGGGTCACAGCGTTGCACCCGATTTGCTGCGTGATTCGGGGACCCATGTCTGACTGTTTGGTATTTGCACAGGTCTTATTGAGCATGGGTTACTGTGGAATGAATGAGTGAGGAAAGAGTCTCCCTGCCTGTCACTAAGGAAAAAGTGATTGGTCTTTCAAGCTCCTCTGAGTTCTAGCACACCATGATTTTAAAAGTGAGGACTGTTTGTCTCTCACACGGGGACCTGCGTGTTTTCTTCCACTGTGACAGGACTCCGTTAATGGAAGGGAACGGCCATCTCTTGGAGGAGAGAGAATCTTAAACAGCTCATTAAAGTTCTGATTGGCTGATTATAATAATCTGCGATGTTCTTCGTCTGTAACATTTTTTGGTGATTTTGTATTTTCTTCTCGCAAATAAAAACAAAAACAGCAATTATTTCTTGCCTCAAATAATTATTAGATGTGTTTTCTGAAACCAGTCCAAAGTCTGAGCAAAGGACAATTTTCCTGTCTAGAATTAACATGACATAAAATTAGCACTGCAGCTTTTAGCAAGTTCCTGCTTCTCTGGAATAACAACCTGTTGAAACTGTCCCTGGCTTTACCCTATATTTTGCTGGCATTAGCTAGCCAGCTGGGTATCCTAGGCCAGGTCATTCATTATGCCTTGGCAGTCCAGAAGGCAATGAGTTGCAAGCTTGAATCAGTGTCATGTGGTATTACGTACGGACTTGTGATATTCAAAGGAGGCTGGGGAGAGAAAATTTAATGCTGTATCATGCATTTGTCACAATGATAGATGTGCTTGCAGATATCTAGAAAAATTGTTACAGCTTATCTGCTACTCCTGATAAGGTGTCAGGGAGGCAGTGACTTGGGGTGAGTTCATGATGACTGGAATCTTGTATCGATTGGGGCCACAAAGAATAGCATGCAGTTATTGGTCATTCTCTGGATTCTAAGAGAGACCTAATGGCGCGCGATTTCTCTCTCTCCCTGTGCATTTTGCATGAGCAGTAGTGTAGCTTGCTATCAGGCCAGCACAGGAAAGATTATTTCATTATGGCAAGAGCTCTTTTATTTGTTCACAGGGAAAGTGCAGTATAATATTTATTTAGCACTTTGGTTTGCCAGGCACTGTCCTCCATGCTTTATAGACAAATATCTCCTTAACTTCTCCCAATGGGCCTCTGAGATGGATTTATTTTTTAATTTCCTGTATCACAGATGTCATGTAGGGCCTCCCGATTTTCAGAGATGGTTAACCTTTGCCTGTACTCCCATTTAGGTGACCACTGAACTATGGGCATCTTCCACTGTATAGTTCCTGAGAGTTTACTTGCTCAGGCTTCCCTGCAGCCAGGCCCAGTGCCCTCACATGCTTTCAGTTGTAGCTGATGGTATTAGTTTTCTATCGCTGCAGTTGCACATTACCGTATCTTTAGTGACTTCAGCAACACAAATCTATTCTCTTGTTGTTGTTTAGGTTAGAAGTCCAACATGCATCTCACTTGGCTGAAATCAAGGTACCAGCAGGTTTGCACTCCTTTCTGGAGGTTCTGTGGGAGGATCCATTTCCTGCCTCTTCCATCTTCTAGAGGCTGCCACATTCTTTGGCTCAGGGCTCCTTCCTCCATCTCCAAAACCGATGACACCTGGTTGACTACTCATATCACATCCCTTTGACCTTCTGGTTGGCCTTCTTTGTTCACATTTTAGGACCCTTGTGAGTTCCTTGAGATAATCCAGGATGATCTCCCTATTTTAACATCAGCTGATTAGCCACCTTCATTCTCTCCGCAACCTTAACTTCCTTTTGCATGTAACAAGAAATAGCCACAGGTTCCCAGGATTAGAATGTAGACATCCCTGAGGGGTGTCTTCTGCCTTCCTTGGTGATTCAACCTTTGCTGGTCTCTACTGATAAGCTGTTAACTCCTTTGCTAGTCTTTATTAATAAGCTGTTTATTTCAAATATATCAGGAGTTTATTCAGTTTATGAAGGTTAAAGAAGTTGGTGATTATACCACTTCTCTGCACCTTTCTCTCATTTCCCTTTTTCTCTGGAGTTATTGGTAGGTTTTCCTCCTTTCTCTTCCCATCTCAGGGCCCTTGAAATCTCTCCCTGTCAGTAACAAGTGGGCTACCAAAAAACCAAACCAAATCGAAACAAAATAAAACAGAACTTCATAATAACAAAGTATGCATCCTGAAAGGAACCTAAGCAAATATGTTGTTTTCCATCTCATTTAGCCCCATTTACAGATTACCTACGACAATAACTGGGACCACACAGGCTTGTGACTCACCATAGACCAGTGGTTTTCATCTAGGGATAGTTTTGCCTCCAGGGGACACTTGGCACTGACTAGATATATTTGTTCCTCACAACTAAGGGAGGGTGGGGGTGGGTGGTGGTGCTACTGGCATGTGGTTTGTAGAGTTGAGGGATGCTTCTAACATCCTTCAGTGCACAAGAGAGCCCCACAACAGAGAGTGATCTGCCCCATAATGTTATCAGCCTTGTGGTTCTGAGGCTCTGCTGGAGACAGCATGGCTAGCTACTCGGTAGATCGAGGAAAGTCTGCCTGAATGCCAGTCCCAGTCTGCAAACAGTTAGGCAGGTGCTGAGACTGGTAAGTTGAGGCATCATTCCAGAGAAGAAAGGTGACACTTTTGTATAAACTTTTCACTTTTCTTGGATGTAAGATTATCATATTTGTTTTGCATGAATCATATTCAGAGAACTTGTGTATATCCAAATGCAATCTCTTCCCTCTGTTTGGCTTCCACTTTTCTTGGTGGTACAATAATGATTTCTACTAAATAACTGAAAAAAACATTTCTAAGAAGATAGGCATCATTTGTCTTCCTTTAAAATGAAGTGACTATTTGCCTCTGTGAACCAAGCCTTTTTTGGCTTGAATTGGATGTCAGCGAAGACCCTTGCAGGTGGCATCCCTGAGTCAGCTCTTAGAGCCCCACCTCTCATTTTGGAGGAGTGTCTTTCTGTGTTTCATGGAGACAAATCAAATTAGGGAATAATGAGGAAGTGGAGATGCTGACCTGAACAACAAAATAACACATATGATCCAGTTGGGGTGAACCAAGAGAGAAGCCTCAAACCATTGAAGAACTGAGTTTATTTTAGATGGACCTCAAATTGGACCTTAGATAAGATGTTAGCCTTGGGTGTACATCTGCTGATCTCAAATGCCTACCATACGTATTACATAGAGAATGGTGGAGGAGATTCTAGAATTTTGAGGTATAAAACCATCCTTTTGTCTTAGACAACTATAAATCAGACTGTTCCTGATTGTGTGTTCACTTCTATAGAATGTGTTACCTTAAAAATACTATTACCATATTCTCAAACTTACTTTAAACAGAAGTGGTGTTATGGTAGAAGAAGCAAAGTATGGATAGTGATTACAAGTTTATGCTACTTACGTACTTATAGCAAATTGACACTCAGCTAGCAATTGTTCAGTTGAGCTTCCAGTGCTCAGAGTTTATTATTTTTATAAAAATCAGCACTAAAAAGAAAGAGCTTCCCTCCCCTTCTGCTTTGCCCTTTGTAACACACATGCAAGCACCTATTGTGCTAATTATTAAATTTACTACTGGAAATGATTAGTAATTTCATTGTCTTGGTAACATCCTTCCACGCAATGCTTTTACCAATCAAAAATAAGTGGTTTGGAAGCCAGGGCAGCCGTCGTGCACGGGATCATGTTGCGGTCTATCTGGCCCCATAATTTGATTTATTCCCTTAGAGTAAAATCCTTCGAGATCCAGAACCTTCAAGTTATGAAAGGTAATAATTTTCAGGATATGTTACTTATGCTAAGAGACAATAATTGTTTGGCAATCAACAATTTTGTTATTAAATATCTATTTATATAACAGTGTGTTGGGTACCATGGAGAAACTGTATGAACATTAATATATGATTTATTCTCTTTAAGAGAAAGCTTTCAACTTGATTAGGAAGATATGGTTGAAAGAGGAATATTTTTGTATAAGTCTAAGGGTTAAATGAAATACGAGCAAATAGACGTGACCAGGTTGCATTGCTTAAACACGGAGTGGCAGTCAGTACAGAGATTCCAGATTGCATCTGAGCTGTATAACTGAGTCTTAAGTCTAACTAGTCTTGATATTTTATTTTAGCCCTAATTTTCCTGTCGTGTGGGATACAGAAGACTATTTTTATCTTGTCTTCCAATGATACTCACTCTATTTCATTGATATGCAATTTGATATTCAGTTTAATTTCTTTCTTATTTGTACCACGTTATTCATACTAAAAAATGGATTGACAATAAATATGAAGGAGTTTGGGAAATATCAGGAGGCCAAATATGGGAGAGTTGGCCGTGCGCTGAAAGAAATATATTGAAGAATAACCAAGGAACAATGTTCTAATAGTTGTTATAAAATCAAGACTTTTTTTTTTTGAGGAAAGGATAGTAACTTCAAAATGTCATCTGTTGCCCTTGCTGGCTGGCTCATTTGGTTAGCATGTCATCCCAATAGGTCAAAGTTGTGGGTTCAATCCCTGGTTAGGGCACATACAAGAAACAACCAATTAATGCATAAATAAGTGGGACAAAAATGCAATGTCTGTCTATCTCTCTCCCCTTTCCTCCTCCTTCTCTAAAATCAGTTAAATTTTTTAACAAATATCTATTTAGGATTATAAGGTAACACACTAGAACGTCTATTTTAGTACTAATGCTAAGAAGTGCATCTTTTTTTTCAGTTTACCAATGCCGTACCATGCAAAGGCACTTAAGGGTTGTGCTGAATAAGTGAAATACAAGTTTATTTCAAAACCATAGTGCTTTTAAAGAATAAAAACATCATGTTAGTGATTACTTGGATGTATTCCATGATTTTCAGGGAAACTTCCTCAAAATTTGACCAACTGTCCTAAAAATACTATAGCAAACATGAGTTCTTAGAGCAAATACCATCATACTTACTAGTTTCTACTGGATAAAACAGAACAGTTTTTGAGAAAAGTTTCATTATAATTGGCCCATATTTATATGATTTAACTGTAGATCAGCAGTTGGAAGAAGTCTTGATTTTTATTTTCCATTTAATTCCATTTCATCTAATTAGAGTAGAAAGTGATTAAAGCCAAGAGAAAAAAAATAGAGCAAGGTTAGAAGAATCATCATGAAAAGATAGGGTGAACTATTTAAAATTTAAGATAGAGTGGCCAGGGTAGGCTCCATTGAAAAAAGTTGGCTGAGCTAAAGTTTCAAGAAGGTGGGGCAGGTAGCCTGGGGTAGCTGGACGAGGAGCAAGGAAACAATCAGTGAGGCCCCGAAGTCTGAGATTGCACAACGTCCTCAACTTATAACAAGGAGGCCAACTGTGGCTGGAGCACAGGGCACATAGATCATAGGAAATGTAGTCGTGACGTCAGAATGGTAATGGGAGGCACATCCAGTGCTTTGTAGACCACGGTGAGGGCACTTCAGCTTTCACTGTGTGGAGTTGTGAGAGGAGACTTGACACAGTCCAGCTCGTGCTTCAAAAGAATCTCTGATTGCCTGCCCAAATTGTGTGCAGGCAAGGGCGAATGCTGGAGCTCAGATGGGAGGCTCTCGTAGGGTCTCAGACGAGAGGGCTTGGATTGGACAGTGGTGTAGGGCTGGTGATCATATTTTGGATATGTTCTGAAGGTCCAAGCATTTGCTGACAAATTGGACAGTAGTGTTAGAAACGGAGGGACAAAAGACAACTTCAAACTGTTGACATAGCAACTGGAGGGATAGAGTTTCCATCCATTGGGGGGGGAGTAAAGTTTAGTGGGGGGAGTTTAACAGATCACTTTTGTTATTATGTTGCAGTTATGTTGTATTACGCTGTGTTATGTGTCAGCAGTTTATGAGACATTAAAGTGGAGGTGTCTGGTAGGTTGTAGATTATATAAGCCTGGAGCTGAGCAGAGAGGGCTGAACGGGGTTCTAAAATGTGAGGTAATCATATTATATGCACGTCAGGTGGACTACATATGTGGAATTGTGTTGTAGTTTATTTTCTGTTCAAGTCATTCTCTGGGGTTTGCAGTGTAGAGGGCAGTAACAGGAGGAACACTGCAGTACCTTTCAGGAAACTATCCATTAACAATGCTATTTACATTGTGATTTGCAATGGAAAGGTTTCTGAAGACATGATCTTTACCTTTTGACAACAAAAAGAAACCTTATGTTTTATGGGGAGAAAAATTTTACTGGAGTAATAAGATGTAGATGGTGAGTTAGGCAGACCTTATGCCATGCTCTGTACTTATAATATTTACAGAGATGTACTGTTTAATGTGAGATCTTGGAGTAAGTGGGATTTGCTAATCTTCTTCAAACACTATGATATTTAAATGCCACTTTATATTAGCTGAGGTCACTGCTTGAATGAAAGTCAATGAAAAATTCTAAGTTGTATCTAAATCACCTCGTTTAACTTCTAGGTAAATTATAGCACCTATTTAAAAAATAATCAACCCAACTCTGGTTTCCATAGGATGTAACTGTTAAAACTGGTAAAACTCTGTGCATGTTTTTAATTTTTCCTATTTTTAACCGGACTACAACTTAGGCATATTATGGAATTTTAAATGGAATTGCCGGAAACCCAATTAAGATGCTACAAGGTAAACTTTACAGATGAGCTTAAAAGTACTTATTTAGCTCTGTTAGAAAGTTGGTTATAAACCTCTGTGTTAAACATTACTGATTATGTATCTTTTGAAATGATACAAGATATTATATTATTAAAACAATAACAATCACAACTATGCTTTAAGATTTACTAGGGAGAGAGTTGTTGAAAAGTGATTGTAAAATTGACCAGCAGTTGAAACATTAGTAAGTCTCAGAAAGTCATTGCATAGAGGGAAGTGTGAGTGCCGTTTTGTTTAGAATATGTAATGCTTCTGAGCAGAGGAATTGAACATGGAATTGAAATATATTTATAGCCACTGAGCCTTGGTTACAAAACATCCCTATTGGAAAATAACTTTTAAAAATAATACAAATATACCACCTATACATTCAAGCATTTACTCTATAACATGTAATGAAATTGTTTGCTAGTTAATTCCAGTGTGTGTGAGCAAGTATAATAGAGTAAGAATACTACTTAAGAAAAATAAGCTTTAGAGCAGGTTGGTGGCATGAAGTCCAATTTTTTCATTCTCAGTACTTCTGCGATTTCTGTTTCCATGGGAAATTGAAGTGGAGCTGCTGAAATGCTGATGGAATCACTGTTCCTCTGGCATTTCCTGGCAGATTACAAGCCCAGGACATATAAAGTAGAGTTCAGTCTCTGAATAAGTCTGTACTTCATATTTACCATTCACTGAAGTTGTTGCATTTTTACATTTTGTATTGTACCATGATCTGATTTAACCATCAGTATTTTGGAGATTTAACCTGGTGGATTGTGATTCATGTGATGAACCAACAGGTGCTGATATTTGTATAAAAATAGAGCAACAATTCAAAATAGATTGTTTTCTTTTCTTACTGGGACAGTTCTTTGCATGTATGGCAAACTGAAGACTGGAGGGAGATCTACTTGTCTGTTTCTGGTAGTATCTATACTGCACTTTGCTGTAGGAAGAGCAGGGATTGAGGGCAGAGAGCTTAGTACAAAGTAGATAAGCTACCCGCCGTCATGGTGCTTGGTCTTATGGGAGGAGATCTGCTGAGGAAAAGGCTTGGCGGGGAAAAAGATGCTGGAGGAGAAAATACTGGGACAGAGACTAATGTTATCGAGGTGCACACGTGGGTCTGAAAGATGAGCACTAGTTGTCAATGGATAGACAATTCTGAGAGTGAGTGTGAAGAAGAACTGGGGCCAGAAAAAGTCTGTGCCCTTCCCTGAATCTAAGGAAGGCCAGTGAGAAGCAGGATGGTGACCAGTAGAAACCCTCCAGGCCCATGTGGAGATTCAAGGGCCAGATCATGCAAGACCTTAGGGTCCCCTGTTTTCTAAGAACTGGGCATTTATTCCTTCTGTAATAATTTTGTGATCACTGGCTCTGAGGATTGATGGAAAGGTGTTTCCATTATTATTGCCATTGCTGCTGTTGTTTAGTGTATTTTGTTTTGTCTTTCCAGACGTGTTGCCCCGTGAAAATGTGCGTGTGGAACTTAACTTGGGTGGAGATAGAGCAAACTGCAGTCCCAGGCACCATGTGTGAAGTATCATATGTTTATACTTAAGTATAATACGTTTATAATACACAGAAAGGAACTGCTTCAGTCCTTCATAGGAAGGAGATGTCAGTGTTAAGGGAAAGGGAAGATGTCATACTGGATGGAGCTTGCGCTGTGTCTTACCGGACAGTCCTGAAGGAGATGCCATTGAGGGGGTCAGAATGTGGTGGAGGATTAGGCCAGGTTTCGACATACTAGCTTTGAAGCTTGGAGATCCTCTAGTCTTAGCTGAGAAACATCAACCATCACCGAGCCTACTTTGCTAGGTTTTTCAAATAAATGAGACAACACATGTAAAGCATTTAACCTGGGGGTGGCATATCACATTGGCTGAAATAGTAGCTTTTATTATTGCTCCTCGTACCACTTTTTGTTATTTGATTAGTGAGTAGCAAGTAGGGTAGGCAGGCACAGAGTAATTTATGTATTGGAACTAAGAATATGCACCTAAGATAAAACAATAAACTGGACACAATATTCATGTAGAGCAGTACTAGAAGGTGAGATTAGGAAAATAGGACAAATACTGGTATTTTATTTCTTATTTATAAACCAACACTTGAAAACAGCAAGTGGGAGCAATTCTGGGTTTGTTCACTCAAGAAACACTTCAAGTGCTCAATGTCACCCAACCCTCCACCCCTTTGTCCCACTCCTATCAACTGGGTATTTGACTACCTGTAAAATGTGGGGATTTCTTTGTGTGCCTCCGTACTGATGTCTTTATCCAGAGGTGCTCAGTAAAACCAACCATGCCACCTGTTTGTGTTATTAGACAGAAACCAGGGTTGTTCTAGAAAATGATTAAGAAGGCTTATAGGGATGCATTGGTAACAAGGAAGATTGAATTAAAGCTGGAGCGAAAAGAATGGAAGATAACCATCAGCACATCTAGTGTAAAGTCACTTTAAGAGAGTTCAGAGCTGGGTTGGCACCCCATTTTCTGTAATTTCATTCTATCACAATTGTTTTTCGGGAGTAAGTCCACTACCAAGAGCATGCGGTAAGGAGACCCAGACTTGTGTGGGCCCCAAGCAAGTGTCCCTTCCAGCCTTGTGCTGACCACGAGCAGCCCTTGTCTGACTTTTGTGGATCCTGGCTTGAAGATTTGTGTTGAAATCACAATACGTTAACATTTGCATTCTTCCTTTTACTATATGCTGTGTGCTACATCAAGACACATAAGAGAGGAGGCAGGCATAATCTTCCATGTAGGGAGATGATATGTTTTCTTTAATAGCATAGGTAGTCAGTGATTAAATATGTCCATTTGTAACTTAGTTCAAATTTATTAAATATGACATTGAGCAGGTTAACACATACTTAATGTATATTAGCTCTTATGCTTATTGACTCCAAAGGTCAAAGATACCCTTATGAGTCAAGAGCTTTTTATATTGTTCTGGACCCAGATGATAAGATTTGCATTACTCATTAGAACACAAATATAAATTCATTAACAAAGGGTGGTTGGAACATATTATTTTCCTGCTTACCACCCTTCCCGCATTTCCATGCACTAGGAAGAGCATCTCTACTATGGTCTGCAAGGTCATGTTCCTTAGACCACTGTACCCCAAGCCACACTTGGTATTTCCCTGTTTCTCGCATAGACCAGGCGTGTTCCTGTCTTGGTGCCTTTGCATTTGCTACATGTTCCTTTGTAAAAGTCTTTGACAGAACTTCATACCTTGGTACAGCTGGCTCATCCTTATCATCTTGTGCCTTATTCAGAGGTTTTCTCCACAGGGAGGCTCATTCCTATGTGTTTTCTTACATAGATTTAAATTAATCACGTGAGGGTAAAGAACATTGAAATATGAACACAGATTTTTTTATTATTTAAAATGGAATTTAGAATTTAGGAATAGATTCCTGATGTCAGTACTATAGGAATTTTTTTTTTCAAGTACAGACAGCTAATGAAGGGTGTGAAAATTTGAAAATGCATATTCTGAAACCAACTAATTGGACATTGATATGTCTTTAGCACTGACTAATTTTAACCATGAGGGGGTTTGATGAGAAGTTGATAAATTGGAGAATAAACAGTATTATGTAATGTTAAAGGGATTTCCATAATCATGTTTGTATAAAGTGCTGTGATTGTGGTTTTGTTTCTTGTAAAAGTAACTCATCATGTAAAGCTCAGATTTATACTAGTCAGAATATCCATTGTAGTCAGATCACATAAAGCTTAGTTGCAGCCACATTATCAGTAAATGCATCATACCTCATACCACATACATGTTGAAGGAAGATATATTTTTGGGAGTCTTTTTCTTTCTTTTTTAGTTGTAGACCTGGGACCACATTTGACTCACCAATCCATTCATCCTGTAGATCTAGTCACTGATGCCTTGTATAGTCTGTCCTAACTGTGTTTAATTCCACTTCATCCTTATCACCTCTCTCTTCTGCACTATTGTCCATTCCAGTCTCTGTGTAGCCTCTTTCCTCCCTGAGACTCGAATTGTTGCTGCACTATCATCCTGAGCTGAGTTTGGTGGATATAGAGAAATGCAGCCTTTCTCTAAAACCTTCAACAACTTTGTACCAAAAAAGTAATAAAGATCAGACTCCTCACATGACCCTCATATCCCAATGACATGTCCAGCCTCTTCTTTTACAACATGCTGTTACCTCCTTCCTCCTGGCCGTGCCTGACCACCTGCTGTGGAGATCCTTCCTCACAGAGTTAATCTCCCAGAACGTTACTCAGTTTCTTCTTAGTGGTGACAGCAGGAGCTGCATTTTCCTTCATATTTTTGGTAGTCTTTCCAGGTCCGAACACCTCCTAATATTATAAACTCCCAGGGAAGAACCCTCGTGTTTTATTCTTACTGTCTTTCCCAGTTTATAGCATGGTGGCTGACACAGAGTTACTGCTGGGTGGACATTTGTGAGTTGAAGATTCTGTGTCCTGCCAAACTCAGTACAATTTATTGGTGAATACTGTATTTACTCAATGTTTTCTAAAGGCATTTTCTCGCAACCAAACACCATAACCTAATCACTTGAATAAAATAGTCAAAAGTCAAGTTTAATTCTCCATCAGTATCTTTTCTCTGGGGAGTTGTTGGCTTAGGGCAGTGGTTCTCAGACTTTGGTTCATGTCCCCACCATTGGGAGGCTTATGGTACCTCAGATTGCTGAGTCCCAGACCAGCAGTGTCTGATTCATTAGTCTGCCTGAGGTCCAAGAAGGTACATGTCTAACAGGTTTGCAGGTGATGTGGATGCTGCTGTGCCAGAACCCCACTGAGAGAACTCAGGTTTAGGGCAACCAGGAATTGCTTGGTGCTCTGTCCTTAAGTTACTGAGTCAAGGAGCGCTCGCTCTGTGGACAATCTTAACATCTGAGTCGAACATAGCATCGGGCCATGTGTATTTTGTATACCCCTTCGGTTTTAGATTTTCTTTGTTTCTTCACTTAATGAGAAGGTGCTTCCCCACCTCTACTCCTCTGGCCTTCATGTAATTGGCAGGAAAATGCTTTAACTTGCTGGATGCATACATGGAACATTGCTTTGTTTGTTTCCCCATGCTTGGTTACCTAAAAGAATTTCTGTGGAGCACAGATCTCATCAGTGCTTCCTGGGTGGTAGCTCATTTAAGCCTCTCAATAAGGCCAGGGGTGGACTGCATTTTCCTAAGGAGAAAAGATTTGGTCTGAGGCTAGATACATAGTAAAGGTAGGTGGTCCAAAGGTAGGGATCAAACCTGGGCACCTCACACCACCTCCTTTGGTGTCTTTCTAGGTAAAAAGAGCTGCTGTTGTCCTTATCTCAACCTGCGGCCTGATGCCTTCTCCACAAATCCTTTTGGCATCTCCTGTTAATCCCTAGGTGAAGGCTGCCCTCTGGGCATCACAGGATTTTTACGCTTGAGTGCAAAAACCCAAGTAACCATCACTCTTTAAGGAACTGTGTCTTAATCAGATTTATTTTGGTCTGTGAGTGCAGCTGCACAATTACAATTACAGTGTATTTTTACCACTTGCTTTATAAAAAATGACAGCGCACAGCAAATGTTCAGAAGAGAAGAGTAGCTCCTCCGATCCTATGATCTTGCACTTCTGAATTTATAGTTTTACATGCATCATCATATTTGCTCTTAAGCATAAAAGCAACAACAGAAAACTGTGAAACATTGTCCTGGTTTTACAGAGAAGAAGCTGAGTCTCAGGGAATTTGAAGAAATTATTCAAAGCCAAATCATAAAACCAGAATCCAGGCTCAGCTCCAGGTTTTTAATTCTTAATTCAGTGTGGATTTCTCTACATATTAGGGATTTACATTAAAGTGAAGTATGTTTGTAAAATTTAGGGGAAATTTTGCAAATATTTTGTTCAATTTTTTAAAGATTTTATTTATTTATTTTTAGAGAGAGGGCATGGGGATGGAGAGAAACATCAGTGTGTGATTGCCTCTCATGTATTCCCTGCTGGGGACCTGGCCTGCAACCCATGCATGTGCCCTGACTGGGAATCAAACCGGTGACCCTTTGGTTCTCCGGCCAGCACTCAATCCACTGAGCCACACCAGCCAGGGCTTTGTGTACAATGTTTAAGTTAGATTTTTAAGTATTCATCTATTCACCAAAGTTTGCTGAGCCCCTTCTTGAACCAGGCACTCTTCTGGGTGCTTAGAATATGTTACTGAACAAAACAGAGACACCTATTGCTGTGGAGTTTATACTGTAATGGTGGGAGACTGACAATAAGCAGTCAACATAGATGAGTAAACTCCATTATATGTTAGAAGCCAGTAAGTTTTATAAACCACAGAAGGGCTTGTAGAACAAGGCAAGGGAAAAAGGAGAGCAGGCAAGGGGATGTTGTTGAACTTTTACTTTGAGTAGTTAGGTAGAAGTGACATGTGAGCAAGAAACAAAGGGAGTTGGACCATTAACCTGCCTGGAAAAAGACTGGTCCAGGCACAGAGAGCAACAGGGCTAAAGGGCCACATATAGGAGTGGGATTTAAGAATAGCAAAAAGGATGGTGTGGCTATGGGGTGAAAAATAAGGGAGTACATTAGAGAACTAATGCTCAGCCAGGATTTCCAGGGCCTAGCATACCATGCTGAGCTAAGGAGTGACATGACCCAGTGTGGACTTAGGTACATCTGGCAGCTCTGTTACGAATAGGCTGTAGGGAGGCAATGGGGGGAGCAGAGAGAGCAGTTAGGAGACTGTGTCATGAGCCATGTGAATGAAGATGGAGTTCAGACTAGGAAGAGAGAACGGTGGAGGTGGCAAGAGGTGATTAAATGCTGGATATATTTGTGCAATATGGGCAACTGAATGACCTGATGGATTGTGTATAGGGAGTGAGAGAATGAGCTGAGTCAAGAATGATTCCCAAGATTTTGGCCTGAGCAATTGTGAAGGGTGGAGGTGGCATCAAATGAGAAGAATATAGATGAAGCAGGGTTGAGAGGCAGATAAGTTTATGAGGTCAGTTTTGAGTTCAGAAGGCCTCTGGGCATCCAGATGTCAGTGATGAGTAGGCAGGGGGACGGAGGAGTCTGAGTCCTGTTTGGATGCAGTCCCTCCCTATTCTTCAGCATGTGTGTGCTATTTAAAGCCACCAGATGGGATGAGATCCCCAAAGACATGAGTGTGTAAATAGATCAGAGGGTTTAGGGCTACTGCGTTCTGGTGCAAGTGTTATGGGAAGGTTAGGGAAAGGAAGAAACAGCAGAAGAGTGAGAGGAGTGGCCAGCGAAGTAAGAGGAAAACCAGCTGAGTCTAATGTCCATGAAGCTGAACAGGACTAGGCAAGACCTTGGTTATAATGAAGAAGGCATGCTTTGGTAGCTAAAGGAACCAGCCCTGAGAACTGGCCATGGGTTAGCACAGGAATGGTCACTGGGGACCCTGAGAAAAGCAGTTGTCATGGGGTTGTGGGAGTAAAAACTGAATGGAGTGTTTTCCATAGAAAGGGAGACAGGTGGTGGAGGGCAGGTTGGGGAATGTAGCAAGTACACTAGTTTGGAGCTGCTTTGATTAGGTTCCCCTGATTTGATTGTTTTAAAAAAGAGACATAAAAGGAAATAAAGAGAAGGAAGGGAGGGAGAGGAAGAGGGAGGGTGGGCGGGGGTTGGGGGGGGAGAGAGAGAGAGCGAGAGGGAGAGAGAGGGGAGTAGAGGGAGAGAGAGAAAGGGAGAGAAGAAAAGAACATTAAAAGAGCGACACAGAGAAACAGCTAAGACAAAGACAGGAGAAAGAAAGAAGACACAACAGAATGATTAACTCAGATCCCTGGGACTTTCAGCTGCAAAAATGCACATGTGAAGGGCAGACATTATTAAATCTGTTTTCTATTGTTCATTTCTAGCTTCCTCCTTTCTTTCTGATGAATAAGAAATGGGGTCTTCTGTGAACAAGTGACTCAAACACATTTTTCGCCCTCCATTATGTATCCTAGCTTCGAATTAGATGCATACCATGAGCTATTTCCAAAGGGTCAGTGTGATTTCAAGAAAAAGTCTGTTTTCAAACACCATTTAAATTAAAATTTTGAGGTTTTACAATTTAAATGTACAGCATCTTTTCACTAGATGTGTGTTAGTGAAATCAGTACTATGTGTATCACCTGGAGAGTGGTTTCTGTGACCAGGGATGTCGTCAGTCTCCTTTCAGGAAGGGAGCTGGCAGCGATTTCCTTGGCATGATGCTGTGCAGATGGAAGTGCCCCGTGTTGACTCAAATAAGTTTTCTAACAATATCTACCAGCTCTTTTTCAAAAAAATTTATATCGATTGATTGATTTTAGAGAGAGAGGAAGGAGGAAAGATTGAGAGAGCGAGAGAGAAATCAATTTACTGTTCTAATTATTTATGCATTCTTTGGTTGATTCTTATATATGCCCTGACCTGGCATCGAACCTACAAACTTGGTGTATCAGGATGATGCTCTAACCAACTGAGTTACCTGACCAGTCTACCAATTCTTCCTATTGCTCTTTACTGCCATTTGACCATGACTTAGTGTCAAGATAGGAAAATAATGGTTCAGAATAATACTGATCGTGTTTTGTCCATCATTATTGAACAAAGATTCCATTACTATTTTTTTCTACTTTGGAGAAAGTACTTTTATTTTTAATCTCTTCTGGATTGTAATTGTAATGAATAGCTTTTCTTTTTTTTTTTCTTTTTTTTTTTTTGAGGTGAGTTGGTGGGTGACATTCTGGGAATGAGCACGGGGCCATTGACCATGGTGGGCACTGAGAAACAGGAGGTTAATAACTGAAAGATAATGAAGTAAAAAGGGGAAAGAGGAAACAAACAGTGAATGACATTGGTAGGGATAAGGAGGGAGCAAGGTTAAGATATATAAACTAACTTTTAAGGGAGACCAGAGAGAGATGGAGAGAGAAAGAAAGCATGTGTTTGACTTGAGCTGGAAAGAGAAAATACACCATGACTTTGACCAAAATCCTCTTCACTCGAAACCTTTTACTTGTCCTTTCTGGGACGCATGGAATGCATTCAGCTGCCCGCTGTCCTAACCAGTTTGTCTACAGCTGATTAAAATGTAAATAGCTTATTCTGGTTAAGTTTCTGGATCTCAATACTTTGATTTTTGAGATTACTTTTACCATTAGCACATTATGAAGCATATGTGTTTACAAAAGTCGCAAATGGAATTGTCCGATGCCAAAGTGGAGAGTTGGCAGCAACAGACAGGCCAAGCAAACTCCTAGAACTATAAACACTATTTCTCATTGACTCATTGGCACACGCAGAGTACAGCACTTCTGTGAGAAGGTCCTGGACACACTCTGTTGAATGACTTGAAAACAGGATCACCAACTAGGCCTTGTGTTGATGAACAAGGCAGCAGAGAGCCAACTGCTCCTGTTGGCTGTAGGTGGGTGAAACCAATTACCATTGGGCCCCAGAGCGGAATCAGGAAATATTTGTAAGAAATAATTAGAACTAAGGAAACAGCACCATTTCTTTCAATCATATAAAGACTCTTCTCCTGAAAGGTAAACTTTAAGCCAGGATCTTTTTGGGTGGCATTTAAATATCATTAAAGTAAATGAAATCCATTCCATGATATACCATCTGTACAGAAATTCTGGTATAATTTAATCTTAATGATTTACATTGCCATTGGTAAATGTATTAGGGTTCTCTGGAGTAACAGATCTAGTATGGCAGAGAGACAGGGGAAGGAGAGAGAGAATGTGAAAATGTTTTTTAAAATGTTCAGACCATAGCTATTGCAGTTGTAAGTCCAAAATCTGTATGGCAAGGTAGTAGGCTGGGTTCTCAGGATGGGTTTCTGTGTTGTAGTTCTGAGGCAGAATTCCTTCTTCTTTGGGACACCTTCGTCTGTGCTCTTCGGGCTTTCAACTGATTGGATGAAGCCCACCCACTTTATGGAGAATAGTCTGCTTTACTTAAAGTCAGCTGATCGTAAATATCAGTCACCTCCACAATACCTTCCCAGCAGCACAGATGCTAATGCTTGACCAGAGAACTAGGTGCCATAGCCTGGCCTACTTGACACTTAAAATCAACCACAGTAAATGGGGACACATAGGCTATTTATTTTCTTTATAGAAATATGTTTAAGGAAATTTAACTAATATAGATTAAAGGATTAATAATGTATTTCAAATGGAAATGTTTGCTCTTTATTAATGAGATGCACATGTGCATGAGTAAAATACTGTGACCTTGAATTTGAATCCCAGGTACTGTTGTCTTTATCAGTGCTCAGTAATAGAATGGATTTGAAAATCAATGAACAAAATAATTACCATTTTTTAAGAAAAAATTATGTTTTATATTAATAATATTGGGCTTCTTTCTCATTCCCCACTCTTGTTTCTTCTGTCAACTTAATCATGTATTAAAAATAGCAGTAGGGATAATTACATTCATAAACTACACACAGGTGTATGTGTGGCATATATAATGTAAATGAGTCCATGCTTTCTGTATAAATGAGTTGATCCTTAGTAGCTATTTTGTTGCCAACCTGTCACCTTACAATTTCATATCTACGGAATATATTTGTTTTTACAAAACAAACTACATTCATCATTTTTAATTTGACACAAAATTTAAGCCTACTTTTTCCACTTACGTTTCTCATTTCCTTAGAGATTTTGGCAAAGTAGAGTGCAACATCTTTTATGTTGATATTCTCTTGTCTTTGGATGCAGAGTTTCAATGAGAATCCTGTATTAGCATCTTAGCTCATCTTTGTCCTCATCTCCCTTTCCCCCAGCTGTTCTGTGTGTTTTAAAGCACATATCTTATAGCTAGACTTCTGGAGAAAAAGAGATGTGATACTGGCTTAGACTCGCCTTTTCCAGCCTGCAAGGCTGATGGTTTTCTGACTTGGTCATCTTGGGTTTCTGGCCAAGGGTAGAACTTGGCTCTGTTGTCCTAAGTTTATTTCCTTCTCTCTCTATTTCCGTGTGTACTAGTCTAAACATAAGATTTCCTGGGAGGACGTTACTAAAGGCTCAGAGAAGCATCTGGCACGCCCCATCAAACCTCCATCTGAACCTCCATCTGAACCTCCATCCCCAAAGCTGAAGCTGCCTTGCTAACATAGACAGGAGTTTGATAGCTGCCTTGCTAGCAGGGAGTGAATACCTTCCTTTCCAGTCAAGGATAACACATCTTAAATACATAAGCCCTCTACCTAGATCAACCAGGTCTACATTTCTGGGCGTGGCAGTAACTGCTGGGGCTGGGTTTCCAATTGGCTGGAACTCCTTTTGCAATCACAGAAAACCAACTTAATGTGGTTTACTGGGAAACAAATGGGGTATACTGACTCTCAAGTGAAAAGTTCTGAAGGTTTGTGTAGGTTCAGGCACTCTCCTCCCGACACCTCTCTCCTTCCATCTCTTAATTCTGCTTTATTCTTTATTATCTTTAGCAGGCCCTTTTCACAAAGTATCAATATGCCAGTGGGAGCTCCAACTTTATATTCCAGGAGTTGAGCAATGCTAGGAAAGAGTGTACTTTTTTCCAGATGGTTCCAGAATACTCACGATTGACTCTGTTTGGTCCAGTTTAAGTTTCATGGGAATCATCCTGGCCAAAAGGATGAAATTATCTGACAGAGCAGACTTGGGTCAGGATTCTATCCCATTATATGCACACCACATAGGACGTATGACCCCTGCAGTGCTCGGATTCCTTACATGTGGAGACAGATCTGGAAGCAGTTGGTGACAAAAGTTTTGGGTATGGAAGACATGGCCTGAGCAAAGACTGTAAAGCGTGGCTTCCTGTAGGACTGAGATAGTTCAGCATTCAGAGATCAGGTAGGGAGGAATGACCTGGCAGAGAAAAACATTGAAGATGGAAGAAAATAAGCAACATTTTTGGTATTTTATGCTTTATTATTTCAAGAAAGGTAAAAATGCAACTGAAATGCAAAAAAAAAAGATTTGTACAGTGTATGGAGAAGGTGCTGTGACTGAATGGATGTGTCAAAAGTGGTTTGCAAAGTTTTGTGCTAAAGACTTCTTGCGGGACAATGCTGTCCTGGTCAGGTAAACTAGTTGAAGTTAATAATGATCAAATTGAGACATTAATTGAGAACAATCAATGCTATACCACATGGCAGATAGCCGACATACTCAAAGCATCCAAATCAATAGAGTTATTGGTGAAAATGAAAAATGTGTCTTTTATTTTACAGAAAAAAAACCATTCAGACTCTTTGGCCAACTCAGTATTTCAAGGGGAGCCAAGTTGCCAGGGGGTGGTGTAGAAAGGTTTAGACTTGTGTATTAGGTTTAGTGGCATGGTGCTGAACAAAGTCATCAGCAGAAGGCATCCTGGTGAAGTGTCGGGAGAAGCCAGACAGGAGTGGGTTGAACAGGAATTCTCACCCTGTGTTTATATCAGTGTTTATAAACAGTGATGGAATTACATTTGTTGTTGGCAAGAACAAGGATGGGCTTCTGTACATTCATAAGGATTTATGCAAAGTGAAGGCTATCTGTCTGTGGAAAGTGAAGTTTGGCATTGTGTGAATAAAGTAGGAGGAAAAATGAGTCATCCAATGCACAACAAATTCAAAAAGATTTACACTCTACTGGTCAGTTCTAAATTCATGGTGTGAGTTGTAACTTATTTTCCTAAGCAGCATCACCAAACACACTATATCTATGCTGTTAATTTGTATTTTGAATTTTAATTATTTTAAATAGTTTATATTTATTTTATTTTACAACTTTAAAATTTATATGGGTGTAATTGTTGTAAACTTAAGGATTTTTGGCTCAGTTGTATATCTATGTTAAAGTAACTTCATAATAAATACAATTTAAAATTGAATGTCCTTTTTTTCTTGAAAGATATACTCTTTAAGACCGGATTTTGTTTTTTTCTCTCTCATAGAACCTAGCAGTGTTTGAACACAAGGAAGCAATTTGCTAAAGAGTTTACCTTTCATTTTTGACCAAAATAAATTAAAGAAAGACAGAGGGCAAAAACTTAGCTTGCATAGGATAAAATCTGTGAAAATTATGTGTAGAAGTATGGAAAAATCCTCATTACTGTAAGATTCTTACTGGTATCTTAATATATATTAAAGAGAAGCTTAAATAACTTTTTTACAGAATTCTAAACAATGTTTAGATAATTATTTTAGCATAATTATCTAAACATAATTATTATTGTTATTAGCATCATTATTATTGTTAATAAGAGATTTTAATAAATGATTTAACAATATAACCCACAAGTAATTCATTAAGGAAGGTGCATATATGGATATGTTGGCATAATAATGCTCTTCATTTAAAATTTTAGTATCTATTTCCTCCTTGTTTATTTCTAGTCACCCCTTAAAGACATAGCAGCTTTGCCATCTGCACAGCATGAGGCAAGCACTTGATAAACAATTCTTTGAAATGTTGAAAGGACATTGTATTGGTGTTTTTCTCAAGCTGAGGACATATGGCACATTTCTAGTTTTTCTACTACAATATCTTTTTAATGACTGACATATATTTGATTTTATAAAAATTGCAAAATTACTCAAGTAGAATTGGTAAAAAACAATTGCTTTCTTTTTTAAAAAAACAATTGTTCTTTCTATAAACCTATTGCTTGTTTGAATTTTTAGTTTTTCACATTTTATTAGGCATGTTCACCAATTTGCTCCTATTTTGAATTATAAAGAGTGGGGCAAAATAGGTTTACATTTATTTATATGGAAAATAATACAATAATTGATAAATAACAATACAAGAATAAATTCTGTGTTTTGCCTACTCACAACTATAAACCTACTTTTGCCCCACCCTGTACATCTCTGTGTTACCCATTTATTTATTTATTTATTTATTTATGCATTCAGAAATCATGGTGGTTTATGGCCTCAATGACCTAGGCTGTATTTTAGGTACTGGGGATGCGTCTGTCAAAGGAAAAATGAGGGTTTTTTTTTTCCTTTAAGGACCTATGTTTTAGATTTATGATTTAATTTAGTTGATTTGTTTAGGCTTTTCTGAAGGCAGACAAGGTACAATTTTTAGGGAACCAAACATTAAATGCAGTTATAAAGATCCTTTGAAAAAGCTTTTCTTATTTTGATACTTTGTTGATTTTATTTGGATTTAAACTTTTCATTTTTGTTTATAAACTTGAAGTCATAGGTTGTCTTGATTACTCTTGGTTTGCTAGGGTTGTTGTGACAAAGTACCACAGACGGAGTGGCTTATAAAACAAATTTATTATCTCGCACTTCTGGAGGCTAGAAGTCCAAGATCAAGGTGTCGTCTGAAGGCTGTGAGGGACAATCTGTTTTGCATGTCGCCAACATCTGTGTTTGCCGGCAATCTGTGGTGGTCCTTGGCTTTTATGGCATCTCCCTGGAACCCTGTTTCCATGTGGCATGTTACCTGTGTGTCTGTCTCTTCAACTGGCGTTAGTTTGTGAAAGCACCAGTCACATTGCATTAGAGCAGGGGTGTCAAACTCATTTTCACCAGGGGTCACATCAGCCTCGAGGTTGCCTTCAAAGGGCCGAATGTAATTTCAACTCCTTAACAGTTAAGGAGTAGTTACATTTATATAGTCCTAAAATTATTTTGGCCCTTTGAAGGCAACTGCAAGGCTGATGTAGCCCCTGATGAAAATGACTTTGACACCTGGATTAGAGGCTGATTGTACTCCAACAGAACCTCATCTTGACTAATTACATCTGCAAAGATCCTATTTTCAAATAAAGTCACATTCTGAGGTTCTGAGGGACTTCAACACATGGATTTTTGGAGGAGATGCAGTTTCACCCATAATAGTCACCATGGAGTAGATGAAACTTATTTATTCATTTAACATATATTTCTTATATATCTACTAAATGGGAATACTGTGTTAGGGATAAGTGATAAAGTCATTGGGATAAGTGATACAGAAGGTGTTTTTAAAAGGGACATGTTTTAGCACAGGAGCCCCAAACCAGGGACATGCTTAAGTGTTCACGATCAAACAACCAACCAAACAAACAAAGCATCGGGTGGACTAGCAGATGTGCACATGCCGTTTATCACTCCTATCACCGGGGAGTGCACCCAGGTGGCGGGTCAGTGCGACAGAGACCGCCCCTCCTGCAGTCTGAGGCTCCTTACAAGGGGTCCCAGACAAAGGCAGTGCAGGTCGGGGTGGACAAACCTGCACGTGGCCCGGAGCTACATGACATCAGTGTGTACGTGCAGAGGGAAAAGATCTAGAAGCAGTGACAGGACAAGCAGCTGCCCCCAACCGGCGATGAGGAGAGAGTTACAATCCATTCTCCAAACAATACACATTCCTTCTGGCTGGGACCCCTGGCCAGCCCTTACCAGGAGTGGTGGGAGGGCCATGTATTGACCCCCACACATGGTATGACGTGATTTATAAATCTGACTGACAGGTCAAACCCATAATGGTGGTAAGACCGGTGCTGACAACCCTGGATGTTTCATGTACTGAAAGTTGATGACAGATAGAAAGTTACTTTCCACTTTGGAACTGTTCTCTTTACACGGTGATGGCTCCCTGGCCAGTCCTCAGCAATGGAGCCACTGGGGAGTCAGGCCCTTTGCCATGGTGACACAGTTCAGGGTGCATTCCAGCTCCTGCTCACTGAGACCATGGCCCCTGGGCGTGCAGGCAGTGAGAGGGTGACTCCCTAAGTCTCCCCTTCCTGCTCTTCCTTGGAGAAGCCTTGTGATATGCAAATACGACTCTGACACTGCCCAGAAATCCTGACTAAAGACACTAACAAGACTTAGCGTATGTAGGTTTAGGTTTTCTCTTATAAAAGTAGCTTCCCAGGTGAATATAGTGATGAACAAGAAAAAGGAACTAGCTTTTGAGACATTTTTAAAGGCTATGAATGCATCCAAAACCTGGCAACAGGGTAAGTGTGGCATCTCTAAAAGAGCTGAGACTCAGGTAAACAGGTGCTCCACGAATCCATCAGCTGTACAATCAGAAATAAAGTGATATAGACGTTCTGGGCTATGCGACTTTACGCCACAGTGTATTTCCCAATTTGCAGATGAGTGAAATGATTACAGCTGGGAGATTGCTCTGCAAATGCAAATCCTCATTTGCTTCAGGAGTCGCATTATTAGACTTCAGAATCGAGCGAGGAATAGGGAATGTGGTGTGTGTGCGCACGTGTATGCCCATGTATTCCAGCCCACCCGTCCCTTATTTGAAAGTACTCGATTTGCATTCAAGATAGATGGCTTTATAATTTTTAAAAAGTCTTTGGGGAGCTATTACATATTCTTCTTAGGAATATGTATTAAAATATTTCTGTAAGGATGTTCATTCTCAAATATCACCTCGGTTCTCTTTGGAAAAATATGGATTTTCTGTGGCTAAATAGAAAATGCCCTTTTTCCCCTTCCGTTTACATGGCACTCTGAAATGTGGGAAGGTAGAGCAGGGAGGCATGGCAGCACAACAGCCAGCGCCCTCATTAAGTGCTGAGCAAACTAAAACCTTAATAGTTTGACCATGGTGAGAACAAGGACTCAGCCTGAATTCTTATGAATCTAAATCAGACAGCAGTGTTTGAACCACTGTAGGCCCCTGATATTTCCTAATTTGAAGATAGACCAAACTACTTTTCAGATTCTCTGTGCCAGAGCAAGTAATACAACCTTTTATTTTCTCTTTAAAAGCCCGGGTCTATTAAAACCAGACAATCCTTGAAATCATTTACTTTTTGAGATTTCATTGATCCAAATAAGGATAGAGTCTATTTCTTAGGACGGTAAATAATAATTTAGCATTTTTAATGGGCGTTTAGGGGATGAAATACTTAGCATTAGTGAAGTATGAGCTAACATTTTGTACCTTTATCTTGGAATCAAGATATGATCGTTGTTTTCTTTGGCATTATCTTCAAGTAACATAATGGTAAGGTAGATATTGCTTGCGAAACTTTTGTCAGTCTTGATTATGTTTTGTTGAGATAAGGTTAATAGAAACAGGGAGGCTTTGCTTGTTTACTTACTTTCCCCTCCTGCAATACTGAAGCAGGCTGGCTGGGAAGCTTGACAGTCCTGGCGGTGTTTGTTTTAGTGGATGATGCGTAATTTATCTGTGAGGACGGTTAGCAACGGTGAGCGGGGCCTTTAAGAACATACAGATCCGCACACATGAATGTCAGTTCTTATCACGTTATTCTGTGCCTGGACTTCTACCATTCATTCTCTCAAGAGAAAAGGCAATGTAATTCTTTTCTGGAGGAAAACAGAGAGTGCATTAGAAAGTGCTCATGAGGCAATTTTTTTATAGGTTCTTATAGGTAGTTAGGTTTTCTTGTTTCTTTTTCATGGCCATGTTTTCAGATTGTTTTGTAAAACGAGAAGTGCAACCTTTCCGTGACTCTCAGATTCAGCGATGAATCTGTGGAGTGATGACATTCCCTGCTGGCCCGTGTTGGAAAACAAGGGAAGAGTTTTTACCTGCCTTCAGTCATATAACATTAAAGCCTGGTTCCAATCCTTGGTTCTGCACTGAGCCAGGGTAATATTGTTTCTATGCAGTGGCTCTCCACATGTTTGAGAACTACCACGCCCACTCCTGGTTGTCTCTAAAGCAGCACTATCCAGTAGAAATAAAATGGGAGCCACAGAGTAATTAAAATTTTTACAGTAACCATGTTTAAAAAATGCAAATAAAATCAGGTGAAATTAATTTTAGTAATATATTTGAGTTAAACCAATACATCTAACATATTATTTTACCATATTCAATATTAAAATTATTAAAACTGTGTTTCCCTTTCATTTTTTTCTTAATAGTTTTTGCAGTCACGCTGCACTTACAGAACAGCTTAATTTGGACCAGCCTCACTTTAAGTGCTAAACAGTCTCATGTCACTGGCCACTGGCTACCATGTAATGGCTAACACATGCTGGACTCAACGTCCCCAGTGCCTTTAGACAATCTCGATAGTCTTAGATGTTTGAGTATGTCCCATGCTGTGGTCTGATTATCTCATTAATGTGTGACTACAGGTACTCCTGATTTGCAGGTGTGGTCTCTCTAGGCAAAACTTGAGCTTTACCTGGTCTTCACCTAGTTAAGAGCCTGGGGTGGTGTTTCCCAAATTTTGATGTGTGTGAAAAATCACCTGCAAATCTTTCTCATCCTCAGTGTGTGATTCTGTACATGTGGAGTGGATGTTAAGATTCTGCATTGCATGCCAGCTCCCAGATAATAGTGATACAGCAGCTCCAGACACCGCACTTCAGATAGCAAAAGCCTAGGACACGGGGGGAACCTCTTATTATCAATGATCGCAAACCATACATATCACTGCCAAAATGCCTGATAGATTTTCTTCATGTGAGTTGCTTCCAAGCCTCTCCATGATATTCTTGCTCATTCATTTATCTAATCCCTAATATAAAACTTTTCATTTGTTGCTGGTACATCTTACTGTCTTCAGCCCATCCAATTGGGCATAAGAGGTCATTGTGGATCCTAGTTCTACAATGATGTATTCAGAATCACCTCCTCTCCTTATGCAATCCCTACTCCTGATAGCATTTATTCAGTCTAACCCTGCATGTCATAAAAAAGCTCAGGGTTTCTGCATTGAAATTGATTTCAATTATTAGTATTTTTTTATGTTATGAGAATTGAAGCAGTAAATAATTTACCAAATTAATTATTTCTGTCTGGTGGACAAGATAAGCCAGTGTAGAATCCTGAAAATTCCTTGCTGGTGTTCAGAAATACTGTGTCTCTTATATTTCTTCAATAAGTGGTGTTGGGAAAACCAGAGAGCCACACACAAAAGAATAAAACTGGATCATTATCTTGCACCACACACAAGAATTAACTCAATGTAAGTTAAAGATCTGAATGTAAGACCTGAAATCATAAAGCTCCTAGAAAAAAACAAAGGTGATAAACACCTTGACATCAGTCTTGGCAAAGAATTTTTGATCCTCAAAAACCAAAACTAAACAAATCCAACTACATCAAACTAAAAAGTTTCTACGTAGCCAAGAAAATTATCAACAAAATGAAAAGGCAGCCTATGAAATGGGAGAAATATTTGGAAATCATATATCTGATGAGGGGTTAATATCCAGAATATATAAAGAAATTCAACTCAATGGCAAAAAACGAAAACAAAATGAATTTGATTAAAAAATGGGTAGAAGAGTCAACAGGTAAGGCTGAAAATGGTAACGGGATTAAGAAGTGCAAATTTATAATTACATAATAGCCATGGGGCTGTAAAGTACAGCACAGGGATTTTCATATTGGAATATGAAAATGTAAGACTATAAGTAAGACTGTATGACTACGTAAGTCTGTCATATCGTAATAACTAGGTATGGTGCCAGGTGGGTACTGGAAATATCAGGGGAAATAACCACTGCGCTGCACACCTGAAACTAATACAAAATAATATTAAATATAAACCATAATGAAAATAAAATAAAAATAGAAGATCTGAATATTTTTCTGAAGAGTACATACAGATGACCCACAGGTGCATGAAAAGATGCTCAGTATCACTAATCATCAGGGAAATGCAAATCAAAACCACAGTGAGAAATCACTTTATACCTTTTAGAATAGCTGTTATCAAAAAGACAGGAAATAACAAGGTTGATGAGAATGTAGAGAAAAGGGAACCCTGTGCACTGTTGGTAGGAATGTAAATTGCTGGGGCCACTAAAGAAAACAGTGTGGAGTTTTCTCAAAAACTAAAAATAGAACTATCATATGATCCAGCAATACCACTTCTGGGTATTTATGTGAGGAATTTGAAAACACTAATTCAAAAAGATATATCCATCCCCTTGTTCATTGCAGCATTATTTTACAATAACCAAGATATGGAAGCTTCCTAAATGTTAATCAATGGATGAATCAGTAAAGAAAATGTGATACATAAATAGTATGGAATATTATTCATCCATAAAAAATGAAGTCTTGCCATTTGTGACAACAAAGATGGACCTTGCAGCTGTCATCCTAAATGAAGTAAGTCAGAAAGAGAAAGACACGTACCTTTTGATTTACCCTATAGGTGGAATCTAATAAACAAGCCAGCACCACCAACAAAAAAAAGAAGCTATAGATACAGAGAACATGTTGGTGGTTGCCAAAGGTGGTGGTTCGGGGGTCAGCAAAATGGGTAAAGGGGGTCAAAAGGTACAAAGTTCTGTTACAAAATAAATAGGTCATAGGGATGTAAAAAAATGTTGTATCCATTGCACACAACTTGTACTAAACAGCCTACTTAGATTCAAAAGAAGAGGCCAAGCCTCGCTTCTAAGAGTGAGGGGTGGAAGGCGTTCATAAGGGAATGCAGCATAGTGATCAATGGATACTCTTGGCTCCAGGATCAGAGGGTCTTTAGGTAAGCTAATAGAGCAAACCTCACTTTAAGGCTTTTCTTTTGAGTGAAGCATCTCAGAGTCATAGGACTTCAGAGCATGAAGTTCTATTAAATGCCATTCTAGCCCAATTCTTCATTTTACAGAGCAGGAAACTTGGACGTAAAGAGGTTACACGATTTTTTCCAGGGAAAGCAGGCTGGTTTCTGGACAAGCTGTAATGTGTAATGTACCCTCTGCTGAAATGTTACCGCCCCAGAGAGCCATTCCCTGCCAGGGTGACTCTCTGCACACCTTGCCCTGCGTCATTTTTCTTTCTTACTACTGCTGCTTTGCCATTTGTTTCCTAGCAGATCCTCTAGAAATGGGAGCTCCAAGGGAACAGCCATTTCTTGTTTTAACTGTTTCATTCTAGGTGCTTGGCACAAAGTGTGTGGTCAGTAAGTATTTTACTGACTTAATCAATTTAAGGCCTAAATACAGTGATCCATATTTCAAGTTTAATTAATTCTTAACTACAGTGATTAATGGGGCAGCAGGAGGTTTGCAGTGTCTCCCGTTCTCTGTGTGTGGTTGTTGTTTTGTCTGGGGTGAGTTAATTGCTGATCTGGGAGTTAGACGTCCTGGAAGCCTGGTGGTGGTGCGGTGGGGACTGAAATGAGAAAAACGGGTTTCTAGAACGGGCTGGTGAGAAACGAGAGGGACAAAATTGCATGTGGGAAGGTTATTTTTTCTTTCATTGTTGTTTGTTGTGAGGAAATGACTCTTTGAGAATTTGTAGAAAATTGGGTGATTTGTACAGTAGCTTTCTCAGATCTAAAATTGAATGGATATTATCAGGCTGGTAGGTTGGTGGTGAGAATTAAGTGAAATAATATATTTCAGGACTTCAAGATGGTGTTTAAAATAAGGTTTTGTAATATTAATACCATAAACATATGTCATAATTTAAATATATATTTTGCATAGTCAATTCCCCTATTGCATTGGAAACATATTTTTGAAGCTTTGTCAGTGGCATTTTTTAGGTGTGGACAGTTAAAAAATGGAGTTTCTAAATCCCCTTAATTTTATAATACATGGGCAAAAAGAGAGATCTGGGGTGCTTTTTACTGTGAAGTTGAGTACACCATTTAGCAACGTTTCCACCTGTTAGACCTACAGTCTCCCCTTGTCCCCACTTCCCGTTGAGAATGAACTCAGAATGCCACCTCTAGAGACCCGCTGCCCTAGAGCGCATGGAGCCCCAGGCAGGGGCACTCATGATACTTCAGTAAATGAAGCGACTCAGTCATTTTGGGGGGTTCAGTGTGCAGCGCTAAGTCCAAGTGTGCAGGTCTTTAAAGTCGAGTCCAGATCGCAGAGAAGAGGCATCTGCCCATCTAGTGTTTACGTCTTTGAAAAATACCCAGCAGGTAGTTCCCGTGCATTGTTGTGACTATTTGGGTCACCAGGCTTCACATTTCTCTGCATGTAGTTCACAGGTAAGAAATAAAATCATCTACTAACCTCAGATAATTAATTTGGGGGAGCACAAACCCTTTCACGATGCATTTTAAAAGGATCTTTAACACATCATAATAGTGGATATTTCATAAAGAATATTATTTATGACATTTTAACCGACTTTGTTGAGAAATTTTGTGTTGATCCAGTTTGTATTTAGGAAAGACATTCATTGTATATCTGTGGGTTTGTTGGTTTTTTTTTTTTTTTTGGTTGTTTACAGTTCTATTTGTCTCAGCAGAGTACTTACATATAGTTAGGATTTTTTTTCTACTAATCAAAAAAATTGCAGTAATTTTAATAACCTTTTTAATTAAGAGATCAGATTTTTAGTAATTAACTTTCCCAGTAGAGATTATTTAAAATGGAAGACTTGACTTTAGTATTCAAAGAATGATCAGTTTTATTTAAAATGCCTCTTTGTAGCAGTGTTTTTCCAGAGATTTTATTTATTTATTTTTTAGACAGAGAGGAAGAGAGGGAGAAAGAGAGGGAGCGAAACATCAATGTGTGGTTGCCTGTCACATGCCCACCACTGGGGACCTGGCCTGCAACCCAGGCATGTGCTCTGACTGGGAATTGAACCAGCGGCCCTTTGGTTCACAGGCTGGCACTCAGTCCACTGAGCCACACCAGCCAGGGCTTTGTGATAGTTTTAAAACATATTCGTAAATTTAATCATCTGTCTCTTGATTATGGATTGACCTTAGCGACTCAATTCTAACAAATGTGATATAGCAGATTTGCAACCGTCTAGGCTAGGTCATAAAGAGCTGAGCCATCTCCATAGGCTCTGTCTGTCTGTCTCTCTGTTTCTCTCTTTCTCTCTGGAGACACCATTAGAGCCCTGAGCCTGCCTGTAAAAAAATCTGGCTGATGAACAGGCCACAAACAGATCAAGAGAGGTGCCCAAGGATCCCAGGGGTTCCAGCCCTGTTGGTTGTGTCTTCTTGTCTAGGCATCAGATGTGTGAGTTGCCCCTGGCCCCGGGCACTCATGATCAGACTGCAGCCATGTGTGAGACCCCAGGGAACCGTACTGAGCTGAGCCAGGTAACCCTTGGAGCCATGACAGAAAGCAGCAACTTTTAAAACATTGTCTTGTTTTGTACCAGTAAGTGTGGGTAGTTTTTTTATGCAGACATAGCCAACTCTGGAACACTTTATATTTTCTAAAAGGTTCTCATGACGAACCTGCATTTGGTGACTACAGGTGAAGAAGTCCAATACTGGAGTGCGTGCGGTTCCCGCCTCACCCTTCCCTGGCTCCTACAAGAAAGACTTCAGTTCTCTAGGCGATTAGATACTAAGTCACCACAATACCAATTCCTGTTTTGTACTTTCATGTGTCAATATTCTAAAGTGAATTAAATTATTTTAGTATTGTCATTCTGCTACTTCGTTTCTGTAGTAATAGAAATGTTTGACCAGGCTAGTGTGGCTCAGTGGATCGAGTGCCTGTCTGCGAACGGAGAGATCGCCGTTGGATTCCCAGTCAGGGCACATGCCTGGGTTGCGGGCATGCGAGAGGCAACTGATTGATGTATCTCTTACACATTAATGTTTCTCTTGCTCTCTTTCTCCCTCTCTTCACCTCTCTCTAAAAGTAAATAAATAAAATCTTAAAAAAAGAGAAATGTTTAAGCATAGCATCTTTTTTAACTTCAAGTTAGATTAGGATTTATCTTTATATTTTAGTTGCAAAATGTCCCATTATATTAGATGCCAATGTGAAATAAAAGATGCTAAAAAATATTGTTAAGATGCAGATTTTAAGACATAATTCAGTATCAAAGATGTTAAAATGTGAAAAATTATACCTCAAATATGGATACAATATCATATTTAACATTGATACTTCCATATTGTAGCGAAGAATATTAGCAATAAAAACACTAAGTCAGGCTTCCTGGAATGGTACACAAGTTGGCTGAGTCTGTGCTGGGGCCTGGCTTTCATTCTCATATGTGGACAGCTGAGTCACATTACCCCAGTTCCACAGAGGTATCTTTCAAGTGTCCATGTATATCAGAATCTAAAGCCGAGGAGCTGAAAGAAAAGGAATTCTAAGAAGCCTAAGTAAATCCCAGGAATTGCGATGTTCAGTGCAAGCAAGCAGGCTGAGTTGTGGAGAATTAGGAAATTTCCCTAGGGGGAGAGGAAAGTATGTGAGCTCTGAGGCTCCATCCGGGATGTCGGGACGGGCAGGTTCTCTAAGAAGGGAACGTGAGTATCCAAAGGAGAGAAAGCACAAGTACCGTGAGTGGTGTTTCCGAACAGAAGCTGTGTGGGAAATCAATTGGCCCAGCACGGTAAGAGACTGGAGTCAGGAACCTGGCGGTACTGCACTTCAGGCTCAAGGGAATGACAGTTTGTCCTCCGGTAGTGGCTCTTCTAACGGGGGAAGAGGGAAGGGCCTGGAAATAGTAATCAGAGCAGAAGTATATCCATTTGACTGTTTTCAGGACTGATTGTTTCTCAGAATACAACACAAAAATCCAATAACCAACTACTTGGTGGATATTTGTGACCAAAAATGCGTATATTATTTTGTTACTCTAGATTACATGTGAGAGTCTTGAGATGAAAGAACAGATTGAAGAAAAGATAAAACAGTCTTTGAGCTGAGAAAACCAAAAACAAAACGGTCAAAACTCTTGTCCAAAGTAGCTGCTTTCTCCCCAAAGATACACATAGTAAAAAAGCCAAGAAACACACAAATCCAGTTACTGAACACCCGACAGCGAGGACAGTGGCGTCACTGGCAAGCTATGGACTGAGATTCTAGATTGCCGCCTCTGCCAGAGGCCAGTCTTCCCTGTCCTCAACTAGCATTCCCTGCCTTATCGTATGCTGGTTAAAACAAGAAAATGCTAAACATTTATGATACAAAAAGTAAAGAATTGCCGAAAATTTCATAGAAGCACCAAAGTCATGAGGCCTTATCAATTCTGTTCCTTCCATTTTGACCACCTGCCATAATGTCTGTTTGTACACATTTATTGTGTATTTACATGTCGTAAAGCGTTTTAGGAAGAAGGCAGTCTCAGAAGGTTACATGTTAGGTGGTTTCATTCATGTGCTATTTATGAAAGGGTGACACTGTAAGTGACAGAGGACAGGCCAGTGGTTGCAGGTGCTTAAGGCCAAGAGGAGGGCTGACCACAGTGGGCCTGGGGCGTGTTACTGGGTGCTGGGTACACCCTGCGTCTGTGGTGGTGGTTGTGCAAATGTATGCACATGTTACACTGTATAGAACTGCACAAAGAAGGTTAATTTTACAGTCTATTAATTTGAAAATAAAACTTTAAAAAGGTGAAACTTAAAAGTAAGGGAGATCTTAGACTCATGGTAAAAGTTAAACAAAAACGTATTTTATAGAGGGATAAGGGTGCTTGGGCGGGAAGGAATCCACAACAATGCATTTCCAACATCCTCTGGACTTCAACAAATAATATATCATAGACAGGTAGAGACGTACACGGTGGGACAAAAGTAGGTTTACAGTTGTTGGTATGGACAATAATGAAATAGTTAATAAATAATAAGAATAAACTGTTTCATGTACTCACAACTGTAAACCTACATTTGCCCCACCCTGTGTATGTGTCCATATATGATACATAGATGTATGCATGTACACACATATGCATATATGTGTATATATATTTATAGTTGAATTACAGTTGATGAAAATGGTGTGTTACTTCTAAAATAGAAAATGTTACAATCAGTGGCATCGGAAGAAACATAACACTTCTGAGGTGGTCCCATGGTTTGCATGCCATTCCCTAGGAATGGATCTGTGCATGAACTGCCTGTATTACCCGAGAAGTAATCAGATGAAAGTCCTACACCGGCCAGGAGTGGCAATAGAAAGAGGAAGTGCTGCCTCAGTTCTAGCCACTGCTTTGGATTTTACTGCTACAAAAGTACATAAGCTTTCTTCACTGATTTCTATCTTAAATATTAGGTTAATTTAATTTAATTTAAACAAGCTTCTATTAGATAGCCTGTCAGAACAAGTGGTTGCAAATGAATTGTTTTAAACAGGTAAATTAATTTATCTTCCATTGGTGGTGTTATCTTTTTTATTATTATCAATTACTATTATTAAAGCGCCATTTGTTATGTTCAGTGCATAGTATGTATTGAATAGACTCGGTCAGTGTTAGTGCCTCACTGGAGTGTGAGGAGGCTCAGGGAGGGCGCTAAGAATGGGCAGACACTGTACCCAGGGTAGGATATGCGAGAGCCTAGTACAGAGAAGGCACTCAGCACCCTTGCATTCTTTTCCTTTCTTTATCCATGGACTTTAAAAACGTTCTTTAGTCCTGTGTTTCCCATGAGGGATTGCACCCTGGAAGGGGCAACTTGAAAGACTTGTGAAATTAGGAGATTGGAAAGGTCTTGTATTTGTAGTTCTGATCCCTCCAGTGTGGGAGGCAGGATTTATCACTCTATGATGTAATAAAAGAGCGTTCATAATCGTATCCCATGCAAGGCCCTGTGGGATACAAGGGTTCATGTATTCCATTTAACTGAATGCTTTCAGATCATCTTTGATCCTAAATTCAGAAAACAACGTGGTGCAATTACTTGTTTTGACATCTCGTGTTGTCTGTGAAAGATAATTAAAATGCATAGGAAAAAATATGTCTATACCTGTGGTTACCAGATGTTGCGGATGAAAGAAAACAGGGATGGAGTGAGAGAGAGAGAGAAGCAGACAGCAAGATCGTGCTGTCATTTTTTAAAGCATTTTTTTAATGGGTGAGTTTACTAAAGGGGCTGTCTTACTATTTTTGCAAGCACTTGATGGTGCAAGTAATAAGAGTATTGCCATTGGTGTGTGCTTTCATTTTATTCCCTAAATTTATCTTTTTCTTAGGTTTCACCTACTCCCTGGCTGCTCCAAGACACACTACTCCCACCCCTCCTTCTGGGCTCACTCTCTCTCCCACAAATGTTTAATTTGTCATGACATTAGTCCTTTGAGTCTGCTGTATGGTTAACATTTTTCAAAATTCAAGTTTGTTTCAGGATGCTTTGAGGATTTGATCTATAATATACATACAATTTAACAAATATGTGTTTTGGAAATACTTTCTCCCAATCTGTGGCTTGTCTTCCTTTTTGTGATAGTGTATTTCAATGAGCAGAACTTTTATATTTTAGTGACATTCTTTTTTAAATTTTTCTCTTTGACGACTGACATCTTTTATATGCATGAAGTCTTTACATAACTCAG
The DNA here is from genome assembly GCF_022682495.2 of Desmodus rotundus. Taxonomy (NCBI): domain Eukaryota; kingdom Metazoa; phylum Chordata; class Mammalia; order Chiroptera; family Phyllostomidae; genus Desmodus; species Desmodus rotundus. The sequence goes on along the minus strand of NC_071387.1, from coordinate 185,667,771 downwards.
GGTTATAATTTCTCAAGTTTTCTTCTAAAATGTTTACACATTGTTTTACATTAGGTCTGGGGTTCCTTTAAGTTGCTTTATTTTTGTATATGGTGTGAGGTTCTTTTTATGCCTATTTCCACAAATATGTCCAGTTCTAATATCAGCTGTTGGGAAGACTTTCCTATGTCCAGTGAATTATGCTCGCACATTTCGTCAGAAAGCAGTGACTCCTGTATAAGAGTGAGCATGTTGCTGAACTCTTCTATTCTCTTGTCCTGCACGTATGTTCTTACGTCAAAAGGCACCACCTTGATGACTCTTGCTGCACATTAGGGTTTTTTTTTCCATTTTTTAAATTGTTGTTCAATTGCAGTTGTCTCCATTTTCCCCTCACCCTTCTCCCCTGCCTCACCCACCCCCACCTCCCACCCTCAATCCTACCCCGCTTTGGCTTTGTCTGTGGGTCCTTTATACATGTTCCTTAATGACCCTTCCCCTTGAGCCCCCAATTGTGAACAGAAAGTTCACTGGTTTGGTTCTTGGTCAGGGCATATGCCTGGGTTGCAGGCCAGGTGCCCAGTTGGGAGCGAGGTAACTGATTGATGTATCTCTCACACATTGATGCCTCTCTCTCTTTCTCTCTCACTTCTACTCTCTCTAAAAGTAAATAAATAAGATATTTTATTTTATTTTATTTGGCTGGGGTGGGGGGAGTGGTGGGGGTAAATGAAGACAACTGTACTTGAACAATAAAAAAATAAAATATTTAAAAAATCATATTAGGTCTTTAATGAGGTAGTATAATCCTTCAACTTAATTCTTCTTTTTCAGATTTTTTAAAAATTAGTTTTGGTCCTTCCTTTACCAGGCAAAATTTAGTCAACTTGTCAATTTCTACAGAAATGACTGCTGTGATTTTGATTAGTATTGCAGTGAATTTAAAGATTAATTTGGATATAGCTTAATAATATTGAATCTTCCCCTACTTGAACAACAATGAAAAATAGTAATATTGAATCTTCCAATCCATAAAAACCATATACTTTATTTTTCACATCATTGCCTTATCATCTTCACTGCATAAATCTCGAAGTTATTTTATGACATCCCGACATATCTCATATGCTTTGATACTATACATAGACTTATATCAATTTCCAATAGTTTACGGCAAGTACATATAGATTCAGATGTAGCAGAAAGTACTTAAGACAGCAAAAACTTTCTTTATTCTACTTACTGTGTGACTTTATGCTCATGTGTGTATTCACACTAATAAGGAGACTGTGATAAGGATGCTGGTGACAGGATGTAGCTGTGTAATCTTTGGCATCTGGTGGTTAGAAGTGCTCCTTTATGTGCTCCACTTGTCGTGCAAGCATTTCCTTGGATCCCATTGATAATTTCTACTGAACATTTAATTTTGAATACTACAGCATAATATGTCACTATGTGGTATGTACATGCCTAGAAAACTTTTATATATTATCATGAATAATACCTTCCCCTAAATGTATCACTAATATGAGAATATTGTTCTTATTTATGATATTTTTATCATGTAAATTTATATAACATCAATTTGGTTAATGAAAATGAGCTGTATAGCAGCTAAAAATTCAGTGGCTTTGTAATGACTAATATTGACACTTCAGATATGAAAATATGCTCAGTGATTAATACTTTGGGTGAGCCACTAGTGTATTTCCATAACTGTGGCTGTAATGCTTTTACAATCAAGCTAAATATAAATTATATATTTATAATTTATATTTATATATATAAAAATATAAATTATATATTTATATATTTTTTCTTTGAAAATATTTGAGGAAAAAATTGAGTCAATAAAATTCCTGATTGACTGTAATAATCCTTCTAATGTAACCCAGCCCAAACTTGAAAACACAGTAATCAGGAAAAACTGCATGCATCATTAGCGGTTTTTCTTAACTTGATGTTTGTATCTTTTTTTGTAGGGCACTAAGTGTCAATGTTTGAAATCTTCAACATGTGTAGTTCTTTCATCTTTCTCATTTTAATTAATGTTTTACTTCTGAACATATTTCCCATTAATTTAGTTTAATGTATATTTGAATTTTTAATACAAGTATTAAAATGCTCAGAATATGAATTCAAGAAAATTAGAATTAAATATAAATTATCAATGCTTAGAATAATTGAATCATTTTAACAGTGATATTAAATATATCATTGTTTTGTAAAACAAAAAACTATAAAATTTAGCAGCTTAAATATATTAAAATTTTTATTTCTGTTGAATTGTATTTCATTTATATTTTTAAAATTTATTTTTCAATTACAGTTGACATACAATATTATATTAGTTTCAGGTGTACAACATAGTGATTATACATTTATATGCCTTATAATTTAAAAGGTCTAGTACCCATCTGACACCATACATAATTATTACGGTATTATTAACTATATTCTGTGTGCTGTATTTTACATTCCTGTGACTCTTTGTAATCAGTCCCTTTCACCTTTTTTTACCCAGTCCTCCAATCCCTCTCCCCTCTGGCAACCATTAATTTGTTCTCTGTATCTATGGGTTGTTTCTGTTCAAAGAAATATTCATTTATTATCTATGGTTCCTGTAGGCAAAGTAGGTTCTGTGTTTCACAGTCCCTCACAAAGCCTGAAACGAGTTCTGCAGTCTCATCTGAAGGTTTGACTGGGGAAAGATCCACTTCTATGCTCACTAAGTGGCTGTTAGTAGCATTGAGTTCCAAGTTTTTAGACTGTGGTCCTCACATCCTCATTAGCTTTTGGCTAGGGGCTTTCCTCAGTTTCTTGCCATTGGCCTCTTCAGTAAGGGAGCCTGCTTCATCACAGTTTGCAAGTAAAGAAACAATAGAAAGAGTCTACTAACAGTATGAACTCACAAATATTAATTGAATCATTGAAATGACATCCCATCGATGTCACCTGTTACTGGCTATAGGCAAGTCATCACCGGGGGAGAAATTCCACAATGCCATGGTGTGGAGGATCAGCCATTGGGATCTGAGAGACTGCCTACTACATTGCAATAATCATTTGTTACACAAATCATTTGTTACACAACCCAGGTATTATTTGACTCTTTTGTTAGGCTGTCTGAAATTCTTTATCCTAGTATTATTGCTTTGAAGAATTTGAAAGTCATAGTCTGCTATTTTTTCTATCATGTTCCCCAAATTTCTCTTTAATTCAAATTATAGTATAATTTATGACAAACCTGCAAAACATAGTGTTATAAATACAGACTAAGGCAGTCATTAGGAACTTAATGGAAGGAGATTTAACATAAACGTCAAGATAGGATTTTTCTCAATTCTTTACCTGCCCTTCACTTAATATCTCTAAGACTCATTTCTTCTTTTTCAGAAGAAGATAACAGTGCTACCCTATTTGATACTTTTTACAGTTTACCTAAGATAATAATAATAAAGGACTTGTCATACTGGTGCACATTAATTGTTATATGAATGGGTTTTATCGGTAAAGACTGAGTAGTCCTATCGATAAAACTGTTAACTCATCTCTAATAAACTGAAGTTGTTTGCTTATTTTGGGACACTTACTTTTACTAGTGAGATGGTTTACTTAAAGTGGCATTTCAGTGAAAATAGAATTGACGTGATCAACTATTAATCAGCTACTGAATTGTGGACTTCAAAGGAGCCAGGCTTTATTGAGAAGCTTCCATAGACCATTTATATATCCAAATTTAGTATTGTGAAAATATCCATACTATTCAAAGTGATCTGCAGATTGAATGCAATCTCTATTGAAATTCTAGTTGCATTTTTCACGAACACAGAAAAAAATTCTGCAATTCTCGTGAAAGCACAAAAGACCCCAAATAGCCAAAGCAATCTTTAGAAAGAAGAACATACTGTATTTTTTGGACTATAGGATGCACTTGCCCCAAATTTGGGAGGAAAATGGGGGTGCATCTCATAGTCCGAATGTAGCTGACCTGGCTCCCTGGGGGCAGGGGGCAGAGGTGGAGCAGGATCTTTTTCCTATTTCCCTCCTCTAAAACCTAGATGCATCTTATGGTCCAGTGTGTCTTATAGTCTGAAAATATGATAGATGGATGCCTCATAGTACCTAACTTCAAACTATATTATAAAGCTATAGTAATGAAAATGGTATTACACAGACATAAAAACAGATAAATGGAACAGAGAGCCCAGAAATAAACCCATATGTGTAAAGTCAACTAATATTCAACAAAGGCACCAAGAACTAAACAACAAGGAAAGGATAATCTCTTTAATAAAATGTGCTGGGAAAACTGGATATACACATTGAAAAGAATTAAATTGGATCCTTATCTTATGCTATCCACAAAAATCAATAACTCAAAACATGTTAAAGCCTTAAATATAAGACCTACAGCCATAAAACTCCTAGAAGAAATCATAGAGAGAGCCCCGGCTGGTGTGGCTCAGATGGTTGGACTGTCATCTCATAGACCAAAAGGTCATGGGTTCGATTTCCAGTCAGGGGACATACCCAGGTTGTGGTTCAATCCCTGGTGGGGGCACCTACAAGAAAGCACCCAATGGATGTTTCTCTCTGACATCAATGTTTTTCTTTCTTTCTTTCTCCCTAATAAAAGCAATCATAGAGAGAAAGCTCCTTTAAATTGGTCTTGGTAATAACTTCTTGTATATGACACCAGAAGCACTGGCAGTGAAAGCAAAAATAAACAAGTGTAACTACATTAAACTAAAATGTTTGTCTGCAGCAAAGGACAGTAAAGAACGTGAAAGGCAATCTACCAAATAGGAGAAAATATTTGCAAACCATGTATCTGATAGGGTCCAATAGCCAACATACATAAGGAATGCATATGACTCAATGGCAAAAACACAAACAACCTGGTTAAAAATGGGCAAGAGACCTGAATAGACATTTTTACGTAGAATCCATGCAAATGGCCAACAGGTGCATGAAAAGATGCTCAATATCACCAATCATCAGGAGAATGCAAACAAAACCACAATGAGATATCACTTAACATCTGTTAATTTGGGTATTATCAAAAAGTTAAAAAAATATTGGTAAGGATATAAAGAAAAGGGAACCCTGTACACTCCTGGTGGGATTGTCAATTGGTACAAATTCTAGGGACAGTTGTATGGAGGTTCCACAAAAAACTCAAAGTAGAAGAGCTATATGGTCCAGCAACGCCACCTCTGGGTATACAGGCAAAGGAAATGAAATCAGTGTCTGGATGAGACACCTTTGCTCTGGTTAGTCATGATAACCAAGATAAGGAAACAACCTAAGTGTTCATCGATGTTAAGAAAATTAGAGTTTTATTTTCTTTTAAGCTTTTTTATACTTTCTTTTCTCTCATATTCACAAAACCTGGTTTAACTGTATTAATGTTTGTATAGTTATATACTGACATTACTTGAAGTGGGGCCTCAGAGAGCCTTGCCCACCAGTAACCAGCAGTCCACTTAAGCCCATTTATAAGCCTCTCAACACATTCTAGAAAGAAATTAAATAGGTCTTTGAGACACATTGTATCTCCTTCCCTCTGCCCATCTCCCACACAGCCACAGCTTCCTGCTGAGGAGAGAAACCGCTATAACCAATGTCAGGCATTTGTAAATTGACTCTATGTTATGCTTGCAGCTTAATTTTACTTGGCATATGAGCTTTCCCTTTTGGATGTGTGTATGTTCTCCCCCCCCTCTCATTTTGATACTCTTATTTTGTTAAACTCACTTTTCCCAATATTTCCTGCCACTTCACTGCAGCAGGGCTCAGAGGGTAAGAATGCAGGTGATACAGCCAGTTTGCCCGGTTCAAGTGAGATACTCCCTTTGTAGCTGTGAAAGCTAAGTACTGTGACATGGGCTCCTAGTACAGGTAAAGAAGTTAATAGATTCATTCAATGAATTGATGAATTCATGAGAATTATTATATTAATGTTAAAACCATTATAATGATACCTAGATACATTGTAATCAGTACATTTCCTTTTTTTACCTGTCTGTTCATCCTTCCCTTCCGCCTACTTATCTCTTATTATTTTTAATTAATTACCATGTTGTTTAATTAGTAAAGATGTATTTAAGAACTGCACTCATCTGCCAAATCAGTAACCCTGCTGTGCTCTGAAAGGAAACATAATGTAGGGTTTGGGCATTGGATAGAGGAGAAATGGGAAGAAAAGCCCCATAGTATGTATCTTCCCTTAATCAAATTTTGAAACTCTTGAGAAACTTTTTTTTAATTTTAATTTTAATTTTTTAAATTATTTTATTGTTGTTCAAGTACAGTTGTCTGCATTTACTCCCCCTCCTTTCCCCACCCCGAGAGACTTTCGAATGAGTCATAGTTTAGTCTGTGTTCTCTGTTTCCATATTCAGATAACAAGCATTTTTTTAATTTTGTATGTATTCTTTTAAATGTAAAGAATGTGTCTCCATTGCAGTTCTACATAAAGTCCTAGCCCTGCTTGAAGCATATCCAATCTACTGAATGGATGCAAATCCCCAAGAAGCTAAGGGACATGCCTCTGCGAGCCTGTCTTTCAGCAGGCTCTGTGCATTCCCCCTTTCCTCTCCAATGGAAACATATACCACACACACTCCTGGCACTTACGGTCCTTTTCAAATAGAGGAGTGGTTTGATTTTAATGACCACATACAATTTTCATGTATTAAGTCCACTTTGATTCAGAATTCCCACCATAGCTGTTAGTCAAAGTCCTGCCCCTCCCTTTCCTTCAGGCTGACCTGAGGGATGGAGTTGTGTTGGAGAATTAACAGCCTTGCTGGCTGTCTCCTTTCCTTCTCTTCGCTGCTCCTGGTTTCTTTGTACTGGGCCCAGGGGAGAAGGCCTTAGAGGAAAAGCAGTTGTGCTAACCCTGGAGGCCTTATTATGACAGGCCCCCCAAATGCTGGTTCTGCACAGCCCCCTGGCTTGTGTAGCTCTCATGACGTATTTGTGCACTCTTGGGATTTCCTCTCCAAGCTGCTTCTGTGCACAAAAGACACCCAACAAAATCTTACATCTATGATCTCCTCACTCAGGCAGGTAGCCCTTTGGGGCTAGATCCCACCCAAAAGCTCAGGCTCAGTTAACTTTTGTGTTGTCCAGTAGCCTATGGGGACTTTGCGCTTGTTTGCCTCACTCAAGACTTAACCCATCTCCCCATCTTTCCTCACCCTGCCTGTGATGGCTGCTCCGTGCTGCATCTGTTTTCAGATTTCTCCAAACACATGAGACACATGCCAGCCCCTGGTGCATGTGTGGCCCTAGGCCCAAGGACACCTGCCAGGCCTCATCAGAGTATTCTGACTGTTTGCTGTGCTGGGTACCAGGGTGGGCTCCTGGGTGCAGCTCAGCAGGCAAGCAGGTGCTTCTATATCTCAGTGGGGACCTTAGAGATGCCATCAGTGACATGGCAGATGGAAGTGTAGTCTTCCTCTCTGCTCTCACACAGTGTGGACCAGCACCCTCTCCTCTTAGCAAGTCTGGAAGGAGCGCTCTTACAACGAGAACCTGCTTTGGGCTTTTGCTGCAATGCCTGACAGCAGGAATTGCTCCATTCCTCGTCCTGTCTCACTAAGCAACCGTTGGCGCAAGCCCTGTTACCTGAATGGCATACTTCATTTGGCCAAATGTGGCACTAACTACCACCGTTTTCAGGAGAGGTATATATTTACCACTTGACAGAATTAGATTTAAAAATTGGGATTATAATCCAGTAATGTTTATTATACATCATAATGAACAACTGATCGGTAATCAGAAGAACTCAGTTTGAGTCTCATAAGGATTTTATAAGATAAAATTCATCGGTAGCTGTCAATTGCTTAAAACAGAATTTGTTAAATGATATTTGCTATTATTAGCATAATTATGTAAGTAGGTATATGATGACAGTATTTTCTACAAGTTTAATATGTAAAGTAAAATAATATAGGTGGAAGTTCTACATTAATGTTGATATTAAGTAACATTAAATTTTAATGGATTGGTATAGAAACTTCACATTTCTCTGTAGTTTTGAAGTAATTTAAATTTATTTATTTTCCTTTTTATTCTATTCCTGGCAATCTTCATGTCATTAGCCATATATTACTCCTTAGTGAAATCTTTCCTCTTTTAATGAACCTGCATTTTGTAGGGATTTTGGTTTTTAGTTAGAGTTTGCAGATATAACTCCTTTAGCAAGTAGGATCCTGGCATCCACAAAATTCTCATTAACAAGAATTCTACAAAATCAAAGGAGAGCTTAAAAATAAGTCCCTCAAATAATATTTACCTTTAATAATATAAGTCTATTAAATCAGCCCTGGTCAATTATAATTTAGCTCCAGTTTATTGTAATAAGGAAAATACCAACTCATTAATCTTGCTTAGAAATATATTGTAACCTCACAACCAGAATTACATTGTTATTTCTGCAGTACTTTTATTTGATACTTTATTTCATTTTGATCAAGTGGAGAAAGCTCTCTATTTGGGCAAAATTGCAGAGTCCTTCACAGAGTCCTTCACATTTCTAGCAAGATCCTTGACATCTTCCCATTAAAACTGCAGCTTAGATATGATTCAGAGTAGCTTAGTCTTAACCATGTCTGGTTCATCCTTTGCTGCGTGACTCTCCCTTGTCATGGCTGAGTGCCATTCACTTGGCTTTTCCAACATACCATGCAGCTAACCATCCCATCAGCTCATAGGCTGTCACTGTTGCTTGCAAACTTTGAGGTGCACTTTGGACAGATCTGCCATACTGTCACAGAGCTATTTAAATTAGCAGTCTATTACAATATTAACACATCCATCAGTGAGTTCCCGCACACATGGGCATGAAGTGCCATCATCTGCCATCTTGTAATTAAATGCGTGTCCACTGGACACTCTGTGTTCTGCGGTGTCAGGTGGTCTTCACAACTTACATATGAGATTCCTGATTGTGCTGTGGAGGTACACAAAAAGGCATTCTGTTTCAAAGTATGTACATGTTTAACACTCATTTTGAAATCTGGATTGTATAATTTAAAATGTTTTATGTACCACCTAATGGAACTTTAAAATATTTGACTTTCATCATTGTTAAAAAGACATATGATGGAAAATATTAGACATATAAAATATAATACATAGAAGATGAAAATATATGTCAAGTATAAATAAGTAAGCGAGCATAAATTTAAATAATCCAATAATGAACATAATAGTTCATTCTATTAGGAATTTTGCGGTAGCTGTTGTAGATTTACTTCTCAAATAATTATGCAATTTCTTACACAATATCCCTGGAGCAGTAAGTGTGCCCATCAGTGATTTGTGGCAAAGCATGAAAATTATAGCTTCATATTATAGCTTTGGTAACATTTGAGTTAAAATACTTATGAAAAATGTTTGTTCTAGAGCAGATGTGGGCTGTTTTAGAAAGTGTGTGCTGACTTAAAAGGAAATATAGGTATCACCAAAAATATTAGTTGCTAGGGAAATATTTGGATATGGATGTGAGTTCATTCAAAACCCAAATAAGGGCAGACCTAGTTGAGTGCACTTCTGTAATAAGTAGAGGGGAAATGAGGGTTGATTCAAGCTGTTAAAATGATAAATTACCAGGGGACACTTCAGATTGTGAAGACAGTCCAGGGCTTGGGCGGCTGAGGCAGAGCTATGCTATTTCACTCTATTATGGGACACTATAGTACTAATAAGATTCTAAAAAAGCCCAATTATATGACTTCCTGAAGGTGTATACCTGAGTATGTGTGTGAACATTTGTATGTGGGGAGGTGATAGTTCAGATTGCCTTGGTGTCATAAAGCAGGAAAAAGACAGAATTAAATAATCATGGGAATTTCTTTTACATATCTGAAACATCTACTGGTGTAATGGGCTTCAGGCTCGGTTTGATCAGGGATCCATAATGTGTCTGTGTGATCACCTTTGCTTTGTCCTCTCCTAAGAGGAAGCTTGATCCCAGGCTGTCTTTCACTATCAGAAATCAAAGGCTGTGATAGTTGTGGGTCCCGCATTTCCAAATACATCATCCAGAGGAAGGCGTCTATCTTCTTGTCCTTCTTCTCCAACTGAAAGTGCTCAACTGTGCTTATTTTCTTGTCTTAGGTTTCGCTCACATCTGAGGTCAGCAGAATGACCTACTTGGATTATCTTTGATTTGGGATACCGACCCAGCCCTATCCCAAGTTTTGTTTCAATGTGGTGATCAAGTCAGTTCAATGAAAAACCCAGGGCTACCGAAAAATGGGCTAGAAAAAGAATGAATGCGGGGGCGAACCCCACAGTGTCTGCTGTGGGGAGAATGTGAAACAGGAAGCTGCAAGGATCAGTAGGGGCCGTAACATGTAAGCCTCAAGGTAGTTTCTAGGTTTATGGTCATGAAAAGACAGGAGGCATTTGGACCTATTTCCAAACTGACCTCTTAACTAAAGAATATGTTTTTCACAGGATTAAAAATATTCTACTATAACCTAAGAATCAAAATAGGACAAGAATAGCAAGGATTGCAAACAGAGTATGATAATGATATGCAATTATAATGAATATAATTAATTTGACTCCTACCCTTGTGGTGCCCTCCCATCTTTATTCATGTCAGTGTTCTCATCTTGATCCACTCCATGTAAAACAGATATCTCACCCCACAATTTCAATTCACTTTCTCTGTTTGATTTCCCCCACATGACTGGACACCTGTGTTTAGTATTTATTTCTCTTCTCTAGAAGGGAGCTCCCTGAGGGCAGAGATTTTGGACTGTTTTGAACATTGAATTGGAATCACTATTCCATTTAGTATGTGTTTAATAAATACTTAATGGATACATTACCATATGTCCTTATATTGTGTTACAGTAGCACTTGAGGTTCATGAGGATGGCATTTGACTAAAGCTTTAAAGAGAACATCTTGACTAAGAAAGCACTCACTTATCTTTCTTAGGAGGCTGTGTCTGATGCTGTTCCTAACCTGTCTTTAGTCTGTCCAGCCAAGCACAGTGTGTCAGCTCACGCTGCACTAATAAAACCCCACAGACAGGGTAGCTTAAACAACAGAGGTATATTCTGCCACAGTTATGTAGTCTGTAAGTCCAAGACCAAGGTTCTGGCCAATTCAGTTTCTCGTGACGGCCGTCTTCCGTACTTGCAGGTGGCCCTCTTGCTATGCCCTCACAAGGTCCTGTTCCTATAATGTCACTTAACCTTTACTACCTCCTTCCTCAAAACAGAACCCCACTGGGGGTGAGGGCTTCAACATACTGCTTTGGTGCAGGAAGCGGAGAGGGACACAAATATTCAGTCCATAACAGACAGTTTACCTGCAGGCCCAATGTCTAGAAGGAGGTGGGGCTCCTAAACCTTAAATTATAGAATGATAGTGAAACTTAATATCATGTGATTTTACTGAACACATAACTCCCATTATTGACATTAGAGAATTCATGAATAGTTGTTCCCTTTATCTATAAATGCCAAAGTGAAAATAAATCAGAAGCTTAGATCACTTGTTAGCACTGAAGCAATGCACAGTATTAAACAAGGGCATTAATGGGACTCTGTCCCATACAAATTGAAATTGGATGCATCTGGCTTTTAAATTTACAAAATGGAAATTTTGGCCACTTATATCTTGACTTACGCAAAAAGACTTTCCGATGGCCTCTTAGATTTATTTGTGTTAATACATCATCTTCTTGCATAACAGTATTTAAAAATCGGACGTAGGATGAGGCAGTTGTATAACATGTCCACTCATCAGGGTAAACCAAGATGCAATGCAGTGGCCCAGTCCTGCCAGTGATGGCATTGACCCGTTAAACTGAGCCCTGGAGTCGGTGTTTCAAGTTTCCAGGGCACTATGTAACCACTTTCTCAGTATTTAATACTGTTGACTCGATTCTCAATTAAGCAGCAGTGTAAGGCTGTGGAGGGACCATGGCATTTGGGGTTGCCAAGGTCAGATTTTAGCTCAGCTGCAGATTGTGGGAGGAGGTTTCTACTCGCGACAATCAGGTCGAAACCATCAGTCTCGATTTCCTCAGTATCTCTTACACACCCCAGGAGCACCTGCTGCCAAGGAAATCCAATAAACATTTATGGGCTGAAAAATCATTCTATATTTTTAGTAATGTTTCTTCAATGAAAACTTTTCATTTTTAAGATGATTTCTTATGGCTTAAAGTATAATGAGCATATCTACCTCATAAGCTACAGTAAAGTTCAGAGGATTTGTGCAAAATATAATATTATATATATAGATATAGGAATCATTGTCATCATTGCATATCATAAAGTATGTCTTTCTTTAAAAATAGATCCATAAGTACTGACTCCAGGTGTTGACTAACTTACTCTAGCATTTGAAACATACGTTTAGGGTGGTATGACGATACTTAATTAGTTGATTTAAGAGGTTCATTGCTTTCCATTTTAATCAATAGCATACCTGTATACACACACCCACACACACACACCAGTAATTTCGTTGCTCTCCAAATTATAATCATGCCTCCCACTAAGCACTAGAAACAAAGTTGTTTTTCACGTTAATGAATTTTCTGACACAACGCAATTGATGTAATTGCAAATTGTATTTTATAGTAAGTAGAAAATATGTTCATTTTTTAATTTAGAAATCAACATTTGTTAAAAGTAGTAATCTACATTTATAAATTTAATGCAATGCACATTTACTTTTCAGAACATTGCTTGAGGCAGTTCTTTGACATTTCTTATAATTTATCAGATTGCTTTTTAAGATTAAGCTGAAAAATTAATTTGTTATAGTAAATCTTTGAAAAAATTAATGAGTATCTTCCTAAGCACCACAACCGTTTTTAATGAAGGCCTTTCTTTGTTTTCATTGTTAGAGTCACAGTTATCATTAATTGCTTTTTAAGCTAATGTCATAATCTTAGCAATTTAACTCCAATTAACATGATAGCTCAGATGCCATCTTTAGCAAATGCTTAGGAAATGTACATCACACCATTTAAAACTACTGTGCCCAATACTAGATGCAGTAGCATCTACAGTAGATATCTAGTAGCACTAGATACATTAGCTATGTTTTTAAAACATAGCATATTATATGCAAATATTTCACATATTCAAGAATATAAAGTTCAACTTGTGTGCATCTGGTCTTACATTTAGTTTTTATATTTAGGACAGCAAGTTTCTCTGAGCATGTGGTTTTCTCAATATTTAAAATGTAGGGTATTACCAGGTCCCATGCTTTTGTTTAAGAGACTGACACTTTCTTTGATACATTTACTGTATCATGAAGACCAGCGTTTTTATGTGATGACTTTCTGAAGCTCTACTCTTCCATTGAGAACAGGTACAAGTCCACTCTCCCAAATGCACTGACTTTTTATAGTAGGGCTTCAGCAACCTCCCTCACACCCTGCACTCTTTGAACTGTTATTGATTGGACTTTGCATTTGACAATAATTAATTGTTGTTTACAGGCTTTTTTTTTTTTTTGTTCTATCCAACTCAATTGTGAGCCTTCTATTAGCCATATTCCATTCCTGCTTCTTGGTATAGAATGTACCATTACTTTGTCACTGTACACCGGTGATAAATCAATATGTGATGACGAGGAGGGAGCATCTCTTGATGTTGGAGACCTGTGAGTCCGTCCTTCCTCAGTCAGTACTTTCCCTGGTGCAGCATACGAACTTCTGCCATGGCTCACTCTTTCTTTAGTATATGCTACATTCATGCTTTAAAGGTACCAATGGAAGTGAGTAAATTCAGAGTTAGGTAATGAAATTATGAGCATGTTTCTTGATTTATGATATAACCTTCTTAATATATAGTCTAAGAAAAGAGGACTAAGTTAGAATCCTGCCAGTTTATTGTGAAACACATTTACATTTTTTTTCTGGAGCTTGAAAAGCTCTATGAGAGTCCCTCAAAATTTATCACTTTGAAAGTAGAGTTATATGGAATGCTAGAATAACTAGCACATTTAGAATTCAGTTGTCCTGAGGGGCTTAAAATAAGGATGTCATAGTTGAAAAGCTGGTTACGAGAAACATCCAGATTACCCAACCCTATCACAGAATAGTTGGTGCTTTCACATAAACATTTTGAATTCAGCTCAATGCCCAACCTTCACCCTTCCCAGGGAGTTACACTCTGGGAATCCTCTTCCCCTGATGAGAACAGACTGACGTCTCCCCAAGCAGTCTCAGTGGTGGCAGTGTGACAGCTTTCCCTGCCTATTGGACTTGCACCATTAGTGAGTGGATCAAGTTCATTCCTTGGTGTCTTCTCGAATGGTTTATTGGCAGTTGTCAATACTCTCATTTCCACTTTCAACATCTTTTGTAATAATATACAGAATGAAATTTATAACCACTGATCTTCTGGTTACATGAATATGGTGATGAAAATATGCTGTGTATTTCAGTACAAATTAGTTCTGCTGAAAGGTTTTTAAACCATGTTCTGATGGATTGGGTTGGGTAACTATAGAAGGATAGACTTATTTTAAGGGAGAAATCTTGGTATCAGAGTTAACATGTTAGATGACTGGTCAGAGGCCACATAATGTAAAATATGCAAGTCCTCAAGGTCTAACCTGCAGTTTGAGTGTGTAAAAACGGCTCTGAAAACCAAAAGCTCTTTCATGTGTTCATAGAAAAGTCACTGGCAGCGGAACGTGACCTGGACTGATATACAGTGTATGCAGCCATGGTTTGTCCCACTTAATGGGGATACGCATATTTTTACCTCAGAAATGTCAACATGTTCGCTTACAAATACCGCCCCAAACACTGCTGGTAGGTGAATCTTTCTAAATCCAAAAGAATTTTAAAATAGAAACACACACAATCCAAGGATTCAGACAACAAAATGGGGGAACTTGAAAAAGATAAAGGTTAATTGCATTTACTAAGAAAATGATGAGGTCATGATCAGGCATAGAGGAATGTTGCTATGGTTAGAAAAATGTTGGTTCATGTTGCTAACCTGCAGGGAGTGGCTGTGATTTATATATATTTTTTGGTTTTGGTGCCTGTGATAGAAGATGATGGAAACCAGATGCAGGGTAGTCTAAGGTGGCAGACAGTGGGAACCTATTAAATAGGAGCTATCTGGTTGTAACAGAGATGCACTTCTGGAAGCTATGATAAGCATCACAGAACAGTTGGCATGAAAATGCTTGGAAGCCCAGAGCTAGAGAAAAACCCTAGGAGAATCTGATTCTAAATTAAAGAAATCCCGGTGAAAGTTAGGGTTGGTTTAAGTGATAATGGATCTTAATACTCATTGTACTGCATTGTTATTGCCTGTTAATGTCTCTGTACGCCCTCTGGACCGAGGCTCTGTGAGTAGAGCAGTTTCCATCTATATTGTTGAGGGAGGAGTTCTCAGCTCCAGCACATGGCCTGCCAGGTGGCGAGTGTTCATTTAATATTTGGCAATATGTGAATGAAGTGTGTGTGGTCACGCTTCAGTGACTGTGTCTGCACATTATGTTTCCAATCTATGATGTTTAATGTGCAGTAGAGCAGAAGAGAGGAGAGGAGAGGAAGAAAGGGGCCACATGCTTCCAGAATAACTTTGGATAGAGAAATGGGGTTTATTTTCATCCACAGGGCTAATGCCATCCCATCCAAATTCCAATATATTATGGTACCCTCCATCTGATGAGGATATTCCTATTTTTCTTTGTACCAAAGAAAGAAAAGGGAGAAAAATAAGGGTGACAACCACCTTAGAAAACAGCACATGAGTTACTCAAACACAATCAGGAATAATACAAGTTAATTTATAGACTTAGCAGTTCTGATAATAATAATGACTTCTAATATATGTTTCATAGAACACCATGTCATGCATTTCCTTTGGGTTAGTGAACCTACGGATTTGATGCATGCCAATAAACTGCACCGTGTAGACTGCAACTGTGAACTGTGGATTGTATACCCCCATTCCTTTGGACTTGGTGACCTTGGAACCATATTTGCTGAATTGATACTGGGGAATATTAATAGCAAAAGAAAGATAAGTATATGAATATAATTTTAAATTTTTTAAAGATTTTATTTATTTATTTTAGAGAGAGGGGAAGGGAGGGAGAAAGAGAGGAAGAGAGATATCAATGTGTGGTTGTCTTTTGTGTGCATCCAACCAGGGACCTGGCCTGCAACCCAGGCACATGTGCCTGACTGGGAATCGAGCCAGTGACTCACTGGTTCACAGGCCAGCACTCAATCCACTGAGCCACACCAGCAAGGGCTGAATATAATTTAAATTTAAAAGCCTAACAAATGCAGGAACTTAAAGTTATAATATAAGTACCACATACTGGGTAGCAGATGGTAGTAGGGATGGTTTAAATGGGCTAAAGTCTCATTTATTAAAATAGCAAGTAAAAAGACAATTTCTCATTTGATACAACAAACATTATTCATACATTATTTAGAGGTGTGGGAATAACCACTAGGAGAAGCACAAATAGAAAAACATTAAAGTTACCAGCATGAATGAGGAAATGAATGTGGAAGGAGAGGAAGAAGGAAAGAATTGTTTTTCAATACTGATCTTATGGAACATTTAAACATTTAATGCGCATGCATTGTCTTAATAATATAAATTTTATTTTTGCTGTCCATTTGCTTGGAATATTTTTTTCCCAACCCTTCACTTTCAGTTTGTGTAGCTCTTTTGTTCTGAGGTGGGTCTCTTGTGTGTGGGTCACATTTTCTTATCCATTCAGCTACCCTGTGTCTTTTGATTGGAACATTTAATCCATTTACATTTAATGTTAGTACTGCAAGGTACTTGTTCATTGCAGTTTTTCCTTTTGTACCTTTTCCTTTCCTTTTGTATCTGTCTCTCACTCTATACCTTCATCTTCTTAAAGCAGTCCTTTTAGCATGTCTTGCAAAGCTATTTTCGAAGTGATGTATTCTTTTAACCTCTTTTGTCTGGGAAACTCCTTATTTCACTTTCCATTTTAAATGACAGCTGTGCTGGGTAGAGTAGTCTTGTTTGCAGGTCTTTGCTTTTCATTACTTGGAATATTTCTTGCCATTCCCTTCTGGCTTGTAGTGTTTCTGTTGAGAAGTCCACTGCTAGCCTTATCGGGGCTCCCTTGTACATTACTTCCTGTTTCTCCCTTGCTGCTTTTAAGATTCACTCTTTGTCTTTAAAATTTGGCATTTTAATTTTGATGGGTCTTAGAGTGGGTCTCTTTGGGTTTATCTTGATTGTGACCCTCTGTGCTTCCTGAACTCGCATGGCCTTTCTCCTCTCCAAGTTAGGAAAGTTTTCTGTCATTATTTTTTTTTCAAATAAATTTTCTATTCCTTGTTCCTTTTCTTCTCCTTCTGGTATTCCTATGATTTGAATGTTGTTACATTTCACATTGTCCTAAAGTTCCTTTAAGCTATCCTCATACTTTTTGACTCTTTTTTTCATGCTGTTGCTCTACCTGGGTATTTCTTTCTACCTTGTACTCCAGCTCACTTATTTGATCCTCTGCTTTATCCGGCCTGCTTGTAATTGCTTCTAGTGTATTTTTCATTTCAGATATTGTATTCTCCATTTCTTCCTGGTTCCTGTTTATAGTTTCTATTTCCTTTTTCATGGTGTTGTATTTCCCACTCAGTTCCTTGTGGTTGTCACTGAGTTCCTTGAGCATCCTTATAACCATCTTTTTGAATTCTATGTCTGATAGATTGCTTGCCTCAATTTCATTAGCTCTTTCACTGGAGATTCTTCCATTCCTTTTGATTGGAGGTTCTTTCTTTGTCTCCCCATTTTAGGTGACTCTTTTTGTTTATTTCTGCACCTCAGGGTGCTCTGCTTTGCCTGCCTGTCTTCATGGGGTAGACTCCAATGAAAGGAATTCTGTGGGATTCAGTGGTACAGTCTTTTTGATGTCCTTGGCAAATCAGATTCAGCAATACATTAAAGAGATCATACACCATGATGAAGTGGGATTCATCCCAAGGATGCAAGTATGGTATAACATGTGCATATCAATAAATGTAATGTACCACATAAACAATATGAAAGACAAAAGCCACACGATCATATCGATAGATGCTGGAAAAGCATTTGATAAGTACAGCACCCATTTATGATAAAAACACGCAGCAAAGTGGGAATAGAGGGAGCATTCCTCAACATAATAAAGGCCATATATAAGAAACCAACAGCCAACATCATACTTAATGGGCAAAAACTGAAAGTGTTCCCCCTAAGATCAAGCACAAGACAAGAGGTCACTTTCATGACCTCTACTGAACATAGTATTGGAAGTTCTAGCCACAGTGATCAGACAAGAAAAAGAAATAAAAGGCATCCAAATTGGAAAGGAGGAAGTAAAGATGTCACTGTTTACAGATGACATGATAGTGTACATAGAAAACCCTATAGACCCTTCCAAAAAAACTACTTGACCTAATAAATGAGTTTGGCAAAATGGTGGGATACTAAGTCATTGTTGAGAAATTGGAGGCATTTCTGTACACCAACAATGAAATATCAGAAACAGGAATTAGGAAAAAACCCCATTTACTATAGTAACAAGAAAAGTAAAATACTTAGGAATAAACTTAACCAAGGAGGTGAAAGACCTGTACTCAAAAAACAACACAACATTGAAGAAAGAAATTAAGGAAGACACAAATAAGTAGAAGCATATACTGTATTCATGGGTTGGAAGAATCAACATCATTAAAATGTCCATACTACCCAAAGCAATCTATAGATTCAATGCAATCCCTATCAGAATACCAATGATGTATTTCACAGATATAGAACAAATATTTCAAAAATTTATGTGGAATGATAAATGACCCCGAATAGCCTCAGCAGTTTTGAGAAAGAAGAACAAAGTAGAAGGGATCACAATACCTGCTATAAAACTCTATGACAAGCCCACTGTAATCAAAACAGTCTGGTACTGACATAAAAACGTACATAGACCAATGGAATAGAATAGAAAGTGCAGAAATAAACTCATGTCTCTATGTTCAGTTAATATTCAACAAAGGGGTCAGGAGCATAAAATGGAGTAAAAATACCCTCTTCAATAAATGGTATTGGGAGATCTGGACAAATACATGCAAAAAAAATGAAGCTAGATCACCAACTTACACCATATACCAAAATAAACTCAAGATGGATTTCAGACTTAAATATAAGGCATGACACCATGAAAATCCTAGAGGAAAACATAGGCAGGAAAAATTCAGATATCCCACACAGCAATATTTTCACAGATACATCCCATAGGGAAAAAGATATGAAGAAGAGAATAAACAAATGGGACTACATCAAAATAAAAACTTCTGCACTGCTTAGGAAAACATCAGCAAAATGGAAAAGAAATCAACCATGTGAGAAAACATATTTGCCAACAATACTTGGGACAAGAGTTTGATCTCCAAAATACATAAAGAACTCACACAACTCCATCCAGGAAGACAAACAACCCAATTAAAAAATGGGCAAAGGACCTGAACAGATAATTCTCCAAGGAGGATATAGAGAGGGCCCATACACACATGAAAAAATGCTCAAAATCACCAGCCATCAGAGAGATGCAAATTAAAACCACAATGAGATACTACTTCACACCAGTCAGAATGGCCATCATTAATAAATCAACAAACAACAAGTACTGGTGAGGTTGTGGAGAAAAGGAAACCCTACTACACTCTTGGTGGGAATGCAGACTGGTGCAGCCACTGTGGAAAACAGTATGGAATTTCCTCAAAAAACTGAAGATGGAACTGCCTTTCCATGCAGTGATCCCACTGCTGGGATTATACCCTAAGAACCCTGAATCACCAATCCAAAAGAACCTATGCACCCCACTGTTCTTGGCAGCACAATTTACAATAGCCAAGTGCTGGAAGCAACTTAAGTGCCCATCAGTAAATGAATGGATCAAAAAACTGTGGTACATTTACACGATGGAATACCATGCAGCAGAAAGAAAGAAGGAACTTCTGCCTTCAAGACAACATGGCTGGAACTGGAGACCATTTTCCTAAATGAAATAAGCCAGGCAGTGAAAGACAAACACCATATGGTCTCTCCTGTAAGTGGAACCTAATCAACAAAACAAAGAAATGAGCAAAATAGAACCAGAGACAATGAAATAAAGAAAAAAACTGTGAGTGACTGGGAGGAGGGGGATAATGGGGGAAAGAAGGGGAAGGGTCAAGCAAAGGTACATGAAAAGAGGACTCGTGGGCATGGACAGCCCAGGGTGATTGACTGTGGGAGAACAGGAGAATGGGGTGGGGTGAGGGAGGGGGAAAAAGGTGGGACAGCTGTCACTGAACAACAATAAATTTAAAAAAAAGAAAAAATTAATTAGAAAAGTCAAATAACTTGAAAAAATAATATAAAATCTAAAAAGATATAAGCTTTGGCTTGATATATCAAATCGATTCACAATTTTAAGTAATTTTTACAAGTTAATATATATTCCTTAGTAATTTAAGAAATACAGAAAAGCACAGAAAAATAAAATCACCTCTGATCCTTCCATTCAAAGGTAATAGCTACTAGCAATGTAATGTCTATCTTGGCAAATACTCCATCCCACACACGTAAACCCACACACACTTTACTTAGTACAAATGAAATTAGGAGGGTAATTACTAATCATCTTTTTAAAGGATAACTTCACCATCATGATAAACATAATGATAACTAATGTTACGGTAGGTGTCCTCATGTGATATACAAATATATATATATTCATTCCTTTAGTTCCCAGTGCCCTTTGAGATAAGTGCTTTTACACTACCGTTTTACAGAAGAAAACTCAGAGTGTTAAGGACTTAAACAAAACACATTGCTGATGAATGGCAGACTGGGGAAATGAACCCTGAAAATGAATAAGCGGGAGTAACAAAAGCTTGACTACAAACTTTTGATTGAATATATTCCACCTTATGAAATATAAGTTAGATATTAAGATACCTTTGATTTTGAAATTCCTTTAGGTATTCATTCTGTATTCATAGTATAATGTAGACTTAGGTTATCAGTTCCTGTTGCTTTAATTTGCTTTAAATTTTTAGAGGTACAATATAATATATTTTTAGAGAATACATTACAGATTTTTAGAACAATTTATAACTATAGAAAAGTTGAGAAGACCATGCTGAGAGTTTCCATATTCTCCACAGTTCCCTATTGTTTGCATTTTGTATTAATTTGGTATATTTATTACAATTAAAGAGTCCGTATTAATTCATTTTTATTAACTGAAGTCTGCACTCTATTCAGATTTCCTTAGGTTTTACCTAATGCCCTTTTCTGTTCCAGGATCCCATCCAAGATTCCACCTTACATGTAGACTCCTCTGCGCTGTGGAAGTTTCTGAGACTTCTTTTGTTTTTGTGAACTGTTCAGTTTTGAGGAATACTGGTCAGGTTTATTGTAGGATGCCCCTCTACTGGGACTCGTCTGGTATTTTCCTCACACCTAGGCTAGCTTTAGTGTACACATTAACGTGACTTCTCATTGGTGATGTTAACCTGCTCACCTGGCTGAGGTGGGGTCTGTTAGATTCCTCCACTGAAAAGGGGCTCTTTCCCCCTTTCTATCCTCTGCCCATCATCCCTGTGTTCAGCCCACTCTCAAGGAGGGGTAATTATGCTTTGCTCTTTGTGGGGCTGGTGTACCTATACAAGTTATTTGGAATTCTTCTGAATGAGAAATTTGCCTTTTATCCCCTGTTTACTTACTTATTCATTCACTCTTTTATTTATATTATGATGAACAGTTGGGTATTTTATACTTTGGGTTATAAACCAATACTACTTTATTTTGTTACTCAAATTGTTCCAGATTTGGTCAAAGGGGCTCCCCCATCCCTTTGGCATACCCCTACTTTTTTGAGTACTTTCTTATTTCTGGCACTACAAGATGCTCCAGATTCAGTGGTATTTTCCCTGCCACAGCCCTAATATCAGTCATTTGTTTAAAGAGCTCTGATTCCCTTTTATTGGAGAATGGTGTTAGAAACCAAAGGTATTAGGTGTGCTTATTGCTACAGGGTTGCTCTTGTTTTTAGAGCCTCTGGGCTGACAGAGCAAGGAAATATATGTGTGCCTACCAGCTTAAGTAATACAATTGTCTATAAATGTTTCTACAAGTACCCGCCATACATATTAGCCTGTGTATATACATCTCTCTGAACGTTTCTATATGTAACCATCTGTATCTACATTAAGCTATACATGAGTTCATTTGATGTCTCCAACTCTAGCCCTTTACCACATGGATCATTCAAGCTTCCTCCTTTTGATTATGCAATTTCCCATTCAGATATGAGAAATCCAGTTCAAACCATCTGCATTCACTTACTTATTATTCAATTACAGTTTACATGTATAGCAGAAGCATAATTGTTAACCTGTACCCTGTTGGAAATATTGACTAGATTACAATGCTTAAGAATGGTTTATTTTCCCTGTAGTCGTGCAGACTCCACTCATTTCCCTAGTTACTTAGGTCACCAGCTCTTTACCCCACCTGCTTCAGCGAGATTATTTCATGTGTTGTAACATGGTTAGATTGCTTTGTCATAGTTTTCATCCCATCCCCCAATTCCTTATCTCCTAAATTACTTTTTACATTTGCATATATTAAGTTTCATTGTTTGTGCTGCGAAATGCTGTGGGTTTTGAAAAATGCATAATGTAATATCCATCATTACAGTGTATGTGAAATAGTTTTTTAACCCTAGAATATCCCCTATGTTTTACTGTTCATCTTTTTTTTTTCTCGCTCCAAAACTCTGGCAAACCACTGATATTTTCATGATCCCTATAGTTTTACATTTTCCAGAATATCATATATCTGGAATCAGACAATATGTAGCCTTTACAAATAGGATTCTTTCATTTAACAATAGGCTTTTAAGAATTATCCATGTCTTTTCATGGCGTGATAGCTCTTTTCTCTTCTCTCTCTTTTTAGTGCTGAATAATATTCCATTGTTTGGATGTACCACAGTTTATTCATTCACCTACTGAGGGAAATCTTGGTTTCTTCCAATTTTAGTAATAATGTATAAAGTTACTATGAACATCCACATGCAGGTTTTTCTCCAGCTTGATTTGAGATAAAATTGGCATACCACATGGTATAGGTTTAATGCATACAACCTGATGATTTGGACACATTGTTTTCCAAAGTAGCTGTAATCTTTTACATTCCCATCAACAATGAATGAGAGCTACTGTTGTTCTTTATCCTTGACAGCAATTAGTATTGTCAGGTTTTTTAAAAGCTGTTCTAGAAGATATATAGTGGTTATCTTATTTCAATTTGTAAGGTATTTTTTAAAAGAAACCATGATTTCTACTTGAAATAGCACCTATCAAGAAGTCCCTGAATCAATCTTTGCAAATCTTACTCCAAATAGTATGGAGACTTGAAAAGGCAGAGAACTGATATGAATCCTTAGAGTAAAGGCCAGGAGTTAGAATTTAGTAACATTTCTTTCTGGTTATATTAAGAGCAGAAAAATGAGTTAAAAATAAAGAAAAAACCTAACAATACAGCATGAACAGCTATGGAGATGAGTAGACACTGGCAATAAAATTATGGTGTCTAGGAGAAGTGGCATAAAATCATATCCCCTTTGAAATAGAAAGAGGCTGTAGAATAAGCAGTCAATTTCTCACACATTAGACAGTGACAGTCTGTGAAACCCTGGAGAATGAGTTGTGTAAGTCATATGGCAGGAAGGGGTTAATTTCTCCAATATGTCCTCACCTTAAATTTGGTGGCTCTTGTCTTTCTCTCACCCCGTTAGATGAATCACTCAGAAGTCCTACTGAGTCCATCTCTGAAATATCACTCCACACCCTAATTTACGCCACCCAGTCATAACTAGATAATGGTAAAACAGCCTGTTCCATTCAATCTTGTACACAAATCTGTCCAACCATTGTTAATATAATGAGATCGGTTTGTGTGACATTGATGCAACCCAGCAGCCAAGGAGAGTGGACTGAAATGTGCATGTGTGAATGATGACGACTTCACTGTACTAGTCAGTGGGGGCAGTAGACAGTGTTGAGTGAGCATGTGTACTGTGTGGCCATCACAGTCAGAATGACTGAGCGAGTAGGGCAACGAATATGCATCAAATTTTGCATTAAGTTCAAACATTCCTCCGCAGAAACTATTCAGTTGATTCAGAAGGCCTCAGTTATGGGCAGCTGGTGATTAGCAGCTTCATCACAACAATGTACCCGTTTGTGTGTCATGTCTCGTGCAGATTTTGGCAAAACATCACATCACCCAGACATTTCAGCCTCACTACAGCCCAGATTTGGCGCCCTGCAATTCCTGGATTTTCCCAGAACTAAAACCACCTTTGAAATGGAAGAGATTTCAGACTATCAATAAGATTCAGGAAAGTACGACGGGGCAGCTGATGGCAATTGGGAGAACTGTGTGAGGTCCCAAGGTGCCTACTTTGAAGGGGCCTGAGGTGCCGTTCTTATGTACAGTGTTTCTTGTATCTTGTATCTTCTTTAGTAAATGTCTTTATTCTTCACATTACATGTCTGGATACCTCTGGACAGATCTTGTACTTCAGATGTATTTTACCCATTGGAACCAAATAATTATGAAAAACACAAAGCTAAATATCTCAATGTCTGCTCTTCCTCTGAATGCTGTTATTTAATTTTGTTAAGACTTGCATGGGCTTTTTCCTCTTGATAACCCTTTTATACATCAAGATTTCCTCTTTCTTTGTGCCCCGTGTATTTTGAAATTTAAGATCCCTGATGTTCAGTGTTCCAGAGCAAACCTAGGACACTAGATTGTAAGTTTTTGAGATCAAATAGTGCATTTATTATCTAATTGTTTCAAACATAGGGTTCAAAGATTATTAGTTGAATGGACACATGTTTGATAAAATTATGTTCATTATCATGCAATTAATAATTTAAATTATCCAAGTAGGTAATAGTAGGAAATTGTTAAATAAATTCAGATAGAATTATGTAGTGGACTAATCTGTACTATTAAAATTAGGTTTAGGTTGTATCCAACCCAGTAAAATATTTGTACTGTAACGAAGAATAAGTGAAGCTGTATTTATAGTATGCATCCAGTATCAGGAACATATGGACATAGAGATCAGTTTGGAAAAAAGTATATCAAAACATTAAAATCTCATGAGTGTCAGGATTATTTTTCTTTTTTCATGCTTTTTCCATATTTTCCAAATATCCTATATTAATCATGAAATTGCTTATTAATTCATTATAAAATATGCTTGTTATTTAGATCACTATGTTCAACTCAAAACACCTGATTATTGTTTAGTGCTTTGCTATTGTAGTATTGCTTTTAACTTTGACAATAGAGAAGTGCTGATTTTATACTTACACACTTAGAATAAAAGTTCCAGCTCTGAATAATACAATATAGCTAAGGGTTTATAAGCAGATGCAAAAACAAAAAAACAAAACAAAAAAACAATTGCTGCCTAAGGAGAGTCCCCAGTGCCATACCTGGAATGTGCCAGCCGTTCTCATTGCAAATGCTGTGAGACACAATTGCAGAAATGGAAACTATAATTACTGAATTATCCTATATAAGAGAGAGCCAGCACCAACTTTAAGTATCTCTGTGCCTAGTACCTACTCAAATTAGGACATTTACAACTGAACAAAAGCCCAGGTTTTGTTATTAAACAGGGAGCCAAAAACAGATGTGAGCATTAAGAGAGATCCCAAAGAAATTGTATCATCAGTTCAGTACTCTACGCTTGGAGATTGCAGCTATCACTGTTACTCGCCCTGGCTGGTAAGTTTGCTCATTATTACAGTTGTCGTGTATTGGCTCCGAGAATAAAACCACTGTGCAAACTTATACAAAAGCTCCAGGCTTAACTGGTGCCTATCAGCTACCAAGACATTTTGCCAGCATGCTGTTTAACTCAGGAGACTACAGGAACAAAGGAATCTATTCATTTTGGAAGATGAAATTGCAAAAAATCATTATGGAAGAACACTCCAAAATGTGTCCAAACCATGTTTATTTCCGTAGCAGATTTGCTGCTGCTGCTGTTTTTAAAGCACTGATGAATGTAAAGTCACCTTCGTGAGAAACAGTCACAAAACACTGTGTACCACCTCATTCAGTAATTAGTGTGTGAATACTGGCTAGAAACAGCATTTTCTGAAAGTCGGGAAAGTGTGAGAAGGGAATTCCCCAATGTATTTTTATGATTTATAAATACTCTAAAAGTGTCTACTACTTTACCTTTGGACTTTAAATATAATACTTAATTTTAAGTAAGAATGATCATATTTCTAGTTAGCTGAAGATACTATGAAAAATGCTATTATTCTGCTAAAAGGAACTGTTTCTGCCTGATTATGTCAATTGATTCCATTTTTATCAATCATTATTTCATATATTGTGGAGAAGTCAAGTGAAACTATTGTAACAAAAGCTTCTTTAGTGGACTGAAGCTTATGCCATTTTCTCCCTTGTCATCTGGATACCCAGCAGAGTGGCACACAGTAGGACCACAACAATTGTCTTTTAACTGTATGAATAAATTAAGAAATTTATGCTGGTCATTTTCTCCTTGCTCTGCTATTTAGACCTTTGGAGTCTAAATTCATATTAAGAATACATATTCTTAATATGTATTGTGTGATTCCATGATGACAATACTGAGTATATCACACCTACTTTGAATTTTGAAGTACATGTCTCAGGGTGTCTTATGTCATTAAGCATTTTGAATCACACAGGCAGTAGCCAGTGTTAGGAGCCCAGATATCTTTATGCAATACATTGAATCATCTTTGCCTTCAGCTCCCCTCTTGAGTTCTGTATCTGCTAATAGGTGGCTACGGAAGGAAAGCCAAAACTGATACTCTATGACATCAGTAATTAGCTGAAGATTAAAATTCCATTCAGTACTCAACATCTATTTGTATCAGCCTTTTTCAGATATTTTATTTAGTTGTCTCAATATGTTATTGTTATGGACTGAAAGTTTATTTTCGAATGTTTAACACTATATTGCTTTTAAAAACATTTAAAAAATCTTTTCATGAGGATAAGATTATTTTTCTGTGGCAATGGATTTCTAAAATATGAGCCAATTTGAAAACATGTTGTCCAGTTTATTAGGAATAACTATCATACATGTAAGACCGCTTCTGATGGGTTTTGCTGAAGCAAGTCCTTTTCAAAAATTTGAACTATCCCTTAAAATAAATACTTTAAATATTTACTATACTTTAAAATAAATTGCTTTTCCAGATTGTTCTGGGTAAAAATCATGTATATTCTGACCTATTTATTTGCCATTTGAATCTGCATATTTTGTTGCCCATATTTGGTAGTGATATTCTAATTAGTGTACATATTTAGGATGTATTGCTGCATGAAAACATTAAATTGTAGACATAATTTTGCATTTAATTGAATACGTTAGGGTAATATATTTCATAATTCATATTACCTGAAAATTCTCCCCTGAAACGGTTTTATATTATTATACAAATTTAAAAATAAATGCTACATTGAAGATTTCACAAAGGAGTAAATTGAGGTTTATAGAGGTTAACTTACCCAAAAAACACTCAGCAAGGAAAAAATTTCAAAAAACAAGATTTTGCCTTAGGTATTTCAGATTTCTGAAACAGCATTCTTATCTATGAATGAAACTGTTACCTGCATTAAATTCTTCAGATGAAAATAATGATCATTTTCCAACCATGATTTATACTATATTTTTATGCCAAATTGAATGGATCCAGTATATTTTAAGGCAAAACCTTTTAAAACAAAACTGTTTGCTGAATTCTTGTTCTACCGTATTTGTAGAAAACATCGTTAAAGGATGTGGTGTTACTTTACACACACACATGGACACAGACACACCATTGAGAACAGGAACATTCTAATGTACAAGAAAATAGTTGCCAGTGAAAAAACTAGGGCTTCACATAATAAAAGAAGTAAGTCAGTATCTCGATTTCAAGAAGCATACATTGAACAAAAAAATAATTTATAAAAATAAAGAAGCATAAATTATTAAAACACGTTCTCTTTTCACTTTTGCTCTGAGTATATTTAAAACAATTTTTATTGTATTTTTCTCATTACCATTTAGTCCCCTTATACTCTCCACCTTCCCAGCAATCACCACACTGCTGTCCGTGTCCATGAGTCCTCTTTCCTTTCTGCTCAAACCCACCACCCCCTCACCAGCCCCCACCATAGCTGTCACCCTGCACGCCATCTATGAGTCTGTGCTCTGAGGTACACTAAACTACATGCAAAGTCTTTAATAAAAGTTACTGATCAACATACAGGAAAAACATATTGCGTTATTGCATAGTTACTGAGGGAGGAGGGCAACTCTTGGCACTATCTTTTTGTAAGTAAAGTCTGGCAACTGTACCATGAATTTAAACTATTAGCCCATTTCCTGTGTGCCTCCAGAATGCGCACCAGTGGCGCTTGTGGCTGCAGCATTTACATTAGGATTAGACCTAAGTTCTGTTTCGAAATAACTCTAGGAACAGTTTTTATATTTTATTTTGACATTTAAAACCAGTCAGATTTGCTTCAGCCTCAAAGAGCCTGTTGATGTAAAATTAAATGAATGCTGGCAGCAAGCTGCACTTTTTTTCTAAACAGGAAATGGGTTAAATGTATAGATATTGGAAAATTATATTTAAATCTGAATCTTAACATGTTTATGGTAGAGTTAGAAGAAAAATATTTGCAAGTGATTTCATAGATATATAGAGCCAATAGGATTGGGCGATGAATTGGATATAGATTGTTAGGGCCACTGTAACAAAATGCCACAAAGTAGTATTTCTTCAAACAACAGAAATATGTGTTCTCACTTTTCTGGAGGCCAAGTCGGAAATCCAGGGGTCTGCAGGGCCGTGCACCCTCTGAAGTGCCAAAGAAGGACGCATTCCGGGCCTCTCCTGTAGCTTCCAGCAGCTCCCTGGCTGGTGGCAGCAGGACTGTAACCCCCACCGGGCGTTCTCCTGTGTGCGTGTCTGTGTCCAGTTCCTCCTTTTCATAACTATTGCAGTCACGTTGGATTAGGGGCTCACCGCATTCTAATATGACTCAACACACTGTGTCTACAGTAATGCTGTTTCCAAATAAGGCCACATTCGGAG
The DNA here is from genome assembly GCF_022682495.2 of Desmodus rotundus. NCBI lineage: Eukaryota > Metazoa > Chordata > Mammalia > Chiroptera > Phyllostomidae > Desmodus > Desmodus rotundus. The sequence goes on along the minus strand of NC_071387.1, from coordinate 185,638,568 downwards.
ACGCTGGTTAGGATGGTTAGGACCTCAACGTATGAACTTAGGGGACACAATTTAACCCACAACCAGTGCTGTGTGAGAGAGTCAAGAACGAGTCCAGATGTTTTGGACTGGGCCACCAGGAAAGTGGAATTGCCATTCACTAAGAAAGGGAAGGCCGTGAGACGAGCAGGTGGGTGGGAAAATCAGAGGTGGGACGGCGGAAAAAATAACATCGATGGACTCGTGCGAAAAGTGTAGGTTTAGAGTTAGGGTTGGGGGCCCCATAATCCAATAAAACTAATAAGAAAATATTCGTCTGATATTCCATCTATGGACATTTATATCAATAACTTATTGTGTGAAAAATTATTATATTCACTGCATAAAATATTTTTAATTATCCAAAACATTAATATTTATTTAAATGCATCGTAGTTAATCATGGTAAGTATTAAAGAGTTCTGTAAATGTGGACTGATATTTTTCCTCCCAAACAAATGTAGCTTATGCATTTATCCCTGAGTTAGTTTATCATTTCAAGTCTTTGTTGGCGAGAGGTTACTGGCTGTGAGTGGGATCTGGCAATGGAGCTTTCCTTAGGGGATGCGGAAATGGGAACAGAATAGAAGCCTTGTGCACTGCCAGAATATTTTTCTTTTAAGAGGACATTGTTGTTTTATTGGTGGAAGTAACCATGGAATTTGATAATTAAAAGAAAGAATAAGCAAAATTCTAGGCCACAAGAAGTGAGAATTTTATAAAAAGCCATGTCAAGCATGAATAATTTCTTGAACACTCTATTCACTGGCCTTGATATGCGTCCTCTTAACCCCATGCTGTAATCATATTCTGGGTTCTGAAAGCTTTCACGCTTGCACAAAGATATAGGGAAGAAGTATCTCGGGGGGGGGGGTTCTTCTCATAGTAACATACCATGTGATAACGAAATATTCGTTTATTATTGATGTGAGCAATATTGTTTAATTATTTGAAAATTGAAAGTAAAACAAGGTTCAGAACTAATTTGATATTAACAGGTTTGTGCTAAGAATCATTATTGACAGGTTTTTCAAATATACACATATTTAGACAATTAAAAATATATGTGAATATATGTTTTAAAGAAAATTGGACCTTGGCCTCTACGTCAGTCAGCACTGCCTGATAATTTTTGAGGGAAGAACATTGCAATAATTATTATCAGTCCTTCCCTGCTATGTAATTAGAGCACTGAGTTTGGCAGGAGTTCCCTTATTTAAACTGATGATCATCAGAGAATAAAAATTTTGAGACCGCCTGGTCTGGAGAAGAGAAAAGAGAATTGATGGTGAGAAATTCTGGTTTCATTCCCAGATTCAGAATAACTCCATCATATGACCTGAAAAGCCAGTCAATCAACTCTATTTGTAGAATGGTAAATGCAGTCACCCACTTTCTTGGCATGATAGCCACATCTTTGATCTTCTTTGACCAGAGAGAAACCAGAATGCCTGCATTTTACTTGCCTAGAAAATCTGATCAGATAACAGTAGTTCTTAACCGACATCATTCAGAAAACAGAGAATGATGAGGAAGATGGAATTCCGAAGATTGAGAATGACACTATCTAAGGAAGGTTAGGGATTTGAAAGTCTGGCAGTAATGGATTGAGAGCCAAAGTGTGAGTTACAAGGCAACAAAGAGTGTCGGCGCCCAAGGTGCTTTTTCATCTTTTCTGATAAAAATTCCTTTGGAAAATGTAACCTGTCTAGTCACTATGCTCCCAGAAATTGGGTTTCTATGGTAATATTCACTAAACATATTATCAGATATATTCTAGCAGTTAAATGACACCCATTACCCACTGAAGAGCATCCTACACAATGTTAGGAACTCTTTACCACAATTAATCATCATGGTGTAAATGGCCTTTTTCTCTGTCCCTTTCTGTCATGTCCCCTATTTGCTCTGGTTGGTGCACAGTTCAGAACGTGTTCCTACTTTTGCCCTAGCTCAGAACACATGTGACTTAATATCGACATCCCCTTGTTGTGGGCACTGCACCATCTGCCTCTTGGTATACTTCATTGACAACCTGAATCTCCAAGCCGTTCCCTGGGTCTGACCCATAATACCCTCCTGGGGCTGCCATACTTAATTCCATCTGAGTCGCTTGAAACAACTGAAATACAGGGTCTGGCAGAAGTAATGCCTGCCTGAGTGTGGTTGGTAGGGTAATAAAATGGGTGCAATAATTTATAGTTTTCATTTGAAGATTTCACTTAAAATGTCATATGATGTGCTCGAGTACATCATCTTACTATGTTCCAGAATTACATGCTTATGATTTTGTAATAAATGATTTTGTAATTAAAAAGGGGCATTATTTGTGCTGGACCCTGTATATTAACCTAGAGTCCTGAAGGCTAGAAGCCTGGCATCAAGGTTTTGACTGAGCCATGTTCCCTCCAAGAGGACCCCTTCTTGCCCCTTCCAAGCTTCTGGAAGCCCCAGGCGTTTCTTCCCTTGTACATGCACCTCCATCACTCCTGTCTCTGCCCCTCTCACCATTCTCCCTGTGTGCCAGTGTCTTCACATCACTTTCCTTCTTTTGTATAAGGACACCAGTCATATTGGAGTAAGAGCCCACCTTACTCCAGTGTGACCTCGCCTTAACTAATTATATCTGCAGGGATCCTATTTCCAAGTAATGTCATATTCATATGCACTTGGGGTGGGAGAGAGCAGGCCCTCAACATATCTCCTGAGGGGATACATTTCAAGTCAAAACAATTGCCTATCTGGGCTGCTATTCTTACCATGTAGTTTTCATTTTCTCCACTGTCAGATTGCCCCAGGACCTGGCACCAATTTGTGCTCACAAGGTGACCAGTAAACCTTTCTTTTATGAGTAATATTTATGCATTTCCTGTGTAAACCTATGCATCACTTAGCATGCAGAGACCAAGGGTGATATATTTAAAGAAACAAATGTTTATGTCTGTGTTCATCAAGAAAAAGCATCACTGTCATTACTGATGAAAAACCTTGTATACCAGCCACTCTATGAGCATTAACTTCAGTCCTTATAGCAGTTTGCAGGGTGGGTGTCATATCAATTTTACAGAGAAGGAGGACATAGGTCTCGATTTACACATTAATGGGTCACCAGCTGACTCCAAACCTGGTACTCATTCTGTAACCATCTGACTTTGCCATTCAAATGAGAGGTTGCAGGACTGCATGTGAAAGTGTTCTTTGAACAGCCAGTGAGGGCATATTATGGGCACTGAATGGGTGAAACATAATCTGGGGGTGGGGCTTAAAGGTTGCAAAGGCTGACAGGCCAGTGACATCTTGTAATTCTAGTTGGTTAAGGAATGGAAGATATTTTGGAGGAATTGAAATTTATATACAGACCCCAGTGCCCAAACTAGAAATGGAAAGCAGGATATGAGACTATAGGCCAGCCTTACATTTTAACATTCAAGCGAGAGTCCTAAATAAAATTCAGTTACACGTATAAAATAACCATAGAAAAATCAGTTTTACTTCAGATATGCAAGGACGGCTCAACATTAGAAAACTAATTAATAAAATGAAATACTTTAATATTAATCCAATAAAATCCCATGGTCATTTCCACAGATGTCAGAAATATATTTGATAAAGTATCATATTTTTTATCATAATTTAAAAATATTTTTAGCAGAATAACATGGAAAGGATGCTTTTTAACTTAGTAAAAAGTCACCAATCAGAAATATATTTATCATAGGAGTGCTATATTAGAGGGGCTTCCATTAAAATTTGGAGCATTATGCTTTATGTCACCTGTGATATTCAACTTTGTACTGGAGAAACTGGATAGTCCTAACCACACGGGACGAGAGTGTGGGGAAGCATAACACATGCCATAATGTGTAGCCTTTGCAATCATAGACCCAGAAAACACAAGGAGATAACTGACAAGTTATTATACCTAATAAAGTGAGTCTATTAAGACATTCAGATACAATCTCAAAACACAAAAATCAACAGCATTCCTGTACACCAGCCATAAATAACTAGAAAATGTAAAATGAAATGCAGTGTAATTCACCAGAACAATAAAATGATAAGGTTCATAGGTAAAAATATGCACAACTTTTTGGGAGAAATTATAAATTTTAGAAGTCTACAGAGAAGACCACAGAAAAATGAGACATGTACCAATTAATGAATGGGAAGGCTCACTGCAGAAGCCTTGAATATAAAGGAAAGAAATTCTTCTATAATAGAAATTTAATGCTCTTCCATTCACAAACCCCAACTAGATTTTTAAGAAGTGGCAAAATTTATTTGAAAAATCACATATATATGTAAATGAACAAAACAAGACAATTAACAAGATAATCATCATCATAAGACAAAGTATGCACAGGTACTATATATATATTTTTAACAAGGATTATCTTATTGAGTCCTCCAAAGAACTATATAATGACTAGAAATAGACTCCTACCTAGATGAGAATTTCATATATGGCAGTGGGAGCAGAAGAGATTGTTTTAATGTTATTGTCTCAATGTTGTATCATTGGCTATCTGTATGTAAAAATGAAGTAAAATTAGACTTCTATCTCCACATTATAAACAAGTTCTGAGTTGATTAAAGGCCTAAATGTTTTAAGAATATACTATGTTATGTAAAGGTATGAAGATGTTTATTAACTTTACATTTTTAATGTCCTTATGGACATTAAACATGAAATGGATGACAAAATAATGAGAAATCCCCAGGTCTTCACAACTAAGCTTAAAAGTCAAGGGACATACAAATTAAAGCAACAGTGCGATATCGCTACACACCTATTAGAATGGCCGCATTTCAGAATGCTAATAACACCACGTGCTGGTGAAGCTGTGGAGCCAAAGCGGTCTTTGTTGCTGATGGGAAAGCAAAATGCGACAGGAATGTTGGAAGATGGTTTGGTAGTTTCTAACAAAACTAAACATCCTCTTACCATATGATCCAGCAACTGTGCTCTTTGGTGTTTGCCAAAAAGCACTGGAAACTTATGCCCACACAAAAACCTGCATGCAGACATTTATAGCATCTTTATTTATAATTGCCAAAACCTGGCAGCAACCAGGCTGTCTTTAGTAGGTACATGGATAAACTGTGGTACCTGCAGACAATGGGTCATTTTTCAGCACTCAAAAGAAATCAAGTCATAAAAAGACATGGAGGAAACCTGAAAACTTATTGCTAAGTGAAAGAAGCCAATCTGAAAAGGCAGTATACTATATAATTTCAACTACATGACATTGTTGAAAAGGCAAAAGTATGGAGGCAGTAAAAGGATCAATGGTTGCCAGCGGGTCTGGGGGGATGTTACATTGGTAAAGCTCAGAGAATTCTTAGGGCAGTGAAATTGCTCTGTGTGATACCATATAATGGATATACATCATTAGATTGGGTTGGCCAAAAAGTTGGTATAGTTTTTTTCCATGAAATAAATGACATTTTGCATTTTCACCAATAACGTTATTGATTTGGATATTTTGAGCATGTTGGCTATCTCCTACATGGTGTAACATTGATTGTTCTCAGTTAATGTCTCTCAGTTAATGATTTGATTGCAATCAACTTCAACTGGTCTACCCGACCTTGGAGCATCGTCCAGCGAGAAATCTCCAACACAAAACTTCACAAACCACTTTTAACACACCTGATCAGTCACAGCCCCTTTTCCATGCACTGTACACATCTTTTTTTCTTTTTGCATTTCAATTGCGTTTTTCCCTTTCTTGAAATAATAAAGCATAATATGCTGAAAGCGTTCTGTATTTTTTCCATCTTCAATATTAAAATGGCTACACAAAAATTCACCAATATTGATAAGTTTCTTTTAATGCACGCTGACATGACAGCTGTCACAATATAACCTAACAACTTTTTGGCCAATCCAGTCCATTTGTCCAAGCCCATAGAATGTACAACACCAAGAGTGAGCCAAAATATAATCTACAGACTTTGATTATGTGTGTCAATGTAGATGTTGGTAACAATGTCTTACCCTAGTGGGGGATGTTGATGGCTGGGGAGGCTATGCATATGGAGGGCAGGGGATATAATGAAAATCTCTGTATCTTCCCATCACTTTTGCTATGAACCTTAAATTTCTCAAAAAAATAATTATGGGCTGCAACAGGGGCCTTTGCTTGTTCTGTCCATCAGATATTATTATTATATTTGTAGTGTAGTGATAACAGACGGAAGATTTGGGATTCTGTAATGCAATAATGGGCCCCAGTGACTGTTTATTGTCTTCAGTTTATTCAGTTTAAATGGCTTTTGTGGAACATGTTTTTTAATATCACAGAAATTTGATGATACTTTGCAATAGCTATTGAAGTTAAAATTGTATTAGATAGATATTTACAGGTCAAACTTTTGCTTATGTAAAAAGTTGCAAACTTCAGATTTGCTGAAGAACACTGTTCCTAATTTTCCTCAATTTTGCTGTAATGACAGGTGGCTGTCAGCAATGTGCTACATATTTGAAAATATATTTGAAAAGCAAGCACATTTTAAAATGTGAATATTTCCAGGTGGCTTTTAAGAGGGAAGAGTAAGTTAATACTCTTTGATAAATGCATTATGCTTGGGCAAGAGCATTTTGAATGTTTGAACAAGTTTGGAGTTGTTTGAAGGATTGTTGTGTGATCTTGTAGCTGAAATCACATCAACCATCATGTGTTTTTTTTTTTTTTCGTACTTGCTCACTTAGAAAACCAAAGAAAAGAAATATTCTAAACATCTTTGATTATCCAAACAATTTTGTTGGTTTGTGGACCCACTTGTTCAAAAATATAAACATCAAACAACTGGACAATTGGATGGCAAGAGTGGAAATAAAAAAATTACTACTTCAAGTTCAACAAAATATACCTTAATGATAATCAACTTTAGTCAACTACAAATGTAACTGATCAACCGTCTGCAAAAGGAGCATCCTACCTCTGATCACTGCATGGAGTCAGCTCTCACTCTGCTACCTTCTTCAAGGCTAATTCCAAATAATTCTGCATTGTCTTTCAAAAGCTTCCTTTTCCTTCCCTTGCCTCTCATACTCCTGCTTCTCTCACTTTGGCTGACTTTGTGGAAGTTGTTGGAATGGCATTGCTGTTCTGTGTGTGAGTGTGATTCAAAGAGCTGTTTGACAGCAACTCTGATCACCTGTCAGGGCTTCAGAATGTCTTCTTTCATGTGCACATGGTATGGGATGCAATAATCATTTTCCATGAAGTTTGTTTCATTCATTCAAACATAAACACCTATTGGGGACTGGCAAAATTAAGCTCAACAAACTATACTTTCTTCCCTCAAAGAACCAGCTATCTAGGGAGGGAGCAGTTAACTACAACACAGTAAGCATAGAGATGGGGAGAGACTGGGGACCAGCCAGGAGGAGAAAGAGATCAAGGAAAGCTTCCAGGAGAAGGAGGATTAGCCAGGAGGAAACAGAGAACATTGTTAGACCAACAAGGCAGAGAAGGGAAAAACAGATTTGAGGGGAAATTAGTGCAGTTCGCTTTGTTCTGATGGAAAGCTAGTCAGCAGCTAATGAGATCTCTTGGTTTTAGGATGTTTCTATCACTAAATTATAAACTTTTGGTTCTTAGCCCTGGGTGTGCATTAAAATTGTCTGGGACCGAATCCTAAGACTACTGGGTCACACACTTCAGGTGGTTTTACAACACCCAGACCCCAGAACTCAGAATGAGTTAATTCTGAGGGACTGAGAAGTTCGTCTGTAGGGTGTGTGTATTTAATGCTGTTTGATGTTGCAAGGCCCTCCTACATCGACACTCATCTATCTCAGCAGAGATTCATCGCACCCTAAGTTAGTTGCTTCCAGGCCGTGGTCTTCACCAGAGTTGAAGGCAGTCCTCTTACGGATTGGAGCAGAGGACTAAGGATGCTTAGCACTGTCTTGAGTGTAACGTGATTAGCCCAATGTGATGTGCAGAAATAACCTTAATAACTAGGCCGTGAGAGTCCTGAATGCCATGCTAAGTTGTTTAAAACTGAAATTGTTGAGAAAGTTGGATCATCAAACTGAGCAAAACCAACTGGAGTTAAAAATTCGATGTGGCCATTCATAGAATGACTTCCGCTTTGAAATGTCCTACATGTTTTAAAAATAGGGTTTTTAACAAGAGAAGTATTTTTTAGCATATCTTTCCTTGTATTTGTTGGGAAAATCAGTCTTTAATTTCTTAATTTATCAGTTACTACATATTCATTTGTATACTTCCATGTAAAAGTACATGTTTTTTTTCACATGTTCCATGTAAAAATTGAACATATTCTTGGTAGTAAATGGAATTGTGCCCCCAACTAAATGCAACTGTATTTTAGAATTCACCTTTCTTACTGAAATTCCAAAAGTAGCTGTGTAAAATAATCTTTCTAGAAATAATCCTTTCTAAACCATTTTTAATTTAGGATCTGCATTGTTCCAGCATAAACACAGACACACACACACACACACCAAAAGCCCTTTACTAACTGGTGGGAATTTGTACAAAGTGCACTTATTTTTAACATAAAGTACAGAAATTTCAGATGGATTTTTAACAATTCTTTGTGCTAATTAAAATCTTAAAATGATCCAAATCCAGCCTATTAAGAAATATAAGTGGAACCTAATCAACACAACAAACAAGCAAGCAAAATATAACCAGAGACATTGAAATTAAGAACAAACTGACAGTGACCAGAGGGGAGGGGGAGAGGATAATGGGGAAAGAGGGGAAGGGTCATCAAGGAACATGTATAAAGGGCACATGGACAAAGCCAAAGGGGGGTAGGATTGAGGGTGGGAGGTAAAAATAAAAATAAATAAATAAAATTAAAAATAAAAATAAAGTTAATAAACTCTCAAAAATATAAAGTAAACTTTGCAAATGTTTTACATAATTAGGTCGATGACAGATAAGATTAGAATAGTCCTCACTGGAGAAGCTGTTTCATGTGTGGCCATGGTGGCTGCATGGTGGCACATGAACAAGTCCCTAGAAACCTGGCTGAAATGTAGGGTTTAATAAATCAGCAATTACATTTATTAGCATTGTTGCATGTATTTAACCATGATTTATGTTCACTGTCAAATCTTTTTCTGAGTTGGTAATGTAGTTGGAAACCTTGAGTGTGTCTTGATTATGAACAGAAGTTTCAATCTAGGTGCATCTATGCATAATAATTTTGTTTAGGTCTATTTAACCAGAACATTGTATAAAGATATGTATTCATTTAATGAAGACTTGCATTAAAAGAAATCTCAGGGTCTTTAATAACTTGGCCACTGTTGCATACTCCCGAGGTTCCACGTCAGGGGTGTGGGATCATTTGAACCAAAGCATATCACAGACACAGAGCTGATTTCATCACTGAGGACATCTAAGTTGTTTCTATGATGTAACCCTATTTCTTAAGCAATTGTGCATCTTTGTGAAGGCCTGACATCAGGAAGGTAAAGATTCCCTTCTTCCAGCATTTCCATGATCTGACTTCTGGCTTCAACAATTCAATTCCAGTACTTAAAAAAAAAAAAGTGAAACTCTTGTACAATAATAAAATAAATTGTGGGGGAACCCTAAAAGAACATTGGGTATCACAAGCTCAGTGTATTAATTAGCACAATGTAAAAACTTTGAAAATTGAAGGGACTAAAGAAAAAAATACCAAACATAGAAGGAGAGAGATCTTGAGGAAAACTTCATTTTTACTTTAGTTCAGTTTCTTTAGTCCGAAATAAACTAATTTACATCAGTAGTCCTAGGATAGTTTCACATTATCTTTGTCACTTCATTTTTCTTCTGTCTAGCATCTGTAAAATATCTCATCTGTCCCCTTGCTCCAGCCTTTCCTAACTATAGGAAAGAAGTGAAATTTCAACATCGCTTATTTTCATAACACCTCTCTGGAAAATCAGCAGCATTTACTTTTATGTGCTAGCTACTGAGGGACTTACAATGTAATACTTTATTTATAACCACCTCAACGATTTATCAGACAGGGAGCATCCTGGGAAGCTGAATCACTTAAAAAATTGTTAATAAATTAATAGAGTAACAGAAAAAAAGTCCCCAGGAAATATGCAAATTGAAGAATTCCCTTCTGAGAGGGCCCTCTTATACTCTGCTTTTCTACAATACAATTATGACAGCTGTAAAAGTGGCTTGCAATTACTGAGGAATGAGAAACAGCCACAGCAGTCTGGGAGCTGGCCTGGCGCCCAGGCCTCCACCTTGGTGCTTGCCTGGTGCTCGTCAACACTTCCAGAATGGGTGCTTTGGTTAAGAAGGGTGAGATGGGCCAGGAGCGCGGCCGCGGTCTGGGCACACTGGAGGTGCTCCAGGGGGCACAGTTGCTCAGGGAGCCAGCTGCAGCCGTGCACTCTGAGAGGCTGTTCCCGCTGCAGGGGCAGTTTCCCACCCTGCCTGGTAGCTGAGAACCAGGGAGGGGCTGAAGTTCCAACGGCTTGACCCTGCTTACCAGCATGTCTTCTTCTTCTACGGGGATGGGACGAGAGCAGGGGACAGAGTTCTCCTGGCCTCTGAAGAAAGTTGAGAGAGATGCTAATGGCCCATCCCCAAAATTCAACCAAAGCACTTCCTTCTGTGAGTAAATTCTGTACCGGCAGTTACAATATATAACCAGCAAGTTTGGGATACTATTATGCATTCTGTTTGAAGTTTCCTTTTAATTCCATTAACAATATATTATTAGCATAGTTTCATTTCACTCTTTCTTTCAAATGTGTTAAATAATTTAGATTATTTTAGTAGAACACACATTAAGCAACCAAATCATATTTTATTCACTTTAAAGTGGAACTGAACTAAAACCATAGCTTTTAATATTTGATATTCACGTGACTAAAAAGTATTTTAAAATGCTTATCTTGTTAAAAACCATAGTGATTAGCCTTTTTTACTTCATCCATCATTATTTATGATATTTCTTTTAGACATCTCTACTTGTCCTACTTCCAAAGAGCTGGCTCATGAAATAATTAGTGTGTATTTTAACCAACGCTATTCTAGGTGTATGCGAGTACTATTATATTGGGACACATTGATTATGGTTCAGTGGACTATAATTTTCAATGTATACTGGAACTCGTTTATGTTTTGTTGTGAGAAAAAAACTAAACGTAACATGTTGCAATTAGAGAAACTACTATAATCAAGAGGAATTTTTCATTTTTGCTGTATGTATACATAAGAGCAAGTTAAACATACGTATAGTCACTTACATTGAATTAACATTAGAAGAAAAGTGTGGTGCAAATTATCCCTGTATTGGTTATATTCATAAAGCTGCATAACAAATACCACCAAGTTAGTGGCTTTAAATGACATTCATCTATTATCTCGTAATTTCTGCAGGCCCATTGTTCAGGCACAGCTTAGCTGGTCCTTCTCTGAGTATATCGCCAGGCTCAAATGAAGGCATTGACCAGGCTGCAGTCTCAACTGCAAGTTCAACTATGAAATAATCCACTTTCACAGTCTTTCAGATTGTTGGCAGAACGCATTTGCATTTGGCTGTAGGATTTGTGAGTCTTGCTTCTTCACAGCCAACAACAGAGAAAGAGAGTCTGCTGCTTCAAGTTCCTGATCTCCAGAGCTGTTTTGTGTTTAAAGTTGTTCACAATATCCTTATACACTTAACTTATCCGTAATACATCTGCTTTTAAAGAGCTCACCTGATTAGTCCAGGCCCACGGGGGAATATCGCTTTCAATGAACTGTAAGTTAATTGATTTAGAGACCTTACTCTGCTGTTGCCATATAATGGGAAGAAAATGCCTAAAAAAGCCCTTTTGCCTTTGCCATGTAATTTAGCTGGGTCAGTGGAGTATCATCCATTATATTTACAAGACTTGCTCACACTGAAGAGGAGGGCGTAACAGAAGGGCACAGATAATTGCAGGTCATTTTAGGGTTTTTCCTACCATATCCTCATCCCCCAGAAAAACCTCCCACATTTTGTTAGCACTGGCATTCTCTGAATCACCAGCATATGATAGAGCCTGCATTATTTGTATTTATGAAGCTCTTAAAACCAAGTTATTTTTACACAAAATTTTAAATGTTAGATATTTTTCATTTCTTTTTTTTTTCATTTTCCATTTGATGTCTGGGAGCATTTGTTTCAATTTCCTGTGTGCTTTTGTGTATGGCAGCTGTTATCATCTTGCCATAGTGCATGTCGTTTTCCACGAGGCGACAATGATCTTTACACTAGTAAGTGTGTGTTTGCCCCCTGGTTCCCAATAGAAGGTCTGTTTATTCCCTAGTGATTTTTGTAAACTGTCGTTCTGGTTCTGCTTTGTTTTACAGCAGCAACTTGGGGGAAGTGATAGGTGGTCCAGCTACTGAGCATGGCTGACTTCCTCCTATGTAAGTAGGTTTACAAGTCTCCTTCCTGACTCTTGTAGCTTCTCCGCTGACTGCCCAGGGTGCCATGGAGAACCAGCACCGGGGGTTCTGGGAAGGGGACCACACCTCCGGTGATCAGGGCCTTAACTCCCCCTGGTGGACCTACAAGAAACTATGGATTCCCAGAGCAGTAGGACAGGATTATGGTTTTTAGAAATAGAGCAGATGTTTTGGGTTTCTTTGGATATATTCCCAGAAGTGGGATTGCTGAGTCATAAGGCAATTCCATTTTTAGTTTTTTGAGGTAACTCCATACTGTTTTCCACAGTGGCTGCCCCAGTCGGCATTCCCTCCAAAAGTACACCGAGGTTCCCTTTTCTCCACATCCTCGCTAGTATTTGTTGTTTGTTGATTTATTGATGGTAGCCATTCTTACAGGTGTGAGGTGATATCTTATTGTGGTTTTAATTTGTATTTCTCTGATGATTAGTGACATTGAAAAACATTGATTTGAAAGAATATATGCACCCCTACATTCATTGCAGTGTTATTTACAAAAGCCAAGATTTGGAGGTAGCCCAAGTCCCCATCAGTAGATAAGTGTATAAAAAGTTGTGGTACATTTACACAGTGGAATACTACTCAGCTGTAAAAATGAGGGAAATATTACCTTTTGTGACAGCATGAATGGACCTGGAGAGCATCATGCTAAGTGAAATGAGCTAGTTAGAGAAAGACAAATACTATATGATTTTACTTATATGTGGAATCTAATGAACAACATCAATAAACAAAATATAAACAGACTCATAAATGCAGAAAGTAAATTTAGAGCTGTCAGAGGAGAGAGGAGTTGGGGGCTGGGTGAAACAAGTGAAGGAATTAAGCAGCAAAAACAAAACCAAAAAAACCTCATAGACACAGACAACAGTATGGTGCTTACCAGAGGGGAAGGAGGGTTGAGGGAAGTAGAAGAAGGTAAAGGGGAGTAAATGGTGACCGAAGGAGACTTGACTTGGGGTGATGACCACATGGTACAATATACAGATGATGTGTTATAGAATTGTACACCTGAAACCTGTATCATTTTGTTAACCAATATCACTCCAATAAACTCAATAAAAATCAAAAAGAAGAAATAGCCCTGACTGGTGTGGCTCAGTGGGATGGGCATCTTACCACCAAGGAAGGGTAAGGTCACCAGTTCGATTCTCAGTCAGGGCACATGCCTTGGTTGTGGGCCAGGTGTCCAGTTAGGGGCATGCAAGAGGCAACCAATTGATGTTTCTTTGCCACACTGATGTTTCTCTGCTTTTTCTCCCTCCGTTCTCCTTTCTCTAAAAATAAATAAAATCTTTTTTTAAAAAAGAAGAAATATAGCAGATGCCATAATTGCAGGTGGCAAATGGGAAGAGCTTCCAAGATAGAATAACAGTGCATCTGGCAGTTCTAATGGGGATCGTTCCCAGGTCTGCAGTATACTTAGTATGCGTGTGCAAGGGGGGAGAAGCTTCTCTGGCCTGGCTCTCTCTTGCCCCATGGAAGTACACCAACTAGAGAAATTGTCCTTCTCTAAGCCCCTCCCTCATCTCCCCTCAGGTGACTGGGGAGCCTCGCTTCTCTTTGGGAGCTACTTCTCCATTTCTCCGTTTCATAATTCATTAAGTTGGCTACAGGCAGCCTCAATCAGTTGGTCTAGTTATGTGTGTGCTTCAGGACTAGGATCCCCTCTGGAACACAGCCATAAGCTACATCCTCCAAAGTCCACTAGACTGGCGTTAAAAGTGAATTTTTTATGTCCACTTGCTTGAATCTTGCACCAGTCTCTTACTTGGTTCTAATCTTGGGCGCTAAACATGAGTTTAGAGTAATATTTTAGGGACCTGAGCAATGTAGAAAGTCCCCTAAAATATTAACAATGTAGATGTTGGGGAATTGGTTATAGTCATGAGAGAGATCAACATGTAGCTGAGAAATAAAACCCTAAAGTCATAATGGGCTATGATAATGAAATATGCTGCTGCGGCCCCTGTGAGTGGGTGATCCACAGGTCGTTAGTTTTCAATCTCATTTCTTAAACGGGAAATTCTAAATGTGGTAAGTTTTTGAAAGATAACTTTTTTATATTTAATATTTAGAAGAACAGTGATTTTAAACATTGCTGCATATAAACATTATCTCTGAAAATCTAGTCCACCCTCCAACCCAGCTCCATCAGAATCTCTTTTTCACAGGGACCAAGACATTAAGGTATATAGTATTAAACCCAGGTGATCCCAAAGTACAGACAAATTTAAGAATCATTCAAGCGGTAATTTAAAAGTAGTACATTGCAAACAGTGTTTTGAAATTGGAGAGAGATGGTAGGTACCAAATACATGGTGATGTGATCAAATATAATAATTGTGATGCTTTGCGAATGTCATTCAGTGTGGAGAAATTCAAAGGAAAAAAGGTTACAAGTACATGTTTTAAGCACAGATGATCAATCTGTTCTTAATGTGTATTAATCATCTATTCTGTAAACAATCTGTTAAGCCCAGGAGAAGCTAACAGCTGACCTCCACCTAAGTGACTTGCATAGTCTACCAGCTCATAATTAATGTTGTGACTGATGTCATATCTTACGTTTACTTAGCACCGACACCAGCAGCTCGTTGGGCACTCTCCCTCTGTGAGGCAGCCTATGGTTCTCCCGTCACCAGGGGGATCGAAGTCAAGAAGGCTTGTTTCTGTACCTGTTTGTGTCTGTTGTGTTATCACAAATAGGTGATTTAGCTAAATAGCATCTAAACCAGTGGAAAGTGAGGGCGAAGTGCAAGACAGCTAGTTATTGATTCAATGAGAGCTATGATAACTGCGGGAAGGTCAAAATACAAAGATAGCTGTTGGGTTAGAGTGTGTGAGAAAACAGTGGGAAGTGTGGTAAAAAAATCATAAACATACAAAGTTGGTCTGTTGCCCTATTTCAGCATTGTTTTTTACTTCCCCTTCTTCTTTCAATTAACTGAGACAGGAGATCATAGAGGGTGTGCAATGCCTAACATATCATGTGTGAGGATTATGTGTCCTTTGGACCCAAGGCCCAGACCCAAAAAGGGAGATTGGGAGATTGAGTGTATATTATATTCTATGCTTGAAAAAATTGAGGGATATATCAATTTTTATCAGGCTTTATTTTTCATTAAAAAAAAATTCTTGACCACATCACTGTCTCTTTTATTTATTTTTTATTTTTTTAAAGATTTTATTTATTTTTAGAGAGAGGGGAAGGGAGGGAGAAAGAGGGACAGAAACATCAATGTGTGGTTGCCTCTTGTGCACTCCCAACTGGGCACCTGGCCTGCAACCCAGGCATGTGCCCTGACTAGGAATCGAACCTGTGACCCTTTGGTTCACAGGCCGGCACTGAATCTACTGAGCCACACCAGCCAGGGCATTTTTTTTTTAAAGCACACTTTCTTACTTGAGATAATTTTAGATTTATAGGATTACTGTGAAAATAATCCTATTTACAGAGAGATTCCATATGCTTCATACCTACTTTCCCTATTATTAATATCTTACATTCCTGTATTACATTCGTCATAATTAGTAAACCTGTATTGGTGTATTGTCAGTAACTAAAGTCTGTAGTTTACTCAGATTTTCTCAGTTTCTTTCTAATATTGCCTTTTGGTTCCAGGACCCCACTCAGAATACCATGTTACATTTAGTAGCCATGTCTGTCTAGGCTTTGCCGGGCTGTGTAGTTTTTCTGACCGTCCTTATTTTTGATGCCCTTATCAGTTTTGAGGAGTACTGGTCAGGTGTTTTTTAGGATCTCCTTCTAGTGGGGGTTGTCTGATGTTTTCCTCATGATTAGACTGGGGTTTGTGAGTTCTGGAAGGAAGACCACAGAGATGCCTGCCATTCTCATCACATTATATTAAGGTTGTATACTGTCAACATTACTGATCTCTGCTGATGTTGCCCTTGATCTCCTGGCTGAGGTTGCTGCTCAGAATCACCTGGATAACCCACTCACCACTCACATCTTTAGGCCTAGAGATTTTGATTCTAAAATTAAAAGATATAGATGATAGGTGGTTGGTACAGATAACACATGGTTTGGCATGCAGAAAGCTCCATTAATGTCTTTGGCTCTGAAATTTGTTTATTCTGGGACCATTTTAGAACTAAATACCAGGTGCTGAGACTTACAAGTTTATGTCATAAACTGGTGGATATGACCTGCTTAGGGACATCAGAGTTACCTAGGAGAGCTAATAAAGAACACACAGGAGTCTAGGGTCATTGAAAAAGCCTGGGCTTGGATGTTTGTATTTTTTGCCAAGGTATTTAGATAAATTCTGATATGACTGATATTTAAGAACTAAAAATTAAAATGTTGGATGAAGATAATTTTTCTATGGAT
The DNA here is from genome assembly GCF_022682495.2 of Desmodus rotundus. NCBI lineage: Eukaryota > Metazoa > Chordata > Mammalia > Chiroptera > Phyllostomidae > Desmodus > Desmodus rotundus. Next base: position 185,621,753 of record NC_071387.1, on the reverse strand, counting down.
AATGCCTGTTGTTTTTTCCTAACAAGCATCCAGTTCCCTGCCTCAGGCAGTCCCTACCGCTTGTTAGAGATGCCTGCCCTTCCCAATGTTATGGAGGCCTTTGTCAGGAACAAAGCTTTGGCCCCTGCCTGGCCAAACAACTCCATCTTCCTGATCTCAGAACTCGATCCAGGGCTGGAGACATGAGTCAAGTCCATTTCATTAACTGGAGTGAAACATATGAATGGGAAATAGGAATATAAACATTGCATCCAGCCAACTCAGTGTATTGAATGTTGACATGTGAAATGCCAAGGTAAACTTGACTCAAGAAGTGTTTTGTAATCAATAGTCAATGAACTAATTATGTAGTCATGGGCAATATGCCATCTTTGGATGAATGGTTGATTAGTATTGTTAAAGTAATTGTGTACAAAGGCCCTGTTTATTGAAGAAAAAGGTGATTCATTTGTAGCTGAAAGGCAAATTCACATATCAAGAGATGTTTCTTGATATTTTCCTCACGTGAAGGTCAATTATGGTAATTTATAATTCACTGAGTATATTAAAACAAAGTAGTTGAAAGTGAGAATGTGCTTGTACAATTCATATTTTGAAATGACACAATTATTAGCACACCCATATGTCACAAATATTACATATTTGTTGAGACTTTCTTAGTGAAGGTGAATACTATTTGACAAGTAATCATCCCCTTGATTATCCTTTTTGAAAAGCTAGGTTTTATATACTACTTTTATAGAAAACTCTAATAGCCAATAGTATAACTTACCCAATTATTTATCATAGGATGCTTCCTAGGTCTCAATTATTTTGATCATTATTATTAAGGACTTGTAACTAAAGAATGCTTAAAAATATTTCTGTCCTCTAGTGTGCAAGATTATGCCTTTTTAAAAAGTAACATGCTGTTTTCGTTTGCTACATGATTAATTTGGGAATAGGTCCCTGGGATAAAGCACCGTGTAATAGCTATAATAAGATATATTTTATGTGGAAATCCCAGATCAGTCACTCATCGGCTGTTTGTGATGTTGAGTATGTTAATTAATTTTTCTAAGGCTCAGTTTTCCTATCTATAAAATAATTGGCATTTTCAATATTATATTACTGACTGTGGATAAAAATAACATATCCGAAAGACTAGCATGCAGTGCCTATTCAAATCACAGTACCTATTTTAGCTTCTCAGGAATGGCCTCTGTTACTTTTCTTTAGCTCTCTCTCCACAGAAACTCTGGCATTCTTAGCAGAGGCTTAATGACTAGGAATTTAATTAACAAAACATTCTTTCAAGTGCATTGTTGGTAGATATCATATGGAAGTTGACAATGTCAAGTTCCAGTGTTTCCAACTTTCTTTGCCTTTCTTACTGGCCGATGAGGTGGAAGTCTCTGCCTTCTGCTCCCCAAACCCTCTGCTCTGCACCCTCATGACCAGAGCAAATCCAGTACTCGGGTGCCCTCCTCCTCCCCAGATGTACTGATCCCCAACACTGCTGTAACAAATTACCACAAAGTGAGAGGCTTCAAGCAGTAGAAATTTATTCTCCTATATCAGCGTGTCAGAAGGGCCAGCCATACTTCCTCAAAAAGCTCCAGAGAGTCCTTCCTCGCCTCTTCTAGCTCTAGTCGGTTACTGGCAATCCTTGGCATACCTTGGCAACCCTTGGCACACCTTGGCTTGTGGCAGCATGTACCAATCTCTGCCTTCTTCATCACACGGCCAAATCCCTTGCATGTACATCTGTGTCCAAATTACTCTTCTTATAAGAATACTGATCTTTGGATTAGCTGCTCCCTAGTCCAATGGGACCTCTTCTGTGTTTGATTACATCAGCAATGACCCTATTTACAAATAGGTCTCATTCACAGCTTCCAGTGAACATATATTTTAAGGAACCCAATTGAAGCCAGTACACCAAGGCTACAAATATATGCTTCATCTCTAATCCCTTCTGGAAATCAGGGTCTTTTACAAGCTTTGCCCTTGGCTCTTCTGCAATCAGCAGCACCTATGAGAACAACCCATAGACCTCCGTGAAACTCTGTAGGAAGGTTCGGGGCCATGCTTCCTTGTGATATAATCCATGTCAGCTCATTAAGTAAAATATCACGGCTATAAATCCTCCGCAGGGAGATATTCTCCGAGAGAAAGTGCTCAGTCAAGTAGCAAGAGAGTTGGGGACAATGCAGTGGAGGGACAGGTGACAGTTATTGAATGGTCATTATTGTGATGATCTAAACTCTATCTCAGGATGCAGGGTGGGGAAAAGGTAGTTTTACAGTTTTTTGTTTGGAAAAAGTACAATAATTAACAAATAATAATACAAGAATAAACTGTTTCATGTACTCACAACTGTAAACCTCCTTTGCTCCATCCTGTAGTATGAAGTGTTATCTCAGTTTTACAGATGAGGAAATGGATGTTTACATTATTATTATTATATCACTTCTCCAAGCTCCTGCCACTACAACATGACAGAGTAGATTTTTATGTCTAATTCTGTCCAACTCCAACACCCGAGTTCTTTTCAGTTCTCCAAGAACTGAGGGTGTTTCTTTTTCTCTTTTGTTTAGTTGTCCAATGAATTTTTATCATCTTTTCTTACATGGCATCAGAATGGTGGAATGTCCTGAGAAGACAATGTGGTAGAAACTGCGCTCTTCCCCACCCTCTGAAAGAGGCATGTAGGACGCACACGGCAGCCTAAGACACATGTCCTCTTCATCCTCTTTATTTTTCCCTTTGATGAGAACCTTTTCTGACTCTTTATTAAAAGTCAGACGGTATGTGCGATTCAAGGGAAATCTAGGCTGGATTTAAGAAGCGAGGAGCTAGTGACTGAATTTCCGGCTGAGCTGTGTGGTAGGTGGAGACTCACCAGCCTTTGAAGTTGTTAAGGATTGTCTCTTGTACAAGCAGAAAAGCCTGGTTAGCTGGACACATTAGTCTGGTGTTTGGGTTAAGGACCACGCCATTTTTATTTCAATCCTTAAGAAAATTGTATCAATCAGGTAACACAGAATTGAGTAGCATTTTACAGTTGAAAAAATATATTCCTTAGGTCAATGCTGAAATAACTTTTTCCATTTTTCAAGTGAAAATTTAAGAGAATCTAATAATCAGCCATGCTAGCATAAATGCCAGTGTTTCAGACAAAAGTCAGTATTGTTTTCTATCAACAAATAAGCAAATTGATTTTAGCTTGAAATATAGTCCAGTGAAGTATTCTGTATATTTATTTGTATAATAAATGACACAATAATTTTAAGGTTTAGTCAGGTTTTTTTAACTGCTGCTTGAATTTCCGTCTGCTCAACATTGTTTGATAACCAGTGTCCATCCTATAGATTAACGTGCTATCTCTTCTTGTTTGACAACTTGTTCAGTAATTTATCTCCTCTAACAAGTTGTTTAGAACAACAAGTGCAAACTTTAAAAGATAATGTCTATGGATGAACCCTATTGTACATCCTCTTAGTATTAAAAGAAAAGAATTTCATGGTTTCTACATGATGATTTCCTTCTAAAATTGATTGGGTATCAGTTTGCATGATTTTTCATGGTTTTTTTCATTAGATCCTGATATATGAAAACCAGTTGTAAATGAAAAAAGTTATTAATGTTCTGTTCTTAAATAGCTTTAAACAGGTTCTGGGGCTAAGGCTAACCTTGGTATAATTAAATCATCATAATAATTTCCAAATTAATTAGCTGTTATTCATTAAATAAAAATTCATTGTTTTCAGCAATATTATTGATATTGCACAAAATATGAAAGCTAGAAATAACCTAATTTTACTGCCTGAAAAAAAATCATTGTATCTGTGTGGGCTTAGAGACATGTTTAGATTTACATGTGGATGCACTTGTTCCTGTGACTTTTTAAAATGCCCGAGTGAGCCCTAGAATATTATTGAGGGGAAGTTGGTGTGTTCAGTGGCCTCCACTGGTACTTGCAATTGATTTCATGGTGGACAGTCACCATTCAGCACGAAAAGCTCCCTCTGCAATACTGTCATCTAATTTTGCACCATGCCAGACGGTCCAATGCAGGACGGTGACTTACAGGATGGTGACGTAGGTCATCTTACACTTGGAGGCAGAAGTGCATCTGCCGTAACTAGTCTACTAAATCATTTTTTCATATTCTATAATCATCACAGATCTGATTTATGATGAATCATTATAAGAACTTCAGTTTTAAAAGGTAGAAGATGAATTTATACAACACATATTTTACCCCCTTGAACCATATTCTAAAACAATATTTTCAAATTCTTCTCCAGATTTTCAGGCTCCCTGACTCCTGCTTGAATAGAAAAGCTTTGCTTTTATCTCTTGGGCTTTGTGTGAAATTTCACTGGAACAAAAGAATTCCACGGTCAGAAGATCAGAGGACTATGTTTGCTCCTCTGAAATTGAAAGGGGTTTACCCACTTTTAAAAGAAAAAGAGCACTGTGTGCTCAGTCTGTATTTTACTCTTTAGAGCAAAGTCCTTCACGATTTAGGGTTCATATACCTCCTTGGGGATTTTATATAAGTATTGAAACCTCTTAATAAAATTCACAAATGCATAGGCATCCATCTGTTCAGAAGAAATTTAAAATATTCCAAGTCTACTGTAAGTCCTTAGACCCCAGGTTAAGAGCTCTTATCTAAATTTTATATTATTATTATTATTATTATAAATACCACAGGAAACCTCAGACACAAAAGCCCATCACTTGATTTTATAGTCTTTATCAAAATGAATTCAGTACAGTTATAATTTTAAGTCTAAAAATGAAACTACAAATAAGAGAAACTATAAGTATTTATAAAATATTGAAAAATCAAAAGCAGAAATAATAAGGAAAAGAGTCAAAGATTGAGTCAAGATTAAAACTTGAAATTTCTAAAGAGCAAAACCATTGGGAAATATATATGACAAGTAAAAAATAGTTTGATACATGCATATGCCAGTTAGAGAGTTCATCTCTCACCTATACAAGGACGAATCTAGAAAGGAAGTCACTGTCCCCCAGTATAAAAATGGGCGATGACCATGAATGTATAGATTTGTAAGCAAGAAATAAAAATGGGCAAGAAGAGGGAAATACTCATTTTCCTCTCCTAATTAAAGCTATGAGGTCACTCTTTGTCCTTCAGCTCAACAAACTTGACTGAAAAATCCTGGTATGTAGCATGGCATACTGATGTGCCCACTGAGCCCATAAATTGACCAGACTGCCTGGAGTGAAATTTTTCAATATGTTTTGAAAGCCCTATAATGGTACAGGGCTTGAGGCAATAATTCCACCCAAAAAAGTTTATTCAAGAAAATGGACAAGCAAGCAAAGTTGTCTATCTCAACCTCTTTTAATAGTGGAATATTGGAGACAAGTTAAATATTCAAAACAACAGATGGAATGGATAAATTACAATGCATCAGCTAATTAAATGTGATGAAGTCATTACAATGGCACTGCATAAATTATTGCTGATATAGAAGGAGGTCAGGAGAAGATATTAATTGAAGATTCCGTGTTACAGAGTAATGTAAAATTTTGTGAGTCAGTGTCTGTTACAAATATCATGTTCAGGGTCCGGCACAGTAATGCCCTTTTTTATTATATAAAACTCTGTATTACAAAATCATGTGCATGTAATTCTGCAACATAACAATATCACTCTCGAGCATACCATATGACATTTTAGGTGAAATGTTCAAATTTCATCCATCTCATGCGAGACATTCACGTACCCTACCAACCAGACTCAATGATGTTACTTCTGCTGGATCCTGTACATATATAAAATCTTTAATATTTGTTTTCTTCTAAATGGTGGTTGAAATATCTTATGTCTTTTTGAAATGCTTTACTTATCTGTATTTTCTGTTTTATACTATAGTCCTGCATCATGGGATAAATTTAAGAAAGTTCATATGAAATTCTGAAAATAATGCTGAAAATATGGATCTAGGAAACTTGTACATATTTCCAAGATGGGCAAAAATCTGGATCCTTTTCCTTTTTTTACTGTAAAAACTTCTAATTTCACATATAGGTGTGTATATGTGATTTTATATGTATATTCATATGTAGTGATTTTATGAGAACTTAATAGGAATATTTATTTCTGACAATTCAACTCTCATATAGGTTTAAGAAAAGAAGTATTTTGTACTTTGTTTGTAAGGATACAGTTGTGTTTCCCATAACCCAAGAGGAACATGGGTGAGTCTCCGGAAATAAATGAAGCTAATCATCTCCATGGTTTTTTCTGGGCACTTGCTGTGTTCTCTCTTCTCTCTCTCTCTCTCTCTCTCTCTCTCTCTCTCTCTCTCTCTCTCTCTTGCTTTCTCTGTCTCTTTCTCTTTAGTTCCCTCCTCCCATCCATCCTCCTTTTCTCTGTTTTTCTGGCCCACATGGAAGGAAACACAGGAACTCATTACTCTCAAATTTTACCTCTTTCAGCTGTGACCATTAGAGAAAGATGGGCTAACCCCCTGGCCCCAAATCCAACAACCCCCAGGGCAGCCTCTTTCTGTCAGATGCCCAGTGTCTGTCAGATTTAGCATTGTATGGAAACATGTCAGCTCCCTGTGCCCCCCACAGATCCCAGGGCTCACATGGCTAGTTCCCTGAATACACTAGGAATATATTAATTCAACCTAATTAAAAATGCATCCACCATAGTGAAGTCTTTTTTTTTCTTTGCAAAACACTTGACAAACTAAATCTGTATTTTCATAGTATTTCAAGATTGTTCTATATTCTAATTATGTTTACTTCATGTAATATTAGTTCAGTATGAGGATTCCCATCAAGAACAATAAGTTGCTATCAAACTCCATGAGTACCAGTTGTGTGTTTTGAAAACAGGGAGACCTGGTTTCAGTGCTATTTCTGTGTCTCTCTCAGTCTTGATGCTGATGGGGTCTCCTGAGCTCCATGGTCTCTGTTTCTGTCTCTCTGATATGTGACTGGGGCATCTGCTTTCTGAAGACTCTCCTAGGCCTCAAAGCTCAGGCTATTCTTAAAAATTGAATCTGTCGTGGTAGTTGACTTGAATGGTTCTCACAGGAGGATTGTAATCCTTTAAATGTATTAGCTATTTGGAATTTCATAGTTTTTTCCAGAATTCTAGCACAATATAGTCCTAAATAAGAGAAAGTTATTAAACCTGGAATTAGATTGCCAACATATTTTCAAATTGAATGTTTAATTTCATATTTGGAAAATGAGACATCTGCCTGGAGAAAATCAGTGGGATTGGAAAACAAATTACGTGCCAGCAGTGTTGGTATGGAAGAATTATACATATTTATGAATGGCTGAATTATCTTATTCCTGGGATTTGGAAATATAATTGACAATCATTTATAAGGTAGTGATTTTAGTTGAATTCCTTATGCTGGGGCATGTGCTTCGTGTGTGTGTGAATTCACACACACATACTGTCCACTGTACAGTGTCTCTAGGTACCATCGACTTTGATGTTTAAATCTTTATCAATGAAATTCAGATGCTAAGCAATCAAATACTTCAGTGCTATAGGTAAATGGATAATATGCAAATGAGTAGTAAAATAAATTGCCATTTTAAGCTCTATAAAAATGCTGTTTTACTATATTTTAATATTTATGTATAATATACACTTTAAGTGCCTTGTGTGAATTATTCAAAGGCTACATTAAACTAAGTTCCTTTAAGGATTTAGTTGTGCAGACATAAATGCAAAAGGATTGTCTTCCATTCATATGTTGTTATTATAGTTCCTTATAAATATTAGCATCTTGTGCACATCATTTTCTGTCCATACTGTTGGAACCAGGAGGCATGAGCCTCCAGAGGGCAAACCAGTGCCAGAGGTAAATCACTGAGATGCTCCCCAGAGAAGCAGACCATCCCTAAGGACACTGAGCCTCGTGTCTTCAGGATCCTGGGTCCTGTCTCTGCCTATCCGGCACTTGGAGAACTCGTGATCGAGTTGTTCTGCTTGGATTTGTTTCTGCAGGAAAGAGCTCACTCAGCCAATATAATAAAGAAGATTTCTCCTAGAGGGGAGAGAAGAGTGTTTTCTTGTTCTTTGGTTTCCATATAATATATAATGGATGTCTGTCCCCTCTGAATCAAATCAGTGAGTTCCAAACTTTAATATGCTGCAGAATCTCCTGGGAGCCTTAGTACAGTGTAGAATTCTAGGCAGCACACCAGAAAATCTGATTTACAAATTCTGGATTTCCTTCAAAGTTCCATCGCTGGGTCATTTCAGGTACCAACTGCCCAGCACCCCTCTTTGAAAACTCAGGCACAGACACTGCAGTGAGGCTGTCTCCATGGTAACTTTGTGGGGCCCAGGGGTGGGGCCTCCAGAGTGGCTGTCTGCAGGTAGTGTTTGTCAGGCAGCTTAATATAGTGTGTGTCTGTGAGTTTGTGAGAGATGGGTGGTGTGCTGCTGTGTGCACTAAATGGTCCTGGACTCTGGGTTTCCTTAGTCACTCATTAGTTACGTGAACTTCGGACATTCTTGGGACCCTGGATGCCTTGGCTCTTTACTAACATCTGTATTGAGGGAAGGCTCTTTGGGTTGCAGGTGGCCTCTCTGCCCACAGTTTGCCCTGTGTCTGTGCTCTAGCGCTGTGGTGTTTGGAAAGGCCAGAGACTAACTGAGAGACCACCGAAAATTTGGGTCATTCCATTGTGTGAAGCTTCATGTGAAAACTTTTTCATGCTTACTACTGTAATTAAAAAAAAATTGGTATGAATAGGCATGTCAGCCCCCTTTTTGGATTATTCATAGAAATGAAGGAGTCTTGTCATTTCAACCTAGAATTTTTATATTTTAGGTAAGAATTTAGTGAAACGTTATTGAAATAGTCTCTTGATTGACCAATGAAACTGAGTTATTATGCATAATATTTGCATGTCACATATTTTCCTTTTTACTTAATTTGACAAATATTATCCAAAGAATATACAGGGAAATCGCCGGGGTACAACAGAGACTCCGTCAACAGAACTCACAGTGCTGTTTACCAGATGTTTGCCAGGTAACAAACTTGCTTCATGCTGCCTTCACTCCATCAAACGTAGTCACCCATACTTGATCAGTGGCTAACTAGTGCAGAGCTGAGAAGAATCGCACCTTATAGCGGTCTGCCTTGGTATGCACCCTCTAAAATTCCATTCCAAATATACTTGCAGAGAGACTGAAGACATTATGCTGGAAATGTACCAAAAGGCAGCAAAATACAAATGGGCATTCACCCAACTCATCCTGCAGAGGGGATATAATTCTTGTGTATGGCTCACTTTTAACTCACCTCTTGAGTACAGCATAAGCTTGGTGGTTTTTTGTCTTAGAGACAGAGGTGCTCAGGCATGACCCCTGAGCTTCTGGGAGAGGAGTTGGAGAAATTCAGCGGGTGTATATGAACAGACAGAGATGAAGGCGGAGCACACACACATGCTCACACCTGCAGTCATATGGCACCATAGTAATTAATAGATACTGCGTAGGGGACGGCTTTCCTGCCATCACAGCAGTATGGGAGCAGTGTTGGTAGTGAGGCTGCCATATACAAGTGTGCAGGTTGTGCACCACCCAACCCTAGGGGATATTATTCACCTGCGTCTGTGCTCCTCACATGTGCTTGCAATCTCGTCACAATGCTAATTCTACTGGACTCTGGATCGCAGCCAGTGCTGCGTGTGTACTGATCGCGTTGAGCAGTGAACCCCCGACATCAGTGTGGATGCCACCCCGCAGAGTTGTGTGGTGGGCGGCTCTGGGGCCGAGTCAGGCTGTCAGTGAAACACCCCCCTCCTGGCCGCAGCCGTGTGTTACTCTGATTGGCCAGTTTCTTGGTTCTCCTCTCCTCTAGTACATAGAATGTGAATACTTCTAACTCACAACCCTTGCCCTAGAACACAGGGTGTGTTTGGGATTCATGCTAGTGAGGAAAGGAGAAGAGAAATAGAACTTGTAATACATCAGCCCATGTGTAACAGGACTAAACAGCTTCATGACTTGTATGGAGCCTACAGTGGTAACCAGGTCTGAACCAAGGGTCAGTCCAGTGTCCCGCAGCTCACCTTTTCTGAACATCGATGGCTCCAAGCCACCAACACTAAGATTATCGTAACTTGCGTTTTCCCTATGCAATGCTTTTTACTGATTCTCCCTATGAGATGTGCATTCACTCAGCCAGCCAATGGCATGTTGAATATACAAACATATGTAAATAATTTGTTACTGGGATGTGATTTAATTATTCAATTTAAATTTAATGGGAAAATAAAGATCATGCATAACTCAAGTTCTCATTATGGTATATCTTTTAGAAAATTCAAGCCTTTGTTTTCTATTTCTGCAGTGACTATAGTTATTAAGAAATCATGCAAAATCCACAATGGATAATGGATCGATTCTGATGCCATCAACAGATAACGCTTTTTGATTTCAATACTAGCTTTAATTGAAACACTTTAAAAATATTGTAATAACTCATTATGAATAAACTATTTAAGTCATGATCTTACTCTAAGTAGTTTTGAGTCACTTTGACAACCCTGTGTCCATCAGAGGAGCTCCCTGATGCTAGTTCCCTGCATCTCTTTGCCCCGCTGTCCACCTCTTCTGTCAGCCGTCTCCACACAGATGACCAGAGGAGCCTTTCACCTGGGCTTTGCCACAAGTCCTACATCTATTTAAAAATATTTTTACGCTGCATTGAGAATAAAATTTTCAAAATGTTAAAATCCGATCTTGAAGGTCAGTATCACATGTATGAAGTCTTCTCATTCATCACTAGGCTCTTCAGGATATCTAAAGAGTACAGATTCAAAAATGTGGACACAAGACCCAGGCCCTCTGACCTGGGCCTTCCTTTCTTTCCTGTCACTCCTTCTAGGATTCTCTTCCTCAGGCCTTTCTCCTCTTTTCCGATCCATTTGGCAGCTTCGCTGTTTGTTTTTCCTGCCTCAGACCAGCACACATGCTGCCGTGACTGGGACTCCCCTCGCCTCCGCTCTCCTGCTGCCGGCCGCTGCCTGTCCTGCAGGACTCAGCTCAGCATCCTGTTCCCCAGACCTGCTCCCGACCTCGCTGGCCCTGCCTGGCCCGGTCAGAACGTTTGTTCACGGCAGCCACTGTCTGTTCACCTGCACCACCTGTCCTCCTCGTTCTCCCTTTCCTCTGTGACTTTGCTCCTATGCCTGGTATTCCCATGCTCAGTGCATAAAAGAGGGGCTTGATGAACACCTGTCGTGTGACTAAATGGAAGGAAGAAACAGAGGGAGGGGAGGGCCCTACCTGAAGACTGATTTAGCAATTCAGTTTTTGAGACTAGATCTTACAACATTCACAATGCCCCGTGGCCAACAGAATTGTAACATGTTTGCAGTGTGAGTGGGTACCAGTGAGATGATGTTCCTTGCTTTATGTCTGGACATATTTTTCTTGGTGTAACTTCTATTCCTGTGAATTGTATCTGCGATTATGGCTACTAGATAGTACGCACTTTGTAGTAGACACTGCTTTTCTTGTTCACCTCTTAACTCTCAGAACCTAGCACAGTGTCTGGAAGATAATTTTTTTAGTAGCACGATGAGCCAAGGGCTTATGAGCCAAGTGCCGTGAACCACTTTAAGTAGCTAACTGACTGAACTGTATCAGTTAGGGGCATTGGTTACAAGACTAAGAACCACAGATTCACTTAAGGGGGAAAAGTTATTTGTTGGAACAATATGAGAAGTTCATGAAAGAAAAGGAAATGTCCAAAAGCTAAGGTTTAAGAAGGGCAAGAGCATGAGAACTCTAGGCATAGAAGTCACGGGGACTAGCAGTCAGTGACTATGAGGTGTGTCCCCTTTGGGAGAATCAAATTCAACTGTTTGCTCTCCTTGAATTACTTTCCTAAGTTCAGATCCCAGGAGGGGCCCATTCGATAAGAGACATGCTCACAGTTGGCCAGGAAAACATGGTAGGTTAGTTTTCTGTTCCTACTGTAACAAATGACACACATTTAGTGGCTGAAAACAACATAAATTTGTTGTTTTGTAATTCTAGAGGTTGGGAGTCTACAGTGGATATCAGTAAGCTAGCATCAAGGTGCTGATAGCTGCATTGCTTCTGGAGGGCCTGGAGCTGAGTCCATTTCCTCACCTTTGTCACTTTCCAGAGGTCACCCACATCGCTCGGCTCATGATGCCCTTCCATCTTCAAAGCTAACAACTGCATCATTCATCTTCTGTTGTCACATCTCTGTCTCTGACTCTGGCCAGCTTGCCCTCCTCTGCCAGTAACAAGGATCCTTGTAACTACATTGGGCCCAGCCAGATAACCCAGGATAACCTTCCAAGTTAAGGACAGCCAATTAGCGGCCTTCTGCACTTCCATATGCACTAATTCTGCTTTGTCATGGAACATAACATACTCATAAGTTCCAGGGATTGGAGCGTGGACATCATTGGGGCACATTGTTTTGCCTGCCACTGTTGGCAACCCCAGACTGTGAGCCCAAGAAACTTCGTGCACCCTAAGATGTACAACTCCTCCCAGCAAAGTCAAGGTTCAATAAACCAATGCAGGGAGGAGGGCTACTGATCAGACAAAAACAATAGATTTCCACTGCGCATTTTGACGTTCATATTGTCCACTTTTAGCAGTAAAAGTTACATTCTAAAGATGTTTCACCTTGCAGTGAGATGTCTGAAGTTAGGTGAGTGAGTTGGACAATATGAAATGTCTAACATAGTATTTGGGTAAGCCATTCTCGCCCTCTTCATTACTTACTCTTGTGGTGCCAATTGGCCAAGTTTGGCAGACAATTAAAGCCTAGTCAGTGTTTCTTCTACAAAAGAGTTGCCCTAGTCAGTTGAACCATAGGCAGGTGAGATACTAATAAGTCAAAAAACTACTACTGAACAGGTCACCATGGTACAATGAAATGGTCTAAAGAAATTTTAGTCACTTACCTTGTTTTCATAGGGTTGGGTTGGCTTGAGTAACTGGGGAGACTGGAATAGCTCTGAATAAAAGTGTGTTTCTCCCATTTCTATTGCCTTTCACAAACCTTTACTAACAGCTCGTGGAAAGGGGTTCTGTGCCTTAGGTTAAGAACAGTTGTCCAGGCAATATTCAGCTGATGAATCCTCTTTCTTTTGCAAAGTCAAATGTACGATTTCAGGTTCAAACCCACAGCGAAGCAGGAGAAACAAGGGCACAGGTCAGTGTTTGGGGTGGACTGGCCCATGAAGTTGCTGGTGGCCACACCAAGACAGCTAATTCATGATGCCCTAGATTAAACTCACGATGACATTGCAAAACACATGAAAAAAAGCAAGCAAAGTATAAACATGTTTGAACACTGTCATTTGTCTTAAAAGGAAGCTCTCATTTGAAAATTGTAATGCACCTTTTATTTCATCTTTCATTTACTTTTTGAAATAATTCTTTTTGGATCGTTTCCTGTCGTGGATAAGCAAGTGTTTCGTATCCCACATAAGAGGGCTGTCCAGGGCCAGCTTCTTCCTTTTGGTCTACTGTACAGGATTGGGAGCTTGCTCTACACATTAGAGTATGCATCTAATAGCCAGACTTATGGTTTTATTCTCTGCTCTATTAACGACGCAGGGTATGACCTTGAAAGTGTGACTTAATTCCTTTATGCCTCATTACCCTCCCATTTATAAAACGTACCTGCAAAGAGTCCTTGCTCCATGCTGAGAAGAGACAGAGAACAGTTGTCATTGCAGAGGACTTGAGACCTGATGAAGTGAAACTGAGATTTTACCTAGTTCTACCAACAGATATATTCTTCATATTTAAAAGTTCAATGTATCTTCCTCATAACTAAAAACTAAGCATAGGAGAAATCGCACACACACACATATGTATATGGATAACAGTTTTCCTCCTTACTGATTCAACCGATACTGTGTGCTCTACGTGATTCAGTCCTTCAATTTGTTAGTTTCCACATTTTTCTAATCATCCTAGAGTCCGGTTTTCTAAAATTTCCTAATGTGTAAACTAGTGTGGTTGGTTTAAATGTTAAATTGGAAGTTTCCTTGGTGACCAGTATATAAGCTACAAATTTGTAATGGGGGTGGCAGGGTGTACAATCATGCACATAGGGGACTTTGGTTTTGGATCCCGCGCATGTCTGAATGGCAACTGGATGAGGTCTTACGCAGCCAAAGCAGAGTAACTTCAATTTAATGATGGATCTGTGTGATGTGATGTAAATTTAAATATGCAAAATTAAATTTCATTAATTTACTATTCAGTTTTTCTAGGGACCTATACAATGAGTAAATTATGACTAGGTGTATATAATCTTGAAAATAAAATCAACAAGTTAATTTAAGGTTAGTGTTCTTCACCCTATTATTTGTTCAATTTAACCAATGTATTAATAAAACTTTAATCCCGTGTTCAAATTTCAGAGAGATTAAAAAACAGTTAACTGAGAGTCATTTTTTCTGAATTGTACAAATTATGTGTGTGGTACCCAGAAGGTAGATAATGATTTTTCAGTAAGATGATGTGTAGATTTGCTATTCTCAATTGAACAATTTAGGTTTAGCATCGTTCTCAGAGTAAGTGCTGTTTCACAAAAGCAGTCTGTCCGATGGCATTGCATTGTGCTGACGCCGTCCACAGGCACAAAGTCACCGGGGAGCAGAGGCAGGACCCGCGTGACACAAGAGCTTCTTTCAAAACCCACCATCTTTTTTTTTTTGATGGAATTGTTGACATCAACAAGTACCAGTAGCCACTCGTTTCTTAATTAAATTAATAAATGACTAATTGATCTGGTTGTTAAATGATTCTAGGCCCAACAAATGTTCATACAATGAATAGACCAACTGAATAATCTCATAACAGACAGACTAGGTTGAACATTACAATTCACTTAACATTCATTCATTCATTATATAAATATTGAGAAATTGGTTTAAAAAAACAACAACAAAAAACAAAAGCAAAAGAAAACAAATAAACAAAAAAAAATGCTTTAAACCAAGAGATTGGAACTAGTCAGTAAAGAGAAGTCATTTAAAATTGGGGAGTCATTTAAAAATACTAAGTTATATAGCCATTTGGTTTTAACTTAATTGCACCTGTGTTCACCAATTTTATGGAACGTAGATCATTTGTTTAAATATGGCTGTGCCCATAAGAGGGCCAGATAAACATATTTGTAGACCCCTCCCTTACCTTCGCTTCCCCTCATTGCATCCTTTATGATTTCCAATTTCTGTTGCTTTAAATGAGTAAGGAATCACAGACAGTTGTGAAGCATTTTGAAGGAGGAGTCCTTCTAGATGTTTATAATTTTCCCTAGCCTCTTACAATTATCTATAATTTATTCCATAGCAATTTTAAATGTGTTATCTTAAAGAATTTTCCGCACAGCATTATAAAGAAACAAAAACTCTTATTCTTGATGCAATTATGTCTCATTGGTTTACATATGTTTAATTAAATAATATAATTATAGGTTACACTGGAATGAATGGATTGGGTACAACAAGCCTAGCTCTTGGAAAGCTGCTCTGTAACCAGTGAGGGCAGGAGAGTCCCAGGCAGCTGTGGAGTAGGCAGCTGGCTGCAGGTGCAGTGGGGGCTGGTCACTGCACAGTGCAGCCAGTTAAAAGAGCTTCTAGAATATACACTGGTCATAGTGCCAGGCATTCGGACCCCAAAATAGAAGTCCTCTAAAGGCATTCCAACTTGTAAACTTCCCTCTTTACAACAAAGATCCACACTTTAGATCCAGTGTCCGTATTTATTCTAGTCCCCTACAGGACCTCCTAAGTGAGAGGACACCATATCCTGTTCACTTTTTGTATCCAGTATTCAATGCCTAGTACTGGACTGGCACACCCTGGGTTCAGCGAATGCTTTTCAGTTAATGAACGCTTTTCAAAATTGGTCTCAGCATTGAGGAATTCTATAGATTATAATACACTGTAATGATTGAGAGCCATGGGCTGTGTGGCTTTACACAGCGTCTCTTCCCTTGGTACTTTAACCCTAGCCCTAACCCTAACCACTCAGGACCCCAGTTTTATCATCTGGAAAATGAGGATGATAATAACAGAAGTGCAACATAGAGTTTTTGTATTAATACTGGTGAAGAGTTTAGAAGAATGAGTGTTACAGAGTAAGTACACATTAATATTATTACATTGCTTTGTAAAAATATTTGCTCAATTATAATTTAAAAAATTAAATATAGTTTCATAGCTATTTCCTCATTTGCACAAAAATATTTATAGATAATATTCTTTTATGTACTTGCTAGGACTGGTATGACAGTGATATGCATTTTTATTGCTTTTCCATCTAAGAAATACTGAAATTAATTGACAGAGAATCTGATTGTAGGAAAGATAAATATAAGAGAAAAATTTTGTAGTTGACTATTTGTGGTTTTTCTAACCAAAATCTGTATACCTACAGTGTTTACATAATTGAGAATTTTTTAAAAGATTTTATTTATTTATCTTTTGAGACCGAGGGGAAGGAAAGGAGAAAGAGAGGGAGAGAAAATCAATGTGTGGTTGCCTCTCTAGCGCCCCCCACGGGGGACCTGGCCCACAATCCAGGCATGTGCCTTGACTGGGAATCAAACCAGCAACCCTTTGGTTCACAGGCCACCACTCAATCCGCTGGTGAGCCACACCAGCCAGGACACAATTGAGATATTAAATAAATATTACATTGATTTACCTTTGGGTAGTATTTTCTAAAGACGTTTGGACATTTGTATTAAAAAATATTCAATCTCAAATGCCTGCTACTATGCTTTTAATGACCCCTGCATGTTAATAGAGTTTTCACATTAGCTAGAACTTAAAACACTTTTCCCCCTTTAAAAAATGTACTTCTTGATTGAAGTTTCATCTATCAATCTTCTTTCAGAGGTAGTAAAAGCTTGTCAATAAAAGAAACACATATAAAGATAGGTTGCAATTAAGTTTACTCTTGGACCGTTCCCTTCAGAAAGACCAATAGTAACACCACAATATTGCCACATAAACAGTATAAGGTTTCTGCCTAATTGGCAGAAATATTATTATTTTTATTTCTAGACATAAAGCCACAATTTCTTTTATAAGGATTAGGCTTATTTTATTTACTTGAAATCTTCTAATTGACTAATTTTATATCAAATGAATTTTTAAATATTTGACATTTCACTCAGGAATAATTTGTGTTAGAGATTGGAATTGCTGATCATGAAAGATAATATAAATATTTAGAAAAAGAAGAGAGAGAGAGGGGGAAAGTGAGAAACCTAATGTTGGAAAGAGATTTTTCCACATGTATAGAATAATTTAATTGTGAAAGAAATTATTTTTAAAAATACAATAGAAAAATGGTACAGGTGAATTTTAGAATGTTAACAATTATAATTTTTATACCAGGAATATAATGTATCATAACCAAACATACTTATTTATATCTGAGATTTAAATTATATGATTGCATACAATAACAAGAAACATGGAGACATTTTTTCAAACAGCTTTGCTGAAATTTGCCTTTGGGGGTTTGACCCAGCTTGGTCTCATAGAAGAACATGGAACTCATAACACATTTTAAAATGTTGGCATCACGATGACTTAAAAAAGATGACGTTCTATCTTCAAGATTTAGGTTTATCTAAAATTACAAAAGAAATTCTTTCCCCAAACTGACAAATATCGTTTTGTAATATATTAAAAAAAACCACTATTGCATTTAAATCTTGAGAATCTTGAGGTCTTATCAAAATGATACATGAGAAGATGTGAGATATTTGGGTTAAAATCTTTGACCGCTGTTGACTTCTGACTTCTGAGACGAAACCTGCTATACATTTTTTGAGTCTCATTGTTATTCTTTTATGCAATGGAGTTTCTAGAATTACTTTGTACATTTGAGGTGAGGGTCAGAAAATTTTTATCTGTTATCTTGATAAAGCGGGTAAAGCGCTATGAGAAACGTAACAACACTGACTTGGAGAGTCAAAGTGAACGATGACATATTTCTCTGCAATTGGAATTAGATTTTTTGTCTGATGTATTCTACAGTTTAAAGTGATATTGTCTGGGCAGAGGCACTGGTAGACACTTTTTCCAAAAAAGACATGTAAGTAGCCAACTACATTAAAATTAGTGCTCAGCACACTAATCAGCAGGGAAACGCAAATCAAAGCCACAATGCCATATCACCTCATTCCTGTTAGAATGGCTGTCATCCAAAAGACAGGAGATAAGTGTTGGCGAGGACGTGGAGAAAAGGGAGCCCTTGCACACTGTTTTTGGGGAATGTAATGTGGTGAAGTCACTATGTAAAATTAAAAACAGAACGACTGTATGATCCAGCAATTTGACTCCTGGGCACATATCTGAAGAAGTGGGAGAGAGAGCTTCACCCCATTGTTCGCTGCAGCATTATCCGCAGCAGCCAAGACATGGATGCAACCTAAGTATCCATCCGTGGACGAGTGGTTGAAGAAGATACGGTAAAAAATGTGCAGTGGAGTATTATTCAGCAGTGAGAAAGAAGGAAATCCTGCCACTTGTGACCATGTGGATGCCCCATGAAGGCATTATGCTAAGTACAGTAAGTCATGCCAAGACAGATACTGTATGAACTCATATATATGTGGGGTCTGAAAGAGCCAAATTCATAGAAACAAAGACTAGAACCTGAAAACAAATTGGCAAAAAAATGAGTTAGGGATTGATGCTCTCTACATAATATCTGGTCATTCATCCATTTAAAATTATTTATTTATTGGTCAAATACCAGGATGTTTGAACTCCCAATGTGTAATATTTAATGAATATGTGAACCAAAAAATAATAAGTGCCTTGCTGCATAGCCTCACAAGTACAATAAAATCTCTTGTACAGATATAACTTAGATTTAACTTGCTAAGCAAAGAAATTGTGGGTTGTAACAAGCTAATTATATCACTTAAAATTTCAAAATTCCTTGTCTGTGGGTAAAAAAACTTCAAGATATCTTGGCAACTGTCAAAAATTATTCTGGCTCTATTCATTTTTGCTTTTATTTTTTGTCCTTTTAAGGCCAGTAGAGATATTTATGTTAAAAAAGTTTCAAGTCAGTGGTAGCAACTAGCAACTAACATTGTTTGAGTGCTTGGAACTGTGTTCTATAATTAAATTTAAAGCACTGGAAACTTCCCTGTTGTGATGGGTTATGCATATGGACCTAGGAGTGCAGGTATTTATTTACAGCGTGAGATTGTGTTCTCGACTGCCCTTGATAGTAATTCTGGGGCGGAGGTGGCGGTGTGGTTGAGCTCCAGGATCCAGAGAAATTGTGAAGTGGCGTATACATATTTAGAATCCGTATGAAGGGCCAATTGCCACACTTTGAGTGGACACTTTCAAGTCTGCGGTGAGAACATGGTGCACCCAGTGTGTGGCTGGCATTGGGGACTTTTTGTCTAACCGATTGTGACAGTCAGAGTTGGTACTTCGTAATATTGAACTGTGGACTGGCTTTAGAGTGTGATTTTTTTTCTTTGTACCAGACTTTATCATGTCAATTTGTGATTAAGCAAAGGTAAATAAAGTGGAAAACTGCATATTTTTAAAAATTATTATTAGAAAGAATATTTGGGAAGACAGGCTGCTTTTCATTGATAAGCTTAAAGGCTGTTTGTTCAATGTCTTAGATAGAATATAGAAGACGGATGGCAAGTCCTTAGACACCGTGGGGAGGGAGATCCGGTGCCGGGGGCATCCGGCAACGACAGTGCGTTCCGCCCCGTCACTCTGTGTGCAAGCACTGTGTCGGAAACGCTCTAAGCACACGTCTGCTGTTGCAGCCAGAAGAATGGTCAGTCTACCACTGCGTCTCTTTATCGTAGGGTTATTAGAACTTTCCTTCCCATGCAGGGAGAGGAAAAATTTTTGGTATTGTGCTCCTATCAATTTCTGTTCAACTCACTGTCATTGTGATGGATCTTTAATTGCAACAGTTTGGACTTTATTACTCTGGTATAAGGAGAAATGCTCCTGGAACTTACCAAATTGATGAAATCAGCTGTTGAAACACATTTGTGGGATCTGGGGGAGCTTGGACGGTTACTGACTCCAGAAGGGGGTCACTGTCTTTTTAATTTTAGTAAAGATGAGTCTTGAAATTGTATATTGTTATTATCATAATCATTAATTTCATTCACATATATCCCCACTATAGACACAAGTGTGATTAGTAAAATTGTATATGGTTTGACTCCTTTAGTGTATATTACCCGAACTCATTAATGTGAATATTTTTATTTTATAAACTTGGAAAGACTTATAGGACATTTATGTACCAATTACTGTTGTCAGTGTAAAATTCCTTGATAATTTTAAAGAAAGTTGATGATGAATTATAACCTCCTTTCATTTTAATGTATTCAGTAAGCATTTAATGATGCCAGCTATTTGCCAGGCCCTACTCTAGGCATTGTGGATATAGATTGGCTATAGACATGAATAAGACAGTTTCTGTGCTCAAAGTAGTCACAACTAATTAGGAGACATACAATGTAAAATAGATAGTGTTTTCATAAATCTAAGATGGTGGGTGGTATACCGTTGATTTAATAATACTTTTAGTTGTAAGTGACAGAAAAATCCATCCCAAGTGGCTTAAAGGAAAAGGGTACAACAGTCACATTAAGAAGCATCCTAATTTCAGAAACATTAAAAGATTTTTTAACATCCCCAAAGAGGTAAGAACATAAGAACTTGAAATGCTTGAGGAAGTTTCAAGTTACAAAGGTAACAGTGAGGGGAAAGTGATTTATGTGGTTCCAAAAGGCTGCAGAGAAGAAGCAATGTGAGCATGGAACCATAAGGAAGGGAGGATTTGACAGCCAGACAAGTCTTGGAGATGACAAAAGCACAGAGGAAGGGAAATCTGATTTAATAAGATGTGTTCAGACCTGCTTGGAAGTTGGTGTATCTGTAGTGTAAGGTGTGAGTGGAAGAACAATGAGACTTGAGAGTGGAGTTTATGTCACCGGGAATAACAATTCCGGTGGCCTTAAGTCTGTGGTGATATTTAGTTGGTCCCATTTTCTTAAACAATTAATAGTTTGTGCAGTGATACAGTGATACAAGAGGGATTTCCTGACCTTCCATGTTGATAGGTTCAACCTCCTAACATTCCCACTTCTCTGAACACACAGAACAATCATCCCCTTGTATTTGACACATGAACTCCACACTTAGACCCCATAGTGCCCCACCCTGCTGTCATATCTTCCAGCACGGCAGCAAGGGACTTGTGTCTCTGACTCCGTGAATAATATCTCACGCCTCACCCTCAGCTTCTCAGACAGAATTGGGATTTCTCCACCTCCTGGCTTGGCCTGCTGGTGCCTTTGTAGTTGCGTATTCCAAATAGGGCTCAGTGTTTCTTCCTCCCATCCATGCACGGTGCTCTCCATACATTTTCCCAGATTCTGTTTGCAAGTTACAAGTTGCAAGTGTCAAGTGCCAGATGCCCCAGAATCTGCTTGACTGATGGTTCTGCCTTAGAAGCCAACAAACCAGGGTGCGTATACTTGGGCAGCCGACTGAGGCAAAGCCTTACACTAGTCCGACAATTTCAAAAGGCAGTTTTCTTGAGTCTAAATTTAAAAAAAGTATCATTTCAAATACCATTTAGAGAAATGTTCCTCATGCAAAGCCCATTTTACTTATGTTACATGCTCTACAAAGCAACCATTATTGATTTTACGCTAATGGTCCGTACATTAACTCGACAAACATTTATTAACCAGTTGCTATATATTAGATAGTGAGCTAGGTGTGGGAAATTGAACATAGACCGAGACAGATTGAGGTTCTGCCCAAATTGTATTTAGTTTGACAACCATTAATTATTACATTGTTTAAATTAGGACAAGCTGTAATTTTTAATTTTTAATTTTTCTTTGAAAGGAAGAAGCAAGGATGGATATATTTTTATGTGTACATAGAATGATGCTGTGCCATTTCTCCTGGTATTAACATACTAATTACAATAGAGAATTGCAGTTTTGGTGACCAGAGTGATTACACAAATGAGGTCATCAATATTGTTGTTCATGCCACTAATTTATACTAATCTACACATTCTCTGTGCACCCTAATATTAATAAAGGTGTTTATGCTTATTCTTCATTTTTACATAATCACGGTCTTTTAAATGTCGCCTGTGGGGTAATAGGTTGTAAAAATCCCATATGTTAAATTATGTTGAATTTTATTACATTAGATGCATATGTACATAGACATATAAATGACAGTAATTGCAGTATTCTAATAACCAATCATTATTCTCCTGGGTGTGAGGTCATAGTGAATTATGAAAGTGATACTTAACAGTGTGAGTAAAACTACAAGTCAGGCTATTGTGCTAATATTTTTGTGTTTTATAAAATAGGTGCAAGAACTGGGAGGTGATTGTTTTGAAGAGCATGGGACCTATGGGAGAGAAGGAGATAAGGCTAGGCGTGGGAACACACAAGGTTTGCCTGTTGGTTTGGTGTGAGGGACAGGAAACCAAGGCAGTTAACCCCAACAATTCTCCCATTGATGCTACTAGCTAAAGGAGAGGGAAGAAGAGAAGTGTGCTAGAAGTTTCTAGGAAAGGTAAAATAAAACATAAAAAGGGACCTGCCTGAAGATGAGAGAAAAAATAGTATTTGACAAGCAGTGTTTAGAAATCCTCAATCTTTATGACCCCCATTCACGTCAGAGTGTAGCTGCTGCCTGGAACCAGCGCCCAGATGTTAGCAGTGCAGATGAACCACAGGTAGACACATTTTAGGTTGTGATTTCACAGGCCAGGTCTCCTTCCCCTGCCCCAGATCTCTTCCACCCATTGTATTGACATGTTGGCTGACGGGCAGTCACTCAGACCAAACCCTGGAATCATCTGGACTCCTCCATCTTTGTCTCAGAGACCACATGCAATCCCGGCAGTTCACTCTTTAAATTTTATTCATAATCTGACCACCTCTCACAATCTCTCTTGCCCAAGATTAAAGTTACCAATGAAAAATCACATCAAAGGGTTGACTATTGGGTATAGATCAAGGCCATCAATAGAACTTCCTGCACTAATAAAAATTTTTACATTTTCACTGGTCAGTGTAGTAGCCACTGACCACATATGCCTATTGGGTACTTGAAACATGCACAATGCAACTAATGAACTGCCTTTTTAATGTTTTCAAAATTTCAACAGCCATGTTACTAGGGGTTACTATATTGGACAGTATAGGTCTAGCTAAAGAAATACTTGTTGAATCCCACAGCATGAGTGGAATTTGGAGATTCTGGAATTTGGAGCAAGTAGGACTGGTTAGCCTGGGGGTAAAAAGAAACAGGTCTTTGATGTAGCAGAGCATGAGAGCCCTGGGAGTAATGTAATAAGAAGAGAGACTAGGAGGCCATTGGGTAAAGGAGTGGGCAGCTCGAGAGGAGCAAAAACTGTATCGTGGCCAAAGGAGCTTGTTCCTGAATTGAAGAGAAGGAGGTTGAGTAATGGTAGCATAAGAGTGCGGGGTGGGTCCCTGAGCTGGATAGTCGTGTGACACAAACTCCCTCCGTTACCGAAGACTTTGTATCTTGGTGCTACAGTCATCGGTTGCTGGACAAGAAGTGGCTAAAGAATGAAAAAAAAAATGAATTATGCAACATAAAACAAGATGTTTCTTTTTGTGTGATGGGGTTCAGTAAAATATAACATTGAATGTAGTCTTTGAATTGAGAAAGTTTGAATTGAGCAAGAAAGTTTGGCCTTCCAAACACAGAGAAGATTTAAACATGTTACCAAGTATAATATAAATTTATAGTACTTATGTTTTGGATAAAAGTTTAGAGTTTTTATTTTAACCTCATAAAAATCTTAGTGCATGTGAATGTAGGGGCTCAAATAGAAAAGGAAGTTCAGTTATGTGGGGGCTACCTGCTTTTGCTATTATTGTCATTGCAGCCAATTTTTCTGAATTTCTTATGGCATCACCATGAAAGCGGTAGTAATATGGATGTTCTTAAGGTAGTGCTTTGTTCCCCAGGTTTCTTTCACACCAGTGGGCACTTCTTTGTAAGCTTTGACTTATCCAGGTGTGCTGATTTAAAGTAGTACACACCTGTTCCTGACGCCTACAGTTCGTCTCCAATGAAGGTGTCAACAGAGAACTGTTTTAAATAGTGCCACCCTGCTACTACCATCAGTTACCAATCCTCTCACACCACCGTCTGAGGGAATTAAGGGAAAGAAGCTGAGAAAAATCTAACCCTGCTTATACCAGTCTGCTCGTGCTGCTGTAACAAGATTCACAGACCGGGTGGCTTCAACAACAGCAATGTATCTTCTCACAGTTCTGGAGGCCAGAAATCCAAGATCAGCCTGCCAGCAGAGCACATTTATGATGAGAGCCTTTTTCCTGGCAGCCACCTGCTCTCTTGAGTCCTCACATGGTAGCGAGAAAGACCTCTGGTCTCTCCTTCTTGTAAGCACAAAAGTCCTATGGGATTGAGACCTCACCCTTATGACCTCACGTGACCTTCATTGCCTCCTAAAGGCCCCATCTACAAATACAGTCTCATTGGGGATTAGGGCTTCAACGTATCTATTTGGGATGGGGTGGAGGTGAAGGCCGGGGTGAGGAGCAAGGAATTCAGCCCATGGCACAGCTCATGCATGTGAGGGCGTAGAACAGCATGACTTGGGCCCAGGAACTGCTATTTTTTTGTTCTGTATTTTCTAGACGCAGAATTTTTTAGTACCAAATTCTGCTAGAGAATGAACCTTGTAGAATTTGACACTGTTCTTCCCTTATTAATATCTCTTTCCTCATGTCAAAGATGGGTCTATCTCAAATGCACTTTGGGTGTTGGTAGATTACCATTCAACTGTAGACAGACCCCGCACCCAGTGATTATTGGTCTGTAAAGAATATGAAGAGGTGTTGTATGCAGGATGGGAAATAGGTAGGTGTTGTATGTGGGGAAAAGTCCACTGTACTCGTCGTCAAATGAAAACAAAATCAAAGGCATGCATTTTTATGTCCCAAGCTGGTGAAAGCAGGACAGGATAGGAAAGGACAGTATTGTTGCTCATGTGAGGAGGGACATTCTCAGGGCGCTGCTGGTGGGCGGCAGGGCAGTTGGTTTGGCTCCCAAAAGCCTGAAAGATGCAGACCTTCCTCATTCCATTGATTCCAAATCTAGGAACTTATCTATTAAAAATGTTATAAACAAAAGATGGATAAACTGTGATGCCTACAGTTGCTGCACACAAAGTGTGTTATATGACTAACTGTAGAATAAGTCTTTGACATAAAAATAGCTCATGGTATGTTTCTGAGCGAAATTCTTTTTAAATCAAAAGCATTGCATCGAGATCCCATTATGTAAAACTTATTATGCAGAATGAGTCAAATCAGAAAAAAAAGTCAGAAAAACCTGTACCAAAATATCAAAGTACATACACTATCTGGGATGGCAGAGTGGCCAACAATTGCTCTTCCTTTGCTTTTTTCCTTTTTGTCCCCCCGCACTTTTTGGATCTAGCATAGATTAACTACTAATTTTTAGTGGTTTAGCTCTAATTAACACTGCAGTACTTAACCATAGACTGTGAAGTCAGGAGGCTTAAAATTAAGGCTCCTTATACTTAGCATGAGGCAGGCTTGGTTCTGGCAGCCTTCCACAGCCCTCCCTCCCTTCCCTGCGCTCTAACACAAGCAGACTGGGAGTGGAGGGTGACAGTCTTTACTGTCCATACGTCGTGATGGCCAGCACGTCAATTAAGTCTAGATGTTAAAAATTATGAACCAGGAAAATGATTCCAAGCCGTTGTTTTCTAGGCGCACAGGGTGCCTTGAGTCACAGTAGCTCTGTATGGGGGGATGAGCCTTGTGAGTTTCACTTCTCTTTCTGTTGCTGCTGTAAGGAAAGTGGGTACATAAACAGACTGAGTTATTCTTTATATTCTTTGGGTCAGAATTGTCAAGTGCCTAAGGATACACCTTGATTCATTGCTTATTAAATCACACATTTCATTATGAGAGGTTACTGTCATACATATGAGGAGTTACATTTTATATAAAGTGGTGTGTAGACTAGCATTTAGGAGGCAGAACAGGTTATAAGAAATAGGTTGCTACATCAAAGGACACTAAAATGGGAATTAAAGGGAGAAAACTTGGGTTCTGGGCCCACCTATGTTACTTAATAATTTGGGACCTTACACAATTTTTTTGGGTCAAAAACTATATTGACAATAATTCGGGCCCAGAGCCTGAATGCACGTAGGCTCAGTAAAATTTAGAAATCATGAAAGTTAGAATAATAATTTAAAATATGGAAGACTTCCTATTTCTCAGCTTTAGGCCGTCCTTAGAGTCCCCTTTGGAAGTCACCGGCATGGCTCTCCATGCAGATGCAAGGTCAAGGGCAGATCTCGCACTGGCTATAGGTGACTTGGCACAGGAAAGCTGACATTTTCCTTTCTTCTTACTTTCCTCCCCTGCCCCCTTCCCTTATCTCCCAAACATCCCCTACACAGAACGGCATGCTTTTAGGCGATTTTACCTAGGCACAACATTGTATATCTGTTTATCTATGTCTTTATAATTATGGGGCTTGACTAAATTAAAAAAACACACATTAAAGCAAGCAGAATAGACAAATGTACTTTATTTTTGTCTTCTTGACCCCACTACCATAATTACTTAAATCTGTTTCTTTCATCCTGTTGGTATCCATGGCTGCATTTTACCAAATCATATTTAATTTGATCCATATTCTTTTCTCATATTCTGCTTACTAATATTATTTCCCCAAACCTTCCCATGTATTCTGTTTGTAACTGACTTATTTTTCCAGTGCTGTCTAATCCCTATTGGCAACAGTATAAGGAACTTCACAAAATAAAAAGTTAAAACTAAGTGGGACTTTCCAATGAGCAAATAGATGACCACTTCTTTTTTTTTTTAGTTATATTTGTCAACATAAGAAAAGGCCAAAGCTGTAGAGAACTTTCACAAAAGTTTATTTGAGCCAAACTGACCACATATGCTGGGGTGCAAGATCTCAAATGCGCTGAAGAATAAGTTTTGGAGCTTCTTTTGTGCATTTGAAATTAAGGAGGGGACATAAGGAAAATTGGAGAAAGCAAGGCTAGGATTGGAGTGCAGGTAAATTAACCAGATGATGAGTTAATACTCTCTTGAGGGTTAATACTCTCTTCAAGAGGCATTTCAAAGGCATGTGAACACAAGAACAATGGACAGGGCTGGCTTAAAACCTTTCACTTAAATTATAGGCCTGGGGCATCACTACCCACCCTGACCTACCCAGTTTGGAATTTATGATAAAATTTATGATACACTCACCCTAGAAATTTACTTTCCATAGAACTCCTTCCCCTGCCACCCCCTCCCCCGCCCCACTGTACAAAAATTTTAAAGAAAATTTGTAATGAGGCTCTTTGAGTTTGCCTATCCCTAAATTATTCACTAAAAGTAGCTAAGAATACAGTACAGTGTTAGGGTTGCTATGAACATTATGTCACTTAGTATAAAACCCAGAATGTACAGGTACAGTATAATAGGAAATGCCTTCTAACAATCACAGAGCACTGGTTCCTCTAGGGACATGTAATGTGATAGTTTTAGATTAGAAAATAACCTTTATTTATGCCCACCCTTTTATATGAATAGTGATTTTGTAATGCCTAGGGGAAAAATGGTGTCAATTATTTCCTCTGCCATTGAGCATTGCGAGATAATGTATGTAACAAATACTTTGCCTTTATTTATTTGTTTGAGTAAGTTGAATACAGTGGAACAAAACAATGTTTGGGAATCCTGTTTTTAACCTGTATGTGTGTGTCTGTTTACGAACTGGGCTGTTGTTAGGAGTTTCTCCTTTTTTTCATAAATGAACTCAGACAAAACAAACTGTGATAAATGAGCTTTGCCAGATTTAAGGAGCTTTTGTTTGCTGTCGGTCACAGAGTAAGAACTCAGTAAATATTTGTGGAGTGGCTAGTTATTTGTTAGCGCTTACAAAGCCAACTGAGCTTCTTATGTTAATTGTGGTATTTCTTAATTACTTAGAAATTGACCATTTATTTTCTGTGATTTCTTTATAGAGGATCTAGCAGGCTTTCTTTTTAGGTGAAAGTATATCAGTGCACAAGTAACAAATTTACCTAACAGCTATACAAATGTGGTTTGGCAGCTTCTTTTTAAACTCAGTCCTTCTTTATGTCTTTACCCTTTCTTGTATCTTGCATTTCTCCCCCACTTATCTCAAAGACAAAGCATGACGTTGTGCATGTATTACGGAATGCGGTTGGGGTTGCGATAGGAGAAATCACTCCATTCACTTGTTTCCCCTATGTTGTGGGCTTTCACTGCATTTCATAATTTTCACTGTGCTAAAGTGTATGGATTAAAGTTGCCTGATAGATGTGTCTGCTGCCAGTGACAACATCAGATTGCATTGAGCGTGTCCCCTTGCTTTGCAGGAGCTATGCCTGTCCCAGACCAGCCTTCGTCAGCTGCAGAGAAGAGCAGCTCCCTGAGCCCTGGCCTGACCACCTCCAACGGGGATGGCTCAGAAACGGAAACCACCTCCGCCATCCTTGCCTCGGTCAAAGAACAGGTGGGAACATTTCGCTTTCATGATATACTTATGGGACTATTTTGAAAAGACATGTTCTTTCCTGATGAACAATGGTGGTTGGAAAAAAATGTATGATTTACTAATAGATTATTGGCATTCATTATCAAATTAATGCTCAGATATTATTATAATGGCTTTTGATGCCATGTTTTATTCATAATTTTGGTAGATATTCTTGAAATAATATCCCATAGGGCAAAAAAACTTTATAGTTAAAATTACATATAGATGAAGTTTTGACAGATTTGGTGATAGACCTACATTTTAATATTATTAGATGCATGAAGTCAAATAACTGGTTTTTAGAAAATATAAAGTCTAATAAACTGTCAAAATGTATTCACTAGGCCACTAGGCTACATTAGTATGTGTGACAGAAAATAAATATGATGTTGGTCAGGGGAAATTAGCCTTCCCAGTGTTTCCGAATGATGGATCTGGAAGAAGGAGTTACAGAATTTTCCCTTTAAAACTAATCAATGTTTTGTATATTTCCTCTTCCAGCATTACTTTGCCATAAAGATGGATACATAAATTAAATCTGAAGTCTTAGATCTAAACACATGGTTTCTTAAAAGTCATGTTTCTTATCAACAAAAAGGTAGTAAATAATTAAAGAAAGCTGAAAAGTCAATATTTTTTTTTCACTTCTTTTTTAGCATGTGCTGGAATATAAACCAGTGTTTTTACTGAAAAAGCATCCTGCGTGTCTGGGTTACATGATTCGGGGATGTTGAGTTAACAGTAACGGTGGGTGAGAGTGATAGAACTTACCTAATTTCCGGAATGTCTCAACAGAACAATAATCTAAGTGGGGCAATGAAAGACAGTTACTCACTCAAAAAAAGGACTCCAAGTCTTTTTGTTGTTGTTATTTTTTTTCAAGTAGGGATTAATTGAGGTAAAAGTAAGAAACCACCTTGATAGTCATGCTGTCCATAGAGCAGTGGAAGGAAAATCCACCAACAGAGGGGTCAGCGATGCTGTCAGTCAGACACGTGCCCCGGGTCAGGCAGTACGCAGCCAAGTAGGTGCACACAAGGAAGTTGAAGAGCTTGACTGGGTGATCTAGTTATTGAAGATGGTCAGCAAGCCAAAGATTGGGCGAAGGCATAGGCTGTATTGCTTGATTAGTTCTCTTCCAAGTACCAACCTGAGAAAGTTTTCTGATTAGTTTTCAGAAGCAGTGGGAAAGCAGAGCAAGGCTCATGCCGCTTGTATCCATGCACAGGGTACTGCTTCATTGCAGCTGGGTCATGTCATGGTTTCTTACTTTGGTGTGATTTGGAAGCCCTGCTAGAGCACTAAATTTAGAGTGGTGACAAAATATAAAACACACGGCATAAATTTAATGAGAAAACTTAAGAGACCTGTCTGATGAAAACTATAACACTTTGTCAAAAGACACAAAATGATTCAGAGTAAATGAAAAGGCATGCCACAGTCCTGTGTAGAAAAGCTTGATGTCATAAAAATATTACTCTCTCCCAAATTAATGTATAACATTTAGGCAGTTGTAATTAGGAAGCTATGGCCGATGGTTTGTTTCCATGTCAAACAGACCCAAATTATTTTAAAGATCACAGGGACACATAAATATATATGAGACCAAGGAAAATTTTGATAGATTTTGACTTTACAAATCATATTAATCACAGTAGTGTTCAACTACCCCAATGTAGAACATCATCTCTTTGTAGGACATAACTGAGGATTCAGAACAGATTCAAATAATATAGAGGTGATATGTATTTAAAGTATTTCTGTTTAGTACAAAGTAGTGGTTTAGAACATAATCAACTAACCATCTGGAAGAAAATTAAAGCCTTTAACTCACAATATATACAGAAATAAATCACAAAGATAAAGCACTGTAACTGTATAAATTAAACTATAAACATATTAGAATAAACATTGAGAAATATTTATATAAATTACAAGTGGGAAAGGCTCTTTATCATGAAAGGAAACTAGAAACCATACAGGAATGGTTGATGCAGGTGGGTAATATAAGAACCAGGAATAATAACAAGAAAAAATTCAACATAAAAAATAGAAAAATAGGCCAAGAGACAATATGTGTGCCACAAATATGACAAAGTATTGATATCATTAATATAGTAAGATTTTCCAGTGTTGATGAGAAAAAGAGAAATAAAAGAATAGAAAACTAGGCAAAAAATATAAATAAGCAATTCACAGAGGAATAAAAATGCAAATAACCAATGAATCTCACTCTAATCTACTAATCAGGGACATAAAATTAAAAATGAATTGTAAAATTATTTGGAATAGAAAAAACATAAAACAATATTGAATGATAAAGAGTTTAATAATGATATATATATTTTATGTAAAGTCCTTCATATAAAAGATGTATCTTTTCTACGTTGTTATCAATAAAAATGAATTGGAGCCATACATCTAAACTTTGAAGAAGTTCCTAAGGATTTTAGAAAGGAAATGACATAGAATTGTATTGTCTTATTTTTAAAAAAACAGTAAATATGTTTTATTTGTATATGTTTATGAGCTTCTACAAAAGTATAGAAAGAAATCAATGAACCTATTAGCATTGGTTACCATATGTATTTTCGGTTAGATGGAGGTGGGAGTGGACAGAGGACATGGAGAATTAGGAAGAGAAACAGACATGGGGAAAAGAATTGGGGGACTGGAATAAATACTGGCTGGATAATAGGATATATTCCTCTCGCTGAAATAGGAAATCTGTGGTTGAGAGAGTGGCAAGCTGCTTAACGCAAAAAATGTATCCCTGGAAGTAAAATAGCCTCTCCAAATCCTTGATGAAAATTTTTAGAAAATGTACTGTGAAGAATTGTTTTTTTCTAATAATTAACATAAATCCATTGTTCATGTTTGGACAGCAAAGGTGTGAGGTTCTTTGTGGCAGATAAGTACGGTGCGGAGAAATGATAATCTGTCCTGGGAAACTCAGACAGAGCAGCCTGAAACACCCAAACCAGAGGCCTGGGCGTCAGGCTGTGTGTGTGGTGTCTGTCCTTTTCAAGGCAGAAATCAACAAGCAGCCAAGGGCATAGACTTTCTTGGTGTGACCTGATACAAACAACCACTCTCTCCCTTTATGTTTTTTTTCTGTGTGTCCTAAATTATTCTTAAGCCTTCCTTCTCTTTTTGTCAGGTGTAGACTATCATCTTTGAATCAAATATATTTTTAAAGAAATTAGCCAGATTAAGGAAAAGTGACTTTACAGATTAATACATTCTATGATTCTGTTTCTTTACATTTTTTATTGCATTTTCTATTACCATTTAACCCCCATACAGTCTTCCACCTCCACCCACCCTCTCTCTCCCCGACAATCACCACATTCTTGTCTGTGCCCATGAGTTCTTTCCCTTTTTTTCATTATTATTCTTAATGTTATGTGCAAAATATATTTATAAATGTTTCCTTAAATAATATTATTTTCCTGGTCCTTTTTATGTACTGATGAGAAATAGCTTTCTTTTGTAAAAATCCTATTTATTAATTTAGGGAATTTCAACTAAAATTTTTTTTGGCATCACACTTTTGTACTACTGTAGCCCTGTCTCCTTGGAGGTCAGTTCTGCAGGATGAAGTCATCTTCTGTCATAGCAAACATGTATTCTGAACTCTAATAGGTTACATACTTGATTTGCCCATTCATTAAACACACAGAGCATTGTATATTGGCAAAGCACAATAAAGAGTAATAAAACCTGTGTATATAAGAAAACTATCTGATAGAGTTCATTGGAATAAACTGTTAGAGACTAAGAACACACATTTTTAGGCAAGTAGTTAACATTGCATAGAAACACATTCTAATTTATAACCATACAATGAAACTTAACTCATGCAAACCCTAAGTCATTAAATACACCCCATATAGCATTGCATGGAATGACTAAGATATTTGTAAAGTGAGCTTTAGTGTCTTTGAATGCAGCAGCCATGGGTTGCTCAATGAAAAGCTGTTTATTGATTTTTTTCTTTGTTATACTTTCCCATTTTGATTGCTTTTTCACTGGTGAATTTTACACTTTTACATCAACATTAATAGAACCATGAATTCTGCTACACTCAGTGGGAAATTTACCATATTTCTGATCATCTCATCTCTAGCAGTTCTTACGTCTGTCCTCCTCTGGCGCTTTAAGAGAGGGATACCAGTCCCCATTTCCTCTCCTGTAAGTGAGTGTCCTTCACCAGAAGAGGAGGTGGTGAAGGAGTTTGGGCATGCGATATCCCAGTCATATTATTTGGATAAATAACTAAGAAAGGTGATTGATAACGTTTATTACCGACATGGTTGAGGGATTTATTTTTAAGGGCAGGAGATTCTTCTGATGATGACAGTGACCGAGAAGAGGAGACATCACCGATGCTTGGGAAAGGGGGATAATTTCAGGGCAAAGGTCACTGAGTAGGTGAGAGTGAATAGTATCCAGCACACCCGTGAAGGGAATGACTTTTTGGAGCAAATGTGATTCATCCGTGAGGATAGGAGAGAGACAAACTACGTGGTCGCAGATACACTGATGGCTTGGTACTAGAAAGGTGTGATACTTCTCCTGTCATCAGATAGGCCTAGCAGCCTGTTTGCAGTCTGTGAACTGAGCCAAGGCGAAAAGGGGGAGGCAGTGAAGATAAGGGACAGAAGAGAGTGATTTTAATGATGGATCTAGGAATAGACACTGATTGAAAGGGGATAATGACAGAAGAATTGATAGGGAACGTGGGTTCACAGAGCAAATCTGTACAGATAGCGAGAGCTTGAGAACCTTGGGCTTGAAATCAAGAATTTAAAAATAATTACAGTTAACCTCTAAATGGCAATGGAAAAAAATACAATAACGATTAAATCAATCTGTCAATCAATCAATCATTACAGTTAATGTCAAGACCTGGGTCATGACTCTGGGAAATGAGATCAGAACAAGAAATGAGAGAAAGCTGTCTGTGGGTGTGGTAAGAGCTGGCGTGGGAATGATGGCAGAGCAGTGGGGACTCGAGAGCGTGAGCCGAGGCTCGTCACTTGTCAGTGCAGAGACCCGGGGTGGCCTCCTGACTGTGAGAGTATTAATACAAACACGTTTGCCTGTGATTTGCCTGCGAGTAGTCTTTTGACCTTCATTTGTGTGTTTATACTCTTTAGAAATTGTTACAATGTTGGGCTATACCATTAGATAAAAATTTACATTCATTCATGCTCTAACATTGGTCTTTGTATTTTATCTTAAATATATGCTACTTTACTCTTAAGAAAATCATGACTTTCTTAGAAAATATACTTGTTTGAAAATAATACTTCATTTTCTTCAGTTGGTCAGTGTTTCATTTGATCACCAGTGCTTCTAAAGTTAGCATCTAAGGCGTCTTCTTACACAAGCTAGAAAAATTACTGGGGCATTTTAAAAACCTTTAGAGCTCAAGTAGTTCATTGATCTTTTAAATTATTATGACTCAGGTCAATGGTTTTTTATAATAAGTCTACCAGCCCAGTATACTTAGTATTGAATAGATTACATAGCACATTTCTAAGTCTAACAGTGTATGCAAATGTGCCTGTTCACTGTGTTTATTCCATTGTGTTCATCTAGTGTCTACTGCCTAGAACTGTGCTTCCTCTGGGTGATACAGGGATTTAGAGTTTACCTTAAAGTAGTTCACAGTGGAGTTAAAAATAAACATAACAAACATTTAAAAAGAGCCATAAACTATTTAAAAACAACATAACAATTTAAGAAAACTCTTTAGTCCTTAAATTATCAAACTCAAAATAATTTATACTGATAAAAGCATTCCTTAACATTGAAAGCATTTATAATTACAGACACACTTTTGCTACAGTAATTTCTTTTCTTTAAATTCCGCAAAGACTGTAAGTTATATTCTTGGTTTTAGGGGAATTTTTAGTACCATTGTATAGGATATTGATGATATTTAGGTAGTAACACAGAAGTTCTTTTGCTTTTAATCATTTTTAGTATTAGGCTTACAGTAGAAAAGCAAGGATAAAGGAATTTCTGAGCTTTCATTATTGGAAAAACTGTTGTATGGAGTACTCTACGTACGTGGTGGCATACGAAGGCACTGAGCATTTTAAACAGATGCATCTTACCTAAAATCTAATGAAATCTTGAGGGAGGTGGGTTTGGCTGGGGTCGGGGGAGAGTGGTGGGTGGACAATACAGACAACTGTAATTTAACAACAATAAAATAATTAAAAAATAAATAAAAAGTTTCTAAGCCAAAAAAAAATCTAATGAAATCTTGATTTTTTACATTGACTCAATGTGAGGCTAGCATGTCTTTATTTTTATTTAGCTTCTACATTTGTAATTTTTGACATAATTAGCTCTGTATAACAAGACTATTATTGAAAAGAAACATGTTATAAAATGCTTCCTTAATTAGTATTCTTCCAGTACCACATATCACTGCAAAATCTTTCAGCATTATTTGTGTTACCATAATGTACAGCAATAGTTTCTGATAACAAAATGTGGAAAATGACATATAGCTATTAATCAATTTCCAGGCTATGTTTTGGAAACCATATTATGAAAGTAATGACACAATTATTATCCATGAAAAAAAGGAAATTAAAACATGTTTGAGAAAGGTCAAGAAATAGAGAAGGATTATCTGCAAAGGCTAGTGAAATTTATATTCATTTGGTCAGAGAAGAAAAGAATTATACATATAATGTCACAAATTGAACTTTCTTTATATGTCAAAATTGTAATGAGAATTAATTAATAATTTTTGAATGTATTGTTTCAAATCAGATATACATGGAAAATATTTTATGAAAACCATAATTTTCCCCTAACTTTTATTACTAGAACAGGGACTACATTAGGAGCATTGTTGGTTTCCAGGTGGCTTGAGATATGAAGGCACAATGTGGAATAGAACCAGAAGCTGTAGAACTGGGCCCTGATAAATGGTAGAGTTCGTGACCAGGAAGGAACAGAGCCCAGAGTCATCAAAGGTCAGAAAGCCTTGTGAATATTATGTGCACAGGATGGTGGGCAGCTGTAGACAGACTGATCGGATTTGCTGGTTAGACTTCCAGAAGGGCAAAGAAAGAAAACAGGTGTTTTTTGGTTTTGCTTTTTTTAGTTGAGTTTATCGGGGTGACATTGATTAACAAAACCATATGAGTTTCAAGTGTACGACTCAAGGAAACATCCACACGCTGCATCGCGCACCCATCACCCAAAGTAAAGTCTCTTTCCATCCCCACTTGTGGTCCCTTTGCCCTCTTCTCCGTCTCCCTAGCCCCTTCCTCTGGCTATCACCATGCTTTTTTCTGTGTCTGTGTGGAAAATAGGCAGTTTATGTCAAATCCTGGAGTTCCATGTGGGAAGGAAAGGCTGACGGGACCTGCTGGGTTTGAAGTGGGTCTGCTTCTCTGAAGATCTTCTGCATTACAAAAAAGTGATGGTTGAAACTAGAGATCAAGGAAAAACAAGGGTCATAAACCACTTGTGTAAGATTTGGGGAATTAACTTAGAGGTTTATCATGAGGGAGTAAGTCTGGACGTGTGATAGATCAGCTTCTTTCTCCCCACCCTCTGGCGTTCCGTTCTGTGTATTCTATTCTTGCTGGCAAGCTATTTTGACTTTTCTCCTAAAAGTTAATTTTTCCCTTAAAATATTTGTCTGTAACTCTTCTTAAGATATATATGTACTTATCTTTTAAATCAGCTCAAGCTGTATTCTAAGAATTAATTCATTTGCTATCTGTTCTTACCCCTTTGAAGGATTTTCTTGCTAAGTTTTTAGGGAGCTAGAGGCTATGATGGGAAAAATAAAAATGGACTAAGCTTTGAAATGCTAACTTAGAAGATAAGCTTTTAATGTGAGCAGTTTGTGAAATGATATTATACTGCATTTCTAATGGCTCTTTTGTATTTATCATTAGAATTCATTGTTAAATATTTACATGCGAAATAACATTAAATATTTTAAATGTGATGTTTTAATAATTTTTATGAATTTTCCATTATAAAATAATTCATGCACATTGTAGAGAAGTTAACAAACTCAGGAATGAAGGTGACAATTTTATTTAGAATAATACTGCTGCTAGAGGTTGTTGCCAAGATTCAGGAAGATTCCCTTCTAAGATTTTTATATGGCTGTATAATTTATACAATTATTTATTTTCCGCTTGATATATTTAGCATTATAAGAAGAGTATTTTTTCATATCACTAAATATTTTTAAACATTTTCTAATGGCTATGAACTATGATTCACTGTGAATTAATTAATATTACAATATTATTTAACTTTTCCATCTTTGTTGCTCTCTTAGGTTAATTCAATTTTCTCAAAATAAAAAGAATGACAGGTCATACTTCCTGGTACATAAATCATTGGGTCTACTTTGACAGAAACTGCCTAGGGCCAAGTTTTGAGAAAAGGTTTAAAGACCCTTAGGAACTCACTGGGAAGATACGTACTACTTAATTACTGATAAGAGCCATGGGCAGGGCTTACAAAGCAGGGACCCCTGGGCAGAACAGTCAGTGCCCTGTACAGGGTTTGCATAGAGTAGGAATTAAACAAACAGAATATTCTAGAGGGAGTAAATGGGGAAACCATGTTCAATATTCAGAGACTCTAAACCAAATATGGTAGGAATTATAGAATAAGAAACAATGTTAAATAGTATCTCAAAGTAATAAAAAGATTTTTTAGAAGGACACATTAAATTTCTTTACAATTTATACATTTTATAAAATAGATATGTATTTCTACAAAATATGTCTGTAAAAATTTTTATCATACATAATTTATTACTTTTTACTACTTTGTGTAATATTTTATATTTATGATTAAAGAAACTGATGCTTTAAAAATATTCAGTTTGTCTACCAAAAACCGTATAGGAAATTGCCGTATAATTGAAATAAAAAGTTAGATGAGTTTACTGTGAATCCAGTGCTCCTTTCATTATATTACATTGTCTCACAGTTTAAGTTTAAAATGGGTTTCTGATATATTTATTATATTATCTTTGTCTAAATAGAAAAGTTTCTCTATGACCCAGGGTTTGCTGATCTCAAGTTAAACTGTGCCCTTGCCTGCCTGTCTCTTAGTAAACTAAGGAAAGGGGGGGGTGTGACGTTATATTAATTTAATCTGCCATATTATTTTTGGAGTCTGAAGGACTTGTTAATGAGAATCCAAACAAAAAGAATCCAAGGAACTTATATACCTCATTGTTCATGTTTGCAGAGAAGATGTGTTGGGAAGGCAGTACTGTGGGGTAAATACTACATTGCTTTTCTCCAACATTCCTGTTTCTGAGAGTCAGTGGCTTGGATGGAAGTTTTCTCCAGCTTGCATCAGGAACCCAGGTAAACATGCCCGAGGTAGCCCATCGATCATGTTCAAGTTGCTGTCACTCAGCTGCAGTCATTAAAGGAATGTGCAAATTCATGCTGTGGGCTCTGAAGGAGGCAGCTATGTGACCTGCTTACACAGAACAGTAAAGATCAGCACCCTCCTTTTTGGCTAATGACAAGTTCTGACTTACACATTCTACTCATGGCCTCCAGAAGCAGCTGGATCCCTTGCCTCATTACTAGGAGAACATATTCAGTATGAGTAAGACCAAAAACAAACAAATACCACTTTTGACAGATATCCTTCAGCATTTAAAGTAGCCAATACTAAATGGCTCTATTCATCAAGTTCATATATTAGATTGTCTGGGGATGCCTTTTTTCAGCTTACACATCCTGGAAGGTCTGCTGGATGAAGAACTTATGTACACAATTAAAAATCAAAATTACATAAAAGTCCAAACACCAAGATGATTCCATAGTTGTGTTAGGCAAGTACAGTCAAGTCCATGAACATTTTGAGGCTGACATCTCTTTTGCTCTGGGAAGTAAAACTCTGAGAGGTCAGCCCAGGGTGTTCAAATCCGAGCTGCTTTGTAGTTCTTGAAGTACAGTTGTGGCCCTGTTGGTGTGTACCCACACCTGCCTCCTGAACCACGCAGAAGCCGCCCATGCAAACCAAATGTCAGCTCGGTACCCAGCCCACCTATCAGCGAACACAGACACTTTAGTAAATAATGCCATGCACTCCGCTACTTGTCAGAGGCCTGAATTTGCCTGGTCATAAGCCAGACGAGGCTCATTACTAGATTATTACTAAAATTAACAATCTAGAGTGTACATTCTCTCTGTTTTGGGAATTCTGTTTATATTAGGAATAGCATTTCAGCCCTTCACTGGAACACCTTTTCCAACAACTCAGCTGTAATATGATGTAGTGATGTGGTCACTCCACCTTTATGCGGCCTCGAGGTAAGAAATGACCCTGCTGAGAGCCTTTGTGGGTTGTGTGCAAACCTTATACTGGACACCTTTCCTACACTGTTGTGCCTGCATTTAATAGAAATGAAATGATTTAGTCCTAGGTATATAATACTGCTATTCCTACTAATAATAATGAACAACTAGACTATGGTTTTCTGTAAAACACCTAACGTTATTGGATTATTTGTGGACTAGGGTTGTGGCCAGGTCTCCCCTCCTGACATTTGGTCGCCAGCCCCCGGAGCAATGGCAGACACAAGCGACATGCTCAGAATGTTTGTGCGGAGGGTTTGAGTTCATGAATTAATGTGTTGCATTCTCCTATTCTGTTCTACCGCCACAGAAACGCTTTGTGTGATGGGGATGAAAACCCTTAGTAGTTGTGTGACAAGGGTCTCATCTCCATTCTTATACTGATCCTATTCTTTTACCCTTAGTTTAATGTTTATATTGGATCTCTGCCTGACCCTGTGAGCTACCTTTGCATGGTTTCAGAATTAGCCCATTTACATTGATAAATCCCAGGTCTCCAAAATGAAACTTCTTCTATAAACAACCTGAATCGAAACTCATTTAATTGGTTGCAGTGAGGTATTTTCAGCTTAAAGTGAGGTACATTAGCTTAAGCCTATCCTTCATTAATAAATGATACGGGCGAGTGTATTTTTCCCTCAAACTAGACTTGTGTGCCTTATTTTAGCAAAAGGAAAAAAATAAACAGTGACCATGTTTGCACATGAATCATCAACTTCACATAAAAACACACAAATACCCAACCCTTTTTGTTTATATGCAGTTTTGCCAAATAATCGTTGAATATCTGTTTCAATAATTATAACTACCCTTTGAAAACATACTTTTCCCCAGAGTGTGGAGCAATTCAATTATTTGCTTATTATTTGCTTATCTTGTATTTCCTTTGTATTTGGGAGATTTTGTGCATATTTTTACTTTATACTTGCGAGTGCCTAGCACCAGCTAAACTCCCAGCTGACACCAGCACCAACTTGCCAGCATTTCCAATGAGCCATTTTCAGTCGAGGCCCAGGTCAAGTGGCCCCAGCTGATGTCATATGGAGGAAATGCAATCTGTCCTCACTGTTATTTGAACACTGATGGCCAAAATAAACAATTATTGTAGTTTTAAGCCAGTAAGTTTTGAGGTAATTCACTATGCAGAAGTTGGTGACTGACTTACTCCTTTTTCCATGTTTATGTAAGTCAGTTGTATTAGAACATCCCTATAGTTTTCTCTGCTTCTAAGCCTTATGATTCTATGCATCCTGAGGCAGTTTTTTTTTTTTAAAAAAAACAGCTTATTGAAATATAACCCACATACCACACAGTTCGCCCAGTTCAACGGTTTCCAGTATGTTCACAGGGTTGCGCAACCGTCACCATGATCTAATTTTGAAGACCTTGGCCCCTCCCATGGAAACTCCGTGCCCATTCACAGTCACTCCCCGTGCTCCTCGAAGCCCACAGCCCTAGGAAATACCTCAGACACTCTCTGTCTCTGTAGGTTTTTCTAGGGTGGCCATTTCATAGAAATGGAGCTGTAAATATATGGTCATTGTGGATGGCTTCTTTCACTTATCGTAATGTTTCGGGGTTCATCCCTGTGGTAGGATGCATTAGTTCATTCCATTTTACTTCCAAATAATATTCCATTGTATTGCTATAGCTCATTTATCCATGCTGTTGCTGACCTTCTGGATCGTTTCGACTTTGGGCTGTTGGGAATGTTATTATGAACAGTGGTGTACAAGTTTTTGTGTGGACATATGTTCTTATTTCCCTTGGGTAAATAACTAGGAATAGAAATGCTGGGCCATGTGGTCATTCTGGGCTTCGAATTTTGAGGAACTGCCAAACTCTTTTATAAAGATGCTGCATGAATGAGGGTTCCAGTTTCTTCACATCTTTGCCAATAGTCATTATTTTCTGTCTTTTTCATTATAGCCATCATAGTGGGCTGAGGTAATTTTTTGAAATGGACTGCTAA
The DNA here is from genome assembly GCF_022682495.2 of Desmodus rotundus. Lineage (NCBI taxonomy): Eukaryota > Metazoa > Chordata > Mammalia > Chiroptera > Phyllostomidae > Desmodus > Desmodus rotundus. The sequence goes on along the minus strand of NC_071387.1, from coordinate 185,580,674 downwards.
AGCAGAGCCAAAGGAGACATACCAAAAACTTCTATGGGAAATTGATGACATTTAACAGTATTAAATATTACATTAAAAATGTATCAGTATATCTACATTGTAGGCAAAATAAGCTCTCTAATAGGAGTTACAATCCCCAGAATTCCTGGTTCAGCCTGCCCATCCATGCCTATAAAGAATCTAGAAGCCAAATTATACAGCGTAAGTTTCAGATGGAATAACCAATGATGTTTGGCTTGCAGATTATGATGGTAAAGTGGGATGGGTGGGTAGGATGGGAAGGAGAGATCTAAGAGCTGTCTTCAATTTATTTTTTTAGAGAAAAGAAGGAGTAAACTTCATTGGCCAGCTGTTGACCAACTAAGTAGGGAATTCGGTAGGATGAGGGATCAAACTTTGATGGAGGTTTCAGATTTGTGTCAGACATGATTCTTGGTTGCATACTTAGGCAGCATTAAGCAGAAATGGAATAACTCTCCCTGGCCAGGCAGCTCATTTGGTTGGAGCATTGTCCTGTACACCAAAAGATTGTAGGTTCTGTCTCCGGTGAGGGCACATACCTTGGCTGTGGGTTTGAACCCCGGTTAGAATGCATATAGGAGGCAACCTATCAGTGTCTCTCTCTCATATCTCTCTCCCTTCCTCTCTATAAAAATCAATAAACATATCCTCAGGAGACAATTTTTTTAAAGAAAGAAGAAATGGAATAACTCAGAGACTTACATAGTTCATAAAATGTTTAGAAGATCCAAATAGGCTTGGGGTTCACATTGCTAAGGACAGTGGCCGGTTTAATTAGGAGTCCACTTTGAGGATGGTTTCAAGAAGTTAAAATTTTCAAAAGTAGGAGAAATGTTCTCAAAGATTCTGGCAAATGACAAATTCAGGAAAGTACCAAAAAAGGATAGGTGGCTACTGCTGTCTTCAGAAAATTGACTAACAAGCAATGATCAGTGGCAGACCTATGGACCAGTGGGTGGTAGCACAAGAAATGTACAGTGGCCACCTGCAACTAACGATTTGTGACCCCTGCCGCCCAGAGTGGTGCTGGGTAGGGCCTTTGCTGCCAGCTTCATTAATTGCCTAGGAGGTGAAAAAAGTTAGGAAGAATACGTGCTCAGAATTACCTAACTTTTCACCACTTTCCCCACCCCCAAAATCAGAGCTGCCCATAAATTTGAAGAAAGCAACAGTGAGTTTGTAGTCACTAGAATTAAGCAAGGAGGACCTGAATGAGTACCTGCAGGGCCTCCCACTGGACAGAAGGTGGAAGTAAATGCACTCAGGTCTCTTCCAAATGTTAAATATTTTTGAAGTCCAGCATTTCAACTTGTTAGCAAGTTAAATCTGTTTATTAGTATTTCATCACTAAATATAAATATTACCAATCATTTTTAATATTGGCAAAGGTCAAATATATGCAGGTTTTTACAACTACTAAGAATCATTTCTCAGTGGTCTGAGATACTCATAATTTCTAAATGTTTGGTATTAATTAACAGACCAGTGTTATTTTTTTGTTATTTTTTAATGTAATGAGATATACTTGTTAATTAGTAAAGCTGATGTGACAAATACTTTTAAAAATAATTTCATATTGTTTTTCTATTAGAGTTGTCCCAATTTTTCCCCCTTTGCCCTCCAAGTAGCGTTAGAAACTATATTGAAATTAAGACCAATCTGACAGTAACCAGAGGGGAGGTTGGAGGGGGTAATCGGGGGAAGGGTTTTCAGGAATAACTATAAAGGACACATGGAAAAACCTGGGGGGGGGGGGGCGGTGGAAGCAAGGGAGACAGGTGGGTTTGGCTGTAGTGGGGGATGTGGTGGGAGGAAAATGCAGACAACTGTAATTGAACAACAATAAAATAATTTTTAAAAAAACTTTTGCAATCTTATAATAAAAAGAAAAGAAAAGAAAAAGAAGCTATTGCCTCCAAATGAATCCAGTTAAAGATTGAGCTAAGACATTGATGAACCGTGCATGATTAGAGAAGTCAGTTGGCATTCCTGGGCCAAAAACTTTTCTTCCAGTTCCAAGGACAAGTTGGACTTTCAGGCTTCTCACATGACACAGAGTAATAAAGCCTGTAGTGGCTCTTGAAGGAAGTGTGTCATGGTGTTTAAGTATCTATTCCTAAGTAGACGTGGGGTTTGGGCCAATACTTAGCATAGTGGAATAAGTGATATATTTTGGATCAGTAGATTTTACTCAAATTACTCCAGCATTTTCTTACCAAATAGCCTTGTTTAAGGTAACATCTTGCAGAAACTGAGTTTGATTATAGAATAAAGGCAATCAAGTCTCAGAGTTATAATGGAATGTGTGCAAATTAAAACACAGATTGTACAAACACATCAGTTAATTAGTTTTACAGTTGTATGGAAATTTATGCTCCTTAATTAGTTTAGAGTAGCTTGATGAATTGCTCTTTACCTGCCTTTCTGAGAAAATTAAACATATATGCAACCTTAAACTCAGGATGAATTCATGAAATGTAAAACCCAAAGGTAAGTCTAGGCCTTTTTTGTTGTTGTTAATTAGAAAATTGGGAGAGAGGAAGAGGATATTTGGTTGGGATAAACCAATAATTGATTAGCTTTTAGAATTTTATGTATTGTAAGATTCTTACATGAGCTGTTGAAGAGAGAGTGTGGGAAATAATGTTTTGAAGCTCCTTGATTGCACTTAACTATGTTAAATTTCAACTTTCTGGGTGAATATGTAGACCATTTTTTCTCCTTTTTCTTAATCAAACTCTTCATAAATAAAGACAGAAACACATGTCTCAAAAATCAGGACATTTGTGTTGTTGTGATTTAAAAATCCTCTGAAATCACAAGTGTGTAGGCAAGTCCCAGAACATGCCAATGTCTGAAATCAGAAGTCGGGGGGGAACCAAAGAAAGTAAGTTGTGTTTTTGTCTTGATCTGCACATGGTACATGTGTTGTGTTTGAGAGAAGGGGGGGATAGTTTCTGCAGAAGAATGAGCTCAGAGACAGAGCTCACCAGAAGAACATTAAGGCTTAGGGTTTTCAGAACTCTTAGGCTAATTGGGATCCTCACAAAATATGAGACAGCTGACTCAAGAAGTCCTAATTAAATTTGAAGGACATTGTCGCCCTTTGAATTATGTATGGATAGTGCTCCTGTGTCCCCCGATAGATCTTCCTTCTTTTTTACATTACAGGAGGGCCTTTCATAGTGCCTACAATATGGAAGCTGCTCTTTTTGCAGAGTCGTTTCAACTAAGAAAAGGACATTAGTTTGTTAATAATATGAGTGACAATAATAATATATTTCATTCTTTTTTAATATATTTTATTGATTATGCTATTACAGTTGTCCCATTTTCCCCCCTTCACTCCCCTCCGCCCTGCACACCCTCTTCCACCCACATTCCCCCCTATAGTTCATGTCCATGGGTCATACATATAAGTTCTTTGGCTTCTACATTTCCTATATTATTCTTATCCTCACCCTGTCTATTTTCTACCTACCATTTATGCTACTTATTCTCTGTACCTTCCCCCTCTCCCTGTCCCACTCCCCTGTTGATAACCCTCCATGTGATCTCCATTTCTGTGGTTCTGTTCCTGTTCTAGTTGTTTGCTTAGTTTGCTTTTGTTTTTGTTTTAGGTGTGCATGTTAATAATTGTGATTTTGAGGTCATTTTACTGTTCATATTTTTTATCTTCTTTTTCTTAGATAAATCCCTTTAACATTTCATATAATAAGGGCTTGGTGATGATGAACTACTTAACTTGACCTTATCTGGGAAACTCTTTATCTGCCTTTCCATTCTAAATGAAAGCTTTGCTGGATAGAGCAATCTTGGGTGTAGGTCCTTGCCTTTCATGACTTGGAATACTTCTTTCCAGCCCCTTCTTGCCTGTAAGGTCTCTTTTGAGAAATCAGCTGACAGTCTTATGGGAACTCCTTTGTAGGTAACTATGTCCTTTTCTATTGCTGCTTCTAAGATTCTCTCCTTATTTTTAATCTTGGGTAATATAATTATGATGTGCCTTGGTGTGTACCTCCGTAGGCCCAGCTTCTTGGGGACTCTCTGAGCTTCCTGGACTTCTTGGAAGTCTGTTTCCTTTGCCAGATTGGGGAAGTTCTCCTTCATTATTTGTTCAAATAAATTTTCAATTTTTTGCTCTTCCTCTTCTCCTTCTGGTACCCCTATAATTTGGACATTGGAACGTTTAAAGATGTCCTGGAGGTTCCTAAGCCTCTCCTCATTTTTTTGAATTCTTGTTTCTTCATTCTGTTCTGGTTGGATGTTTCTTTCTTCCTTCTGGTCCACACCATTGATTTGAGTTCCAGTTTCCTTCCCATCACTATTGGTTCCCTGTACATTTTCCTTTGTTTCCCTTAGCATAGCCTTCATTTTTTCATCTGGTTTGTGACCAAATTCAACCAATCTGTAAGCATCCTGATTACCAGTGTTTGGAACTGTGCATCTGATAGGTTGGCTATCTCTAAGTTGCTTAGTTGTATTTTTTCTGGAGCTTTGATCTGTTCTTTCATTTGGGCCATTTTTTTTTGTCTTGATGCACCTGTTACATAAAGGGGCGGGGCCTTAGGTGTTCACCAGGGTAGGGTAACCCTGTCGCTGCACTGTGACACTGTGTGTGTGGGGGGGGTCTGTGAGGGAGCAATGGTGCTTGCTCCACTCTCTGCCAATTTTTCGTCACTTCCCCCGCTACCCAAAATCACATTGGGTCTTTAGGTGCTGATTCCCAGGTGGGTGGGCTTGTGCATGCTTTAGGCCCCTGTGGGTCTCTCCAAGGAAGTCTCCTGTGAGGCTGGGACTTTCTCCTGCTGCCACCTCAACCCCCACGAGTGTTTTCAATCAGAGGTTTGAGGCTTTATTTCCCTGAGCTGGAGCCCTGGGCTGCACGGTCTGTTGCTGTTTCTGCCAGTTGCTGCCACGCCTGCCAGCTGCAGCTTTGCCCACCCCATTCCACAATCTGCCACCTCGAAGGGTCCGCCAGCCGCCGCCTTGACCGCCCTGGTCCTCCAGCAACCACCTTGCCTCGAGTCCTCTCCGCCTGGCTGCCCATCTCCACCCCTCCTACTGGTCTGGATGAATGTTTCTTCTTTATCTCCTTGGTTGCCGGGCTTTCATACAGTTTGATTTTCCATCAGTTCTGGTTGTTTTTTGTTTTAAAATTGTCGTTGTCCTTCTTTTGGTTGTTCGAGGAGGCATAATGTGTCTACCTACGCCTCCATCTTGGCCGGAAGACCTATATTTCATTCTTTACCATCAAGGTTGAATTGTATAAAATTCATTCCAGGAATTCTGATGTATTACTGTTTTATATAAGTGAAACAAAACCAGTCATATTATTCAAATTATTGGAATGCTTAAATTGTTAATAATGCATACAGTAAAACTCATACCTTTTCAAAAAATCTCTATTTGATAATAAAATTCCTGGTATCAAGACTTCAGTAGCTTTCAAAATCCTAACTGATGGTCATTCAATTTTAGTTTGAATGAACAAATGAATTATTAAATAATTTAGGAATTGTATATAGAAGAAATATAAGTAAATGAAATTTAATATACTTAGAGTCAAGAGTTGTGAGAGAGATAAGAATATTTCAATAGCAATAATACCTTACATTTAATTTTAAAATAATTTAACCCATTAAATATCCCTCTTTACAGTAATGCCATGTCCCTGGGTATTTGCTTGAATTTTCCCTTTTAGATACAATGTAGATAAAGGAGTGAATGACAAATGCGGTAATCTTCCCTTATTCATTATTCCATTATTTAATCTACTTAATTAGCTATGTGCATAACTAAATTGCTACTCTCTCTCTCTCTTTTCTTTTTTTTTGGTTAGAATTCACATTTTTTTAAGCCTTATGATGTTAGAATGTTGTAGTGTCACTTCAGGCCTTGTACAGAGGAATCCAGAAGTGTACCACAAGAGATGAGACTCCTTAGGGGTGGCTGCCAGGCTCGCCCCGAGCCCCTGAACTGTGTACGGTCACAGATACCCAGTGTTTGTGCTGGTCACAGAGGCTGGATAGCCCCAAGAGTGGTGGACACATCAACACATTTCTCTGAGTCTTTTAGTCTCAGCTATGTTTACTGAATAAGGTCTGGTAGTCTAACCTTCTTTTTGCACGGCGAACCATCTAGAGTGGTTGGTGGTTCAACTTTTTGAGAGATTTGGTGAGATATTCTAGTATCCTCCCAGTAAATGTTTTTGTTGTTTGCTTTTTTGTCATTGTTGATTTTTGCTAAACTAGTTTAAGTATCTGTCACTTACAACCAAATGTGTCCCAGCTGTATTTGGGACCAGGTGGGTCAACTTTTTAAAAGTAGACCCATGACTTTTCTCTCTTAAGACACATACAAGATGCTTTGAAAAAGCTACTAATGAGTCGAAACATTCTCAGACATTGACTCCTGGCAAAACCAACATGAACCGAATTTCTAAAGAGCAGACAGAGAAATCTGTGTTCCATGTGTTGTGATTTGGACAACAGTCTGTAGTTACAGGATCTTTTCCTTAGGTGAAAAGACTTGATTGACTAACAAGGGGTTCTGGAATCAACTATTAAGTCAAATACCTGTGACACTTACTAAAAAGTCATCACAAGGGGGCAGTCAGAATTCACTGAGAGGGAACTATGGCAGCTTGTCCCCCCACTTCCCCGCCCAACACACTTTTTTTTTTTTTAGCTTACCTTCAGATAAGAGCTATATGATTGCAATAACATCTTTGGTGGTCTTGGTGATAATATTCTTGTGTAAAATGAGTAACAGAGTTTATGCCTGATGGTACAGTCAGTTTACATCTTCAGTAGCCACGGGAAAATAAACTCTTGCCCAGAGAATATTGAATATTAAATTGGGGCATGATTTTTTCTTTTGTTAATCAGCCTGCCTGGACATAGGCAGTGGAGGGAAATTCAGTCAGCAGAAATCCTGCCCTGCAAAGCCTGTTTTCTTCTTACATAGCTACTTCTGTTGCCCTTAACAATGATAATCCTAATAACAGCTAAGAATTGTATATTGCAATACAAATAAGTTTTCTTTAGCATCCTGAATTCTTAGTTGTAAGAATTCAACTTATAAGCAAAGTTGTTATCCCCATGTTAAAATGAAGATGAGACCAAGAGATATTTTACAACTTGCTTAGGGTCTATCAAATTTCAGAGTGGGATACAGACCTAAATTTTCTTGCCTTTAAAGTGAGTTTGTTTCCACACTACAATACAAATGTATGTAAATAAAGCACTCAATCAAGGCAACATATGTTACGCTCTGTAACTAGTTGAATAAGGTGTTGTAGGAAAAAAAAGAAACATTCAGGCAATGATCTTTAGAAAAACAGAGTTTTTCCTAGAAATAAGTCATTATCCCTAGGAAGATAAAGGCCTTTAAAGATTTGTTGAGTCGTTTCCTTTCTGTCTCTGGAAGATCGACTCCAGTCAATTTTTTGCTGGGGCTGTCCTTTTTTATTTTCTACCAATTTCAGCTCCACAGGAGCGCTCCACCATCAGATTCCTTCACTGTGTTTTTAGCTACAATCCTGAGAAAAATCTTTCAAGTTCTCCTTAAAAACAAATTAAGCCATTAGAGTAAACACATACTCCTCATGCAACAAGATTAAAAATAGGGGGTAATTTACAGTTAATCTCATACCTAACGTGCTGTTAAAGCTACAGTCTTATTATAGACCTGGCGGGAAGGGGTTTGATGTGCAATCCTCAGGGTGCCCAGGTCTCCTCTGCCATACCTCTAGGGGAGCAGTAGGTCAAGATGGCACGTTTAGCTTTTATGAAGTTTTTCAAGCCACTAATTTCAGTATTCAAATGCATCACAAATTTTCTTGTATTTTGTACCCTAAGAAAGACTCAGAAATGTAGCTCTATGTTACATTTTATTTCTTGCTATGAAAAGGGAGCTGATGTTGAGGTTGTTATTGAACTGATATGGAGTCTTATCTTCCTGATGAGCATACTAGGAAAAGAACTGGTTTGTGCTTGTGAATATTCGTATTTCTTCTGGGGCTGGGTGCTAAATATCTCTGCAGAGAATAAATAAGTTCGTAAGTCTTTATAATAACAACAGTAATAGTAACAACACCAAAAAAAATGATGCTGGTGAAATATTCTGTTTGTGTTTATGTTTCTCATCCTAAAATGAGAAAATAAAATGCCAACTATAGTTACTGTTTCTATCTGGTCATAGTCAATGTTACTTTTTAAGGAAAAATAAATATGTTCTCATTTCTTGCTGCTTTTACTCAATCTGGAACACTATGTTCATACCATTTTGCAGCAAAGTTAAAAGATTGTAACTTTTTAAAAAATTTATCTTAAGCATGACTCCTAGACTCATATAGAAGAATTTATAATCAAGAAGTAGCCCTTCTGTTGTATGCTGATATTCAGTAACATTTCGCCATTTTCAGTATGGCATATAATTAATCAAAAAATTAACATTATGTAAACTTTCATTCTCGAACTAATATACTGTTTAAAACTACTTTACGGCATCGAGTGTAGTGATTGTGTGGCACGTTTCTAAACTTCAGTTTCGGGAATGAAACAATAACATTTTGTTTAATGTTATTTTATCTCTGTTTGCTGTATGGAAAAGAGAGTAAAATTATATCCCAAATTTATAAAAATATTATTTAAATTAGACCCATTTACTCAGCCTCATTATTAAATGAGCTTCAATAGATAAGACAATTTACATTTAATTAGAGTTTGACCTTTATAGCACTATGGTATTCTTATTTAAATTATCATCCTAAAATTATTTTTATCTTAACATTGCTCTCTGTACTTTAGTAAAATAAAGACAAAAACTAAAAACGTTTCAACATTTTCTTGATGCCTCTTTGTTGTTAGTAGGAATACTAAATGTACTGAGTTTCATCCATAATTATAGAAGCAAGGACTCTGAAACTCCAGATAGGTGAGCCTGTATCCCAGAAAATTTCTGAGACTTGCTTTGCTGAATATATCCCCAAAAGTGTGTTTTTTTTTTTAAGTCATCTACTACTTTGTCATTAAAAAATGTGGTGAAAACATTTCGCTGTGTGAGCTTAGGAACCCTGAAAATTTGTCAAGTGGTAATTATAGAGTAAAAGGTCAAAGCATCTTTCTCCCAGTTGATTTTTAAAAAGTGATAGTTTGTATGCATATAGTTCTTTACAGCTTACTGATTACTTCTGCAAACATTTTTTTATTTAATCCTGTACTACCTAATATGGTTGGCAGAGGATATTTAATTAATTTCACTCACAGGTGAAGAAACTGTTGAAGCATAGTGCATAAGTATCTTCTACAAAATTATACAAATTATAAGCTCCAGATCCAAGATATAGAAGTCATGTTTGAATTTTTAATAATAATAATAATAAATAAAAATCATTGAGGACTTACTCTGAGCCATGCACCTGTACCACACACATTATCTTAGTGACCGTCTCACGTAGAAGCACATACAATTTCAGTGTCCATCTGACGCATGAGTAAATTGAGGTTTAATGAGATAAGTTAAGTTGCCTAATGCAACATAGGTATGTGGCAAAGAATAAATGCTTAAGATGTGAAGTTCATTCATAACTGAAAGTGCTATAAAATATAGTTTTATTACACTATTTAACTTTTCTATGTTTCAGTTTCCTTATCTGTTAATATATAGTTAATAATAATATCTACCTCATAGGGTTGCAAGAATTTCAAATATAATATATGTAAAGAGCTTACAGCAGTGCATGATATGTAGTAAACACATAAGAAATATTAGCCTAAGGATACCTGCTTAATTTTTCTTATTTAAAAGGCAATAATGAGCCCTGGCTGGTGTAGCTCAGTGGGTTGAGTACCAGCCTGTGAAACAAAGCATCGCTGGTTTGATTCCCAGTCAGGGCACTTACCTGGGTTGTGAGCCAGGTTCCAGTAGGGGATGCTAGAGAGGCACCACATATCGATGTTTCTCTCCCTCTCTTTCTCCCTCCTTTCCCCTCTCTCTAAAAATAAATAAATAAAACCTTTAAAAAAATAAAAGGCAATAATGAAACCTGAACATTTATGTAAAATACCTTGGTATTAAGCCAATTGAAACTGACAAATACATTTCCCCATATATGTGGAAAGTAACAAGAGTATCTTACAAGTTAAAAATAAGACTATGCCAACTAAATTAAAAACAATGCTATGGAATACAATGAGTCATTGGTGAGAAGAATGTGAATGTCAGTGATACTCCTTGAGAATCAAGTCAGTAAGAAAGGCATTCGAATGTAAAGAGTAATATCTATATGCATAATGTGGAGTAACAGGTGATCAAAACTTGTTTTCCTTCATATGACTGTTTAAAGTTAATCAGCAAGGAATCAGATTGCATTGTATTCTGTTTGGCCATGACAAAGAATGAAAGAGTAACTTAACGAAGATGTTAATGGTAATGTTAGCTGAGCCCCAGCCTTCTCCTGGACACTGACAGTGTGGCGGTGGTGGCCCTCTCCTGACCTTCAGCGCTGGCCGCTGGATGAGGGAGCAGGCCAAGGTATTTAGTGAGACTAGGTGTACGGAGTTAAAGTTTATAATTGATCTTCATCAAGGCCTTCTTCCTAGGTCTACCCTGGAGGACTTGTATTAATGAACCAATGAAGGAAGAAGTTTAGATGTCCTTCATGTTGTGTTTTTGTTATATCCGAGATTAGTCTTCAGGAAAACTATTTTAGGCTTCTTTCACAACTATTTAACCACCAAATACATTTTTTTAACTTCCAAGAAATGTTTAGTTTATCATGTATACACAGCTTTAGATTCATGTCTCAAAGCTGGAGAATAAATTCCTTACAAGTATTGGAGACTCCACCCAGTTAAAATTAGATAAATAAAAGCAGAAACCAACTGAGTTTTTTTGCCTTCCTGAAAATGGTCAGCGTACTGCACTTCCCCATGGTCCCTGCCTCAAAAGTGGACCAAGGCCTGGCAGTATAGTAGCGGCCCATGGCCATGAGCTGGCTAGCAACACACCCAGGTGCAGGAGGCATCAAGAAAGATGGAGCCTGGGTCTGAGCATCCTTGAATCATACCACAGAAGTCCTGGACTCCTCATGCAAGAAAAAGAAACCTCTAGTTTTTAGACGGTTGTTATTCAGATAGTACAGATGGACATCGTTGCAGATACAATAATGTGTACATACTCATTGTTAGTATTGTCATAATTATTAGAAGTGCTCAAATCTGTCCAGTGTCTAGAGAGAGCCCCAATTAAACCCTTTACAGAACAGTGTCAACTTTTCTTAGTTAAAGCTTTTCACTATATGGGGATTTTTCAGCCTCCTCAGTAATGTTTAATGACTCTCTTTAGTAAGCTGAGGCACATTTTATATTATTCTAGAAACAAAATACACCTGATTATTCACCAGTAGATATTTTCATATTTTACCATGGATAAATCTATTGAAGTATTTGTTAGGTTAAAGAAAATCACCTTTTAAAACATAGTTTTAATTATGTTAGTATATTTCCTCTGAACATATATGAGCTACCATTTTTTAAAGATTTTATTTATTTATTTTTAGAGAGAGGGGAAGGGAGGAAGAAAGAGAGGGAGAGAAACATCAATGTGTGGTTGCCTCTCATGTGCGCCCCCTGTTGGGGACCTGGCCCACAACCCAGGCATGTGCCATGACTGGGAATCAAACAGACGACCCATTGGTTTTCAGGTTGGCCCTTGATCCACTGATCCACACTGACCAGGGCATGAGATACCATTTAAAGATAACAGATACCTCTGAAGATTTTTATGAGCCTGTAATTTTGGAAATGCAGTGAGAACTGCCTTGAAAGTATTGGGGAGAAATAAATCACCAAGGGAAAATGGGGTAGCAATAGAGTTATTTTACACCACAGAGACTGCATCTGTCAAAATCCTCACAAGAACATGTTCACAAACATAGGGTCAAAACAAACAAATGAACAATGACCTACAGAATGGAAACACTTCATATACATCCCAGCCTTCAAGAATGGAGTAACTACAGGACCATTGCTCTAAGTTCCCACATGAGCAGTGCTGCTCAAGGTGATGCAGCTAAGGCGTTGACCTGCAGCTAAGGCGTCAACCTTCTGTGGAGCAAGAAAAGCCGGATATCCGAGCCTGATTCAGAAAACAGGCACTCGAGATCTAATTGTGAGAATTTGCTGGATAGTGAAGTGCCTTAAAGAATTTCAGAAGGTTCCTCTGTTTGATAGACTACAGTAAAGCCTTCGACTGCATCAATCATGAAAGACTATGGGTTGCTGTGAAAGAAACAGGCATGCCTCAGCCCTCCACCTTCCTGACACATAACCTGCGTTGTGAGCACAGGAAGCTGTTGTCAGGACAGAATAGGAAGAGACAGAATGGTTTCCTATTAGTAAAGGTGTCAAGGGTGCATTTTATCTCCCTGTTTAATCTGTATGCAGAACATATCATGAGAAAAACTGGGCTAGACTCCGAGAGGAAGTAGGAGTGAGTGAAAATTGGTAGAAGAAATATTAATAACTCGAGATATGTAGATGACACCACCTTACTGGCAGAAAGCAGCAGTGATCTGAAATGACGTCTGATGAGAGTGAGAGAAGAAAGTGCCAAAGCAGGGCTGCATCTGAACATCAAGAAGGCAAAACTCCTGACTATAGAAGAAACACACAACTTTAATGCAGATAACAAAGACACTGAAATTGTTAAAGATTTTTACCTACTTTGGTTCGGTTATCAGTTCACATGTAGACTCAGCTAAGAAATCAAGTGAAGACTGGGACTCGGAAGGGCAGCAGTGCAAGAATTAGGAAAATCCCCAAGAGCGAAGATGTGTCATTAGAGACCAAGCCTAACATCATCCACAGCCTTGTGTTCCCAGTTACTGTGTACAGATGCAGAAGCTGGGTAGTAAAGAAGGCTGATAGGGAAAAAATGACTTGAAATGCAGTGTTGGAGGAGAGCTCTACGAATACCCTAAACCAGAATACCAGAATGATGAACAAGCGGGTCCTTGAGCAAATTAAGCCTGAAACATCACCTGAGGCCAGAATGTCAAAGCGGCAGCTGCCCAACTTCATGAACACCATGAGAAGGCAGGGTTCTCTGGAAAAGACATCATGGTGGGAAGGATAGGAAGCAGCAGGAAAAGAGGAAGGCTAAATATGAGATGGATTGTAAACATAAAAGAAGCTGTAGATGTGAGTCCAGGAGCTGAGCAGGACTGGTGAGGATGGGACACTGTGAACCTCACGCACTCATAGGGTCAGCAGGAGTGGGAGCTGATTCAGTGTCACAGGACATACAAGTTTAAAATCCTACCTTTTAAATCATATTTCAAAGTACATTAATGTATTTTCTCTGAAAGCATATGAGTTACCATTGAGTGTCATAACTAATGTCCTAGAATTAGCAAAGTATAGGAATTTAGTTCTTAGAGACATTTAATCCCCTTGTGAGATACAGAAGCGCGGGTTCCATAGGTTAATGCAGGTCGGATGGTGAGAATTATCTACAGTGGACAGTGATGACACTTGAAGACCTTCGAGGCTTTTTTGAAGCTTTTCCTCTTTTGGGGGGCCAGAGGAAATTTTAGTTTATGGATTTTGTAATCATGAGTTGTTGCTATTCTAAAATGTTGCTTATAATGTTATTTCCATAACAAAGAGCATGGAAAAAAAGTATTAAAAATTTCTATTTATGTTTAGGTTTTATCTAAAAAATAATTGAATGCTTAACATTTACTCTGTACTGTGGCAGTCACCTGCCCTTTGTTCCTAGTTTGGGGCATGGTGGCTTGTCACTCATCATCTGTTGTAGCCTTATTTTTTGAAATATCTTTCTTGACTACAAAGGCTGGAAAGGAAAAAAAAAAAAAACCACTTTCTAGACTCCTTTTCATTTTGACTTTTAGATTTGTTTGAGGTTTTTCCTGGTTGGATCACTTGCATGAGATTGAGAAGGCAGAATGAGATGGGGTCATCCTTCTGCCTCTAAATGGAGATGGGGGGTGTTTTTGTGGGAACATCATTAGGTTTGTGCTTATCAAGAGGAGGATGGTTGTGGTAGGCCTGCTCTGTTTTGAAGTCACAAACTGTCAAAGTTCTCAGTGATGGAACGCTTAGTTTTCACCTTTTTACTGTAGTAGCTACCCTGGTGAGCAAGTTCAGAAATAAAAAGGAACTAGTTAGCAATATGTGCAATGCCTGGATGAATCTCAAAAGCATTATGCTATGTGCAAGAAGACATAACAGGAAACATAGTATATGATTCCGTTTATAAGGCATTCATAAAACAGACAAATATCCTATAGACAGATGCCCTATTAGTGGATGCCTGGGGGTCGGGGGGTGGGCCTGATGACAACGGGGCAGGAGGATACTTTTTGGGGTGAGAAAACTAGATTTTTTTTTTTAAATCATGGTGCTTACACACCTGTAGGCATTTATCAAAATTTGTTAAACTTTATACCTAAGAAGGGTAGATCTTACTGAATGTAAATTTTACCTCTATAAATTAGACTTTTAAAGAAATGTTTGGGGAACACTGGTCTTGATCAATCTTCCTCTCAACTGCCCATGTTTAACCGCCATGGTTCCGTTCACACCAAGGGAAACGGTTCTGTTTCTGGCCTAAAGCAACACACACACGTGATGTCACAGTTTCTGTGGGTCTGGCGTCCAGCACTGGTCGTTTGGGTCCTTTGCTCAGGATCCGCATGGCTGCAGTCCACATGTGGGCTGGGCTGGGTCTTCATCCAAAAGCTACGTGAGGAGGAATCTGCTTCCATGTTCACTCAGGTTACTGGCAGAATTTATTTCCTTGCACCTTCAGGTCTGAGGGCCCAGGCTACTTGTTGGTTAGAGGCTGGGGACTACCCTCAGCTCTTTAGGGGCAGTCTTGGTTCCATGAGGTGGCCCCCAGTTCCTAGCCACGTGGGCTTTCCCAGTGCAGCTGCTTATCTGCTCAAGCCAGCCAGGAGAGCCTTTCCAGTGAGTCTGTTAGCAAGATAGAGTCTTACATGATTAAGTGCAATCACAGGTACAGCATCTCTTCAGTTTGACATATTCTGTTCATTAGAAGCAAGTCACAGTTCTTGCTCTCACTTGAGAGGAGAGGGTTACACAAAGTTGTTAATGCCAGGAGACAGATGTGTGTGTGTGGCGGGGTGGGGGGGGCAACCTAATGCCAGTGCATCAGAGTCAGGGGGAAGATAAGGAGAGGGAGCACTTCAGGGCACGGTGGAAGCAGGTGGGAAAATCGGGGAAGTTTGTGGGAGGAGCGGAAGCTGGGTCAGAAGCAGGGAAGTGCTGAACATGTGAGGATGAGGGTTTGGACAGGGGTGGATAGAATGAAGGTTCAAGTTTGACACTGTAGCATTAACACTTCACTGGAGAGATGTTCATTCTCTCCAGAGACCAGCTCAACTCAGATTTTTTAAAAATGATATTTTAAGAATCAAAATACATCTATATGAATAAAGTAGAGAGTAGAGAAATTTCACATTTCTTCCTCTCCCTTACACCTCATATATCTACTGGTTATGTTTCCAGGTGGCTCATCCCAAATATCTACTTATTTGCCTGTATATACATATATTTTTGCATAAATGGGATCTGGCTCTATATATGGTTTTTGCAGCTGATTGAGTTGTTTTCCTCATGTGCCTTTTGCCTTTTCCATTTTATATTACTTTTATCATTTCTTTTTCTACTAATTATCCTGTTGATTCTCGTTTGAATAGAGGACTGCCTCAGGATGGGCTCAAGCATGGAATTCAGTGGGGGAGTGGCGTTTTGGCTGCAGTATGGCTCTAATGTGGTCTGTTCTCACGGGCACAATCTGAAGCATCATTGGACTCCAGGCAAAGATGCTGATCATCCTGGCAGAGGGTCAGGCTGGTGGGTGCCCCTCATAGCTGTTTGATTGACTGTTTGGAAATTACTTATTACTGTACTGTTGACAAAGGTCAGTTCTTCAAATGCTCATAGCTGTTTCCTTTCTTTACCCTCTGGCTTCATCTTCAGTTTCTCTCGTTTAATTGTCAGAAAACAGATCCTTGGTTGAGACACTGAGGATTCTCTCACATGATGCCAGAGAAATCTGCCTTCGGCCTGGGCTCTGGAAACACATTGGCTTTGTTTATCCTCAGTGGAATTTCACTGGTTTTGCCTTGGAGTTGTAGACACTCCATTTTTCTTATTGTGGATGCATTAATTATTTTGTTTAATTCCAGCAAATTTCAGTGAAGGGGTCAAGTAAATGTACTTTTCTTAGGCACCTTTTTCCTTTTAACTATAAGCCACAACTAAAACTGCAACAGTTATATCATAATTAGGACTGGCAGAATCTCCAAAGTACAAGCTGCATGTATATTCATTTACAGTGTATGCCTAAATGTGTTTGTCTTATTATGGGTTAAAGGTTGGAATGCATCTGTTAGGGCTGATATAAATGGACTCTCTAGGACCAACATGTTCAGTTCTAAACCTGAGTGACCTCCACTGATGTTTGTTGTCATCTGGGAACCAGAACTTGAGCTGCATCCCTGATGCTCAGGGCTTAGGTCCAGGATCCCTCCGTGTGACGGGAGTGCCTTCAACACTTGAGCACGTGAGAACCGAGAGGCACTCAGTCATATTTTCATCAGGCTCATGTTAAGGTTAACCATCTGCTCCTCTCTGTCATCTGTTTCTTGACCTAAGTGACAAATGGTATGTGTCACTTCAGTTCCCATTAGGTAGGCATCTGTATTCTGAGAAGTTTCCTTAATTAATCTTCATGTAGTGAATGTCGGCCAAGGCCATGCATGGAATTGCTCTGAAGTGTGAGCTGTCTTCACACCTTTGTAGGTGGTCCTTTAAGGTCAAGCCTGAACAAGATTGATAGGATGAGCACCACTGAGGATTCTTAGATAATTAATTTCAAAGGAGTTTGACTACATCTAGTCTTCTATTCATTGTGATTGAAACAGCATATTCAAATATTTGGTTCAAGTCATGTTTTTCTTCTTTGATATCTTCCTCATGAAAAATGCAAAAATTGTAGGATCGTGAGCTAAAGTGCTTTGAGATAAAGATTCTAGTAGATATACGAAGATCTTTTATAAGGATTCCTCAAGAATCTCTCAGATAAGAGGTGATTCTTTTAATTTCTCCCTCCAGGATAGTATTTCCTTGCTTCTTCTTTGTATTTCAGTTACTAATGGATTGTGATCGAAGATATTTGGTTCTTACCAAATATATTTTATATCTTTATTCCAAATTATAATTATTTGGCAAATATACAAGATATCTAGATAAATAATTTAAACCAACTCTTTTAAAAAACTTTTTCAGATGCAAAAGACTAAAAAGTCATATGTTTATTTATATACTAAATACTCCTGTGCAGTTATCTGTCTGCTCCCTGAGGGTGAGTATAATGTGGGTTTTTTTTTTTTTCCATTCTAAACCCTTGAGACAACTAAAGCAGTACTTTGAGCATAGCATCTGCTGAGCAAACATTAGAGTAAGAGCTAAGGTGTAATTTCAAGGTAAAATTAATGTTGGCAGAGCATATAACTCTATAGTGACAGGGCTGATTGGCCTGTGTAGCCTGCGAGTGGTTCTGTGTTACAATCTGACTCTACAAAACCCACTTAGAAGCAAGATTCCCACGAAGGTTTCAATACGTAGCATGGGCCAGGTGCCACTCAGGTCTTCTGAGCATAACAACACTTTTTCTGCTGGGAAGACCCAACAAATAGACCAAACCCTATGGTTAGTTGCTATCTCCTGAGTCAAAGGTAGCAAAACTGTAGCTAGATGTACCTCTTGTTTGAACCATGTTAAGATTTAAAAAATTAGTTGTAATATATATATATATATATATATATATATATATATAAAATTTGGTGGATGAAACTACATTCTTCTTGAAAAGCATGGACTAGAGCAGAGCAGCTCTTACCCTGTTGAATGTAGCCTGCGGATTGTAACTCTAGCCCCAGCCAGCCTGTTGCACTGATCTTTGCCACCTGCCTGATTCGGCAGGAATTAGCTCTCGTGGCCTCTGAATGCTTCATCCTAGCAATTCCCTGGGTCAGGTTTCCTCTATTGCCATGTTTTGGGTAACAGTGAAGCATCTGAGCATCAGGAAAGTCGGTTACTAAGTTGCCATGATCAGATATCCAGCCTTTCCTCCAATTTAAGTAGTGAGCTTGGTTTTCCAGCACAGGGTAGGGTCCAGAAGTCGGAACTGGTTTGCATCTGCAGATATTAGAGCAAGGAAAAACAGAAAAAAGCATCCCAGGAAAAGAGGACTCAATACCTCCAATTAGAGAGAGACAAATCGAGTTAATGACCTTTTTGTTTTGACGGATATGAAGCGGTTGCATTCACATCTAGGCAGAAAAGCCAGACAAAATCTTGTCCTCAGATTTCCACCCCCAGGATCCAATGTAACAGTCCCTGTCCCTGTAAGCCTGTGACCAGTAGTTGTCTTATGATTGTGTGTGGAAGGAGGAAGAGAAGGTGGGTGATCCTGTAGGTGGATAGAAGAATTAAAAGATATGGAAGAAGACCAGAACTGGGTCAGGGACAATGACTGGTCTGACCAGGAGGCATCTTGTTTGCAGGAACTACAGTAAAGCAAGTATTCTCTGGATACCCCCTTCACATATTCCATGTAAGTCTGGCGTCATGGATTGGGGAAGCCGACATGCAGATGTAGGGTCTGAAATTGAGTTTAAACAGTGTCCATCAAAAAAGGGAAATCAACTGGAAGCTACCATCAGATAGATACTGAAGGTTTGATAGCTGTATTAGTTATCCATTACTGCAGTAATGCTGTATAACACAACTACAAACCTCAGTGACATAGAACAGGAAGCATTTGTCACTCACAGCTCAGTCCTGCTGATTTGGGCTATACTCCTTCAAGTGTCTGGGGTCAGCCAGATGTCAGCTGGTACAAAAGGATACTCAGGTTCTGCTCACTATGTTTCATCCTCCTCTAGGCGTGTCCTTGCATATTCTCATAGCGGCAGTTGAGGCACAAGAGAGAGGACACACCCAACTGTACAAGTGCTTTTTATGCTTTCCCTCGTGTCATTTTTGCCATTACCAGTTACATAGTCAAGCCCAGAGACAGAGCGAGAGGGCCCTGCAAAATTAACTCATATTGAACTCTTGTGGAGTTAAGCCAGTACAACTTTTAGGGTGTTTTCACTGCAGCATACCCAAGCCTACCTTGACTAATAAAAACGTGGAATATTTTTTCAGCATTATTTTTGTGCCATAGATGACACATACTTACAGCCATATGTTTTTCCGAGGTTTTATAATGGAAATTCTATACTTACATTTTAGGGAGCTTATATTCTACATAAGGGGTCATAATACTTCTTTTTTCCTTACATGTTCATGTAGTTTTATCCTTATATGCATGTATAAGAATATATTTTGTGAATTTTAATATGCAGGTTGTTACAGTAAATGAAATAGATAACATTGCATCCTCTTACATTGTCATTGCATACACAATCACATAGGAAACTCATCAGTAAAGATTCTGTATCTCAATATAATTTCTGCAGGTGAGTTTAAAGTAAAATGAATATGACTAGTGCATGCATAAAAATTCTGCGAGGTATGTGTAATCACTCTGTTGAAGATAGCTATTGACTGAATTTGACATTATCATTAGGCTGTTAATTAAGTTCCATTTGGATTCACTTATACTTCACACCCTTTTATCGTGGGCACTCAGCTACCAGTTCCCGCTGTCTGTCCAGAGGACTGGTTGAAATGCAGCCACTGTCTGCGATATCCAGTGATGATATCCTCTACATGGGAGGTTTCTAGCTGCTGGTGTAGTGTGGGGGGCTCCTCTCAGAAGATTTCCTCATGGAGGTATAGATCTTATTAAAGCAGGAATGGACACTCAGAGAGCCTGTTGTGCCTTCAAATGAAGAGGAGGAATTGCCACCTGTGGCCCATGCTTATCTTAAAAGCCCCCTTGCAGAAGTTTGACGATTCAGTTGGATACCACAGAAGATTATTTTATGTAGAATGGTCTCAGGTAATCATAGAATATTTAACCAAAATTAACACCCTTTTAATAAGGCAACTGCCATTTGATTACATATGATAGCAATGAAACAAAGATAATCTTTTGAAAGTAACCCTGAATTTACACAGATTCTATCTTCACTAACTTCTTAATTATTTTCTCAGTAGAATATGTTTACATTTACTCCCAATCCTCTAATTTCAAGTCTGTCAATAGTTTTAAAATGGCCTTTTTCTCTCTTTAGCTTGGTTTTCAGTAGGACTCTCATTTCAGGATGTCCCCTTTCTTTCAGCACTGTTGTACATTCCTGAGAACTGAGAATAATCTTCTAAACTGGTACCTCTGTTGACGTTTGGTAGACAGGTAACAGGAAAAGGGTGCCAGTCCAAGAGGCGACACAAAATGCGACTTTGCAGTGCAGACTAGAAGCTCACAGATGTGTGTCGCTGGTGGCAGATTTTCACTATAGGCTATTTGCCAATCACACTTAATAAAACCAAACAGGGGTTTGACCCTTAAGTATTTCATCCCATAGTAAACTTTAAGTTCCTTAAGGTCAGGGGCCATAACCTTTAATAATTAAGTCTTTAAATCAAAAAATAATTATCCATATATGTGAATATATTATACACACAAACATTTTAAAACCCAGTATATGAGAGGCCCCCCACAAACTGCAATTTATTTATAAAAAGTTGTATATTTATTCTTACATGTTTAAACTTCAGTCATCTTTAAAGTTCTCTCCATTTAATGCAGTATACCCATTGAGACTTTTTTTCCACTACTCAAAATGATTCTGAACCCATCAATTTTGATGACTTTTAGTGATTCTGCCATTTTTTGTTTCACCTCTTCTACATTGGCAAAACGTTTCCCTTTGAGGACTTTTTTCATCTGGGAAAAAAAAAAAAGTTGCTCAGAATGAGATCAGATGAATAAGAAGGGTGGGGCACAGGGTCCTGCTGTTTTGTGTCAAAAACTGCTTAACACTCAGCACAGTGTGGGCAGGTATGCTCATAAATCACCCATCATGAAATGGGCAAATGCATTGAGTCTTTTAAAAAAATTTTACTAAAGACAAATGCAGCCTCTCACAACACCACCAGCTGGTACACTGAAGCAGATGGGCTCCTAGAACACTCACCCAGTGGGGGGAAGCCTGTACTACAAGGGTCCTGCCTTCAGAAGATAATTCCATTTTGGGGAGGGATCCCCCCTCATATAGATGTGGACAAAACCTTTCAGATCAGTGAAATGATGTTTCTACGAAGCACCCAGCTTCCTCTGCTTTAAAAGGATGAGGCTGGACCAAAGAGGAAAACCCGCTCTTCAGGAATTTGATTAAGTTTATAGCCTGTTCCACTGCATTCGTTTCATGCTCATCCTTAGAATTTCTAACTTCACAAGAAATAATTAAAGTTTTGCTTAAAAAATATTTTTGTTTTGGAAAGAAGCTCATGAACTATACATAGGGCCTTGTGGGAAGATGTTGAAGAAACAGCACTTAAAAGGAAGGAGAAGTGGTCCAAAGTACTTTTTGGAGGTTCCTCCTTATGCTTTCATTTTTAAAATAGTTTTTACATCTTGGTCCTTTTCTGCTCCTCTCACTGTGTCTTTGAGGAATGTGATTATCCTTCCCTTTGTTTTCACTTGCATTGATGAAAATTTACAACATTTTTACCCAATCCTCTCTTCATCAGTTTACTTTTTCGCTCAACTGCTTGTGCCTCTATGACAATTTAAACTTCTAACAATACCCATAACAAATTCATTTTTCCTTTGTCTCCAACCTTCTCTTCTTGTCATCCTCACGCTGAGTTCTCAAGTGATTCAGTCATCCTGCCACTTCCCAAGGAAAAGCTCTAGGGACAAGCCACGCTCCTTCCTTCACTGCATACAGTTGATTAATTACCAAGCCCTAATTCTCCTCTTACCTCTTTAACATCTGCTCCCCTCCTTTTCTACAGCCGCTCAGTTTATGCTTTTATTTCTCCCTACTCTCCACTTTGTCTCCCAGTGGGCTCTTGGCCTTGACTCTGACTTGTTCCAGCCTGTCCACACAATGGCAGACCACTGTTTCAGAAATGTAAGCCTGACCATATTGCCCCAATGCTTAATATTAAGATTGAGTGTAACAGACCTGTTCCATGGATATTCACTTGATAAATGTTGACATAATTTGTGGCAATTTTTAAAAGATTGCCCTTTTAAAAAGAATAATTATATACTTCTAAATAATGTATAAGTCAAGAAATCTCAAGAGAAATTAAAAATATTTTAACTAAATGAAAATGAAAACAATGTATCAGATTTGTGGAATATAGCAAAAGCAGTGACCAGAGGAAAATGTATGGCATTGAATGCATACATTAAAAAAGAAGAATTACCCAAAACCAATAATCTGAGTTTCCATCTAAGGAATCTATAAACAGAGAGGAAATTAATTCCAAAGTAAGCAGAGGAAAATAATAATAATTAGAGCAAATATCAGTGAAATTGAAAACTGGAAATCAGTGAAACCAAAACCTGTTTTTTTGAAAAGGTCAATAAAATTAATAGACTTTAACCAGGATAACCAAGAAAATAAGAAATAGGGCGTAAAATACTAATATCAGAAATGAAAGAGGGGACATGACTATAAATCCCATGGAAATTTAAAAAATAAATAAATAAAGACTACTATAAAAAACTCTATGCCCACAAATTTGACAACCTAGAGGAAATGGACCAATTTCTTGAAAGACACACACTGCCAAAACTCAATCAAGAAGAAAAGATAATCTGAGTAGGCATGTATCTATAAAAGAATGGAATCAATAATTAATAACATTCAAAACAGAATGCCCCTGGCCCATGTAGGTTCAATTCTACCAAACATTTAAGAAAGAAATTTTACCAGTCTCTTTCAGAGGATAGAAACGGGGGAATATCTTCTCACTCATTCTGTGAGGCCAGCATTACCCAATACCATCACAAGATAAAGACATTGCAAGAAAAGAAAACTACAGACCAATATCTCTCATGAACACAGATGCAAAAATTCTCAAAAAAAATATTACCAAATTGAATTTTAGAAAGTATGTAACAAAGTAAACACCATGACCCAATGTGATTCATCTCAGGCATGCAAGGCTCGTCCAACATTCAATAATGAATTAATGAATCCCTCACATCAACAGACTACAAAAGAAAAATCCACGATCATATCAATAGATGCAGAAAGAGCATTTGACAAATCTAACACCCAATTATGATAAGAACTAAGTGTAAACTAGGAATAGGAGGGCACTTTCTCAGAGTGGCAGAGACGATCTACAAAAACCTACAGCTCACATAATAATGGTGAGAAACAACACTTCCTCACTAAGATCTGGAACAAGAGAACGATGTCCCCTCTCACCACTTCTTTGGAACATCTTGCTGGAAGTCCTTGCATGTTAGACAAGCTTTGTTGGGATGCTGGTCATTTTTCATGGATGATGCCTTTCTATCCTTGGCAAGCTTAGATTCTAATTATCCCTACTAAGATAGGCCTTCCCTGACAGCCCGCCTGAGTAACCCCTGCCCTCCACCCAAAATTACTCCTCCACACCTTAACGTACAGAGGCTGAGAGCACAGACTGGACTGCAATTGCCCAGGCTGAAATCCAAAACCACTACTTTAAGGTTATATTACATCAAGAGATTCCTTATCCCTCTATCTCTGCGTCTCCTCATCTGAAAGGTGGAGATGATATTGTCGGGGCTAACTTACCTGATACAGTTGTGATGCGGGCTTCTGAATGGGTTGATAGTGCATACATGTCATGCACTTGGGACATATAATGTCAAATATAAAACATTAGTATTATAAAGTAGAAAAGAGTGTTTAATGCATTTCAATTGCTTATTTTTTACTTCTTCTTCTATAGTAACACTGTCAGGGCAAGAACCATATCTGCCTTTTTTAACCACTATGTCCTTAGCCATCTTGGCAGATAAGAGAATCTCAGCAGATATTTTCTCAAAGAACTGTAAATTCAGGTTAGATTCTTGCACATTAAATTCTCTTCCTGCTGCGACAGGAAGGTTTTTATTGGGGGTGGGGAGGCAATGGAATGACAATTGCTAATGGTTAGAAGTAGGTGAGACTTAGCCACTTCCAAACTCTGCCTAACAGCTAAGAGTGAAAGCAGCTCTCAGAGCAAAGCCTGCTGTGATGGGAGGCATGTCTAAGGCAAACACTGAGGGATCCTCAAGCAGGGGCAAAGCAGTTCATCCAATTGTGAGATCAGAGAGATTCCTCTCAGGCACAGCTGATTTTCAGCTCTTTCGCACAACCATATAGGCTGTTAAAGGCTAGTCCTTCCTGCTGGTTGGTATACACTTCCTGTCTGGGTACCCAGAGTGCCTGTGACCACTCTCATGATCTGCAAGAGGTCAACTTTAATGCCCCCAAAAGATTAAAAGCTGGCACTTGAATGCCATTAATTCCAACAATGGCAGCTTGTTTCTAAAAGAATGCCATTAATTTCAACAATGGCAGCTTATTTCTAACATCTGTTATGTTAATAAGCCAATAATTTCACCCGTGAAAACTTATTATGATGCAAATTATTAAAATATCTGCTGTTGCTCAGATACAAAGATAGTTGAAACTCTGGCAGTAGCCCCCCTCTGGAGGAAGGGGCTTCTGATTTGGGAGGGGGTTGACCAGTCCTGGAGCAGGAAATCCTGGAGCGGGAAAGCCGATTGATCCAGTGTGCTCAGCTCAGCGTGGCTTAGACTAGGGCTGCAAGTACCGCCCGCTGCCTGTCTTTGCAGGGCCTGTGAGCTAAGGATTATCAACAGGGGAGTGGGAGGAGGAGAGAGGGGGGAAAGGTACAGAGAATAAGTAGCATAAATGGTAGGTAGAAAATAGACAGGGGGAGGGTGGGAATAGTGTAGGAAATGTAGAAGCCAGGGAACTTATATGTGTGACCCATGGACATGAATTATAGGGGGGTAGTGTGGGAAGGAGGGGGTGGGCAGGATAGAGTGAAGGGGGGAAATGGGACAACTGTAATAGCATAATCAATAAATATATTTTTAAAAATTATTTTCACATTTTTAAGTAATTGGAAAATACTCGTATTCACAAGAAGAATAATATCCTGACATGAAATTTATGCAAAATTCAAATTTTAGCACTTATAAAGTTCTGTTGGAACGCAGCATGCTCCTTTGTTCGTGCACCGTGCATCCTGGCCGTGGCCTTGCCAGGACAGGGAGGAGTCCTTGGGACAG
This sequence comes from Desmodus rotundus, assembly GCF_022682495.2. Classification (NCBI taxonomy): domain Eukaryota; kingdom Metazoa; phylum Chordata; class Mammalia; order Chiroptera; family Phyllostomidae; genus Desmodus; species Desmodus rotundus. The sequence continues at coordinate 185,555,324 of NC_071387.1, read as the reverse complement.
GGACCTACAACCCACTGATCTGAAAATAGTTTCTACTTGTCCCCTCACCGAAGGAGTTGTGTTGATCCTGGCTAAAATGTGGACAATGTCACACTGTCCATGCTCAGCATTTTAAAGTAAATTATAGATATCCATAAAAAGTATAAAAATATTTATAATGAATATGGTAAATGCTTAAATAATTCAGCCGTTACAGGTGATGTGAACTGTCCCATAGATTGCTTAGTGACTCGGGACAAAACTTATTGTGCATTAAATATTTTAAACAATATAGGACTAAATGTAAAATATAACAACAGTATTAATATTTAATATATGTATATGTAACGTTATGTATGTTTATAATGAGAAATAGATGGAATAGATTAAGGCATTATAAATAATAATATTTACTTTTCTATATTGCCTAAGTAAACTTATATTCATTCTATAAAAAGCTTGCTTCAGTTTTAAAATATGTAATAATATAGAATATTAGACTTATGCCAAATCTAAGTAAAAGGAAGTTTACATAGCATTCTTCATGAGTGAATTAAACATGAGTGTGCTATTGTTATGGAATAAAAATATTCCATTATTCTCAAGAGATAAGAGAGCATTGTTATAATACACAAATAAGAAAACATCACTTAATTGCTTGTTATTTATCCATTCCATTATACAAGAAAAAAGAGAAACGGTGGGTGCTTTGTCCTAGTACTAAATGATTCTATAGGGGATAATTCTCTTGAACTTCAGTGGAATGAGAAGTCCTATTCCAACATCCAGGACACAGAGTTGTCAAGACAAAAAGTCTTTTCCCCTCACAGTTTGCCACTGAACAATAGCTTCAATAGATTATGATGGGTATTAATTTCCTCTGAGGCCACTTGCTAGACACTTGTCTTGAACAATAAGCAATGTGACAGGATATGACAGAATTGGCATTTTTAATAACACAGTAGATAAACCAATTTCCTTCTTTGTGTGATCCTTTTCTTCAGGCTGCCTCTTACTGATCTGACCTTTTGATGATTATAACTTGCCTGTAGTCCTGCAGTTTCACAACCCAATAATATTTATTGAAAGCCATACCTCTTTAGGTAAACATCATTCGGAATGACCTGGAGTGTGCAATATTTTTGGAGGCTACTCTACCATGTAAAGTTAAGGTGACAAAGTTGAGGTTCTAAGTCCTGTTGTATATTTAGTTTCCATTGGTCTGAAATTCTCCTAAAACTCTTGCTGATTTTCCTGTTCAGCCAGCACTGATTGAGTGTTTACTGCTTGAACAGCAGTATTTGAGATATTGCTGAGCAGAGGGAGAGGGATCCGGAGAGAGATATATAGGATTAGAAAGTGTAAGCCTTATATGAATATTCCATATTCTCTGTTTAGATAAACAGTCAATCCTCATTATTTGCAGATTCCATATTTGGGAATTTGCCTACTTGTAAACTTTTGTTGGGAACCCCAAGATCGATGCTTATGTTTCCTTGGCAGTCATTCACAGGACTTGCACAGTGGTGGTAAATTTCAGTCACCTGACCTGCACGTTTGCAGCTGAGGTTTGCAAATGAGGTGACACCTTACCTTCTGGGTCCTGCTCTCACGGTATAAAGGAAGTTTCTTTTTTTTTTTTTTGTAGTCTACTTTGTGACCTGTTTTTTACTTTTGTGTTCTCTTTTTGGTGATTTTGCTGTGTAAAAAACAGTGCTAACGTGCTGTGTAGTGTGCCCAAGTGAAGGAAGGCTGTGATGAGCCGTAAAAAGAATACATGTGTGTTAGGTAAGCTTCGGTCAGGCTTCGGTTAGAGTGCTATTGGCTGGGAGTTCAATGTTAATGAGTCAGAAATGCGTGTTAAATAAGTATCTTTAAAGAGAAACACACATAAAACAAGGTTACATATTGATAGGTGAGAATATTATGACCAGAGCCTCTCCGAAGCCTAACCCTTCACTTTCCCTAGGAGCAGGTTCATTTTTCACCAATTTGGGGCTCACGTTGACTTTGTAGGACATAACTGCAGTGAGTAATGAGAATCTACTGCATCGTGTTTAGGCTGGTACTGTAAGGAAAATTCTCAAAATGATAACAGTTATTCATTCATTCATTCCTTCATTCCTTCAACAAATGTGTATTGAACGTTTCTGTGTGCTGGATGTTCAGAAGTGATCAAAAGACAGGAACATTCCCGCCCTCACTGAACTCCCATTACGGTGAAGATGTGGGGATTTCTAGGGGCCTGTGCCGAGCCCTCCATGTGCGGCACAGTCCTCCCGAGAATGCCACAGTGCGGGTGTTTTTAGCCCCATCCTAAGTGAAGTACATGCTAATCAAATAACTTCAGTACCTGACAAGATAAAACACAGTTACCTTGCAAAACTGGGTTTCAAACCCAAGTTTACTTAATCTACATTCTGTGCTCCTAAATACTATGCAGTTGTAACCATTTATTTTTAAGTTATTTAAAACCACATGCTGAGAATATAGTCATAGAAAATCCACATGACTCCTGAATGTTTACGTTTCATGTACTAAGTGCTACAGGATAGCAGTGTTTCAGATTCAGTCATTTAGGTGAATTTTGCATAATGATACAAATTTTGTTTTGCCTTCAGCAGATTCTTTATCATCTTGTTCCTCTTTGGAAAAGAAAATGAACTTTTGGAAATGTTCTTGGTTTCTGGATTCTGTGAATTCACATGGGGTTAAACTTTGAAATGGGATAGAAATTTTTATTAAAGTTTTGAGGGTAATAAGAGATTTTATCAAACATCACAAGTAAACTTTCAAAAAGTCTTTAAACATCTGTCTTGTTATCTAAATCTTATCTAAAGGCCTTTATCATCTCATCTTCATTGTCTTTCTCCCACGTGCTGCCTGCCGACTTCCTCAGGACCCTCCTCATTTCTCTGGTCCTCTTGCCACCCGTCTTTGGGTGTTTGGTCTGTTGGCTACACTGTAAGACAAGGTCTGACAATGAGATTTCAGCAAAGTCAGATATGTGTGGCGCGGCCACTGTGCTTCTGGCTAGTTGCATTTTAATCCACCATCCCTTACCACTCTTTCTCCAGTTTGAGTTATATATATTTTAAGATATTTAAGAATATCTTTAAGAATCATATTCTATTATGTTTAAAATAGTTAATTTTTGTGCAAATTTCAGGGAAAAAAGGAAAGTAAAAGAGAAAATTAACATCTCTGGTAATTACGTGCTCAGCAGTAGCCAAAATTAAAATAAAAAAAATACTGTAGCTATATTTTGAAATGATTGAATATTCATCTTCTAAAACAGGTGTTTTGATTGCATTGTCATTCATAAGAATATATTTATAATGTTTTTGAGATATTAAAGTTATTTAAACCAAAGTTTTGACCATATTCTTTTTGATTATTAGCTAAATAAGCTTTAGATTATAGAGAACCACTTAAATGAAAATGTTAACATATAGTGTGGAAAATGGCACTGGGCACCTTTGAAAATATAGTTGCATAATTGGGAACCAAAATATTTCTTACTTTCACTTATTATATATTTAAATTTTCCTTTAAGAACAGTTAAGATTTGTATCTGAACATGGTATCTTTAAGATGAAAATCATTTTTAAAACATTGTTCCTTCTGTTGAGTACTTGGCTGTTGGGGGAAAATATAATTTTCAAAACTCACACTAAATACCACATTCTGTGATCTTAGCAAGACATATTTCTTTTAAGGTATTTATTTACATTTCTTTGTCCTTATCTTTTAGAGACTCAACTTGTCTAATGGATTTTTTAAAAATATCAAAAACAATTCAGCTATTATCTTGGTCCAAAATTGTTCCAAACAATTTTGTTAACAAAAGTTTTACTTTTCCTTTTCAACATGTTTTTCGATTAGTAGTAAGCTGTGATTCATCTGCCTGGAGTCGTTGATTTTATCCGAACCCATATACAGCAGTGTTTTCCATCAAATACATGATCTAGCCGATTGCTCTGTGAAAGGGATGTGCTGCTGGAAACACGGATCTGGTTCGTGAGAGCCCCCACTTGCCCGAGGGAGAAGCGCTGTGGAGTCAGTTGCTCTTTTAATTTTATTTCACTTCTCAGTGTTCCTGTAAAAACAAAGATGCATTTGAGGAACATACATACCGTGTTCACTAACTATGTTTTTTTTTTATTAACTTGTAACATTGTTTGACAGATGTTTTTTGTTGTTATTTTCCTGTTTAGTTGTACATTTAAGCTGCTGTATTGCTGCGTAAATATTTGTCAGTGGTTCCACAAGCCAGTGGCTGGTACATTGGATGCCATTCCCTTCCAGCTCACGCTTGGCATGGATTTTATTTCCCTACCAAAGTGCAGATTTTTTCACTTTGTCACTTTCAATTAAGTCACTTTACAATTGTGACAATTTTTAAATTGCCAGTCTTGGAATGATAAACTTTTAAAACTTATACTCAGGTTATTTTGTTTAAAAAAAACAAGATAGATTTCTGATGTTTGACTAGTGCTGAATGTTCCCAGTTTTGTGAAAGGAGGAAGAAGACTGGCGATTCGTTCACATTGTCCCTTTGCTGTGTCAGACTCAAGGCCAGGGATCGTAATGCTGCTATGACAAAGTAACTTTCACTGTGCTACAATTACTCTGTTGGAAAGAGATGATAGGATCAGTTGGCATCATATTAAGTTGTAGGAAATAAATTTCCTTACTTTAGCTTTCCAGGTAATTTGATGTAACTGATCCCTTATTACTTTATGGTCACAGACTCTTAACAGCTTCTTTTGCCAAATGTCACAATATGATCATAATAAAATATAGAAGGGATATTGCTGAATAAAATGCCTTTTAGAGGCATTTCTGCAGTGCAGGATTATTAGCTGTATGAAACTGTGGCATGCTATATATGGGAAAGAGTAAGTCTCAATCTTCTCTGTGATAGCATTTGCAAGGAGATTTGTTTATTGCAAAGTGACATTAAGATATGAATGGATGTGGAGTGTAATTCTGTTTTTATGTGCTGATAGTTATTTACATGATAGAAAAATTATTTATTATACAGGGTCTGGCAGAAGTAATGCCTGCCTGAGTGTGGTTGGTAGGGTAATAATATGAGTGTAATAATTTATAGTTTTAATTTGAACATTTCACCTGAAATGTCATATGGCGTACTTGAGTGTGATATTGTTAGTTATAGAATTACGTGCTTATGATTTTGTAATAAAAGATTTTGTAATACACAGGGGGAATTATTTGTGCTGGACTCTGCATATTTTATAATTATAATAAAATCTTAATAAATATCATGTGATATTTTATTAAGGCAATACAGTTATCTGCAAGTTACGTGGAGGGAGACTTTTATTTTCTGTGACCTTCACAGAGCATGTCATCATTTTTAATATTCAACCATCTTATTTCTAACAAATCTTTGAAGTACACGTTGTCGTCTCCATTTTAAAAAATGAGTCCTAGGATTAAAATAAATAAGCACGTACAAGATGTCACACACAGCAAACTGAGAGTCTCTCCTCGGTCCAAGGACAGTACTTTCTGCTGTTCTGTTTTACATACAGATGTTAATACTATGTTGGCATTGGAATTAGATGAAATTACAGTGTAATAAAACAGTGATGTGGAGCATAGACACCAGAGGTAGTGATTTGGGTGTCAATACTGTTCATTCCAGTCACCTTGGCAGCATCTCTTGCTCTGTAGTCCTCGCTCTCTCTCATTCATCAGAAGGGTGACTCCATCTGTGACTGGAGAGTGAGGATAGAATTATTTCTTGCTTATGTTCTCCCTCATCATTCCCAAGTCTTGCTTCATTGTCTCAGGCGGTTGGTAAGTTTTTGCTGCCCACCTCAGCTCACTCTGCTGCAGCCGATCAGACATGGATGCTCCACTGTGTTCTCTGTGCTGGGAGAGGCAAGCCCCTGTCCATACAAGAGGCAGGGCCCTCCTCAAAGGACTGGCTTCCTGAGTTCTAGGCCTGAGTCTGCCACTAGCTCCTTGTTATTTTGGACCTCAGTATCCTTAGTTGGAAGTTGGGGATCCTTGAATCTGAAAAGCAAAGCGTTATTTTGCAGACAGAGTTAGATAATGCAGGCAAGAATTTTGAAAATAAAACATAATTATTTTAGCTAAGTAGTTTAGCATCTCTGAACCTTATTGCCAGAAGTACTGAAAATTCAAACATGATGTCCATGGAAGGCATGTGCTCGTTTTCCATCACTGTTCTCAGAATCTAATATAGTGTACTGAACTCACTATGGCATAGGCATTTTGTTAATCTTCTGGAAGCACATTGCATATTTTTAATTTCTTCAAAGTTTATTCATTTTTACAAAACCATTTCTCCATGCCGAGCACCCCACAATCATTGGGGCTACTGACATGAATACCTGAGCTGTATTCAGCGGAGGAGTTGGGAAGACTTCTGTAGTAAGAGCCATCATGTAGTAAGTGCCAATAAGGTGCCTTATGGGAGCAGAGACAAAGTGCTTCTTACCCAGCTTGAAAGATTTGTTTAAAATTTCACAGAAACATTAATAAGTGGTAACAGCCGGCCACAGAGTAAAAACCAACGTCCTTAAAGTGAATGCCAATCCACAGCACAGTCCGCTTCAACACTACCCTGCTCTCTGATTTCGTTCTGACACTCCTCCAGGCAAACTTGCCTTCAGCCTCGCTGGGCTCCCTGCTAGTCCCCAAACTCGCCAGTGCATTCGCATCTCAGTGCCCTTTTGTCTGCCTGAATTTCTTCCCCAGATGCCTCATTGCTCACCTCTTTTGCTTCTTTGGTCAAATATTACTTAGTCAATAAGATCTTCTCTACCTGCCCTACTTAGCATGACGCTCCCAGACAGCCCTACTTTAGTTGTCTTCACAGGAGTGTTTACTTCCAGCATGCTCTATAATGTATTCATCAAGTTTTAACATTGTCTATCTCCAGTGGAATGTGTGCTCTATGAGGGTTTCTCCCCCTTGTTCTGTTTATTAGCTCTCAGCCCTGGAATTAGTACCCATGCATGAGCCAAGCACTGCACAGGAAGCTTCATGTGCATCATCTCATCTGATCCCCACAGGAGCTAGGCTCTGAGTGGGGTCCACTCAGCTGCTCCGTGTTACAGCAGAAACCGCAACCTCAAGAGGTATAGTAGCTGGCCCAGGCCTCAGCTGCTGAGTGGTAGACAGAGGTTTTGGATCCAGACTGCTGCTAGATTGCTTAATCTTTATCCTTGAATTTAGGCCAGAAAGAGAATATAGTGTATATGGAGCATGGGAAGAGCTTTCTGTGATGGTGTGATGGCTGTGGGTAGGCAGGGCCTGAAATCGAGGTTGTGCAGCAGGCACCAGGGCAGTAATAAAGGCCCGATGTTGGCATTGTGATGCTGCTTGGTTTTATATGTTACAGTTATTGAAGAAAGGTAGACAGGAGGTGGCGTGGTGAGACTTGTGTTTGGGATGATCACTCTGGCTGTGGTATGAAGAATACACTGGGAGGAATCAGTGTTGTGTTTCAGCTAGGAATCGGCTAGTTAGGAGGTTATCAGAGTAGCCCGGGCAAAAATTGACAGAGAACTTAACTAGGTGAATGGCCGTGGACATGGAGAGAGGGGGGAATTTAAAAGACTTTTAAAGGCAAGATGAACTGAAGTAAAAGTAGATAGAAGGCGTGTGAAAGTCTTAGATGACACATTTTGGGGAGGGACAAGGGGCAAAAAATCATCTTCTGTTTTCTTACCTTCTTGATCATGTTTTATACTTTTCTCTATACTGAAAAATACTATATTTTATATAATGTTTATTATATCACATTAATTTTCCTATATTACTTCTAATAATAAACTGTATTGTTAACTATTTTAATGTGCTAACATTTAGGCGTGAATTGCCCTCACACATCCATTAGCAAGAGCTGTCCCTTGAGGAGAGCCAGAGCCCCTGACTCTGAGATACCTGCATGGAGCCCACAAGTGCTCCTGGAAGAGCCCTTTGAATATGGCAAAAATTATATATATACACACACATATATTATATATAATATACACATACAAATATACATAAATTAATATAGTATATATAATATAAATATACATAAAATTATATACATATAATATGCATTTATATATAAATACATAATTACATATATTTGCTATATGTTTTATATAACTATATATAGTTATATATAATAGTTATAGTATGATCACCATTATTATATGATTTAAAACCACACACTCCCCTACCACCCTGCCCCCCCTTCAACTAACAGCGCACCCCTCCAAAAGAATGCTGTCCGAACTCTGCCTGGGGAAGAGGTTGCTGCCTGTGAAGGAGAGCTGCTGATCGGAGCAAATGCAGCGTGGCCTGCTGTTGGCAGGTTGTCGTCTCGCTATGTCTGGCCGAGCTGTCTATGGTCTCTTGTTACGCACTATAGTTTTGTAACACAGGAGGATTTTCAGCCTGCAATGCTTCGTGTGAGGTTTTTTCTTTTAATTCATTAAGCTTCTTTGCATGATGGATGCGAATGTTCAGGGCACTTCTTATGAGGGAATGTGGAATTTAAGGATAATCACCTCTGATCTTCACTGACTTGACTCTACAGAAAAGAACTCCCTCGTAGGACTGATGTGTGGGAGTAACATGAGATAATGTTTATAGAAGACTTGTTGGGAACAGAGAACAGTAATATTACAAGTGTTCATCAGATTGCATTTAGTTGTGGTAAGATTGGTATTATCATTAAAATGTTTATTGTATTATTTACTGATATAATTTAAACTAGAGAAACCTTCAATGTCTACATGCAAAGTTTGCTGTCTGAAGAGTTTATATATTAAGAAGTAAAAGGTTGAGTTTAAAAATATTTTCTTTGCTGAAGTAAGCCATAATTAGAATAAACTGCTTTACTTGAATTAATTCTTACATCAAAAACCCCGGGTCTATGTTGCCGCAACTAGTATTCCATTATGACCCAGTTTGACTGTTTACATGCAATCAAGTAGCACCTGGCACTTCAATAGCCAGAAAGCTCAAGGACTTATAACTTTGTTGTAAGAAAGTCATAAGAGATGAGACTGTGAACTGCCCAGGGCTTATTATGATAGCTGTCATTTTGCTTTCATTTTTTTAAAAAATTGAACCAGTTTTGGCTGAACATGGGTTCTTTACATCGCATTGGTCCTGGTGACTCCCTTAGTTCTTATGCTCATCAGTGTCACACATACACTTTGTATTCTGCCCCTTATTTGAATATGTGACTCCTTCTATATATGAAGAAAAATGTCTTAGGGCACAGGTGGCAAACACAAGGCCCACCGGCTGAATCCGGCCCTCCACCTTGTTTTATCTGGCCCGGCACCTTGTTTCTACCCAACGGCAGTGCCGAGCCCTCACTTAACTGTTAATGAGTAGTTACATTTATACAGTCCTAACGTTACATTTGGCCCTTTGAAGGCAACCGCAAGACTGATGTGACCCCCGGTGAAAATGAGGTTGACACCCCTGCTTTATACTCTGTAACATCAAATCAAGCCTTTTGCAGCCCCCATTTGATTGTGTTTTAACTTGTTATTTATAATGAGCCTAACATGTTGTTCTTTCTTTTTGTCTTTATGTAGTTTGGTTCTTTTCTGGGGTTTTTCAGTCTGTTTTCTGTCCTGTTCAGATGATACATTTAACAGAATCAAAACTTGAATGTACAAAAGAGCTGTTAGTTACTCCTCCCATATCTATCCTTGGTCAGTATGGCAAACGTAACTATGGTTTTGAAAGCCACCGTGACGTTCATAATTAGAAAAGACCTTTCTTAGGGGGCGGGGGGGGGGTACTCCTATCTGTCTAAGGACACAACTTCTGTTGGCGTCAAGTACAGACTCTAAGGTCACAACTTCTCTCTGAAAGCAAAATTGCCACAAAAAGCCTACCATTCCTGGGACATAGGAACATGGGTCAATGAAAAACAATCAAGCAAATGAAACCAAACAAAGGTGATATTCCTTTGCCAGTTCCTCCCCCCTCCCCATACGTAGTACAGAAACCTTTTAACGATGCCTGTCTCTTTCCTGAAATCATACAACCTTAGCATTTTCACTGTAGTAACACATTAGAGCCATTGAGAGCTCAGAATGTATTTCTTCCAAACCCATCATGTCACACACGGGGGCATGGAGACAAAGGCGGAACCTAGTGACTTGGAACTTTGACCTCAAGTCTGCTGCTCAGCCATCGTATTGGACATACAGCATGACTGGAGCTCCCATCATGCTGCCTGGAGCTCTGTATGCTGTTTCCTAATTGGATTTCGACAGGGATTTTTCATTTGCCCTCTGTGATTTCAAGTGGCTTTTTGAAGGAGAGAGATTGGAAACTCATTGCTGTTGATTAGGGTCATCTTTCCGCTAGACCGTTTTAACCATGACATTTCCACTTCCTGGTGTATATCTCCAGGTAAAAGTTTCAGAACATACGCATTCATTCTCCTCTGAGTACTGCATTAAGAGCAGTCTTGTAAACAAAGAAGTGCAGGGTAATTATTGGCAAATACTACCTAAGTGCAAAGGCAGTCTACAGTACTTATGGGACCGTTAACTCAGGTTGTGCCATGACCCATTAAAAAAAGATAAATACGAGTTTTGGGGAAAGTCATCTTTTTACTGGATATGAGTATTCTATTGATGATTTTACCATGGCTTATAAATCAAAGTTCATATATGTGACTTCAGAGAAAGTAAATATTAAGTGCAAATGAAACCTGTTCATTTTCTACTGCTGTTTGCTAAAAAGTTGGCACAATGCTGAGAATACTTAAATTTGTTTTGGGGACAGTTTTAACACCTCACTGGGGTTTACATTCGGACATGGTACCTTAGTATCCTGGTTAATACACACCTCATGTAAAGGAATATTTAAACATCGTGAGGCTCCACTGTGTGTCTGCATTTCTAAGAGAGATGCAGCAACAAGTCAGAGAGGTAAACCATAAGTATATGATGAGTTAGCAGTACAGACTGACCCGTGAAAACACAAGTGACTTTATAAATCAACGCATGACTGGCAGATAAACGATGTTCCAAGAAACTTAATGATCACCCTTATTCGATTGTTGTTTTCCACACATTTAGTTTGTAAATTCTCATTCCCTCTCCCTTTCTTTTCCTCCTCATTCGTAGGTGTTTATTTCTGTGATATTTCTAGCGGTATTGTTTGTGTTGTTTTTAATTTCATTCTGAACAACAGAAGGTATTTAGTGTTTTGGTCTCAGTATTTGTTGCATTTCTAAGAACAAGGACTCTTTGTTTTCCCTGCCCTTAACACAGTTCGTGATGCATTTTAGTAGTTCAATAATTTAGTAGTTCAATAATTTCAGTGGGGCCATTGAGTGCAATAACTGTCTCCTTCTACTGTTTACCTTCTGTTTCTCATGAAATGTGTTAGGATTTATATAGCTCCAAGTCTGTTGACCTTTATGAATATACCAAAAGGATTATCGAGAAAGAAATTAAAGAGGACCCTTATTTTTTTCTTTGAATTTACACACAGAAATGCCCTTCCAGGGTGCATTCCATGGCATCTTTTTATGTTGAACACATTCCCCACGAGAGCAGACACACACATTATTATGAGTGTACCCAGATGTCATTGGCAGACTGTGCAAATAGTCCCGAGTAACTTGTGCTTGGATCACCTGTGGAAGATTGCATGTCAGGGGACAAGGGGAGTCCTCAGCACCTGGGTCTGTCTCTGTCAATTCACTTCCATCTGTTGGTTTCTGATAAATATTGTCCACAGCTCAGCAGAAGTGCCCAAGGCTCTGGTACAGAGAAAAACTTCCGTATAAAGATCTGCATGTCTAGGAAGAGAATATGAAACTGCCGTGTGTTAAACTGGAGTGCAGCCTCACCTGTCTTCTTTACAGAAACCAGAGAGAACTCAGATGCTGCGTGACTCTGTGCCGAGACTCAGTGGCCGGGAGTTACAGATAGGCCGTGTGCTGTCCCTAGGTCCCTGGGGGTGAACAAGCAGTGCGCTCACCTGTGCAGAAGGACGGCAAGCTGTTCCAGTCATTTCATGTGTTGACGGCTTGTGTGTTTCCTACGGTATTGTGATAATTAGTTCAAAATGTGGCCAACATGAATGCCACTGAGAAAACTTAACCCTTTCCTGAAAGGTCAGTGGGGTTTTATAACAGGTAATTAGTAAGTTTGCAGGTAGCTGGCAAAATCAGCCTTTCTGCCGGATGCAAGCTGTTTTGTTTTCAGGCAGTAAGCATAAAATTGTAACATGCATCTACATGGAATGGTCAGTGTAATTACCTTGTGATATATGTTTCTGAATTTAAGATTACTATGTAATAATAAAAAGTGTTGGCTTATACAAATAAATTAGTCCTTCTACTTTCTATTGCATTAATTGTCCTATTATTAACTTTGCCTATTGGAAGTGGAAAGAGTGTTTTGTTTCCTCAAGAACCAGGAGAATCCTTCTGCAGATACCTGGTAGAAACCATGTGGAACAGGTAACAGGGTCACATTCATTTAAAAAGCTAAACCAATACAGTGTGGTACCACTTATATGTGGAATCTCGATAGAAACAGAGACTAAAGTGGTGGTCACCAGAGGCTCAGTGGTGAGAGAAAGTGGGAGATGTTGGTCCAGGAGCACCTGTAAGATGAATGGGTTCTGGGGACCTTCTGCACAGCACAGTGCTTGTACTTAATAATAGTGTAGCATATGCTTGAAAGATGCTAAGACAGAAGTTGTTAAATGTTCTCACCACAAAAAAGAAATGGGAATTATGTGATGACATGAAGATGTTAGCTGACACTCCGGTGGTATTCACTTTGCAATACTTAAGTGTTTCAAATCAATGCATAATATACCTTAAGCATACTCAGTGTTATAAGTCAGTTATATTTCATTAAAGCTTGGTTGGGGGTGAGGGGAAGACGCCAAATGAAAGAATATAAACGGAAAAGGTGATATTTATATGTTAGTGTGGACACAAGCTTTTGACTTTAAAAAAGTGAACTTTTTATTAAGTTCCTGAGACTTTAATCTGCAGTCACTTAGATTCATTCATTTGAGTCTCAACTGCGGACCTGGTTTTGCTCTTATCTTACTGCATCTCCAGACTCCATTCATGTGATAACAGTATTCCCTAGTTGAACAATCCATCCTCACTGAAACACTTTTTTCATTCAATGTAAGTATTCTTCTCTGGGTTTCCTCTTACTCTTCTGACTACTCCTTCTGTTTTCTTTACCAGCTTTACATGTGGGATAGAATAGGCAAAGCTGGATTCTTTGGATCTCATCCTGCCCTTCCTTAGATGAGCTCATCTTTGTCCATCACTGACATCTCTAAATGACATCAACAGCCCAGCCTTCCCTACTTCCTCTGAATCTCCACTTCACTGCCTCACAGGCACCACAAACTCAACATGCCCACCACTGAGTATGTGGTTTTCTCTCAAAAACCTGGCCTTCCTGGCTCAGTTGGTTGGAGAATCATCCTGTAACCAAAAGGTTGTGGTTCGATTCCTGGTCGGGGCACATACCTAGGCTTCATTTCCAGTCTGGGCACAGGCTTGGGCGACCCTCAGTCAGGATGCTTACAATCCCTGGGCTGGGCACCAATCCTCGGATGTGTGGAGGGGGCAGCCTTTTGATCCTTCTCTCTTGCATCAGTGTTTCTCTCTTTCCCTTCCTCTAAAAAAAATGCCCCAGACAAAAAAAAACAAAAACAAAAACAAAAAACAACAACAACAACAAAACCTTAAAAAGTAAAGTACACACACACACACAAACCTGGTCTTCCTTGAGCATTCCTCTTGTTGGTGAATGGTATCTCTACCTACCCCACTGCAAAGCTAAAGCCATGGCAGTCATTTTTAGAATTTTCTCTTTCTTTGACCCCATGGCCAATTATGAACAAGCCTGTTGGTTTTTGTTCCATGATATTTCTTGAATATGCCCATGCTACTCACCTCTGTAGCCACTGCACTCATCTGCATCATCACTTCTGTCCTGTCTTCCTGGACTAGTTCTCTGTTTGACATCTCCCCATCTACTATTAGTCTCCTATTCATTTTCCTAGTGGGAGCTCCAGTATTTTGGCTCATTGAAGTGTATATTGTGCGTATTTTAACATAGTACTTCTCCACTTAAAACATTTTTAGGTCTTCCCATTTTTTTAAGGCAGGGTTTCTT